>NW_027556098.1:56119390-57542806 GCF_003287225.1 Phascolarctos cinereus | reverse complement strand
TTTAGGGGTTTGGCTGAAATTGGAATTCTGAACTCTAGAACTGAAATTTTTCGTCTCTAGCATAGAACCCGTTGGACTGAACTCACAATGGACTGATGCTTTACACATAGACTCAATATGTTTTACTTGCCTTCTGTTATCTATCTTGACTGATATGAAAAGCAAATAAAATTGCTTTCTTTCCTGGCTCAATTAAAGAGATTCATGCCTTATAAAGAGATCACAGAATATAAACTATCTTGTTTACACCTTTACAACTATGTCCATTTATTTATTGATTGGTTCATTGGGGTTGAGGAACTTCACATTTGCACACACACATACACATGTGCACACACACAAAACATACACATACATACATATACATACAGAAATAGTTTTGGGAAAGCATGCATAGCTTTAGCATCAGGAAGAGCTCCTTATAAAAGGTTGTATTTGAGCTGAACTTGAAAGGGAATCAGAGATTCCAAGAGGTAGAAGAGATGAATGACAATATTCTAGGCCTGGAGATCAACCAACTGGTTGAGCTGAGATGTAGGAGAGATGGAGGATCATGTGTAAGGAATACAAAAAAGTCAGTTGTCAAGATGATGGGGTGAGAGGAAGCATTTTGCCTAGTTCACCCAGTACACCTTCTCCACAACAACCTACAAAACAAAGCAAACTGAGTTCTGCTTGGAAAAGTCAAGTAAAAGTCTCAGTGACTCACTTTTCCAGCCCAGAGAAGCTTAGGAAGACAGACAGAAAGACCTACAGACACTGAGGTGGGTTTGGAGCAGGAGTACAAATTATTTGTAGTGGTGACAGAGGCGAGGAGTATTCAAAGAAAGAGAAGTAATCATATGTACAAAAATCTGTATCAGGTTTTTTTTGTTTGTTTGTTTGTGTGTGTGTGTGTGTGTGTGTGTGTGTGTGTGTGTGTGGTGGCCAAGAATTAGAAATTAAGAGGATGCCTATTGATTGAGGAATGCTGAACAAGTTATGGTGCATGAATTTTGTGGAATCCTATTGTGCTTTAAGAACTGATGAGTTGTCTAAAAAACTTGGGAAGATCTGTATGAACTGATGCAAAGTGAAGTAAGCAGAATCAGAACAAGTTATACAGTATTATATATAACAGCAGTTTTATTAAAGATAATCAACTCTACAGACATGGTAACTATGATTACCATGATTACCATGATGACCAACCACAATTCCAAAGGAATGAAACATGTTATCCACCTCTAGATGGAGAAGTAATGGACTCAGACTGCAGATTGAAGAGTAAATTCTTTTTCTTTCTTTCTTTCCTTCTTTTCTTTCTTTCTTTCTTTCTTTCTTTCTTTCTTTCTTTCTTTCTTTCTCTCTTTTTTTTTAACATGGATAACTTGCAAATTTGTTTTGCATTATTTGGAATATACATATTTGGAATGATTTTTTTTTCAATTTGGAACTCAAAATAAAGTTGAATTAAAAAGAAAAAGTCAGTCAACAGTCAGTGAACTTGAGATACAAATCCAAGCAAGAAGAATGACAGCCCCTGCTCTCATGCAGCTCACATTCTAATGGTAAAAGACAACTCATTAAAAGGAGCTGAAAGGTGGTAGGAAGAGTGAGAGGAAGAAGGTACATGTGCAGGGTCATGGTGCTAAAATCTTGAGAGTCAGAAGCTGGGTTGAAATGAAGGATGGGCTAGCCAAGGGCCCTTGCTCAAAATGAAAGAAATAGGCCACTACCTCATCTGAAAGAGTAGTATGAGAGACTTCATTAATTTTTTTTTCTGAAATCCAGGTATATCTTAAATATTCCAGAGATCTGCCAGTCCAATAACCCTGTCAGAAAAGTAATAGATTGGAACTGCTTGCCTTCTTAATGAAGGTGAGTGGGGAGGGAGGAAGGGAAAGAATTAGGAACTCAAAGTTTTAAAAATGAATGTTAAAAATTGCTTTTACATGCAACTTGGAAATAAGATATACAGGAAAAGGGGTATAGAAATCTATCCTGCCCTACAGGAAAATAGAAGGGGAAAGGGATAATAGGGAAGTGAAGGATAAATGGGGGGGTGATAGAAGGGAAGGCAGATTGAAGGAAAGGATATACAGAATGCATGCCAACTTGGGGTAGGGAGAGGGGAGAGATAGGGAGAAAATTTGGAAATCAAAATCTTGTGGAAGTGAATGTTGAAAATTAAAAATTAATTAATTAATAATAAAAATAAATATATTTTAAAAAGTAGCATATTAATCTGTCACGACCTATGCTTGATGAAGCCATGTTAACTTAGTGGCCACCATTCCTTAACTCAATGTTCACTAACTACACTTCAATATGTTTGCAAATTGGAATCAGTCAAGTTCAATAGCCTATAATTTACAAATTTTTAAATTGGAAAAATCAGAACATTTGGCTATCATAATATTCTGCAGAACTTCTATTCTCTACAATCTTTTGAAGACAGTGACTCAAGCCATCATATCCTCCATTTATTCAGCTAACTATGACAGCAATTTTGATTCATCAAGGATAACAAGGTGCTCTTTCATATCCTCAATTATCTCAGATTTCAACTTCATACTGGGCATTTTTGTTTGTCTTTTATAATACAAGAATGTTTTTCCTGAGCAGAGATAATGGAAACAAAATCAGAGTTGATGCCTTCCATTTGGTAGGCATTACAATCATCCCATCCACTTCTGGCAGAGGGCCTAACCTTTGATCTTTTTCCATCTTTTTTTTTCCCAATGTAACTAAAAATAACCTTTTTGTTGTCCCTGATGTTCCTCTTAACTAGCCTTAGCTCATAATAAGTTTTATTGTCTCTGATACTATTTTTATAGGACCATGTCCAGCTTCGGTATTTGCATTGTTACTTATCCTTGCTTCCACCTTCTAGGTTTTTTTCTAAGTTGGTTTATGAATTCCCTTTGTTATCACATTGACAAGTTTTGACAGTCACCCCTTTCCTTCCTCATTGGAAATGACTTTTATTTGTTTTAAGAATTTGATTCTTGATGGTGTCTGATTATCTCTCCTAGGATCAATTTCCCTGTAGAATTTTAGGTCATGGAATGTACATAGATTTCATAAGATCTCAGAATCCTTTATTATCTTTTCTCTTAACAACTTTAAGTGCCTGTGAGACAAGGGCCAGTCACTCTTCCATCCCAAATCTAAATAAATACAATTCTCCCAGGAATTGTTCTTTGATAATCAGAGTTTTCAGAACAGTTGTTCCTCTAATTGACTCCTAGACCTTCTGAAGTACAACTTTATCATTAAGATGAGTCACGAAATTATTAACTAGGTCAGAGGTCAAGAAGTAGTCTTTTGATTTTATGCCTGAGGGTGAGGTTTATAATCTGATCTGCTGGCCATGCTCCAGGTCTGCAATGCATAGTCTTCTTATTTCTGTTTCAGTATCTTCTGCATAAAGCCTTTCCCTGTTCTGTCAACCACTAGAACCCTCATTTCCCAGACTACCTTGTATTTAACTACTTTGATCATTTGTATTTATTAGCTTTATATTTATACTCTCTAACTCTGTTTCTCTCTGTCTCTGTAGCTTTCACATGTATTTGTTTTCTCCTCCATTAGAATGTAAAGTCATTGTAAGTAGGGCGTTTTTCATTCTTTAGACTAATATCTCCATCCCTGGAACATAG
The DNA here is from genome assembly GCF_003287225.1 of Phascolarctos cinereus. Lineage (NCBI taxonomy): Eukaryota > Metazoa > Chordata > Mammalia > Diprotodontia > Phascolarctidae > Phascolarctos > Phascolarctos cinereus. Next base: position 57,539,162 of record NW_027556098.1, on the reverse strand, counting down.
CAGGCACTTAATAGATATTTGTTGATTGATTGATTGGTTAATTTGTTGATAAACATTACCTATCATTTTCCCCATTCAGGTTCCTGAATTTCTTTTCTAAAATAATTTTTATTTTGTTATTCAGAATTTGACAAGCTTTAGTGAACATTAATATCTTCATAGGAAAAGAACAGAAAAAAGAAGATTGCATATGAAACTGTAAATCTCTATTACCAACAGCTTGACTTTTTTTTTTTAATGGGATAAATCCAACATATTAGCTTAAAAGATGTCCTGCTTCTATGGGACTCCCTTGGCACTTTTTCCTTTTCTTTTCTGTGTGCATGTTTTTAAATGAAATGTTCTATCTTGTTTTCATTATCACTATCATCCTAAATCTATCATCACTCTAAATTCCCCCCAAAATTTAATTTTTGAAAGTTCTCTTTTGAAATAAACATAATCAAGCAAAATAAATCCACATATTAGTCATGATGTAAGCATATATCTCATCTCATTGTGCACCTCACTTTTATCAATTCTCTGTCAGAAGGTGGGCAGCATATTTCATCAATCTTCTAAAGTTGTGACTCATTGTTGCATTGATCAGAATTCGAAGTTTCAAAGTAGTTTTTCCTTGCAATGTTGTAATCACAACACAAATTTTTCTCCTAGTTCTGCTCATGTTCTTTGCTTCAGTTAATATAAATCATTCCATGATAAGTTCCCTCAATCCATTCCTTTTGTCAATTCCTAGGATGTAATAATATTCCATTACATTAATATACCATAATTTGTTTAGCATTACCCAGGTGATGGTGACCTCCTTAGTTTCTAGTCCTTTGCCACAATGAAAATTGCTACTATGAATATTTTTGTATATATGTGACCAGAAGGTCCTAGTAGTATATTGCTGGGTCAAAATATATACACAGCTTACTGTCTTTTGAGTTTAATTTGAAATTACTTTCCAGAATGATTCACCTTTTTTTTTTGGGGGGGGAGCTCTTAGTTGCACAAACAGCCCATTAATGTGCCTGCACTCTCATATTCCCTTCACCTACTCTCAATTTCACTTTTTGTCATCTTTGGCAATCTCTTGAGTGTGAGATGGAATATCAACACTGTTTTAATTTGAATCTCTCTCATTATTAGTGATTTGGAGCCTATTGACATACGGCTGTTGATAGCTTGGGTTTCTTCCCTCGAGAACTATCTCTTCATAGTCTTGACAGTTTATCTTCTGACAAATGGTTCTTGTTTTTATATGTTTAATTTTGATCCTTATGTATCTCAGATATCAGATTTTTATCAGAGAAATTCTGCAGCAAAGATTTTATTTTCCTCAGCCAACTTTGTTTTTTTTTAGAACTGTGTTTCCCTAAGTAGATAGAGTGACAGGCCTGGAGTCAGGAGGACTCATCTTCATGAGTTCAAATCTAGCCTCAGATGTGTAATCCTGGGGAAATTACTTTAATCTGTTTGCCTCAGTTCCTCATTTGTAAAATGAACTGGGAAAGGAAATGGTAAACCACTCCAGCATCTTTGCCAAGAAAACCCCAAATGGGGTCACAAAGAGTTGGACACAACTGGAAAATGACTGAACAGCAGCTCCTTAACTAGCCCAGATTGGAATTAGCAGGGGTTAATCAAATTCTAGCCCCACCCAGATTAGGCATGGGAGTTTTGGCTTGCTCCATTTCTGATCTGGTCTGATTTGTTTCTCTTCTGGCATCCTACTGGCTACTCACTCTCAAGGGTTCACCATACTAATGCTGAACTTAGGGTAGATACCTAAGATGCTTCAGCCCACTGGAGCTCAGAACTCTCAAACTCAAGAGATCCAATAGCTTCACCTTCCATGATAGCTGGTGTGTGGCAGGTGTGTGACACTGCCCAGACAGTCAACTCTTTCCCTTTTACCTTTGTCTTTGTTTTGTTTGTGCTTTTCATTTTTGTATAAGAAGCATTTACCTTCTTTTCTGTCATCCTCTCTATCCCTTGTTTGGTTAAGAATTCTTCTATCCATAGGCACAAAAGGTATTTTATTCTCTGTTCTTCTAAATTCTTTAAGATGTGACCCTTACATTTAAATCTTATGCCTATTTGGGTCTTATTGTGGTATATGGTGTGAATGTTTATTTAAACTTCATTTCTGCCAGGCCACATTCCAATTTTCTTGGAAGTTGAATTTGTTGACTAGTGAGTCCTTAATAGTTGGAGGTTTGGGGGTTTATTGAATACTAAGCTATTAGGTCCATTTACTTTTTTTTTATATCTTAAGTACATATTCCACCCATCAATTTTTCTATTTTTAAACAGTACCAAATAGTTTAGTGTCACGTCTACATAATATAGTCTGAGATCCAGTGCTGCTAGGCCTTATTCCTTCTGACTTTAAAAATATATAAATTTTTCTTGAGGTTCTTGAAACTTTGAGATTCCTTCAGATGAATTTTGGCAATATTTTTAACAATTCCATAAAGTGATTCTTGCACAATTTGATTGGCAGAGCAGTAATTCTGCACATTGAGATAGTGTTGTCATTTTATGACAATAAAACCATAAGCAGTTAATATCTCTCCAATTATTAAGTTCTTTATTTCTGTACAGTATTTTGTAGTTGTATTCATATAGTTCTTGCATGTTTTGGTAGTTGTGAACATTTTATATAGTCAGTAGTTATTTTTAATAGTTTCTTTTTCTGTCTCTTCTGAGTTTTGCTGGTAATTTACAAAAAAAGTTAATTATTTATTGATTGTGAGTTTATATTCTGCTATATTTTTGTAGTTACTGTTTTAATTAATTTTTAGTTGTCTTCCCATTGTTCTCTAAATAGACCATCATATCATCTGCAAAAGAAAAAGAAAAGTTTTATTTCCCTTTGCACTTATTTTCTCAGTTTCTCTTTCTTCTCTCATTCCTATAGCTAGCATTTCTAGAGCTATATCAAATAATAGTCATGGTAGCTTTTCTTGCTTTATCCTAGAGCTCATTGGAAAACCCTCTAGCACTTATTCCTCTATTGACTGTTAGTTTTAAACAGATGTGATTTACCATAATAAGGAAAGGTCCTTTTATTCCTATGTTTTTCAGTGTAATTTTTGTTGTTGTTGTTGTTTAATAGAAATGGGCATTATATTTGGCCAAAAGCTTGTTTCCCCATCTATTGATAATTTTTCCATTTCTTGTTTGTTAGTTTTTTTAATCGCTCCTAGTTTTATTTATCAGTCCAACATTTTGCTTTTTTGTTAATCTCTTCTTTGATTTTCAGAATTTCTATTTTGGTGTTTAGTTGATTTTTTCATTCTTGGATTTTATAATTTCATTTTTTATTTGAATGTCTAATCCTTTAGACTATCCTTTCTCTTTTGTTAATGAATTTTTTTTAATATATAAAATTTCCCCTAAAGGCTACTTTAGCTATATTCCATATATGTTTGTATGTTGTCATACTGTGGTCATTTTCTTTGATGAAATTATGCATTGTTTTATGATTTGTTTTTTAACCCAATAATTATTAGGATTAAGTTATTTTCTCCCTAATTAAATGTTAATTTAATTCCTTAAATATAATTTTATTGCATTATAGTCAGCGAAGGGCGTTTAATACTTATACTTTTCTGCATTCATTTATGAGGTATCTTGGCCCTAACACATGATCAGATTTTTAAAGGTGCCCATGCACAGCTGAGAAACAGATATACTCTTTTAATTCCAATTTATTATCACCACAGATCTATCGTATCTAACTTTTCTAAATTCTATTCAGATATTTAACTTCTTCCTTGTTTATCTTTTAGTTAGATTTGTCTAAGTCTGAAAGCAGTACAGTATGTTAAGTTTCTCAATTATTATAGTTTTACTTTTTCTCTATATAATTTGATTAATTTTTCCTTTAAGCATTTAGGTGCCATGCCACTAGAGTACATATATGTATATAAGCTATATACACATATGTATGATATAAATGTATTACATATGTATGTATAGATACCCATATCTGCTTACACATCTATAACACACACATATGCATAGCATATATATCATATATAATTGATATTCAGCCATTGCTTATGGCAAGTTTAACTATATTTTCCTTGTTTATCTTTTAGTTACCATTTCTTTTTCTGTGATTTTGACTGCTACCCCTTCTACCCTCATCATTTAAAAATGCATCTGAAGCACTCCAGAATGGGTTTTAGCTTTTCATGAAGTTGTATGTGTTGATATATGCTTTTTCTGTAAACATCATATTGTCGGACTCTGCTTTCTAATCCATCTTGATATAATCTTCCATTTTATTGGTAAGTTCTTCCCATTTCTATTTATAATTCTGATGATTAATTATATACTTTCCTGTATCCTATCCTCTTGTATTTTTTTCTTCTCATTGCCCCTCTCTCTTTACAAAAAAAAAAAAGAAGTTAGCAAAAGGGAATTGAAGCAATTCCTTTCTGTTCCTCTGTCCTTTGTCTCTCCCCTGATTCCAAACTGCCAATCAAAGGTTCTTACCCTTTCTTTACTTTTAATCCTTTCTTCATGGTTCACCTTCCAAAACTGGAGTTTGTTTTACTTATGACTAATTTCTCTCCAATTCTACCCTCTCTCTTAAATTCTTCTCTCCCCTCTCATTATCTCGTTTGTTTCCCTATTAAGTTTACACACATTGTGTGATAAACACTCCCTTTACTGTTTTAGATGAAAGTGAAGTTCATGTAATGTATTCTTCCCAGACCCCTTCCTTCATGTTTGCATACCCTTCTTCTCATGCTCCCTGATTATATGAGATAATATGTTCCACCTCCATCTTTATCCTATTTTTCTCCAGGGTTCTCTCTCTGACTTTTTCCCCTCAAGATCATAAAAATAGAATAAAGTCACACCCAGTCCCTTTCTTAGTCTTATTTAACTCTCTCTATGACAGTTGAAGGCATTAGGTTTCTGAAGAGATACTTAGTTCTTGCCCCTCCTTAGAATGCAAATATATTATCATCATATTATTCATTCCAATTACTTTAATTGATTTATCTTTCTATGTTTCTCTTGACTCTTATGTTTACATTTAAGCTTTTAACTCAGTACTAGTCTTTTCATCAAGAATTCTTGGAGGTCTTCTGTTTCATAAAGAGTACATTTTCCCCTTTGTAGAATTGCAGGGTAAAGTATGCTTTACTGAAAGTCTTTATATTTTGCCTTTTGGAATATCATTTTCCAAGGTCTGTTATCCTTTATAGTGATAGTTGATAGTCTTATGTAATTCTTACTGACACTTAAACTCTTTTGTTTTACACTCTAAAGTTCAAACTGTTAAATTGTAGAGTTTAACAATACAGAGTTTAAACTCTTACTACTTACAGTATTTTTTTTTCTTTGATCTGGAATCTCTGGACTCAGAATTTTACATTCCTGACCTTTTTTTTTTAATCTTAGAGAGATTTCTTCAGAAGGCTATTAGTGAATTCTTTCTATTTTCACTTTGCCCTCTGGTTTTAATAGGTCAGGGCAGGTTTCATTTATGATTTCTTTGAACAGAGCATTCTTGTTCTAGGTCTTGTTCATTTTTTTTTTTTGGTTGGTACTGGTGGTGATTCTTCAGTTCTCTTTCTTTGATATATTATTCCTAATCTGTTGTTTTTGATAGTAAATAGCCTGCATTTTTCTTGTGTATTTTCTGTCTTTTTATTTGTTCTAGTATTTCTCATGGAGTCATTTACATCTGTTGGATACATTCTCATTTTCAGGGAGTAACTGGGTAAGGTTTACCATTTCCTATATTTAGCTTTTTTTCTTCTTCTTCTAATTATTTGATCCAGAGCTCTTATTTCACTTTTTTTTTAATCTCTTTTCATTTCTTCCATGAATTCTTGTAGTCCTTAGGGCCAGACTAATTTTTTTCCTTCTGAGGTTCTGTTTGTAGTTGTTGTAGAATTATTCTCTTCCTCTGGGTTATGTCCTTGGAGCCATTAAATTTTCTTTATTGTTCCTGTCTTCCATTTACTAATATTTCAATCCCTACTTCCTAAATTGGCAATTTGTGTTACGACTAGACTCTGACTTCACTTGTACTATTGGATGTGATGGTAGGGACATTCTAGGACTTGGTCTGTATCATTTGGGCTCTTGCATCTGTCTTTCACTTCCCCTGGTGTATCCTGATTCAGAATGTAGGCATTTCAGGTTCACTTGTCTGGGTGGAGGCTCTGCATATTACAAGGCTCTGAGGGGCTCTACAGATCTGTGTGCTTCAAACTTTCAGAGGCCCTGTGGTCCCACTGTGGTCCCTGCAGTCCAGATCTCAGTTTTGTGAACTCTTATTACCACAGTCTGGGGTCAGAAGGCTTCCCTGGGGCTTCCTTAAGGGAGCATTCCAGTCTTTCTGCCCTTGGACAGGTATACAGAACTCCAGGTTTCAGGGGTCCTTGGAGCATCTCTGTTCCATTGGCAGGCTTCCAGGTTTTGCGCTAACCAGGCTTTTCTAACAGGATGACTTCCTGAGTGCCCATAGGTTTCTGGCTATTTGGGCAGCCCTAGGCTGAAGGATAAGCACTTATTATAGTTTGTCTTTGTATTTCTTACCATTAATAAGTCTAGTACTCCTTTGCCATCTTTGTGGGAATACTTGTGCATTGAGCTAGTCTGGTCTGTTCCCATTCACTCTATCATCTTAATCAGAATTCCTAGATTTCTTTATTCAAATATATCTTCTTAATATGTAATATTATTCCACTTCCCATTATACCTATTCTATTCCTTTTGAGTGAGACTTACCTTTTTGACACCCTGTTTCACATAAAGTTCTTATCTCCCAAAATCTCAGTCATACCTTCTGAGGTCAAATTTGCTCCCTTCCATTAGGGTTTCTAGTTCACTTTACTTATTACACATATCTGAGATATATGTATATAGACATCTTAAAAAAAAGAATTTATTGCTGGCCCCTTTCTCATATTTTTTTTACTATGAATTATTAGTCTTATACTGAGGGTCTTCTTCCTATGATATAGCTTCTTATGGTATATATTTAATGGATACCTCCCCCCCTCCTCCTTTGTTAATTTACAATTCTTTTTCTTGGATCTGCAAGACTCCAGGCAAATGCATTTTCACCAATCCAAGTTAGGATTCCATTCCAAGCCATCTCTGGCCAACAGTTTATTTTTCTTCTACTTTTTGTTGTTGTCCAAGGATCCTAATTTCACCCCCAGATTCTATCTTCTTAATTACCTGGTCTCTTCCTAAACTTGGTTCTCTCTCCAAAAGTTCTTGCCTTATTTTGGCAAATCTCATGCCATTAATGTCTTCATTCCTTTTTTTAATGGACTTTGTAATCCTTAACAATGCTTTGTGGTCATCTAATTTGTCCCCACATAAATCACCAGAAGTGGATAGTGGTTGTCAGGCTTGACAATTTTGGGGACATTCTGCATTGCATCCTGAATTCATGCCCCAGGGAGTCAGCAGATTTCTAGTGTTTGTGTCAATTTAAAAAAAAAAAAGGTGGCTCACTATACTCTAGTAAGAAGAAAGGGATTACTTTTGCTAATCTCTTATTCTCGGATCCTTCTTGGGAACACTGGATAACAACTAGCTGCTTCCTTCAAGAAAGGTTCTGGGGGTGGGAAATTTGCAGCCTCAAGGCCACATGTGGCCTTCTAAGCCCTGGGGTGAGGCCTTTTGACTAAGTCCAGGTTTCACAGAACAAATCCTTTTATTTAGGGGATTTGTTCAGTGAAGTTTGGATTCAGTCAAGAGGCTACACTTGAGGACCTAGAGGGCCACATGTGTCTTGGAGGCCACAGGTTTCCCACCCCTGGTTTAGCCTCTGCTGTTTTCCTGCAGTGTGAAAAGCTTCCCATTCATTATTTAGTTACAAGGGTTTAGTGGTCTTTCTTCCCATTCTCCTCCATGACACAGTCTTCTACTTCCCATCCTCCTGATAAGGGCCAGGATTCCCATTAGGTCCTTAAGACTCTGCTTCTTGTTTTTACCTTGAGTCTCTTTTTCTATTTTCAAAAGCATTTGCTTTGATAGAAAATGGAAGTGCCTTTCTTAAATCTCTTTGCCTTTTAGAGGAGCATAGCTATCACACAACTGAGAGACAAAAGATATATTGCACACACTGAGTATCACTGCAAAATTCTCTTTGCCCCTCATGCTTGCTAGAAGATACTCAGCCTTTTATTACTCTTGCTCTTTAGAGGCAGCTAGTTGGTTCAGTGGATAGAGTGCTGGGTGTGACACTGGATAAGTCACTTCTGTTTGTCTAAGGTTCTTTGACTATAAAATTGAGACAGTAATAGCATCCACCTTCCAGGTCTGGTGGGAAGATCAAAATGAAGTATTTGTAAAGTGTTGAGCACAGCGTCTGGCATGTAGTAAGTGCTTAATAAATATTTATTTCCTCCTTTCCTTCCTCCATCAGCTCATAAGGCCATTTTCCATGGCAAACTACCAATTGAACATAACTCACTTAAGGATACAGTCAAATGGATTACTTAGATCCAATGTAGTGGTCCAGACCACCCAGCTTCCAAGCTCCTGAGTTCACAAAGAATGGATTCATGGGTTCAATATTGGGGGCTGAATCCTAGAATCAATTTCTCTTTGGGTTATTGCTCTCATTCTACTCTGATTAAATCAATGAAATGAGTCTTAAGTTGAACTCTTATCTAGGTTTCCCCCAAACGTGAGTAACAGAATCACCAGCTCCAACACTGGCACTCAATGTATGACATAGGTATTAGGTGTGCAACAGACTTTATTTCACTGCACAGAAAATTCACACACAAGAGCACGTAACGCACTTAATTAGCCCCGTCGGCTCCAACCTGGAAAGGAAGTGAACTTGGGTTTACAATTCAGGCAAAGCTTCAGTATTCCATGAGTTCCTTTTTCTCATGGTGTCCCTAAGACTCAAACTATCACCTTGTGGCTTAGATACCCCCAAGAAGGTAAACATGCTCTGGAGATGGCTGAACAGGCAAACCCTTTCTCATCAGACCTTCACTGACTGTTGTTTAGAGCTATCCCACCAGTGAGTTAGGACTTGGGGTCATGAAAATTTCTCCAAAAGATTCCTATGGGGAAAACCAAAATGGAGAGCCTGGATAAAAATAGTTTGAATGGGTCTCTGAAGCACACAGAGTAAGTTGAAGTTTTGGATGAATTGGGGTTGATAGGAATGTTCTCTGTCAAAAATCATCAATATCAAGATAAGCAGCAGCATCAGTATTGACAACAAGCATCCTCCCCCAAAGGTAAGAACTCAGTTCCACAGTTATCTGACAAACATCCCTTCTTGTGAACCTGGAATCCGTAAGGATTCCAGACAAGCTTCTCAGACTCATGTCATGATAGGACAAGCTGCCCTATCTGCTTCACTAGGCAGCTAGATAGCATTTTGGACCTGGAGGCATAAAGATCTAAGTTCAGACCTGCCTTGGACAGTTACTGGGCCATCCTAGACAAAATACTTCAGTCTCAGCTTCAAGTTCTTTTTCTCTAAAATGGGTTAATAATAGCACCTATTTCCCAGTTATTTTTAAATGAAGATCTAATGATAAAAGATTAAAGAACAAGGGCCTTTCAAACCTTATAGTGCTCTGCAAAACCTAGTTATTTTTGGTTACTTTATTGATTACACAGATGAGCCCCAAACATGTGGTACTTGAGGTTTGCTGCAAATAAATCCATCAGCTGCTGGACAATACCCCTCTTCAAGATATAATCTATAACCTAGGTAGGACCCCACTCCAAGACTCTGGGCTCCAATGTACAACGTCTAATCCTGCAATACAAAGAGGAATTTTGAAGTGAGAAAGGACCACGTCTCACAGCTTACTTTTAAGGCCCACTGGGAGTGAGACATTCATCTAGACAAAGTTCTAGTCTCTGAAACCCAATCAGTACAACACCAATGAGTATGCTTGCATGTCATAAGAAGGTTCCTTCAGTTGCCTCCTATACCCTATACCCTATAGCAGCAGGTTGATTGGAAACTTGTCAAATTAATTGGTGACACCCCTTACACAGAGAAAGCTTCCCTCTTGTCTTAATTAACATGTGCTTAGCTGGTTCAAATGCCTCTGCTGGGCAGTTTTCAATTTCCTGCTCAAGACCAACTGCCCCACAGATCTACAGTCTGCTCCAGCTTGGAAAGGGCTACCAGGCCCTCCATTTTGCTTGCCTTCAGAAACCCAGGGTCACTTCCATTCCACTACAAATTTTCAAAAGAGTAGAACATTAATGTCATACACACAACAAAGGCACTTTTTTTTTAATTAGTTCCAGTGTTACAGCAACATAACATTTTGAAATTCAGAAATGACAAAATAGATTAACCAAACGTTTACATTGGAATTCAGAATTTAAATTCAATATATATCACTGGTTTTCTAATTTTAAAAGAAATTGTATCCATCCTGGTAATGCTGATGAAGCAAAAAACAGTAATTTTGAAAGCAGGCGACCTATAATGACATCATGATTGATCTTCAAGTCCAAATAAATCCGCCAGGAGTGGCAAGTATCTGACACATTTCACTGGAAGAGGAGGAGCCACATAATTCCAGACATCTTCATTCTGCACAGAAGAAATAAGAACATACTTAGAATTTGCAGCTCAAGTTATTGAGGGTTTACATGAAAGCTATTGAGGAAACTAAGAGATTTTTTAAACCAGATCTTGCTACAGTCCACTTCATATGACAACTAACATCCTTATGAGCCTAATTTCTTCATTAGTTCATCACCTAGAAAAGAAAAATCTGAATTGGCAGTCATAAGAGTACTGTGGTTACTGTTCCTCCACCAAGCATATTATAAAAAGGGTTGGACCAAGTACTAGTCAGGAGATCTAGGTTCTAGCCCACGGCTCTGTCACTATCTCTTGTTCTTATAATCCTGGGTAGGTACTTTTATATGGTTGAGAAGATTAAATACTTTTCTGAGAAAATTTTAAAAATTAGGTTATTACATTTCTCTTGTCAATAGCTAAGGAATTATTTACCCTAGATTATCTTGACTGAATACCTATGAGAAAAAGGAAATATTTTGGGCATCTCTAAGCATTTCATTTTACCACAAGAACTGAACACCTTGGTCAAGATGTTCATGGGCTTAGATCTCTACTCAAGGCATATCTATACCTTACTTTAACAAATTATTTGCTTTAATGATGGAAATGCAAAAAGAATGATAATGAATAAATCGAGTCTTCTTCTTTTCCAGTCATGGGCATTGGAGGAGCCCATGTGCCATATAGGAATCATGCAAGAAAGATGACGTCTGCTCTGCTAACATTTTAACTGTAGGAAAATCACTTTGCCTTTCTCAGTTCTCAGATTCTTTGTCTATAAAATTAGGTGGCTATAATAGATAATCTCTATGCTCTCTTCCAGTTCTAAAGCTATGATCTTATGTTCACCAGTGGCAAACATAGTCCTGCCTACCTAACTTTAGGCAAGACAGTAAGACAATTCTAGCAAGACTTAAAAGAGGCTGTTGACCAACTTCATATGGGCATGACATTGGTGTCATTAACAGGCTATTTTTTTTAATTCTATTTTTTCAATTAACAAGCATTTGTTATGTCTTCTTTCCACAATCTTCCCCATTGGAAGAAAAGATAACCTTTGTAACAACTGTGTATAGTCAAACAAAACAAATTTCCACAATGGCTCAATGTCCAAAAATGTACATCTCTGCAACTTGAGTTCATCTTATCTCTCTGTCAGGAGGTGAGCAGCAGGAGTCATTCCACTGATTAGGGTCCTTAAGTCTTTCAAGTTGTCGTTATAATGTTGCCATTGTATAAACTGTTTTCCTGGTTCTGTTCACTCTGCTTTACTTCAGTTCAGACAGGTCTCCCCAGATTTCTCTGAAAGTATCCCCTTCATCATTTCCTATAGCACAAAAAGTATTCCATGACATTATATACTATTACTTTATAATTCCCCAACTTACGGGCATCCCCATGGCTTTTGCCACCACAAAAAAATACTGCTACAAATATTTTCATACATAAAGGAGCTTTTCCTTTTTCTTTGAGTTCCTTGGAGAATAGGCCTAGTAGTAGTATTGCTGGGTCAAAGGGTATGCACAATTAAGTGATTTGGGAGGGATAACTCCAAACTGCTTTCCAGAATGACTAGACCAATTGACATCTGCAGCTCCAAGTGAATTAATTCACTTTCTCCCGCACAGCCCAACTATTAGCCTATTTCAATATAAAAAGCTTATGCAAAGGGGTGATCTACAAGTTGTCAACCCATGTAGGTCTACTACATAATTAAATGCTATATAGATGTAGTGAAGGCCAACACTGTTTCTCTAGGGCTTCAAATCACAAGATTCCCAGTTAGTATTTCAGCACTCAAGCTGGATGTCCCATAGGCATCTCAAACTCAATGTGTTGAAAACAGAACTCATTAGCATTCCCCCTAAACCAATCCTCTTTCCAACTTCCCTATTACTCTCAAGGGCACTATCATCCTCCCAGTTATCCAAGGCTAGCAATGGTGGCATTTTCCTTGACTCCCTACTTGAACTTAAATACATGTCTGATCCTTTGCCAAATCCTATTGTTTTTACTTTTGCAGCATTTCTCATATATGTCTTCTTTCCACTCACAGAGCTACCGCCATAGTCCAGTTCCTCATCACCATATGCCTGCACTATATCAAAAGCTTTGATATCCCTGCCTCAAGCATCTTTCTACTCCAATCCATCCTCCACTTAGCTGCCAAAGTGATTTTCTTCTGAAGTCTGACCATGTCACCCTGACTACTCAAAAAATTCCAGTGGCTCCATATTACTTCCAGAATTAAATGCAAAGTCCTTTATTTGGCATTCAAAGCTCTTAATAACCTGGTCATTTTCTACCTTTCCAGTCTTCTTTTGCTTGGCCCCTCCTTCTCTCCAACCCCACGTCCACAAACACACACACACACACACACACACACACACTCTAGTCTATCAACACTGGTTTACTTGCTCTTCCTTACACATGATACTCTCCTGACTCCATGCATTTACAACAGCTATCCCTAGGGGAATGCTCTACTTCCTCCCTTCTTTGTCCTTGCTTTCTTTAAGAATCAGATCAAATTCTAACTTCTGCAGGAGGCCTTACCTGACACTTTTTCCTCCCCTGCCAAGTCTCTTCCCTCTGGGACTGTCTTCCATTTCTCCTGCATATATCTTGTACACACATAGTTGCTGGCATTTTGTTTCTGTCATTAGGATATGAACTGCTCCATGATTTCGTCTTAGTATCCCTAGCTCTTAGAACAGTGACTGACATGTAGTAAGTGCTTACTAAATACTCACTGACTAACTGACTGACAGTAGTTAAACATCTTTCATTCTGGACAGTTATGGAATAAAGGTGCATTTTGATTGTGAGCTGTTCAACTCTACACTAAAGTCTTGTAGTCAAATATATTCTCTTATCAATTTTAAAGCAGTTCATACCATTAAATTGTATCTTTAAGCACTTATCTTCTTGATATTGATGAAATACTACAAATATAATTGTCCAGAAATTGTAACAAGAAATCTTGGTGTTGTGGAAAGAGCTGGATTTGGAATGAGAAGATCTACCTATAGATCGCCATGATCATCAATGCAGACAGATCTGATGGGGATCTCAGGGGCCATCCAGGCTAACTCCTTTGTCTAACAGATGAGGAAATCCAAGGCACAGAAGGGTGAGTGACTTGCTTAAGCTCCCATGGGTACCAAGCCCTTACTAGCCTCATGACCTTAGGGAATGTCACCACATTTCAGAGGTGTTTCACTTACATTTGCTTTATAAATAATAATATTTAACATATCTACTTCAAAGAATTGTTGTGAACAGTGTCTCGTGTACAGCAAAATTACGAAGGATGTCTCCAAAATCTTGTGCAGTTTTAACACGCACATGTGTATTGTGTATGCATATATGTGCACTTACATTTATACACAACCCAGTCAATAAACATTTATTAAATGCCACACTGATACATATGTACATGTATGTGAGCATATGTATCCATTGGTGTATAAGTATACCTATATGTGTATTATGTATACATGTGCATATATAATATACATATATGCATGTGTATGTGTGATTATTGTTGTTCAATCATTTTTGGTTGTGTCCAACTCTTTGTGACCCCATTTGGGATTTTCTTGGCAAAGACACTAGAGCAGTTTGCCAATTCCTTCTCCAGCTCATTGTACATATGAGGAAACTGAGGCAAACAGGGTTAAGTGACTTGCCCAGTGTCACACAGCTAGCAAGTGTCTGAGTCCAGATTTGAACTCAGGAAGAGTCTTCCTGACTCCAGGTCAGGCGCTCCGTGCACTATGGCGCCACCTGGCTGCCCTGTGTATGTATATAGACACACATATATTAGGAATGCTGCCTCTCTAGCATATACATGCACATATGTACTTATTTATGCACACATACCTATATATGTATTATATACATACATGTATATGTATATGTAAACAATTATTCTTCCATTTCCCATGCAATATTTTATTTACCTGACACCTATAATGAGGAAAAACACATTTGGGAAATATGTGTTTCCCAAATTCTCTTATAACAATCAAAAATCTCCCCATAACTTACATGGTAGATGTAGGGAGAACTCATGAATGAAATTCTAACAGCAAAAGATTACAATATTACAAATTGTGTTACAGTAATGATAGACTTGAGATTTGCCCAAGCACGAGAGTAAAAGAGATAAGCAATGAATGGCACTTGGCTAAATGGAACTATTTAGTTGTGTATATAATAAGTACTGAAATGAAAAGTTAAAGATACTCTATCTATTAAAATCCTGCCCAGATTTTGAGATCTGAGGTCAAGCACGATTTCCTACACACATCCTTTTCCACTCACCTACTGCATTCACTGGTCTCTTAATTTTGCTCACAGACAGTGATGGTACTGCTAATTACTATTTTATTATGCTTTTTATAATTTCTAAATTATTTTCTGGGTGCTTATCTTTCCAATTAAATATCTGACTCCTTGAGGCCAGGGACCTCCAGGAAATTCTAGCCTCTCAGGAGCTGGGACTCCCAAAGAACAATGGGGAAGGAGATCTTTTCACAGAACCTCTTGAGGAGGTCTGGAGGCCTCAGACTTGGGAAGCTCCTTAAGGGCACAGAAGTATGTCACTTTTGTGCGAGTGCCTGGTGGAGGCTAGGTGCTTAATAGATATTCACTTGCTTTATCAGGAAGATTATTCTAGCAATTAACTAATAGGAAAGGAACATGGGCTTCTGAGGGCAAAAAGGGAAGCCAGGAGGGAGGATTACATGGGGTGGCAAAAAGGTAAATGCTTCAAACATAGTTTATTCTACAGCTAACTTTTTGCAAGGGAAGATTATAGTTTGAAAGTAAATAATCATTCTCTAATTTATCTTTCTGGTGAATCCAAAATTTTCCTACACTGCACTGAGTTTCACTCAAAATAGGATGCCTCTATAGCCTTGTACAATCAAAGCATTTTCTGCATTTACTATCCTCCGGACTTTATTCTCTCCTTTGAAAGAAAAAAAAAATCACGTGATTTGCTAAACAATGCACATTCGTACAAGTGGAAAATGCACACTGGCAAACACACAGTAAAGGTTCATGAAGAGAACTTCTATCACAATTAAGGAAGAATCTTGTTTGTGGTTGTAGAAGAAAAACATCTCACTCTGACAAGCAATGTGCATCTTCAAAATCTAAAACTCTATGGGATTTTGTCATTATGGGTTAATAAGAACCCAAAAAAGGGGAATTCTTTGTAATCACCTATGGGTTTAGAAGATGTGATCCTGAAGACAGCATCATAGGAAGAAAAAATAATGCTATTCCCCAGTACCTTGTGCACCATAGTTCATAAGATTACAGACCTAATGCTGGAAGGGACCAAAGAGGTCATTTACACCAATCCCCTCATTTTACAAATGAGGACTCGGAGGACCAGAGAGTTTAAGTAATTTGAACATCAGTCCTGAATGGAAGAAAATCAAATCTGATGTTATTTCTGCTATTCTGTGGAGCATCTGAGGGTTTCCTAGTCTTGGTTTTGTGACACCTCAAGAGGGCTTCCAACTATTTCAAAGTTGTTATTAAATTTTCAAAACAAGGGGCAGCTTGGTGGTGCAGTGGATAGAGTACCGGCCCTGAAGTCAGGAGGACCTGAGTTCAAATCCAGCCTCAGACCAAACACTTGATACTTAACTAGATGTGCAATCCTGGGCAAGTCACTTAACCCCAACTGCCTTAAAAAAAATTTTCAAAACAAAATCAAATTCCCTTTGCTTTATTTTAATAAGTATTCTAGGGCACAAAGCAGTTTTTGGAAGGAGGAGGAGCTAGGAGATGTGCGATAAAATCACAACAGAACAGTTCTTGTCACCTACGTAAAAAGGGGGAAATGGGCACCAGGAAGAGGTACCCACAAACTGCTCAAACTAGTGATGAGGGAAGTCCCTCAAGAAGCCAACTAAGTTGATTATTAAAGTCACTGTGGATAAGTAATGAAAGAAAGCAGATGCTGATCTGAAAAATTGTAGACCCATAACTCCTGAAACAGGAAGCAGACGATGAGGCTGGATGGAAACACATTCAATATCAGCAGCTGAGTCAGAATAGCAAAGCTATGTGCAAGTTAAGAGGCTCTGGATTTATCTGCTCTGACATTTTTAAAAGACAACTTAATTGGATTATATCTAATTCTATTTTAAAATTTTTTCCACTGTAGTAGGAGCAGCCAGATACAAGATAGGAAAACAACAAAATAACAGAGGGTAATTAAGTTGCTAATTAAAAAAAATGTTGATCTTTATTTATCTCCAAGGGTGATAGACATGTTACTTGATTCCTCCCTATTACTACCCACACAACAATTTAATTAAACAAGCATTGTTTTCAACCTGTGAGGCACTGTGCTAGGTACTGGGGATGCCAAGATGCTTAGCTGTCTATAAGATGACAATCCAGTGGGATTGAGGATGAGACGCAAACATGAATGGCCTGGACACAAGGGATAATGTGATGAATGTAAAGGAGAGGCTGAGGAAAAAAAAAAGATGGGGGTGGAAATAAGCTATCTGAAGAGGGAAAGGTCATTTAGCTGGAAGGATTTAAGGAAGGCCTCAAGGAAAGGATGACTTTAGTGCCATTTTAAGGCACAGTTGCCATGTGCATAGTAAGCATTCCCTAAATGATGATCATGGTTTTGTTTTCATGGCAAATATGACGATTTAACTCATTTCAGTTAAGTAGACATTATGTACAGGGCAAGGAACCAAGGGCAAATGAAACAGCACTTGACCTAGGGGAACTTTACAATTTAATGGGAGATTAACTCATAAAAAGGAGGGTAGCAAACTGTGGAAACAATTCCAAGGCACAGCATGATAAATATGTTAAGTTTAAAGAAAATTAGTTTTGTTTTGAAAATTATGTTACCCTTTGCACGCTCTCACTTCTGGCCAAAGTGAACTACACTACATACCCCATTTCTCTCCTCCTCTCTATTTCCATGCCTTTGTTCATGCGGTCACCTTCTGCTTTGAATGGACGTGTGTCTCTATAGAAGACACTCCTTTTTTCAAGGTTGTGCTTTCTCCCATTCAGGTGCTACTTTCTTTCTGAAGGTTTTTCTCACTCTTTCCATCAAGTCATGAAAAAAAAATGAATTAATGTTTCTGAGTTGTAAGTTAATTGAGGTCAGAGTCTATGTTGAATCTCTCTTTGTATACACAGTGCCTGGCATTGTAAGTACTTGATAATAATAATCACTGACTTTATATAGGTTATGTAATTTTCCCAAGGTCACACAAGTATTAAAATGGAAGAGTTAAGATCTGAACTCTGTTTGTTTGACTTCAAATGTGGTACTTTCCACTAAATCACGCTGCCTCTCAGTCCCTCAGCAGAGGCTTCTAAAGGGAGAAAATAATTTATATCTCCACTTCCCTCCTTAAGAATCGCAGTGAAGGGGGAGGTTCTAGCTGATACACCAGAAACACTCAATAGGTGGTAATACAGGGAGAATCTCCATATCAACTCCAGTCCTGGAATAGGATGCGTACAAAAAGAATAATAACCTCTTAGTACTTTACTGCAGATGACTTTGACCCATGATGGGGATCTATGACTGTGTCTTATTATTCCTGTTATTCAGTGTTCCTGATATTCCTAGTGCTACACCTCATTACCGTTGCTTTATATTGAGAAATCCACAATGAATTGTAAAGATATAACACATCCTCCTTCTCTGGGATTCAGTTCTTCCAAAGAGAGGAGGCAAAGTGTAGGATTTTTGGGTTTTGAGTCCTTTCATATTTGATCAACTTGGTACTATTAAAGTACTTTGAGGGGCTGTAACAATATTTGCTAGTTCTTTTTGTTTGCTTGGTTTTTTTTTAACTTGCCCTAAGCCCCTACTTCTGTGTTGCCAACACAAGTCTTCTCACATCTCTGGGGTTAGAGCTGTCTAGTAATAGCTCTAAGGCTATTTAAGAGATGAGCAGGATGTGCATTCCAGGCATTCTAGATAACCTAGATAAGTGCACAGATGTTGGATACAATAAGTCTGGGAATAGTTAGTAGTCTTGTTTAGGTGATATACGAAAAGAAGGAAAGCAAAACAGATCGAACGGTAGGCTAGAGGTGGGAAATGTAGGGACTTAAATGTCAAGCAAAGGAGTTTGTAATTGATCCTATTATGACAATGGTGAAAGTTCTCCTAGAAGGTTTTTAGGATCTTGCCACTAAAGGGTGGAATGTGGCAAGAGCAAAATCACTCCACATAAGTCAGACAAGTTTTGTAACATCTTCTAAAGTCCTTGACCTAGGCTAGACTAATTTTTTCCCTAAAAAGGCAAGAAAACTGTCTTTGATGCTTAATTGGTCCAGGGGAATTACTAAGGAAGCTTCATGGTTGCCTTAAGAATAAAGAGCTGAGTATATAAGGAGCTAGAATTCATAAGGCAGCTAGGTGGCACAGTGGATAGCTGCTCTTGCCTTGGAGTCGGGAGGACCTGAGTTCAAATCCAACCTCAGACACTTGACATTTACTAGCTGTGTGACCCTGGGCAAGTCAATTAACTCCAACTGCCTCACCAAAAAAGAAAAAAAAATAGAACTCTACAGGCTTAATGGGCCCCCTTCTAACTGGGTGCAACACCATGTCAAATTCAGAGGTGAGAAGAGCTACACACAACTGAATAAAAATTGTATTTTTCCAAGTACCTTTCCATGTTATTGTCAAATTAACTACTTTTGTTTAATGTCATAGGGTCTCCCCTAAGGACAGTCATTGGAACACTGGATCGCTAGCTTGCCTTGGAGCTGGAAAGAACTGGGTTCAGGTCCTGCCTCTGGCATATATAACTGTGTGATGCTGGGCCAGTCACTTGCTCTCAAAGAGTCTGTATTCTTTTGGATGAGGCTATGATATACACAGAGAATACAAGTTATAAAGTCATAGTTCTAGAGGTGTATAGGACCATCCCATAGATATGGAACCGAGGCTGGCTAAATTGAGCAAAATACCCAAGACTACACAGGTAGCAATGGAATGAAGAAAGAAATGGCACAGACAAACTGTTCTAGAAAATCTGAAGAGGAAGAAAATACTTCCAGCTTAATGGGGTTAGGAGAAGATCAGGAAAGGCAATGACACTTGAGCAAAGTGTTGAAGGAAGAGAAGGATTCTGGCAGGCAGAGATGAGAAGGATGTGCACTCCAGGCATTCTAGACAGCCTACATAAGTACATGGATGCTGGATACAGTATGTCTGGGAATAGTTAGTAGTCTTGTTTAGGTGATATATGAAAAGAAGGAAAGAAAAACAGATAGAATGATAGGCTAGAACTGGGAAATGTAGAGACTTAAATTCCAAACAAAGGAGTCTGTAATTGATCCTATTATGATAGAGAATCACTGAACGTTTTTGATGAGAGGAATGATGTGGTCATAACTATCTTAGGAGTTTTTATCTCAATTCTCAAATATAACCACATGCTTCTCTAAACACTATGCAGCTGGGTCCTATTTAGTATGAACAATAAATCTCTGAGGTGGTTGCATATATTCAAATTCACACTATTATATTACATATATTATATATATTATAAAGTTATAATTATATAAAATATTTTAATTGGTTCTAGTTCAATGGAAATTTTATCGCAAATTTGAATAATGAGACTACTTCCCCAGGGATTCATTATTCCCACTAATTGGGACCTAACACCATATAAAAATAATATCAGAAATATGTCAATTAATTTAAAGGAAAGATGGTACAGCAAAAAGAGCATAAGATTTGGAGTCAAAGAATTGGTGTTTGAATATAGGTTCTCCTAGGTACTATGTGACCTGGAGCACTTTTTCCCTTAGGTTTTAGTTTCTTTATCTTTAGAAACAGGATACTATCTTGTTAGGTCCTTTCTTGCTCTAGATTCAATTTGACATACACTTACTAAGATTTTACTACATATATGTGTGTATATATGTACATATATATATGTATACACATACATACATGTCTATATGACACTATTAGATTCTAGGAGACTCAAAGACAAAAACAATAGTAGCTGTCCTCAAGGAATATACAAGGAATGAGCTGAGGAGTACAATATCTACATAAATAAATATAACGTAATTCAATTTAACAAATATTTTAGAGTGCCTACTATGTAGCGGGCACTGAAAATGCAAGAAAAGCATTTAAATAGCCTCTACCCTAAAAGAACTCACATTCTGCTAGAAGAATGCAATGAATAACCAAGTGAGTGAACACAAAATTATAAAAAAGGAATTTCAAGAGTATATAAGTTGCTTATAACAGGAGGTATTGGGGTGGCAGAACAGGGATCCAAAAAGGCCTTGTGTAGGAGATGGCACCTGAGCTGAGACTTAATGGAAGCTGCAGATTCTCTGAGGAAGAAGCAAATTACTTTCCATACATGTGGGAGCACTGGTGAAGAAGCACTGGTGGTATATTGGGAGAAATGTAGGGAGAAACCTAATAGACCAAAATGAGTGTAATGGAAAGCAAGTAGAGGAGAGTCATTTGAAATAAAACTGCAAAGGAAAGTAGAAGCTGGACTGTGAAGGGCTTTAAATGCTTAAACAGAGGAGGTTATATTTAAACCTAGAGGCAAGAGGAAGCCACTGAAGATTTATGAGTAAGGAATACCATGGACAGATCTGTGTTTTAGGAATATTGATTTAGCAGCCGTGTGGATGATGGTGAAGGGAAAAACTGGAGGCAGAGATACTGATTAGGAGTCTATTTTGATAGTCCAGGAAAGAGGTGATGGAACCTAAACTAGGGAGAGGTCATCTGAGTGAAATTAGAAGGGCACATATGGAAGAGAAATAAAGGTAGGATTGACAAGTTGTGGTAACTGATAGGACTGAACAGACATGAGGGAAGATGAGGTAGAGGGAGAGTCAAGAATAACTCCAAGGCTGCAAATCTGGGTGACCTGAAATATGATGGTGCTATCAATAGAAATCGAGAAGCCTTCTGGAAAAGGCATAGGTTTGGGGAGGTAGGAAGTAGAGGTCTGTTTTGGAAATGTGGAACTTGAGATGGTTAAAGGACATGCAAATGGAGAAATGCAGCAAGCATTTAGAAATAAAGGGTCGTAGTAGTTCAGGAGACAGATTTGGGTTGGATGCATAGATTTTAGAGTCCTCTGAATGATATTAAATGAACTGTGGGAACTGATGAGATTACCAAAGAAGAAAATTACATGAAAGTAGAGAAGATGGCCTATAACAAAACATTAGGGGATGTCTATATTTACTGGGCAGAAAGAGGATGATAATCCAGCTGAATTGCTAATTAATTTATGAAATTATGAAAAGAAGCAGGCGCGCCCAATTCTTTGGGTACTCACTAGGAAAGTCCATAATGGCAGCAGGAAGTAAGGCTACTATCACACTTTAATAAGGCACAGAGGATGTAGGGGCAAACAGCATGGTAAGTACAGAGATGAGCGGTCAGAAAAGGGAGGCAGGATATAGAAGCAGATGGCATGGGGCCAGGGAGAGGGTAGTGAAAGAAGGCAGGCAGAGGTGGGGAAAAGAATGGGGACAAGGAGAGGCATGGAGAATAAGCCATGTAAGCATGGATTAGACTTGGGAGGACTAGATAGCATGGAGACAGATGAAGATGGATGAGTGCTCGGGGTGGAACAGGAGTTTGAGGTCTCATTTTTATAGTTTTGATGCGGGATAGAGTAATTTAGCTATGCCACCTTGGGTTTGGTTCATTCACATACCCAAATCATCTCGGATTTCTCTGAGGTGCTGCTGGCCTGACTGCCAATGTTTGGGAATACCTGACGTTTCTGTATATACGACTTCCAGGTTCCCCTTTATAATCTTGTTTCCTGCTATTATTACTTTATAGTGGCTACTTAAAAGCTTACTATACTGACTAGGAAGGGGATGGTTAAGGGGACCACAACAAGGTATAATTTTAACACATCAGCAATGGAGACTGAGAAAAATCAAACAGATGGGATGAGAAATGGAGGGGATCGGTATCATGGAAGCCAGTGGATAAGGAAATATTGAAGGTAGAAGACATTGAAGAGTGACAAGTGGCAGGCTCAAGCTACGTAAGATATTGAAGAGTGAAAGAAAAAAAAACAAACCTCTGAAATGTCTAAGAGATGGTAGTGATATCTAATCACAAGAGTAAAATCTGCTATTCCTTTTTGTCCTTAATACCATGCTACCAAATCTATATACCATTTTCCAAAATGTAAAGACTATGGTTTGAAAGAATTGATATTATTATCTAAAAGCAATATTAACTCATCCTATGTGTCTGCTGCATGCTGAAGCAGCTTGGATTTCAGTTCTTAATAATCTAAGCTAGAACAAAGCTATTCTCTTTTCCTGACAGTCCAAGAGGCAATTAACTGTTTACATACAGTCTCCAAAAATCAGGAACATACAAGCAGAAAGAAGGCCAATAGTAAGACATATTCCTGAAAGGCAAGGCTCAAGGGCCTCACAAATGTCCTTCTGCTTTCCCTGACTAAGGCCTACATGTCACAGAACAATGACAGGAATGACATGACATAGTAACATATAATGCTGTCTTATGTTGCAGTAGTTAAAGGGCAGCTTCCTCGAATTGTCCTCTGAAACATCAAAAGATAAGATGCCAATCTTAGAAAGACAAAGTTTAAAAGTTTCCACAAGCACCTATTTGTATGTGTGTGTGTTGTGTGTGTGTGTTTAATTTTAATTCTGAGATTAATCAGACAGCTCATAACTAAAGGGACCTATTTCTGCCAGTTTTATTGCTACCATCTGTGGATAATCACTACAAAATGGAAGTGATGTCTTCAAAACATAAGACAGTAAAGACTGCAATATAGGTGGAACCAGGGATGTTCACACAGAACAGGGAAAGATAAATCACCCTTCTGATCACTAACTAAGTTACTATTGGACTATGCCTAATGATAAGAGAGAGAGAGAGAGAGAGAGAGAGAGAGAGAGAGAGAGAGAAGAGAGAGAGAGAGAGAGAGAGAAGAAAACAGTTCGTGCCCTTAAGGAGCCAGAGTATCATATAAAATAAAACCAAAGATGATCTGCATTATTAAGCATTCAACTACTGAAACAAGGTCAAGGAAAGTAAGAGAAACGTTGTCATTCAGTCATTTTTAAATTGTGTCTGAGTCTTTGTGACCCCACTTGGTTTTGGATTTGGTTTTTTTTTTTTTTGGCAAAGATACTGGAATAGTTTGCCATTTCCTTCTCCAGCTCATTTTAAAGATGAGCAAACAGGGTTAAATGACTGGCCCAGGGTTAACCAGCTAGTAAGTGTGCGAGGTGGGATTTGAACTCAGGAAGATGAGTCTTCCTGACTCTAGATCTAGCACTCTATCCTATGCCACCTGGCTGCTACAAGAAGAAACTAGTCTCTTAGTTATGTACTGATGCCAGTGCTCTGAGCATGTCAAGTGAAATCTAAAGAATATGTGTCATTGGATATGTGGAGAGATTTATGCATCTAAGGGCACTTCCAACTCTGAGTTTCTAATACTCCATGAGAACAAGAGCTCCCAATCTTTCCCCAGGAAAGCTGTATTTTTTCCATTTTCCAGTTTTCAGATAACTGTGGAAGAGAATAACCCAAGTCATCTGGAAAAGAAAGGTGACTCAGAGCCTCTCCTTCCTAAGGAGCAGACCTGCCGGTGGAACCCTCCTCCCCCATGCAGTAAACCAGATCAGGCTCTGGAATCAAATGATCAATTGCAAGAGTTGATTAGGGAAGCCCTGAACAGAAGTATCTTAGGATCCATATTCATAGAATATGAACTACTTATTGCCTGGCCTCTATAATTTTACCACCTCATCTGTTTGCATGAGCTCTATAAAATGATGCCTAAATAGTACTCAGCAAAAATTCATTTTTCCTTCTGGGAATTATTATTCTAACCCCAGATGGAAAGTAATTTTTTTTTTCTTTCCAGGACCTATGGGAGTACTTTTCTATTCTAGCTAAATTCTCATTATCATCTAACTCAATCCTTTCATTTCACATTTGGCTTCCTTTTACAAGTATCTTGAAGTCATCACAACAGGCATTTTCTCTTAGAAGTCACCATCTCAAAGTTAAGACATCAAGCTTATTGGGACACTTTCTGGGCAAAGCTCTTCTAGGCCTAATGAATAACATCTTAACTTCCCTAACATCCCTCCCTGAAGGAAACATTTCATTCATATCTAGAACATAGCCACTCCATGATTCCATTCCTTGTCTGTCATCTTAAGCACAATGCACTGTACCCAGTTGTTGGTCCACTAAGACTCTCATTTTTCAGAAATAAAATCATAGAACCTTAGAACTAGAAAGAAAGTTTCAAAAGGCAGTATTACTAGGTGTGCTTAACCCCCCTGTCTTAAGACCACTGAGGTGTTACTATTATACAACATGTAATATATTCCTTACCTTACAGATGTGCAGAGAAATTATGTGACTTGCATGGGGCCATACTGCTAATAAAGTATGGAGGGAAGACTAGAACTCAGGATGTCACCCTCCCAGTATGGTGCCCTTCCCTCTCCACCATGCTGAAACAGTGAAGTGAATTAAACATAATGATTAATGGATCAAATTGTTGTTACTGTTGTTTTTAGTACAGCAAGATACTTTTAATACTTCTAAGAAAGGATAATGAAATATTTTGTGAGTATGGAATTACAGGTATGGAAGAGACTGCTACTGGCCAAATAAAAACACCAATATTCAAAATGCAACCTCACTGACCCCACCCTAAATGAATCATTGTATTTTTACAGAAGAACATTTGGCTAGTATCAATAAAGATCTTAGTCCTTAACACCTCCAGGGAACAGTCAGCTGGCCCAGACCAAAGTTTTAACCCTTTCAGCCACTTGTTTATTCTGATAGCTAGAGGATTCAATTATGTGGTATTATGACCAGACTAGGAGGGTATATTGGATTAACTGTGTTTCTTTTTCATAGAGGACAAGAAGGAACAGTAGAAGCCTGTGGCCACAGGAAACTCTGCCTAGTATCCTGTAACTAGATAAATTTACTTAATCTGCTTTGAATAAAATTCCTTCTCAAAAACACTCATTCAGGGGCAGCTAGGTGATGCAGTGGATAGAGCACCAGCCCTGAAGTCAGGAGGACCTGAGTTCAAATCCAGCCTCAGACATATAACACTCACTAGCTGTGTGACTCTGGGCAAGTCACTTAACCCCAATTGCCTCACACACAAAAAACCCCACTCATATTCAGTGCCTACAGCTGGTAACCATATACTGCCAACCTAGGACTAGTTATATCTACTATACAGGTTGTATTATGATGCCAAAACATCTGAACGAAAAGTGAAAATTATAATCATCTAGATACCTATAAAATTCCAGATAATAACCAAAACATATAATAATAATACTTAATAACTAGCATTTATGCACTGCATTAAGATTTACAAAGTGTTTTACATATGGTATCTCATTTGATTCTAGTATTGTTTTAATGAGATGACTTTCTTTTACCTTTTCTATGGATATTTCAGGATTAAGGAGAAATAATTTAGTGGAGTTATCAATGTGATAAAAAGCCTTCTTTGCTACCATCTTGAATACTTGATACTCAAATGAATTTATGATCTCATTGATTCAAGTTCCCTACAATGAAAAAGATCACAACTATGGTAGTGTAATATCCTAATCCATTCTCCTGTGCACATTAGGCTGATTTTTTTTCCCTTAAAAAGTGTTAAAACCATTCTCAAGAGTTGGTTGCCTGAGGGGCTAATGGGCTCAGGCTGCTGACATCATTTCTTGGTCACCTGTATATAAACTATGAGAAGCTCAGAGAACTTTCTAAATCTTAACTGGTGGAAAATAGATGGCAACTCTGACAAGGGAGCTTCACTCAGCTGAATCAAACAGAAGTGGCCTCAATGTTTAACCCCACTGAACAGCCTCATCCTGGTCTGGCCAAGTAAAACTCCCTTTGTTATCTGTTGAATGATCCAAGTGTCTATTTTGTGTTTCAATACTGAACCTAAACTCCCAGGGGACTGGCCTGAGTAAGAACCAGCCCCGAAAAGCAATCCATTCACTCTGGCCTACCATGGGTGACTCTTGTCCATATTCTCTTGTGTTTACCACAAGGTATCCATTCAATTTGCTGGAGGTCTTCCTTAATACCTCTCATCATTGCAGGCATACCAGTAGAGCATTCTGGAGGTCCACCTATCATGAGACCAGACCATTTTCTTTTCCTGTCATACAATTCCTGTCATACAATACATCCTTTAACTCCTGTTCTTTAGATACTGTTATTGTTTAGAGTTTGAAACTTATTCACAACTACCATGCATTTTTCCATTATCCTTTACATAACACTCATTTTTAATTCTTCAGAGTCAGTGATGTTCCAGGTTTTGCTGCCACATGAAAATACTGATAAAATATTTATACTGAAAAGATGAGCCTTTCTTTCAGCAGGAAGCTTAAAGTCAATAAAAGAGTATTATAATTTCCTGAAAGCCATTCAGCATAATTTCCTCCTCCTTAATTCTGGGTAGAGCTGACTGGCCATCTATACTTTCTGTCCCAGATATACATACTGTTGGACAAATTCAGTAGCATGTCCACTGAAATGAATGTTCAAATCTGCATAATAGACATTCTTTAACCTCTTGCTCTTTCCTGTATGGATGGATGGGCTTTCAAAATCCTTTAAATGATTATAGAATTTTTCCAGTTGACTCTCCAATGTCTTGCACATGAATGCAATTAACACAATGTCATCTGCAATCTGGAGGACCTCACCATCCAGAAGGAATCCTCCACCTGGATCTCCATCACAATGTCAAATAATTTTGATGAGTATATAACTCCCCTTTTTATTCTGCCTCATCTCATATTTCAGAAGGTCAACGAACTGGATTCTTTTCATCGTTAGATCTTCCAAAAAATTCTGAAAGAATTTGATATATGGAAGGGGTATTCTGTTGTAAAAGATCCTATAAAGTACTATTTTATTCTACTGGATCACATGCTTTTCCAATCTACCAACAATAAGTACAATGTGATATTACATTCTCTACATCTTGCAGTCAATTGTGACATGTCATATATGTGGTCTACTATTGAATATCACTATCAAAAACCTACCTGTTGTTCAGTTAGTAGAGAGATGATTCTGATAAAAAATTTTTGTATAGATGGGAAAGGAGGACGTAGCTTGGTAATCATTAATGTTTTTTTATGAGTCATCTTTTTTTGTAGTAATGAGGTTCAATATTTTTTCCTACTCCTCCCACATCTTTCCCTCCTTCAGACACCTTGTATATTGCTCCTTCAATGCAATGCTCTTACAATTATATCATCTCTGCCATGTACCTTATCTCTATTTGATCCAATTTGTCAATTGATAAACATTTGTTAAATACCTATTATATGCCAGGCACTGTGTTAGTCACTGGGATACAAATCTATTAAGTTTCAGATGAAGTTAAAAAAAAAAAAGCATGGGTAGCAATCATGATCTCAGACAAAGCAAAAGCAAAAACAGATCTAATTAAAAGAGATAAGAAGGAAAATTATATTTTGCTAAAAGGTACCATAGATAATGAATGATATCAATAGTAAACATATATGCATCAAATGGTATGGCATCCAAATTCTTAAAGGAAAAGTTGAATGAGTCACAGGAGGAAATACACAGTAAAACCATATTAGAGGGGGACCTCAATTTCTCTCTTTTAGACCTAGATAAATCTACCCAAAACATAAGAAAGAAGTTAAGGAGATGAATAGAATTTTAGAAAAGTTAGATATGAAAGTACTATGGAGAAAACTGAATGGGAATAGAAAGGAATACACCTTTTCTCAGTGGTACAATACCTACTCCACACCTGCTCAAAAACTGACCATGTATAAGGGCATAAAAACATCACAACCAAATGCAGAAAGGCAGAAATATTAAATGTATCTTTTTCAGGTTATAATGCAATAAAAATATATTCAATAAAGGGCTGTGGAAACATAGATTAAAAATTAAGTGAAAACTAAATAATTTAATCCAAAAGAATAGATGGGTCAAAGAATAAATTATAGAAGCAATCAATAATTTCATTAAAGAGAGTGACAGCCATCAGACAACATACCAAAATTTATGGGATGCAGCCAGAGCAGTACTTAGGGGAAATTTTAGCTCTAAATGCATACATCAATAAAATAGAAAAAGAGCAGATAAATGAATTGGGCATGCAACTTAAAAAGTTAGAAAAAGAACAAATTAAAAATCTCCAGTTAAACACCAAATTGAAAATCTTGACAATCAAAAGAGAGATTAATAAAATTGAAAGAAATCATTGAACTAATAAGTAAAACTAAGAGCTGGTTTTATGAAAAAACCAATAAAATAGATAAATCATTAGTTAATTTTATTTAAAAAGAGAAAGAAGAAAACCAAATTACCATTATCAAAAATGAAAAGGGTGAATTCACAACCAATGAATTCATCACCAAAAGATCAGTTATTAGGAGCTGTTTTGTCCAATTAAATGTCAATAAATCTTAATAATTTAAGTGAAATGGATGAATATTTACAAAAATATAAATTTTCCAGACTAACAGAAGAAATAGAATATTTAAATAATGCTGTTAGAAAAAGAAATTGAACAAGTCATCAATGAGCACCCTAATAAAAAATCTCCATGATCAGATGGATTCACAAGTCATTTGAAGAACAATTATATAATACTGTACTATATAAATACCATACTATATACCATTACTATATAAACTACATGGAAAAGCAGGCAAAGAAGGAGTCCTTCCAAATTTCTTTTATGACACAAATATGATGCTTATACCTAACCAAGAAAAGCAAAAATAGAGAAAGAAAACTA
The DNA here is from genome assembly GCF_003287225.1 of Phascolarctos cinereus. NCBI lineage: Eukaryota > Metazoa > Chordata > Mammalia > Diprotodontia > Phascolarctidae > Phascolarctos > Phascolarctos cinereus. The sequence continues at coordinate 57,509,720 of NW_027556098.1, read as the reverse complement.
TAGACCAATTTCCTAATGAATAGTAATATAAAAAAATTAGAGAAAATTCTAGCAAGGAGATACATCACAAAGACCATACGCTATGACCAGGTGGATGTATACCAGGAATGTAGGACTGGTTTATAACATCAGGAAAACTATCAGCATAGTTGACCATATCAATAACAAAATCAACAGAAATCATGTGATTATCTCAACAGATGCAGAAAAGGCTTTGGACAAAATACATTGATTCCTATTAAAAATACCAGAAAGCATAAGAATAAATGGAGATTTCCTTAAAATAATAAGTAGTATCTATCTAAAACCATCATCAACCGTTATCTATAATGGGCATAAGCTTGAAACCTTCCCAATAAAATCAGAGGTGAAGCAATGATGTCCATTATCACTACTATTATTCAATATTGTACTAAAAATTCTAGCTATAGCAATAAAAGGGGAAAAAAAAAGAAATTGAAGGAATTAGAAAAAGCAATGAGAAGACAAAACTATCACTTTTTGCATATGATATGCATACTTAATCCTGGAGAATCAACTAAAAAAACTACTTGAAATAATTAACTTTAGCAAAGTTTCAAGACCTAAAATAAGCTCACATAAATCATCAGTATTTCTATATATTACCAACAAAGTCTAGCAGCAAGAGATAGAAAGAGGAATTCCATTTAAAATAACTGTAGGTGATATAAAATACTTGGTAGTCTACCTGCCAAGACAAACCCAAGAACTATATGAACACAATTACAAAATATTTTTCACACAAATAAAGTCAGATCTAAATAATTGGAAAAATCTGAATTTTTGCTCTTGGGTAGGTCGAGCCAATATAATAAAAATGATAATTCCACCTAAATTAATTTAGTTATTCAGTGCCATAGCAAGCAAAATACCATAAAATTATTTCATAGCGCTAGAAAAAAATGACAAAATTCATTTGGAAGAACAAAAGCACAACAATATTAAGGGAAGCAATAGAAAAAAATGTGAAGGAGAATAGCCTAGCTGTATCAGATTTCAAACTGCATTATAAAGGAGTAATCATCAAAACTAATCTGGTACTGGCCAAGAAATAGAGTGATGGATCAGTGGAATAGATAAAGTATATAATACACAGTTATAAATGACCATAGTAATCTAGTGTTTGATAAACCCAAATACCCAAGCTTTTGAGACATAAACTAACTATTTCACAAAAACTGCTGGAAAAATTGGAAAGCAGTTTGGCAGAAACTAAATATAAATCAACATCTCACACCATATACCAAAATAAGGTCAAAATGTGTACATGATTTAGACATAAAGGTTGATACCTACAAGCAAATTAGGAAAGCAAGGAATAGTTTACCTGCCACATCTATGGAGAAGGAAAGAATTTATAACCAACGAAGAGATAGAGAACATTACAATATGCAAAATAGATAATTTTGATTGTATTAAATTAAAAAAGGTTTGCACAAAAAAACCCAACAACAATGTAGTCAAGATTAGAAGGAAAGCCAAAAGCAGGAGGGAAAATTATATAGCAAGTGTATTTGATAAAGGCCTCATTTCTCAAATATATCCAATTTAGAAGAATACAAGTTATTCCCTAATTGATGAATGGTCAAAGGATAGGCACAGGCAGTTTTCAGGTGAAGAAATCAAAACTATCTATAGTAACGGGGAAAAAAATGCTCTAAATCACTATTGATAAGAAAAATACAAACTAAAACAACTCTGAGGCACCACCTCACACCTATCAGTTTGGCTGCTACTACAGAAAAGGAAAATGATAAGTGTTGGGAGGGATGTGCAAAAATCGGGACATTAATGCACTGTTGGTAGGGCTGTGAACTGATCCAACCATTCTAGGAAACAATTTGGAACTATACCCAAAGGACTATAAATCTGTGCATAACTTTTGACCCAGCAACACCACTAAGTCTTTATCTGAAAGATATTTTAAAAAATGGAAAAGGACCTACATGTGCAAAAATATTTATAGTAGCTCTTTTCGTGACAGCAAAGAATTAAGGGATGCCCATTATTTGAGGAATGACTAAATCATTGTGGTTTCTAATTGTAATGGAATACTATTTTGCCATAAGAAATGATGAACAGGATTCTTTCAGAAAAACCTGAAAGAACTTACATGAACTGATGGCACAGTGAAGCGAGTAAAACCAAGAAAACATTGTACACAGGAACAGCAACATTGTATGACGATCCACTGTGAATGACTTAGCTATTCTCAGCAATTCAGTGATTCAAGACCATTCCAAAGGTCTTATGATGAAAATATTATCCAGCTCCAGAGAAAGAACTGATGGAGTCTGAATGCATATTGAAGCATACTATTTTTTGCTTTCTTTATATTTTGTTGGTCCCTTTTCTTTCACACAATAAGAATAATATAGATCATGATCATATATGTATGTCCTATATCAGATTGCTTTCTGTCTCAGGGAAGAGGGGGAAGAGGGAAGGAGGAAATCTGGGGCTAAATTTTTTTAAATGTTAAAAATTGTTTTAATATGTAACTGAAAAAAATAAAATGTTATTCAAAAAGAAAAAGAAGACAAGAGAAAAAGAAAATGCATGGAGTTGGGAGGAAGAGTCCCTTGTGTCAGGAACAGCAAAGAGGCCAATGTCATTGAATCAGAGAATAAGAAGGCAGGAAAGGTAGAAAGTGCCAGGTAATAATGAAGGACTTTGAACATCAAATTTAATTCAATCCTGGAGATAAATGGAAGCCACTGGAGTTTACTGAGTGGGGCAGGAAAAGGTGGGTGACGTGATCAGACCTGTGTTTTAAGGAGACAAGTGGAGTGAGTGGAGGGTAGACTGAAGGCCGAGGAAGTGGGGTAATTTGAGGCAGGGAGCCAAAAAGCTATAACAATACTCCAAGCATGATGCTGCCTACACTAGGTTGGGATCAGTGTGAGAGGAGAGAAGGGGATATACAGAAGAGATATCATAAAGGTAAAACTGATAAGCCTGACAACAAATTGGATAGGTGGTGGGGATGGGTAAGGAATCAAGTTTGACAGCTAAGGTATAAACTTGAGACACCAGAAGGACAGTAAGTGCACCTGATAGTAAGAGCAAAGTTTAGAAGGGGTAAGGGTTTTGGGAGAGTTTAAGATGTACACAGGCCATCCAGTTTGAAATTCATGGGAACTGATGAGATCACAAAGTAAAATAGTATACTGAAGGGGAAGAGAAGAGGGCCCAGGACAGAGCTCTGTCAGACCCCCATGGACAGCAGGTATGACCTCCAGGAAAGGAGGGTGGGAGAGAGCATTCAGATAAGTAAGAGGAGAACCAAGAAAAATGTAGTATCTTTTTTTTTTCTCTTTAGTGACATTCTCCCTCCTCTAAAAGTATCTCAGGGACTGTGATTAAGGTCCATATGTGATGGTTCCACTACCTTTGATGAAGAAAATACTATGTTGAAATGGTTTTTTTTTCCAAATATTTTCCATTTTTCTTCTGTTTGTAGTCTGCTTCCCATGCTCAACCTTGAATTACCTCAGTGTGGATTTTCTTAGTTGGACTTCTTTACTAAGCTTTCTTTAAATGGTTTTATGCCCTTTTTTCTTTCAGCTTTATAATATTGTTCCATCATCCTTTTTTGTATGATTTTGCAAATGTTCATATTCTTATCTTGTGCTCTTTTCAGCTGTAATATTTTGTCTATGTAGGTGAAAACAGAATAAAAAGTCCATTTTCTAGAGTATCACATACAGCATTTGTTCCACTTTAGTACTTACCTATTATGGAAATTATTCTTATTTTAAAATTTTTTTAAATTAAAATGCAGTATTCTAAAATACATGGTACATTGAAATCTTAGGGGTTTGGCAAAATTCTCAAATGAGAATTCAGACAATCCCAAAATTTCCAAAGAATTGTCTTGTCCCATGTCCTTTGTTTTTTTCTAACTTAACAATTTCATATTTTAATTTTTAAAAATCTGTCTCATATTTGAAATAAGTATTCATACACTGTTTTATGACAATATTTCTAAGATGAAGGCCACCAAAGGTAAATCTCTTTTTTAAAGCTTAGAAGATTTTGTCTAGATAGCTTTAGAAATATGCATTAATCTTTACATTTGGACAGGTGAGCGCCTGGAAAGGAGGAACCTGGTTGACTCTCCAGTTGACGGCACAGAAAAACTTCCGATAGTCGATTTGTTCCTGGCTGTCCCCAAACCTGAAAACATAAATTTCACATACAGATTAATTCCACAGTCAGAACTGAACTAAATGTCATCGTTAATTTTATCTTTAAAATACGTTGCCATATATTGTTTAAATAATGTTATAGACTAGCTGAAGAAAATCTAATCTTGTCTAAACTATTTCATTTTATGGAAACATAAATACATAAAACAGACATTGTTAAAAAGCTACTAAATTTTTAATTCGGTACATTTTCCCTTAAATAATTCGGCAAAACATTTCCAATTTCATGTTTAAACAAGAACAACAAAGGACGGGTTTTTTTCAACCTCATTTTCCCACAGTTTAGGAAGCAAATTAAAGAATTCTAGAGATGACAACATTAATTTTTTCAAAAACATTAAAAGTGATCAAATGGAATCCACTAAGCATGTAAATTCAACATGGATGATCCTATTTGATCTCCCAATTATCCTTTATAGACCCTGAATGTATGTGGTTATTTGCAGGCTGTCTCCCCCATTAGATTGTGAATCCCTTGAGAGCAGGCACTGTTTTTTTTTTTTTTATCTTTCTTTGTATCCCCAGCACAAAGAAGACACTTAAATGTTTATGGACTGACTCATTTTGAATTTTTTGCATTCAGTCTCTATGTCACTGTTACACTTTATCCGAAATGATGGTAATTTATGGCTTAATTTAATTCACCAGAAATTTATTGAAGGCCTACTACGTGCTAGGCATTGCTTCAGGTGTTGGAAATTATGGGACTAGAATAAAACTGCCTCTGTCCTCAATCATATATAAACAGATACATTAACATAATACATGATAATTTCTTGAGAGAGGGCGCTAAGAAGTAAGGGAATCAGGACAGCCTCTCCTGGGTGGCAGTGCTGAAGCTGGGCCATGAAAGACCCCATGGGTTTTTAAGGCAGAGCAGAGGAAAGAAAGCATTCCAGGGGTGGGAGATAGCCAATGCAAAGAGGGAAGACCAAGTAGGCCAGTTTGGTAGAAACACAGAATATAAAAGAAGAGGCAATGCATAATGAGCCTGCAAATATAGCTGTTGTTCAGTTGTTTCAGTCATGTCCAATTCTTTGCGACACCATATGGAATTTAATTAGCAGAAATACTGGAGCAATTTGACATTTCCTTCTCCAACTCATTTTACAGGTGAGGAAACTCAGGCAAACAGGGTTAAGTGACGCCCAGAGGCACACAGCTAGTCAGTGTCTGAGGCCAGATTTGAACTCAGGATGATGAGTCTTCCTAACTCTAGGCCCTGAATTCTATTCACTGTGCCATCTAGATACCCTGGAAATATTGGCTCAACTGTGAGAGGTTTTAAATATTAAACAGAAGAGTTTGCATTTTCTCATAGAGACAATGAGGATTGCCTCCTGAGCAGTGGAGTGATATGGTCTAGTCTGTGCTTTTGGAATATCTGGTACTGTGGAAAAAGAGTACCAGTTCTGGAGTCAGAGCACCTGGGTTCAAATCTTGCCTTTAACACTTGCTATGTGACTTCAGTCATATCACTTTACCTCCCTGGGCCAAATGTTCCTCATCTACAAAATAACAAATGGCCTGTGAGGTCCATTCTAGCTCTAGATATGTGACGCCATGGATTTGGTGGTTATGTGGATTGGATAGGGGCGAGACTAGGAGGTCGGGAGACCATTTAGGAGACTATTGCAATTATCCAGATGAGAGTGGATGAGGTTCTGAACTAGAGTGATGTCCATATATATATATATATGTAGCAAGAAGGAGATGGATGAGGGAAATGTGATACAATCAATGAAGCTTGACAGGTATTTGGATATGGGAACTAAGTAAAAATGAAGAATGCAGAGTGACCCCTGGGTTGAAAATCTGACTAACTAGAAGAATTATGGCGCCTTGATCGAAACTGAGAAGTTGGGAGAAGGGGTGGGGTTTAGAGAAAAGAGGAATTCTATTTTTGACAAGATGCTTTTGAGATGCCTATGGGACATTTGCGTGGTAATGACCATCAAGCAGTTGAAGACATGGAGCTGGCATTCGGGAGAGAGAGTAAGGTCAGATTTCTATATTTGGAAGTCATCTTCATAGAAATTATAATTGAAACCATATAAAATTATGAAATTTACAAGAGAATGATTTCAAAGAAGGATGAAAACACGGGGGAGAGTCTTGAAGTGCTCTCACATATGGGGCCATGAAACTGGGAAGGATTATTCAGGCAAGTAGGAGGAGAAAAAGGGGGAGAGCTCTTTCAGTAAAAAACTTAGGGAGGAGTGAGTAACCAGGAGAAGGATACTTTCCTCTCTTGGCTGCATGCTGGACTTCATCCTGAATATTCACTCCAGCTATGAATTTCACACACTGGAAGTATGAGACACAGAATTAGGGAGAAGAAAATGATTTGATGAAACAATAAGAAAGAACTGGCTCCTAACCTAAGAAATTAACAATCACCAGTTTATTTTTTCCTTAAACTATTTGTTCAGCATAGTAGATGTCATGAGGATAATGGCTAAAAGTGAATTTGAATGAATATTGGGACATTAATGCACTGTTGGTAGAATTGTGAACTGATTCAACCTTTCTGGAGAGCAATTTGGAACTATGCCCAAAGGACTATAAAGCTATGCACACCCTTTCGCCCAGAAATACCACTACTAGGTCTGTATCCCAAAGAGATTTTCAAAAAATTAGGGAAAGAGACTATATGGATAGAAGTATTTATTGCAGTTCTTTTGTGCTGGCAAAAAATTGTAAATTGAGGGATATTCATCAATTGGGGAATGGCTGAACAAGTTGTGGTATATGACTGTTATGGAATATTATTGCACTATAAGCAGTGACGAGTAGGCAGATTTCAGAAAAACTTACACGAACTGATGCAGAGCGAAGTGAACAGAATCAGGGAATATAACATTACACACAGTAACAACAGCATTGTAAAATGATCAACTGTGAATGGCAGCTGTTCTCAGCAATGCAATGATGTAAGACAATTCCTAAGACATGATGAAAAATACCATCCAGAGAAAGAACTGACGGAGTCTGAATTCAGATCAAAGCATATTTTTTAAAAAATTACTTTTCTTGGGGGTTTTTTTGGTCTGTGTTTTCTTTTACAACATGACTAATATGTGAATGCATTTTACATGACTGCACATACATAACCTGTATCAAACTGCTTTCCATTTCAGAGAGTGGGGAGGTAAGGGACAAAGGGAGAGAATTTGAAACTCAAATTTTTTAAAAGTGAATGTTAAAAATTGTTTTTACATGTATTTGAAAAAATAAAATATTCAAGTACTGATATTATTTCATTAACTACTACGCCTTTAAGCATAATTTGTTGAGCATCTCTTAATCAATAACATTTCTTTTATTACATTCATTGTTTTCTTCCGTTACTTTTTATTTTTAGCCTCAATTCTTGCATTGTGACTGTTTCGGGGCCAGTTCTTTTTGGTACTCTTCGGTGAGTTGTGTAAGCTTTGTTTAGCTCTGTTCTTTCTGTAGTCAGGATTCTACTGCCACTGCAAACTGGGTGGGTTGGATAGTATTAAGACCCCATTTTCTAACTCAATTACTGATTTCCGTGTCAGGCTTCCAGTGGTCTTTTGCTGATCTTGGCTTCGGTCTGTCTGTCTTTTTCTTCTTGCATGATCCCCAAATGAGAGTGGGTTGTGTCTACTGCTGTGGGTCTTGTCAGATCCCCATGGGTTACTGAGGGTCATTCTGGTTCCAGGCCTTTTGCAAAGTCCCTCTGTCTTTCCTTTCCCCTATGCTGATCTCCAGGTGTTTAACTGGACCTCTCCTTCTGTAGTTCTCGGTGGTCTGAGGAGTACATAGCCAGGCCCTATCTCCTTCCACAGCAACATAGAGGGGCTGGTTTTATTTCCTATTTCTAGTCTGCCAGGCCAGGCCCACGATTTGGCTTCGAGGCCCCGGTAACCTCAGCTCATGTTGGCCTGTGGCATCCCCCCTCTCTTTCCACCCTGATTCAAAGAGCTGATTGGTTTCAGTACCATTTGCAAGATATTTCACTGGTTTCCTTGACTCAGTTTCCCTCCTTACCTCCACTGACTTCCATGATTTCCTGAGCTTACACTGAGTTCCCTAGCACAATACCTCTTTCCTTCTCCAGTAGTTTTCCTTTACAGGTTTGGAGTGAAGAAGCTTACTTTTGTGTCTTTTCAGTTTTCTTTATCTGAACTCTTTTTCACATATTTGTTGGGGTTTATCTGGTATAGAATCGATTCTCTAAAACCTTTCAAGTTGCCATCTTAACCAGAAGCTCTTGGGGGAGAAATAATGTTTTTATCCTCTTCTCTGGTGCAGGCCCTCATGCCTGGATTATTGCAACAGCCTGCTGGTGGGTTTTCCTGGTCAAATCTCTCCCCTTCCCAATCCATTCCCCATTTAGCCAATAAGTGATTTTCCTAAAGCACAGATCCAATCATGTCACCAACATCCCTCCACCCTCCCTCACTCAGTAAACTCCAGTGGGTTCCTATCACCTCCACAATCAAATACAAAATCCTGTTTGGAGTTCAAAGCCTTCCATAACTTAGCCCCCTCCATCTTTCTAGTTTTCTTACATCTTATTCCCTGCCAAGCACTCTCTGAACCAATGCTATTGGCCTCCTGGCTGTTCCACAAGCTGGGCACTCCGTCTGTCAGCTGTAGGCATTTTCACTGACTGTACCCCATCATTAGACTACTCTTCCTCCTCATCTCCACCTACTGCCTTCCCTGATTTCCTTTTAGACCCAACTAAAATCCTACCTACTACAGGAAGCCTTTCCCAGCTCCTCTTAATTTTAGGGTTTTCCCTCTCCATTATTTCCTATCTATATAGTAAATAGTTTGCACATTATTTGTTTACATGTTGTTTTCTCCCATCAGATTATGAGCTCCTTAAAAGAGACCATCTTTTGCCTCTTTTTGTATCTTTGGTGCTTAGCACAGTGCCTGGTACATAATAGACACTTAATAAGTATTTACTACTTATTCTCTCATTTTCTTAGACTGTGACTAAGTTTTTCAGATTCCTTAGCCCCAGCAGGCACCGCTACTCTTTTTTAGTTAAATTTCAAGTAAGACAGCTGCAGCCTGTGCAGCCTTCTCAGAGCTTCCCAGAAACTCCCCCCAGAGTGTCATGATCCACACTTTCAGCAAGAGAGTTGTTGAATTTTCTATTAAAAAGAATTCACTAGGGAAAACCTTTTAAAAGAAACCTTATAAAAAGCAAACCATGAAAAAACAAGTTAACTCACAACCTAAGGCCTTTTCTTTATTTTTTTAGAAAACAGAACAGAGAAAGGACCATGGAGGAAATAATAAAAATTATCAATATTAAAGAGAAATATAACAAAATGAAGTCATATTGAAAAAGCAATTAAAAGAAAGTGGGGGTAGATTAAAGCTGTAGGAGGGAAACAGAACACCCTGAAATTCCTTTATTCATGATCCGGTTAATTGAGGATTCTGGGATTTTGCTTTCACTTGCTTCTCCCAACCACTGTTTATTCATTGGATTTTGGCACAGACATCATGCTAACACATACAGAGTCGTTTAATAGATGTGTTGTGTTTATGGAAAAATTTGTAGCCAAAATGCAGGCACATTTCTTTTTCCTTTCATTTTCCCCCCTTATTTCCTTCTTTCTTTTTGTTTCTTTCCTTCTTTCTTTTCTATTTCCTACTCTTTCTCTTTACCTTCCTTCCCTCCCTTTCTCTTCCTTCCATTCTCTTCCTCCCTTCCTCCCTTTCTTCATTTCTTCCTGTGAAGAACTAAAGCACATCATAAATGAAAGATATTTTGTAAGAAACTTCACTTTTGCATGAAGCCTTGGAAAGAAAGTCCCTAGGTATGAATATCTACCATGCTTGCATATTTATTGCTTCTTTATCAATTTCTATCAATTGTCAGCAAATTATTTTCTGACCTCCCATGGTCACAGTATGATTAAGGATGCTCCTGGATTTTATTTAAGTCCTGTAAGTTTTTTTTTTCAAAGGTGACACTTCATCAGAATCCCCAGCAGATATATCAATGAGAGTAGCTCTCTAAATATAGATTTCAGATGCTGTGCACCTTTGACAAAATTGCTCACAGAAAAATATAGATAAGCACATATGCTACATTCTCAATTTGATCATTCTGTGTCATAGGAGAGGATCTGTGGCCTGAGTCCTGGGAATTACAGAAGAAAAAAAACAGGAGCAGAGTGGAGATGGCAGTTGCCACCTAAAAGGATAGGACAGAATTTCAAAATTTCAGTGATTTAGGGAATATCTTTACTCTTCCAGTGTCCTACCAAATTGACCTAAAATGGCCTTGGAAGTACGTAAGGTACAACTGACAATAGCTGATAACCCTGAGAAGGGCCATGTAATTTTATATATATACATACATATATATGTGTTGTGTGTATGTGTGTGTGTGTGTGTGCATCTGTGTATACACATATATACTTTATACAATATGACAAAATTGTTTCAAAGAAAAGAATTAGAGGGATTTCATGTTGTCATGTTGTACCTAGAGGTGAAATCCCATAGGGCTTTACTTGTGATTCTATTTAAGAATTTAGTGATGGTTCTGAACTACTATACAAGACCAATAGTTATATTAATAAAAGGAAGAAAAGTTTGGGTTGATTTGTTCCTCTTAAGATGGTCTTCCTTTAAGGTTCTTTCCCAAAAGGATAATGAAGGACTTGAAACATGCTCTCTGAAGCACCAAACCCTTAAAAAGTAAATAGGCATAACAACTTTAGCAAAGTTGTGGGATATAAAATAAACCAACATAAATCATCAGCATCTTTATATAATACGAACAAAGTCCAGCAGGAATAGATAGAAAGAGAAATTCCATTTTAAATACCTGGAGATAATACAAAATACTTGGGAGTCTACCTACCAACACAAACCCAGGGACTATATGATCACAGTTACAAAATACATTTAAAACAAATAAGGATAGATCTAAACAACTGGAGAAATATTACTTGCTCATGGGTAGGCAAAGCCGATGTAATAAAAAATGGCAATTCTACATAAATTAGTTTACTTATTCAGTGTCACACCAATCAAGCTACCAAAAAAATTTTTTTTAGAGCTAGAAAAAAATAATAATTAATCTAGAAGAACAAAAGATCAAGACTATCAATGGAATCAATGGGGGAAAAAAAGTTAAGAAAGGTGGCCTAACAGTACTAGATTTCAAACTATATTACAAAACAGTAATCATAAAAACAATCTGGTACTGATTAAGAAACAGAGTAGTAAATGGAGCAGATTTAGTACGGTAGGAAATGACCATAGCAATTTAGTGTTTGATAAACCCAAAGATCTAAGGTTTTGGAACAAGAACTCATTATTGGACAAAAATTGTTGGGAAAATTAGAAAGCAGTTTGGCAGAAACTTGACATATACCCACATCTCATGCTGTGTACTAGGCAAAGGTCAAAATGGGTATAAGATATAGACATAAATGGTGATATTATAAACAAGTTGGGGGAGCATGGACAGTTTTACCTGTCAGATCTATGGATAAAGGAAGAGTTAATGACCAAACAAAAGTTAGAGAGGTTCACGGGAAGTAAAATGGGATAATTATGGTTACATTAAATTAAAAAGTTTTGGCACAAACAAAACCAATGCAGTCAAGATTAGAAGGAAAGCAGGAAACTGAGAAAAATTTTTATATCAAGTTTCTCTTAAAAAGGCTTAATTTTTCAAATATATAGAGAACTGAGTCAAATGTATAAGAATATGAGTCACTCCTCAGTTGATAAGGGATCACAGGATATGAACATTCAGTTTTCAGAAGAAATCAAAGCTATCTGTATGCCTATGAAAAAACTGCTCTAAATCTTTATTGATTAGATAAATGCAAATTAAAAAAAAACCCTCTGAGGTACTACCTTATACCTATAAAATTGGCTAACATGACAGAAAGAGAAAAGATAAATGTTGGAGGGGATGTGGAAAACTAGGGACTTTAATGTTCTGTTGGTAGGGTTGTGAACTGGTCCAATCATTCTGGAGAACAATTTGAAAACATACATTTTGACCCAGCAATACCACTACTAGGTCTGTATCCCAAAGAGATCAAAGAAAAAGATAAAAGGACCTACATGGACAAAGGACCTACATGTACAGCTCTTTTTGTTGTGGCAAAGAATTGTAAATTGAGGAGATACTAATCAACTGAGAAATGGTTAAATAAGTTGTGGTATATGACTACAATGGAATACTATTGTGCTATAAGAGATGGTGAGCAGGATGGTTTCAGAAAAACCTGGGAAGACTTATACGAACTGATGCAAAATGAATGAGCAGAACCAGGAAAACACTGTAAACATTAACAGCCATTGTATGATGAACTGCGAATGACTTAGCTATTCTGATTGATACAATGACCCAAGACCCACGATCAAGGACCCATAATGAAAAATGTTATCCCCCTCCAGAGAGAAAACTGATAGTCGAATGCAGACTGAAGCATATTTTTTCCTCTTTCTTTATATTTCTTAGCTTATTTGCAACAAGGCTAATATGGAAATATGTTTTTCATGATTTCACATACATAATTGATATCATATTTCTTGCCTTCTTAATGGGTGGAGGAGGGGCAGAAGGGAGAGAGAATTTGGAACTCAAAATTTTAAAAATGAATGTTTTAAAAAATATTAAATTGGGGAAAAAAGCAAATATGTGCAAGTGAAAGAGAAACCATTGTCATGTCAGGGAACAAAAGGCCAATGGCAGAGAGCTTGTGCCATTTAATTTACCTACTTTGAAAACTGCCAAAACTCATACTTTTTTTTGCCATCTGCTGCTGCCTAGTGTGGCATGACAAAATTGAATAGACACACTGAAAGGTGCGTGCGTATGTGTTTATTCCCAGCATCTAAGGTACTGTGTCGAATATCAGTGGGAGAGGTATCCTGTGCCAGGGAAGAGACTCCAGGGGTTCGTCCAAACTGACCCAGCAGGTGACCTTATGTTGGGAAGTATGAGTCAGAGAAGTCTCACAAGCAAGTAACTAAAGAGCTTTACTATGGAGTTGTTCGATGTAGAGATTGAAGGTACACTGATTAACCCACAGGATATAGTTCAGGCTTCACAACGTAAGAGTGATAACAGTGTCCAAGGCAGCTGGCACACCTGCCCTGGTGGGAACCAGGAGCAGGGTGGGGGCAAAGAAGAGCTGCAAATCACCAAATGAGAGGCAGCAAGAAGGAGCAGAAAGCAAAGGTTTGAGAGGTTGGTGGTTCTGAAACAGAGGCTAACAGCAGAAGACAGCATAAGTGTAGATGATAGCAATGAATGCAGAAAATGGCAGATGAGTAGTCCTCTTACCAGCCTTGGCAGGAGAATAGAGAAAGCCAAGAAATGGCAAGCACATTATATATACCCTTTGTAAACAGGAGAGAGGGGAACAAGGGAAGGAAGCTGAGGAGGATTCCATTACTTGACTCCTCTCTGTTACTTTTTTTGCTACTCTATCCCAAATATATTTTTGGTTTGCTATTGCATTCATGGTTCCCTGTCTGGTCTATTGGTGGAGAATGCATTTGATGGAGAAGAAAGCTGAAAATCATCTCCACTGTGAACTCAGTTATAAAGGGTATCTCATCCAATTCTGCCATGACATCACTAGTTGGGTATGGTGGGTCATATTCAGTTGATCTTAAATATGTTCTCTCATTCTCTACTAACACCATTCAGGAACCATTAAGCAAAAAAGAAAACTATTTAGCCAGTAATGGTGGGGGCTGGGGGGGGAAAGGGGGAGGATGACCAATGCAATCATTCAATCAAATCAGTCTCCCGTACACAAATGAGTACAATCTCCCACAGATCCAAGCCCTCGTCAGAAAGGAAACTCGTCTTTGGAAAACTCAGGCTCTAACAAGAGAAAAAAATTAGTCTTAACTCTGTCTGCCTTATATCTTGGATAGGGGCAGCTTAGAGGTGAAGTTAATAAAATGCTAGGGTTGGAATCAGGAAGACTCATCTTCCTGAGTGAGACTCTGGCCTCACACGTTAACCAGTTCTGTGACCCTGGGCAAGTCACTTGACCCTGTTTGCCTCAGTTTCCTCATCTGTAAAATGAGCTAGAGAGGGAAATGGCAAACTACTCCAAGTATCTTTGCCAAGAAAACCCCAAATGGGGTCACAAAGAGTAGGACATAACTGAAACAACTGAATATTTTGGTTAAAGAATATCTCATTCAGGGGCAGCTAGGTGGTGCAGTAGACAGAGCGCTGGCCCTGAAGTCAGGAGGGCCTGAGTTCAAATCCATACTCAGACTAAACACTTGACACTTGCTAGCTGTGTGACCTTGGGCAAGTCACTTAACTCCAGTTGCCTTAAAAAAAAAAAGGAATAAATAATTAAATAATTAAATATCTCATTCAACCAAAACAGCTCTCTCCAAAATTATCAATGTTTTCTTAATGGCATAATCTAATGGTCTCCACTCTTCATTGCTCTAGAATTCTCTGCAGCTTTTGACACTGTCAAACAGCCTCTTCTCCTTCACACTCTCTTCTCTCTAGGTTTCCATGACACTACTCTCTTCCTGGTTCTCCTCCTACCTATCTGACTGCCCCTTCTCAAGCTCCTTTATTGGATCTTCATCCATGTCACGCCCTCTTCCCTAGACCTCTGTCCTGTACCCTCTTTTTTTCTCCCTCCATATTATTTCACTTGATGATCTTATCAGCTCCCACAGGTCCAATTATCCTCTCTATGCTAACACTTCTCAAATCTACTTATCTAGCCCTAACCTCTTTGTCTCCAGTCCCACATTTCCAACTGCTATTGGACATCTCAAACTGGATGACCCATAGATAATCTTAAACTCAACTTGTCCAAAACTGAACTTATTATTCTCTTCCCCCTATATTTTTCCCTCTTCTGAACTCCCCAGTTACTATTGAAGGCATCACCATAATCTTAGAAAATCAGGCTCACAACCTAGGTGTCATATTCAACTCCTCACCCTCATATCCAACATGATGCAAAGGCTTGTCAATTGTACTTTTGTAACACCTCTCATATGTGTGCCCTCCTCTCCTTTGACTCTATCACTACCCTGGCACAGTCTCTCATCATTTCATGCCTAGACTGCTACAATGACCTGCTGGTTGACCTCCAAGCCCCAATTTCCCCCCCCCCCCACTTCGGACAATCATCCACTCTGCTGTAAAATAAGTCTTCCCAAAGTACACATCTATGTCACACACACACACTGCCCCTCATTCAATAAACTCCAGTGACTCCCTATCACCTTCAAGATCAAGTACACAAACCCCCTCTTTAGTATTCAGAGCCCTCCATAACCTGCCCCTCCACCTTTCTAGTCTTCTTATACCTTATTCCCCAACCCATTCCCACTGCAATCCAACGACACTGGGCTCTTGGCTGTTCTTCACACAAGGGACTACATGTCTAGACTCTGGGTATTTTTGTTGGCTGTGCCCCATGTCTGGAATTCTCTCTTTTCCCTTCTCCGCCTTCCGGATGCTTCAGCTTCCATCAAATCTCAGGCTAAAATTCCCCCTTCTACCGGAAGCTTTTCCTAATTCCTCTCAATACCTGCGTCTTCCCTCTACCGATTATTTCCAATGTATTTTTTAAATATCTTGTTTGTACCTCCTTGTTTGCATGTTGTCTCCCTCATTAGACTGTAAGATCCTTGAGAGCAGAGACTGCTTTTTTGCTTCTCCTTTATCGTCAGCAGCTAGCACAGTGCTTAGCATAGCACATGATGGATGCTTATTAAATGTTAACTGACTGACTGACTGCCTTAGAGAACCTTAGTGGTTCTGCCTCTTGTTGCTCCTTGATGTGGTCCTGACCTCCAGTGCCTCTGGGCTCCACTCCATATCACTACCAGTAAAGTTGGGAAGATTATCATTCTGCTCCCGTGCTAATCTCAAAGAAGTTATGATCTGCTACATTTCTACTTTTTGCTGCTGCTCTGCCCTTGTTTTTCAGGCTTTTTACCTGCCATGTAATGGGATTCTGCCTTGTTTCCTGCTTCCCACCCCTGTTTCTGTATCAGAGAAGTGATATTGCCTAGACCTAAGCTACCTGTCTCACACTAGTTAATACCTCTTCAGATCTGTCATGAAAATAGTCCTTCATTCTCTATCTCACTGGTGCACAAAAGGGTCGTTCAGACATCTGTGAGGCTTCTCTGATCTGTTTCTCACAATGGAAGGTCCACAGCCCTTGTTCCTAGCTCAAATATCATGAATGAATTCTTTTTACTTCCTTGCCATCTCAGGATTGGGAACTACACTTGACCACTTATTGGTTATGTATCAGTTTGCCTGGTCTTTGCCATTATCAACATCTCTCATCAAGTGTTTCAAAGGTTGAGGATAAACACAAGCATTCTTATACTCTCTTTCAATTAATGTTATGATCCCATTAACAAGAGATCAGCCAGGCAAATTGTTTTGAAGTACTGATGAAACTTGATAAGGACTAGAAACAATGGAGAGGAATGGCAGAGCTGGCGGTTCCCCCACATGGCAAATGCTTCCTTTCCCCTAAGAGATCAAAAGATACTTTGTACTAAATGGCAAAGAGGTGGTTTCTACAATTCTATCCAACAGTTCTACCCTTTGCCATAGGCTGCTCTGATAAACATTCTTGTAAGCTCTGGTGACTTATTCTTCATTACACCAAGATTAGCACATTCTTCCTGTGTAATGTAGATTTACACATGATGAGATCTATAAGACAGAGGTGCCCATGTGGGATTCTTCAGCAGTCTGCTTCTGGGAGAAGACATTTCGTGTTTCCCTGCCACTTGGGTGGGAATAGCCTCCTTCCACTGTTTGCATAGCTGTAACAGTCTGCATCTTTAATACCACTAGATGGGCTTTCTCTTTTTTTCTGGTAGTGTTCAAAGGAGGTGAAGGTGTAGTTCACCCATAGAATGGATGCCATGATCTGAGCTAGGTGGGAGAAAGGGCTACCTTTGTGTCCCCCATCCCTTTTAGGTCCTGTAGTCTTAAGTATCCTTTGTGGGGTTTGGGTCTGTTTTGTTTGTCCTTCTCAGTTTTGATGTAGGCAGAACAGTCTCCGGATCTAGAAGCTTGAGCCATGGTGACTTTAGAGACAAATGTCTAGGCTGCATGCTGCTGCCTAATGCTCAAACCCAAGATGGGTTTAGCTGCTTTGGAATTGGAACTTGGAAGAACCAAGCTATATAGAAACTGAGTTAAGCTACGAATCTAATCCTCCTCCCCTCTTCAAAGACTGAGGTGATGTAGGGGAGGATTATACCTTGTGTGTTGGGTAGAGATGCTTGTATATTTATTCTCGTTATTCTTCTAAAGTAAATATTTCTTTGTAAAAGCAAATCTATTAAATGAATTAATGGAACTGGGTTACAGAGGACCCTAAACTGGGGGGACACAAATAGTGGAGGCTGGAGCCAATGGGAGATACTAGAACCTCCACATGCCTTTTGGGTACCAGGGGATGGGGTGAAAACACTCAGGGAAGAGTGAAATTTAGGGGCCAGGGCAGTCATGGTTACACCAGGAATATCTCTGTTGCATAATTGTGTATGGTCCTATAACGTGACTTAGTTCTTAAATCACTGTTGGTTGAAGGTGTTGGGAGGTTAGATAGAAGGAAGAAAGGAGGCAGTTCTGGAGAAAAGGTTAAATAGAGAATGCAAGGAAGGTGAAAATGGTTAAGACAGAATTCTCTGAGTGTGTTAACTCCCTGAAAAGCAAGAAAGTTGGGGAAGGTGTGTTTACAAGAGGAAATGATGAGATTTCCTACTGAGGACAAAGGGTAAAGTAAAAAATGTTTTGCAAGATGTCAGTTGATGATCACAGCCTTGTTGAATTAGATCCTAGGGGAAGGGTTATCATATCCAAGAAAACCAAAAGTGTGGAAATACAGAAAATACAGGTGACTTGTGTATTCAGGGAGTTGATTATACACAGCATGCTTAGGTGATTATAAGGAGATCCAAAGACAAATCCTGGCAAAGACCAGGTAAACTGAAAAACAATCAATAAGTGGTCACATGAAGTTCCAGTTTCTACAACTGGAGGGCTGGGGGATAGAACAATAAGGAAAGCATTAACTAGTTTTATTAATAACAATATTTCTTTGCAGTAGGAAGCTTGAGAGTAAATGTCTATATACACTGAATTAAATCTCATTTAAAAATCTGCACCATGCTTTAATTTAGAAAAATAACCTGACACTTAACAAATGGAACTAGTATACACGCTTCCCTTTCCACTGAAGTTGCCAACTAATTTTTTTTTAAATGGAAAATTCAACTTGCCACAGTTTGTTGCGTGGTAAAGTCAAATTAATTTCACTATAGGGACTCAGGCCCAGTAAGCAAAGCATTAGCCTGGAAATTTTGAGGCTAGGATTCTAACAGGAAGAGAGCTAATGAGCCACACAGATGGTTGTAAGTAACTCAGTGAAGGTCACAACTGAAAGTTAATGACAGAATGAGGATTTTCTGCCCATTTTTATCAGGTATCCATCTTATAAAATCCACCATCTTGCGATGACCAAACTGACAAAAAGGAAAACATTTCTCTTTCTTACTCTCAAAACAAAAATGTTTGAACCATTGGAAATGCAGCAATGCAGGCCAACGTCATGTAACCTTCTACCTGGAAATATAAAGTTGGGTTTATACAGAGTGGGGTTAATCTTGGAGGTTTCTCAATAATTTTCCCTTTGGCTTATGCCTCAACTCAAGAGTTTCTTTTAAAAGCATCAGAATTTCACTCATTTTGTCCTTATCAAGATTTTTCTTGATAGCAATTTGGTTCGTGTCTGACTCTCCACACATGCAATAGGAAAGGGGCTTTAGATCCCATGCAAGTATTTAGAATAACAAGACACTGATACAGAGAAGGCTTTAACCTGACCAAAAAAACCCACAAATGGCTACTAGCAAATGGTCCAACTCTTCTTCCCTCTCTTAAGTATCTGCATCTCAAGGGTAGATACCAGTCCTCCAAGAGCTCCAGTACTAGTCTGGATGGCCTTCCCTCAGAGAGAAGAGTTTTGCAGCTCTCCACTTTGGTGATTATCATTTCACTGGGGACCTAAGCAATCCTCCAGATTGATACTGTACTCAAAGTGAAGCCCTCCAAAAGAGAAAACACTTAGCATCAATAGGAGTAATGACATTATCTGCCTTCTATCCCAGACCTGCACAGTCCCCCTATCTCATAATATCAGTGAAGGACAAAGTTCACCTTTGCACATCTACATTGTGGTTCTGTCCCTTGGCTCTGCCTCTGGCTTTGTTCAAAAATTCCTCTGCTTGGTCTCATTATTTGATGCCAGCATCTTGTAGAGGTCATGTAGACATGCTAACCTTCCTTTAGGGAGCTGAGTTCAAATCTGTATATAGCTCCTTTCCTTCCTCTCTCTCTCTCTCTCTCTCTCTCTCTCTCTCTCTCTCTCTCTCTCTGCCTGCCCCAGTCCTCCTGCCTCTGAAATTCAAGTTGAATCCCCTTTTCAAGGGTACATCTGAGGTGTGGGAATAAGCCAGCAATCAGAAATTGTCAAGCAATCACCAGTAATGATGCCAAGGGGGCAGTAAGTATACAGAAGGCAAATTCATATCTTGTGGAGAGGACAGAATCAATTCCAGAGCATAATCCTCATCAAAGTGACAACAAGGATTCAGGATAAGAGGAATTCATACCTTGCTGAGAAACTAACCTGGTCTGTGGAGTTTCACCCCTTTTTCTGGAGGCAATGAGGAGGCACACTCCCATCACATTTACATGACGTTTATGAGTAACATCCTGTCTTAGCAAATGGGGAAGGAACTCTTGACATGGCAACCTTACTCTACTTCTGCACTTCTCCATTATGAGCACAAGCTTATTCATTTAATACACTTCAATGGACTTGTAATCTCATCTCTGTGGCAGAGGGGCAGTACGGCAGATAGACCTCTGGACCTGAGCTCAAATACTGTCCCAGACACTAGCTAGGTGATTTTAGGCACTGCACTGTCTGCCACAGTGTCCTCACCTGTAAAACGAGGGTAGTAATAGCACCTACCTCCCAGGGCTGTTGTGAAGATAAAATGAGTTAATATTTTAAAAATGTATCACAAACCTTAAATTGATACATTAATACTATACATGTATGTAATATACATGTATATGTGTGCTTGTGTGTATACATATGTATATACACACACATATTACAATGATCATGAATATCACTGTCCATCCATCCCTGTTCATTCTGTGCAGGTAGCTCCTGTCCATGTCCTCCTACAAATCCTGCCCAGGGGATCCATCCAACATTCTTTATCTCTCTGGACATTCTGTTGACAGCAGTGAAGCATATGTCACTCATTCACTGAATCACAGGGAAATTGGATGGCTCAATCTGCTTTCAGGAACTTCTGATATGGTTGCTGCAGCCATTTTAATTGTCTTATGGGGAAAGCTCATGTTGTTACTTACACAGACCCACAAATCATATTAGATTAATTCTATTTTCCTCCTTCACCGAGTTCAGTTGGGGTTTTTTTTTTTTTTACTCTTTCCAAAATTCAAATCCACGTTCAAGGACTATAGATTTGCTGCTAGCGAGTATATTTGAAAGACCAAAATACAGACCCTGGAGACAATTCAAAACAGTTCCCAAACTGCTCTGAACATCATTAAAATGAGTGTAGTTCCCACGACTACATTTAGGCAGAATGTGGTACAGTGGAAAGAATGCTAGGCTTGGCATCAAGAGAAACTTGTTTTTCAACACCCCCAGCCCTTTATCATCTCTTTGTGTGACCCTAGGGAAGTTATGTAAACTCTCAGAGCCTCAGTATCCTAATCTGTCAAATGGGTATGATAATATTTGTAGTACCTAACTCATAGGGTTGTTTTGAAGATCAAACAAGATTATCTGTATGAAGCACTTCGTAAACTGAAAAGTACTGTATAAACAAATGTCAACTATCATCATTATTTATGAAATTTACATGCATAAATTATATCAGTCTATATAAGTTTTGACATATTTGTTTTAAAAAATCAATATTAGTCCCTTATAATGCCACACTTTGTATAGCCCAAAGCATCTTAATAAAATCTAAATTCCTTTGCCTTTGATTCTATTATTATTTTTTTGGCACATCACAGGAAGGGAGAGGAAGGTAATTTCTCTTGTTCTACTCGAGATAATAATAATCCCAAAATGTTCCCTCTACTGCTAAGCTTGGTAGGAGTTTTCAAAAGAAGTCACTCTAATGTGACATTGAAGTAATTCATGGTCCACCTACCAAAAATGATAAATGGCTTACTAACTATAAAAACTATCAATACTCTTGTCAGAGGGTATTATTTCAAATCCTTTTATAGGAATACTGAGGTTTTTGCAGGCCAAGATATAACATCAAAGGAATCAGGCTTGGCTACATAGGTACGCATATCGAAGAGAAGATTTTGGGTCCTTGAAGCTGGAGAACACTGACTTGCCTCCTTAATCTACCTTTTCTGCTGCCTAAAGCTTTTTGTAGCTAAGCCTGAAAGCATCTTAGTAAAAATGAGGGAACTCTAAATTAAATAGTTATCTGTAACATAACCTTTGATCTCTATTGGGACAAAGGGGTCCAAAAGGAAAGACCTAACTTTGGCCTGGGGGCAGGCACTCGGTTAGCTTTTTTTAGGGGGAGGGGAGGCTTGGTGACTGTGACTAAAGAACTTACCCAGCCTCATCAGTGAGAGCGCTACTATACTGCAGCAGACAGCTGAGACGGCTTTTCTGGCCCTAAAGAAATGAGCCCTGAAGACAGTAGTAGGGAATAATGCCTGGAAAAAAGATGCCAAGATCAACAAAGCAATGCAGCAGCAGAGACCAACAGAGCTTGCACTCAACAGAGATGCTGAGCCCAGGAAGAAGCTGGCTCAGTACAGACAGCACGATGACATAACCAGAAGACATCAGGGTTCTTGCGTGTCAGATATATGAGCTGCGCCTGATGCATGATCTCCATTCACACTCACTCTCCTCCTGATGGGATGTATACTGGTGGGAGACTGCATACAAGGTCTATAGAGAGAATGTTCTATTGCAAATCTTTCTGTTATTTCATTAAATTGTTGTTCAGTCATGTGACTCATGTCCAACTCTTCCTTCTAGGCAAAGATACTGAAGAGGTTTGCCATTTCTTTCTCCAGATCATTTTACAGAGGAGAAAACTGAGGCAAACAAGGTTATGGGACTTGCCCAAGATCACACAACTAGTAAATATTTGAGGCTGGATTTTAACTCAGATCTTCCTGACTCTAGGCCCTGCACCCTATCCACTGTGCCACTTAGCTGCCCATTTCATTAAATTCTTTGAACTAATTGTACCCTCTGGCTAAATAGAATAAAAGTCAACATAACAAAAGGGGCTTGTGATCTATCATTATAAGTGGGTGTGGACCCATAGAGTCCCCAGAGTCTGAGGTAGCTATACTGTGGATCCAATTTGTGAAGGAAGGGTACCACGATGCTTCAAAAAGCATTTACTGAATTCATACTAGGTCTTGCAGATATAAAGATGAAAATGAAATGGTCCCCACTCTAAAGGGGGTTACATCCCAGTAGAAACAAGAAGGCTTTTGTCTCATTTGGGGGGATGGAGGATTGGGTTTGAGGTTGCTGGGCAGAGTTGTATTCTGGTTGGCATGTAATGAAGGGGTTGATAACTTGACTCCAAGAAAAGAACCCTCCAACCAATCTGGTTTCTTTTATTAAGGAAATGGCCCAGGATACATGATTCAAAGAATGATGATAGCATGCACATAAACTTAGATTTATTTTTCTAAATGTGTTTTGGCCTTTTTTGACATATTTGCTAATAAACTGGGGTACACACTGAACCATCCAGTAAAATGCACGAAGCTTAACTACAAAAGAAGAGTGAAGACTGTGGACCATGGGCATTGAATCACAGAATGACAAAACTGGAAGACATCTATGCCAACTCCTCTCCCTGTAAAGCACGAATAGCTAAACACAGAAACTAAGGATTGCCAAAATGCATTATCAAAATTGCCAAGTTAAATTTGGTTACATAAAAGGCTCTGTTCTCAAAATACCCCAAAGCAAGGAGCTACAGAGTATTCCAGTTCTGAATCTTAACAACTTACCACACAAATTCCAATGGCAAAGTAGACCATAATTGCCAGATAAGGAACACAGAGAAAATAAAATACTGTATTGGTCCAAATATAAGGCAAGATTTTGGTTTTTTAGCAAGAAAATAATAAAAATACTGGTCACCTTATATTCATGATAATGAATGCATGCAGGGGAGACGCAAGAGTTTGGGAACCTAAGGTACTGGAGGGTAATCATAGCTTCCTCTGTGGTGATGACTTCTCATTTCCATAGCAACAGCTCCCAATACACCTTGTGTAGTGTTGCTGTGAGATATCTCCCAAGAGGGAAGAGGAGCAAGAAAGAGCTTTGAGAGGGGGCAGGTGACAAGGCTTGAGAGAGCCTGGTGCAACCGTATTAACCCTCCTGTTTAAAACCACATTAAAGTTTCCATTATGGAATGCTTTGTTCTAGAGGAGTCACCTGCTTTTACAGAGCAAACTCAGCCGATAGAACCCACGTGGTTAGAAAAACACAGGCTGGGAGGAAGTTGCTAAGGGAACAGTGATATCTAAAGGATGAGTAACCAAAGTGCATGCCTCAAAAAGCAAATGCTAAAGAAAAGATCTTTTCAGAGGATCATCTGTTTCCCACAATTTAGCACAGTGCTGGACACATAGTAGGTACTTAATAAGTATTTGATAAGGATTTTAAGGAGAGTTTATGGGGTTTTTGGGGGGTATGCTTTGGTTTCTCATAATACAGGGTTCATACTTTGGTATTTTCAAAAACTGCTCTTTGAAAAGTAAGGTTCCTTCTTTTGGGGCCAATATTTTCAACAATCAAGGGCTTTAACTGGCTTTATCACTGACACTATGCATTAAATTAAATATCATTTGCCACTCAGTAGAGGAAGGAGCAAATGAACTAATTGTTTATCCTCAAGACTTCCTAGGATGGAGTCCAGAGCTATCTGCTCCTAGAGACCTACCGCTGTATTCACGAATGGCAAAAAACCTTTTCTGAATCATTGGTGGGGGAGGGGGAGAGAGGAAGCAGGTCTTACTCTTTTTTAATTAGTACATACAAGATAGCAAATGTAGGTTGTAGCACCTAAAATTCCTCCTGGAATTTATATCATTAATAAAAATGTCAGGAATGTCAGGAAAAGGGGGAGGGGGAGAAAGCAATAGTGGTACCTTCAAAAAACATCAGTTGAAAAAGTTGAGCTTTGGCAATCAAGATTTGAAAAAGAAAAAATCATCATCTAGTTTGGTGATTGTATTCAAGCATTTATGAATTATCCTGAAGTCTTGACATTATGTCAATAATAAGTGGCATTCTTGTAACTAATGCAGAATTACTACCACCACAGAGATCATTTAATCATTATGCTTGAAAGTTGAGCGCATTAGAGAAATGAATTTGCTCAGCAAGGGAAGTGACCTTATTCCATTGAAAACAATGTAGGCTGGTGGGAGGTAACCAGGCATGGAAAGCCTATATGGACTTATCTATCTTGGGTTGCATTAACACTGTAAGAGATGGGTCTGACTAGATTGAGTAAGGACTTAGAAACCAAATTGTAGCAGAATTTAAATATCTAAGTACAAGGTCAAGAAAAATATATGAGTGGCAACCAAGTGGGAAAAGTTCTTACCGCCTCTGGACATTTTTATTTATGTTTCACTTCCTGTTCTCAGTTCATGCAGCATTGCTATACAGCTGTTAAGCAGCTGTCCCTGCTTTATCTTGGGAGGTGTCTGCCCTTCTGCAGGAGGGTGACATTACCCCACGGTATAGTTTGTACTGAATAAACTGTCATCTAACTCCACACTTGTGACTTTTACCAGAAACCACATAATTCAAAAGGGATTCAGGGCATGGAAGGGCTCCACTGGAGTGCCCTGGAAAGTCCAACTTTGGACAAAAATTTTGTAAGGTGCTATGAAGCCTTTGGGGAAAATAAGAATTAACTATATAAATTCGAGTCATGGGCTGATTGTTCCATTAGGAATTGAGACAGTCTTTCATAGGAATAAAGGAATCTGCTCAGATGATGGAATCTATCTAGTGTGTGACCCAGGTCATAGTGAATCACTGGGAAAGAAACATCTTTCAAATCCAGTTAGTCTGTATTTTTCCTTGACTAGGAAATTAGTAGGAACAAAATAGGAACAAAAGATGTCTACAAGTACATCACTTAGCCATTGTGAAGCTAGCCACTCAGGATGGAAACAGACATTGTTTGTCTAACTTCTAATGACTTGTCCCAAGTTTCATAAAATTTTTGCTGCCTTAAGGCAAAGGAAGAAAGAAAAGCATGTTGAGAAGATGATGATTTATTACTCTAATTCACATTTTATAAGCCCCTTAAAGCTTATAAAGCCCTTTTCTCATGCACAATAAGTTAAAGAAGTCCTTAGTATACTATAGATACTAATGGGATGAAGAGACTTGGAGATGTTTAGCTGGGAGAAGAGAAGACCTGGAAAGGAGAGAATGACTTCTGTTTTTGAGTATTTAAAGAGGTGTCACATGTAAGAGGAATAAAATTTGTAGTGCTTGATATTAGAGGGAAGAACTGGGTTGCATGTTTCAGTAAATATTTTTTTCAATCCCAGTACAGATTCTAATTAGCATGGGAATCTGAGTATCTGTTGAGAATTAAATGCAAAAATGTTTTAGCTATGTCAGAGGGAAAAATACCCACTATCATCAGTTACAATACTGGCTTTATTAGACTAGAGGCACTTTTAATCAAGGAATGATCTTATTTTTTTCTTTGTATGGATATAAAATTAGACGAAGTCATTTCAGCCATGTATGTCATGCATGTTTGTGTATACATACCCAGATGTATAGCAGTCAGAGTAAACATCTTGCATCCCTTTTGTAATCTTTTATTTAATTTATGAACCCTTAAAATTATATTGCAATTCTGAATTTCTGTTAAAAACTTTTTCTTGGAAAAAAAAAGAGAATAGAATAGCAGAAGAGATACTTGAACTTTGGGCACTAGACTATACCTTGTCTTTTAGCAAAAGCAAATGTTTACCTGAGACATGGAGGTACAGGGGAATGAGAGGAGGAAGAATGAACTCAGTGGTGTCTGAGGCCCCATCTAGCTCCAGAGCTACGATCATTTGTGATCTTATTATCCTATTCAACCTCTTTGGTTTTTAACATTTGTCAATTCTGCTCTGCTTGCTATACCTCTCTCCATAGCCTGTATTTTGTTCAATTTGTCTTGTGATTGGTTTAAGCTATTCCTTGCAGTCTCGAGCTTAGTGTTCCTAGCTCCCTCCTTATCCCCCTGCTTATTCTTGGTCTCCCATGGATTAGATTCCCACAAAACCCCTAAAACAGGCACAACCTCCTCTTTTGTCCCATGTTAGTGGGTCCAACTTTTCCACTGAATACTTAGATGGATGTGTGCCATCCTGGTGAAGTCAAAACATTATCAAAGTATAATAGCACAGAGTCACAGATATTTAGATATATATTGATTAATGTTATAAAAAAGAACTTATACAACAGCAAATATGCTTTGAAACGTACATAAAAATATGCATCATTTGATGTATCACTTACTTGGATAGTAATGCTCTTAGAAGATCATCTGACACAGGCATCCTGAAGGACTTGCAGAGGGTCCTGACAGCTGAACTGGGCAATAATCCTATTCTGCAGCAAACACAAATAAAATGGGAAATGTATCTTTGTTTTCTTTTTGTTAACAACTAAACGATAAAAATGATAAAATATGCATATGTCCTAAAATAAGCTTTTTGAAGAAGTCTTATAAAAACTGGAATTAGGACATAATAAAATAAAAAATAATATTGCATTTCATCAAATTTTTTCACTGATAAAATAGCTGAATTCTAAACTTGTGGTGGTTTTTTCTTCCATGTTTGGCATTCTTTGTTATTGGCAGGACAGACCTCTAAAGTTGTAGACACAAGGATTGTTCTATGCAATCTGCCCTCTTAACCACTAATCAGGTAAATGTGTAAAACTATTTAAAAATCTTGACAATTAATTAAAGACCTTAGGATGATATGACCTGCTCTAAGTAATTAAGGACCTAAAAATCTAGTATGATATGACCCAAAGGTTTTTCCCTAGTGTTTGCTTTGGACCTGATCCCTTAAACCTGGAAGCTATAATTGGGCCTTTAATGCTGAACAGATTTTTTCAGAGGGCTTAGTCAATGCAACAAACTATCAATTTCTATTAAAATGACCAGTAGTACAGAGAGCCATTAGGCCACTCCATGCCTTTTTTGCCAACAAATGGCAAAAGTGAAGCCAATGAAGAACAGAGAAGTTTCTTTGTAATTAATAAGCTGAGATATGAGATAACAAATTTTTTTTCTCTTCCTGCTCTAGATAGGGAGATACCAAATTTTGTAAGGAAAAAGTTGGATTGATTTTGTTTATCTCAAAGGTTTTAAAATTTTCCTGGATGCCTTGAATACAACATTTCTTAATAATTGAATTATACTGAAATTTTATTAAATTCAAATTCAGAAACATAAACTGTTGATTTGCTCTCTATAATTTCAAAGAAAAATTATACAGAATTTAAGAGCAAAGTGTTCTTTCTACAATGAAGGTCAAAATAGTTGGTCATTACGTAGCATAAAATAATATTAAAAGGTAGGAAATGTTATGCTGCTTAATCTTGTTGAAATCTTAGCTCATGAAGTAATTATATAAGTGCTGGCAATAGATAAAAAGAAAATTCAAGGAGAAGAGCAAGTTTCCCTTGAAGTCAAAGTATTCTCCGTTAAAAATGTAAACAAAAAAAAAGAATCCCTTTCTCATTCAGGTTTAGAGAAACTTAAAATATCAATTAACATGGATAAACTAGGGAGCAGCTAGGTAGTGCAGTGGACAGAGCACCGGCCCTGACATCAGGAGGACCTGAATTCAAATCCAGCCTCAGACCACACACATGACACCTACTAGCTGTGTGAGCCTGGGCAAGTCACAATTGCCTAAAAACAAAACAAAACAAACAAAAAAAAAACCACACACATGGATAAACTACCCTAAGACTTACTTGGCCTGATCCTTGTATATGCACATGGCAATCATTTTGTCAAAAACCTCAAAGGTGTATTTTTTCAACTGTTCTTGAGCAAGTGCAAGAAGGAAAGTCAGATCAGCATCGGAGTCTTCTCTCACACTATAGTAACGTCCAATTGTCATAATCTCATGCTCTGTAAGTTTTCCATTTGTTATATTCATCATTACATCTCTATAAAGAAAATTTCAAATATATTCAGGAAAAAATATTGTTTAAAAAAACACTTTTACCTACTATTTGCTTTTCATGCGATGTTTGACTTCATTTCTTAGAGAAAACAAAGCACCAGATTTAAAGAATTGTGCTTTGAAAATGTTTTTGCTGTCAGCTTGGTGGCCCAATGGATACTTGGAATCAGGAAGACTCATCCTTCTAAGTTCAAATTTGGCCTCAGACACTTACTAGCTGTGTGACCCAGGGCAAGTCACTTAACCCTGTTTGCCTCAGTTCCTCATCTGTAAAATCAGCTAGAGAAGGAAATGGTAAGCCACTACAGTATCTTTGCCAAGAAAACCCCAAATGGGATCATGAAGAGTTGGACATGACCGAAACTGAACAGCACTTGGAAAATGTTTTTGTTGTCAACATGATAGCATACGTACATCAGATGAGTAATAGATTCTGTGACCTGCACAGTTAAATGGAAAAGAGGTGATTATTTTCTTTCAATCTCTCCATCCATGATGGGGAACAAGAAATCACTTCTAACACACAAAAGCCATGTATACTGATTCCTTTATTTACGTAGAGTAATGGTCCAGTTATCCAAAAATCAGACTTCCAAGACCTTAGCATTCAGCTCAATTGACACCTAAGGAAGAATACACTCTACAATACCATCAGCAAGTTGTCACACTGCATCTGCCCCAAGCCATTTTTAAATAACTCTAATTCTTACATATTTATTAAAGAAGAGCCTTTCTAAAAATATTTTTTATCAGGATATTTTTAAGGTCAAATTTTTTATATGTCTTTTAGTTTTTGTAGTTCACAGACACAGTACCTATAGAGCCTATTATATAATATGGCCCCAACTTCCCTATTATCTATGATTTTCCTAAAATGTAACACCTAAAACTGAACACTACACTCTAGATTTGGTCCATTTAGGGCATAGAACAGAGGAACTACCGATGCCATTGTTTTAAAAATTATTTCTCTTTTAATGTAGCCTGTTCAATTCAACATATATTGAAATGAATTGAATTTGAACTTGAATACAGAACATTACACTTATCTTCACTTGATTTCATCTGTTGAGGTTTTTGGATCATGATTATCATATTAAGTATCTTTCCCAGCTTTGTATCATCTGTAAAGGTGATATTGTTGATGTTTACTTGTTTTTTAGTCATGTTTGAAGTGATGCCTGACTCTTTGTTACCCTATTTGGGGTTTTCTTGGCAAAGACACTGGAGTGGTTTGCCATCTCCTTCTCCCGTTCATTTTTACAGATGAGGAAACTGAACACAACTAGTGTCTGAGGCCAGATTTGAACTCAGGAAGATGAATCTTCCTGACTCCAGGCCCAGTGTTCTATCTACTGCATCATCTAAGCTTTGTCAAAATGTAACTTTATTTTATCACTGACAAATCACTTGATGAGCACAAGGCTAGGAACAGAAACTCGGGGTACCTCACTTCATATCAGTCCATTAATGACTACTCTTTGGATCCAGCTATTTAACCTTTTAAGAATCCATCAAGTGTTTAATCCTTTATTTCCATCTTGTCCACAAGGTTAAAAAGATCCTGTCAAATACTTTGCTAAAGTTTATTATGTCTATAGCATTCCCCTGATCTACCAATTTACTTATCAAAAAACAAAACAAAACAGGTAATTGGGTTACTGTGGCATGGTTTGCTCTTAATTAAAAAAAAAAAACCCAACCTGGTGGCTTTTTGTGAAGAATGCTTCCCTTTCTGAATATTCACAAACCACCTCTTTCATATAAGGTTCAAGAATTCTTCCAGGACTAGAAGTCAAGGTCGACAACTTATAGTTTTAATAATAATGATGATATCTAACATTTATATAGCATTCACTATGTTCCATGGACTGTGTTAAGCACTTTATAATTATTAACTCATTTGATCCTCACAACAACCCTAGGAGAAGTAGGTACTATTAAGATCTCCATTTTATGAATAAGGAAACTGAGGCTAAAAGAGGGTTTGACTTCACTTTCTGGCCATTTCAGAAAATTGGAACAGTTATTCTTTACCAGTTCTGTAACAACTATCCTAGTTTCAAGAATCTTTCAAAAATCATAGTTATCAGCTCAGTAATAACATCAATCATTTCCTTCGTAACCTACAATGCAGTTCTTTTGGGCCTAGTGATTCAAATTCACTGAGAACAGAAAAGTGCTTTCTTAAAATATCCTTACTTATCTTCAATTCAAACCTCTGTAAACCATTTCTATCATTCCCAATTCAAAAATCATCCTATCGAGAAGAGAAAACAAAAAAAATTAGAGTTGAAGAATGGAGATGATTTTTCACCATCCAAGACATGGTCCTAGCCTTTCTTTTTTTAGGGTGGGGGTCGGTTAAATCAATCAATCACCCCCCTGAACTTAAAGTAATTTAATTAAATCAAGGGAGAGAATATTTCAGTGGAATCAAAGGCATTAAACAAATTGCAAAAAGAACTTGATCCATTTGGAAAGAGTAAAAGCCACTCATTGAAATGAAATGAAGCTCCACAGGAAGTGCATTGGGATTGGCTTATGTTACTCAATCATGCCCTGCGAACCTTGTACAAAATAGCGAGCTGGTAAGGAACCCAGCATTTGAATGGCAGGTCCGCTCAGTGGTAGAAGTGGTTGCAGCCAAGCCACTGAGAAGGAATCCTTTGAGGAGAGGAGAATATTCTTTGTCTCCCTCTTCCCACTATGCGCAGCAGATAACTTTGTAAACTTCAAAATATTGGAAGATTTTGGACTTCTCATGGTTGTCTTAGCAGGATCTGTAGAAGGTCAACGGCTGATGGAAGTGTCTGCATCAAGAGGTGAAGACAAATTGGATATTCTAAGGAAGGCAGCTTCAAGAATTTACAAGAAGCCCAGCAGAAAGGTACATCATACCTAAGGAGCACATCATAAGGACTCCCCAAAAGGAGAATACAACTGCCATTTTAAAAGGATATGTGTTACCCCCTTTGCCACACATTCCTCTAAGCTTGAACTCATTTTCCTATGGACTCTATTTTACTTATGGGACAGTATAACCTTCAGTTTTGGGGGATGTTTCTTACAAATTATTTTTATTATATTACCTTAGTAAACACTCGCTTCTAAAAGTCAATTACATCTGGGTGGCTAAATGATATTAACCATTAATTGATAATTACTGAGAAAAATACACAGGTAGGGGCTCATGATCTAGATTTTTAGAAAACTATCTCCAACCCCCTCAGGGTTACCCCTAGACCACTGACGTAATAAGCTGCCAGCAGCCATATGGGGACCCAACCTGCCAGAGCAAATGGAGGAATTTGGAATAGCAGTTTTGATACTCCTTGTTCTCAACATTGATGAAAAAGTCCTTTTTGTCATTCTAGGTATTCATCATCAGACTCAGTGCATTGAGTTTTTAATGGTTCTGATGCTCTTCTTAGAGAACCATATTGATATTTTGTATGCATCCTCTCAAACTTGTCTTTAATTTTATTTTCTATACATGTCTTTTTTAAATAAAGTTTTATCATTGTGCAGTCACACTGGCATCTTTAAGCAGCTGCCCCTTTTAGTCCTCATTGCAAGTTTCCCACGCAGATTTCTGGCCGTGGGACCCTACCTGTCCGTTCCTATGAATACTACCTCCCCCACCACCTCTAGAGAACACTTCATCTATGCCTGGCTTTCTGCTCCTTTTTTTTTTTTTAAACAAGAATTCTATGGCTGAAGAGTCACTTGACTGCTAGGGAAGAACCATTCACAGTTTCTTTAGCAATTAGTTCTTCCTACTTGGTCAGAATTAGGTCCAGAATGGTTTCTTTAGTAACTTACTTCACCATTTGAAGATTGAAATTACTGTTAAAGAACTTCAAAGAATCATCAGCTATTCGGCTTTAGCATAAAGAGGTTTCCAGCAAATGTCGGGATGGTTGGTTTTCCCAGTCGTCAAAATATTATGCTTTGGTGCTGAATTTCTTCTCTACTCCCTCTTTCTGTCCAAGCAGTCTAAAGTACATCACTGCACCAACACTGCTTCTGTTTCTCCTTCAATTGAATGTCATCCAAATTCTCTCCATATTTTCCCCCTTGTGTTCCTGGATGTCCTCATAGGGTTATACCCTATGAATATTCAATGTCATTCTACGCTGATCTTACAATTAAGGTCTCTATTCCACCTCACTTATTTGGAATGTTTTTTTGCATTCTTATATAGATATCTTAGACCATGGGTTTTATTGAGGAATCTCTTCTTGAATATTATTTCTTGTGAGTTGCTGAGAGGTAAGAACCTTCATCAGAAGATAAGAGAAAGAGCCAGCAGGGTCTCCAAAATATCTGTTCTAAAGCACTGGTTCTCACTATTAAATCTGGTTTTACACAAAATTCTCTCAAAGTATATAAAAAAAAAAGATTGACAAAAGCATGAATCTTTTTTTAGATCAACAATATGTCAAAAGCAATACATTAGGAGAAAGAGAACAATGACATAAAAATGCTAAACAAAAGAACCCCTCAAAACAGTAAAGAAAATATTTTAAAAAATAAATAAAAATAAGGACTGACAGCAAGACAGGAGACTGGAAAAAAAAATGAACAAAATCCCCCAGATCATAAAAGCCCACCATTCTGGAGCCATTCAATGTAGAATAAGTCGTACACCTCCCAACAATATCGAAAGATACTCCTTGTTGTTGTTCCATCATTTAGTCGTGTCCAACTCTTTGGGAGCCCATGGACCATAGTATGTCAATACTGTCCATGAGGTTTTCTTGGCAAAGATAGTGGAGCCATTTCCTTCTCCAGGGGATTAAGGCAAACATAGGTTAAGTGACTTGCCAAGGGTCATACAACTAGTAAGCATCTGAGGCTGGATTGTAACTCAGATCTTCCTGACTCCAGGCCCAGTGCTCTATCCATGCTACCAGCCCCCTGAAGATACTGTTGCATTGTATCCGCAAATATAATTTTGAATCTTCAAGAAAAAGACAAATTTCACTCTATGATAACTAACAAAGGGAGACTGCATAATAAAGGTGAGAAATTTTTTTCATTTAAAAAAAAATTATCGTGTTTAGTTATCTAGAAAAATTCACATTTGGAGATAAACTTTTCCCCCAGAGATGCTGGATGAAGTTTTCTGCAACAAAAAGATATCATCTTGTTCACAGATTTTTCTCATAGTAATTTTTAGTGACAAATTGAGAGAGAACTTGATTCTGAGTCAGAAAATCTGGGCTCAACCATAGTGCTGTGACTTGTTCCCTGCGTGACCTGTGCAAGCCACTTCACCTCTACTTCCTGGAGGGAACTGACTGAAAACAAAGGGATGGGACTAGAAAGAGCTCAGACTTCCTCTAGCTCTGAATGCTACAGTCCTACAAATCTATGGATCACCAAACTTCAGAAAACCCCTCTGGGTTGCCAAAAGTGCAGCAGGGAGCAGACCTGGTTCTGACACAGAGCCCAGTTTAACAACTGGGATTGCAGAGATATGAGGTCAAAGAAGATACCGTCCAGCATAACTCCATAAAAACTGCAAGGAAAGACTTAAAAAAACAAACATTTTCTAAGAGGTCTACACCATTAACTATAAATAAACAAGCAAATAAATAGGTAAATGAACGAATGGATAAATAAATAGGTGCATAGGTAGATAGATAGATGAAATAAGAAATTTTTAAAATGAACTGAAAGTTCAGGAAGAAAGAATTCAAAGGAGAATAAATAGCTTAAAATGTGAAGCTGTAAACCATATTCAAGTAGTGAACTCCCCATAAATTAGAATAAAGCAAACAGAAACTCCATGAGGTAACAAGAAATTTCAGAAAAAAATTAAAAGATTGGAAAAAAATAAAGGTATCTAGTATTAAAAAAAAAAAACTTGACCTGAAAGACAGGTCAAAGAGAGATAGTCTCATCAGACTCCTAAAAACCATGATTGAAAAAAAAAAAGAAAGAAAAAGAAAGAAATCTGGACACTATTTCAAGAAATTATGAATTAATGCTGTTAGAACCAGAGGATAAAGTGAAGCTAAAAAGAATCCACTAATCACTTCCTGAAAGAAACCTCCAGGAATATCATAGACAAAATCTAGGCTCTGTATCCAGAGATGTCAAAGAAAGAAAACCTCCAAGCAACCAACGTACCAAGGAAACACAGAATATTATAAGACTTGGCAGCTTCTGCTAAAAGAGGAGGTCTTGGAACAGGACAGTTCCAAAGACAAAAAATATGGACTTACAAATAAGAATAAATTATCCTACAAAACTGAGTATAATGATAGGGGAGGGAAATGGACCTTTCAAGAAATAGAGAACTTTCAAGAATTTATGATGAAAAGACAGTAACTGAGAAAAAACTCCAAAATTTAACCATAAAGCTCAAGATAATAGTCATAATGATAATAGCATTTATTAAACATCTAGTACATTCCAGGAACTGTGCTAAGTGCTTTACAAATATCCCATTTGATTCTCACAACTTGGGGAGGTAGGTGCTATTATTTTCTCCATTTTACAGATGAGGAAATTGAGGCAGACAGAGGTTAAGTGCCTTACCCTAGACAGCTAGTGTCTGAGGCCAGATGTGCACTCAAGTTTTCCTGACCAGGCCAGGTGCTCTATGCATTGTGCTACCTAGCTGATACCTAGAAAAGTAAATTTATATGAGCAATTGGAATAGGCTGTATAATGACAAAGAAACACTAGTACTCTACTAGGGGGAAAAAGAAGCCAGTGTCCTTTTAGAAACTTAAAGTTGTTGAAGAGTACTGAGTGAGTTAAATAAGAAAACCAGAGCACTGGGGGATGGATTGTTTCTCTTCTGAGGGTTTTAAGGGGAGAAAGGTAAGGAACAGACTACACATTAGTTTGGAAGAAAACAGAACTTGCTATTCTCCCTAATTGAAGTGTGAGAGAAGGGTATCTAAAAATGAAGGAAAAGATTGGGGAAGCAGGCTTCGCATGAACTTCACTATTACCTAAACCAAATGAAGGAAGGCTGAGTATCCCTTCTTTCAGTACACTTCCCTTCCCCCCCCACCCCAAGAGTTGGAAAAAATTTAAAAAAAACAGTGGGAATAGGGATAGGGAAGAGGTGAGATTTTTTTTTAAAGGATAATATGGAGAGGGATATAAGCAAATGAATTCCCTAATCCTGAAGTGGGTATTATAAAGGGGGTAGGGAGGAGGGAAAGGAGAAGAAGAGAATGTAACTGGAAACTAAGGGAATAACCATTAGTTATTAGTTGGGGAATGGCTGAATAAATAGTGGTATATGAATGTAATGACATATTATTATGTCATAAGAAATGATGAAAGAGATGATTTCAGAGAAACCTGGGAAGCAGGAACTGATACAAAGTGAAATGAACATATCAGAAGAATAATTAATATAATAACAACAATATTGTAAAGAAACAAACTTTGAAAGATTTAAGAACTGTTATCACAGGAATGACCAAACATATTTCCAGAGGACTGATGATGAAGTATGTTACCACCTCTTAACAAATGATGGAAATAAGGTGTGGAGGAAGGAAAACATTTTCCGACATGACCCATGCCCATTGTGTGAATCTGTTTTTCTTGACTATGCTTACCTCTTGCAAGATTCTTTTTCTTTTTTCAATTAGGGACATTGCAGATGTCTAGAGGGAGGGGTAACTATGATGATGTAATTCATCTAGCCTTCTTTTAAGAACTTATTACTCAATTTGTTATATATATATTTAGTAGGGTTTTTTAAATTGTTCCTAGAGCCTTCAAGTATTATATGGTTTCCTGTTCTCTTTTGACATTATTAATTTTTACTGATGTCTTGTCTGAATACATGATCATAATTCCTAGTTTTTGGCATCACCTAGACCATAAAAGATGTTTTATCTTTGTCTCATTTTACTCTGGTTATTTTTTTAGTTTTTATACATATTTCCTGTATTCAAAAAATTATTGGCTTTTTAAAAAAAGTCCTTATGTTTTTTGTATTGGAGGAGTTTAATCCATTCATATTTAGGATTATAACTGTTAAAAAATTTCAATTTCTTTCATTAAATTATATATAATATAGTATTTATATCTTATACATGCAAATCAATATATATCTAGAAATTTAGATACCCAAAAATAAAAAAAAATAGATGCTAGATTGTAGATAGCCGACAGACTTATTATCTATATCTGTATCTATTATCTAATAGATAGCACAGATTGGATAAACAGAGAGATAGATAATTTGCCTAGTCTAAGTCACCATAAGTCTCCTCGGTTTGTTTTGTTTGCACTAATTTGATGCTTTAAATCCCTTTTTTTAGAATGTTAATTCTCTTCTTCATCTCTCTCCCTCCTTCCCTCTCCCCTCCCCCTTTCTAGTCCTTCTTTTCTGTTATTTTACCTTTCCTTTTCTTAGCTAATTGCAAAACTAATCCTCTCAATTCCTGGCCCCAACCTCTTCCATTCTCTTCATTTCAGTGTTATAAATTAGCAATAGTCCTTTTCGAAGAAATTTTATTTTTGTTACATCTTCTTAATACTTTAACTTTCAAAGGTAGTCTAGAATCTATTCTCAGCAAAGTACATCCTTGATAGGAAATGTAGCAAGAAATCCTCTGTAACCCAAGGCTGAAGGGCCCCATCCTGTTCTTTACCTTTTCTTCCATTGTTTGTCATTGTTTGTTCTAAATGGCTTTTGAGGTCTCTTATGACTCTAGAGCCAAGAGCCTAAAATGAGTCTGGCTTATAGAAGCTGTTCTCCTACAGTGTCCAACCTACCTGAAGCTGGCTGTGAATTGTATTGCAGAATCCTAGTCTTACCCTCTTCCCAGTCTATGGAATCACTTCAGGCTGCTTACTGTCTTCTCCATTAAAATTTGAACACAGAACCATGCCTCTTTTTGTATCGCCAGAGTTTAGCACAGTGCTTGGCAGTGAAAGTGCTTGATTAAATGCTTGTTGACTGACTAGAAGACTGTCAAGAACCATTTCTATGCTGTACTTGGTGATCTGCTCTCTCACATTTTATTGTTACTCTGTTACTACCCCAAAGGCAAGTGGATAAATTAAGATTCTCTTGTCTATCTCCCCTCTTGAGCCCTGACTGGCTATCACCATCTCACCTTACCTCTTTTTTGCTAACAAAAAGAGAATACTTTTTCACCCACAAAAATGTCAATTGACTTTTTCCTAATTCTTCCCCTAATATCTTTTACTCCTTAGATTTTTTTAGCCCACTGATGTTCTTTTCCTTCTTAATGTAGATACTGCAAGTTCTTTTTAAAAAGAAAAGCAAAAAATAAAACCCAAAACAAAACAAAACAACTCCATCACCCCACACTCGTGGCTTTGTGGTGCCCTAGTCACATGAAAACAAACATTCCATTTCTTAGGCTTTCACAACCATCTGAAAGTGTATAACTTTCTTCTCTTTGGTCAGTTCATGAATTGAATACCCTTCTTCACCTCTGGGTTGTTGTCTTGAAGTCATGATTCAAGTTATTCCTGTTTTGAATGTCTGTTTCTTATGCATAGGCTCAGTTTTTCAGAGTATGTGGTTTTAGGGTGTGAACCAGTGTTTGGTTTTTTTTAATATCCTATTGCAATTTTTCCTTCAATTTCTTGTAAACAAGAAATAAAGAGTCCTGTATTATTCTGACTGATTGTCCTTGGAACAGGAAAGATTTTTTTTTTCCTTGCTGCCTACAAAATTTGGTGTTTGATGTAATACTGACTATAAGTTTTGAGGGGGAATTAAACTCCAGGTTTCTTTCTATTGGTTTTCTGTGCATTCTCTTGGTCTGTACTTTGCTATCTGCTCCCAATATTTCTGAGTGATTTTCTTGTCTAATTTCCTGGGTCATGGCATTTTAGCACTTCCCCACTTTTTTTCTGAAAGACTCACCTTCCTTAGATTATTGTCTTGCTTCCCAGAGTGGTACAGAGAAAAGCTCACTGGCTCTGGAATCTAGAGGACTTCATTGCAAATCTTGTCTCTGATATTTACTGCTTGTACAGCCTTTGATAAGATACTTAATTTCCACAGAGTACAGTTTCTTTCTTTATAAAATAAAGGGGCTAGAATACATGGTTTCTGAGGGTGCTTTCACTTCTAGATCTGTGATGCATACAATCTTATAGAGCTCTCATGTGTTCTTCCAATTTTAATCTTTTGATTTTGTTCAATGAATTTTCCTTCTGCCTCTGTATTTTTGCACTGCAGTTCTGTCATTCTCTTTTTGAGAGAAGCAACTTTTTTGGACTGTGCTTGGGCTTTGTTCTAAGTTCTCTTCTCTCTTGTTAGTTTCATTTCTACAAGCTTTATTTCTTGTCCTTGTTCCTTCAACATTTTTGCTTTTATTGTTTTGAATATGCCTGGAGATTTGCCACACTGTCATTTCAGGAGGTTTGCAGAATTTTTTATAATATTTTCACCTTCACAGATCTTGATTCAATTTCCTTTGTCATTTGTTGAGCTAGCTTTTAGACTGCTTGTTCATTTCTCATCCTCAGTCAGTCAGCATTCATCTCTTTCAGTCAGTGAATTTAATGTTCTGTCATTGCCATCTTTTCTATAATCATGTTCCTTACAGTCATATCCCTTCAATTACATAGGCCACATCTTTTGTACCCTCCCTGAGCATTTGTTACTCATTCTGTGTTCTGTCCTGTGACTGCTGTTATATCAGACCAGTTGAGCCACTGCCAAAGGAAATCTCTGAGAGGCCCTCGTGTTAACAAAGAAATGAATGAGCATTTATTAAGCGTTTAAGGTGTACCAATCGTTGTGCCAAGTATTTGGAGATACAAATAGAAACACAATGAAACAATTCTTGCACATTCTAATTGGGAGAGACAACACATAGAATAAAATTTAAGTTCAGGACAAATGGCAAGGCCTCGGAGTCAGCAGTAGGAAGGATGACCCAGTGGTTCTTTTCAACCACCTCACATTAATTTAAGAAGGCCAGACAGACAGTGCCAGGGCAGTGTCAGGGACAAAGGTAAGGGATACAGTAAGGCCTGATAGTCCTCCATTTCATGGGGAAAAGTAAGGTAACTGGCTCTTAATTTATCCAAGTTGTCTGAGCAGTCAGCCCCATTGGTGTGTTCTGGGAAGGCTGAGGCCAGGGGAAAGTAGGAGAAGGGAAGGGTAGGAATAGCACCTTTGGTGGTGGGAGTTCTTGAGCCTATTCCCTTTCTTTCCCATTTCTACTCTTCTGCCTTTCTCTCACTGTGAATGACCATTTCAATCTGTACCCCTGCAGAATATTCATGAAGGAACTAGGAAAAGCCCGGTAGGGCAATGATGAGGGTAATTCTGAGTTTTCTCTTCATTTAGGTCTATATGCCCCCTTTCTCTCATTCTTTGTGTTAACTTGTTTCTTCCTATACAGTATTAAATAGCAACGAGACCTTCTTTTCTTGGCCCCTCCATCACCCAAAATATTTTTTTCCCCTGGGCTCCAGATTCATCCATAGCCACTCCCTTTCCTTCCTCACCCCATTTCTTTTCTGGAGTCTTGGGGACAGTATGATTGATGGGCTTCAACCTTTTCTGAAAGCAGAGTCCTTGCATATTGTTAATAGATTGACTCCAAAAAAAACTTTGCCTAAAAGTGCAATAATCAGAAGAAATGCAAGGACCACCTGGACCAGCACAATGATAGGCTGGGAGGCAGAGGCACCAAGCACGGTAGCACCAGGAATGGTGAGTTGGCTTTTAGGCTTTTATTTATTTATTTATCTATCTATCTATTTATCTAAGAATTACCTTCTGGCAGGGCAGATAGGTGGCGCAGTGAATAGAGCACCAGCCTTGAAGTGAGGAGGGAGGAAAGAAAGAAAGAAAGAAGGAAAGAAAGAAAGAAAGAAAGAAAGAAAGAAAGAAAGAAAGAAAGAAAGAAAGAAAGAAAGAAAGAAAGAAAGAAAGAAAGAAAGAAGAAAGAAAGGAAGAAGAAGAAAGAAGAAAGAAAAGAAAGAAGAAAGAAAGAAAGAAGAAAGAAAGAAAAGAAAGAAAAAAGAAAGAAAGAAAGAAAGAAAGAAGGAAAGGAAGAAAGAAAGAAAGAAAGAAAGAAAGAAAGAAAGAAAGAAAGAAAGAAAGAAAGAAAGAAAGAAAGAAAGAAAGAAAGAAAGAAAGAAAATAATTACCTTGTGCTCATTTTCCCACAGTTTATGAGAATGGGAGACAGTGTGTTTCTCATGTACTTGGAGAGGGAGAAGTTCTACGTCACTTCTCACTCAGCTATCTTCCCAGGATTCCTGTGAGCATTCCTTTATATTGATTTGCTTTGAAAGTTGCAGCAAAAAATGAATTTAGGTTTGATTTTAAGAAAAACTTATAAAGTGGAATAAACTGTCTCAGGAAATACTGAGTTCCTCCTTACTGAAGATCTTAAATACAAGCTTGTATCACCAATTGCCCGTGATGTGAAAAAGGTGTTTGTTTCTTCAGATGACCTGGGAGGTTCTTTCCAACTCCTAAGTAATGTGGATTTATATGAATCTACCTATTATTCATCCACCCCACACTGATTTCATTGTTTTTAAATAACTTTTTACCAATTCAACTTCTTAGGTGATATCTCAAAGTTGCTTTAATTTTCATTACTTAGATGGTTACTGAGGATTAATTAGCATTTTTCAAGAGGTTATTAACAATCTGTAAATTCTCCACTTATATCTTTAGACCATGTACCCTTTGGGCCTCTCTTTTGTCTTTAAATTTTTTTAATAGCAAATTATAAATGTTAAATGTTGAGCTTTTAACTGTCATATTTTTACAAACACTGCACCAATTTCTTTTTTATTATATTTTACTTATATGCTATATTACTTATGTGTTTACATTTATTTATAAATTATATTGTTCTATTTATTATATTTTATTATATTTTTATATTTTTAATTATACTATTTTTTGTTGTATAAAATCTCAGCAACCAAAGCACCCTTAGAAATCATCTAGTGCAATCCTACCTATATAAGAATCTCCTCTATGCCAAAGTGGTCTTCTAGCCTTTCCTTTTAGATTTCTACTGAGGGAGAACTTACTACCTTTTATGACAGAGCGTTCCATTTCTAGAGAACCCTTCTTATTCATATCATTAAGTCTTCCTCTCCGTGGTTTAAGTTCTCCTTTCTGGCCAACCAAAACTAGCCTAATTTCTTTTTGACAGGTGATGTCACTGTAAGAATTTAAGATATATATCTATATCTATCTACACACACACACACACACACACACACACACACACACACACACACACACACACACACGCAGCCAGGTCCTGATTAGTTCAAATAAAGAATGCCCTGAAGTGGTCCCATTATTCAAATTCCCACTGTATATTTACATTGGATTTGAACCAATTACCATATTTAATATAACTATAACTTCAAATAATGTAGATTTGAATACACATGATTATTTTAGAGGATTCTTTATTGCATGGAGACCTAGCCGTAAAATTTATTGTTATGATTATGTATCTTTTCCACAGTAGCTGAGAATTATAACTAAATTAAAATCAATTAGTTATTGGTTAGGTTCTACTACTTTTCATTTAAATGTGAGCTGAAACCGTAACTTGTCTAAACTCTGGAGACATGCAATCAAAATCCCAATAAAAGGTGCTCTTTGTTCTGCAGACATAATTACACACATACGAAATCATTGAAATGTTTGCTAGTTTTGTTTGATGAGAAAGATGAATGGAATTTTTTAAAAACACCATATGCTAGAATATACACTTAAAGTTAATGCCAAGACAGCATGAAACTTCACATCTAAACCACTTTATTGAAAATAAAGAGCAGATTTTTTTTTGTTGCCCTTTTTAGAATTATACTAGAAAAATCATTCTTCACTGAAGCCCTGTTCTGATGCCTCATATGGTGTAGAGATCTTAAAGGTTAGGCCAACAGAATGTAGCTTGGCAGGTCTCATTATTTACTCTTATAACCATATTTTACAGAGGTTTTTGTTTGAAAGTTTTTCTGATGTTAAGGTAGCCTGGTGTTTCTAGTATGTTGGTTGGCTACAATGAAAAAATTTTTTTAATGTATTACTGCATTCTGTTAAATAAAATTTCATTTTGTATTTCCACATCTATTTTCATGAAAGAAACTAATCTATGATTTTTAAGTGTTCTCTTTGCCAAGTTTGAAAATCAACATCATATTTACCTTATAAAGTACACAGGGGCAGCATTTCATCTTTCTCATGTTCATGATGACCTATATAATACAGGAATTATTTCTTCTTTTAAGGTTGAAAGAATTACCTCTTGAATCCATTTAGTACTGAAATTTTTGAAGAGTAATACAATGATGACTTATCTTATTTCCTCCTACAAACCTGGTTTCCATAAATTATTGGTTTCCTGCTATGTCTCATATGGCAATTTATTTATAAATAATATCCATTTTATTTTAAGTTCTATAACTTATTAGCATATAACTATTTTAATATTCCCTAGTCTTCAATTATTTTGTATTTATTGTGATTCTTCCTTTCTAATTAGAAGTTTTATTGATTTGTATTTTTTTCTTTCTTTTAGTAGTTTGGTAAGGGCTCTCAGTTTTATTGGTCTTTTTGAAATAATTGTTGTTTCATTTTCCATTCTATTAATTTCTATTCATAACTTTATTATCTTTTTATAAACTTTCTTTTAGACTATTTCTGCTTTTCATTTCTAGTATTATTAGATGGAGGCTTAATCCATTTATTTTACTTTTTACTTTCATAACTATGTAGTTAAAAATGACAATTTTGCCTCTAAGAGCTATTGTTTGGTCATAGATTTTGATATGTAATAGTATTAACAGCAGCAGCAGCAGCAGCAGTAGCAGTAGTAGTAGTAGTAGTAGTAGTAGTAGTAGTAGTAGTAGTAGCAGTGGCATTGGTGGTCGTGGTAGTAGTAGTAGTAGTTATGCTAACATGTTTTCTTAATTCTTTTTAAAAACTAATTATTGTAAAATAGGTTGTCTTTAGTTGCCATGTAACAATATATTTTCCCCAAATTATTTCTTCCTAATTTTATTGCATTTTAGTCTGAAAATACAAAATGTATACTTTTTTGTCTTTTTGAAATTTAAGACACATTTCATTATAAACAAATATGATTTATTTTTGTTGAGGTTTCTTTTGAACTTGAGAAGACCTTGTCTCTTTACCTATTATGTTATTCCCATTTATTAAGAAGTTCAGATTTATGTTTTCTTCATTGTTCTTTTTATTTGATTTGCTCCATTCTGATAACTGAATGTTGAAATACCTTGCTATGATTACATTTCTGTATACTTTATCACTGTTAATTTTGTTAAGTTTAATTGTTAAATTGGTACATATAAATTTTATATTAGTAAATATTTGCAATTCATTATTCCATTAATGTAATGTCATCATCTAGCAACTTAAAGATTTTCTAGTTTAAATTCTATTTTATC
Organism: Phascolarctos cinereus; assembly: GCF_003287225.1. Classification (NCBI taxonomy): domain Eukaryota; kingdom Metazoa; phylum Chordata; class Mammalia; order Diprotodontia; family Phascolarctidae; genus Phascolarctos; species Phascolarctos cinereus. The sequence continues at coordinate 57,465,683 of NW_027556098.1, read as the reverse complement.
TGATATCATTAGTGCTCTTACTTTTCTCATGTCTCATTAATAAGTCAGTAAACTTTTTATCAATAAGCATATATATACACAGTGATCCCCTGACCCTTTTGTGAATATGAATTTTAAAATAAGTTCATTTGATTATTCTTATTACAGTTTCAAAAGCTAATAAACCCATTATTTTTTAAATTGTCTTAATTTTAAGATATAAATAAAACATATTATTTTTGTCAAGAATTTTTTTTTAATTTTAAAGCTTCCTGCTAGTAGTGTTCTCTCTGGTGGTACTGGCAAATACTTCAACACCTTAATGGCCTTTGGAGAAAATTATTTTATTTTCAAGCAATATGGTCATGTTTGGAGGCTATCTGATTTAGACATTTAAACTATATTTGTAAGGTATTTGCATATTTTGTCTAGCTTTCTCTTTTTTTCTCATGCTTTTGAGAAGTTTGATAGTATCTTATTTGGTATATTTTTATGTATGTTATTTTCTTCCTTAAAGATCAGAATTTGTTCTTTCCATAATTCTAAAATCTAAAAATTATGTGCTGTCAAGGATTTTAATTAGAATTTCTCTATTCTGGGATTCTGTGTATTCTCTTCACATAAGGGACATTAACTATTTTGACAACCTGGAAAACTGTCTTTAACTGGAACCTCAAACATGGTGTCTAGCTTTTTTTCCCCTTCTCTGTGATTTTTGGAATTTCAGCTACACTACAGTATCTATCTTCCAAGTCTTTTGTTTGATCCTTCATTAATTGCCTTCAATTTCTGCTATTCTGGGTTTATTTTTAATTTAATTTTCATTATCAATTAATCTTTGCCTTACTTAATTTGGTTATTTGTCACATCAAATGATGTCTTTAGTTCTTGGATAGTACTTTACATTTTGCTAATTTGTTCAACTCAATTCAACAAACATCTATTAGTGGCCTGATAGATAGACAGATAGATAGATAGACAGATAGACAGACAGACAGAGAGACAGACAGACAGACAGACGGACGACGGACAGACGGACGACAGACAGAGAGACAGACAGACAGACAGACAGACAGACAGACAGACAGACAGACAGATAGATAGATAGATAGATAGATAGATAGATAGATAGATAGCATCAACAAGATAATGATCAGGAAAGGTCTCTTCTAGCAGGTGACATCTGAACTTTATCTTGAAGGAAGACACTGATTCTAAGAGGTGGACATGAGAGAAGAGGGTATTCTAAATGGGGAGGGACAGCTTGTCCAAAGACACTGAGACTGTATAATAGGCCAGGTTAAACTAGCTCTTCCTAAAAGCCAGGGAAGCTCTCCCCAAGACTTGACTGGTCCATGGGGCTAAGGATTACTCTTCAAGCTACCCAGCTGTTGAAGTAGCTTTCTGGTGGCCTCAGTGGCTTTTTTATGTGGCATCACTTCAGGTCATAAAAAGAACTGCCCAAGCAGAGTTGGTATGCTTCAGACTTGGTAGATGTTCCAAACTCAGTAGTCAGTAGTTTGGGAGGGCATATATTCCCTACTTGAATATCCTAATGTCTCTTATTTACCAAGTCACTTGCAGGTCCACTTCCTTCAAGCAGAGTCCAAAATGAGGTACAGCCCTGAAAAACCTAGAGTAGGCAGCAGTCTTCTCCCAGGCCATTATGACCCCGAGGGAGGTCTCTGTTTATGAAGAGCAGGCTGAGAGGAACCTTTGGTGGCACTTAGAAGTGGCTGGACCAAAGGATTATTAGGTTTCTAATGCTAGTCCCCAAACTGGCCCCTTGCTATGCCACTTTCAAAATCACTTGCTATAACTGGACCCTAATTGTTACTGACGGGATGATGCAGGGGTCATACAATAACATTTTGTCCAGAGTTGCCTATTATGTTGTTCATCTTTGTTCATAAAGAGGACCAATGACATCGTGAAGGTGATGTCTTGATTTGCAAGTGAATTGGATTAATGTGAGGCAGCGCTGTGCAAAGTCATCAGCCTCACTCTCTGCTCCAATCATCAGGGTCCAGTGACAAGACTGGTCAGGATGATCAGTGATGGCCCCACTGCCACTTTTGAGCTGGGTGATGTAAGATGGCCCTTTTAGCAAATTGGGTAGGTCACAGAAGGTTCTATCATTAAATGTAAATGGTACATTCAAATCTCACATCCCTTGGTTATTACTGTCAGTTTTAACTCTGACAGAGACTGAGGCCTCTAGGAAGGGGCCAGGGCTTTCTGGTCCAGCAGTTTCTTGGATCTGACCTTTAGCAAGACATACCTAATAAATATGTTTATTTCTACTTTAGCCTCTCAAGGCTTTTCTTACTCCTGTTCCCAGGGTCAAAGTGTCCATTCTTTGAAATTTCTGACCCCTAAGCAGGGGTCAGGAACCTGCTATGGAACATGTGCCCCTCAAGGGCTGTCCTTTGACAGAATCCAAAATTCACAGAACAAATCCTTGGGCGTGGCCTTCTGACTGTGTCCAAGTTTTACAGAACAAATCCTTTTATTAAGGGGATGTGTTCTGCGAAGTTTGGATTCAGTTAAAGGGCCTCACCTGAGAACCTAGAGGGCCACAGATTCCCCACCCCTGTGAGGGATCCACAAAAGCTGAGAAAATGGCTCAGATCTCCTTTCCCCCAGAATGATTCAGACCATTCCTCGCCAGAAAAGGCTTGGGAGACCTCACTCTCTAACAGCATGAGGGTGAAATTTTCTACATAACTATGGTGAATATGGAAGAAATGAGATTCCCCCGACTTGATGGTAATGCTAAATCCCTGGATGAAGGTAAGGAGTGTCTTTATAAAGCTTCCTTGCAAGAAAGAGGGGCTGACCCCCCGCAGAGGCCTTTCATAGGAGAGAAGTACTGGTGGCGGGCAGGGAAACACTGAAGTGGTCATAGCATAAGGAAAGTATCAGGATCAACCGAGGCACCAGAGCAGGCCATATGGAGTCTTACTCTTTTCTTCTTCTTTCTCTCTTTTTTGTTTTTTTTTTAAATTTCCCTTTACTAATAAGCTTTCTTTTTAGGGCTGCCCTATGCCAAGCTTCTCACATCCATGAGGCTAGGGTTGTCTAGGAATAGTCTTTAGTCCATTTAAATAGAGAAATGTCCTTTAGAAAAGCTTTAAGGATCTTGCCACCAATGGGTGAGATATGGTAAGACCAATATCTACCAGAGTTCCTGATATGCAGATTAGGTTAAATTTACTTCTTTATTTTTTCCTTCCCTAACAGGTAGAGAAGTTGTCTCTGAAACCTGATTAGTCCAAGCAGCCAAGCTCAAGACATTAAAGCAGCTTATGGGATGGTTAGGACACAAAAAGCCCGGCAGGTAAGGAGTAAGTGCCCCTTAGACTTGTAAGATGTACCACTGCTGTGAGTCACCACACCCACCTGACTGGATGCACTCTGCTGACCAGATCTGTGTCTGTGTGAAAATGAAGGGACTGACAGCTACCTGAACCAGTACTGTATCACTGCTGAATAGCCTTTCCAAACTGTGGTTAAGTAAACTTTCTTTTGTTAAATGTTAGGTGATATTCAAGTGTCTCATTTCATTCTAATCCTAAGCCTAAACCATCGGATCAGCCTAGGTCAGGCCTGACTTAACAACATTTGGCTGGCTCAGTGGTTACTGGAAACCAAAGCTATGGAGGTTAAGCCTGGAACTTGCTAGATGCAGGAGCTTTTGGTGATCAGAATAAATCAGCCCAGCATTTGCTGTGATGTGGGCAACTGAACTGATTACAGCTGAAGTAGATAGTTATAGAAGTAGATGATCAAGTGTGACAAATATAATAGGTCAGAGGAATGCATATAGATGTAGGAAACTAAAACTTTGCAATCTGAAGTTGTTTGGATGGGGGAGTTGGGGAGGAGAGTGTTGCCTCTGGTGGACAGAGGGAAAGAATGGGGAAGAATACTCTTAACTTTTAGGGGGAATCTTAAAAATGGGGGAAATATGGAGAGAGAAGAGAGTGGAGGGCAGACAACAATTCAAGGGTTCGGGGAAGGGATGAGGTATCAGCTGGGCCAAGGGAAGGAATAGGCATGATGAGACTTCAAGCAACGGCTAGGGGCCCCAGCCTAAGCAGACAGAGAGATGGAATGTGAAGGCCATTGCCCTGCTTGGGCTACAAACCAGGTGCTGAATTGAAGAAAACAGAATCAACATAAACACTGGGGCAGCAGCAGGACCTGGGGGTGGCAGAATTGGCAGCAGGGGAAAGAACAATGTCTCTCCTTCTACAGCAGATTTTCAAAAATGCTATAATATTTTCTTTTTTTGCAGGGGTGGGAGTGTAGGAGGTACGAGATTTTTTGTGTTGGGGGTGGGAAATAGGGGCAAAGTTAGTTCCTCTGCTGCCTTTAACTCTATCAGCTTACTGTAAATCTTCACAGGTGTATCTTGATTCACAAAATGACTGTGTTCAGGAAAAGTTGCATGTGAGTCTAATGTTTTTAAATCAAGACTTCTTTTTCCAATTCTTTTATATTACTATCATTTACAAAGATGTTTCATCTTCTGATTTATCTTCTACTAGCAGTAGTATTGAAGATAATAATTTTAAATTGTTCTGCTTTTTGACCAACTAGTTAAAGATATAAAATAAAACAAATACTTCAGGGGAACCTGTAAAAGTTCACATAATTCTGCAATGAATCCTTTAGAAAATAGAAACATTTTTTTATTTGTAATGCAAAAATCATTACCTAATTTATCTGTTTTGTAAATTCATTTCTTTCTTAAGAGTTGGGTACAGCTTATATTCGGTGTTGTAAACCTTGTTTTCTAATCCCAATTGTGTGTAAACAGCTTTCAACATTCCATAATAGCAGCTAATTTCATTTCATAGCAAATAATAAAGTCTTTACCCCTTGTACACCTAATGGAATGTCCAAGCTAATTTCAATGCAATGCTTTTAAAATTCCATTGTGGTTTTGTGTACCTTCAGTATTGTTTCATGGTTCCATTAGTCAGTGTATCCAAATGTAATAGGAAACTCTTGTAGTTACAAATCCTTGCAGTGCATTATGAAACAAGCTCTTCACAAAGAGACCATTTACAAAGCAATTTTCTATGAAATTGTTTAAAATGCCTTACAAGTCTGGCACAGGCTGGTACAGTATGCACTTAAACGAGCTAAGGCAATAATCCTTAATGTCAGTGCTAACCTGGAATGACAGTTTGGGGGTTTCACATACTAATTCTAGAAAATTAATACCTGGATGTTAGCAATGGGCAGCAGGGTGGAGAACATTCTGTAGAGAATGGCATGAACAAAGGTACATAGATTGGACACATACCTTTTTATATTCATTGCAGTGTCTAGCTCTAGACATGGTAGACAGATAGATAGACGGACAGACAGACAGACAGATAGATAGATAGATAGATAGATAGATAGATAGATAGATAGATAGATAGATAGATAGATATAGATAGATAGGCAGACAGATAAATGTATAGATAGCAGATAAAAAGATGATAGAGACAATAGATGATAGATGGATAATAGACAAATAGATGACAGAAAACAGAGATAGATGATAGAGAAATGGATGATAGAGAAATAATAGATAGATGATATATAATAGATAGCTAATAGACAAATAGATGACAGAGAAAATAGAGATAGATGATAGATAGACAGTAGATAGATGATAAATAGATGATAGATAATAGATAGATGATAGACAATAGGCAAATAGATGACAGATAGTAGAAGTAGATGATAGATAGTAAGTAGATGATAGATGGATTATAGAGAGATAATAGATGATAGATAATAGACAAATAGATGACAGGCAGATGATAGACGATAGAGCTCTCTATGTATAGAAATAGATCTATCTCTAAATATATCATTATCTATATATCTCTATTATGTCTAGAGCTACACACTGAAGGGAATATGAAAGAGTATTAGTCCAATCTATATATCCTTATTAATGCTATTCTCTATCTCATCCCCAGAACACATTGCTACCCTTCAGGCCCAATTCAAATGGGCCCCCTCTCCTGATTCTGCTAGTCAGAACCTATCTCTCTTCTATAATTCTCTCTGTGCTATCCTCATAACCCCTTGATGTACTTAATATATTTTATGTCACTTACTTATATCATATCTCAACTAGACTATAAACTCCTTGAAAACAACACTTTTTATTGACCTCTCTCAAAGCTAAGCAAATGCCTTGCACATAACATAAGCATCTAATAAACATTTGCTCAGGAATGAATGAATGAGAAGTTCCATCAAGGTGTCCTAAAGAGTGGTTACGTCTCAATCCAGATCTCCTTCATCACCTCAAAATGGCAAGACTTGTAAAAGAACAAAAAAAGTAAAAAACAAAAACAAAAACAAAAAAAGAAAGAAAGAAATACAAGAAAACAAGATCACTGAATTTGGGTGTTGGAAGGGACTGGAGGAAAGGACACTCTACTATAACAATCAGTCAACAGTAAACAAGCATTTATTAAACACTTAGTATAGGTCAGGCACTGTGCTAAGTAACAGAGAAGCAAAAAAGGGCAAAAATAGTCCCTGCCTTAATCGGGGAGAGAACATGTAGATAACTAGGAATATACAAGATATCAGAGAAGACACTAATAGAGAGAGGGGAGGTGGGCAAGGGTATGAAGGAGAGGGAAGAAGTTTTGAAGGAAGACAGAAAAACTATATGGCAGAGATGAGAGAAGATAGCACATTAGGCAATGGAGTCTATAAGACGGGGTATCATTTTCAAGAAGCTGCGAATAGGCCATCTCATACCATATACCACAATAAGCTCCAAATGGATAAAGAATCTAGAAATAAAAAGTCACATAAACAATAAACCAGAGGAGCAGAGAAGGAATGACCTTTTACAACCATAGATAGATCAAAAGTTCTTGATGAAAGAAGGGATAGAGAGAATCACAGGAGACTAAAAAGATGAGTTTAATTATATAAAACAATATTTTGCAGAAATGAAATCAATGCAGTTTAAAATTAGAAGGGAAATGGTTAATTGAGGGAAAGTTGTTGCAACAAATCTCTTTGATAAAGATTAGATATCTAAGCTATATTGGGATTAGATTTAAAAATAAAAGAAACAGAACCATTCCCTGATTGATAAATCATAAAAGGATATGAATAGGAAATTCTCAAGGGAAGAAATTGGAAGTATCAATAACAATATGAAGAATACTCCAAAGTAGATATAACAAAGTAAAAATAAATTAAATTACTTCTTAAGTTCCACCTCTGTCATATCGATTGGTTAAAATGACAAATAGGAAAACATCATTTGTTCAAGGAGTTATGAGAAGATAGGAACATCAACACAGTTGTGGTGGAGCTGTGAATTGGCACAGTCATTCTGGAAAGCAATTTGGCAATAAAACCCAAAGAGTTACAAAAGTGAATATAATTTGACCTAGCAATACCACTACTAGGCCTATACCTCAAAAACATCAAAGAAAGAGGAAAAGGCACCATGTGTACAAAAATATTTATGTAAGCCCTTTTTGTTATAGCAAAGAATTGGAATATAAGGAGATGCCCAACAATGGGTAACAGTCAAAGAAATTACAGCATATTCTTTCCCAAGGCCATCATTTTTCAATTAGCTACACTCTCCTCCCTTTTCCATCTTGACTCTGGGGAAACAGTTCAACTCTGTACTATTCTTTTCAGTCCCTTGCCCCCTAATCTTTTCTGTGATCTTGCCCTGCAAAGTCTCAGCCTTGTATTGAGGACCATCTGCTGCCTTCATTCCTATCTACATGCTGCTGAACAAAACTGGAAAAAAATCACCAAACCCAGATTGACTGGGTCAATTGTAAATTTATGATACCTAATCGACACTGGGCCCTCACTGCTGCAAAATATTCCTTTTACACCTCCCAAATTTACCTATTACCCCATTAACCACAGCAGCTCTTCTAACCTTTTTTATGTCTTCTCAAACATCCCATGGCTCTCTTTTCCCCATACTTTCAGCTGAAATAACTGAGGAAAAAAATTCCATCACAGAAAGTTCCCTCCTCTCATTCCTTCTCATAGATCATGATGCCTTCTGCCACTATTTCCATCTTCATGTCTGTCTCACATGAAAAGTGGCCCTTCTTGCCTAGGCAAACCCATCTATCTACACAAGTGATCCCATTCCACTCCATCTTCTCTACTAGATTCTTCTCTCTATAATCCCCATTCTCTCACTTATCTTCTCTCCTCATCTACTGGATGCTTCTCCAATGCCTACAAACATGCTCATATCTCCCCATCCTCAAGAAACCTTCACTTGATCTGTTCATCCTATAAACTACTGTCCTATATTTCTCCTCCTTTTTGTGGCCAAGTTCCTCTACTTTCTTTCCTCTCACTCTCTTCTAGACATTACAGTCTGGTTACCAACCTCATCATTGAATAAAAAGTGACCTCTCCAAAGTTACCAATGGTCTCTTAGCCCTTTTTCAATCCTCATTCTCCTTGAACTGTCTGAAGCTTTTGGTACTCTCTTCTCTTTCATACTCTGCTCTTTCTAGGTTTTTGTGACACTACTCTTTCCTGGTGGTCTTACTACCTATTGATTGATTTTCTCTTCTCTCTCTCTCTCTCTCTCTCTCTCTCTCTCTCTCTCTCTCTCTCTCTCTCTCTCTCTCTGTCCCTCTCTCTCTCTCTCTCTCATATTCAATATTGCCAACTCCAACTGAGTTTCATAACACTTCATAGCATCTCTCTTTTATATATACCTTTCTCTCCTCTGACACCACCACCCTGGTTCAGGCTTTCATTACCCTGGACCATTGCAATAGCCTCCTGGACTGGTCTCATGCCTCAACTATTTTGCCACTCTAGTCCATTATCCACTCAGCTGTAAAACTGATTTTCTCAGCTGTAAAACTGATTTTCCCAAGTGTAAGGCTGACCACAGTGACCCCACCACCACCACGATCAACTTTATTGGCTCCCTATCACCTCCAGGATTAAATATAAAATCTTCTATTTGGCTTTCAAAGCCCTTCACAACCTGGTCCCTTCCTACTTTCCAGTACACCTTACTACCTGATACATACTCTTTGATTCAATGACAATGCCCTCCCTGATGTTCCTCAAATAAGATATTCCATCTCTACACTACAGGTATTTGCACTGGCTGTCCCCTAAGACTAGAATTCTCTCTATCCTAATAACCATCCTCTGGTTTCCTTGGCTTTCTTCAAGTCTGAGCTAAAATCCCACCTTCTGCAGAAGCTTTTTCTGATCCCCCTTAATGCTAATGCCTTTGCTATACTGATTATCTCTATTTTATTCTGTATATAACTATTGGTATGCAACTGTTTTCATGTTGTCTCACTCATTATAGTATGAGCTTCTTAAAAGCAGGTATGCCTTTTGCCTTTCTTTGTATTTCCAGCACCAGGCACAGTGCCTGACACTTTGTAGATGCTTAATAAGTGCTTATTGACTGATTGATGACATATGAATGTAATGAAATATTACTGTACTATAAGAAAAGATAAATGGAATGGATTCCAAGAAACTTGAAAAAACTGCATGAACTAATGAAGAGTGAATTGAGCAGATGCAGGAAAATCATTTATACAATGACCACAACATTGTAAAGAAAAACAACTTTGAAAGACTTAAGGAGGATCAATGCAATGACCAACCATGATTCCAAAGGACCATTAATAAATAAAGTTACCTACCTCCTGAGAGAGAGGTGATAGAATCAAGATGTAGAATGAAAAATATATTCTTGGACATGACCAATGTGAGGATTTGTTTTTTCTGGACTATACTTATTTGTTACAAGGGAGGACTACTGTTATAACTTTGGGCAGAAGATCTGAGGATGAGAAGAGGTGAGTGATAGTGATGGTAAAAAAGATAACAAGAAATCAAATAGCATCATTAAAGCATTTTTAATGCACAGAGAAGAAGAGAAGGAAGTTCAGTGGAAAATCCATATAAAAATGACAGCTTTGAAACTAACATAATGAATTTTATTATGTACTTTTAAAAAACTGTAATGAACAGATTTACAGTTTCACATATAATCCTGTTTTTATGTTCCTCTTTGTACATGGAAATGTTTATGCTCACATTTGCTAAATTCAGAATAACAACAACAAAAGGAAAGATTAATTAGAAGAATGAATTAAAATATCGCCTAATAAAAATAACTAACTTGAAAAACAAAATAAAGAGAAATAACATAAGAATCCCTGGGCTTCTTGAAAAAATAAATAAACAAACAAAAAACAAACCCTGGACACAATATTTTAAGAAATTTTTTTAAGTATCCTAGACTACAAGAAACAGTGAACAAAATAATAATAGAATCTGTAAGTCATCTGAGGAAGAAATGTCAAACTGAGCATGCCTAGAAATGTCATACTCCAAATATACAGTTTGTAGGTCAAAGAAAAACACTGCAAACATCCATGAAAAATAAGATAAGGTGCCACAATTAGGCTCACATAAGACTTATGCATCAATGACTATCAAGGAAAGAAAAACTTGAAATAAAATATACCAAAAAGAAAGAAGAAGAAAAACCAAAAGAAAAAAGTATGCAACCGCAAAACATTATAATTCTATAGCAGTGAAACAAGACTTTTAAATCTTGTTGCTGGGGAAAAGGGGAAGCTGGGAAAACTATTTAAATTATAAATACGAGTGACAAGAAAAATCTAGAAAGGTAAATTATTTTGAGTCATTTTAAAGGGCTAAACAATGATTAAGTGCTTGCATACTAATATAGGGAAAAGAAACTATTTTTCTTGTAGAATTTTTCTTTAACTGACAAAGGAGGAATAATCAAAAAATAAAAAGATCAAACCTAGAGGAAGGTGTTTGATTTTAAACTGTCTTGTTTGCTTTAAGAGAGAATGGGATAAAAAAAGGATTTCATGAGGGCTGAATGAAAGAGAAGAGAAAGGAACTTGCTATTTCTTACAATTAGCATGTATTTTGACATCTTTTGGGAACATGAGATCAAGTATCTCCTAAACTGGGTAAAAGAAGTGGTATACATAAACACACACACACACACACACACACACACACACACACAGAAAGGGAGAGAGAGAGAGAGAGAGGAGAGAGAGAGAGAGAGAGAGAGAGAGAGAGAGAGAGAGAGAGAGAGAGAATTTAGTGTTACAATAACTTTATAAGCAATAGAGGGAAATAATGAAAGAGCAACTTAAAGGAAATAAGTCGATCTTTATAAAAATATAAAATAGACAAAGTAACAGAAAAAGAAATAGAACATTTAAAATAAGCAACCTCAGAAAAAGAAATTGAACAAGCCTTGACTTAAAAGTAAATTCAAACATCCAAAAAAAGTAACTGCAATGCTACATTTGCAAAAAAAAGAAGAGAGAAAGAGAGAGAGAGAGAGAGAAAAGGCATCTGGTCAAACTCATTTTATGAAACAATATGCTATTCCTATCAAAACCTGGAAAAAATAAATCAGGGAAAGAAAACTATAGGCCAATATTACTAATTAACACTGAGGCAAAATATTTAATAAAATTTTATCAGAGTCTATTGCAATACATTCAAAAGATCATTCACTATAACCAAACTGGAAACCAAACAGAAATGAAGAATTGGTTCCACATTTAGAAAACTAAAAATATGACAGATCATATTACTAACAAACAGATTTAAAATCACATGATCATATCAAAGGATGCCCCCCAAAACTTCTAACAAAATACAAATTTTGTTTATGTTTAAAAACTCATTTATGTTTTAAAAATATTATAAAGCATAAAAATAAAGAGATTTAATATAGAACAAAATATCTATCAAAAATCAAGACTCAGTATCACATGTAATAGGGATAACTAGAGACCTCAATAAGGCTATTTATTCACTGTCACCATTATAATTTATGCTAGCTATAGCGATGACTAGAAAAGAGTTGAGAGAATATACATAGGCAAAGGAGAAAAATGAGTTTTCCCAACTACAGATGATATGAATTTACTTTGAGAATTCTACATTTTTTTAAAAATCAAAGAAATAATGGTCTTCAGTATAGTACAAAAATAGAAAATAAAAGCACAAAGATTATCAGTATTTCTATATATTGCAAATAAAAGCTAATAAGAGTAGCTAGAATATAGCAAAATATATAAAATATTTGAACCCACCCACCAAGATAATAGAAGAAGAAGAAGAAGAAGAAAAAGCATAATGCTTTAATGTTTACAAATATCTCATTTTATCCTCACAGACACCTTGGGAGGTAGATGTTATTATTATCCCCATTTCACAGATGAGGAAACTGAGGCAGACAGAAGTGGCTTAGCCAGAGTCACACAGTTAATAAGTGTTGAGGCTGGATTTGAACTCAGACTTTTTTGACTCCAGGTCTAGCACTCTATTTATTGCATCAGCTGACTTGATAAATATAACATTCATTATAGAAATATAAAATATTCTTTACAGAAATAAAGGAAGATAAATAATTGGAGAAATATTCACTCTCCATGATCAACCTGTGTAAAAATAATTTAAATGATAATCCTACTTCAATTATTTTACCAATCTAATGGCATGCCAGTCAAAGTACCAAGGGGTTTCAAGTCAAGCCAAAAAGCATTTATTAAGCATTTACTATGTGCCAGGTACTGTACCAAGTGCTGGGAATACAAAGGAAGGCAAAAACCAGCCAATGCTTTCAATTAGCTCACATTCTAACAGGTATATCACTATATACAAAAAATTAGAATTAATCACAAAGGAAAGACAGTAGAATTAAGGGGAATTAGGAAGGGTTTCTTGCAAAGATGGGATTTTATTTGAGACTTAAAGAAAGCCAAGAATGACAGGAAGCATAGAGGAAGAAAGAGTACATTCTAGGCATGGGGGAAAGCCAGTTAAAATGCAGTCAGGAGATGGAGGGTCTTGTGGGAGGAACAGCAAGGAGGTCAGTGGCACCAGATCAAAGAGTTGGTGCAGGGGGAGTAAGGTGTAAGAATACTGGAAAGGTGTGTGGGGGAGGTGGGGTGAGGAAAGGTTGTGAAAGGCTTTAGGAGCAAAACATAGGATTTTACATTTGATCCTAGAGGTAATAGGAAGTGACTGGAGTTTACCAAGCAGAAGGGTAATATAGTTAGACCTGAACATTAGGAAGATTGTGTTAGCAAATGAATAGAGGATAGACTGGAGTGGGGAGAAACTTAAGGAAGGGAGACCAACCAGAAAGCTACTGAAATAATCTAGGTATGCAATGATAACAGTCTGAACCAAGGCAGTGGCAACATCAGAGGAGAGAAGAGAGCCTATGCAAGAGATGTTGTGAAGCTAGAAATGACTGGACTTGCAACAGATTGGATACAGGAAATGAGAGAGTGAGGAGTCAAGGATAACATTCAGGTTGTGAGTGTAGGTGTAGGAGGATGGTTGTTCCCTCGATAGCAACTGAGATATTAGGAAGAAAGGACTGTTTCACTGGGGGGAGATGAGTTCAGTTTTGGACATGTTGAGTTTAAGATTTAATTTAGTTTAAGGTTATGATTTCAGATTAAGACATCCACAAGGACTACATGAACATTTGGAAGAAATGAAGTTAGCTATTAAAAATTAAATAAAAGCTCAGGAAGAAAGAATTGAAAGGATAATCAATAGCTGAGAAGAAATAGTGGTAAAACTTACGCAAGTAACAGTATTCCCTGAATACCAGATTGGCCAAATAGAAATCAACAACCCCATGGGAAAAAATAAAACAAAACAAGAAATATTAAAACAGATACAAAAGGTTAAAAAATAGAAGGCAATGTAAGATATCTGATATCAAAAACAACTGCTTAGAAAACAGGTCAAGGAGAGATGATTTAAGAATCATTGGACTCCCCAAAAAACACAAATAAAAAAAAAGCCTGGACACTATATTTCAAGAAACAATCAACTAAAATTGCCTAGATCTATTAGAACCAAAGGGCAAAGAGAAGATAAGAATTGATCAATCACTTCTTGAAAGAAACTCCAAAAGAAAAAATTCTAGGAATGTCATAGGCAAAATCAAGGTTCCCATGTTAAAATAAAAATCCTGCAGGCATTCAGAAAGAAGTTCAAATACCATGGGACCACAATCAGGATTCCATAAGACCCGATAGCTGCTACTAAAAATGAAAAATCTTGGAATACAATAGTCTAAAACACAAAAGATATAATAGGCTTATACCAAGAATAGTTTATCTTGCAAAACTGAGTATAATATTTAAGGGGAAGGACAACAGCCTTTTAAAGGAATAGAGGGCTTTCCAGCATTTTTGTTGAACAGACCATGGTTGAGTAGAGACTTTGAAATCCAAGCAGAGGAGTTCAGAGAAACCTAGACATCTAAATTAATTTGAGTGATTGGGAGAAAAAAAGTCCTATGATGTAGCACTAACATCTTACTAAAAGGAGAAGAAAGTTAAATAATAAAAACAGAAGCCAGAGAGAGGGATTGGTGGTATTCTGAGGGTCTAAAGGAGAAAAGGTAAAAGGAATCACACTAGTGTAGGAAGGACAAAAAGGGGCTGGAACTTGCAATTTCTCATAAACAGAGGACTGGAGAAATATCCAAACATGGAGGCAGGGAAGGGTGTGGGGAGTGGGCATCAGTTGGACTTTTATCTGAAATGGACAGAGGAAGTTTGAACGCACACGTTACACATCAAAAAGCTTGCTTTAGAAATACACCAAATTCAGGGCACCTAAGTGGCGCAATGAATAAAGCTCTGGCCTTAGAGTCAGGAGTTCAGATCTGCCCTCAGACACTTGAAACTTACTATCTGTGTGACCTTGGGCAAGTGTCTTAACCTGGAGTGCCTCACAAAAAAAAAAAAGGAAGAAATACACTAAGTTCAACAAGGAAAAAAGAAAGGATAGGAAGAGATGGCATCTTAAGAGGAAGGATATTACTGAGAATGTAATAATCACAAACAAAACAAACTTTCTGATCCTGAAGAAGGGAGGGGGGAGAGGAGAGAAAAAAAAAAAGAAAAAACACCCTAGAATGTAAAAGAGCGCCTTAGATTGCCTCCTAGAAAACTGGGGAACAGCTGAAGAAACTGTGGTATATGAATATAATGAAATTTTATTACACCTAAGAAATGATAAGTGAAACAATTTCAGGGAATCTTGGGTAGTACAAACTGACACAGAGTGACATGAGTAACATGACAAGGAAAATAGTTAATACAAGGTGATAATATTGTAAAGAAAAACAACTTTGAAAGACCGGCCAGCTCTATCAGTGCAATGTGCAATGACCAATGGTGTCTTCTGGAGGTCTGATGATGAAGCATGCTACTCACCTCCTGACAGAGCGGTGATGGACACATGGTACAGAGAGTGCCATATGTTTTTTGGATATGACCACTGATTGAGATCAGAGCTGTATTTCACCTTTGCACCTCCCCAAGTATCTTAGCATATTCCTTGTGAAATGACACAGATCTGCTGGAGCCAGCAGGCATTGGGGCACTTGCCCTCTCTGCCTAATTGCTCTGCCTCAGGGGCACACCAAGGACTACAAAAAACTGTCCCTGGGCCAACATGGGGCCAAGGTGCTCAGGCTTTGTTTCTCCCATAAGTGCCCCTCTGATATGGATTGCACAGATTCAAGGATCTAAATGTTTAGTCTGAAAAAAGGAGGGGTGAAAATTACTCCAGAGATCCCTGGAATGTATTAGAAATCCAACTAGAGATCTGAATTCATCCCTCACTAGGACAAATGAACTAGTTTTCTTTAAGAAAGAAAGAAAGAAAGAAAGAAAGAAAGAAAGAAAGAAAGAAAGAAAGAAGAAAGAAAGAAAGAAAGAAAGAAAGAAAGAAAGAAAAAAAAGAAAAGAAAGAAAACACACTCAGAAAAGTACCAAAGAGATTTAGAAATTTAAGCATTTGGACCTGCAGTCCACAAGGATCTCAGACAGACTGCCTTCACTCACGTCACAATAAAGCAAGCAGTCTAAGTCTGCTTAAGAGAAAAAAGCATGAATGACAGCAATAATAGCTAACAGTTACACAGCA
The DNA here is from genome assembly GCF_003287225.1 of Phascolarctos cinereus. NCBI lineage: Eukaryota > Metazoa > Chordata > Mammalia > Diprotodontia > Phascolarctidae > Phascolarctos > Phascolarctos cinereus. The sequence goes on along the minus strand of NW_027556098.1, from coordinate 57,449,666 downwards.
CTTATATGGGCCAGGCACAGTGCTAAGCGCTTTACAAGTATCTCATTTATCCTCACAACAACCCTGGCAGGTAGTTGCTATTATGATCCCCATTTTCCAGATAAGGAAACTGAGACAAAAAGTGGTAGAGTAACTTGCCCAGGATTACATAGCTAGTAAGCATCCAAGGATAGACTTGAACTCAGGTCTTCCTGATTCCAGCCTAGTACTCTAGTACTCCATCTTCTACACAACACTACCTAATGTATATGGATGAGTTCCCATAGTGAGCAATATTCTAGGGATACAAGATCCATGCTGCTCATAATAGCTTCCGTACTCAGAACAGGCATATACTATATAGATATCAGTACTTAAGCATTCTATCATCTAAAAACTATTTCAAAGAAATTGTTCTAACTTGTGGGCCATAACACAAGTCAAAGAATTAGAGAATCAACTCTCCAAATGAAATAAAATAAAAATTGATAATTTTTTTTTTGGCCAATGGATCCCTCCTAGGTCATCCAAGAAAGAGTCCCAGATGGAGACTGTCACTGCAAGAGGGGATTCAAATATATCCCAGATGAGGCCCCAGAGTGTAGCTCCCTTCACTGGTCCTTCTCCAACCTGTACTCATACTTGCAGGCTAAGTGCCCAAAGGGGTTACAACTACCTTAGGTTCTAGGGGTAACCTTATGGGTCTATGCTCCTAACATCACAGCTCATGAAACCCCACTGGTGTGCTTTCCATTAACAATTAGCTGCTAAATGCAATTAGCTTTTAGCAATGGCATGCTATACTCAGATGGTATATCAATAAGAGTAATTACATTCTTCCCCATAATCCCATAAAAATACACTATATCCATGGGAAGAGTGGGCTCAATCCAATGATATCATGGTGTCATAGTAGTAAAGTACATGTGCAGCGTAAATATGTGACCTATAAAAACGTGGCAACAAATTCCTGGTTAGGGGAGGCTAGCTGGCACAGTGGATAGAGTATCAGGCCTAGAGTTAGCAAGATTCATCTTTCTGCGTTCAAATTTGACCTCAGACACTCACTAGCTGTGTGACCCTGGGCAAGTTATTTAAACCTATTTGCCTCAGTTTCCTTATCTGGAAAATGAGCTGGAAAAGGAAATGGCAAATTAGTCCAATATTTTTGCAAAGAAAACCCTAAATGAGGTCACAAAGAGCCAGATACAACTGAAAAACGTGTGAACAACAAAATTCCTGATACTGGAAGTCCTTTCTCTCTTCACAGAGTCCTCATGTACCCTTCGGCACCATATTTCTGTTGGGTGGGTTGCTCAGCTGGTTTACCAGGGATTTGCTCCCTTCCATGGTCCAACTATCTTCTCTCTTTCAGGTTCTTCCTTTATGTGATCAGTCTCATATATTCCTATATCTCTTTAGTGTGTGCCTTATCATCCCTGATGGATGCAATGTCTCCAGTTTAGTAGCTCCACTTTAAAGCTATAGTGTGTGTGTGTGTGTGTATTTGTGTGTGTGTGTGTGTGTGTGTGTGTGTGTGTGTGTGTGGTGTGAATTTGGAGAAAACACCCCTTCCCTCCTCAGCAGGCAGCTCTAGCCCCGCAATCTCTCCCACTTTTGTAATCTGAAATTCATCCAGGGCTTTGCTATTCAAAGCCCTCAAACTTGAGGATAGTTTGTTTGCTCAGTCAATCAAGTTGTTCCATTTTTAACCCAATCAGAAAGGTGCTGGAACTTCATAAAGTGATCACAGTATGTTACAACTTGTTAACACATTAAAATCTTACAGCGTGTGACTATATTAACCATACTGAATGGGGAATTTCTTTTACATAATAGTCACATGATAAATATCCATGTTGAATTGAATTTCAAAAATTTTTACCACAATGATGAGGATCTAGACTTTAGAAAGGAAAAACCATGGACTTTTCCACATGGCCAAATCTCTGGAGTTTGCCTGAAGCTACAATCCCATCAACTGGCCTTACATTGTGGCTACACTCAATCTCCCCTCCATTGTCTTACCTCCCTATGGCCCGTGGCCATTTCCCACACTTAATCCTAGCTAGACTCCATTGTCCAGGTCCCAGGTGTTCTGTTCATCCCAGTTTATAGGCCATTCCCATCCAGATCTCCATAGGCCCCTCCTTCCGTCACCCCAAACTACCTGGCCACTCCTAGATCCCTCCCACAGGCTTTCTGCATATAAGATCCATCTTGTTTCCATTGAGATGCTGGGATTCTTAGAATCTAGCTACTGCCAAATTTTCACAATCTAGCCAATAGCCCACAGATGCTCAGATTCCTTAAGAGTCTAGCTAATATGGCGAATCTTCAATAAACCTTGTTTTTGGCTGAAAGAAGGCTTGGGTCGAATTCTTTCGCACAGAACCCATGTGTCGTGATTTTGAGATTCCAGCACCCCTAACCTCCAGACCTCATCAATGATATATATATATATATATATATATATATATATATATATATATATATATATATATATATATATATATGTACATACACATACATATTTGTGCATATACATACATACATTTGTTGCAAAGAAATGACAAATTCTTATTGTTACAAAAAAGTTGGAAATTCTAAATACGGCATACGTGATCTGTTTCTTTCAAGTGTTAACTAGCTGTGTGTCCTTGGATAAGGTACTTTATAACCCCCTCTGAACCTCTTTTCCTTATCTATAAACTATAATTGTTGGAATAAATCCATGTTTCACAACTAGTCTACAAAATTCCTACTACCAAAGGTCCTTACTTCGTAAAACATTCCTTTTTAGAAAAGGATTTTCTCTTCCTGCATCCTGCTTCTCTCATCCCTGACACTTCCTCCTTCCCCCTGGTTTCAGTATGAATTCAGCTGCCTGGGTTGGCAACTGAGGACAGAACGGTATGCCATAGGAAATTTCGGTATTTCTCTGCCAGGCAGCACAATTTGAGATGAGAAACATCTCTAAGCAGCCCTCTAGATCTAACATTCTAGACTTTTATGAGCCTACATTTTGGAGACACACTGATGCTTACACAAAACAGCAAGTAAGTTTTCCAATATTTTAAACCTCTAATAGCTATCTGGGTTACCAGTCATCATTGCCACAGGCAGCTTAAGAAACAATAACAGAACATACTCGCTTCTACATTTTTATATGCTTATTTTCTGATTTCTAGGCCCAAGTCTTTCCTCCATCAAGCTTGGCTTCCCTCCCATATACTTTTCAAAAGTCAAAACCTTCAGTCAGAATTGAAAGCCTTCTTTGTCTTCTAGGTTTAATTTAATTTACATACTCCTGAACTCATTCATTCACATTGTCCCTAGGATAAGGAATCTTTCAGCTGACCTTAAATTTAAATTTCCCCTTTTCTACTGTAGCCCATTTTATCCCTCCCTGCCCTGACCCCCACCCTGGGGCATGTACAGTTGGGAATAAAAGTTCTGCTGGCCAGAATGGAATTTTTTGGCTTATTATGACCTACAGACTAAAGAGTGGCTCAGTCTCAAAAGAGAAAGCATTATTTCCCCTCACTTGAAGCAGAAGCAGGGAGTTTGGAGAGGGTTTTTCTGTGGCACAAGAAAGACAGTATGAAGATGCTGAGATGCAAGGCTGCCCTGGCTGCTGTTGCTGCCGCCGCCCGGGCAGCCACACATATGGACACAGAAGGCCAAGAAGAGGCTGAATGGAAGATTCAATTGGTCCACTAAGAATGAGCAGTAAGGAGACAAGAGACTGGAGAAATGGCTTGCCATGGTTAGGGTAGAGATTGACTATGGTGGGCCAGCTAGGTGGTGCAGTGGATAAAGCTCTGGCCTTGGAGTCAGGAGGACCTGAGTGCAAATTTGGCCTCAGACACTTGACACTGGCTGTGTGACCCTGGGCAAGTCACTTAACCCCGATTGCCAAAGCAAAAAAAAACCCAAAAAACTGAGAGCAAAATAAATTAAAAAAAAAAACCTAAATATATATGATAGCCTTGGCTAGGGAGATGCATGTTTCAGGTTGATAACTGTCCACTGCCCAAGAATCCATTGACCCCTTTTTCCCTTCTGTCTGAGAGGTAGATGTTTAATCCCAAGTTTATTCTGTCCTTTTTTAAAAAATTCCTCATTTAATTCATACTTTAATACATAAATATTCTTTATAAAATATGATCAATCACAACTGCTTTTGAATCGTGAATTTCATTAGTTTGGAATAAGAAGTTACAAAAACAAGAAACATTGACTGTCTTAGTTGTCAGTACATCTGGGTACTAAATGGAGGCTTAGAATTGATGTGACAAAGAATGACATTGATTTATTAATTTTAATAAACATTCCAAAGTGGATAAAGCTTAGACCATGGCTTTTTCCCTTAGGTGAAAGTGAGTCAATTGCTTTTGCTGTCTGGTAGGACTATAGGCTGTCAGGTCATATTGTCTTCTCCATTTTTTGCTCCATCTCCATATCTGCCTAGAGAATTCTCTGTAGGGGCAGGGTTTATGTCAGAGACTAGAGTTAGGCCTGGTAAGAGGAGCAGGCCAAATAATGCCCATGTTTCAAAGTGGAGGACAGAGGAGACAGTGAATACCTCCTTTTTCTTTTCATTTTCACCTTCCAACAAGCAAATATGCAAACTCTGAGAACATGGGGGCAACACATGCGTGGCTTTGCCAATTTTTAACTTTTCTGCTTTGGGAGTTTAGAGACTATTTTAATTCCTTCTTCCTGCTTCTTTTCTTCCTTTTTTAAAGCAGAATTTCCTGTATTGCTACACGCATTAAAGACAAATAAAAACATTTAAATTTTGTTTTGGTTTCCTGAATTTTCATTTTGAGGGTTTTATGTTATTTCCTTATTTTTCTTATTTTATGGTTGGACATAATTCAACATTTGGCTGTTTTTTTCTTATGACTACAGATGGTTTTAATTTCTTCATCTGAAAACTGCCTGTTCATGTCATTTGACCATTTATCAATTGGGGAATGACTTGTATTCTTATAAATTTGACTTAGTTCTCTAGCCAACTAGGAATTCAGTATTCACTTCCTTCCAAAGAAGGCTATGTATATGTAGTGGTCTTTTCTCAAAAGCCATGTGACATTGAAATTGTGATCATATCGAAGGTAGGAGTAGAGCTTTATGTAACACCCAGGGAGCTGGACTATAAGCAAATGACAGTAACAGGGTTTTTTTTGTTTGAGATTTTTTTGAGTTTGAGATTTCCACAAGATGGAATGCCAACAATATACTTCCGATGCTATTGTTTTACTTCTGCTTTCTGTTGTGGATAAGTAGTTCTTTTCCCTTCCTTTCCACTCTTCTTTTAAGATCATCAAGACATAACAGAACCACTTGCAGGCATCTATCTAGACTCCCTCTATGACTTGTGATAGGATTTAGATGATTGGAACACATTTTTAATCCCACTATATTAAAATGTCAATAGTTTATCTTTGTTTAGTCTTTTGTAAATTTTTGTGCTTACCTTTTTATGTTTTTCTTAACTCCTGTGTTTGACCTTCAAAGTTCCTTCACAGCCCACTAGGAATACTTGGAAACTCTCTATTTAATTAAAAAGTCCATTTTCCTCTTCCTCCTTGGCCCCCAGGATTACACTCAGTTTTGCTAGATAAGTTGGTTTTTTGCTTTAAGTTTAAATCCTCTGCCTTCTGGAATATCATATTCTAAGATCTTTGCTCCTTTAGAGTGGTGACTATTAAATCATGTATGATCCTGACCACAGCTCTTCAGTCCCTTTGAATTATTTCTGAGGTACTATATGACACTTATCAGACTAACATGACAAAACAGGAAAACGATAAATGTTAGAGAAGATGTGGGAAAATTGGAACACTAATGCATTGTTGGTGGAGTTATGAGATGATCCAACCATTCTGGAGAACAATTTGGAACTATGCCCAAAGGGCTATAAAAATATGCATACCCTTTGACCCAGCAATACCACTTCTAGGGCTGTATCACAAAGAGATCACAAAAACAGGAAAAGGACCCACATGTACAAAAATATTTATAGCAGCTCTTTGTGTGGTGGCAAAGAATTGGAAATTGAGGGGATGCCCATCAACTGGGGAATGGCTGAACAAGTTGTAGTATATGAATGTAATGGAATACTATTATGTTATAAGAAATGATGAGCAGGCAGACTTCAGAAAAATTTGGAAAGGCTTGTATGGACTGATGCTGAGTGAAATAAGCAGAACCAGGAGAACGTTGTATATAGTAATAGCTACGTTGTACAATGACTAACTTTCATACACTTGGCTCTTCTCAGCAATGCAAGCATCTAAGACAACTCCAAAAGACTCATGATGGAACATGCCATTCACATCCAGAGAAAGAACTATGGAATCTGAATGCACATTGAAGCATACTATTTGATTACTTTTTTTCTTTTGTTGTTTTGTTTTGTTTCTTCTTTCTTGTGCTTCCTCCAATTGGTTCTAATACTCCTTTACCACATGACTAATGTGAAAATATGTTTACTAGGAATGTATATGTAGAGCCTATATCAGATTGCACACCATCTTGGGGAGTGGAGACAGCAGGGAGGGGTAGAAAATTGAAAACTCAAAAGCTTATGGAAGTGAATGTTGAAAACTAAAAAATAAATAAATTTAAAAATTAATTGAATCATTTCTTTTTAGCTGCTTGCAGTATTTTTTCTTTGACCTGGAAACTCTGGATTTTGGCTGTGATGTACCTGGGAATTTTCATTTTGCAGTTTTTTTTTTTCCAGAAGATGAACAGTGGATTCTTTCTATTTCTACTTTGTTTTCTGGTTCTAAGAGATCTGGACAGTTTTCCTTTAAGATTTCTTCAAATATGTTATCTAGACTAGTTTTCAGGTCATGACTTTCAGGTAGTCCAACCATTCTTATTTTTTTTTTCTTTTTGATTTTCTAAAAAAATCTGGTTAGTTGTTTTTGCTATGAGATACCTTAAAATGTCTTCTATATTTTCAGTCTTTTGACTTTGTTTTAATATTTCTTATTGTCTCACAAAGTCATTGGCTTCTGTTGGGTCCATTCAAATTTTCAGGGAGTTTATTTCCTGGGCAAGATTATCTGTTAATTCCTTTTCCAATTCTTTCTTCCAGTTCTCATTTTTTTTCAATATTTCTTCCAGCACTCTTATTTCATTTATAAAAATATGTGACAACTTTTGCCTCATCTCTTTCAGGATTCTAATTGAATATGTGTTGTTATTATTCAGTTGTTCAGCTGTATTCAACTCTTCATGACCCCATAGACCATCGCATGCCAGGGCTTTCTGTCCTCCACTATCTCCTCAAGTCTGTCTGTGTAAGCTCATGTTTGTTGATTTCATGACACTATCTATCCATCTCATACTGTACTGGCCTCTTCTTATTTCACAGTCTTTTGCTAAGGCTTTTCATTTGTACATACAATTTTCCCTTTCTCACATTGGTGATCCCTAGTATTTTTCTGCTGTTTCAATGCATGACTTAGAAGAAGCTATTGCCAGCTTGCTGTTTCCTGTGTCTCTATCTGAATTTCTTTTCACATTCAACCAACCTACAGTGTGCAAGGTACTCTGCTTGGGGTTAGGAACAAAAATAAGAAAAATGGCAGCTCCTGCCCCACAGTCCAGTAGCTAATAATTATATCTACTCTACATAGTGTTGTATATCCTGCATAAAAAAAAAGATCACATACCGTAATAAGAAAAGAAAAAACATCACCATAAAATATACAGACTCCAGAAAATAGTGTTAATACCTACTGGGAAATCTTGAAGGAAAAGCAAAAGATGTCCTCCCATATTCTTACCTGAATGTTTCATAATCCAGCACCTTTGTGTGCTTAGGATCAGTGGATGCAAAGACCAGCTTGATCTCTCTGGCACTGGGGCTTCCAATAGCTTTCAGTTTTTTCAGGATAATTTCAATGTTGCTCATAGGAAACTAAGAAAGAAAAGAAAAGAAATATATTGTGCATATATATATGTATATACATTATATATATATTATATATATATATATATATATATATATATATATATACACACACAGACAGAGAGAGATGTATTTACATGTAAAGAAAGAAACATAGCTAAAGACTTAGTGGGGCCAATTCTGCTGATGTTAAACATGTAAAATTCCTAATTCTTGTGTGATTTTAGGTCTTCCAGATTATTAAAATAAAGAGATAAATCACAGTGGTTTAAACAGTATTCATGTGACCCTGGGCAAGTCACTTAACCCCAAATGCCTTAATAAATAAATAAATAAATAGTATCAGAATTTTCTAAAGTAATTAACAAACCTGCAAAAAAATCATTTCCTCCAGTCAATTCTTTAAGAACATAAAGTTTCCTACTCGATATTAAGAAATATTGAGAAATATTAATATTAAGAAATTGACTAAGAAATAGTATATGATTTTTTCCCTTAAAATAAAATAGATTTTATTTTATTTTATTAAACGCAACATTTAAAAAATTAGGATAAAAATAGAGTATTTGGTCATGGTAACACCAATATAGGGATGAGGATATTTTAAACTAAGGTGTAAAACTGACTACTTAAGTGTGCTTCAACTTATATAGCTTTCAAAACACACCTCACCAAAACATCACCTTACATATTTACTCAAAACTAAAATGTAGCTCTCTTAACTAGTTCCACTAGACAGTTTGTTGCCTTTCTTTGGTCAATTCTTCCAATAGTAGCTGAGGATTAAGGAACCCCTCAAGTAGCTGATATCTATCATGACACTTAGACCTGTCTGTATTCCTTGGGAGGTCCAGTAGTAAGTGGGAGACTGAAAAATATAACCAAAGCAAAGGGTTTCTGTCTAGTCAAGGAAACCCTGGGAGCCTGAGGGCAGAGTTGGCTTGCTTTTGGCTTTGTATAGAAAACATAACACCTTGCACACAGAAGGTGTTTAATAATGCTTGTTAAATTGAATTGAAGGTTTCATGTTCCTCAGTAATAAAATAGCTACCATTTACACAGGGTGTCAAGATTTGCAATCAACTAGGTGTTATCTCTATTTTGCAGATGAAGAAACTGAGGCTGAGAGAGGCTAGGTCACATGGCTAGTTAGTGCCTGAGGCAGAATTTGAACTCAGAGCTTCCTGATTCCAAGTTCAACATTCTTTCCACTGTGTTACCTGGCTGGCAAGGAAATGAATGCATCCCCAACTCCCCCCTCTATCTCCACTCCTTTAGTTCTGTATAAAGCTCAGTGGCATATATGTTGGGCCTCTTCCTTTCCCCCACCGACATCAGAGGCCCTCTTTTTGCTATGTACCTGAAATAAACAATTTGATTTACAACAGAATAGGGCACAATAAATGTATGGCTTGTTACCTAGCCACTCAGCAAAGTAGGACAACTATTACAATTAAGTATGTTAGAGAACCTGTGGTTAACGTGGACCCCAATCCTGAAAAAAAACAGATTGTGGTGAGTGAAGGAATTTTAATAAAACTGAAGAACCAACCTTTCTTCCCCCCTTCCTCCATGTCTACACAATATCCCAGTGCATGTCTTGATTTATGCTAGTGGTTCTGTGTGTGATTCTTCAGAAGGGATCTACACAATAAGGGAGATGACATAAATTTGACAGGTAGATGAATAAGTCTATTATGTTTATCCATGTTCTTGAGCTACTTGCAAGACTGGTTAAGGAATTTAGAATAGTGGGGCATAAAAATCTGCACAATATTAAACTGAATTTCTGTCTTTCATGTAGTGAAATCTTGAAAAGCATGCCTTTTAAAACTTTGCATAATCTTTAATCATTTAAAAATATGTGTATCTTATTTTTTTTCTACTAGTGAGTACACTTGCCATTTGGAAAGCTGAGACCTGAAAAGAAAGGAAAGGACTAAATCAAAATAAATAAATTTTTTAAAAATTTTTAAAAATTTAAAAAAGAATAAAGAAAGATTTCTGGGGTTACTGAGAAGATAAATGATTAAGTATTTTGCTGGTGACACAGCTAATATGTCAAAAATAAAATTCGAACCCAGGTTTTACTGGGCTTTCAAGGCCAACCTGCAAGTTACTGCACTGTGCTAGCTCTCAAAATCAAAAGTAAATAAATAATTTACCTCAAAACCAAAACTGTAATTTCAAATTGTAAAAACATAGTCATATTGTTTTCAGAAATTATTAAATATATGGTAAGGATATAAACAACAAAAATAGAAAGGAAATGACTATCAAGTTACATTAGCTCCCAAAATCATAGTCCAAAGCGCATGTATATATTAAAATGTACAATCTAACATTTTTCTATAACTGACATTCTAATCACCTCTGACAAAAAGATTTAATTTGTTGAGGTTTATTATAGCAGCTTATCCCACTGGAACATTTTAAGGCCAGATAACACTGGCAGAATCTGCATCCAAATGGTACGTATTATTATACTCGTGTAAAATTATCATCGAGCAACTAGGTGGTGCAGTGGATAGAGGGCTGGCCTGAGTTCAAATCCAGCTTCAGACACTTACCAGCTTTGTGACCCTGGGCAAGTCACTTAACCCTGTTTGCTTCAGTTTCCTCATCTGTAAAATGAGCTGGAGAAGGAAATGGCAAGCCACTCCCGTATCTTTGCCAAGAGAACCCCAACTGGGCTCATGAAGAGTTGGACACAAGTGAAACAACTTAACAGCAACAACAAAAAATCATCATCATTATTCTATTAAATAGATGATAACATAATTTTATCTTGATGCAAACTGGCAAATAGTTCCTAGGCTGTTCGTGTATGCTGAATTCTTCAATGCAAAGATACTATATAAACTAAAAAAAAAATTTACTTTCATTATTTATGTAGAAATCCTATAATACACTAAGAACAGCAGCATTCCTCTGCCTCCTTCTTCTGCCTTCCCCATTGCATGCCTCCCCTAATTCTCTCTCAACAGATTGAGCTTATCTCTTCCTGGATTCTTATTTATGCCAATGCCTCAGGTGACCCTGGCCTTAAGAAGCTGCAGCCACAACAACTATCAGATTCCTGTAGGACTTCTGTTTGGTTAATATCTATTCCTTTATTATCAGCATAAGCAAATTAACTGGAACAGCACAACATGTGCTGCCAAATTTGATTGCTTTTCTATAGTTGCTGAATCTCTTTCTGAAACAGTGTCAGTGCCAGCATAAAAGCCAGGAAACTTGATGGAACTGTGTGGGTTTGTATGGCAAATGTGACCTGAATTCATGATCCCAGAGGCACCATCTCACAAGCATAAACAGACCAGACAACGGACTGGTCTCTGTGGCAAGACCGATGGTTAAGCTGCGCAGCTCTGTTATGTGTGCCAGGTTCCTCAGTGAATGAATGACATAAAACCAGTGGTGAAATGAAGGGGTGGGAGAGAAATAGGGATGCTGGGCATGGAGGGAGAAAGAATGTAGTTTACTCAAAAGGCAAGACAAATAGTTGGGAAGGGAAGGCCTATTCACCTCATCTGCATGCTGTTCCATGTAGGTGAAGGCATATTCATCACCATTCAACAAAATGAAGACGTGACCATTGAAGCAAACATGGGCACCAACAAACAGATCCTGAGCCTTGTAGAATTCAGAGGGCTCGCTCTTAAAAAGCAATTGTCCGGGTTTCTTTATGCGACCTCTTTCCAGGAATTTCCCACCAAGTACCCCTAGAGAAAGAGAAGGGATGGCAAATACTTAGTTCTTGCTCTAACACAAACAAAAAACTTTTGTGCCTTGCTTTTGTAAAAATAAAAGTGACTCATATCTTCTATAGTACCTTCCAAATGACAGAGGTTAACTCAACACCTCTCTGAGACAGGTAGTACAATTATATGGATAGAAAAAAACAAAACAAAACAACAGACATTCTTAGAAGCATGGCAGGATTTATGGACTGTCACATGGATGGAATCTAGGCTTCCAACTCCATGGTTCTCTCCATTAATACTACGGAGTTTTTTTTTTGTTTTGTTTTCATATATACAGGGTATATAATTTAATCTACACTTCTATTCACATCAATGCTCATTCACACTAATAGGCAAGTGGGTTAGAAAGCACTGGAATGTTTGCACTCTCCTAGAATGAAGTGCTACAGTCTCTCTTCTGTCTACTCTCTTTTTAATTCAAGCAATGGTCAATCCATTCAAGTGTTTATTGAGTCCTCTATTTTGGTTGTTGCAGGGCTTACAGAAGAGCCTGATTCCTACCTCAAGAAGCTTACAATCTAGCCAAGAAGCTAAATATCATATACATGGACATACTAACAAACATATGGCAAATGATAAGAGAATGATGCAAGGCAGATTTATAATTAAGTGTTGATTAGCTGTGTATATGAAGACTGTAGCTGGCTGCTGCATTGGTATGAAATACTTTTATGAGCAGAGGTTAATAGGGCAGCTAGGTGGGGCAGTGAATATAGGGTGCTGGACTGGAGTGACAAAGACCTGAGCTCAAATCCAGCCTCACACATTTGCTAGCTGTGGGATCCGGGGCAGTTCACTCAACCTGTTTGCCTCACTTTCCTCTACTGCAAACTGGGAATAATGTTGTTGTTATTCATCTTTCATATTTTAAGAGGAACAATGACATCACAACGTTAGGGTCAATGTCAAGTGTCAGAAGGCTCTATCACAGGTCAGAAATGATAACATAGTAAAATTTTTAAAAAAGTAAAATAGTAAAAAATAAAATGGTAAAATAGTGGATGATGGGTGATGTCTTGATTTATGTATGAATTGGATTTTAGTGAGGCAGAGTTGCCAGCTTCACCCTCTCTTCCAGAGTCATTGAAGTTCAATGGTAAGACAAAAGTCAAAAGGCGACTGGCAGTGTCTGAGGAAGCAATGGATGACCTTGGCATCTTCAATGTCTGGCTAAGTTCTAAGCACTCCACAGAGCCTGCTTCAATTTACCCTTCATGGCCCATTAGAACAAACTGCTCTTATCTGCCCATTCTGCTGGAGGAAGTCTCCACATGCTTGAAGTTGATATCCCCCTAACTCACCAATGGGTTTACGGTCTACCAGTTACCCTCAGTCTAGCGTAACCTGTCTGCCAAGATGGTTTTCTGTGGAGGGGCCACTGCACAAGCTACAGCTTCTTGGAGCCACAGGTGAAAGCTGAGTGATGGGTGTATGTTTAGGGGAGATTAGCACCTCTGGTGAGAGGGCGTGCTAAGTCTTTTTCAGGGCTATTCACTCACTTTTGGGAATAATAATAGTATGTACCTCATAGGATTGTTGTAAAGATCAGATGAAATAATATTTGTAAAGTGCTTGGACTTGCCCAGGTCACACAACTACTAAGTGTCTGAGGCCAGATTTGAACTAATGAAGATGAGTCTTTCTGACTCTAGTCCCAGCCTTCTCTCCACTGCACCACCTAGCTGCCCCCTGGTACACAGTAGGTGCTTAATAAATGTTTATTTCCTCCCTTTCTAGTAGATTCACAGAATCAAAGAATTTTAGAGTTGGGAAGTACCTTAGCTCTTATAAAATGTAATCTCCTTGAGGACAATTATTATTTTTATCTTTAGTTCCTTGCACATAGCAGGCACTTAATAAATGCTTAATTTGAATTGAACAGTTTAAACTTCTACCCAGAGCACCATGACAAATTGAGAAAGTAGAAAGAGAAATTCCATATAAAATTACCAAAGAATACATAAAATACCTGGGAATCTACCTTCCAAGGTGTGTACAAGACCTATATAAATAAAACTACAAACAACTATTTATAGAAACAAAAACCAGCTAAATAATAGGAAAAATACATTAATTGCTCATGCGTAGGACACATCAATATAATATAAATGACAATATTACCTAAATTAATTTATTTATTCAATGTCATTCTAATCAAAGTATCAAGGGATTCCTTTGTAGAACAAGAAGAAATAATAACAAAATTCATTTAGAAGGAAAAAAAGGTTAAGAATTTCAAAAGAAATAATGGAAAGAAATGGAAACAAAGAGGGCCTATCAGTGCCAAAGCTCAAGCTATATCACAATGAAGTTATTATTAAAACAATTTGATACTGGTCAAGAAACAGAGAGATTAATCAGTGGAATGAATTAGGTGAACAATATAGAGAAGGTATATCTAATAGTATTCGATAAATACAACTAATAGAATTAGGACTCACTATTTAACGAAACTGCCGGGAATGTTGAATAGCAATATGGAAGAAATTAGACCAACACCTCATACCTTATACAATGATAAGCTCCAAATGGACATGTGACCAAGATATAAAAAGTCACATCATAAACAAAACCGAGAAACAAGAAATAAAGCTCTGTGGATAGGAGGAAAGTTCATAATCAAAGGAGGAATAGGGAGGATCATAGAAGACGAAATGGATAATTTTAATTGCATAAAATTTTTAAAAGTTTTGCACAAACAAACCTCATAAAGTTAAGGTTAAAAGGGAAACAGTTAAGTGGGGGGAAATGTTTATAGTAAGTTTCTCTGATAAAATTTTATGATGGATAAGAAATTTATTCAAATTAAAAAAAGAATCATTCCCCAATTGATAAATAGCATATGGATAAGAATAGACAGTTCTCAAAGGAAAAAACCCAAGCTCTCTATAGCCATACCACCCCCCAAAATGCTCCAAGTCAATAATAATTAGAAAAAATGCAAATTAAAATAATTCTCAGATTCCACTTCACACCCTTTAGAGTGACAAAGATAACAAAAAAGGAAAATTATAAATGTTTCAGAAGTTATAGGAAAACAGACACATTGATGCACTGTTAATGAACCTGTGAATACGTACAACCATTCTGGAAAGTAATGTGGAATTATGCACAAAAAATTTTTAATCTGTGTGTAGCTTCACCCAGCTGTACCACTGTTAGGCCTTTATCCAAAAGAAATCAAAGAAGAAAAAAGTCCTTAATGTACAAAAATATCCACAGAAGTTCTTTTGGTGTGGCAAAAAGACACAGACAGATTTTTATGAAGTGATGCAGATTGAAGTCAACAGAACTGGAAGAAGCATTTATACAATAACAACCACCCTGTAAAAACAACTTTGAAAGCTAAGAGCTATGATCAATCTAATGACCATTCATGTATTGACATGCTACTGAGCTCCCTGTTACTAGCTTGTGTGTTCATAGCTTTAACCATCTTGGTAGCTGAAAGGCCCAAGAGTAGAAAAGTCATAAGACAATTATTTTTCATTTATAAGGATTTTTCTTAAGACCAGTGATTAGTAGAAAAGGTAGAATAGTATGGTAGATAAAGGGCCAGACAGAGTCAGGAAAAACTGGGCTCTAGTTCTATTTCTGATCTAAACAACTGGAAATATATATTGCTTATAGGTAGGACTATCTAATATGATCAATATTATAGCACTATGTAAATGAATTTATTTATTACCAAGAAGCAATTCACTTAATGTCTCAGTGCCCCAGGTAAATCTCTAGAAACAATAGTGTAAAAGGAGATGATAATCCGTAAAGGCAGTTTCCATTCTGGGAAAACCATATAAGGGTCCAGACCCTTCTCTGTCTACCCTCTCCCAAATATTCATTTTTTTGCGACCAAAATTAGCAATTTTTGTTGTTGTTGTTGTTAGCAAATTATGCTAATTTGCCTAACAACTTTGTCTTGGTACATTCTGCCTTGACTGAGGAAACCAACTCAGAATGGTGCAAACATATGCCTTTCTAAGTCAAGAAAGATGAAGAGCCCCCCTCCAACTTCTTTAACTAGCAAGCATTTATTAAGGACTTACTATGTGCCAGGAACTGTGCCAAGCACTGGAGAAACAAAGGAAAAGGAATAACAGTTCTCATCCTTAAGGAGTTTAGAATTTAATGGAGGAAATAATGTGTATTTAATAGGTATACAAAACATTCATACACAGAAGGCCCTAGCAGCCTGGGGGACTTAAAAAGGCTTCCTGCAGAAGGCGCCATTTAAGCTGAGTCTTGAAGAAAGCCAGGGAGTCTGATAGTCAGAGGACAGCAAGTGTAGTCTTCTAGGCATGGGGAAAAGGCAGGAGATGGAGCATGGCAGCATTATGGCAGAACTCTACAGAGGGCAATGAAGGGAGTGATGGGTAAAATACCTGGAGAGATAGGAAGGGGCTACTTGTGAAGAGCTGCAGGTACCAAAGAGGAAGATTAATATTTGGTGCAAGAGGTAATCTCTCCAAGAAGAGACATAAATTAGAAGCCAGGGTATTTACCTACATATAGAATTTCTCAAAATGTCTCAGAAGGTGAGGGAAAATATTTGCAAAGCATACTAGAAAGAAATAAATGCTAAGAAGAACAAAAAAGGAAGAAAGAAATGCCAAGATCACATGCTGACATCTAGGGGAAACAAACCAGGCATATAGATCATCTTTACTATGTTTTAGAATAATGCATCATCAAATGTTACAAAAGGACTATGTTGTATAGTGGGCAGACACTGGATTCAATGTTAGATCCCTGGGTTTCAAGGCCCAGCTCTACCAGTTATTACTCTTATCCACGTGGAACCACTTTGAACCTCTGTTTTTTCTTTTCTTTCTTTCTTTCTTTCTTTTTTGAAGACAACTGGGGTTATGTGACTTGCCCAGGGTCACACAGCTAGTAAGTGTCAGAGGCCAGATTTGAACTCAGATCCTCCTAATTCTAAGGCCAATGCTCTATCCACTGTGCCACCTAACTTCCCCTCTGTTTTTCCACCTATAAAAGGCATGGGCTGGACTACGTAGTTTTTCAGGTCCCTTCTGGTTCTAAATCGGTGACCCTGAAACTCTTACCTGAGTTTCTCATTCGAGGCTCATACACTGAAAGGGTATCATCACTGAGATAGTATGAAATGATGAATCTCCGATCCTTGTCAACACAATCTTCTGTATCAAGTTTTGCAAGAAACCGAAGTACATGACTCACAAGGCCAAAACTAAATAGGAAGGGGAAAACAGGACAAAATGAGGGGTTACAATATTTTTTATTTTTTCTTCTTCTCTCAGATATACTTAACCAGGGGTGGGGAACCTGAAGCCCATGGCCTTGAGGCTGCCGGTTCCCTATACTGTAAACTCTTTCCATTATAAAATACGTAATTTTATCTGAATGCACTAAAAGATAATCTTATAATTTTAAACTGCAAAATAAATTCTCTAAAGTAAATGAGAAGATACTAAAGTGGGAAGGTTCTAGATTTTCCAGGAGACTTTTTCCCCCTAACATATAAGAACATCTGTTGTTGCCATGTACCTGAGACTATGAACATAGGGTAATGTTGTTGTTGTTCAGTCATGATTCAGCTGTGTCTGACTCTTCGTGATTCCATTTGGGGTCTTCTTGGCAAAGATACCAGAATGGTTTGCCATTTCCTTCTCCAGCTCATTTTATAGATGAAGAAACTGAGGCAAGCAGGGTTAAGTGACTTGCTCAGGGTCACACAGCTAGTAAATATCTGAGGCCAGATTTGAACTCAGGTCTTCCTGACTTCAAGTCTGGCACTCTATCCACTGTAGCACCTAGCTGCCCACCAATAAAATAATGTCACTTAAATCAGAGAGGTGGCATGGAGAGAGTGGTAGGCTTGGAGTGAGGAAGACCTGGACTTAAGCTCCTCCTCTGATAGCTACTAGCAGTGTCATCCTGGGCCAGTCTTTTTTCTTTTAACCTTTCTTAATCTCAAGCAACTCTTAAGACTTACCTGTTGAATCATAAACTAGTTGTGAACTGCATTAGTATTTGAGGTTTTCATACCAGAAATTCCCTATGATGAAAAACCACAGATCTTTTGCCATATAATCAAAGGGTCATTAATCTAAAACTGGAAAGGACCTTTGAAGTCATCTAATCCAACACCCTCATTTTACAGATAAAGAAACCAAGGCCTATTGACTTGACTAAAGTCACAAAGGTAGGATTTTGAAGTCAACTTGTTTGACCTTAATTTCAAAATTTTTTCCAAAAAAAAAAAAATGACCTAGATTTTGTATTTGCAATACATTAATTAGCTCGGTGGATGGTTATGTCTCCTACTCTAGCCAGCCTAAAATCTCATCAAAGATTCACAACCAACGTCTTATTTATATGTGTATCCGTACCCAGCTCCCAAGAAAGGAGACCACTCACTCAGCACTCACCACCCACTACATTTTGTGCCTCTCTCGTGATGCTAATTATACTCTGACGTTTGATAATTTGCATTTCTTATGCAGCACTTCCACCCCCACACAATTGTACCTTAGATTTTAAGTTCTTTGAGGATGAAAATCACTTTTTGTTTCTCTCGGTATCACCAAGAACATTTAATACAATATTTTGCTCAATAGATGTTTATCAAATCGAACAGTCCAAAGTAATAGTTAATAAATAAGATCTAGATAGATTAAAATTGGGCCTATAAGTCAAGTTCTGTTACCCTTCAAATTTGGACCAAGAGTTAAAATCAAGCAGTGGTTCCAAAAAGCAACTGTCTAGTCCCTAAGAAAACTAATCTAGGGTCTATCTGTAGAAGTATGTCTGCTGCCATCAACTAATGGGGTGTTCACAAGAAGTGGTCATTCATCTCCATTACCAATGACTCAATCATGGGAGGTCTTTAACAATGAAACTCTAACTCTAACAGCACTAAGATATATCTTTTAAGCAATATGTAGAGCAACCTGTCCAGCTCAAAGGAGGTTCAGCAAAATAACTCAAATCATCATGAATTCCTTTCTTGGAACACATCTAGACAAATGCAAAAGTAGCTATTTACAAGACTGCCTTATGTTAGATTTCATTCATGCCTTCCTCAGAAGATGAAAAAATTGGCACTTCCAAGTCACAGAGGAGAAAAGGGGCTACTCCACTTCTGTGGACCATCCTAGGGATTTGAGCTAAAGAGAGTTGCTGCCTGCATGCCAGCTGAAGAATGCTCATAAATCAGCATATGGAAGGAAGCATGGGGCAGGAAAGGTTCCCGGACTTGGAGAAAAGATCTAAGTTGAAATCTCCATTCCACTCTCCCTCCAACTCCCTAACATTACTAGTTCTGTATCTATAGGCAAAATATTTTAACCTCTCCACACCTCAGTTTCTTCATCTTCAAAATACGTATACTGATATCTGCAGTAACTACTTCACAAGATCATCATGAAAATCAAAAGGTATTATTTATATAAAGTGGCTTGCAAATTTTAAAGCACTGGATAAATGTTAAGTATGGTTTTTCACTAAATTTTAATTTTTGATAATATGTTTTCAGTTAACAAAAATCAACCTTTTCTTCCTTCCACTACACATCCCCCCCTGCCCCCACCCAATTGAAAAAGAAGGAAAAAACAAAACTCTTATAACAAATATGTACAGACAGGCAAAACAAATTCCCTCATTGGTCATGTCCAAGAAAAAAAAATTTCTTATTCTGTACTGAGTCCATCACCTCTCAGTAGGTGGGTACCACATTTTATCATAAGTCTGTGGTTCTGGTATAGATTAGAGTTAAAAATTCTAAAAACAAAACAAAGAAAAAAAAGAAAAAAGAAAAAAAACAGAAAAAAAGCAGGGTTAAAAACTTTGAAAAACCAGAAGGGCAGCTATAGCTAGGTGCTAGGTCACTGGTACTAGAGGTAGGAGGATCTAAGTTCAAATCTGGCCTCTAACGCTTACTAGCTGTGTGACCCTGGGCAAGTCACTTAACCCCAATTGCCTTAAAAAAAAAATGAAAGAAAAGAAAAAAAGAGGTTCAAAGTGGTGCCACCCAGATAACAGCAGTAATTGGAAGTCCTCTAATATCTTTAGTCCTCTAAAGTTGTTTTTCTTTACAATATTGTTGTTATAAATTGTATTCCTGATTCTGCTCACTTCAATTCAGCATCCATTCATGCAGGTCTTCCTAGATACTGCTAAAAACACCCTATTCATCATTTCTTAAAGAACAATAGCATTCTGTCACATTCGTATACCATAACTTCCCCAAGGGAGGGGGCACCCCCTGCAGTTTCCAGTTCTCTGCTAAACTTTAATAATTATTGAACCCACAATAGCCATTCTTCTCTTGTAGTCCACTCTCTTATAAGGTAGTGATTAGTTTTATTGTGTCTAGAAATAAATCTGATACTAGTTTTGCCCTCTGTGAAACATTAATAATATATATGTATATATATATGCCATATAATTTATACTGCTAATTTATAAATTATACTACTTTAGTTCCACTAAAACTTCTAAGTGGCTAGCTTAATTCAATATCAAATATATATTTTTATTACTATTCTCTAACCTTAGACCTCTGTGATACACAAAGAATGTTAAGGATTACACACTCTTTGATCTAAATCTATGATTGTAGATTTCAGCAGTTAGGTTAGAAACTAAAAAGACTAAATCTTTAGCAAAATTAATGTAACTCAGTAGTAAATATATATCTAATCTTACTTAACCACTAGTTTCAATCATGTTATTTTCCTGGTCAGCTGGAAGAGACTTTAGAAAACATCTAGTCCAGCCTCCATATTTTACAAAAGAGGAAACTGAGGCCCGGAGAGGTGAAGAGACTTCCCCAAGGTCATATAAAATGTAGTCTGGATCCTGTATTTGAATAAATATCCTCTGGTCTCCAAATCCAATGCTGATTCTGCTACAAATCATTAAATGGCTCTCTGTCTCCTGCTACATCATCGATCTGCTCTCCACCTTGCTCTAATGGCCCTCCATGACTTGGCTAATTCCTCCCTATCCCCATTTTCTTTCCACTGCTCTTCAATAAAGACCCCACCCCCACTTTAGTCAGGCCAAGTTGCTTACTCTCCTCTGCCATGCTCATTCATGTCTCTGTCACTGTTCTTACTGCTTCCATCGGCAATATCTTCATCACTCTCCCTTTTTGCCAATCCCAAATCCCACCTGTCTTTCAAGGTCCAGATGAAGTCCTACATGTTCTGTCAAGCCTTGCATGATTATGCCAGCTTTCATATATCTCCTAATTTCTCCTAATTTTTCAGACACTAGCATATAGTTTAGCACTCTTAGCTAGGGCAATAATGTGACATGGTGGATACAGTGCCAGGCCTGGAGTCAGCAAGACTCATCTTCCTGGGTTCAAATACAGCCTCAGACACTTACTAGCTGTGTGACTCTGGGCAAGTCATTTAACCTTGTTTGCCTCAGTTTTCTCATCTATAAAATAAATTAGAGAAGAAAATGGCAAATCACTCCAGTAGCTCTGCCAAGAAAACCCCAAAATGGGGTCACAAAGAGTCAGACATATCTGAAAATGGCTGAACAAAACAACAACAACAACAACAGTTTATAAATACTCTCATATTGTTTGCTATTCTGACACATCCATTTGTTTTATCTCCATCACTGTTCCTTGGTGCTTGGAACCAGATCTATCCTTTTAAAAAAAAATGCAGTGGTACTTCTGGCAAGGTTTGAACTAGCTGCCTTGGGAAATGACCTAAATTCCTAAAGATCTGGGAATTGTATCATTTGCCATCTTGGGAGGTTTTCTTGGGATTAAGACTGAAGGGCAGAGTTTTCCTCAAGAGCAAAAATTTGTAAAAGTTCTCCAGAAGGAACGTGTGGAGGGAAGAGGGTGGCAGGGCTTTCTCCTAGCCACACAGAATAGTAGTCGTGATGGCACAAATAGACAGTTCCCCTCCTCAAACCTATGCCTTTGAGTAGATTGTAGAGGCAAAAGCTAATGGAGCCAGATATAAAAGTTTAAAAAAAATTATTCCAAACAGCTGAAGAGCTCAGATGGAAAGCAGAAGAGGGGAAAAAAAAAGATACTTTGTAGGAAATGTGAAGAAACTGGAGATCCTTCCTTATCCCCTTCCCAGGCTACCTGTAACAAGTCTTCAGTTTTCTCATCAGTCAACTGATTAAGTTGAAATAGTCTATTTCCAATGTCCCTTCCAGCTTAAAGATTCTATGCTCACCCTCAGCAGTAGTCAAGAAGCCCAGTTTTATGTCCAACTGAAATTCTTCCTCCTTCAATTTAATTTCTCTCCAAAGAACTACTAAAATTTTACTGTAATCTGTCCCCCAGTTCATGGTTAAGCAACTTGTGTAATATGTCATATAATCTTATACCCAAAAGTACATGTTATTTTGAAAAACAAAAGTAGTTTGGTTCATCTGTGAACCACCTTATTTTCTTGTGTTTAGTCTTCTGTTTCTCAGGTTTTCACTGTTTTAAAACCTTAGTTTATTCTAGCTTATGCACAGGACTCCTTACTGAATTGTACTGGTTACTATGGAAACAGGGTCACAGGTGTGGGTAGAGCTTGATGGAAGTATATTCTGGACACAGTAATTAGTAGACAGAATAAAGCAAAATCAGAGATGTCTGTACCTGTAGGACCAACCCAGGTGACTGAATAGCATTAATCTGCAAGTCATATGTCACTGAGAATGTCATTTTCATGACCACTTGTGAATTAGAAATAGAAGTGTACTATTTATAATCAGAACTCTTTAAGTGGCAAAATGGGAAAAGAATGCCTCAAACTGAAAAAAAAAATCTATTCCCCTGAGATCCAAAACCAATTTATTCACCAAGGAGAATTATTTTTTCCAACATTCATTTTACAACAGGGATAATTTATTCTCCAACCTATTTCAGGTGACTATCCCTAAAAACAGTAATCAGCTAATTCTCATTACAAAGCAACAGAATTTTTCTGCTAGAGTCATTATATCACCAATAAATATAGGGTAGAATTTACAATAAAATTTGTAGTCTCTTGTATAAGAGATTAAAATGCGAAAGGATTTCATTTCAAGGCAAGAGTGCTTTTCTTACCTTCATATCTAGAAAAATCTGTGTCAATTTACAGCGATTGTTAATAAAAAAAAAAGTATCAATCACTATGGCCTCATTTTTTTGTTGTATGTACTTCAAAATATGGGAAAACAGCATCCATGGATTGTATCAATTTTACCTAACTGAACCCAAACTTTAAATAAGTGCATACAATGGTGTACAGAGCACCTGCTTTACAACTTAATGGTCTTAGAGTTACTTGATACAAGAGGTTTTGACTTGTCTAAGATTACCCAGACAACATCTGCCCAAAGAAGGCCTTGAATTCAGATCTGATTTCAACAGCCCTGGTATAGACTTTTCATTCTCCCAATCCCTTCCTACATTTCTTCTTCCCTCCTTTTTGCTGTTCTCCCATCCCATCATTTCCCATATGTACGACACTATAATTTTCTGACTGAGCGCTATTCCTCACCAGTCTATGATTATATACTTCTTTCTACAATGTCTCCTTTCCCTGTGGAAGAATAAACCAGAAAGGCAATGGAAAACATTCAGTATATATGACTTTGGGGGCTGATTTTTCCATGCATTTTGGAAATAAGTTCTTACCATATAGACTATTTTAAAAAGTGGTATTTCGGCAGCATAAACAATTTCTTGCTTGCTGAACTCAACCAGAAAACTTTCTTATACTGAATAAAATAACACTTCTAAATCAATCAAACATTTCTATACCATTTTCTAGGGAGTTGCTATCTTATGAGTTATGTATAAGAAAATATAATCTAAGTTAGAGAGAACATTAACTTACTTTATGGGGCTTTAGTTGATACATGTTACAAATCAGGACTCATGCAAGAACAAGTTATATTAGGCTATTACCACAGCAACATTTCACTGAACTGTAAATTGGGTGAACAGAATATTTGTCTTCAGCACATGGTGTATACCCTAAATCCCAAGAAGAAAATTTAGAAATGATTTAGGGGAGGGAGAGAAGAACTTATGTTCATATACCTGTCTTTTTCCATAAATTTCTTGAAATCTTTCTGGGGTGGTTTGGGCATAAGGCCTAAGCAGGAACAAAGAGAATCCTCTTCAGAGCCATATCCATGGTATGGTGGAAATGTCTTTTCTACTTTGGGAGGAGGTGGATTCTTGTATGGAATTGGGGTAAAGTCCACTATAACAAAACACAGGAAAACAAAACAGTGTTTTCAATACTCTTAGGGCCATTCTGAAAGACCTGCTATGGTTTTAGGATGAATATGAAGATCTGTGTGGACCATTTTAAATTATTTTAAAATATAGCAAAACCCTGGGAGAATATGTTACAGTCAGATTTGTAAAAACCACAAAATCACAAAGTGGTCTACATATTCAAATACGGGAGAAAAAAGTCCAAATAGCAAAAGTAAAATAAAGTTATTCTTTGTCACCACATGATGATATTTAGATAAGATTCCTTTTATCTAGTTGTTTTTCTTTTAATTTACTGAGAGATATGAAGTTATGCTAAAAATGTAGAAAACTTATCACCCACATCCACATTTTTAACCTGTAATTTTACCCTTCTTCTGCCTTCAACCGGAACTACTATATAGGTTTAAAATCATTCATTAAAAGAATTTCGTTTAAAAAAAAAGGAATGGACTCAGCTTGCTTTCAATCTTTCCTCTCCCATCTCTTTTTTCATGTATTACCTGAACCTCCTAAAAAGCCACATCAATCAATCCATAAGCATAAATTGTTTACCAAGTGCCATGCATCGTGCCAAGCCCTGAGGACACAAACGGGGAAAAGGGGGGAAACAATCCCTGCCCTCAGGAAGTTTACAAAGGGAGAGACAACAAGAACATACATCAGATAACAAGGTGAACTTAGAAGGGAAGGCAATAGCAGCTGGGGGCCTGGGAAAGACTTCCTACAGACAGCAGCATCGGAGCAGAATTTTAAAGGAAACCAAAGATTCTTAGAGTCAGGTGAAAAGGGAGAGTTTTCAGGCTAGAGGGAATAAAGTACAAAACTGGGACAAAAGGGGAGATGGTAATATGAGAAACAGCACAGAAGCTGGTATGGCTGACTTGTAGGGTAGGGAGAAAGCAGATAAAGTATAAAAAGCCTAGAAAGATAGGAAAGGGCCAGGTGCAATGATGCTAAATCAGAGATATATTTGATTCTAAAATAGTGATCCACTAAATTTTTTGAGGGTGGAGGTCCTTGGACATAGTCAGACCTGCACTTTAGAAAAATCACTTTGGCAACTGTGTGGATGATGGATTGCAGTGGAGAGAGAGATGAGGCAGAAGACCAATTAGGCTACTGCAATAGTCCAGAGTGAGAGGTGATGAAGGCCTGGTGGTGGCTATATGAAAGAAGAGGAGAGAGCATATATGAGAAATATGTGGACATAAAAATAGTAAGATTTGGCAACTGATTGGATATGTCAGGAAAGTAAGGGTGAAGTCTCAAGGTTACTGACAGCAAGTAATGTAGTCTAGGCAGTGTTTGTGTGTGTGTGTGTGTGTGTGTGGTGTGTGTGTGTGTGTATGTGTGTGTGTGTCTATATGTCTGTGTGTGTGAATTACATTTTATAATTATAACATATTCATATATAATTATATTATTAGAGAATTATTATTCAATTATTGAACATATTATTAGATAAGTCAGTAATAAGGGAAGTTTGAAGAAAACAATGTCTCAGTTTACCATTTTATTTTACTACTAAAAGACCTCTTTCTTCATGTGAACTGCCACACCACATTCCCCCCTAAAAATTACCTTACAATTAAAACAACTTTAAAATTGCACTGCAACTGTACTAAGATGTAATGGATTTTTTTTTAAGTCTGAAAACAGCCAGCTGCTTGCTCTCTCAAAATAAATGAGTTTGTGTCGAGTGGTATATAATGCTGTTTTCATTTATTTGTTCTTAGTCTGTGGGAGAGGAAAGGATTGAGAGGGAAGAAGAGGACAGTGAATTGGTAATTTTTTTTATGGTCAGACAACTTCTAGGCAATTATCTGCGCAAAATGTCTAAAAAGTAAATACTTATTTAAAAAATATAAGGTAATAATACTGTGCATGTTCATATAGCACTTTATGATTTACCAATGCTTTTCTCACAACCACTACAGGAGGTAGACAGTGAAAATATGGCATTGCCATTAAGTGGTAAAGAGGTGATGGTAGGGTTGCCTATCAGGTTTTATGCACATTGTCATGCCTAACACAGAAAGGTGGCTGGCATGCTATTCTTCTAAAGCATTGCTCATTCTAAGCCTTTCCTAAATTTTAATATTTTATAATTCCTTCCAGCAATAATTAATGAGGGGGTATTCATTCATGTAAATTTTTCCTCTTTCTTTGTGAAAGTTCTGATAAAGAATAGTAAAGTTTGAACACATACTTCTATAAAGTGGATACTTCAAGTTTTTGTTTTTGTTTTTTTACCCAAGGCAATCTTTTTAATAGACAGTTTTTTAATAGATCTATCACTACAGATCAAAAGTGTAAAAGTTAGGGGCCATTTATAACTTTGGAACAGATTTTTTTTCAACTTCTACTTCTGTTTTGCTCATACCAGTGTCTTGTGTTTGAAATTTCCCTAAGTATAATTCCTAGAAAAGCCTTGTCCCCATCCCTCCACTAACAGAAACTGTTTATAGGAGACACGTTGGCAAGAGGAAAGCAAAAGAAAAGAACCACCTAGTATCTCCCCCTGGCTCGCCGCTACAGGGAGCTGCCAGCAGGGACAATTAACTAATGTATCTAGCATACTGTAAAAGCGACTGTCGAGTCTCATAGACAAGCTACACCTTTTTGTGGGGAAAGTTGGAAAGGTGTAAAGAGGAAAGCTTTTGACCTGTCACTAATTGCCTGTTAAGAGGGTCAGTCAGGTTGCTCCAAGTAAAAACAATGGAGCAGTTGTTTTACCTTTTATACAGTTATGTGTTGAACTTTTACTATTCATGTCAGAACTCTGATGAAAGAAAAAAAAAGTTTACACAAGTGAACTTTCAGTATTTGAGGTAGAGTGCTATGAAGTATTAAGGCTTAGGGGAGATTGGGGGTGGGGTGGGAGGGGGAGGATTTGTTCAGAATTGCATCAAGGTAAACCTGGGAGCTCGCCCTGCTGCTATTTCATGTTGGGCTAGCAACAAAGTTAAATTTTTTCTGCTTACATAATTACAGAAGGATACCTTTGACAAAAAGCAATATCAGTACGGCAAGAATTATTACTAATTCTCTCTCTCTCTCTCTCTCTCTCTCTCTCTCTCTCTCTCTCTCTCTCTCTCTCTCTCTCTCACACACACACACACACACACACACGCATACACACGCACACAAGTATTGTTTTGGACCATTGTTTCTAGGAGACCATCTTTAGAGTGGGGGATGGAGAAATGGCTAGAAATTCATCATGCTTTGTAGGAAATGAGTTACAAAAAACAGTCCCAGATAATAACAAAAGGCAAAATATACAGCATGCCGGACTCTGAGAGAGCTATGGGCTGAATTGCAACCTAATCAAACATGCATTTTATGACTCCAAAAGAATAATGAGTTTTGTAACAGGTTATTTTCTCAACCACAGTTTCTTTGCAGCAGTATTTACACAACCTAAAGAACATTGTTTGGTACTTTCTTGCACTCCAACAGTGCCACCTAGTGCCCCCACAGTGAGGAAGGGGTTTCATTTTACTGACTGATTTCTCACATCCTATTTATATTTTAACATTTTTGGCCCAAAGAGTGCAGTCTAAACCTGCATTTCCCTAAGAAACTCTAATAAATTCACAAAGCTACTAGATCTCATATGAACAACCAAGATCTCATTTTGTATTGCCATAAAATTCAAGTTTCCAGGCTTTGGCACCTTACTCTTCCAAATACAATTTCAGCAACATCTACAACTACTTATTTTTTCCTTACAGCCATTCTACTGGAGAACATTCTACTAGATGCTAAAGTCCTAAATGCTTTGATACCTCCATACTTATGGAGATTTTAATGAGAGCTTTTTAAAGTTAATGATGTCTTTACATGTTTGCTAAATCTTTTTACAAAATGAATTTTAAACCAAGCCTAATTTTAAAGCCTAATAACCCTTCCCCAGTGATCTGTGGCTGCCCAATTCCAGCAGGGACAGCTGGTAGGAAATGTCTTCAAAATTCAAGAAATATCTAATATGGAACCATGATAAAAATGCTTTTTTCTTTTTAATTTTTTAAATATGTATTACTTATTTTTAACATTCTTTTCTTTTTAAATTGAAATCTAAATTCTCTTCCTCCCTCCCTAACCCTCCTCCATTCACTGAGAAGGCAACCAAAATGATATCAATTATACATATGAAATTATGCAAAACATATTTCCATATTAGTCACATATAGGGAAAAAAAGCAAAAAAAAAAGCGAGAAAATTATATTTCAATTTGCACTCAAGAGTTCATCAGTTCTCTCTCTGGAGGTGGACAGAACTTTATCATCATGAGTCCGTTGAGACTGTCTTGGATTACTGTATTGATTAAAGTAGCCAAGTCCTTCACAGTTGATCATCATTACAACATTGCTGTTATTATGCACAATGATCTCCCAGTTCTTCTCATTTCGAATCAGTTCATACAGATCTGACCATGTTTTTATTCTGAAACAATCCCCTGTATCATTTCTTATAGCACAATAGTGCTCCATCACAATTATATGTCACAATTTGTTCAGCTCTTCCACAACTAATGAGTATCCCCTCAATGTCCAATTCTTTGCCACCACAGAAAAAAGAGCTGCTATAAATACTTTTCACATGTAGATCATTATCCTTTTCCTTTGATCTCTTTGGGATACAGACCTAGTAGTGGTATTGCTGGGTCACAGTTTTATAGCCCTTTACGCATAGCTCCAAATTGTTGTTCAGAATGGTTGGAGCAATTCATAACTCCACCAACAGTCTATTAATGTACTTATTTTCCCTCATCCCCTCCAGCATCTGTCAATTCTGATAAGTGTAAAGTGGTACCTCAGAATTGTTTTAATTTGCAGTTTTCTAGTCAATAGTGATTCAGAGCATTTTTTCATACTTTTAATTTCTTCTTTTGAATACTGCCTATTCATATCTTTGGATCATTTATCAATTATGGAACAGCTCTTATTTTTATAAAATTGACTCCGTTCTCTATATATTTGAGAAATGAGGCCTTTATACAGAGAAATATGCTGTAAAAAATTTTTTTATATTACTTTATTGTCTATGGTATCTTTTATCAAAATGTAGTTTCCCTGATTATCTTTTAAAATTAGGTCTATTTTGGCCTTTGCTTTGCCTGATATCATGATTACTACCTGTCTTTTTTTGCTTTCACTGACATATAATAGATTCCACTCCCGCCTTTTATTTTAACTCTGTGTCTTTCTGTTTCAAGTGTATCTCTTATAAACAACATATTGTTGGATTCTAGTTTCTAATCTGTTCTATTATCTACTTCCATTTCATGGATGAGTTCATCTCATTCACAGTTATGATTACTAATTGTATATTTCCCTCCATTGTATTTCATTCTGTTTATCCTTCTCTCTCTTTTTCATGTTCCTCTTCAAAAGTCTGTTTTGTGTCTTATCACTGCCCCCTTAATCTGCTCTCTCTTTATCATCCTCCCTCTATCTCTTATCTTCTACCCTTTCTATTTCCCTGTTACTTATTACTATATTATTACATTATTTTATTAATAATATTATATTGCTATATTATTCCCTATTACTTAGCCCCCCACCTATTACTAGGTAAGAGAGATTTCTATATACAACTGTGTGTATGTGTAATATAGCATGCACGCGCACGCACACACACACACACACACACACACACACACACACACACACATTCTTTCCTCTACAGACCAAATCCAATGAGAGTGATGTTGAAGCATTGTCCACCCACCCTCCATTTCCCCTCCACTACAAAAGCTCCTCTTTGTGTGCCACTTTTACATGAGAAAAATGTTCCCTACTCTACCTCCCCCTTCCTCCTTTCTCATCCCTTCATATTTTTTTATATCATCCCAGCACAATTGACTCACACTCATGCCCTCTGTCCATATAGACTCCTTCTAACTGCCCCAAATAATGATAAAGTTTGCAGGAGTTACATCTCCTTTGCCTTCAGGAATATCATATTCCAAGCCCTCTACTCCTTAATAATGGAAGCTGCTAAATCTTGTGTGATCCTGGCTGTGGCTCCACAATACTTAAAACTTCTTTTTTCTGGTTGCTCACAGCATTTTCTGCTTGACCTGAGAGATCTGGAATTTGGCCATAATATTCTTGAGAGTTTTCATTTTGGTATCTCTTTCAGGAGGTGATTGCTGCATTCTTTCAATTTCTCTTTTACCCTCTGTATCTAAGATACCAAGGCAGTTTTCCTTTATGGTTTCTTGAACTATGATGTCTAGGCTCTTTTTTTTTATCATGGCTTTCAGGTAGTCCATTAATTCTTAAATTATCTCTCTTCAATCTATTCTCCAGGTCAGTTGTTCTTCCACTATTTCACATTTTTTTCTATTTTTTCATTCTTTTGACTTTGTTTTATTGTTTCTTGATATCACATGGAAACATTAGCTTCCACTTGTCCAATTCTAATTTTTAAAGAATTAAGAATTTTCACTGATTTTTTTGTGTCTCTTTTATCATTAGACCAATTCTGTTTTTAAGATGTTTTCTTTAGTATTTTGGGTCTTTTTATTTTTTAAGCCAAGCTGTTAATTTTCTTTTCATAATTTTTGTGCATCACTCTCATTTCTTTTCCCAATTTTTCTTCTGCCACTTATGTCTTTCTTTAACTCTTCCCGGAATTCTAGTTCGGCTTGTGCCCAATTAGCATTTCTCTGGGGGGGGGGCTTTGCTTGTAGCTGTTTTTACATTGTTGTCACCTTCTGAGTTTATGCTTCTCTTCCTTGCGACCGTAGTAGCTTTTTTTTTTCATGGTCAAGTTCTTTTTTATTGTTATTTGCTCATTTTTCCAGCCTACTGACTTTGAACTTTATGTTAAAGTTGGGCTCTGCACACCTGTCCTAAGCTTTAGGCTTTTTCATGCTACTATTTTCAGAGTTAGTTCTGTGGATCTGAAAGCTTTTGGTGCTTCCAAGGTAATGTAATCCTGGAAGAGGTGTGGTTACTGCTCTCTTGGTCTGTATTCTGGTCTTTACCCAGGAAAAGTCCCTTGCTCCCCTGCAGCTGCAAACACTAGTGCTCTTCTCAGCCCTGGAACTGTGACCAAGTTCTTTGCTCTCCTGTAGCCATAAATGCTACTATTCCTCTTTGCGCTAGTACTGTGACCAGGACCCCTGTTCCTAACAACGGCCAGCACTCCTCTCCACTCTGAAACTGAAACCTAGAACTGCTTATGGGCAATAGAGTTGCTAATCAGTGCCAGCTACGGTGAGTTTCAGCAAAGGGTCCCCTATAATCTCTTTCTGACCAGTTGTTTGACTCTCTTACTGTCTCTAAGCTCAAAGTTCCCGAATCCACTGCTGCTACTGCCATCTACCTACCTTCTGTGTTGCTGCCATTCTATAGGCTGCCCTCCACCCTGGGGTATCATAGACCTCTCCTTCGACCTCCTACATTGTCTTAGCCTGCAAAGACATCTCATCCTGACCTTTTGTTGGCTCTGCCACTCCAAAATTTGGTATGAGGAGCTATTTTAAAGTTATTTGGAGGGGAAAGTTGGGAGAGTTCAGCTGGGTTGCCATCTTGGCTTCATGTGATAAAATGCTTTTCAATCTTCCTCTGGACCATACAATCACAGAATTTTGGAGCTGAAAGGGACCCTAGAGATGATCAACTCTAAATCTCCCACTTTACAGATGAATAAACTGATGCCTAAAGAGGTTAGAGGATTTGTTCAAATTGGTGGCACTGTTGAGAACAGAATTAATTTGATAGCTGTCTATTTGATGAATCCATGACTTCTTAACTGTGAGTACTTGCTTCACTATTACAGCATGCTCCCTTCTCTAAACTTTTATATCCTCTGTGATTCTTTTCCAAGTTTTTACCATTAATCTCTCATAAAGAATCCATCCAACACACTGGAGGCCTTCCTCTGATTCTTTTAAAATTTTCCAAGCACTCAATGTGCCACTTAGGTTAGTTATCTATTGTCTCTCCTTTTTGTCCCATGACCAGCCTGCATTTATTTCTGATCATACATATCTCTTACACCATTGCTCTTGTATAAATTATTGATTTAGTTAAAGTTCTACTCATATAATCTCTAGCTTTCTCAGAATAATGTTTTTAAATACATTAGAATGCAAGAATATTGAAATAAAGACATAATTTTTTCCAATCCAAGTTCATGAACTCCCTGAAATCTAACAATGGACAGACACCAGGTGAAGAAACTCTGATCTAGTCCATACCACACCTGAGCATAATCTTATTCTATATTTCTTGTTTCTAGCATGAAAAGCCTAGAGATTACTATAATTTTTCCACATGTGCCATACCAACTGGCCCATTCAAGCATTCATGAAAACAACTTGAATGGTTTTCTTACTATATGAGTTGAGTAAGAAAGTCACGTTAGTCAGGTCAGTCAATAAACATTTATTAAATGTTTACTATATGCCAGGTACAACGCTAAGCTCTGAGAATTGAGGAGCTAACTCCAAGAGACGGAAAATCATGGATAGACCTTTTTTTGTTGTTTTATTTTGTTTTTTAATTTTAAAATATTTATTTTTCTCAATTACATGTAAAACTTTTTAATATTTGTTTTTTTTTTTAATTTTGAGTTCCAAATTCTCTACTTCCCCCCTTCTTCACTCTCCTCATTGGGAAGGTAAGCAATTTGATATAGGCTATACATGTGCAGTCATGCAAAACATATTTCCATATTAGTCATGTAGTAGGAAAAAAAACAGAGACAAAAATAAAGAAGAAAAGAGAAAGGAAGGAAGGAAGGAAGGAAGGAAGGAAGGAAGGAAGGAAGGAAGGAAGGAAGGAAGGAAGGAAGGAAGGAAGGAAGGAAGGAAGGAAGGAAGGAAGGAAATGTCCTATAGTGGAACATGAGACTGAAGATAGATAAAAAGGAAGATTTCTTAACAACAGAGTCTGTTAAATACTAGACAACGATACTAGGGTAAGGAGTAGGGCAGTGCCATACGCAATTTTATTCTCTGGGGAATCTTTAAAAATGCAGTAGATTTTCAGGGGTCTGATTAGATGTATCTATTCCATAACCTCTTAAAACTCCCTTTCCAGCTCTATATTTCTCTGCCATAGAGTTCCTTTTCCCTATTCCCAGTCTCCCCTTGAATATCTTTTCCTTCTCTTAGTTTTTCTGGCTTTTCTCAACACTACCACCAACAAAAGAGATGGTTGGGGAATGTTCCAGGATAACACAAAACTAACATCTCCTCGTAGAAGCTTAATAAATGCTCATTGAATCAATGAACAAACAAATGAATGAATGTTGCTCCTACTAGCATTCTGAAATTTTGCCCCTGTACCATGCTGGGAAAGGACTGAATGGTGCTAGCTGCCTACATTTGTGTTGGCTTCTGCCTCTAATGATTGACAGGAAGTGCTGTTTCCTGTGGTGCTAGATAGGAGTGATGAAAGAAAACCAGGATTTCATTGAGATAAGAGGCATGAGGTAGTAGAAGGTGGCAGGAAAATTATCTGTAGACTCTTCATTGTACTGGTTTGGACCTGAAGGGAATTGGAGAAAGGTAATAAAATTTGTCAGTTCTGAGTAGATCAGGACCAAATGGGCAACTCTACTAAGAAAATATGAATGTCAGGAAAAAAATATGAATAGGAATCAATGGTTTTATCAGTTTGAGCATACCATAAACTAAGAAAAGTAAACATAAATATTTCCAGAGTAAAAATAACTTACTTCTTTCTATTATATGTAATATTTTCTACTATTAGTTAGACCTAGTATCTTGTTAATGCTCAAAAAATTTAAATAATAAAAACTAAGTGTGATATTTTAATGTTATTTGAAATGTGAGATAGCCAATATAACAATAAGAAAACATTTTTTTTCATTTTCTGCTGATGCTCATGGCCTTTGAACTACATTGTCTTTTGTGACAAAAATAATTTACATGAAGAGAAAAGGAAACAAATTACAAACTCCAATGTTCACATTTAAATGGTTCACAGGTACTTTGAACTTGATACCTTAATCCAATAACTACATATATAATTACATATATGTATGTTTATATAATACATAATTTTACATATAATTTATATATAATATATAATTTAAAAGGCAACACAATTTTTAAATTCCTAATAAAACCTCTAAATTATAAAAATGGACAATTTAAACCAAATTAAATAATTTAACATAAAGATTCAATATGGCTCCTTCAAGTTGTAGCCCCATAGCAAGAACCTATTCTGCAAGAATGATGATCTTTATTTTTAGGAACATCTACACAAAGAAAGAGGTCTCTGAATCAGTTTGTTTAGTCTATGCTGAGGTCAATAAAAATATTTTGACTCATAAATAAAATTATGAAGAATCAAATTCCACTTAGCATATCCAGGGTAATTTGAAGGTAGATCTAGTCTCTTAAATAGTAACAATGAATATCTGGTTTTCTTCTGCAACTAGCTAGTGAAATGAACATATGGTTAAAGGGTGGTATCTGAGAATAGGATTTAGATTTCTGGACCACAGTTTTAAATATGGGAATGATGATCCCTTAGACAGAGAAAGAATGTGCCAAATGAGAGCTTGAGCACTTGAGAATCTGAATTAGAAGGCTTTATGCTGAAAACAGAGGGAGAAGTGGGGAAAAACTACCCACATATATCTGCTGCAATGGAGACTATGGAGAGCTGCACACAATCCAACAGTAGAGTATCCATAGAGAAGAACAGTATTTCACAAGGCCCAAGAACAGGACTAATAGTAGTTCTCTATGCACTATTAAATGACCTTCCAGCAGCTTTGAACACTATTGCATACTCTATCATCCAAAAGCTCTCCTCTGCTTTCCATGACAATGCTCTTTCTTAGTTTTGCTCTTCTCTTGACCCTTCTCAGTCTCTTTCATTAAATCACCATTCTTTTTCTAAACATCCCTATCAAATAGGGCAACCCCCTAAGATATCATCATAGATTCTCTTCTCTTTGCTCTCTGTAGTCTTTTCCATGGTCATATGATCAGATCCCTTCAGTTCAAATTATCATCTTATAAGCTCATATAAAAATAGGCAGAGGTTAAGGACATACATGTGCATATATGATACATGTATACATATATATGCATGTTTATGTATGTGTGTGTGTATACAAATAAATGTCATCTCTCTCTTGAACCCAGTAATGCATTACCTGTTGGCCATCTCCACCTGGATATATTATCTCAAATTCAATATGGAACTCAAACCCATTTCCTTCCTCCAAACTTTCCAGTTTCTAGTGATGATACCACACATCATAGTTCTAGTCATCCCAATTTTCAATCTTGAAGTCATCCTTTATGTTTCTCTCTCCTTCAATCCCTATTTTTAATCAGTTGCCAAGTGTTGTTAATCCTGCCTCCATATTTCTCATATCTATTCCATTTTCTACATTCACATGCTCTCTCCCCTGGTTCAGGGCCTCATCATCTCTGGTGTAGACTACTGCAAAAACCCATAATTTGGGACTCTTCTCTCACTAAAACTACCTCCACATTACTGACAAATCAATATTATTAAAACATAGATTTGAACATGTTACAAAAATCTTCAGTGGTTGTACTAGAATTGTACTGGAATAAATTAGAAATCCCTGCCTGGCCCTTCACATTCTGGTTCCCATCCACATCTCCGAGTCTACATCATATTATTCTCCTTCATACACTTTCCATTCCAGCCAAACTAGCCTGCAAACTATTCCCTGTGCATGATTTAGGAAATATATCACAGGCATTTGTTCCAACCGTCCTGGAAATAAATTTCAAACTTTGTGAGAGAAGTTACTAAATTACTCAAAGCCTATACTCCAGCAGTCTCTCTGCTGGCATAGGCATACCTTGGAGATATTAAGGATTCCGATATTAAGGATCCAGACCACCACAATAAAGCAAATTTGATAAAGTCACATGAACTTTTTTGTTTTTCAGTGCACATAAAAGTTATGGTTACACTATATTATGATCTATTAATTTTACAGTAGTATCATGTCTAAAAATGTATATACCCTAATTAAAAAATGCTTTATTGCTAAAAAATGCTAACCATCACCTGAGCCTTCAGAGAGTCATAATCTTTTGGCTGGTGGAAGGTCTTGCCTCTGTGCTGATGACTGATCAGGGTGGTGGTCGCTGAACGCTGGGGTGGCTATGGCAATTTCTTAAATCAAATGCAACAATGAAGTTTGCGGTATCTGTTGAGTCTTCCTTTCACTTGAACACTTTGAGGCCATTGTAGGGTTGTTAATTGGCCTAATTTCAATATTGTTGTGCTTCAGACAATAGACAGGCCCAAGGAGAGGGAGAGAGATGGAGGAATCCTTGCTCAGTGGAGCAGTCAGAAAACATACAATATTTATCAATTCAATTTATGGTCTTCTATGGGTATGGTTCCTGGCACCCCAAAATAATTTCAATAGTAACATCAAAGATCACCATAACAAATGTGACAATCATGAAAAACTTTGAGATATTTCAAGAATTACCAAAATGTGACACAGAGACACAACGTGAACACATGCTAACACTGGGAAAATGGCATCAACATGTTTGCCATAAACCTTCAATTTGTAAAAAATGTAATATCTACAAAATACAATAAAGCTAAAGCAAAGTGCAATAAAATGAGGTAAGCCTGTACACCAAAAAGATCAATGACAGAAAGGTCCTAAATATATCCATAGCAACATTCTTTGAGATAATAAAAATTTTGAAATAAAATGGGTTGATTATCAATTATGGTACAGCCATATAAGCTGTCATATATGAATGCAACAGAATATTATTGGATCATAATATATGATGAATATGAGGGACTCAACATAAAATGGAAAGACACAAAGTGATGCAGAGTGAAGGAAGCTCATCACAATACCCACAATGATTAAAACAATGTAAGTAATAACCCCAAGAAGCATTGGAACCCTCATGACTCATATTGAACGCCTTGTTCTTAGAGTAGCAATAGGAAACACACCTGTCTCTCCTTTCTTTAGAGAGGAGGTTAACTTTGCATGTAAAATGCAGTCTACATTGAAAGTAGGTGCTGTGTCACTTGGCTTTACTTGAATGTTTTTTTTCCTGTTACAAAGAAAGGTTAAATGATTGGGATCATGAAGGAATTAACAGGAAGTGGCAATGGTATAAATACAAAAAGAAACTACAAAACTGTTATTTAAAAAAAAAAAAGACTGGAGGCATGGCATAATGGCATGCTATAGTTGAGATGGTGGACTTTTAACTACCAGTTATTTTTTGGATCTCTATCTCTATGAAAAGCTGAACAGCTGATAAATTCTTGACCTGCCTAAATGACAACTGATTTCTTCAAATGGTGGAAGCAAAAAAAAAAAAGAGAGAGATGTTATTTTTACCAGGTTCTGTACACTAAGAAGTAAGTAATTGCTGAAGTAATAATGGCAAAGATCTACTACTCCTCAAAATTTATGATAGAGACAAAAAGGGAAGCCAGTCAAGTCTGATATCCTAGATTTGGGATTTGACTGGATTTGACTGACTTCAGCTTTGAAAGACTTCAGATAAAGGATAGTAGGATCACTGGCCCTAAAATTCTATCACAGTTACCAGCATAAGAGAATTACATTGCTCTCAATAATGAAATTGTAACAATATGTTTGCCCAAAATGAGATGGAAAAACGCTTCAGGAAAGAAGGAAGGAAGGAAGGAAGGAAGGAAGGAAGGAAGGAAGGAGGGAAGGAAGGAAGGAAGGAAGGAAGGAAGGAAGGAAGGAAAGGAAGAAGGAAGAGGAAAACAAGGAGGAAGAGAAGGAGCAGAAGGAGGAGGAGGAGGAAGAGGAGGAGAAGAAGGAGAAGGAGAAGAAGAAGAAGAAGAAGAAGAAGAAAAAGAAGAAGGAGAAGAAGAAGAAGAAGAAGAAATCCTGACCTCAATTCTTGATAAAATTCTGAAATATCATATTAAAAGGATGGTTCATGAGCAGTTAGAGAGGAAAATGATGATCATTAAGAGGCAGTTTAACTTTCATAAAAAATGGTTTCATAAAGCAGAAAAAAGGAAAAAATATACAATATGTCAACCATATTAATATTATTTTAGATTATTTAAAATAATCTGACAGTATAAAGTTGGAATATTGCTGTTGTATAGGAAACAATGAATTGGCGGACTTAGAAAAATATGAAAAGACTCAGACATATGAAGGAAGACATAATCCACCTCAGAGAAACAAAGAACAAATATAGCAGTTTTACACAGAAGCATATGGATGTTTATGTAGACATATAAGAGTATGATTATAGATATCTAAATACATGTATATATGTAAGTCTATGTATATATGTGTATATGTGTTATACATGTATGTGTATATGTATATTGCATGTGTGTTTCTATATGTATATGTATGTATATCTGTCTGCGCTTAATTGTAGCCTTCTTGGAGGATGGGGGGAAAGGGGTTAAAAAGAATAAAGTAAAATGTGCACAGCAGAGAACAAAAGAAAGCTTACAAGGAAGCACAGAAAAGATGGACAGCTCAGAACACAATGTGTAGTATTTATTATATAGGCTTTCTTGACATGGAAATTTATTGTATATTTTGAATCCTCTCTTACATTCTCCTGTGCACATGGCAATGCTTTTTTTTCTTTTCTTATTCTGTATTTAAGTTTTAGTATTTAATTTTAAAATATGTTTCTTTTTCTTTTCTTACTGTGTATTTAAGTTTTAATAGTTAAGCTTAAAGTAAATTAAATATTTTTTAAAAAGCTTCATTTCTTTTTTGACAATTACTGATTACACTGGGAAATCAAAGGCAGAGGGCAAATTATTTGGAACAAGCAATAATTTTGGTATAATTTCACTTTGTAATAGCAATGATTATTCATATGTACTTTTACTGAATTAAAACATCTACCTTTAACTGGGTAAGATTGAATTAATAATAAAAATAATAGCCAGCATTTATATAGCACTTGATATGTGCCAGTCACTGAGCTAAGTACTTCGCAAATGTTATTTCATTTGGTTCTCACAACTATAAGAACTAGATGCTTATTAATACCCCCCCATTTTACAGATGAGGAAACTAGGGCAGACAAAGGTTAAGTGACTTGTGCGAGGACACATGGCTAGTAAGTGTCTAAGGTTGGATTTAAACTCAGACCTTCCAGATTCCAGGCCCACTGAGTCAACTAGCTGGCTTCCCCACCTTAAATTAATTATGTCATATGAATGAGGGATTTCATGTTACAAGCATTCTTCATTACTCTCTTTTGTTGGGTTATTAATTATGTAATTTTTAAGAATGGATATTACTACAAGAAACATGTAAAAGTTATAGCTCTTAAAGAGCATACTCCAGTGACTGTTAGAGATATTGTAGTGGCTATTGGTGTGACTAAAATCAAATGTTTTAAGGATCATTCAAGCCTATGATGAACTAAAATCAGTGGCACCAAGTTCAAAGCAAGTAACAATGCCAAGTACTGAAAAACAAATGCTATGAAACAGCCGTGTCACTTCTAAGAAAAGAAGTAAAGCTATTCAAAGCAAAGATATTCAGAGGGATGCGGCAGCTGAAGGAATTGTTACTGGTTCCTCTATAATATGGTATAAAGGAAGATGAACACTGAGAAGACAAGTTTTGTTTTGTTTTTTTTTAAAAGCTAACCTATCACAAAAAAAAGTGTCATAGACAAAAAATAAAATATAAAGACATAAGTGCTGAAGACTGGGAAAAGGTAATTTTAATGATAAAATTTACTTTTTCATTCAAGAATATACCAAAATCAGTGTCAGAAGAAGCACAGATTAGCCTGTAAAATCTGAGTACTTTCATCTGTCCACAAAGCATCAACTCAAAAATTCTATAGGGATTTTTTACTTATAGCGAGCCAGGAAGTTTTGACCATATGGAGGAAATTATAAATTCTGATAAATACACTTATATACTGACACAAAGAATTGGTCTTGAATCATAATAATTCTCAAATGGAGATGGAATGCTACAACATGAGCTTGTACCATGCATCATATCACGCACACACACAAAAAAAATTTAAGAAATTCATCCAAGACACAGAGATCAACAGCTTTAATGGTCTGGAAACTTGCCTGTTTTAAACCCCATTGAAAACCTATGACTATAATTAAGGTTATACTTGGGAAAGTGCTAAATATCTAATGTGGTATGTGTGGTTTCATGACAAAAAAAATTAAGAATGTGTGTCAAAATCTTGTGAAGTCAGTGCCAAATCATACAAAGCAAATGGGGCCACATTAATCCTACTGTGCTGTGAGAAATAATGAAGGGCATAATTTCAGAAAAACCTGGGAAGTCTTATATGAACTGATGCAAAGTGAAGTGAGTAAAACTAGGAGAGCAATCTACATAGTAACAGCAATATTGTAAGGATAATCAACTGTAATTTAGTAACTGATCAATACAATGAGCCACCACAACTCCAAAGGACTCATGATATGAACATAAAATACTGTTCATCTCCAGATAGTGCAAATTTGAAGCATAGTTTTCCTTTCTTTGTTTTACTTCCCCTATCCCATCCCAGAACATGCATAACTAATGTGGAAATATTTTACATGACTCTATATGCATAGTAGGTATCATATTTCTTGCCTTCTCAATGGACGGAGGAGGGGTGGAAGGAAGGAGAGAGAGAATATGAAACTGAAAATAAATGTAAAATATTTTCTAAAACTAAAAAAAAAAATAATTGAAATGGGACCATATTGAAGATTAAAAGTTTTTTTTCAGATGTAAAAAGTTATAAGATTTATTGTATTGCAATAAACTTCATTATTTTACTTTGATCCAGTTACTTTGCATATCACTATAGCATACTAGGTCTTCATCAAGACATTTGAAAAAGCATTTCTTGCTATCAGTATGGGCAAGATAAAAAATAAATAGGTCAGACGATAGTAGAGTTCAAACAGGATGAATGACAAAACCCACAGAATAGTGATTAAGCAGTCAATGTCAACTTGGGAGAAGGTCTCTAGTACTTTTCCCCTGGTATGCATCCTTTTCCATTTGATGCTTAATATTATTTTCAGTGACATGAATAAGAGAAAAAATGCCATGCTCATCAAATCTGCAGACAACTCAAACTTGGAAGGATTCGCTAAAATACCTGATGTCCAAAAAGTTTTCAGTAAGCTAACATGGTGAGCCAGATCCAATAAGATTGAATTTTATAAATGCAAAGCCCTACCCTTACATTCATGGCATCAAGTGTACAGGAGAGATATGGCTAGACAGCCATTCCTGTGGGGAAAAGATCAGGGGCCTTTAATATATTACAACTTGAATCTGAATCAACAGTATAACAGAGAAGCAAAACCAACCAAATAAAACCCTAACTCAGTGCTGAGGTACATTAAACGATCCATATAGCACACAAACCAAGTGACATGATAGTCCATCTCCTTGGTCAGACCACATTTGGAGTATTGTGTTCATTTTAGTACAACACATTTGAGATAGGACATCAATAAGTTCCAATGTACCCAAAGTAGAGCAGCTGTGATTCTAAGGGGACTATAAACCACTGCCATGTGAGAATCTGTTGAAAGAAGTAGGGATGTTTAGCCTAGAGAGAAGGCTTAGAGATTGATTTATATCAAGTATGTGAAGAGCTATGTGGGATGCCAAGCATGGTTGTAGTATTCCTATTCTTCCGCTGTAATCCCAGTCAGGATCAGAAAATAGAAAGTAGATTGTAAGCTTCTCAAGAAAAGGATTTTTACTTTCATAATTGTATCCCCAATGCCTGACACACAGTAGGTGCTTTAAAAATGCTTGTTGATTGAATGATTGATCTCATCCCCCCCCCAAGAAAAGATAAAATGTATTTTCGTTTTTTCTCTTTTCAAGGTGGCTACAAATTTTAAGTCTTAGTGAGGCCCATGAGATGTTTACCTCCTTACATAGAAATTTTTTATTTAAAGACATGAATGCAAGCAAACTAAAGCCAGAGAGTTGAAGTGATTTGCTTATGATTTTTTTACAAGTAGCAAAATGGCAGAGCCAGAATTGTAATTCAGGTTTTCTATTGTGCTTGGCATCTATATTGAGCAAATTAATCAAGGAGCTGACACACATCTCCATGTCACTTTGCTCTTTACAGGTAAAGCTTAAGTCTCAACATTTTCCATTGCTTAATCTAAAGAAGGTATGATTTCACTTGACTATATTTTAACTTGGAAATGGCAGAAGATATCATTAAATATTTTTTTTAGTTGTGCACTTTTAAGACAAGTTTGGAATTTTTTTTTTAAATGGAAACATATAAGAGGACATGTTTTCAGTCACTAGCACACACAGAAGAAAGTAAACTACATGTTAAATCCCAATCATCATATTCACAATGAGATGCAAGACACTCAGAGAAAAGAACTGTACTTAGCTTTCTGTTTCAATTATTTCAACATAATACCTTACCTTGCACATTCAGAATTTTAAACTCACAAAAGAAAACCTTTTCTAGAAAAAGGATTTTTCAAATAATATCTACCAATGGAAAAAATACATTATATATTTGTCACTTACCAACTCCATATTTAGTCTTATAATATTGCTTTGTAAATTCATCACAATCACAAAGTAGTACTTTTCTCCCCCAAATATTAATTATTGTGCCTATTTTCAGGTCTTCGGCTTTGTAAAATTCCTGTTTCAATGCTCCTATCTAAAAAATAAATAAAACAAGGTAAGGTACAGCCAGAAACATCAAAATCACATGATAGCTTCTAAAGAAAAAAATAAATCATATAAATCAATATATCTAATTTCAAAACCAAAATAATGTGTAACATTTTAAATAGTGGCATTTAAAAATATTTCCAGAACCTCATATTGATAAATACTTTCAAATACAATTCATGTAGCTCTAAGATTCCAATACTCTAATGTAAAATTTAACAAAGTGACAAAATCCTATTTTCTGCTAATATTTAACTATCAATCAATAAAAGGTTCTAGAGGAGCATTATAAGAAAGCATCAGGGGCAGCTAGGTGGCACAGTGGATAGAGCACTGGCCCTGGATTCAGGAGGACCTGAGTCTAAATCCAGCCTCAGACACACAACACTTACTAGCTGTGTGACCCTGGGCAAGTCACTTAACCCTATTGTCTAGCCCCTCCCCCAAAAAAAAGCACCAATAAATTTTATCAGTTCTGTGGTTTTACAGAAAAGTAAATTCTGTAATTCTCTCACCTTACAATTATCCAATAGACATCGGCCTCGATTTCCCACCAATTCTCCAAAAACATTGAGAATTGTGCGATCTGTGATTTGGCCAGGATGATATATTCCAGTTGGAGCAAACTAACAAAAAGGAAAAGCAAGTAAGTGAGTAAGAAGAGGTACTAAAGATGTGTTGGCCTTGGAACACAAAGATAGTGAATGTAAGTAACCCAGCTCCCACAGGCAGAAAATGTACTTTGAATTGCTTTTTCTTTTTGATCGAGGGGGAGGTAGGCATTTTGTAAAATGGTTCTATTTCTATGCCTTCTCTTAGGTTGGGTCTCAGTCTGTTCCCCCTTTCCTGTCTCGCCTTTATTCTCGAAATCCTGCTCCCCTTCCAAACCCAGCAAATCTTCCACCTTTGATGAAACCTTCCCCAAGCCTCATCTCCTTAGCCTTTTAGGATTCTCCTCGTCTCAGAACTCATCACACATAGGAGCTGCCAGAGGTACAGGACCCATGGGCATAGGATTTTAGAAAAGAGGAGAAGCACTAGAAGATCTCTTTGGTGGCAGACATAGAAGCATATGTCTGTCTGTCTATCTATCTATCTATCTGTCTAATATATTATTTGATATATCATATATTTAATTTCATATATGCATATATATATAAATATACAAATAATAAATAATTAAAATAGGAAATTAAATATATGAAATGATAAATATATGTAAATGTGTATCTATATATACATCTATATAATAGATGTATATATGTATGTATATATGTAAATTGTCCCCATCTCTCCATGCCTTAGTTGACTGGTATTAATTCTTTTATTTCAATGACATCATCAATCAAACAACCAACAAGTATTTATTAAGCACCTACTCTAGGCACTGGGGATACAAATACGTTCGAGATCATTATATAAAAAGCATAAAAAAACATGGC
The DNA here is from genome assembly GCF_003287225.1 of Phascolarctos cinereus. Taxonomy (NCBI): domain Eukaryota; kingdom Metazoa; phylum Chordata; class Mammalia; order Diprotodontia; family Phascolarctidae; genus Phascolarctos; species Phascolarctos cinereus. The sequence continues at coordinate 57,405,604 of NW_027556098.1, read as the reverse complement.
ATGGTGGATACAGAGCTGGCCTTGGACCCTGAAACACCCAGGTTCTAGACCTACCTCTTCTACCTGCTGGTTGTATAATCCTGGGCAAATCACTAACTTATCAAAGCTCTGGGCAACTCTTTAAGACTGTAACTTGTAGGAAAAGTACTAATCAACATTAATAGAGAGAATTTCCTCCTCTGGCAGTTCCCTATATCAATTAAATGATAAGTCCAGTCCTTATCCCTATATAAAAAGAACATATAGTATATTCTATGTACGTATCGCCCCTGCCACCATTAGTTTGTGTGTGTGTGTGTGTGTGTGTGTGTGTGTGTGTGTGTGTGTGTGTGTGTTTTGGGTTTTTTTAGGCAATTGGGGTTAAGTGACTTGCCCAGGGTCACACAGCTAGTAAGTGTCAAGTGTTTGGTATGAGACCGGATTTGAACTCAGGTCCTCCTGACTTCAGGACCGGTGCTCTATCCACTGCACCACCTAGCTGCCCCACACCATTAGTTTTTAAAGTAAGGTGCACTGGCATATGTATTGATGTCCCAGGTACAAACATGTGTTGTGTGGGCTGAGTCTGTAATCAAAAGCAAAGTCTCCCTTCCTACTGCAAGTTAATGAAAGTTACCCACATGGCCAGTAGCTCTCAGCTCAGGGGTTCTTCTAGAAGAACAGACTAGCTTTTGTTTCTGTTGGATTTTAAGATATGTGGTTATTACAGTAAACCTCAAATGTGAAATAAAATTATCCAGGTTTTAGAAGTATGGTGACAAAGCTTCTAGACCTCTATATTCATGCACAAATTAGCTCAGTCATTTTGATTGAATTGAATGCTCAGTACCACTTTTGTCCTCAATAGTCAACTAAAAATCACTGATTAGTAACTAGATAGTGAGTAATAGGCCAATTCCCCCCAAAATGGTTAAATCTGTTTATATGTATAGACAGAGCCTACGTGGATGATGGCATCTAATCCCTACAGAGAAATTGTAAATGTCAAGTGCAGATAAATGTTGTTGAGTCATAAATTGGACTTAAATTACTATGGCTTGGGAAAATACCTTTGAATTCTACTTGTTTTGTTACATAAACCTGTGTTAAAAAAAAAAGCTGCATGTTTTTTTTTAAAAAAAAAGGTCTATAAATTTCCCTGAACCTGAATTCTTTCCTTGCTGCCCTTCAAACTCAGTATTCTCATATTCTTTGTAACCTGCATTGTACCCAAAGATGAATGTGGAATGAAGTTCACACAATGACAGTGATTTCAACACTCCGGCTAATGCATGGTAACTGTCATCATGTTCATAACAGATGACAACTGAAATAATGAGTCAAGTCTTTAAGGCAGAAAAGCAAACTCCAATTTTGTACGACTTTTTTTATTTTTTATTTTTACCTTGGGTAGCTTTCTCCTATTAAGGAACAATGGAATAGCATCCCTGCCTGAGTTGGCTGGTATCACTTCTTTGACTTCGATGGTATCGTCGGACAAAAAGTAGTGAAGAACGAGTTCTCTGGGGTCCCCAAACATGGATTCTGAGTCGTCCCACAAGCAGTAAAAACGCAAAACGTGTCCATCGTGCTCCAGGAATTGCCTCAGGGTATCAAAGCGCTCATAGGGACGGAAGGGGTTCATGCGGTCCAAAGTCTGCGAGGCAAGGAGAGATGAATAAGCTTGGCCTTGCGTGTTTATCCCAAACTGCAGGCACCCAAAGAACACAAAGGCATCTTCTCCCCTAGAATGTTCTAAGGAATTTTAAATAACTTTACCTCACCTTAAAAGCAAAGCTCGTAAAACAAAACCAGGCATGCTTTTGAAGTGTCTGTTGTTGAAAGTTCTTTGAAATAAACTTCTGCAACATTTTTAAAAACATAAATTTCTAAGGCCTTAAATAATTCTTATTTGTCCTTTGGCAAAAGGACATTCCTATCTTTACATGCTTCTTGCTCATCCCAAAGATATTTCATAAAGATAATAACTCTTGAGGGAAAATGAAAACATTCAATGTTTTTCCTTACTTAAAAATAATACTTTGGGTTATTCGTCTGCTGGAATTTCACTTGCACCTACCACCATAATGTCATGATTGTTGCAACAGAGAACAATACAGACCATAAGAGTAGAGGGGAAAAAAGGCAACAGTGAAAGCAATGAAGAGAATTCAATGGTAAATGGTGTGTGGAGCTGACCACAGGTTGTTGGGCATAAAAACATGTGTGTGTGCATGCATGTTTGTGTGTCCACAGAATATCTGAGTTGAATAAACTGAGGGACCTTTTTGTCAAGCTCAATACCATATTGCATACTGAAGCCCAAAGCCTGGCCTTTGCCTCTCCTTTAGCTGCCTTGGACTTTGTGCTGCTTCTTGATTTGGACCCTGCTTCTGGCGTCACTCACCCCTGCTGACCCACTAGTGACCCTACTGCTCCACTACCAGTTCACTCCTCCTTGCTGATGTGCATGATGATTGCGCCTACACAATTACTTCCTGTGTGCCAACCCTGCTGCTCTCCACTCCTCCCATCCTCCACCAGCTCCCTGAACCAGGAAGGCTCTAATCAGTACCATGGGGACTGTTCAGTTACTCTATGTAACAGGACTGGGAGAAACAGTGCAGAAAAAGCACCTCAGCCTAGAGACATGGAATCTTACTACATTCTTTTACATTCTCATCATCAGCATAGGTACACTGGGTTTGACTGTTCCCTTACAAAAATTCCCTTCAGAAAAATACTGGAGTAAAGACAATCTTATTATATATATCTTGCACTTTACCTGTAAATTCCCTATCTAGAGCAGGGGTTCTTACCTGGGTTCATAAACTTTAAAATATAAATAGGTAAGCAGATAGATAGGTAGATAGATTGATAGATAGGCAGATAACAGATGACAGATAATATTTCAATATGATTGGGTTTTTTTGTAATTATATGATTTTTATATTATGTATTTAAAAACACTATTCTAAGAAAGGACCCCTAGAGGATTCACTAGATAGCCAAAGTGGACTGTCACACACACACACACACACACACACACACACACACACACACACACATACATACATACACCCCAAACAAACACATACACACACAAAAGGCTAAGAACTCCGTGACCTAGAAAAACATTTATCCTGTCTCAGAAAATGTCCTGTGGGTAGTCTGTGGCTGGGGTCCCCCATAAGACAGCTGCATTGATATGACCTATTCCTGGCCCCTGCATAGACATGAAGGAACTTTACAGAACTAAGTGGTTTGCAGCTAAGTCTCACACTTATTTCCTAGTTCTATCCCTGCTTTCACCCCAGTCCATAAGCAACACCACCTCCGATATTTCCTTGGCTGGGAGAAACAGCTGGTCTCAAATGAGATTCGATATAATAGCTCTTCTTAAGGTTAATGAAGCTCTTTACATATGCTATCTCATTTGATCCCCACAACCACCCTGATAGTTTTCCTAATATTGAACCAACCCTGCATTCCCGGTATAAATACTACCTGGTCATAGTGTATTATTCTTGGGATATTTGCTAATTTTTATTTGCTAATATTTTATTTAAAATTTTTGCATCTATAGGGAAATTGGTCTATAATTTTTTCTTTGTTTTGACTCTTCCTGGTTAAGGTATCAGCACCATATTTGTATCATAAAAAAATTTGGTAAGACTCCTTCTTCATCTACTTTCCCAAGTAGTCTGTATAGTATTGGAATTAATTGTTCTTTAAATGTTTGATAAAATTCACTTGTAAATCCATCTGGCTCTGGACAAGCTTGTTCAATTTCTTTTTCTGAGATGGGGTTAAGTATTTTACTTCCTCTTCTGTTAATCTGGGCAATTTATATTTTTGCAAACATTCATCCATTTCACTAAGATTGTCAAATTTATTGTCATACAGTCAGGCAAAATAGTTCCTAAATATTGTTCTAATTTCCTCTTCCTTGGTGGTGGATTCATCCTTTTCATTTCTGATACTGGTAATTTGGTTTTCTTCTTTTTTTTTATGAAATTAACCAAAAGTTTATCAATTTTATTATTTTTTTTCATAAAACCAGCTCTTAGTTTTATTTATTAGTTCAATAGTTTTCTTAATTTCATTTTATTAATCTCTCCTTTGGTTTTCAGTATTTCTAATTTGGTGTTTAATTGAGGATTTTTAATTTGTTCTTTTTCTAGTTGTTTTTTTTTTAGTTGCATGCCCAATTCATTGATCTCCTCTTCCTCTGTTTTATTCATGTAAGCTTTTGGTTTTTGTTGTTTTTTTTTGCTTGGGCAATAGGGGTTAAATAACTTTGCCCAGGGTCACACAGCTAGTAAGTGTTATGTGTCTGAGGCCGGATTTGAACTCAGGTCCTCCTGACTCCAGGGACAGTGCTCTATTCACTGAGACACCTAGCTGCCCCCTATTCATGTAAGCTTTTAGAGATATAAAACTTCCCCTAAGAACTGCTTTCACTGCATCCCATAAGTTTTGGTATGTTGTCTCATTATTGTCATTCTCTTGAATTAAGTTATTGATTGTTTCTATGATTTGTTGTTTGACCCATTCATTTTTTAGGATTAGATTATTTAGTTTCCAATTATTTTTTAGTCTACCTTTCCAAGGCCCTTTATTACATATAATTTTTATTGCATCATGATTTTAAAAGGATGCATTTAATATTTCTGCCTTTCTGCACTGGATTGTGAGGTTTTTATGCCTGAGTACACAGTCAATTATTGTGTATGTGCCATGTACCACTGAGAAAAAAGTATATTCCTTTCTTAACCCCATTCAATTTTCTCCAGAGGTCTGCCACACCTAATTTTTCTAATATTCTACTCACCTCCTCAACTTCTTTCTTGTTTATTTTGTGGTTAGATTTATCTAGTTCAGAGCCCACAACCACACTAAGAGGGAGCTGCTATTATTAACTGCATTTTGCAGATGGGAAAAGTAAGACTGAGAGAGGTTAAAGTGTTGAATGTCCAAGAGTCACACAACAAGGAGGAAGTGTCTGAGGCAGGATCTGAATTCAGGCTTTCCTGATGCTAAGTCCAGCAATGTGTCCCCAGCTGCTCCTGGAGGGCACACTAATTCTTCCCAGTCTTTCTAACACCGCCCCCCCCACCACCATGATGACCACCAGCTCCAAAATTTTTAAAGAATTTGCCTCATTATTTCCTAAGTTTCAGGAAAGGAAGAGCTATGAGGAAAAAGCAAAAGCCAGCACCTCAAAAGATCAAGTTAAAATTCACCTACACAAAATATCATTAGACCCAGACACTTTGGGAGAATAAAAAACAAACTGCTTTTTGACAGGTTAAATACACAAATCTTCCTCTGCTAACTGGCCCCCTGTCACGAAAAGGACCCATATATTAAGTATAAGTACATTTGTGCTAGAGCTGATCGCTAAATTTTCAGCATGAGCATTTATACCTCAAACCGGCCAATACTACAAATCAGGCTGTGATTTATTATTTTGTTGATTGTTTCTAGGTTTGAGAAAGTGTTGGGGAAAATGTTAATGATGCAGATGAAACTTCAGAGTGTGTCCTGTAAGCATTTCCTCCCCTCTACCCCCAAGCCAGTTGTTAAATATTTACCAGCACACACCTGGGTATGTGTTGAATATGAGTCAACAATGAATTTTTTTTTAAGTTGCCAGGATGCATAAAATATATAGTATGTAGGAACTTCAATTTAATCTTCTCATCGTATTTAGCACTAGTCAGATTAAAACAGTGCCCAGATCTGGACTCAACAATTTAAGAAGCGAGCCAGAGAGAAAAATACAGAGTAGACAAATAAAACCTCTGAGGAATAGAAATTGCTGCGGTCTGGGAAAAAGAAACTACTGGAAGTTCATTCACGTCTATGAAGGGTTGCTTTACAGAAAATGATGACAAACCTTCCTTGGGGAGGAGGGAGATAGAAAGAGGAACATAGGATCCCAGGATGTGGAACTAAAAGGGGAAATCTAATTTAAGTATATTTTAAGGAGGTAGGTTCCACCCCTCACCTCAATGAATGCAATTAATATGAGGACAAGATGAGGTGTCAATGTATAAACAAGATTCACCAATGCTCTGAACACTTTTATCAGATATGAACACCCCTTTGATTAAAAGAATCAATCGATTAATCACATAGTAGTAGTTATTTAGGAATTTTATCACAACCTCAGAACCATGATATCAAATCATTCATGATTAAGTTGTAACGTGAAAAACAAGATTCAAAAGCAATATGTTGTTTTACACCCTAGATTAGTTTTAGGCCTGGCCAGTGAGAAGTTAATCCAAGCTGTTTAGCACCATCTCATAGCTGCAACAGGCTGGTGGGTAGTGAGAGGAGGAGAGTGGAGGACAAAAGCACCTTACATGAAAACAATAGCTCATCAGACCACCAGGTTAGTGTCTCAAGTCCAGCACCATCTGGGAGGCAATTCGATGCAGCACTTTCTACCTAGATAATAACTAATAAATGACACGCTGTCTTTCTATAAGCTTCAGAAAGGAATCATTTAGGCCACAGAATGCAAAGGCCCAAGATACGTGTGTGGTTTTTGCTGTTGCTGTTATTACTGTTTGGGGGAGGGGGAGTACGGAGCAGTGTCCTGGATGTCTCATATGAATTACCAATCTTCAAAGAATTCAAATATGAGAGAATACGCAACACACTAACATTATGCTGAACCTTATCTAATCGTTCTTCCATGATTCAGAAAGACACTTTCAGATCCTGTAGTATCTCAGAGTTGTCAGTTTCACAGTAGGACCTAGAGATGTAGAAGGTGGAGATTAGGCTGATTCTGCATTCTATACAAGACCTTAGAAAGTTGATACAGGGCCTAGCACAGTAGACACTTACTATGTATACTTACTACGTGATACTTTTGGTCTTTCTCATAAATGTAAGGTACAAAATTGGGGGAGGGGGCACAGAATCCTGCCACTTAAACTTTATGATTCCAGAGAAATGGAAGTTTACTGTATCAATAAAAAAAAATTGATCAAAAGATATTTAAGTCAAGTTATATAATCTCTTTGGGAGGGCCTTGTTATATTTTTTCCTGAAGATATGAATGCCCAGTATACGTGACTAATATTAACTTACTAAGCTAACATTAATGTGCCTTTTTGGACCAGGTTTGTGATTTCCTTGGCATGGGGAATTCCCAAGGAGGAAATTCTCCCTGCCAATTCTGATCAGCACATTCTCTGAAATTTACAGCCACCGAGAAATTAAGTGGCTTGCCCAGCCAGTATCTGTCAAAGACAGGATTTGAACCCAGATTTTCCTGCTTCAAGGCTGAGTTTCTATCCACCATAGCATGTTGCTTCTCTTTACTGATTGAAAGTATTTCTTTTGGTCTCAAAACTACACCCAGAAATGTATTATTGATTACATTCTATAGATACCTTTCAGTTTAAACTAAATTGCTTAATTTTAACTGCATTTTAGATAGCAGACAATGGAAAAGTGAATACATAAAAATCAATAAAAATACAAATACCTGTTACTAAATTCCATTTTCCCCCATAAATTGCTACACTGAAGTTTTTTTTTTTAAATTCTGAAGTGGTGGATACTCAAATTATTCTTGCCAACTGAAAGCAAAGTGTCTGAAACATTTTCTGATTATTTCTAGAATTTATTTAGTTCGTAGCCCCAAATAAGTTTTTTTTTCTTTTAAAGCTGTTCAGCAGAGCATTGCTCCACATATGTTATGTACTCCTTCATAATTCACATTCACTACAGTCTAACAAACACTAAGTACTGTTAGTTAATGAAGGCAAGGTATACACAAAAGACAGGAATTCATATGGATTTAAATTTCTATTTGGTTTTCTCTATTGACCCTAAAAAAATGGCAACAGGAATATTTTGTATTTATCTAGTCTCTTTCATTCAGAGGATTCACACACACACATACACACACATACATGCAAAGCATATGAATCACACATACAAAAATACACACAAATTTGATTCCATAAAGATTTTACATTAAATACTTTTCATTAAAAATAAATACGCCTTGTGGGAGTTATCTGTGCATGCACATCACTGATGAATAATACTGGTGGGATGTGTATGGGGGGGGAGGAGGTGGGAAAGGTAGTGATAAATGAACAAGCCTTGACAGGAGATCAAAGTATAATAACAATAGAATTTACATTCTAAATGCTTTAAAAATTTCCCTAAATTACTAAATAAGTGCTTAAAAAAGATTAAACCAATTCTCCTTTTGTTTCACCAAGATCAAGTTTTCTTGAGAACAGTCTTACAAAAATCATAGAATCTAACTTTTGGAAAAGAATTCCCCTATAAGACATCTAGTTCAGCGCATATCTGACCAAATATCCCCTCTCGTCATCCCTGAGTAGTCCCCTAAATAGCTACCTGGCCTTATTTTAAGAATATAACTAGAGGTCCAAAGACCTTGTCAAATGCTTTATGTATATGTGGGTAAATTATGCACTATCAGCTTAATAGAAAAAACAAATGAATGGTGGTCCCAAATAACCTGTTTTTGAAGAAAACATGCCCTTTGTGATCATTACATCCCTTTTTGATGTTCAAGAACCATATATTTCATATCATATTTAATAGATTAATAATTAATAATTAATAAATTTTTAAATAAATTAATAAATAATTAATAAATCCTAGAATTCTACCAGGAATCTGAGTTTAAGCTTGCTGGCTTATGCTTTTTAGACTCCACTCTATATTCAGCTTTTGGAAAATCTGAACATCATTTGCCCTTCTCTGGTCCTTCAACACCTCTCTGATCCTCATCAATTTTACGAAGAAATCTGACAGTCAAAATCAATGTTGCAAAATGATAAAGAACAAGTTTCGTCTCAGAATAAGAGAGATGAGAAGACATATCACTCTGATCTCTTGCAAGGAGGAATGCAGAGGTGTCCAGATGTGTGGAAGATTGTATATAAAGTCAGGGTTGGGTTTCTTGGTTTTTTGTTTGTTTGTTTTAGGGTACTTATCAATTTCTCTGAATTGTTTATTCTCTTCTTTTAAAAAAAATCTTTGCAGGCTCTTGTGATGGGGAAATGGGGATATGGAGGGAAATCTAGGTAATATAAAAGCAAAAGATGTCAATTTTTAAGAATCTTCATTTTCCAAGATGACTAATTGTAACTCAGAAATCATTTTTTAACATTTATTCCAGTACCACGAAATGCAGATCATCTGAGTCTTGCTACTTGAACTGATAAAGACAAACTAGGTGCTCTCTGACTATCTCCCTACTTATCCTTGATTCCAATACCCTATTAGCCATTCCTCATATGATTTTATCCTCTTAATATTCAATGCCATTTCACTCACCTTTGATCTATCTTTAAGATAATTCACCCTTCCAGAGCCATATTCCAATTATGAGTTAATCAACTAAGCATTTATTAAGTGCCTACTACATGTCAGGCAACACATGAGATAGTAGGAATACAAAAACAAAAGAGAAAGCAGAATCATCCCTCACAAGCTCAGTCTAGCCAGTGGAGATAACATATACATATATTGGCATATACAAACTAGATACAGGGTAATTTGGAGAAGACGGCATTAGCTGCTGAGAGGACACGTCAAATGTGGAGTTTAAAATAAGTCCTGAAGGAATCTAGGGACTCCAAGAGATGGTAGGGAGGAGAAAGGACATTCTAAGTATGGTAGACAACCTGTACAAAGGCAGAAATACAGGGAATGGAAGGCCATGGCTGAGAAACAGCCAGATGGATTTCATTCCACTATGTCTCAAATTTGCCTCCCTGAAAAACGTTTCCCAAACTTCATCAGTTTTCTTTTAGCGTCCAGGTGGTCAGATGCATATTGCTTCTGCTTCTTTGGCCACTGCTTTTCACCATGCTTCCCTGCTTGGATTTCCTCATCTAAGTCTGAACCTACAATGCCACTCCACCTCTCCCCACATCTGACCTATCCTATTTCTTTTCAATAAAGAGCCATATTCCAGTCATGGATTCCATCTTCCCAAATCTCAGTGATACCCCACGAGTCTGTCATACCCATATTTTAATCTGTGATCCAAGAAATCCAAATCCAGTTCTCAGGGACCATCTTATTAATAAGCTGTTCGCTTCCCACTTGTACCTTTCTTTTGAATCCTTTTGCCCTTGCAATGATGAAAATATCACCTACGTACCATAACATCCTCACACTCTCTCTCACCCAAGGCTTTGCCATATTTAACACTGCTTTCTAGATTTGTTCTAGCAGTAGTATTTGTACCCACACAAATCAACAAAAAATAGTTATTAGTCATTGATTGTAGGAGTTCTCAGCACAACTTGGAAATACGACTCAGATATTTCTGTTGCTAATTTCAGAAATACACTGCCTGAGGACAGCACTACTCAACTCTTCCTTCTCTGATACTTACATATGATCTCTTGCCTAATGGTGCCTATGACTCTCTTTCATGAATTCTTGGGGGGGGAAGGTAGCAGTTTCCACATCAGAGTGTCTAGCTCCCTCCTCTTCAGGAAGTGTTCTAGGGTTCTTTTATCTCTTCTGTGTCATTCTTCTAGCCTCCAACCTCCTGACACAGCCCCTTTTTCCTCTTCAGATCCATTTTCTTTTTTGTTTTTTGTTTTTTGCTTTTATAATTTAGCTATTCACTCAATAAACATTAATAAAGCACCCACTGTGTGCCAGGCACTGTGAAGTCTTTCCCCCATTTTTTAAGGAACATTACATTCTTCCTGATAATCTTGAGCCCATTTTATCTTTTCCCACAGGGAAGAGACCAGCCCATACTCTGAGCATGGATGATGTGACTTCAGTGGCCCATGGCCCAAGGACTCAACAAGGATTTCCAGGACTACAAGGATCCAGGTTCTATCCCAAATGGGTTAGGTTTTCTATCCTGCCCTGCCTTCATCATAAAGTTTCTCTAGAAAAATGCCTAAAGCAAAGCTGAGGTGTGGATCTTGTCTTAATGTAGACAACAGGTACTCAAGGTTTAACATGAGTATCAAGTACAGAATAACTTTATTTTCTTCACAGAAAATGCTTAAGATGCCAAAGACTCACAGGCACACACAATACTTCCCCTTGTAAGATATAGATAATTTTGTGGGACCGAATAAAAATTTCATATTTGCCTTGGACCTGCATAGTACAAGCAATTCATAGTGTCCAAATCTCCTGACTTGCCCCACCATGCTTATGGGATGATCCTCCTAGTGGTCATGTTCTCCTTCAAGAAACATACTGTTAAGGAAATCTCTTCCTAATGGACAGTCAGCAGCTGACTCAGGACCTCTTGAACCCACAAGGAAATTGCTGAACTAGAAACATCCATTTCTTAGGACTGTGGTTAGCTGACCTGTGATTGTGGAAATACCACCTGATTTGAAGGCACTACTGAGGAAAAGTAATGCCATGGAAGGTGCCCTAGTCCAACAAAGCAGCTTCTCAACCCTGATTAGAGTTGGCACTCTATTCAGGATACTGCGAACTCTTCCTGTTCTTCCTACTTGCTGGAATGGAGATTTTCTTCCTTTCTAATAGCTCTTGAGGTCACCTCCCTGAAGGGCTGCTAAGGCAAACCCCACAGGAGGGTCTTTGACTACAGAATGGTACCTTTTCTTCTTCTCACTTACTTGTTAAAAGCTGAGAGGACACATTCATCTTCTTTTACCCTTATCTTTCCAACTTCCTTCTCCAGAGGGTCACAAACTTTCTCTATTAAATGGAGTCAGTAATTTTTTTCACAGTACCCCTAGACCAAAAGAAATACCTAAGAGTGCCATTTATCAAAGAGATAAAAAATGTAAAATATTCCCCAGTACCCATGTGAGTTTGCTGAGGTGCCCAGGGGTTATCACAATGCATGGTTTGAATACTGTGGTCTTCTAACTCTTCTTTCTTTTTCTTCTTCAGCTGGTGTCCTTCTCCTTCAGTCTGAGTCCTGCCATAGTTAGAAAAGAAGACTCAATCCTCTACCCCCAGAGTCTCTGTGGAAGCCCAGACCAGTCCAATCTATAAAGGGTACTCAGCTCTGAAATAGTAAAACCCAGACAAGCATAAACTGCATTATAACCAGCATGGCCTGGCAACTGAAAGTAGAGGAAACGAATCCCTTAACCAGCCAATGTTAATCCAATCTATCCCTATAACAGAAAAAAAAAAAGATATGCCAGTCCAAATCCTGAATCTTTCTGTCCCACAAAGTTAAGGACAAGCTGCTATAACTTTTCCCAACTCCAAGCTGCTCACTGGTAAGTCCCTGGAGCAGAGGTTTTCACTGTAAGGCAATAAGGTGGCTTAACTCCTTTGTGCACTTAGTAGGACATCCAAATAGCACCCTCATGAACAAAAGGGGAGGCAATATTCAAGTAACATTTAACCTAATACACTGTTTTCTAATTTGTCTCGGGGTTTAGGACTTTTTTTCACAATATATTCTGTATCTGTGAATTCAGTGGAGGAAAAAAGGTTTTCAATTTTAATTCAACTCAAAACTTGGTTACCTCTCACCTTTTTCCGCTCTTTCATATAAGGATCAGCTGGACAACATCCTGGGGGATTTACCACGACACCCATTTTCCTCAGAAAATTTTTTGTGAATTGATCACAGTTATAAATCTTGAATACTCGGGAATAAAGGACAATGTCTATGTTGATATTGAAATCATGTATTGTATAAAACTGATCCTCATTAGGGGGTGGGAGCGGAATCCGATGACGTCGGATAAAAGTTCCTGTAGGATGAAATAAAAGTAAATCTTTTTAATGACTGTGATAGCTGACATTTATATAGTGCCTTAAGATCAGCAAAGCATTTTTACATAGAGCATCTCATTTAACCCTCACAAAATCCATGTGAAGATAGGTACTACAGATATTATAATCCTAATTTTGCGGAAGAGGAAAATGAAGCTCAGAGAGTTTAGGTGATCTGTCTGTGGTCACAGTTGGTAAGTGTCAGAGATAGACGTAAACCCAAGCCTTCCTAACTCCAAATCCAACATTCTTTATGCCATGCCACACTTTTTCTTTTTTATTTAAAAGGTACAAGTTCACTTTCCAGAGTTTAAATAAGGAGGACCTCACAGCATCCTGTTAAACCTTGGAGTTGTTAGATTCCAGCCTAAAAACCTTGTTTAACTAATAAAGAGGAGGAGATTGGAAATGTACCTTTAGCTGGTATTGGGAGGAGGATGATGCATCTTTGTTTTTCTGTTGCCACAAGAGTCCAGGGTTTCATATTGAAAGAATTCTTAAAACATTAGGGGGCAAAGAAAGCAGGGAGAAAAAAAACAATGAAGCTGGAACGACAGCTTTAGAGATACTAAAAACAGGAAAATAAAGGGACCCTAGCTGTGTAATCACCTGGAGGACTTAAACATTTTGATGATTTTCTATTGGCCCTCCAGAACAATAAAGGTTGACCAAAGACAATCTAGGGCAGCTAGGTGGTATAGTGGGTAGAGTGCCAAGATTGCAGTCAGGAAGACTCATCTTCCTGAATTCAAATCTGGCCTCAGACATTTACTAGCTGTGTGACCCTGGGCAAGTCATTTAACTCTGTTTGCCTCAGTTTCCTCATCTATCAAATGAACTGGAGAAGGAAATGGAAAACCACTCCAGTATCTCTGCCAAGAAAACCCCAAAAGGAGTCACGAAGAGTCAAAAATGATTGAACAACAACAACACAGATATATCTACTTATGCCAACCCATTCTGAATGAGCACTAACCCAGATTTTTGAACAAAAAGCTACTAGCTACTCTAAATATTTACTGAGGAGATGATGGCTCAATTTTAGGGGGTGGCATGTGTGTAGGTCTGCGTGTTTACGTGTGATGTGAGAAGAATAACATCAAAAACAACATAATTTTCAAGTTGTAGAAGTAAAATATTCAGTATTAAATTCACAAATAATTGAAATTAAGTAAGGCCTGATACTCAGCTGGAATTACTAGACTCATTATTAGCAAAAGTAAATGGCATAGGTACAAATAGCAGCCTACACTATCAGATATCAGAAGATATGAGCGATTTCTATTATATGACCAGATGCATTTAGATCCATTTCCATAATTTTACTGTTGAGATTGTTATAATTTATAATACTTATATCTCATCCTGGAGCTAAACTGTAATGATCATGACAATCCAATGATAAAAATACATATTTGACTTATTTTCCTTTCTTTTTCAAAACCATTGTTCCAGATTTTTTGTGTCTAAGGACAGTTGGCTGATAGAGAGGTGTCTCTTTACTGGACAGCTGTCCTCCAAATAGCTGTTTCACATAACAAACAAAATGTGTTTACAGTAGATCTGATCACTGAACACAACATTGACTCTGTTTATTTGTTCTGACAAAGTCAACAAGTGGTTCTCAGCTCATGCAGCATATAAACGGTGACAAAGACAGCTAAGAAAGGTATGCTAACCACATCAATAATAACAGTAGACCTAATTTTTCCTGGCCACTAAGTTATCTCTGGGAGTGCCTTTACATTAATTTAATCATTGATGTCAGGAATTCTGAAGCTCCTTGATTGGTTCTGCTTGGTTGTCATTTGATGGCTCTTTGTTTTATATTGTTTGAGGAGGACAGCAGTGGGGAGGTGGAGGGGCAGGAGGGAAAGAGGGGAGGGGGATGTGGCAGAGGAAATACTTCTGCAATCTCGATGTAATTTTTAAACCAATAAGGATTACATCTCTGTGAAAGATGACATGGCAATCATTACTGTATGGATTATCACCAGCAATTATTTCTCTTGTGTAGGCCCAACCTAAAATGTTCATTGTTTAAACAGGCATTTGCTAAACAAACAAACAAAACAAAACAAAAAAACCACCCAGGGTTCATGGCATTAATTTCAATACTATGTGAACCAAAGGAGATTAAAGAAAAAAAGTCCCCTCGAAGAAGAAGCCTTGCTCTGTCAAGGTTAGTCTCAGTGATGTTCTTCCCCTCCCTTTTTTTGTATGAAAGCTTTGACCTGCTCCATTCTGGGGCCACTTCTCCCTTCCTTAGGCAGCCTGGCTCCTTCCCAAGCCCTTCCCAGGGGTTTACCACATTGGTCCTGTACTTAATCCAGTCACTCAATCAGCTTTAGCCCTACTACAACTCAGAACTGCTAAACTCATGTCATTCACCAGTCTTAACCTCTGTGGAGTAGGGATTTCAGGGGTCTACCATCACATGGCCGATGTTTTTCTTCCTTCTAAGGAGAGATAATTTTAGGCTTCTTTGGAGTCTCCTGTCATGCTCTCATAATTGAGCCCCACTTTGAACATCTCATAGTATTCCCTTATTCAATCTTCTTCATGCCTGCAATCCATAGGCAGTGGATAGTGCCACACCCGCAGTCAGGAACACCGGAGTTCAAATCTGGTCTCAGGCAGTTACTACCTGTGTGACCTTGGGAAAGTCACTCAACCGCTGCTTGCCTGAGTTTCCTCAACTGTAAAATGGGGATAATAACAGCACCTACTTTACAAGGTTGCTGTGAGGATCAAATGTGATATTTGCAAAATGCTTAGCATAGTTTCCGGCACATAGTAGGTCTTACATAATTCCCTTCCCCTTCCCTCCATGGACTTTGCCATATTTCCTACTTGGAACCCACATGGCAATGTGTTGTTGATAAACAGATCCCCTGTTTACTTACTTTACATATTGATTGCCTCGTGACCTACTACTCATACAAGCTGAATTCATAACTGGCTAAATATGAAAACACAACCCATTAAAAAAAAAAAGAACGAAAAAGAAGAACCAAAGAATGATTAACTGGTTTATATCCTCTTTGACCTGTTGGTGATTATGGCATGTTTTAGAGAACTGACAATAGTGTCTTTCTTAAGACCACAAAGAAAGTCATAGGTCAAGCTGGGTATAAAATCTGTGAATGCTACAATGGATCACCAAACATCTCTTCGCTAACTAATATAGATGTTTCTGTTAGTTGCTGTTGTTCTAACTAAAATAATTTTCCTCTTTTCTCCCCTTGTAACATGATTTTAAATTAGTTGGTTGTAATGTTTTCAAATTACTTGGTACATTACATTGAAATAATAAAGCTGCAAAATTAGAACCATCCTGGGATATTTAGAATGTACATAAAAGATATAATTTCACTGCAAAAATGTACTTCTATTAGCCCTCAATTCATGGTACTGAAATGTGCAAATTATTTAATCGTTCAAGATTAGTATTTAAAACAAATTGCATATTTAACCATTTAGAAAAAGACGGGCACTTCAGGTGTTTTCAGGAACCATTTATATGACTAGTAAAAAGGAAACCACATATTTTGACAGTTTTAGAAATATACATAATGAGGTGTCTCCAGAATTTTTACCTATTTTCAATTAGTACTATGCTATAAAAATTCAGGTAACAGAGCTACTGCTTTCTGTGTGATACGTACTATGAATAGAGATGAGCTACGTGTATTCCTTTATTAGAAATAACTTCTAGTCAAGCTTCCAGCCTAGTATTCCCTCCCAGATCCCCAGCAAACATATTGTTTGGGTCAAAAAAAGAGCAAACAGGCAGAATGCAAAACATGAATGAAGTAGATTAGAAGAGCCTGCAGACACTATCAAAGTGAGATTGAGGTAGTGGCAGGAGCAATTTAGAAAGACACCTTGTCCTACCTCCAATGGCATATGTCTGGAGAAGTCACATCTGCTAAGCCAGCTTCTTCAGTATCTATCACCACTGCCTGTGCAGGTATATCTCATCACTTTCTTAAAATATATCCAATGCAATCCACAAAGCACTTAATAAATATCTACTACACACAAAGCACTTTTCTAGATCCATAAAACATCACACAAACAAACAAAAAATCTCTGCCTTTAAGGAGGTGGCACAGGGTATCCCAAAACTCTTAGTGAAGTTTAAAGTTATTAAAGCTTAAGACTACAATAAGAATTTTGGGACACCCTATACTCTACCGAGGGTAGGGGAATGGGGAGAGGGCATATGATATATTAACTGAGAAAAAGGTATACACCAGTTTTGTTAGGACATGCTAGAACCTACATGCTCTATTGACACAACTTTAAAGTTTCCTTTAAACACTCCAATGAGGCAACAAAGCAGTATTTTGATGAAGAAGCAAAGATTTATAAATTATTTAATCAGGAGCCATTTGAGGATTTCTCGTCTTTGACCCTGGCATCTTTCAGGGCGAGAGGAAAGGTGATGGTACGTGATAGGAAAGGCAAAGAAGAGAGCCATATCTCAACTAATACTGTTCCCTCTAAGCAGCTCTCTGGCGTCCATGGGAGGTTCCTTTTTATTACGTGTCTCAGTCATCCTGGTCCTAGGAAAAAGACTAAGAATCTAAAAATAATAATAATAATATATAAATATATCTGTTTATTCATGCAACCATCACTTTTTAAAACTTCAATCACATGACTTCTTTAAATTTTACATTTCTTTTTGTTATTCTGAACTTGACACACACCAACAAACATGAACACTTCCATCTACAACAAAAAATAGAAAAAAGACACTACATGAAACCACCAATCTCTATTACATACAGCTCAACTTTTTAAGTACATAATTAATTCAACATGAGAATGTCAAAGCCAGACTGCTTATATACGTCTCACTTGAAACTCTCTTCTCTTAGCATTTGTGAATTTCCTTTTAAAATGCTTCAATAACTATTTTCTTTCTTAGGTTTTTGGGTTTTGTTTTTGTTTTTTATTTATTTGTTTGTTTTGCAATACTGTGACCAGCCCCTTCCTCCCACAGATCCATCAAGGATAGAGGGGGAAGAAACACCATTGTAATAAATAAGAGTCAAGCAAAACAAAGTCAAGGATTGGTCATGTCCAAAAATGTTATGTCTCATTCTACATTTTTCTTCCAGCACCTCTGGAGGTAAGTAGCACACTTCATCATTGGTCCTATAAAGTCAAGGTTCATCTCTGCATTGATGATAGTTCTCACATCTTTCAAATTAGTTTATCTTTACAATATTATTGTCATCGTATAAATTGTTCTCTCCTCCTGGATCAATGCCTTACCGTAGTAGAGGGGTTTGTATAAATCAATGAAACTATGAGCTATGATATGGCAGGTAGGTGGTGCAATGGATAGAGCACTGGGCCTGGAGTGAGGAGGAACTGAGTTCAAATCCAGCCTCAGACCAGTCATTTGACACATACTAGCTGTGTGACCCTGGGCAAGTCACTTAACCCCAATTGCCTCATCCATAAAAATAAAAAAGAAAAGAAACTACGAGCTATGCTATGTAGCATTGCCCAAGATGGAAAGATCATAATGGAGAACTCTGACAAAAGGTCACTGGAGAAAGCAATGGCAAACCATTTCAGTATTTTTGCCAAGGAAAACTAATGGACAGTATCAAAATGATAAAAGAGATGACATTGGAAGATGAGGTCCTCAGGTTGGAAAGTGTCCAACCTGCTACTGGGGAAGAGTGGAAGACAGTCAGAGGTAGCTCCAGTACTAACGAAGTAGCTGGGCAAAAAGTGAAAGGAAGCTTAGCTGCGGGTGTGTCTAGTGACAAAAGGAGAGTCCAATGCTCTGAAGATCAATATTTCATAGGAACGTGGAATGTAAAATCTATGAACCAAGACAAGTTGGATGTGGTCACACAGGAGATGAAAAAACCAAACATCAACATCTTGGGTGTGGGTGAACTTAAATGGATGGGAATTGGATGGATTTAAGTCAGGTGATCATTACATATACTACTGTGGGCAAGAATTCCTTAGAAGAAATTGAGTAGCCCTCATAGTCAATGAAAAGGTGAGAAAAGTAGTACTGGGGTACTATCTCAAAAATGACAGAATGATATCTTTCAAATTCAAAGCAAACAATTCAACATCACAGTAATACAAGTCTATGCTCTAACCACTGATAAGATCAAAGTAATCAGTTCTATGAACACCTACAACATCTTCTAGAAATAATGATGCCCCTCCCAAAAGATGTCACATTCATCATAGGGAATTAGAATGCTAAAGTAGGAAATCAAAAAATAATTGGAATAACAAACAAATTTGGCCTTGGAATGCAAAAATGAAGCAGACTAATAAGAGTTTTGTCAAGATAACTGACTGGTCGTAACAAACATTCTTTTTCAATAACCCAAAAGGCAACTGTGCACATGGACATCACCAGATGTTCAACATCAAAATCAGACTGATGATACACTTTGCAGCCAAATGTGAAGAAACTCTATTGAGTCAGTTAAAACAAGACCTAGAGCTGACTATGGCTCAGATCATGAGCTATATATTGCAAAATTCAGACTTAAATTGAAGAAAGTAAGGAAAACTATCAGACCATATAGGTACGACTTAAATAACATATGAAGTGGAAGTGATGAAAAGATTGAAGGGATTAGATCTGGTAGATAGGGTACCCAAATAACTACGGACAGAGGTTTGCAAGATCATACAGGAGGCATCAATAACAACCACAAAAAAAAAATATTCTAAAGAAAAAGAAGAGCAAGAAACCAAAATGGCTGTCTGACAAGGCTTTACAAATGTCGAGGAAAGAAGGAAAGTGAAAAGTAAATGAGAAAGGGAAAAATATGCCCAACTGAATGAAAAAGTCCAGAGAATAGCAAAGAGAGATAAGGTTTTCTTAAATGAGCAATGCAAAGAAATAGAAGAAAACAATATAATGGAATGGGAAAGACAAGAAATCTCTTTTTAAGAAAATTAGAGATTTCAAGGGAATGTTTCATGCAAGAATGGGCATGATAAAAGACAAAAATGGTGGACTTAACAGAAATAGACTAAGAGGTGGCAAGAATATATAGAAGAACTATACAAGAAACATCTTAACACCACCCATAACCACGATGGTGTGGTTACTGATTTAGCACCAGACGACGCAGAGAATGAAGTCAAGTGGGCCTTAGGAAGCATTGCTAACAATAAGGCTAGTGAAGGTGACAGAATTCCAGCTGAGCTAGTTAAAATCCTAAGGGATGATGCTGTTAAAAGTGTTGCACTCAATATGCCAGAATATTTGGAAAACTCAACAGTGGCCACTAGAATGGAAAAAAAATCAGTTTACGTCCCAATCCTAAAGAAGGGCAATACCAAAGAATATTCAAGTTACTGAACAATCCTGCTCATTTCACATGCCAGCAAGGTTATGCTTAAGATTCTGCAAGCTGGGCTTTAGCAATATGTGAACTGAGAATTATCAGAAGAGCAGGCTGGTTTTCAAAGAGGCAGAGACCAAATTGCCAACATTTGCTGGATTATGGAGAAATCCAGGGAGTTCCAGATAAATGTCTACTTCTGCTTCACTGACTACACTAAAGCCTTTGATAGTGTGATCACAACAAAATATAGCAAGTCCTCAAAAAAGATGGGAGTACCAGATCATTTTATCTGTTTCCTGAGGAATTTGTATGCAGGTCAAGAAGCAACAATTAGAACTGAACATGGAACAATTGATTGGTTTAAGTTTGGGAAAGTACTATAACAAGGCTGCATATTGTCACCTTATGTATTTAACTTATTTGAAGAGTACATCATGTAAAATGCCAGGCTCGATGACTCAAATAACCAGAATTTAAGGTTGTCAGGAAAAATATTAACAATCTCAGATACGCAGAAAGTGAAGAAGAATTAAGAAGCCTCTTGATGAGAATGAAAGAGTAAAGCGTAAAAGCTGGCTTGAAGCTTTACATTTAAAAAAAAACTGGTCACACCACTTTCTGGCAAATAGAGGGAGAAGAAATGGAAGCAGTGTCAGATTTTATACTCTTAAACTCAAAGATCACTGCAAATGGCAACTGTAGCCATGAAATTAAAAGACACTTGCTCCTTGGAAGGAAAGCTATGGCAAATCTGGACAGCATACTAAAAAGCAGACACATCACCTTTCAGACAAAAGTCATTTTTCCAATGGTAACATATGGATCTGAGTTGGACTATAAGGAAAGCTGAGTGCTTCAGAATTGACACTTTCAAATTACAGTGCTGGAGAAGACTTAAGAGTCTCTTGGACACCAAAGAGATCAAATCAGTCAATACTTAAAGAAATTAATTCAAGCTATTCTTCAGAAGGACAAACACTGAAGCTGAAATGCTTTGGCTACATAGTGAGATGAGACTCATTGGAAAAGACCCTGGTGTTGAAAGAGACTGAAGGCAAAGGAGAAGGGGATGGCAGAGGATGAAATGGATAGATAGTGTCATGGAAGCAATGAATATGAGCTTGGACAGATCTGAGGTGATAGTGGAAGACAGAAGGACCTGGCTGTGCTATGGTTCATAAGGTCAAGAACAGTCAGACATGAACAACTGAACAATGACAACAATGATAAATTGTTCTCCTTTTTCTGCTCACTTCATCAGTCCATATAAGTGTTCTCAGGTTTCTCTGAATTTGTCACTTTGGTCATTCTTTATAGCACAATATTTCATTATTATTTTTATTTGTAATTTTTTTCAATTAACAAAGTTATTTTCTATTCCTCCACTGAAAGAAAAAGAAAAAAACCTTCATAAAATATGCAGTTAAGCAAGATTAATTTCTATACTGACCATTTCTAAAACTATATCTTACTCTACATCTTGAATGCAGTATCACTCAGTCAAAAGGTAGGTAGCATGCACTTTTATTGCATGCTGTACCAGTAATTCATTATGACATAATTCATTATGATACTGATCAGAGTTCTTAAGTCTTTCAAAGTTGTTTGTTTTTACAATGTTGTTGTTATATAAACTGTTCTGCTTCTCCTTATTTCACTCTATATTAGTCCACAAAAATCTTCCCAGGGTTCTTTGAAACCATCTTTTTTTTTTAACATTCTTTATAGAATAATAGTTTTCTATTAGATTAATACACCAAAAATTGTTCAGTCCTTTCCTCGTTGATGGGCACCCCTTTAATTTCCAGTTCTTTTGGGTTCTTTCCCTCTTTTACTTCATTGAGGTATGTCATGAGCAGTGATAATACATTTGGTCAAACAGAATGAACATTTTAATGACTTTTTGGCTATAGTTTCAAAATATTTTTCAGAATGGCTAGAGAAATCCATAGCTCCACCAACAGTGTAGGCTGCCTTTTCACAACACTTCCAACTGTCTCTTTTCCAACTGTCACTGCCATGCTGATAGATATGAGGTAGAACCTCAGAGTTATTTTAATTTCTATTTCCCTTATTACTAATAATTTAAAGTGTTTTTTTCCCTTTAGTTGTTGATAGCTTGCTTTTGTGCTTCTTCATATCTTTGTCCATTTATCCAGTCTAAAGCGGAGGGAGAGTTGGTGTGGGACTTTTTGCATGCAGATGATTGTGTACTTAACGGACAAAGTATGGATCGATTCTCTGCTGCTTGTGCTAATTTTGGCCTAACAATGAACACTAAGAAAACAGAGGTTCTCCACCAGGCAGCACCGCACCATCCATATGTGGGACCATTGGTTATGGCAAATGGAGAAATTCTGAATGCTGTGGATAAGTTCACTTACCTTGGCAGTATACTTTCCAGGTATGTACACCCAGATAATGAGGTTGACAATCACATTGCCAGAGCTAGCTCAACATTTGGGAAACTCCAAAAGAATGTGTGGGAGAAAAGAGGTTATTAGGCAGTCTACCAAAATGAAGGTCTACAGAGACATTGCACTGACCTCACTATTTTATGCCCATGAAATCTGAACAGTCTACCAGTGCCATGGCAGAAAGTTGAACTTCCATTTGAATTGTCTTAGGAAGATTCTGAAAATCACCTGGCAAGATAACGTACCGGACACTGAGGTCCTTTCTTGAACTGAACTGCCAAGCATTCAAACTCTATTACAGAGATCACAACTCCAATGGACTGGCCACACTGTTTGAATGCCAAACAAACATTTGCCTAAAAGACTATTTTACAGAGAACTCACATAAGGCAGGCACTCACATGGTGGTTAGCCAAAGCTATATAAGGATACTCTCAAGGCCTCTCTGAAGAACTCTGTTATCACTTGTGAAACATGGCACACACTGGCACAGGACCACCCAGCATGGCATGCCTACATCAAAGAAGGCACTGTGCTCTATGAGCAAAACAGAATTGCAGTAGCTCAAAAGAAACATGAGATGCACAAATTTAGAGACACCTCCCTCCCAAATGGTCAAACAGAATATTTGTGCCTGAACTGTCATAGAGTCTTCTGAGCTCATATTGGTATGATCAGCCACAATCAGACACAATATAGATAGACCCTATATCATGATGTCATTTTGGTCCTCTCTGAGCACAAATGGCAAACAACAACAATAATAGTTGGGAATAGTTCTTATTTTCATATATCTGAATCAGTTCCTATATGTCTTGTATATCAGATATTTATCAGAGAAATCTGATGTAAAGATTTTCCCTTGTTTCCCTTCTAATTTTAAATGCACTGATTTTGTTTGTACATAAGTCTTCAATTTTGCATAATCATTATTATCCTTTATTTCTTTTGATCCTCACTATCCCTTATTTGGTCAAGATCTCTTCTGCTATATGTGGAACTCCTTAGCTATGAAAGGTGAGATTCCTTTCCTGATATTCTAATTTCTTCATGATGCGCTCTCTTCTACCTAGGTCATGCATCTATTTGGAGTTTATTGTGATATATGATATGAGAAGTCTATCTAAATCTGACTTCTGTCAGATAGCTTTCCAGTTTTTCCAGAAGTTTTTATTTTTAAAAAATGAGATTTTTTCCCCCCAGGAACTGTTATTCTTGGGTTTACCAAATACTATGCTATCATGTTAATTGGTTTCTGTATGTTGCACATTTAATTCGTTCTACTGATTAACTTTTCTATTACCATCAGGTGAAATTTAGTATTATGCTACTGCTAGATAGTATAGCTTGAGATCTAGTACTGCTAAGATCTCTGCTTTCCCAATTTTTTTTTCATGATTTTCCTTTGAGATTCTAAACCTTTTGCTACTCCAGATGAATTGTTATTATTCTTCTTGTTTTTCTAGCTCTCTCTCTATTTTTCCAGATCTCTGCTCTTTGGTAGGGTTTTTTGTTTGTTTGGTATGGCATTGAATAAGTAAATTAACATGGATAGTATTACCACTGTTAGTATATTAGCAAACCCAATCAAAGAACAATTAATATCTAAATATTTGTCTGCCTTTATTTCTGTAAAAGTGATTTGTAGTTGTATCTGTGTGTGTGTATGTGTGTGTGTGTGTGTGTGTGTGTGTGTGTGTAATAATTCTGTTGCCATGTCACATGAACTCTCAAATATTTTATACATTTTGTCTTTACTTGGAATAGAATTTCTCTTTTATCTCTTCCTGCTGGGTTTTGTTGGCAATATACAGAAAAGCTGGTTATGAACACAGGCTTATTTATTTCCTGTACTTTTCTAAAATTACTTTTTCAAATAATTTTTCAATGTATTTTTAGGATTCTCTATGTTCACTATATCACCTGCAAAAAGTGATAATTTTGTTTGCTCTTTTGTTATGCTTATTACTTCATTTTTCTTGGCTTGTTAATATAGCTAGCACTTCTAGAATTATATTAAATAATAGTGATGGTAGTGGAAATCTTTGCTTTACCCTGATCTTGTTATAAAGGCCTCTAGCATTAATCCATTTACAATAATTCTAGTTCTTGATTTTAAATAGTATTTATAATATTAAAGAGGCCGATTTATTCTTAAGGCCTTTAGGGTTTTTTTTAATAGAAATGGAAGTTGTATTTTATCAGAAATTTTTATTGCATCTTTTTTACAAAATTGTGAGATTATTTTTGCTATTGAAATGGTCTATAAACTTTTAGTTTTTCTAAAATAGAATCAACCCTCCATTCCTGGTATAAATCCAATCTGATAATAATTATATTTTAAAAATACGTGACTTGCCTCTTTGCCAAAATTTTATGTTGATATTTATTGGGGATATTGGTTTGTGTTTTTTTTTCTTTCTTTGCTTTTTCTTTCCCTGGTTTTGGTATCAATACCATATTTGTGTTACAGAAGAAATTTGGTAGGGTCTGTTATTTTCCTATTTGTGCAAACAGTTTCAGAAATATTGGAATTAAATCATTCTTTGAATGTTGGATAGAATTCCATCATACATCCATCCAATTCTGTGGTTCCACTCAATTGGGGAGTATATTTATTCTTCAATTTACTTTTCTAAGAATGGATTATTCAAATTCTTTATTACTTGTTTTGTTAATCTCAGTATTCAATATTTTTGTAGATATTTTATTTTCAGTTATCAGTTTGGGAAACATAATTGAACAAGGTATTTTCTAACAATTTCCTTTATATTGTCTTAATTTGTTGTGAATTCTCCTTTTTCATTTTTGATACTGGTAATTTAGGCACTTTATTTATTATACTTTTTATTGTATTGTGTTCAGTAAAAGATGTGTTTTTAACTTATTTATTTATTTTTACAACACATTGTCTCTCATTCTTACTCTCCCCCTTCTAATAGAAAAAAATTTAAAAAGAAAAAGAAAACCCTCATTACATATACACATAGCCCCCCCCCCAAAAAAAAGTGTCTACATTGGTCATGTCCAAAAATATATGCAAAATTCTGCATTTGAAGTCCATCATTTGCTGGCAGGAGGTGGACAGAATGTTTCATCTTCAGTCCTCTGGACTCATGATTTAACATTGCATGGATCAGAGTTCTAAAGCCTTTCAAAGTTGTTTTTCTCTTTTATGCTAACATAAAAGTCATCTTGGAAAGCAATTTAGAATTATGCCCCCAATGTTCCTAAAAAGTTGCCCAATAATATCATGACTGGGTCTATATTCCAAAGAGATAAAGAAAAAGGAAAAAGAACTCATATATACAAAAAACATTTATAACTCCATCAATAGTGTATTAGAATGCCAGTTTTTCTGCAGTACCTTTAACATTTGTTATTTTTCTTTCTTTCATCATCTTTGTCAATCTGATGTTCAACTGGAGTTGCTTTAATTAAAAAATTCCTTCCTTCTGCTTCCAGGAGCCAAGATGATGGAGTGAAAAGGTAGCCGCTCTCACTCTCCCCTATCAACCTCTGAAAACCCAGAAAATGTCACCCCAGAAAAAGACCCTGGAACACTTGAACTAGAAGAAAGATGGGGAGCAGCAGTGCAGCAGCCCAGCAAGCAGGTCTCCCAGTGCCTCAGCAAAAATAAGGGAGGCAGAACTACAAGGGGCCCCAGGCAGATAAGTACCCTGCAGCATTCATCTGAAAGGAGGTGAAGAAAACAACCTAAAGGCTTCCTAAAGCCCCGCCTTGCTGATTCCAACCCAACACCAGGTGAGCTGTGAGCCCTGCAGCCTCCAATTGGGAAGAAATCCTGAAGCCCAGGTGGTAGAGCAGGCAAACACCAACACCTGGACCTCCGAGTGCCTCAGTGAGGGCAGGGAACCGGTGGAAACCAGCTCAGAAAACCACCAGGTGCCTTGGCACTCTACCACAAAGGAATCTCCCAGTGCATTAGCAGAAACAGGGAGACAACACTGCAGGGGGCCCCAGGCAGATAAACACCCTGCAGCACCCATCTAAAAGGAGCTGAAGAAAGCTAAAGGAAAGGAAAAGCAGGCAACCTAGAATTGCCTGAAAGTTCCAGCCTTGCTGATTCCAGCCCAACACAGTAAGCTGCCAGAAACTTGCAGCCTCCAATTGCCAGCATAAGAGGCCCCAGCACACAAAGCCAGTGACCAAGACCTAGGCTCCCAACACAAGAAGCTTGGGTCAGTACCCTCTGTTCCCCAGCAGGAGAGCTCAATCTCTTTAAAGGCCAGGGAATAAAGAAACACCATGAGTAAAAAAATGTACCATAGATTCATATTATGAGAAGAGTGAAGATCAAGACAGAAATTCTGAAGAGGACAACATTGTCAACAAACCCACATCTGCAACAACAAAAGGGAATATGAACTGGTCTGAAGCCCAAAAAGCCTTCTTAGAAGAGCTCAAGAAGGATTTTAATAGTCAAATGAGAGAGGTAGAAGAGTCCTTCAAAAATACAATTGGCCAATTGGAAAAAAAATACACTGAAGAAAACAAGTCCCTAAAAAACACAATTGGCCAATTGAAGAAGGAAGTACAAAAACTAACAGAAGAAAACAATCTGTTAAAAACTAGAATTGGACAAATGGAAACTAATGTCTCTGAGAGAGCAAGAATCAGTCAAACAGAAACAAAAAAATGAAAAAATAGATGAAAAAAAATACCTCATCAGTAAAACAACCGACCTGGAAAATCGACTCAGGAGAGACAATTTAAAAATTATTGGACTACCTGAAAATCACAATGAGAAAAAGAGCCTGGACAATATCTTTCAGGAAATCATAAAGGAAAACTGCCCGAAGTCCTAGAACCAGAAGGGAAAATAACCATAGAAAGAATCCACCGATCACCACCTGAAAGAGATCCCAAATTGACAAGCCAAGGAATATAATAGCAAAATTCCAAAATTACCAGATGAAAGAGAAGGTGCTGCAAGCAGCCAGAAAGAAACAATTTAAATATCATGGAACCACAGTCAGGATTACACAGGACCTTGCAGCTTCTACATTAAAAGACGCAGGGCATGGAACATGATATTCTAAGGCAAAGGAGCTTGGAATGCAGCCAAGGATCAATTACCCAGCAAAAATGAGCATCATTTTTCAAGGGAGGAGGTGGATATTCAATGAAATAGGAGACTTCCAAACTTTCCTGATAAAAAGACCAGAGCTCAACAAAAAATTTGATCTTCAAGTACAGGACTCAAGAAGGACTTAAAAAGGTAAATGGGACAGAAAGATACAATATGTTGTTAATAAGGGGGGGGCTGTTTAAACCCCTACAAGGGAATATGACACTTGCAACCCTTGAGAACTGTATTGTTATTACACCATGTTAAAGGAGTATACATAAAGAGGGTGGATATTAGTTGACTTTGATGTAATGATAAAAAAATCTAATCAAGTGGGTTAAATGGATCCAAATAAGTGGATCAATCTGATCTTAGAAAATGTACTGAGAAAGGAGGAGGCAGACAAGGGTAAATTACATTACAGGAAAAGACACAAAATCCTATTACAGCAGAGGGAAAGAAGGGGGGGGAGCATTGTTTGAACCTTACTCTCATCAGATTTGGCTCAAGAAGGGCATAACATAATCAGTTAGGTATAGAAATCTAACTTGCCCTATAGGCAGTAGGAGGAAAAGGGGAAAGAAAAGGAGGGGGAAAGAAAAGGGAGGGGGGAAAGAAGGGAGGGAAGAAGCAGTAAGACTAAAGGGGAAGAAAAGGGAAAGGGATAATAAAAGGGGGAGGGACTGAAGGAGGTGGTCAAAAGCAAAACACTAGTGAAGGGGGAAAGGAAAAAGGAGAAAGAAAAGCATAAATAGGGGGGAAAAGGATGGAGAAAAAGACACAGATAGTAATCATAACTGTGAATGTGAATGGGATGAACTCTCCCATAAAACGGAAATGGATTGCAGAATGGATTAAAAACCATAATCCTACAATATGTTGTTTACAGGAAACACATTTGAAAAAGAGTGACACATACAGGGTAAAGGTAAAAGGCTGGAGCAGAATATATTATGCTTCAGCTGAAGTAAAAAAGCAGGGGTAGCAATCCTGATCTCAGAGAAGGCAAAAACAAAAATAGACCTAATCAAAAGAGATAAGGAAGGAAACTACATCCTGCTAAAAGGCACCATAGACAATGAAGTAATATCATTACTAAACATATATGCACCAAATGGTATAGCATCCAAATTCTTACAGGAGAAGTTCAGGGAGTTACAGGAAGAAATAGACAGCAAAACTATACTAGTGGGGGACCTGAACCTCCCCTCTGCACTAGATAAGTCTAACCACAAAATAAACAAGAAAGAAGTTAAGGAGGTGAATAGAACATTAGAAAAGTTAGGTATGATAGACCTCTGGAGAAAACTGAATGGGGATAGAAAGGAATATACTTTTTTCTCGCAGTACATGGCACATACACAAAAATTGACCATGTACTAGGGCATAAAAACCTCACAATCCAATGCAGAAAGGCAGAAATATTAAATGCATCCTTTTCAGATCATGATGCAATAAAAATTATATGTAATAAAGGGCCATGGAAAGATAGACTAAAAAATAATTGGAAACTAAATAATCTAATCCTAAAAAATGATTGGGTCAAACAACAAATCATAGAAACAATCAATAATTTCATTCAAGAGAATGACAATAATGAGACAACATACCAAAACCTATGGGATGCAGCAAAGCAGTTCTTAGGGGAAGTTTTATATCTCTAAATGCTTACATAAATAAAATAGAAAAAGAGGAGATTAATGAATTGGGCATACAACTAAAAAAACTAGAAAAAGAACAACTTAAAAATCCTCAACTAAACACCAAATTAGAAATATTGAAAACCAAAGGAAAAATTAATAAAATTGAAATTAAGAAAACTATTGAACTAATAAATAAAACTAAGAGCTGGTTTTATGAAAAAAACAATAAAATAGATAAACCTTTGGTTAATTTAATTAAAAAAAGAAAGAAGAAAACCAAATTACTAGTATCAAGAATGAAAAGGGAAGCTACCACCAAGGAAGAGGAAATTAAAACAATAATTAGGAATTATTTTGCCCAACTATATGCCAACAAATTTGACAATCTTAGTGAAATGGATACATATTTACAAAAATATAAATTGCCCAGATTAACGAAGAGGAAGTAAAATACTTAAATAACCCCATCTCAGAAAAAGAAATTGAACAAGCCATTGATGAACTCCCTAGGAAAAAATCTCCAGGGCCAGATGGATTTACATGCGAATTCTATCAAACATTTAAAGAACAATTAATTCCAATACTATATAGACTATTTGGGAAAATAGGTGAAGAAGGAGTCTTACCAAATTCTTTTTATGATACAAATATGGTGTTGATACCTAAACCAGGAAGAGTCAAAATAGAGAAAGAAAATTATAGACCAATTTCTCTAATGAATATAGATGCAAAAATTTTAAACAAAAATACTAGCAAATAGATTGCAGCAACTTATCACAAGAATAATACACTATGACCAGGTAGGATTTATACCAGGAATGCGGGTTGGGTTCATTATTAGGAAAACTATCAGCATCATTGAGCACATCAACAACAAAACCAACAAAAAATACATGATCATCTCAATAGATGCAGAAAAAGCTTTTGATAAAATACAACACCCATTCCTATTAAAAACACTAGAAAGCATAGGTATAAATGGAGTCTTCCTTAAAATAATAAATAGCATATATCTAAAACCTTCAGCAAGCATTATATGTAATGGGGACAGGCTAGAAGCATTTCCAATAAGATCGGGGGTGAAACAAGGATGTCCATTATCACCACTGTTATTCAATATTGTACTGGAAACCTTAGCTTTAGCAATAAGAGAAGAAAAAGAAATTGAAGGCATTAGAATAGGCAAAGAAGAAACAAAGCTATCACTCTTTGCAGATGACATGATGATATACTTAGAGAATCCTAGAGAATCAAGTAAAAAACTACTTGAAATAATAAACAACTTTAGCAAAGTTGCAGGCTATAAAATAAACCCACATAAATCATCAGCATTTCTATATATTACCAACGAAGCCCAACAGCAAGAGATAGAAAGAGAAATCCCATTTAAACTTACTGTAGACATTATAAAATATTTAGGAGTCTACCTCCGAAACAAACCCAGGAACTCTATGAACACAATTACAAAACACTTTTCACACAAATAAAATCAGATCTAAATAATTGGAAAAACATCAGTTGCTCATGGGTAGGTCGAGCTAATATAATAAAAAT
This sequence comes from Phascolarctos cinereus, assembly GCF_003287225.1. Lineage (NCBI taxonomy): Eukaryota > Metazoa > Chordata > Mammalia > Diprotodontia > Phascolarctidae > Phascolarctos > Phascolarctos cinereus. The sequence goes on along the minus strand of NW_027556098.1, from coordinate 57,374,799 downwards.
GACAATCCTACCTAAGCTAATTTACTTATTCAGTGCCATACTAACCAAACTACCAAAAATTATTTTATAGAGTTAGAAAAAATAGTAACAAGATTCATTTGGAAAAACAAAAGGTCCAGAATATCAAAGGAACTAATGAAAAGAAATGCAGGGGAAGGTGGCCTAGCAATTCCAGATCTTAAATTGTATTATAAAGCAGCAATCATCAAAACTGCTTGGTACTGGCTAAGAAATAGGGAGGTGGATCAGTGGAATAGGTTAAATATGCAAGACACAGTAGTCAATGACTATAGTAATCTATTATTTGATAAACCCAAAGACCCCAGCTTCTGGGATAAGAACCCACTCTTTGAAAAAAACTGCTGGGAAAACTGGAAAAGAGTATGGCAGAAACTAGGCATAGACCCAAATCTCACACCATATACCAAAATAAAGTCAAAATGGGTTCAGACTTAGATATAAAGGCTGATACCATAAGTAAACTGGGAGAACAAGGAATAGTTTACCTATCAGATCTATGGAGAACAGAAGAATTCATGACCAAACAGGAGATAGAGAACATTATGAAAAGCAAAATGGATAATTTTGATTACATTAAATTGAAAAGTTTTGCAAAACAAAGCCAATGCAACTAAGATTAGAAGGAAGGTAGAAAATTGGGAAAGAATTTTTACAACCAGTCTCTCTGATAAAGGCCTCATTTCTAAAATATATAGAGAATTAAGACAAATTTATAAGAACACAAGCCATTCCCCAGTTGATAAATGGTCAAAGGATATGAACAGACAGTTCTCAGATGAAGAAATTAAACCCATCTATAGTCATGTGAAAAAATGCTCTAAATCGTTATTGATTAGAGAAATGCAAATCAAAACAACTCTGAGGTACCACATCACACCTATCAGACTGGCCAACATGACAAAACAGGAAAATGATAAATGTTGGAGAAGATGTGGGAAAATTGGAACACTAATACATTGTTGGTGGAGTTGTGAAATGATCCAACCATTTTGGAGAACAATTTGGAACTATGCCCAAAGGGCTACAAAAATGTGCATACCCTTTGATCCAGCAATAGCACTTCTAGGGCTATATCCCAAAGAGATCAAACAAATGGGAAAAGGACCCACATGTACAAAAATATTCATAGCAGCTCTTTTTGTGGTGGCAAAGAATTGGAAATGAGAGGATGCCCATCAATTGGGGAATGGCTGAGCAAGTTGTGGTATATGAATGTAATGGAATACTATTGTGCTATAAGAAATGATGAACAGGCTGACTTCAGAAAAACCTGGAAAGACTTATATGGTCTGATGCTGAGTGAAGTGAGCAGAACCAAGAGGACTTTGTACACAATAACAGCCACGTTATGCAATGACTAAGATTGTTAAACTGAACCCTTCTCAGCATTACAAGAATCTAAGACATCTCCAGAGGCCTCGTGATGGAAAATGCTATCCACATCCAAAGAGAGAACTATGGAAGTCAAAATTGCTATCACTTATTTTTACCTTCTGTTGAGTTTCGTTTCATCTTTCTGATGGTTCCTCCTATTGGTTTTAATTTTTTACTTACAACTTCACTAATGTTTAATGGGTATGTAAATGTAAAGCCTATATCAGATTGTGCTCTCTCTTGGGATGGGTGGGGGGGAGGAAGGGGGAGAAAAATTTTCAACTCAAAAGCATATGGAAGTGATTGTTGATAACATCAAAATAAATTTTTAAAATTTTTTTTAAAAAAAAGAAAAAACCTCCTAATTATTAGTGGTTTAAAGCATTTTTTAATGTGGTTGTTAATAGCTTGGATTCTTTCCTTCAAAACTGCCTATTTATATGCTTTGACTGTTCACCTATTGTGTGATGGCACTTTGTCTTCCATAAGTTTTAATCAGTAAGGTTTATATTTAACATTTCTGTTTTTCTGCATTTTTTGACATTACAATACATGATTAGCTTTTGTGAAGGTATTATGCACAACTGGAAAATATTAATATTTCATTCTAATCCAATTCAGTAATCACCAGAGATCATATCTAACTTTTCTAAATTTCTATATACAACCTTAAATTCTTTTTTATTTTTCTTTTTATAAGATAGGTCTACATCTGGGAGAGGCACACTGAGCTCCCCACTTTTGTTTGTAATTTTGATGTCTATTTCTCCCTATAATTTAATTAATTTTTGCTTCAAGAATTTAGAAGCTGTGCTATTTGTTGCATACATATATATAATTTATTACTATTTTATTATCTAATATGACTTTAAACACAATGTAGTTTTGCTACTAAAAATGTTCATCTGCACTGTTGTCATGTCTGAGATTGTGACAGCTACCCCTGTTCTTTTAAATTTGCTTATAGTATGATCAACTCTGCTTCAACTCTTCATCTTAATTCTCTATGAACTTTTGTTTTTCAAGTGTTTTTATTAGAAATATGTTGAGAGGTATAGAAATCTATCTTATACTACAGGAAAGTAGGAGGGGAAAGGGATAAGAGAAGTGGGGAGGGCTGATAGAAGGGAGGGCATATTGATGGAGGCAGCAGTCAGAATGTAGGCAGATATAGAAGGTAAAATGAGGGAGAGAAAAGGATAAACAGCGGGATATAAGATGGAAGGAAATACACAATTAGCAATCATAACTGAAAAAATTTACAGTAAGCTAATCTGGTAAAGGCTCATATCACAAATATATAGAGAACTGAGTCAAATTTAAAAAAAAAATAAGAGCCATTCCCTAATTGATAAGTGGTCAAAGGACATGAGCAAGCAGTTTCCAGACAAAGCAATCAAAGCTATCTATAGTCATATGAAAAAAATTCTCTAAATCACTATTGATTAGAGAAATGCAAATTAAACCAATTCTGAGGTACCACCCTATACCTATCAGATTGGTTAATATGACAGAAAAGGAAAATTATAAATGTTGGAAGGAATATGGGAAAATTGCAACACTAATGCATTATTGGTGGAGTTGTGAATTAACCATCCTGAAGAGTAATTTGGAACTATGCCCAAAGGGCTATAAAGTCATGCATACCCTCTGACCCAACCATACCACTACCAAGTATATATCCCAAAGAGATAAAAAAAAAAAAGGTAAAGGACCTATATGTACAAAAACGTTTATAGTGGCTCTTTTGGTGGTGGCAAAGAATTGGAAATTGAGACAATACCTATCAATTGGGGAATGGCTGAACAAGTTGCGGTATATGATTGTGATAGAATATTGTGCCCTAAAAAACAATGAGTAGGAAGCTCTCAGAAAAACCTGGACTTATATGAACTGATGCAAAGTGAAGTGAGCAAAACCAGCAGAACATTATAGACAGTGACGGTAATATCGTATAATGATTAATTATGAATGACTTAGCTATTTTCAGCAATACAATGATCCAAAACGGTTCTTCAGGACTTTTAATGAAAAATGCTATCCACCTCCAGAGAAAGAACTGATGGGATATTAATGCAGATCAAAGCATACTTTTAAAAGTTTTCCTTTTTATGGTCTTTTTTTCCACAATATGAATAATATGGAAACATATTTTGCCTGATTGTACATGTAAAACCTACATCAAATTGTTTGCCTTCTCAATGAGGTAGAAGAGGAAGGAGGAGGGGAGAGAATTTGGAACTCTAAATTTTTTTAAAATAAATGTAAAAAATTGTACATGTAAGTGGGGGAAAATAAAACATTATTTAAAACAAAAAGAAATATGTTTAGGATTCTACTTTCTAGTTTTCTTGCTTTCATTTTTCTTTTTATAACTGAGTTCATTCCATTTACATCTAGTTATAGTTAACTGCGATTTCACTCCATCCTATTCTCTTTCATCCATTTTGGTTTTCATCAGTTCATTACTCACATAAAATTTTCTACTTTCTGTTCTAAGCTATTTATTCTCTTTCCAATTCTTTCCCCTACTGTACTTATTTTACTGATACATTTTTTTAAAAAAAATCTTATTCTGGGCTAAGCCTAATAATCTAAACCAGACCGATCAATAAAACGCCATAAAGCACTCAGTAATCATGAAATGAAAAAAAAACACTTATTAACAAAATATTAAAAGAGTATAATTTCTAAAGTTGATTAAATGATACTACCCTCTGCCTCCATAGTTTCCACAGGATATTTGCTGGGAAAGCAGTCCTCAGAGGACAGTATGAGCTATGACAAAAACCTCTAATACAAATTCCCCCTAATCTGAGCTTTCTTTGCTTGAGGCAGGCAGGAAGCCAAATGGCCTCTCTGACCTTTAAAGAAATAGCCCAGATTTTATGACACCAGAGCCTTTATTTGGTTAGGAGGGTACTAGCCATATCCAACAATGAGGAAGGGAAAGAAAAATCAAGAGATGGTGGTGGAAGGGAGAGGAGGAGGAGAAGATTGTAGCCAACGCCATGGCAGCATGTGGGCACAGTGCAGTTTTTGGTAATGGGTAGTCAATTGGCTGATCCTCCTCAGGGATGGTCCTGGATGGGTCTTCCCAAGAAAGCAGCAGCAGAATGTACATGGCAACAGCAGCACCAATGCTGCGAAACAGCTATCACTCCTACCACATCCTATCACAGGGCTTCAAGGAAAGACAACCCAGGAGGGATGGAAGATGTTTGCGAATGAAATTCTATTTTTATGAATGCTATTTTTTCTAAATTACATGTAAAAACAATTTTTAACATTTAAAAAAATTTAGTTCCAAATTATCTTCCTCCCTCCCTGAGACAATAAACAATTTGATGTAGGTTATACACGTGCAATCATACAAAACCATTTCCATGTTAGTCACGTTGTGAAAGAAAATATAGACCAAAATAGATTAATAGATGATGGATAGATAGATAGATAGATAGATAGATAGATAGATAGATAGACAGATAGATAGATGAATAAATAAATAAAATAACTGGACAAATAAATAAAGTGATAAACAGTATGCTTTGATCTGCATTCAGACTTCATTTGTTTCTCTGGAGGTGAACAGCATTTTTCATCGTGAGTCCTTTGGATTATTTTGGATCAATGTGTTGCTGAGAATAGCTAAGTCATTCACAGTTGATCATCATATAATGTGGCTGTTACTATGTACAATGTTCTCCTGGTTCTGCTTATTTCACTTTGCATCAGTTCATGCAATTCCTTCCAGATTTTTCTGAAATCATCCTGCTCATCATTTCTTATAGCACAATAGTGAAAATGAAACTCTAAACACACAAAGGGATATGATTCCCCTGAGGAGGGAAAATTGGATTTGCCTGAAGAAACCAATGTGGATGCATGGGGGACTCAATGACTAAATTAGATTTTTAAAAAGAAATGTGTAGAAGTTAGAATCAAGAATGAGATGAAAGTTAAGAGTACACGGCACAGTCCTATAAAAATGATGTTAATAATGCTAAAGAATGAGTAATAGAAGCTAAGGACAATAAAATGTGTTTCTCTTTAAGTTATAATGGGAGAAAAAGGAGGAACAACCATCTTGCTTGGGGTAGATGGAACCACGATAACCAACCAGCAACAGAGAAAAAGTAGAGATGTTGAATTCTTTCTGTTTTCTCTGCAAAGCAAAGTGACCTTCATGCTGGAAATAACAGAACAACGATGACTAGCAGGAAACTGAAATGCAAAATTGCTAAGGAGGTGGTAAGAAACACCTAGGTGCCTTTGATGGCTTCAAGTCACCTGAACTACAACCTGGAGTCCTGAAGGAACTGGTAGAGTTCTGAGCCACAGTGATATCTGAAAGATGACAAAAAATGAAAGGTGCCACAAGATTGGAGAAGGATAAATGACCCAATTTCAAAAGAAGGAAAGAACAGAGGCTGCAAAATATAGACCAGTCACCTGGCCGTGGGGAAATTCTAGAATAGATCATGAAAGAGATGACTGGTGGACATCTGAAAAGGAAAGTGGTGATTACAGAGAGCCATTATATCTACAACAAGAATAGGTCATGCCTTTTTTGACAGAATAACTTTTAGATGAAGAGAATGATGTGGATATAATTTACCTAGATAAATCATACCATACTATTTTTGTGAAGAAGATAAATATGGATTATATAATATCAAATCAGATAGATTCAGAAATTGGTTGGATGGCCAGACTAAGGCTGTTAATGGTTCAGTGTCAAAATGGCAGTAGTATAGAGCATATGCTTAGCAAGTCTGCAGATGATACAAAAAAAGGGAGGGATGGCCAACATAATTTATGGCAAAGTCTGGATCCAAAAGGATCTTCGGAGGTTGGAGGAGTTAGCAAATTATGGTCCATGGGCCAAACTGTGTTTAAAAGCTGACCCCTGCGCTAGAACACTGGGCTGAAATCTGTTAAGATCAGATCCAGTAAGGATAAATGTAAAGTCTAGGACTTGGGCACAGAAAATCAAGTAGACAAAAGTATTGAGAAGAACTAGATAGACAGGAGTTGTTCTGGATATAGTGGCACCTAGCTTTCCTGGATGTGGTGTCCCTAGATAGTTCCACACAGAACTAGATAGACAGGAGTTGTTCTGGATATAGTGGCACCTAGCTTTCCTGGATGTGGTGTCCCTAGATAGTTCCACACAGAAGAAAGAATGAGGACAGGGCCAGAGAGTGTCAACTAGGCCTATGAACAAAAGAAGTCCATCCTGATGAGGTAAGTCTTCCCAAAGGCCGGTTCCAAGAAACTGCTGGAATATACAGAATGTCCCCATTCTTGGGACAGCACTGATTTATCAAAGATGCTGCCTCTGGAATATAGGATATTACGATAGGACCAGCATTTTGCTGATGCTATTTTCTTCAGCCCCCAGCTTCCCTGACATAACCTCCTCCCCGCTACACAATCTGTTTGGTTCCCACCTTTCCAGATATAGCTTCTTGGTCTAGGGAAAAAGAAACAAACAGAAAAACTCCAGCCATACAAAGTCTGGGCCTCTAAGATGTGGTGGGTACCTGGGACCATGTGAGTTGTACTTGTCTGATGACTTATTAACCAGACGAGTTTTCAGATGGAGACAAGGTGGGTCACCACATCCAGGAAAGCTAGGTGCCACCATATCCTTGTTGCATATTCTTACCATGTTAAGGCAAAACGATCCTCCTTTCTTAAATGTTCATTGTCTTGCAAGTGCCTCATTTTGTCCCAAGACCGAATCTGAACTAAGATGGTTAGATCCATACCTCCAACAGACCCAGCATTTATAATCAAGAATAAGATGACTGTGTTGTTTTAAAAGTCCATTCCAACACTTCCACAAAACTAGCTGCCTGAGGATGGCACAGAAGATGGAAAACCCAGTGAATGTGGTGGTAAAGATCTCAGATCTTCTTCACAATAAAACAGATCTTGGTCAGGCGGCAGTATAGGGGAAGCCCATAAGGAAGAAGGATGTGTGCTGTCAGGGCTCTGATAGTGGTGGTCTCAATACTAGATTAAAATGTTGCTGCCATCCTATATCCCAAATAAATATCATCTGTACTAAGAGCCTGAGACGGAAGAAGGTCAAAACAATCAATTTGACATTCACAAATAGGTTGAGAATGATGTGATATGCCATAGCGATCCTTGAAAGGTGGATGTTCTGATTAGTAAGACAAGCATGACTGCATTATCCTTACCTAAGGGGAATCATATGGTCCTATAGCCACCACAACATGGCATTATCAAAAAAAAAAAACCTAATCCCTAATCTCTGCTCTTCTGGTGACAGCATCAACTCGACTATTCAGTTCAGCAGAAGTTGTATGATGTTGGTGGGTGCTAACATGCCCTAGAAACTTTATTTGGTGGAAAACATAGACACAATTCCTGACTCCAAAATGGACAAGCATTTAATTGTACAATTCTGGTCTCTTCAAGCACCTGGTCATTCAGTCAAAACCATGGCTACAACGCAGAAGTCATTATAAATTAGCACCTTGTCTGCCATGTCCCTGAAGGATCTCTAGTACCAATAATATAGTTCACAGGATGTTCCACTGCCTGCATCCCCATCTCTTGGAACATTGCCTGTTCCTTGATTAATGGCCACAGAGGTCCAGTAGCATATACCTTTCATACCACAGAGAACCATCAGTGAAATAATTAAAACAATATTTCTCAAGAGCTAGGTTCATATAGGCAAAGGCTCACTGGGCTAATGGAAGAGGCAAACAATTGCCTCCAGCAACATCCCAGGTAGGGCACTAAGACCTTAGGAGCCTACACAGCACCCAGCTTGGATATATCATATCCACTGAAAAATGTAAGCTTACTGCGCCATATCCATCCTGTTAGAGGATCCATCTCACATTATCTGATCCATAATTGACAACTTCTAGACAAAGGGTAATAAGAAACTAGGGTCCAATAACAGGCAGGCGACTGTCTTTCAAAAGTGGCATAATGAACAGCCAACTCAGAGAGATCATGACTCTAGAAGTCTTGGTTGTTGTTGAGTCGTTTTTTCAGCACTGTCTGACTCTTCATGACCCCATGTGGGGTTTTCTTGGCCAAGATACCAGAGCAGTTTGCCATTTCCTTCCCCAGCTTGTTTCAGAGATGAGGAAACTGAGGCAAACTGGGTTAAGTGACCTCCCCAGGGTCACTGAGTGTTTGAGACCAGATTTGAACTCACAAAAATGAGTCTTCCTGACTTCAGTCTTGGCGCTCTATCCTCTATGCCACCTGACTACTTTAATCCAGTTACCCCTTTGTACTGGCCAAAGGCTTCACGGAACCTGATCCTTATAGACAAAGACTTCCAACATAAGCTTTATAGGATCATAAGACTGTTAGATGGTAGAGCCCTTTAGATCTTCCAAAGTGAGATAGCCTGTTCTGGGCACCATTTGAAAGAAGTAGATTTGTAAGAAACTAGCATCATCAAGATATCCAGGTGGGGAATATGGATCTCCAAAACCTGAAGATTCCAATAAACCTCTGGTCTTCCTTGTTAGCCTTTAAGGGAGTGAGTGTCAATAGCCTATTATGGACCACATCCTCAGACAAATCTCACTTAGAACCTACTAGAACAACAGTTCCTCAAATTTAAATGCAAACTTCAGTTGGGTAACTGAACATCTAAACAGAGTAAGGAATGATCAGCTAGGGGTGGGAGGATTTCAGAGATATCTTAATTCTGCTGGGGCAGAAAAACCTTTACTTATCCTGATCTCAGATGTCCTGATATATACAGTATGCTAACACCCCTAGAGGGCTGACCATCAATCATCTCATTTTATTCATCCCATGTTTCAAAAGCCAGACCTTACAGAAAATATCATCATTGCTTCTACCCACTTACTGTGGCAACAGACAAAGTCCCTCCTCCCATCATCCCTAGACTGCCTGTTGTGTGGACAGCACTATTGCCCTGAGAGCTGATGAGGCTGTTTCAGTCTTGCTTGGACATCACCAATTAATCTACCTAAGCCAGCAGTATAATCTGGCAGGAAAGGTCCATACCATATCTAAAGCCTGTTGCTTCAACAGCTGTGGTTCTGCCCAAAAAAACAGCATCTAATTGCAGGCTAAGCTTGCCAGTTATAAGTAATGACATGTCATGGGAAGGGGACATAAATCCAGTCCACCGTTTCAATTTACACCTTCCTTTGCTTTCCTTCATTCAAGGAATCAGCTGTAGAGGGAATTCATCTTTATGGAGCCACATAATGAACCTTCTATTTTATCCCCCTGAAAAAAGGACCATCCTCATCTGGAGCCTCCAAATGATTTGTCTGATTTTACAAGAGCAAATTCTCTGTAAGCTCTCCCAGATGATAGAACTTTGTAATTGACAAAAAGTTTAAATTTCCCCCATTAGACCACACCCTCAGTAGCCACTGTTTGAATGTTTAATTAGTTTGCTGTTTTAATTTTTCCTGTAACCACCTCAGTTCCTTAGTAGTGAAAGCATACCCACACTCTAACACTCTCGTTGGAGCAAGTAACTACCCACGAAGTAGTATGCCAGGGTGTATCAACAGGATAAGCCCAGAGTTGTATTACTCTTGCCTATAATTCCTATTCATCATCACTCCTGCTCCTATTCCCCTAAAGCCCTAATCATGGCAATGTTTAGTATATTCTCAGAGAAACCTGGAGAGAATGCCTTCTACTTGTAGCCTATCAGTCCTGTCCTCCATTAGCATTTCTCTTTTCACCTGATGTTATGGCTGATTCCATTAACCATTCCCCTGCCTTTAAGGCATGATTTTTAAACATCAGAAGTTCATTTGCCTCAGTTTCCTCCACACAAAATAACAGCACCTCCCTTTGCTGAGTTAATGTGAGAATCAAATGAATTGATATTTCTAAAGTGCTCAGCACAGTGCCTGGCACGCAGTAGGTGCCATATAAATGTTTGTTCCTTTCCCATTACCCTCTGCCTCTAAGTGCCCAATTTAAATAGACAATTGAACTTCACTCTCCTCTTTGTGGCAATCTAGCCTCTACAAAACTTTAAATAAAAGCAAGGTAATATTTTCACTGTCCCTGTTAAGTTTTTCAAGTATCCATCATACCAATATCATAGGGCAATTGGGAGCTTTCTCCTTATCCCACTAAAACAGTTCCACATAAACTCCAAATGTTATTGCCACAGGAAACTAAAATGTTGTATCTGGCTTCTCCATCACACAGGGCCCAACACTATTCTGTCACCTAAGAAAATGAATTTAACCTGTGAACAATACCAAATATTTTGGATCAAACCTAACCTAGGCCAGTCCAGTGATTTGGGATCAAGAGATAAAACACAATAAAGCATTGTGGACCATAAAATGCATTCAAAACAACTTTAATGATAAGTGATTGAAAGAATTTCTACACTGAAAAAGAATATACACAAAAAGCTACTCTCTTTCCACTCTATATTCACCATGACAATACAGGCCCAGTCACCATAGGGCAGCAGGAGCTCCAGGAAAACCCCTGATACCACCCCCCCCCAAGCTAAGCCATTTATGCTTCTGGAGGCTAGGAAACCAAATGTTCTGCACTCTCCCCATTAGAGGACCAGCCTAGCTTAAATGACATCATATCCACCACCTGGTATGTATGGTGTTGGGTGGATCAATATGGCAGCCATCAAAGGGAGTTTGGAGCCTCGGGAAGGGGAGCCTTGGAATGAGAGAGAAGGAAGTAGGTCCTTAGTGCCTCACTCAAAATCCACATCCCCAGAACAGCTGCACAAAGGAACAGTAGCAAAGCAAGCAGAATAACAGTGTCAGTTGTGCAAAACAGCTACCGCTCTGACCATGTATCTCTCGCTTCATTCTTCCAGGTATTCTTGTATAATCTCTGTGGCAAAGTCATCCCCCACCCCAGACTCTGCTTTGTAGTTTTCTGGGTTGGTCTCTTGGGCATCTCTGGACATATAATATTGCTTCATAGTATTCTGAGTCTTCTGTTTACTCAAATTTCAACCTCCCAAATCCTGACTTCGGAATCTGTGCCAGACCCTGCCGCCTTGTGCACTCCTGGATGAGGCAGTCAGGCACCGTTGGATCCTGATTTCAATTACCTGGGTTCCTCATGCAGCACTGGTTTCTGCTTTCCCCGATGTGTCTGTACTGTGATAGCTAGAGATGCCTGGACTGTCCAGCTTCACAGCACTGTGATCTTTTAAGGCCCTCTGAAGCATCTCAGGCCAGGCTGATGATTTCCTGAATCCCTGGGACAAGCCAGTGTGAGCACTGCAAACTCCTGGCTCCATGTCCATGGTCAGAGTACTATGGATTTCCTCAACAGCTTTTGGAATATGGCGATGTGATGAAGAAGCATGAAAGATTTGGAAAATACTATTAAAAGTCTTTCCCTGGGGCAGCTAGGTAGCGCAGTAAATAGAGCTCCAGATTTGGAGTCAGGAGGACCTGAGTTCAAATTTGACCTCAGACACCTGACACTAACTAACTGTGTGACCCTGGGCAGGTCACTTAACCTCGATTGCCTCACCAAAAAGCAAAAAAAAAAAAAGTCTGTTCCTTTAACTTAAGAACTCACACATAATGATACTTCTTAACTCTTCCAAGATATTTTCATTGGCCAGGGATCAATGGCTAAACAAAAACAATAGGAAGCAGAATTGTTAGTCCCCCCCACCAAAAAAAAGGAGGAGGAGGAAAATAAGAGAGAGTAGAGAAAGCAGAGGGGGAGGAGAAAGAGGAAACAGAGAAGGAGAAGGAAAATAAGGAGGGGGAAAAGAAGATGGAGAAGGACGTACAAGATGAGGAAATATAATCCATATAATTAATTTACATAGCATTTCTATAGACTCCTAGAACCCACTCACCCAAATGCATCATCTTTATGATACTGGTTACCATGGAAAGGACTAAGTGAAGATATTGTATACTTAGGAAACTTGCATAGAGAATCTCATTTCAAAGTTCTTCAAATAGTATCATGACAAAATATTTACCTATTCAAATAATGTTTGGCAATTAGACAGAAATTCCCAATCAGTAAAACATATTCTTTATGGAATTCAGAAGATTTAAAATTTGTTCTCTTTCTATATTTAAATATTCCATATTTACTCACAAATTTTAAAAAAAAAATTTTCTCTAAAACAAAATGAACAAACAAGAAAAAAATTGTCTTATTTATGTGTCTGACATCTTTCAGACCTCTGATTTTCAGAGCAGAAAGGAATACTCCTAACATACCTTTTTTTTTATTAAAACCAGAAAAAGATTCACTGTCATAGCATTTGAACTGTGCAGACTAACCAGTCAAGGATTCAGAAATGCCTCATTATTGTATTCATTTAGAAAAGATATTCCAAAATCCATTTACTTAAAGAAAGTACCAATATTCAGCGCTTGAAGAATTATAGGAAATGGTTCAAATGTCTCCTTTTAGCATTCTTCAACTAAACCTCACCCTGATGGTAAAACCATCATTGATCGGAGTATTTGGCAAACAAAACTGGTAGAAACAAAACAAAACAAAAGAAACAAACAAAAAAAAACAAAACCCAGCACACGCTAGGGACTATTAGTCTAATGCAGCCACATTAAAAGCAGGTGACTTATATTCTAGCTGATTATTTACACTGAGTATCTGTTATTTCATTTGATCCTCACAACAACTCTGTGAAATAGTGCAGGCATCAACAACCTCACTTTCTAGATGAGAAAAGTGCAATACAGAGAGGGATGAAGTGATTGGCTGAAGGCCACCCAGCTACTAAATAGCTATTCCTAGACTATAACCTAAATCACCTGACTTCCAGTGCAACTCTTTCCCACTAAACATAATATTTCTGTATTTAAGGGGGGAAGCATGACAAATAAAAGTAACAGTGATGTGATAAAAGAGCAAGAGGTTTGGGTGAGACAGGGGGCGTGGGGAACCATTTCCACTCCTGGCTCTGATATTTACTACTTGGGAGCAGGTCACTTTTACTGCTCTGGGTCTTAGTTTCCTCAATTATAAAAATGGACTCTAATATCCTTTTCAGTTCTAAATCTAGGGTCCTGACAGTAATTGAAAAATAGTAATAATAACAATATCTGTTGATGCACTCAACTGTAACATGTATTTGGCATACAGTAGGCACTATATAAATGCTGGGGCAGCTAGGTGGTACAGTGGAAAGAGTGCCAAAGCTGGAGTCAGGAAGATTCCTCTTCCAGAGTTCAAATCTGGCCTCAGACACTAACTAGCTGTGTGACTCTGGGCAAGTCACTTAACCCCGTTTGCCTCAGTTTCTTCATCTGTAAAATGAGCTGAAGAAGAAAAAAAGGCAAACCACTCCAGCATCTTGTCAAAAAAAAAAAAACAACCCAAATGGGTTTGCAAAGAATCACACACGACTAAAAAACGACTGAACAGCAACAGCAGCAAATATCAATGCTTATTCTCTTCCCCTCCTTTCCCTTTCCTCTGTTTCCTAAAGTGTCTCATCTGCTTCTGGAAACACACCCAGTAGAAAAATCTACATCAAAAACTTGGTATTCCAAAGTTGAGCCTAGTTTATGAAGTTGGTCAGGGAATAAAAGACTCATTTTTCCAAAGTAAACCAACATATATATATACATACATACACATACATACACATATAACACACATGTATTTTTATAGACATACATATATATAATACATAATTATGTATGAAAAATCACTTTACTCATTCATAAGTAGCTTATATAAACAAAATAGCAATGCTAATGCTCAATAGGCTTTTCCATGAAGGTTTTTATGAAGAAAAAAAGGGAGTAAAGATGTACAATTTAACAGCTGATTTAAATAGATACCTTGTGGCATCCCACTATTTTTCAGCTGTGGTTCAACTACTTGAATTGTGTCATCTTCAAGGTAGAAGTAGATCTTACAATGTCTTATCCTATATAATTCTTGATTTTTCTCTGGCACTTCATCTTCAAAATAGGCATCAAAAGATAGGACCTGTGAAATAAATGTAAATAAAAAAGTTCAGTAAATGTATATATTTACTTTTAAGATGTGTCTTACAATTAGGTACCTTTTAGTGATATCACCAAGTATTTTGAATATATAGTCAAAATAACATTATGTGAATATTATTTACTTTCATAGCCAACAGTAAGAAAAAGGAAAAGCCATTAGCACAGTGAGATAGTCATTCAAATGTACCATAAATCTAACAAGACACAGCTCACAGTAGATTGCCACGGGCAGGTATTTTACAGGTAATATGCTTCTTCCTGTAGATTAAGAAAGCCTTTGGCTTACGCACATCACTGGCATCACCTCCCACAAAGAATGACAGCAATAACAGCAAAGTATCTTGGTTCCAGGTGAACATTCATCTGGCCTGATACTCCACAGTCCCATTTCCCAAGGCATTTTAAAGAGGCAGAACTACATTCTTCTCCAACTAAACGGCAGCTCTTTCAAGGTAAAGTCTGTGTCTCACATTCCTCCCGAATCCCCACAGTACTGTTCCGAGGGGAGAGACATCACCAGTGATCAAAAAATATCTATTGGTGGAATGGCTCATTGACTAAAGGAAAAGAAGAAAGGAAGAGAGAAAGGAAACAAGAATGTGAAGGGGGAATTCCTTGGAGGGAGGTGAACAACTGCTGTTCTGATCTCCAGTAAGAAATACAGGTTAGTTATTCGCACATAATCTCCCAAAAAGTTTTACTACATCCTTCCCCCAAAACCTGATGATGATGATGATGGCTAACATTTAAACAGGACCTACTGTGTTCCAGGCATTGTGCAAAGCACTTTACATGTGTTAACTCATTTGATTCTCACAACAACCCTGGGAGGTAGATGCTATTAATATCCCCATTTTACAGTTGAGGAAAATGAGGCAAATGGGGTTCCAGCGACTTGCACAGGGTCACACAGGTAGTACGTGTCTGAGGCCGAATTTGAACTCAGGTCTTCCCGACCCCATGCCTGGTGCTCTATCCACCGTACCCTCTGTCGTTGTTGAGTCACCTCAGTTGTATCTAACTCTTCGCGACCCCATCTTGGCAAAGATACTGGAGTGCTTTGCTGTTTCCTTCTCCAGCTCATTTTACAGATGAGGAACTAAGGCAAATAAGGTTAAGCCCAGGGTCACGCAGATAATAAGTGTCTGAGGCTGGATTTGAACTTGGGTCCTCCTGACTTCATGGCCAGCACTCTATCCAGTGGGCCACTTAGCTGTTCCCTAATATTATATCCTAAAGAAATAGTCAAAGGACTGGATGTCTCACAGACATCTCAAACTCACTACGTCTAAAACACCACTCAATAGCTTTCCTTCCAAACCCATTCCTTTTCTGAACTTTTCCATTTCTGTTGAGGGTCATCACTTTTATCTCACATATCACATGCCAAATCTTGTCATGGCAACCTCAACAATGTCTCTGGTATCTGTCTCCTTCTTTCCATTCTCACAGGCACCACCCTATTCACTGCACTATTTCAATGACCTACTCATTGGCCCCCTGCCTCAAGTCTTTCCGCACTCCAAATCATTCTCCATGCAGCTGCTAAAGCACAGGTCTGACTGTGTCACTCACCTACTCGTTAATTTCATTAGTTACCTGTTGTTTCAGTGATAAAGTATAAATTTTGTTTGATATTTAAAAATTTTAAGATATAACAAAATAAAGATGAAGGAATTTAAAGAAAGAAATAAAAGAGGAGGAGCTGTCCTAAAACACCATGGACTACACCCCTCGGTCCCCACCCCCACACAAGCATAGGCAAATCAATGTATTTTATGGAAATAAACTGTAGTATGGGAGGACATATAAAAGAGGGGAAAGGAGATAGGAGATAGAGAAGAATGTATGATATACTCTAATCAAGTACTTGGGAAATAATTAAGAGAAAATAATTCCTGTGGTATCTCAGCAAGCAGGGATACAAAAGACAACAAATAAAGTGGCAGATGAAGTGACTGAAATAAAGAGGAGAGAAAGGAGAATAAGTCTATTTGAATAGGAAGGTAGGTAGGAACCTTACAATGGATCTAATCTGCAGGGTTTCAATGAACAAGGAGACCACTTCTGAGAAAGTCTTGTGCTTCCCTGGACAACATCCTACCTCAGGAATAATAAAATCAGGCTGGTGGGGGCAACTGGCATCCAGAAGGGGGAGGGACCATCAGGGGTGTGCTGGAGCCAGCTCTAACTGGCTTGCAAAAGCCAACTGCTAAATCTTTAGTATTGGGATAGCTAGGTGGCGCAGTGGATAGAGCACCAGGTCCGGGAATTAGGAAGACCTGAGTTCAAATCCAATCTCAGACCAGACACTTGACACTTACTAGTTGTGTGACCCTGGGCAAGTCACTTAACCCCATTGCCCAGCCAAAAAAAAAATAATCTTTATAGTATCAGCATTTAAAATTAGAAACCTCTCTATAAATCAGTGCCCAATTTATTGTTTTATTGATTGTCTAGATTAAATTTAAAGGCATACGTGTATACATTTTTCCACCCTGGAAAGCCTCTATATTGTTCTATAAGCATTGCTAGAGCTCAGGAGGAGTGCAGTAAGACTCGGGAAATAAAATCATCACTAGGACTGGAAGCCTGGTGACTATCAGCTAATAATAATAATGATAGTGATGATGATAATAATAATAATAACTGACATTTATATAATGCTTTAAAATTTGCAAATTGATTTACATTCACTACCTCATTTGAGCCTCACAACATCCCTAGA
This sequence comes from Phascolarctos cinereus, assembly GCF_003287225.1. NCBI lineage: Eukaryota > Metazoa > Chordata > Mammalia > Diprotodontia > Phascolarctidae > Phascolarctos > Phascolarctos cinereus. Next base: position 57,357,669 of record NW_027556098.1, on the reverse strand, counting down.
TGACTGGAACAAGACAGGAGACTGCCTGGCAAACAAGAAAGAAAATGATCATGGGAAGGTCAGGGAGTTGAAGTCGACCAAACAAATTGGGACACAGGGAAATTGCTAACATTGAGCAATGCTTCCATCCTCATCACCTCCCTCAGTAATTGATACTTCTAAGAATAACATACAACAGGAAAAAGGGGGGGGGGAAGGAAGTAAGAGTTACAAGAGAATAGCATAGAAATTTTTCAGAAGAAGAAACTGAAAATTAGTACTTGAGAAGTTTTAATCCCAAAAGGAATACAAAGAGACTAAAGAGGGAATGAATTAAAGAATAAAAGCTTAGAATAGATAGAAAGGGAAGAGACTTAATTAATACAAGGTAAAGAATTTTTTTTAGAAAAAAAAAGATGCAGAAAATGAAACAAAAAACCCTACCAAAACAACCCAGTTCCAATACACTTTTCTGACATTATTAGATATTCCTCCCCTTTATGTACACTATAGTTCAGCCATATAGGTCTTTTCACTGTTCCTCATACACAATACCCTAGCTCCTATCTTTGTGACTTCTATTGACTGTCAACCAATGCCTGGAATTCCCTCCCTCCTCAACTTTGATTCTTAGGATCCCTGGTTTCCTTTCAAGGCTCATCTTTTAAAGGTACTGCCGTGTACATGAAACCTTTGCTTATTCCACCTAGCTGCTAATGGCTTATTCTCCAAACCTACCATTTTCTTGTATCTATTTTGCATACACTTGTTTATTTGTGTGTAGGTATGTGTCTGTGTCTGTGGACTCAGGAATGTTGTCTCTCTGGCTACATTGTAAGTTCCTCCAGGGCAAAGACTATTGCTTTTATAAATGAATAAATAAATAAGCATTTATTAAGTGCTTATGATGTGCTAGGTGCTATGCTAAGTGTTGAGGGATACAAATTCAAGCAAGCAAGACAGTCCCTGCCCTCAAGTAGCATACATCCTAAAAGGAAAGAAGGACTGTTTTGGACAAAGAAGTAATGAGGAGGAAATCCATAGTGCAAATAATTAACATGTCCTTGCTGATTACTGATTTCAGAGTTAACATTAGAAAGCTAGGGGTTGGATAGAGAGAAGCAAAGAGGATGAAGACAAAGAGGCAAGATTATATAGGCAATAACACACAAATTGATTAGAAAAAGGAACTCAAGCCTAGTACTTCAGAAGCATTAAAATCATGAAAAACATAGATACCACATCACCCCAGGTCAATATATTCCAAAGCTATCCATTATGTCTAGGGTCAAATATGCTATCTTTTGGCATTTAAAGCTCTTTACAACCTTCCCTACCTTCCCCATCTTCTTACACTTTACTTCCCTTCAATATTCCCCACTATCCTGCCATTCCTCAAGGACAGGATTGTATCTACTATCTCTGCCTTTCCACTAGCAGTCTCCCATGTTTGGAACATTCTCCCGAATCCTTTTTATCTCTTCAGATCCTTGGTTTCCTTCAAAACTGAGTTCAAATGTTACCTTCTACAGGAGTCCTTTCCTAGTTTCCCAGCTACTAAGGCAAACTCCTCTAACTTTATTTTCCTTTTATTCTATATCAAGTATGCACCAATTTTTTTACATGTTCTCTCCTATTAGCCTGTAAGTTCACTGAGAACAGGGTCTATTTTTGGCTTTCTTTGTATTCACAGCATCTAGCACAGTGTCTGGTACAGAACAAGAGCTTAATAAATAATTGTTCACTGGTTGACCTGGGAAAGAACACCTACTTGACAAAAATTCCTTAAATATTGGAAAATAGTCTGTCAGAATTTATATTTAGATCACTATATTTAAGTACATACCCTAACAACTACACATGAACTGAATGTTAAAGATAATATCATATCAAAAAAATGAGAATATGAATAGATCGTACACCTTTCACACCCTTGGACAAGGAATGAATTCTTAACCAAACAAGGCATAGAGGCAATTGCAAAAGCTAACCTCAATAATTGTGTGAAACTGTAAAGTTTCTGCACAAACAAAATCAAAGCAACTAAGATAAGAAAGAAGGTAGCCAAATTAAGGGGAAAAGAAAACTTTGTATCAAATATCACTCCAGGTCTGATATCTAATCTATATGGACAAGCAACAGAAATAGTTATGTCCAAAAGGCATCCCCCAAAAGATAAGTGATCAGAGGATATAAACAACTCTCAAAATAAGAATTATGAGTTATTAACAACTATGAGAAAGAAAGCTCCAAATTTTGAAATAAAAGAAATGCAAAACCAACCTTTTTTTTTCATCTCAAAATCAGCAAACTGACAAAGATGACAGAAGATGGGAATAATCATTGTTGGAGAGGTTGTACAAAAACAGGTACCTTAAAATATTGTTTGGTAGAGCTGTGAATTACGACAGTGACTCTGGAAAATAATTTGAAACTATGCTAAAAAAGTGACTAAAACATACATATCCTTTGACCTAGAAATTATATAGCTAGGCATATTTAACAAAAAGGTGGGGGAAAAAAAGCAACACCTTATATACACAGAAATATTTATAGCAACATTTTGAAGTACAGAAGAACAGAAAACAAAGTAGCTGGTCATTGCAGAAAATGTGGTTGGGGATGCTGCTTCTGCATATTACTCATTCAGAGGTTGAATGCCTATGTGACAGCATTGGAGTCAGTTTGGACTGGCAATGAGTGTGGGAAATGGCTGGTTTTCATTTCCATAGGGGTGTAGTCTGGGGGGTAGGTGGAAGTTGAATAAAGGAAGCCATAAATTAGAATAAGAAAACACTCTTGATGGGTGAATGGACTAACGAGTGGAAAGCCAGTTCTGAGGTTGGGTGTGGACTGACACATCCATGTCCCAGGCAGAGGGGATGTGGGTTATCCCCAAATGAGGACAAAATTAAATAAGGGCCAGGGTGGCCCTGGGGAGTAAGAGATGTAATTAGGAGCAGAGACCCAAAATTGGGTGCTTCAGATAGGTTGTGACCTCTATAATACCCAGCCAATGGGGAAACAGGGGAGGAAATTCAAATTGGGAACAGGAAATGAAAAGGTGTGCATCTGTCACCAAGTGCTGTCACACATGTGCTCTCACACATGTGGGATGCCAGGCCTTCCCAGGTCATCAATAAAGCTTCTTCCTGATTCAACAATGGCTTCGTGGAATTGGTGATATAGATAAGTCGTTGGCTTGGGAATGGCTAAACAAATTTGGGTACATGCATGTAATATTACTGAGCTGTAAGAAATTATAAATGTGATCATACAGAGAAGCATACATGGAAAGACTTAAATGAATTGATGTTGAATGAAGTGAGAACCAAGAAAAGAACATATACCACAACTACATCAATGTAAAAGGAAACAACAACCACAACAAAATATCTAGATGACTCAGTGGACAGAGGGCTGGGCCTGGAGTTAGGAAGACCTGAGTTCAAATCCAGCCTTAGATACTTACAAGAGGTGTCACCTTGGGCAAGTTACTTAATCTCTGTTTGCTTCAATCTGCTCAAAGGAAAATGGGGATAAAAGTAACACTTAACCTCTCAGGGTTGTTGGGAGGATTAAATGAGATAATATCTATAAAGCATGTAGCCCACGGCCTGCCACATAGTAAATACTAAGTAAATCATAAAAATAATAATTAGTAGTAGTAGTAGCATTATCATTATTATTGCTATTAACAAAACAATTGAAATGGAATAGATCTTCCTTTGCTCCCATCTTCGCAGAGGTGGGAAGACAATGGGTATGAAATATTGCACACATAATCAGAATATTTTGTCCTGAATTTTTTTCCTACCTCTTCTTAAATTCATTGTTATAAGGGATGGGTTTTCTGAGTGCAGGTTGAAAGAGAGATACAATGTGAAATATAGGTGATGTAAAAATGAAAATTATGTACAAAATTTTAATTAAAAAAATGAATACGACCTTATGTTCTGACCAATGTATAAAACTAAAAATGTAAAACATGACTTCATATTTCCTACTAATACACCTTAGACTCTGGACAGAGATATTTTTCTTTGTGTTGAGAAGCTAGCCTTTCAAAAGAAAGAAAGCCATTTGAAATCCTGCAAAGAAAGTGACTAAAATGTCCATGATCCATACAATTAGAGTCTTTCTTTCATCATTTTGAAGAGAATGGAAGATGCTAATAAGAGGTGAAGGACTGCTGCAATTTTTCCCTACATTAAAGAAAACACTCACAAGCAGTTCACATTTTTAGTTTACAAGTTCAGCTTAGTCACATTGCTCTTTTTCTCTTTATACACATACACCTTAGGTCATAATCTCACCATTCTTATGGGGAGACATTGTGACTGAAAGGACATAGAGCTTGGAGGCAAAAGGATCGCCACTCTGTTACTAACCACCAGCGGCCTTGGAAAAGTCCAGTAAACAGTGGAATTCAGCAGTGGAAAGAGTGTTGGAAGTTCACCACTTTCTGTCAAATCATTTAAACCTCCCTGGGCCTCAGTTTCCCTCTCTGAAAGATGAGAAGGCTGGACAAGATGGCCTCTGAGGTCTCTTTTAGCTTTAAATCCATGATTCTCTGAAAGGAAAGGGATGGCACTACATCAGTAGTATCAAACTCAAATGAAACAAATGAAAACATCTCTGCAAGGGGCAGCTAGGTGGTGCAGTGGATAGAGCACCAGCCCTGAAGTCAGGAGGACCTGAGTTCAAATGTGGCCTCAGACCAAACACTTGACACTTACTAGCTGTGTGATTCCCCCCCCCAAAAAAAACAACCACATCCCTGCAGGCTGTATTTTTGACCTAGAAACCCACAAATGAACATTTATCTATGTTGGATTGCATTTTTATTTATTTTGTTATACATTTTCCAATTCAGAATAATTAAACGAATTACTTAAAAAGAAATAACAAAAATGTAAAAACACCACAAAACAATTATGCATTAATTCTAAGTATTTAGGAACTATAAATGTTTTACTAAGTTATCAATCTTTGCAATTATAAACATCAATAATACGAGAACATTGCATGAGATATACCTTTTCCCTCCCACTTTACTAGATTAAATCTATTTATATAAAATAGCAAACAAATTAGAGCAAATGCAATAAGTTGCAAAAGAATAAAAAACATAAACAAAAGACATTCTATATAATTACATTATCTGGATGTTTCCAGGTTATTCTTCCATAGATAGCAAATGATTACGGAAGCAGTATGAGTGCCCAATGTGGGACAAGTCACTGAATTTCTCTGGTCCTCAGTTTTCTCCTCTGTAAAGTAAGTCAACTTGATTAAATGATCTCTAAGGTGCCATTTCGGCTCTAAATGTACGATCCTGTAACTGGTCATATGTGACTGTTAACAGCCAAAAATCATAGAGTGTCGAACTATAAACTTAAACTGATAAAAGAAATCCGTTATTGGTCTCCAGGCTCCCAGAAATTGCATCCAATCTGTGAATCTGCAGTCTGAACAATGCATTCTAATGGAGACCTTACGATCTACTAAAAAATGAGAGAAAAGTCATCCTTCGTGTTTGAGTTATTGTACTTAAGAACGACGGCAGTAATTCTAAATATGTTGCTAGCACCTGAAAGCTTCTATATTCCCCCACGCAAGGGTTAGGGCTGAGGCTAATTTCAAAATGAATGCGCCGAACAGGTCTTGATTTGTTTATGGAACCCCCGATTTAGAAGTGCCTAAATATTTGTCCTGGGTATTAACTAAGATGCAGTATGCGGTTCACAGCCTCATTAAAGCAAGTAAATATTTCATAGCTTTAGTATCTGATCTCAACCTTAATGAATGTTTAATAGAAGCTGACCAACAACAACAGCAAAAACCTGAAGGAATTATGTTCCATTTAGTTAGAACTGGGGTCTCTAAGCTGCTACAGCCGCTTCTCAAGTAGTCTGAAGCTAAAATTATACCAGCCCCATAAAACACTCCACATGATTTTATACTAACTAAAAGACTACAAAATACGGTTTGAAATTTATAAATTAAATATTTTTTAAAAGAATTTAATACAACTTGCAATTTGAAAAAAAGTACAGGAGAATGGTTTAATGTACTTGGAGCAGCATCAGATATTCAGTAGACAGAATACATTGCCTGAAATGCTGTCAGTACTCCCTTATGAAGCCAGGGTGAAAAAACAGAATCTGTTACGTATCGGCTCCTCACAATTTATTTCTTGGGGAACGGCCACACAAAGCTACCTTTAGGGTAGAGGACGACAGAAAACTATCGCATAAAGCCACCTAAATGTGCTTTTCTGCTCTTTTAAATCATGCATTTATTGGGCATTTATTTTGTACCCCAGTCTATTGCAAGGTAATGAAACTAGAAAAGAAAAAAAGAGAAAACTATAACCTTCATCATAGGCACACAAATAATTTCTTGGGGGGTGGGGGGATGTACCAATTTAGGATTTTGTATTATGTCATAAGTTGGCTAGTGAAAGTCTTCCTAGGATAAAGTTCTATGCCTTAATTTATCCAATCAATGTTGATTAGTGAAATAAAGGTGGACTAATGGAGAACAAACAAAATCTAACTCCTATCTCTTCTCAAGATGCACACACATCTAAGATCTGCTTTCACTATATATGGGATGTAAGATGAGACATTTCTATGGTGACTCTCCAGGTTAAGGTCAATAAACAATATCAGCTCTTCCTATACCTCTAAGAACAAAGATCGTTGGCCTAAAACTTCTTGGTTTGTTTTGGTTTTGTTTTTTAAGTTCAGAGCTCTTAGAGTAATACCAATTGTGCCATCTGGGTGAAAAAAAATGAGGCTATGAGATCTAAATGAAAACTTGATTAGGTAATGGATTCTCTAATAAAATCTATATATTGTTGTGGTGAATTAATGCATCCTAAAAAGACACTGCGTGGGGAAGGAGACAAGATTGCAGAGTGGTAAGAAACAGTACAGTGAATTCAGCTTCGTGAACTTCTCCAAACTGATGTAGAAAATGCACCAGACCCAGTCTGCTGATGGTGAAATCCAGATAGAGTCACCGTGAGTCATTTGTCCAGATGAGTGGGGCATAGGTAAACACACAGGGAGGTCTACACATTGTACTATGCGCACTCTAGCACCCAGGCTGAACATTAGGGCAAGAGGAGGTCCCTGCCCCTTACCAAGGCACCCCAAAACCTACACCAGGGCACTGTGACAGGGACAGAAGCCAAATGCCAGCGTTGACAACTACTGTCGAGTTCCAGATCACAGACCGAGAGCAGACTGACTAAGAGACCTGTGCAGGGGAGTACCCAGAGAGGAAGAAGTTCACAAGCCAGAGTAGCAGTAGCAGTGGCAAGGTTCAGAGGTCAAGCCAGAGCTTCAGATTATCTGAATCTACAGTTCTGTTACTCTGAACAAACAGAACCTCCCAAGTTGGCTGATAGACGCTGAATCCATCAAGAATCTTACTCTTACACATGCCCAAACAAACAAAACAATATCATACCATAATGAGCTATTATGATGGCAAGATACAAAGAAAAGAACGTCTCTAAAACATCTGCAAGCACTGCCTCAGAAAAGAACATAGTTTAAGCATAAACTCAACTAGGATTGCTACAAGAGATGAAGCAAGAATTAAAAGAAAAAAATTTAATGAAGTTTTTATAAATGGAATGAAAGTACTTGGGGGAAAAAATGGAAAAGAAATGAGATCTATGGAACAAAGAACTGGAAAAGAGAATTCACAGCTGGCACAAGAGCTACAAGACCTTGCCCAAGCAATAAACTCCCCAAAAATCTGAATGGACCAAAAAGAAGCCAATGACTCCATGGACAACAAGAAAGATTCAAACAAAGTCAAAAGGCTGGGGAAAATAGAAGAAAACACAAGTTATCTCATAGCGAAACCAACTGACCTTGAAAATAGATTAAGGAGATAAAAAATTAAGAATCTTTGGACTATTTGAACACCATGACCAAAAAAACAAAAACAAAACCAAACAAACAAAAAACATGCCTAGGCATTATATTTAAATAAGTCTTGGGGCAATTAGGTGGCGCAGTTGATAGCGCACCGGTCCTCGATACAGGAGGACCTGAGTTCAAATCCAGCCTCAGACACATAACACTTACTAGCTGTGTGACCCTGGGCAAGTCACTTAACCCATTGCCTAGCCAAAATAAATAAACAAACAAAAAAAATGAATGAATGAATAAATAAATAAATAAATAAATGAATAAGTCTTAAAATAAAACTGTCAGATCTTTTCAAACAGGAAGGCAAAGTGGAAATAGAAAGAATCTACTAGTCACCTCCTAAAAGAAATCCCAAAATGAAAATTCCCAAGAACATTATAGCCAAATTCCAGAGAATGCTATGGATGGCCTCTGACAGGAACACTGATGGAAATACTCACATTGATGAGATCACAAGTTAATCCAAGTAGCTAGAGAATCTTTAGGACCACTCATTAGAAATAAATGAGTTACAATTATTTAAAACAATGCTTCTTTAATTTTATTACTTATTTTCAAATTTTCACAGATAAATGTTATTAACTTTTGTGTGTATTTACATACATGAATATATCATATGTATGCATACACACATACACATATAAATTCATGCTCTTTGACAAACAAACTCAATTTTTAGCACTATGATATTTACAAATTTTACAAATGTTACCTTTACTTCTGTTATTCCTAAAAGGGTTTTATCAGGTACATCTAATAATACTGACTGGAGCCTTAAGGGAACCGATACATGAACATCACATGATTAGTGTGATCAAACCATCAAAGGGTAGGAAGACAATTCTCATCCTTTTCCTCCAGTAATAGCTAATCACTGGGCCTGTATCCAACACAGTCACACCCACCTTCACTCATCATACATACACACTCTGTGCCTTCCCTCCCATATGCAATGCCTCAATCTTCATCCTCCTGAGATGAGCATCAGCCTCTCAGAGCAATGACAATCAAACTTTAATCCTGGGTGCCACTGAGAAAATCCTCCTGCTCCCACCAGCATACCCACCAGGAGAAAAGAAATTACTGATAAAGTATGTGATCAAAACATTGGGAGATCACTACCAAAGACTACCAAAAAGTATTTGAAGGCTATGAGGAAAAAACAAAAAACATTTAGGCATTAGGGTCTTCTCTTTTCTTTTAAAGCTGCTTAGGGCCAGTCTATATTTATTTGTTTTTCTGTTTAGAGAAAAAGCTCTTAACGAGTGACACTGTTCCAGCCCACTCCTACCACCATTTTCCCAAATTCATTCAAATTTAGTCTCCTACCTGAGGCTTTTCCTAATTCTCCCCTAGTCGCTGCCACCTGCCAACGTGCCGAAATAACTTAGTATATTTTTAGCTTTTGCAACTGTATTTCTAATAAGGTCAACCACATACCTGTTTGTCAAATGCTACCCACGATGGTGCATCACTTCCTAGTCCTCGAGGAAAAACGCTATATTTGGGTTTAAGATAGCGTCCAAATAGAGGTTCGCCCCCTATTCCAGGCTTATCTTCATTCACTAGCATGCCAACATGGTTGCAAAAGCCCCAGTGCTGAGATTTATGGAACTTTTCTTTCCCCAACTGTAAATACAAAAAAAAAAGCATACCCAAATTAATCATTTGATTTTTTAATTATTTTTAATATAAATGCTTTAACATTAGTTTCTTCATTTCAAAATAACTGGAAAATAGCACATAATCACCATGAATCTTTACACAAAATCTGTGTCATATTTGAAGTGAAGTAAATTAAGATGTACACAGAAGTCTGAAATGTAGCAAGAATAAATCCTAAGCTCTATGCTATCTAAAAAAAATCATTATTACTGCAAGTAAGCATTTATAATATTTGATCGCTAATTGTTCTCCTCTTTTTATTTGTTCATCCACTAGATTCTTCCTTCAATGCCTCCCTCTGGCATAGTAGAAATGTTGGGTTTTCCAAATCTATCGATTAAGCATAAGTCATGGAAGGAAGGTTCTACTAAAGTACAAGGAACACAAATGGACCAGCAGGGATGTGTATGTTTGGCATCTGAGGACCAAACTCTCTAAATGAAGAGAGGTTCATCCCTAGGAGACTGGCCACCTGGGAAGAAACATTTTGGCCACAATAACTCATTAAAGAGTCCTACTAAGATCCTTTAAATAATGAAATTCTTATTTGCTAGACATACAAAACAACCCAAAATAAATGTCTGTTGATTGATTATTGGACTAAAGATAAGGAACAACAGAAAGCAAGTCAAGCTACTCAACTGTTCTCTCTCTATTTTCTGTTTCTCCCCACCCCAACATATAGATACACATACATACATATAAATATATAGATATATATAATATATACTTTTATTCCCTTTAATAGTAACAAAAATATTTAATTACACAAACAACTAATACATTGTTAAAAAGTATACATTATAAACCCTTAGATTTCTGTGATTTGTAGATTGTTTTAATTTTTTTAATCACATAGTAATTTTGAAAAGGTGGTAACAAAATCTCCCTATTTTCCTCCAGGTCTCCTCCAGAACTTCTTTTTTGTGTATTTATGTAAGCATTTAATGATGTTACTATGGTTACTGCTACACTAGTCAGCGTACAAATCTCCACTTTAGTTCTGTTTTCTTCATTGCTCTGCATTATTCCATAAGTTTAAATTCTTCCCATAGCTCTTTCAGTTGTTCATAACTGTCCATTCTTACGGCATAATAACATTTAATTACATTCATATTCCACAATTTGTTCAGCCAAGTCCCCAACTGAAGAAAGCATAGAATATTTCTAGTTTTTGTGTTTTGTTCTGTTTTGCTATTGTGAATGGTGGCACCAGGAAAATTTCTGTACAAGTAGATTTCTTTTTTTCCCCCAGCCAATAACATCTTTAGGGTACATCTTAAAAGGGAGAAAAATGAATCAAAGAATTTGGATACCTCTGCTGCTATCATTAAATAATCATATAGTTTTTCAAAAGAACTGCACCAATTTGTCAGTAGCATAATAGCATACCTGCTTTTTCACAAGTATATCAGCATTCAGTTTTATTACCTTGCACTATTTTTGCCATTTTGGTAGGTGTGAAGTGGTATCTCAAGGTTGGTTGTTTTTTCAGGGTTTTTTTTTGGGGGGATGAGGCAATTGAGGTTCAGTGACTTGCCCAGGGTCACACAGCTAGTAAGTGTTATGTGTCTGAGGCAGGATTTTGAATTCAGGTCCTCCTGACTCCAGGGCTGGTGCTCTATCCACTTGTGCCACCTAGCTCCCCCCTCAAGGTTGTTCTATTTTGTATGATTATGACAATTAGACAGTTTGAAATCTGCCAAGTCGTTGATAATTTATATTCTTCTTCTTCTGAGAACTGTCTGCTCATATTGACTATTTATCTATAGAGAAATGGATCTTATTTATAAATGCATGACAATTCTTTATCTATTTGAGATGTTGAAATTTAACAGAAATACTCATTATGAAGGTTTTGTCCCAATGCCTCTCTTTTTTATTGTCTTCTGTTGTACAAAAGCTTTTTTATTTTTAAACAATTAATTTAATCTAGCTTTTCTCTCATAATTTCTTTGGCTTCTTAGAGAGCTAAAAAAAATTAATTCTCTAATTGTAAGAGTTAACATTCCATTATCTTTTAATTTGTAATAATTTTGTGCCAGGAATCTCCTCGTAATACACACTGTAACAACAAGATCTAATCCCATTTTTACCATACTGTCATCTAATTTTCCTAATAGTTTTTACTTAATAATATTTTTAAATATTTTCTAATAATTTGTGATAATTGATTTATCAATGCTAATCATTTATATCAATTTCAATTATTCTTTTCCACTGAATGTTTTTTCTATATTTTAAAATAGAAATACCAATTAATTTTTATGATTACTGCTTGACAGCCCTGGCCACCACTGCTGCTGCAACTCCACATGCCTGGGAAATTTTTTATACATACATGCATGCACACACAACATGCTATACATACATTTGCATATATGTGCGTGTATGTGTACATATACATACAAACACACACACCAAGCATCGCCAAGTTGATCTTTACTTAGATCCAATCAAATATGTAGAAATAAATAGCATGATAGCATAATGGTAAGAAGGCCAGCCTTAAGAGTCAGAAACATCTAGGCTCCAGTCTTACCTCTCAAAGCTACTAATCATATGATCGTTAGCAAGTCAGTCTCTCAGCTTCCCCAGGCAACTCTGCAACACTCGTGGTTATAGAAAGGTTGCTGATTTGCATCAAAGGAGGAGGGGTAGTTAGATAGCAAAGTGGATAGAGTGCCAGGCTTAGAGTCAGGAAGACTCATCTTCCTGATTTCAAATCTAGCTGTGTGACCCTGGGTAAGTCACTTAACCCTGTTTGCCTCAGTTTCCTCATCTGTAAAATGAGCTGGAGAAGGAAATGGAAAAACTACTCCAGTATCTTTGCCAAGAAAACCCCAAACAAGGTCACGAAGAGTCACACACGACTGAACAACAACAAAATCAGGGCGGGATGTTTCAACAGCATACTGAGTAAATTATAGGTCAGAATCATCCCTTTCTCTCTCTCTTTTTTTTAAGGCAATTGGGGTTAAGTGACTTGCCCAAGGCCACACAGCTAGTAAATGTCAAGTGTTTGGTCTGAGGTCGGATTTGAACTCAGGTCTTCCTGAGTTCAGGGCTGGTGCTCTATCCACTGTGCCACCTAGCTGCCCCAATCATCCCCTTCTCTCAACACAGTGTAGTAAAACTCAATGTAAGTAAAAATAAACTAAAAAGAAAAAACCACCACAAAACTCTTTCTGCATCAGATAAGAGAGCAGACTGAATAAACAGCATACATTCACATGCATTACCATTTTTCAAATGTATAGTAAAAGCTCTTGTAATTAGTAAAATACAAATTCATTTCAAAGCATTACTAAATTACTAAATTTTTATTTAGTATGTATATTTTCTCAGTCAGGTTAAGGTCCATGAGATCTTTTGAAATGTAAATAAGCTATCATTCTAAAAAATAAAATGGAGTACCACTGTGGTAGAAGTTATTTAAACTTTGAGTGTATAATTGAATTTACTTGTGAAGTCATCTAGTCCTGGTATCTTTTAACATGGAAGATCAGCATTGATCTGTTCAATTTCTCATTCTGATAGTGGTTTATTTAGGGTATGTATTTCCTGTGTTGTCAATTTGAATATTATTATAAATATTCATTCCTTTATTTCTACTCTGTTTTCTTGGCATAGGCATAAAAGTGTTTCTTTTTTTTTCTCCATTTATTATCTTCCCTTTTGCAATCTGATTTTGGTTATGTTTTTATTCTACATTTTTAATATATTTGCTAATGATTTTTTCTCTTTTCAAAGAACAAGTTCTTTTGTTTATTCATTGGTTTTCTATTTCACTAATCTAGCTCTGATTCTGGCGGGTTTTTATTTGTCCTCTGGCTGATCAGTTTGTTCATCTAAAAATATTTTACAGACAATAACTCATAGATCATAATATCACAGATCTTAAAATTGGAAAGAACAATAGAAATCATCTGGTCCAATCCAGTCATTTTATAGTGATGGCACCTGAGGCACAGACAGGTTAACTGAGTTTCCAAAGTGACAGAAGTAGAAATGATAGAGCCAAAACACATGCCCTCTTTCAATCCAGTTCTCTTTTCACTGCATTACTTTTTGTGACCTCTTGTTTTACCAATTTACAGGAAGATCTGCTTACATCTCCCCAAATTAGAAGAATAATCTTCATCTTAGAAAGTACGGGAAAAAAAAAGTTCTAGAAATGAAAATCTGGAGAGGGTAAGACAGTACCTAATTGCTCTCAATGAATTCAGATCATCAAGAGATGAATTATTACCTAAGATACTTAAAGACCTTGTGGGTTTGATCAGAGAGCCATTATTAGTAATTTGTGAAAAATCTTTGAAAACAGGAGAGATCACCCAGAACTAGAGACCAGAAAATGTTGCCCTGGTTTTTACAAAAGCAAAAGTCAATTATAAGCACCATAAAGTAGTAAGCTTACTGAAAATTCTAGGCAAAACTCTAGAATGCATGATTAAACTAATGGTTTGTGAGAAAGTAAAACAGCAATCACTTTAAAACTGCCCAGCTTTATCAAAAATAAATAATTCCATAATAACTTCATTTCCTGCTTTCATTTGTAAATAAGAAAAATGTTATGATCATAGTACGTGAGTATTTTAGCCAACACATTTGCCTAAGTTTCTGATTATGTCCTTAGACAAGTTGAAGAGTTGTTAGCTGTATCATAGGCTATATAGTTAGGTAGATCCAGAAATGGTTTAATGGAAATTTCTGCATGCCTGCTACACATGAACTACCAGTCACAGTCAACTTTCTTGTGCTTAGCTGTCTAGAGGAAAATACACATTGTTGGTAGTTTATTTGTGTGTTTGTTTAGGTTTTTCTGCTGTGTCAAAACAAAATTTGTCAACTAAAAAAAGAGAGGTACTTATTTATAATCTAATTCTCCATACTCTGTCAGAATATATGCCTATATTTTTAGGTTTAATTTTTTTCCTTATACTCCATGTGCTTATTAGTTTTTCATGACTATTTTTGTCTTAAAAAATATTCATGTTCTGTGTGACCCTGGGCAAGTCACTTAACCCCAACTGCCTAAAAAAAAATATTCATGTTTCTATGTATATGCATTTGTTTTTATTTTTTATATTGTATCTATGACAATGCTCTATTAGTCACAGGCAAAAGATTCTGGTAGTTGTTGACTGGGACAGGGAGTCAAAGTGAACCCAGAGATTCCTCCAACCAACGTTCTCAGCACCACAGCCAAAGAGAGTAATTAGCAATTGTTGCCCTGAAGCAAGAGCCAACCCACCCTCAATACTGAACATGCATTATCCATTTGTTGGGGAACATACATTCAAAGTTACTACCAGAAATTAATCACTTTATAAAGAAAGTACTCTAGTACTTCCTTACCTTAATTTTTGAATTATCATCATCAATCACGACTGTCAACAAACATTCCTTAAAATTGAGGCATTCAGTGAGCCCTAGTTCCCTCTTCTCTCATCACTCAGACATCTTCTCCGATGATCTTCTCTTTCACTCTGTCTCACACTAAGAGGCAGCCCTTCTCCCAAGGCAAATCCTTCTATATGCATCCTTAAACCCATCCTATCCTATTTTCTCCAGCAGATTGCCCCCTCTATCACCTTCACTCTCTTATTAACCTTCTATCACTCCATCTCTACTAGTTGGTTCTCTGTTGCCTAGAAATATAATCCAATTTTTCCTCCATCCTTAAAAAAAACAAACAAAAAACCCACCCTCATTTGATCTGACTTTCCCAGTTAGCTATTGTCTTATATTCCTTGAGAAAGCCTTCTACACTTTGTGCCTCCTCTTTGTCTCTTCTTAACTCATAACAGTCTGGCTTTCAACCTCATCATTCAATTGAAACTGCTCCCTTCAAATTTAATAATAATCTCTTATTGCCAAATCTAAAGACTTTTCTTTAAACCTCATCCTTCTTGACCTCTCTTTGACACTTGAAGATTATCTTGTAGAGTCTTGTATATTCCCTTTTCTCACTGTTCTCACCTGGTTCTCTTCTTATAAAGAAAAGGATGTAGATACTTGACCTAAATTATTTCCACTGAAGATGGCCTCGCTGTACCAGATCTAAAACTGTATTATAAAGCAGCAATTATCAAAACTACTTGGTACTGGCTAAGAAAAAGAGTGGTGGATCAGTGGAACAGGTTAGGTACACATGACACAGTAGTCAAGGACTATAGTAATCTACTGTTTGATAAACTCAATGACTCCACCTTCTGGGATAAGTACTTACTATTAAAAAAAAACTGTCAGAAAAACGAGAAAATAGTATGGCAGAAACTAGGTATTGACTGGTCAAAATGGCTTCATGATTTAGACATAAAGGGTAAGACTATAAGCAAATTAGAAGAGCAAGGAACAGTTTACCTGCCAAATCTATGGAGAATGGAAGAATTTATGAACAACCAAGACATAGGGAACATTATGAGATGCTAAATGGATGGTCTGGATTACATTAAATTAAGGTTTTGCACAAACAAAGCCAATGCAACCAAGATTAGAAGGGAAGCAGAAAGCTGAGAAATAATTTTTACAGCCAGTGTCTCTGATAAAGGCCTCATTTCTAAAATAGAAAGAGAACTGAGTCAAATTTATAAGAATACAAGTCATTCCCCAATTGATAAATGGTCAAATGACATGAACAGGCAGTTTTCAGACAAAGAAATTAAAACCATCTATAGTCATAAGAAAAAACGCTCTAAATCATTATTGATTAGAGAAATGCAAATTAAAACAATTCTGAGGTACCACCTCACATCTATCAGATTGGCTAACATGACAAAATGATAAATGTTAGAGAAGACGTGGGAAAATTGGAACACTAATGCATTTCTGGTGGAGTTGTAAACTGATCCAACCATTCTCGAAAGCAATTTAGAACTATACCCAAAGGGCTATAAAAATGTGTATAACCTTTGATCCAGCAATAACACTTCTAGGTCTATATCCCAAAGAGATCATAAAAATTGGAAAAGTACCCACATGTACAAAAATATGTATAGCAGCTCATTTTGTGGTAGCCAAGAATTGGAAATTGAGGGGATGCCTATCAAATGGCTGAACAGGTTGTGGTATATGAATGTAATGGAATACTACTGTGCTATAAGAAATAATGAGCAGGAGGATTTCAGAAAAACCTGGAAAGACTTATATGAACTGATGCTGAGTGAAATGAACAGAACCAGGAGAACATTGTACATAGTAACAGCAACACTGTGCGATGACCAACTTTGATAGACTTAACTCTTCTCAGCAATACAAGGATCTAAGACCATTCTAAAAGACTCATGATGTGGAAAAAATGCTATCCACATCCAGAGAAAGAATCAGGGAGTCTGAATGCAGATCAAAGCATGCTATTTTTTTTTCTTCTTCTTTCTCGTGCTTTTTCTCTTTGGTTTTAGTTGTTCCTTACAACATGACTAATGGGGAAATACATTGCCACCTAGGCAGCAAGGAAAAATATTTGCAATCAGTACATTTCTATATTTGACCCAACAGAATGGTCAACTGTACCAGTATAGAACCAATTTAAGAGTTACATGGAACTTTTGAAAGTTGAATCTTGAACAAACAATAATGCTATGCCATTTTTGCCTAGGAATTTCCATGCCTAACATAGTCCCTAGCACTTAGTAGGCATATAATGCATGTTTACTGAATATACAGGAGTGAATAAGTGTTTCTACGAAGGGTATGTATTCTGAATCTCTTTTCATATAGTGCTGCTGGACATTCCCACATCCACTCCCTTGGTAAGTAACTACTGGAAAACATTTGTGGTTCCGGGAAGCTTAAAATACAGCACATACACAGTGAACCAAGAATACTCTCATTTCCCAGCACCTGCATTTAGTCAGAACTGATTAAACACTAAATACCTTAAAACATTTTATGTCCACTATCCCTGACAATAACCTATCTAGAGTAATGGGACATTCTTCCAACCATTTCTACAGTAGGAAGCTTGCAGGGGTGGGGGAAGGAGACATATTTAATATAACATAAACAAAACATTTTTTACATAAGGTCACTTTTTGCTAGGGTTCAAAGAAAGTTGGAGGCCCTCAATCTGTATTATAAATTCTCAATTCTGAATCTTTGCTTTTCAGCAACATACTCCAAATTAAGATAGACCTTGCCATTTGTGCATTCTACGTACAAAATTATTAAAATTATTAAGCCTAGACAAAATCCACGAGCATGCAAGTACTAGGGGCTATACAGTCACCAAAAGCACATACATCCCTTTCACTCCCATCTAGCCACATGGGCTAAATTGTTATTTGTGTTCTACTGATGCGGTTTAGAGGTTCAGGGGTCCTGGGACCCCACAATCAGAACACGCAGGTCCTGCCCAAAAGAATTCATCCCAAGCCTTCAGAACATCCATACGCTATTGGCTAGATGATAAGAATCTGAGCAGTGGCTAGCTGGCAAGGGGCATAGAGCCGTTCCTGCCTCGAGGGGGTCCCAAAGAGGAGGCTGACTGGAACCAAGCATAGGCTGCATCCAGAGAAGACACAAATCTGACAGAAAGGACTGCAGGGCCCAGATATAAAGCAGGGACTAGATTTAGGGCACAACTTTTAGAGGAGAAAACATCCTTAACTCTGTTTGGAGCCCATACCCTGCCACCCTCCAGTCTCTCTGATCAAGCCTATTTTTACTGGCAGTGAGCTAGGAGAAACCACCCAACAAGCCTGTCGGGCTTGCCCAACTTATACCCTTGGAGGACCTCAAGCTACTGTTTAGAAAGACCTCGACCCCCTCCAGCAGAGAGGTGGATGAAGAGAGGTGAAACTGTACTCACCCTTTTCCTTTTAAGTTTTGCCCTGAAGTACTGAACTCCATGTGCTGAACTCCATTTTGTTTTCTGACCTTTACCTTGTATGCCCTTCTTCATGGAAGTAGGAGTTCCCGCCTTCGGAGTTCCCGCCTTAGAAAACTGGCCAAGAAAGATACCTGCCCCAATCTTATTCCATGATCCTTATATGGTCCCAAAGGCAGGATTAAACAATCACTTGTTTGGCTTCTGTAACTTCCCGCTTACGCAACCCCTGACCATTTCCTCTGTGGCCTCTGCCTTTATAAACTCAAGCTCTGCCCCGATCAGGGCTGCTTGATTTGGGTATGTACCCCTTGCAGCCGCACGCTAATAAATCCACATTTCAAATTATGTCTGGGTCTCACTCACTGATTTCTCTGTACAACAGCCCTTGCCACAGCCGTAATTCCCTCCAGAGAAACTGCCTTTTCTTTATACTCCTTTTGTGCCTGTTTGGTCCTTGCTTGCTTAACCTTCTTGCCATCAGCTTCCAGATGACTACTCAGGCTATATACCAACCTCCAACAGAGTCCAAGGTCTCTAGCTCACTGGACTTGGCATCAGCCAGGTTCTGAGGTCCGACCCTTCCAGTGAGGCAGGAACAGCTCTATGCCCCTTACCAGCAGGAAGCAGTTTCAGAAGCCACGATCTTCACCCTTTACCCCAAAAGAATTTGGGCCCCATTTGTTTGAGGGGGGAATGACAAGGTATGGTCTCTAGACCCCCTTCCTTTGAATTTTCAACCTAGCCTCTAAACTTTTTCACATGGCCCAGTCCCTGGAGTTCCCTTGAGGCATTGGCTATCCCAAAATCATCCTTTCAACTATCCTTTCATTGTGGCTCTGACCCAGCCTAACCTTCAATTCTGTTACCTCTGACCCAGCCCACCCCTTCATTGTCTGTTACCTCCAGCCCATCTCAGGCTATTTCCTACTCTTAATCCTATCTAGACCCCTTCTCTGATACCTCCTGGTCACCCCAGCTATTAGCCACTCCTTGATCCCATCCAAATCTTTCTGTAATCTTTTTCACTATAAGAAAGGTGCTCAGATTCTTAAAATCTGGCCCCTTGTACGAGCATCACAAATAGCACAGATTCTATTGGAGATACAATAAACCTTGTCTGACTAAAAGAATGCTTGAGGGGGGTGGAGCCAAGATGGCGGAGTGAAAGCAGTGACTTGCTTGAGCTCTCCTCCAAACCCCTCCAAATACTCATAAAAAATGGCTCTTAACAAATTCTGAAGCAGTAGAACCCACAAAAAGACAGAGTGAAACAAATTTCCAGCCCAAGACAACCTAGATGATTGATCAGAAAGGTGTATCGCGCCAGGCTGGGAGAGCAGCGCAGTGTGGGCGCGCAGGCCGCAGCAAACCTGGAGCAGGCCTCAGAGGACTGAATTGCAGGCAGCTGTGGTGGTTTCCAGACTCCTCAATCCACGAATACCAAAGACAACTTAGAAGGTCAATGGGAAAGTCTGTTTCTGTGGTTCTCAGGGTGGAAGGCGGGGTTTCATCTCCATTCGCCAAGAACGTGGCCCTGGGGGGGGGGAGCTGCTTCCCGAGCTTCTGGCCCACAGACTGAGGGGGAATCCAGTAGCTGGTCAGAGAGGGATTGCAGGGATCTCTTTGCCAGTGCTGAGGCAGGAATCTCTTGCTTTGCCCGTGTTTGGATCTGGGTCACAGTTCTTGGCTGCGGTGCTGGGGTCAGGAGGAGCGCTGGTGTGGATGAGCTTGTAGTGGCTGTAGAGAGGAACCCCTCCTCACAGTTACAGGACAGAAAGGAGTACTTGTGGTCACAGGTCAGGAAAGGAGTAAACACCTCCCCCTTATCATACCACCTTGGAAGAACTGAAAATTTACAGGTCCCTAGAAGTATCTCTGAAAACAGCTACACAAACTCCTGAAGCTTGAGACAGTATACTCTCCACATTGGAAGCAGACTCTTACCTTAACAAAGAGTTTAATTGGCTGGGATCATGAGCAAGCAGAACAAAAAGAGTCAGACTATATTATCTTACTTTGGTGAAAAAGAAGATCAAAATATACAACCAGAAGAAGACAACAAAGTCAAAGCTCCTACATCCAAAGCCTCCAAGAAAAATATGAATCAGTCCAGGCCTTGGAAGAGCTCAAAAGGGATTTTGAGAAGCAAGTAAGGAGAAAGGAAAAACTGGGAAGAGAAATGAGAGTGATGCAAGAAAATCATGAAAAACAAGTCAACAGCTAGCTAAAGGAGACCCCCCAAAAAAAAATGAAGAAAATAACACCTTAAAAAATAGCCTAACCCAAATGGCAAAAGAGGTCCAAAAAGCCAATGAGGAGAAAAATGCCCTAAAAAGAAAAATTGGCCAAATGGAAAAGGAAGTCCAAAAGATTACTGAAGAAAATACTTCCTTAAAAATTAGAATAGAGCAATTGGAAGCTAGTGACTTTATGAGAAATCAACACTGTAAAACAAATCCAAAAGAATGAAAAATTAGAAAACAATGTGAAATATCTCATTGGAAAAACAACTGACCTGGAAAATAGATCCAGGAGAGAGAATTTAAAAATTATTGGACTATTTGAAAGCCATGATCAAAAAAAGAGCCTAGACATCATCTTTCAAGAAATTATCAAGGAAAACTGCCCTGATATAGTAGAACCAGAGGGCAAAATAGAAATTGAAAGAATCCACAGATCTCCTCCTGAAAGAGATCCCCAAAGGAAAACTCCTAGGAATATTATAGCCAAATTCCAGAGTTCCCAGGTCAAGGAGAAAATATTACAAGCTGCCAGAAGGAAACAATTCAAGTACTGTGGAAACACAATCAGGATAACACAAGATTTAGCAGCTTCTACATTAAAGGACCACAGGGCATGGAATATAATATTCCGGAGGGCAAAGGAGATAGGATTACAACCAAGAATCACCTACCCAGCAAAACTGAGTATAATCCTTCAGGGGAAAAAATGGTCATTCAGTGAAATAGAGGACTTTCAAGCATTCTGATGAAAAGACCAGAGCTGAATAGAAAATTTAACTTTCAAATACAGGACTCAAGTGGAACATGAAGAGGTAAACAGGAAAGAGAAATCATAAGAGACTTATTAAGATTGAACTGTTTACATTCCTGCATGGAAAGATGATATTTATAACTCATGAGACCTTTGTCAATATTAGGTAGTTGAAGGAAAAAATATATACGTATATATAGGTAGAGGGGCACAGGGTGAGTTGAAGATTAAGGGGTCATATCTGGAGAATAAAATTAAGGGATGAGAGAGGATGATACTCAGAGAAGAAGAAAGGGAGAGGTAGAATGGGGTAAATTATCTCACAAAAAAAAACAGAAAAAAAAGTCTCTTACAGTAGAGGGGAAGCAGGGGAAGGTGAGAGGGAATGAGTGAATCTTATTCTCATAGGATTTGGCTTAAGGAGGAAATAACATACACACTCAATTGGGTATGGAAATCTGTCTTACCCTACAGGAAAATAGGGGGAGAAGGGGACAAGAGAGCAGGGGGGTGATAGAGAGGAGGGCAGATTGGGAAAGAAAGAAGAGAGGACAGGGTCAAAAGAAAGAAGAATAAATGGGAGGGCAGGATAGGATTAAGAGAAATAGAGTTAGTTTTTCACAACATGTCTAGTATGGAAGTGTTTTGCATAACTGCACATGTATAACCTATATTGAGTTGTTTGCCTTTTCAATGAGGGTGGATGGGGAGGGAGCAAGAGAGAAAATTTGAAACCTAAAGTTTTAAAACCATATGTTTAAAAAAAAATGTTTTCACATGCTACTAGGAAATAAGAAATACAGGAGATGGGGTATAGAAGTCTATCCTGCCCTACAGGAAAATAGAAGGGGAAGGGGATAAGAGAAGGGCGGGGGGAGATAGAAGAGAGGATAGACTAGGGGAAGGGATATTCAGAATGCATGCCATCTTGGGGTGGAGGGAGGGGTAAGATGGGGCGAAAATTTGGAACTCAAAAACTTGTGGAAGTGAATGTTGAAAACTAAAAATAAATAAATTTATATTAAAAAAAAATTAAGAATGCTTGAGAGGTCGAATTCTTTCAAGGTAGACCCACTTCTCTTGCCCTTGAATTTTGGGATTCCCAGCATCCCGAGACTGCAACATTACCACCTCTTGCTTAAAGCAAAGTCGTCATATCCACAGAACTATTGCTTCTGGAAAGCATTCCTTCATCTCACCATCATTCTCCAAACAAAAATACTCTTTCCTGGACACCACTACCCTATATGCAGTGTCATTAGGAAAAGGACTTTCTGTTATCCTTAAATATATAATAATTATTTGTTGTCTTGACTTCTTTTGTATTTATATTCCTAGGGCTTAACACAATGCCTAAATTAGAAAGTGACTAAAATGTCTTCTACTCTGAGAGTACTGAGAGGTATACATACCCCAGGTCAATGACAAAAAGGTCAGGTATACACCAAGACATAACCTTTTCATTGTAACAAAGAAGAGGAAATAAAGTAAATGCCTGTCAATTAGGGAATGGCTAAAAAACACAGTACATAAATATAATGGAATAAAACATGATGAATACAATGTAAAGGGTGAGCCCCTTGCAGATTTGCTAGATTATTTCACATTTCATAAAGGATTAAAACTTTAAGTAGGCTAATTTGAATGGTGTAAAGGGCAGTGAAGCTTTGAGTAGCTAATATACATATGAAAAGCTAGGAAAGCAGCTGGTCAAAAAAGGAAGATAATTATGCCCACAGGGCACAGATTGCCTCCATGCCTTTTCTAAACCCAGTCATTTGCATGTGCCAATAAGACAAGAATATTTTAAAACTACAGATCCTGAATTCCCCAAACTATTCAGTGATTATTAGATAAATTAGCTATTATCTGATTAGCCTACCTTGCAGAAATTAAAATTTGGGAAATATACTTGAATAGCCACCATAAGTTAGGATGAGGTTTTTCACTGAAGGGACCTAGCCTCAAGCCAAAAATTTTTGATAAATTGATCCTAAAGGGTATTAGCCTATAAGGGCAAACCTGTCCTATTCTTCTACCTCCTGTCTCCTACCAGCTACCTAGGAGACATTAAGCTTCTGAGCATAAGTTCTGTGGAAAAAGAATTTCTGCCATTTCTAGGTTATGGGTTCCTTATTCTTTCTGAAAGAATATAGCTCAACGAAGGAATAGATCAAAGTCTGGAGCTCAAGAAGGAGAGGTATAAAAAGTAGGAGACCAGGGCTCCAAGAGCAAAGCTAAGGTTCCAACAGGCTATGTATTGCCAAAACACCAACTGACCTCCCTCACACATATTCTTCTATAGACCCTAAGGTAGTTTCCATAATGTCCTGTTATGGGCTCCCTCATGAAGGCCTGAAGCCTTTTCCTCTGAGCAAAGGAAAAGTCTGTTTACCTTTAATAAAAAAAAAAAGTTTGCTTTATCTTCATAAATACTGTTGACCATAGGCATTTGTAATCTGGGTGTACTTTTTTGAGAATGCAGTTGGAAACAGGCAGTGGAGGAGGTGGAACATCCCTGAAGAAAAAAGAGGGTTTTATACTGAATGTTTTGTCAAAGCACTCTGGGGGTTCAGAGTGAAGGAGAGAGAACCATAGATGCTTTTTTTACAACATCCCTGAGGAAAGAAAGAGCATTTATCTCATCTAGGCAGTAAATCAAATCTAGGATAATGGGGGCAAAGATTGTTGTTTGTCCTTCACTTCTGAAGAGGACCAATGACATCATGGAATACGATGTCTTGACTCATATGTTAATTGGATTTAAGTGAGGCAGACTTGCACAAAGTTGTCAGCCTCACTCTCTCTTCCAGAGTTATTGAAGTCCAGTGGCAAGACAAAAGTCAAGACAACTGGCAATGGCCCAGGATGCAGTGGATGACCTTGGCATTTGCAATGTCTGACCAAGCTCTAAAGCACTCTACAACATCTGCTTCAGTCACCTTCATGACAGTTGGAACAAATTCTTGTCATCCAACCATTCCACCAGGGGAACTCTTCACATGCTTGGGGTAGAGATCCACCTAACTCATCATCGGGTTTGAAGCCTGTCAGTAACCTTACCCTCAACCTAGTTTAGCCCATCTGCCAAGACAGTTTTATGGGCTGTGAGGACTGTCTGTGCTATATAGCTTCTTGGAGCCACAGGTGAGAGATGGGTGAAGGGTGAATACCAAAGGTGGATGAGCAGCCCTGAAAAGGGCATGGCAAGCTTTCACACCAGAGGTGCTGGTCCTCCCTTAACATACAAATAGGAGTGATTGAATAATCCTGTTTACCAACTTCACTCTATCACTGCCAAAGAGAACACAGAAACATGGGATTGTAGGTGAGGCTTCATTCAGTTCTGGTAGCTTAGGTTTGACTCTGGAATGAAATAAGATATTCACAATCCATCTAACAGTTAACAAAAGGAAGTGTATGTAGCAATAGCAGAGAAAGGATATTCAATGAGGACACCATATTGATTAAGCTAGGCATAACTTCCTGCTATTAGTCAACCTGAACAAAGTAGGACCTAAGGAAAGGCTAGCCTAGCCTACCTGGCAAAGCTGTAGGACATACTGTTTTTATCACACATGGGAAGGCTTATAGGAACTGATTTGGTGTGACATAAGGAGAACCAGGAAAGAGAGAGAGAGAGAGAGAGAGAGAGAGAGAGAGAGAGAGAGAGAGAGAGAGAGAGAGAGAGAATTTAAAAATTAACATTTATATAGCACTTACTATGTACTAGGCACTGTGCTAAGTGCCTTAAAAACATTATCTTTTTTGACCCTCACAACAACCTTGAGACAAAGTTGCTATTAACTATCCTCATTTTACAGATGAGAAAACTGAGATAAACAAAAGTTAAGTGATTTGCCCAACGTCACATTGCTAGTAAGGGTCTGAGGCCACACTGGAATTCATATCTTCCTGACCTCGAGCATAACACTCTGTCCATTGCACCACCTAGCACCCCAGAAAGACAGAGAGAAACAGAGAGAGAGAATAATTACAGCAGAAATAAAAAGAATACAAAACAATCAAAACTGAATATTACAAAATTATACTGGTCAAGTCTGTTCCCCAAGAAATGATACGAAAAAGTCCCTTGAGCAGGGGCTATCATCATGAAACATATCAGATTTTTTTTTTATTTATTGGTTAGTTTTTTCTGAACTATTCTTTGTCTTTTTTATTTTTATTCTTTGTTATAAGAGTCGACTCTCTGGATGGTGGAACGAGAAGGGAAACATTTGGAAATGCTGGTGATGTAAAAAAATCAAAAGACATCAATAAAAAATGTAAATATTTTAGAGAAGGCAGCAACTCCTACCAATAACCTTAACTAAGAGCAAGTTTTTTTTTTAAAAAAAAAAATAGTCCAGACTTCCTGCCTTGTGTTCCCTATTTTAGTCCTTATACTGTGAATGTAAAGCTCAATGTGTTGACAGAATGTTTTCTGACTTTTCAGGACAACAAAAGTCAGATGAGATCTCATTGCGGCAGCCCAGGGGAGTCTGGTTGCCTGGGAGCTTTCCCTCTGTATCTGTATGTGTATGTGTGTCGCTGGGGAGAGCTTTATGTAGCGAGCATACCGTACCCTGCTAAAGTCTGTAAGGTACAAAATGTACCAAGGTGTTTGAAAGTGGCAACACTGTGTCACAAGGCCCATGACAGTCACATCCTTGACATCTTCTGAGACCTTCCCAAACCTCAGAGGGATGGACAATGGAAACTGAATTCAATGTTCAGCAAACATATATTAAACACAGACCATGTTCTAGGCTCTGTGCTAGGCACAGCTGAAACAAACACAAAACCAAACTGTCTCTGCCCTCAAGGAGATTACATTCTAATAGAGGAGAGGGAAGGGGACAGAACGCATCATGTACACAAACAGGTAAATAAAAAGCATAACCAAGTTTGTACCAAAAAATTTCAAGATGGAGAAAGTATTAAAAACAAGGGGATCAAGAAAAGCTTCATGTAGGAAGGTGATATCTGAAGGAAGCTAGAGAGTCAAAGAAACAGAGGTTGAGGAAGTAGATTAGAGACATGAGGGACCACTTGTGCAAAGCAGAGAGATGAGACAGCATTTTCTTTTGAGGCAATTGGAGTTAAATGACTTGCCTAGGGTCACACTGCTAGTGGTCTGAGGTCACATTTGAACCCAGATCCTCCTGACTTTAGGACCGGTGCTCCATCCACTGTGCCAGCTGGCAGAGGGATGAGATACTTCCGTGTATATGGAATACCTAGGTTAATTTGAGTGAAGTAATATGAAATGTGACAAGAAATGGAAGTGGGGGACATATTTTAGAGTGCTTTCAATGACAGGCTGAAGACTTTGTATTTTATCCTACAGGCAACAGGGAGATACTGGAGGTTTTTGAACAGGAGAATGATCTCAGTGATAAGACCCTGACAAATAGACTGATACTACCATCCATTAAGATCATTCAGTTCAGCTCTCATTAAGGTCATTTGGATCTATAATATTTGGTGTCTGAGTCTACATTACTTTAGGGTAGAAAACGCTCTGACCAGTCATCATAATATTCTTGGTGGGACTGAAGTCCCTTGTGAGCTTGGTTCTCGTGAATGAATTCTCAAGATCTTGATAAATCATGGGCCAATTGAAAAACAAAAATGAGTTCCTGAATCTGCAAAGCTAAGGACCAGATCCCCCAACAGAACATAACTTCTTTGAGGGCAAGGTTTTTCATTTTGTTCTTTATATCTCCAATATTTAGCAAACAGCAAGAGCTTAATAATTGTTTGCTGACTTGTTGGTTAGTGGTAACCATGCCAAGATACTGACATCCCATTATATTGAGTCAACTGGCTGGTCACTCTCCTTACAACCACCTCCGCTTCATCAAGGGTAGTAAAAGTATGGTTCTAACACTGTTTAGTGTAGTTTTGGAAAGGATAGGGTAGAGGAGAAATCAGTCTGTGTATGTGTATTTCTACTCTCCTCCTCCTCGAGTTTCCTTCTTACAATCACCTGAGAAGTCTGACAATGTTCTGACCTGATCACAGCAAAGCAAACTTGTCAGCTACAGGACCAAGTTGATACAGAAAGAGACCATGTAGCATCTGTGTAAATTAGTCTACAGTATCTCGTGCTGGCCTCCTGGCAAAGGTCCAAATGTAGACTTGTATCTATGAAGCCCTTTATGATTTGGGTTCCATCATGGGAAAAGGGGTGTTCTCAAGTTAACTCCCCTGTGTTTAATACCAGCCAAAATACTTTAAAAAGCTGAAACCCAAAGTCCCAAAGAATTCCCCATGAAGAGTCTATAGCTTTGATACTCAGTTCTCAGCTAACAATAAAAATTTAGCCTGCAATGTATGATTCTCACAAGAGACATTTAGAAAGGAAGACAGTATTCATCCTACGGTTCACATGTTAAGGGCAGGACAATAATAAAGTGGTAGTGTGAAAACTGCCCCAAGCCTGATTTTGATAAATATGCATTCATACATATAAATATGTATAGATGTTTATCAAAGTCAGTTTATCAGTCATATACATATAACAATGTATGTGTATATACACAAACATATGTACATACATACATACAGCCATACTCTTTGGGTTTTGAGTGGGATGGAATGTTAGGGAAGAAGGGGGATTCCACAAAGGCAGCGTGATGTAATTGAGAGAGCACCCAATCTGGAGTCAGGAGATCTGTATCCAAATCCTGCCTGACACTTAACAGGCTCTGTGACTATGGGAAGGTAATTTAACTTTTCTGAATCTCAATTTCCTCATTTGTAAAATGAGAATAACAATACTTGTCCCACATATCTCATAGAGTTATTTTAAAAGTACAGGAAAAAAAGGAAAACCTACTATATTTCATTTTACTTTTTGCCTTTTTTTTTTGGTAAGGCAATTGGGGTTAAGTGACTTGCCCAGGGTCACACAAAAACTTACTGTAAAGGAAGTGTAAAGAAGTGTTTGCCCTTCTTTGTTTCTTTAGGAGGTATAAAGAAGTTCCACAATAAAACATGATGGAATTATAGGGCAGGTAGTCATTGTGTGACTAAAGAGTTGGCTACCTACAAGCTTGGTGGCCATTGAAAAACAAGCTTGCCAACTCTAGAGTCAGTTGAGAAACTGGCCAGGTCTTTGGGATTGTTACCCCAAAAAGGAAAAGCCCCTGGACTTTCCCATGCGGCCCAAGTTCCTGGCATTTGCCTGGGACACCCAGCCCTTCTGGGTCCTTCTCTGTTACCTTCCACTCAACCAAGCTACTGGCCATTCCTTGACCACTGTACACGACTATTTGGGATAGTCAATCATTGGCAGTTGGCAAAAATTAAAAAACAGTCAATTATCCAGAAAGAAACCAGCTCTTAAGAAGGAATTCCTCTTCACTTTTTTCCTTCTCCTTTCCAGAGTGTAGCAAGGATGAAGGGATTTCTCTCTCTTCCCTGTCAACATCAACAGCACCTTGCCGTGGGAAAACTCATCCAGAAGAAGATGTTATGCCAAGCAGAGAACAAGCCCAAAGGGGTCTAGTTGTAGAATCTAGTTGCACATCAGAGAAGAGCAGGCCCAGGGAATCCAGGACAGAGATATGTCGAGCAGAGATGCTGTACCCAAGGAAAACAATATATGGACACCCTGAGAAAGGACTCCCTTTCCAAAGGCCTTTCCTGATTCTCCCAGCTGTCTGTGCCTCACCAAAACCACTGTGTGTTTCTCGTGTATATATCCACTATTTACTTACCTTTGAACATATTACCTTCCTCTAGCAGAATAGGTTACACCCCTGAGGGCAGTAACTTTCTGTCTCACTTTTGTATTTACAACCAAAACACCTAGCACAATGCCACTGAGGGTTTGGTTTTTTATTGATTTGGATCAGTCTGGGGATTTACTGGCTCTAGGAGAGAGGTGTCAAATATGCAACCCATAATGTTCCTGAGTGGAGCCCAAAACAGATTAAAATGAAATTGAGAAACATTAAATTTATTAAAATAAATTTAAAAATACAATAAGACAGATAATATCAGTATGTAGTTTTCTAAATCAATATGAAGTACCCTTATGTACAGGTTAGTGCCCCTCCCCCTTCCCATTTGAATTTGACACCACCGGTCCAGGAGAGCAGTGGGCTTGTGGCTGCTCAGTGGATTTTTTATGCGTTGATGTTCTTGTTATTATGCATTGTTAATTACTTTTATTGCTCCTTTGCTAAAAATTAAATGCTGCAAACAGTATCTATGCAAGTTTGTCTGCTTCCGTGGAAAATTTTGCCAAAGTTACATTGACGGGGATGGGATCTGAACTCCTAAAAGGAAAAGACCAAGTCTTTGAAATCTGTGCCCCAAAAAGGAAAAGCTCCTGGACTTTCTCACGTGGTCCAGGTCCCTGGCGTTCCCCTGGGGCACCGGATCCTTCCAAGTCCTTCTCTGTTATCTCCCAGTCACCCAAGCTATTGGCCACTCCTTGACCACTGTATATAAATGTCCATCTTGCCCCCATTAAATTGCTCAAATTCATAAGGGTCTGGCCAGCTTCTATTGGCAATATAATAAACCTTGACTCTGCTCAGATTCCTGGCCTGCTTGTCAATACAGGTGTCACAAATGCTCAGATTTCTTAAGAGTCTGGCCTGGTTGTATTCTCATTACAAAGGCTCAGATTCTTAAAATTTGGCCAATAGTACAGACTCACTAAGATTCTCGTTTGCCCCAAGTGGTGTTCTAATAAACCTTGTCTCTGGCTGAAAGAAGGCTTGAGCCAAATTCATTCAAGGCAAGACCTATGTCACTTGCCCTTGAATTTCAAGGTCCCCAAGCCCCTAGACCTCAACAACATGACTATGGCTCCATGAAATATTCCCAAATCCCCTTACCCCTAAATAAGAAGTTGCCCCTCAGAAAAATACTGAGTTGAGTGATAAAAGGCTGTTGATTCTCTAAGAACCATAAAGAGCTGATCACTTATACAGTACCTGCATCCTTTAGAAAACATATGCGTAGCCACTAAGGTAAGTATAGCAGAAGCCCAGAACCTGAATTCTGCTAAATGGGATCAGGTTAGTGGCTACCAAAACCACCTGGTGGTTGAAATTACTCACAGTAACTACAACTCAGTGATAAAGGCAATAATAACAGCAACAGATCCACATGGTGTGAATAATGAAGTATTCCATTCAACTTGTACAAAATATCTACTTTGTTCAAGGTACTTGTATAAAGTATCTACTTTGTTCTAGGCACTGGGGAAACCAATAAAGAGAAATAGAGCCTGCCTTCAAAGAGCTTACACTCTACCGGTAGAATGCAACATGTACATAGACAAACACAAAGTAATCTGAGCATAGAGAAAACACTAATGACTGGGAGTATGGAAGTATCAGGAACTACTTTTCATAAGAGGTGGAAGCTAAGGATTCTAACAGGTGGCAGTGAGAAAAGAATGGATTTCAAGCATGAGGAAATCACAAGAATAAAAAGCCACAGAGAAGACAGATGGAATGTTGAGTTTGGGAAACAATTAATGGGCCAATCTGGATGGAATGTAGTATGTGTATGAGGGGAATAATAAGATGAAATAAATCTGCAAAGATAAACTGATTGCAGGAAGCTTTTTATAACAAAGTTTATACTTTAACACAAAGACAATAAAGTTGTTTTGTTGTTGTTGTTGTTGTTAATAGAGGTATGCTATGCTCAAACCTGTTAGAAAGATTATTTTGGCAGTTATTTAGAATGATGGATTAGAGTGGGTAGAGACAGGAAGAGATAGTAAAACCAAAGAGAAGGACAGATGAAGCAGGGTTGCGGCAGTGTGAATAGAGAAAAAGCTATGGATGGACTTCAGACAAAGATGGCAACAGGGAATTTTCCAGCAAGGATGAGCTCCCCAAAGAACTATCTTATGAATGAGGAACATCAGAGGAAACAAAGATTCAACCGAAATAAAAAGAAACATTATTAAGCTTCTTCTAACAATATAGAATGGCACAAGGAGACAACCTGAAACCTACAGACCTCCAGGAAACAGAAGACACCTAAGTGGGAGGGACAGGGCCTGAAATTAGCGCAGGATTCCAGTCTGGGCATCAGTAGAAAATAAGTCGAGGTCAGTTGGAAGTAGGTGTGGGGATGACACCACAGACTGTGGCAGTGGGAAGGAACTTGACCCAGCTCTAGGGTTCAGCTCTAGGTTCCAGTCAAAGGATGAAGGAGAAAGAGTGTGGCCTAAGGGAGCTTCCCAATCAGGGACTGCAGAATGAGAGGAAATAACCCAGATATCTATCCAGAACTTTGTTAGAGCAGTGATGCTAGCTCTGTAGTAGAAAGAGGATTTGATCCTAAGACACAGGCTTCCCCCCTCCAGGAATACAATGGAAGGTAAGGCTTAGGTCTAGCCAACCTCATCTAAGAGCACAGCAGAAGGTAAAACCTGGCCCTAACACAAAGTCACAATAAAAGATTTGAGCTTAGAGAAATAAGTAGATAGAAGAAATCTCCTGATATATTGAAATAAACACTAAGGATTAAGAGAATTTCAGGATAAAACTTTAGAAGAAAATATCTCTGCAATGGTTACAAGAAGGATCTTGGGGGGGGGGGAACAACATCTTGGCCACAAGTAAATGGGAAAAAAAAATGAACAAAGAGTTGAAACAAGAAACAACAAGTAAAATTAGGGCACTTGGAAGAAAAGTAAATAGCATAAAACAGAAGGTAGAAAATGTTATTCAAGTAGTAGAGAGTTTGAAAAACAGTATGGAGCAAATAGAACTTTGAAGTTCAAGGATGCAGCTGGAAATGTTAGAACAAAATCAAAACCTGAAAAAGTAGGACGTGAGAGGAATTTACTATTCAAAACAACTGACCTGGAAAAGCAGGCTGAAGAGAGTTAACTAAAGGATCATTAGAATCCTTGAAAACCATGATCAAACCAAAAAGTAATAATAAAAAAAATATATAACACTTCAAGAAAACATATCAAAACTATGAGAACCAGAAAGCAAAGAAAAAAATGGAAAGAATACATCAGTCAACACCAGGAAGAAACTCCAAACACACATGGAAATGTCATAGCAAAACTTCAGAATTTCCCGATCAAAGGGAAAAAAATGTCATAAGGATCCAGGAAGGAAGATATCAAATACCAAGGTAACAGAATCAGGATTTATACAAGATTATGCAGCAATTACTAGAAAATAAAGGAAAATTTATAAGATATACCAAGAGATAAAACCAAAGTGGCATATTACCAAGAATAACTTTCTCTGCAAAACTGAATGAACACATGGGGAAAACTGACCTTTAACAGACATGATGGCTTTCGAGCATTCCTGCTGAGAAAACCAGAGGTGGGCAGAATCTTTGAAATTCAAACATGAGACAGGAAAAACTTAGAAAGGAAAGTGCATTTGAGCTATTTAAAGGAGCTAAATAATGGTCAAGTGCTTATATTCATTAGGGGAAGTCATGACTATTTTCTCTTCAGAATATCACTGTCTCCAAAGGTTACAGAGGGAATTTTAAGAAGACAAATTCAGGGCCTAGGCATGGTTTTCTTCTGTGTCATTTGTTTTGAGAGGGTAAAGGAGAAGGGGGTGAAGAATATGACAGGGAATAAGAGGGAGGAATTCACAATTTTTCATAAGTGAGGTACATCAGAAGAAGATTATTATACTAACATGAAAATGAGGGGGGAATAGACATGAACTTCCTTCTTATCTGAACTAGGCAAAGGAAGTTGAATGAACAGAGACACACATAACGTTTGGTGTAGAAATGCAGCAAAATAAACAGGGAAGTGGCCACGGACAAACAAAGTGAAGAGGAGGATTTGAGGTCAGGTAGATGTGAGGAGGGAATATTTATAAGCAAAACAAAATTTAACTATAAAGGTATGATTATAGAGAGGAGATTAAAAGAAGAGAGAAATGGTAAAATACTGGGATGGGATGGATGAAAAAAGGAAGGAGAAAAAACTAGACTTAGACTACTCCAATCTTGGTCTCATTCCCTTCTTTCTGCCTACCTTTTTCTTTAAAGGGAAAAGTGGATTTCTTGACAATATGGCAAGGAGACAAGCTTCCTGGCTCCTCCATACCAACTCCAGCCAAACACTGAAGTTTGAACCAAATCAAATAAGGATCAAGAAATCCAACGAGAATCTTCAGTAAGGGACTTCTTCTACCATGTAACTCTACAAAAAGTCATCCTGAAGCCCATGGGTAATAATCAGAAAGGGAGCCCCACCTCCCAAGCAAATCAAGTGTCAGTGAGACCATAGACAGGGCACATGTAGCCTGCAAGGTCCTGCATGCAGAGGCATCAAGAATAGATGGCTTCTCTGAGAAAGCCCCAGGGTGGTCAGAAAGGCCCAAGGTAGGGACCTTGGAAGCCCCAGGGAGCAGCATTAGACTGTGTGACCAACATGGTGTCATAATACTGAGACCCAGACAGTCTGGGCTCAGGGGCTCTGAGAGCCCTACTGCTCTGTCCTAAGAGGCCAATGAGGGCCCTGATGATACAACACTCTGAACCTCAATGATCCACAGAGATCTCACCTCTGGAGATAATCAACACAGGAACCCAGGGCAAGACCGAGCAGAGCCTATCACACTACTCACCACTGTAGGTGAAGTTTGACACTGGTACAAAGCCCCATTTCAGGAACTAAGCTTGGAGAGATGAGTAAATTGAAAAAAACACTGACTACTATAAACAATAATTGATAAATTGAAGAAAACACTGACTACTATAAACAATAATTGATAAATTGAAGAAAACACTGACTACTATAAACAATAATTGAAAATATAATTATACATAATTGAAAATAGAGATTCAAAAGACATCAGGGGGAAAATAGATGTTTCTTCCCCAGAAAGTACATGAGTACATGAAATAAATTAAAAGCTAAAAGTTAAATGAAAACTCTAGAGAAAAGAACTAGAAGGAGAGAGTTCAGAATGGAAAGTGGTAAACTTTACCCAAGAAATAGATGCCCTGAAAACCAAAATGGACCAAACAGAAATCAGTGACTCCATATGACATCAAGAAATATTAAAACAAAATCAAAAGACTAACATATAAGTATGTGTGTATGTGTGTGTATATGTGTATATATATATATATACATATACATATGTATATATATATATATACACATATATATACACATATATATACATATACACATATAAATATACATACACACACAAAAATATCTGATATCTGAAAACAACTGACATGGAAAACATATCAAGGAGAAAGAATTTAAAAGTCATCGAATTCCCTGAAAACCATCAGAAAGAAAAAGTCTTGGACACAGTGTTTCACAAAATCATAAATGAAAACTGCCTGGGTCTATGAGAACCAGAAGGCCAACATAAGACAGAATTCCCTAATCACTTCCCAGAAGGAAGCCCCAAAGGAAAAGTGTTCCCAGGCCAAAGAATACTGCATTGGGATGCAAACATCCAAAAGAAAAAAGCAAAAAACAACCCAGTTCTAGTACCAAAGAATTATAGCCAGGATCACACAGGACTTTCCAGCTTCATAGTAGGCCTGAATACAATATTCTAAAAGCAAAGCATTCTGCCTAAGGCTACCAACTTAGACAAAGTCCCATGGAGAATCAGGAATGCAGCCTGAGGAGGAATAAAGAAATTCATGAGGCGCTCTTCATTGAGGACTAAGACCTATCAATTAGATGATTTCTCATTTACACACCTTTCTCTCCTAGGATAGGTGCCCTACAGGACAACCCGGTACAGACCCTCATCAAATGCCTAGACTATTTCAGGAGCCTTCTGGTTAGGTCTCCCTAGCTCAGGGGTGGGGAACCTGTGGCCTCAAGGCCTCATATGACCCTCTAGGTTCTCAAGTGCAGCCTTTTGGCTGAATCCAAACATATAAATAATATATATTAATTTATTATACATTATATATTGTGTTTATTATTACATAGTTATTTTCATGTTGTCTTCCTCCTTGGAATGTAAGCTCCTTAAGAACAGGGACTGTTTGCCTTTCTTTGTATGTGCTTAGCACAGTTCTTGGTACAAGACTTTAATTGATTTAGGAAGGATTGATTTGTCATCTAGGTTATTGCTGCTCCATTTTTTTTCTTATTCCTAGCATAATATTTAACCTAGGTCACCAAAGAATTGGGCCATATACGCATATTTCTATTTTTGTAAATTTATCTCAACTTATTTTCTCTTTATTTTCTTTCCCTTGAGAGCATCTACTCACATGGATTTAGCCATCATTTCTATTCATGTGTCTCCTAAATCTACCTTTCCCACTTACCCCCTGTTCTGAGTTATTTCCAGATGGTTGCAGATATTTCCACTTGAATATCTTAAACCTGAGATATGTACGGACCACCCCTCCCCCAGGGCATTTTATTTCCTTTCTCCAATCCTCCCAGATTGAGCCTTTTATGATGGTAAACTAGGCCATCTTTTGTCTCAATCCTCACTTAGCCCTTAGTCACAAAATGGGAAAGACCTTAATTTAGAAAGGCCAAGGTCACCTACTGCATCCTAGGTCATCACCAGTCATCTCAACTTTTGTCTTATCCAATGACTCTGGAGGAGACAGTGAAGCTGATGGCTTTGTGCAGTTCTGACTCACTTTCATGCACAAGTTAAGACATCACCCTCATGATGTCATTGGTCCAATTCGAGAATGAAGGATTAAGAACAACAACTAAAAAGCAAAAGATATAGGCTGATAATTAAGAATATTTACCATTCAAAGTTGAGTATAATCCTACAGGAATTTTTTAAAGGATTTGTGATAGAACAGAGGACTTTTAAGTATTTCTGACAAAAAGTCTAAAGCTGAATAGAATTTTGACATATAAACATAAGAGTCCAAAGAAATCTAGTAAGATAAATTTTTTTAACAACTCATAGGAGTTATATGATGGTGTAATGTTAACGTTATTATCAGAGGAGAAGAAATAAATGTCCCTTCAGAATCTTAATGTCCCAAAGAGTATTGGGGAAACTAAACAGAAAAACAGAAGTCCTGGGTATGAATGAGTTCTGTTCTGAGGGTCTGAATAGGGAAGAGAGAAGGAAGGGTAAAATGAGGAACACACTACTACAGAAATGAAGAAAGGAGAAGTGGAACTTGCTATTTCTCAGAACTGAGTACATGAAAAGAATAGACAAAATGGAGGAAGGGATAGGGAAAGTGGGCACTAGGGGAACCACTCTTTTCTGAAGTAGACAAAGGATGCGTGAACACACACAACCAGTCTGGTGTGGAAATACATATAATTCAATAAGGAAAGAAGCAAGAGTTCTGGATCAGGGGAGAGAGTTAAAAGGGGAAATAACACGGGGTTCAGAATAGCAATAAGCAAAAGAAACTTTCTGATCCTAAATGAGGCCATTAATGAAATGGAAAACAGAAAAGAACTAGAATTTTAAGGGGATGGTTTAGATTTGCCGCAAACAACTGATGAATGGTTGAACAAACGGGCACATATGAAAGCAAAGGAATATTATTGTTCCACAACAATATTATGGGAGGAGAAATTATGAAAAGTATGAAAGAGATGATTTCAGAGAATCCTAGGTTATATGAACTGAGTCTAGATGACATTAGTAGAACCAGGTGAACAATTTGTACCAGGATAGCAACACTGCAAAGAAAAACAACTTTTGAAGGACTTAATTCTGATCAATGCTGCAAGGTGCAAGTCAGTTTGCTTATAGCACATTTAAAAATGGGGGAAAAAATAGAAAAAAAAGACATCTATGTCTCCAGAGGATCTATGATGAAGCATGTGACCTGTGATCTAACAGAGAGGTGATGGACACAAGATGAAGACACACATTTTGGGATGTAGCCACTATGTGGATTCATTTTGCTTGACTCTACTTATTTATTACAAGGTGGGGTTTTTTCCATCTTCTTTTTCTTTATGGAGAAGGAAGGGTCGAGGAAGAAGGAGGCTTGGCAATATTGATGACAAAAAGAGAAGGCACTAATGATGGGGTGTGGCCCAAGCCGAGGTCTTCTTCCCCCCTTGACCCAAAGGGAATCTGGCTCCCCTTTGTGTAAAGGCCCCAGCCCCGGCCCCACCTTTTTGATCTCATTCAGATACCTTTCAGTTCCTTCATTATCTATTCCCATTGTCTATTCAATCTCTTAGACATGCCAGTCTCTGGGAATTCTCATCCAGACCCTTTTCCCAGACCATTTTCCCAGACCCTTCCCCTGGTCACCCAAAGTATATAAGATCTACCCCAGCCCTCATTCAGGGCTGAGAATCTCAGGCCCACAAGGCTGAGATCCTCTCGTGCCCGCTCGTCTTTATGGGCATCACCCGACCTATGTGTTTTATCACTAATAAACTTTTCCTCTGGCTGAAGAAGATTTGAGTTGAATTCTTTCAGACAGGGCCTGGTACTGCGATCTTGAGGTTCCAGCAGCACCCCAAAAGTCCTAGACCCAGGCCGTGGCAGTGAGAGCATGGAATCCTAACCACTAGACCACACTTTTGAAGATGCATAGAACAAAGGAAGTTCAGAAGGAAGGAAAGACAAGAAGGAAAATTTTGAAAATGATATATAGAATTTATTACATACTTTTTTAACAAAAAGGTGGGGCATGAAATACAAAGTCACAAATTCACACAGAGTTCTCTTTTTGCGTTTTGTGTATACAGATTTGTGGGAGGGTGTTGGTATTTAAATTCAAAACAAAAAAAATAAGATTACATAAAAACAAAGAGGGGTTAGATAAGAAAAATTAGAATAAGATATGGAGGAAAAAATACTTCTAACAATCATAATTGTGAATGTGAATAGGATGGACTCAACCATCAAATAGAAGAGGGTAGCAGAACCTGTTTAGAATTACATTTAGAAACAGAATCCAACAATATATCCTTTATAAGGAAGAAACATATTTGAAACATAAAAACTCAGAGTTAAATTAGAAAGATAAAGTAGAATCCATTATTAGTTGAATCCAAAAAAATAGATGTGGCAATCATGAGTTCAGAAAATAGACACTGTTAAAAGAGATAAGCAGGGAAACTACATTAAACCCAGCTCAGAGACACCACAGATAATGAAACTATCAATATGGTAATCAGAATCTAGATACAGGAAGGAGCTTCTCAATCACATGTCCACCAAGAAGTAACAAAAAGTGATGACCTTGAGACCAGCCAATAAACACTCAGCAGAGACTATACATGCCTGGCAGAGACTAGATGTCACGTAAGATCAACCCAGGAGGAGATATGTGTGACTTTAATAGAAGACATGATACTAAAGCATCAAAAGAAAACTGCCCCTCTGCATATATGTCTTGGCCACATGTATCCCCAACAGTATGTGACTCTCCATATATGTGCCTTGGCTACCAGAATATGCCCTATATGTGTGATTCTCCACAAATGTTCCCTAAGATGCCCACTTTTCTTAGTGATGGTAAGTGTAATTGCTGGTGGTGTAGCCCAGGTTTATTGGGTGTTTTGATGTGTTTTGGGGGGAATAGCTTGCTACTTTTCTTATGTATGCTCAGGGGATGTTCTTGAGCTGGAATTTTGAGTGAATGCAGATGCAAGAGTACCTTGAATCTGTGATAACCTTGTCGAGGGGCTCACTCTGAGCTGTGAGTGCTACATCACTAGACATATACTTGGGGGTAAAATTAACTATCAGGAAATAGTAAAAAAAATGCTTATGTAATCATTTACAAGGTCTTGCTTGATTTATTTTTTGTTTCAGCTCACATTTTTTTAAAGTTTTCTCTTTTTTCATACTTTCATATCCATATGAATGGCTGTACTTATCAGTGGAGGCTCAAATAAAATTTATATTAGATGGCTGCAATAACATCATGTAATACTTTATAAGCCCCATTTTACAGATGAGAAAACAAAGGGTGGGAGAGCTTAAGTGAATTTGCCCAGGGTCATACTGTTAGCAAACGTCAAACTTGAAACTAAAATCAGGTCTTTTGATTTCAAATCTAGTGCTCTTTCCAGTAAATGACCAGAGAATGAGTACTTTTTTTTTCACCACTTCCCATTTTCCTGCTCTGTTTACTCAGCGCTGACAGACAACTATGCTTCATTTCTAGTCTCTTTTACCCATTCAATGAAGGGTTTCTGCCACAGGGCATGGGACTATTAGAAGAATGATACGGATTCAGGGAAAGCCAGTTCCCAAGGGGCAAGGCCAGTTAGTGTTTAAAAAGCATGAACATTCCCATCCACAGAATCAGCCCACACATACTCTCCTATCACTCCCCAAGCACAGGAGTGCACAGAAACTTACCTTTTCCCTTTCTAGGAATCATGCGAGGGATTCTACACACACACAAACACAAAGTATTTTTGATCCTATAAAACTAACAATGGTACAGCTAGGTGGTACAGTGAATAAAGAACCAAACCTAAAAGTCAGGAAGACTCATCTTCCTGAGTTCAAATCTGATCTCAGACACTTACCAGCTGTGTGACCCTGGGCAAGTCACTTAACTCTGTTTGCCTCAGTTCTTCATCAGTAAAACGAGTTTGAGCAGGAAGTGGCAAACCATTCCAGTATCTTTGCCAAGAAAATCCCAAATGCAGTTACAAAGAGTCCAACATGACTGAAACAACTGAACAAAAAGACAGGAAGACCAGCCCCTTAAGAATGCCTGAGTCATCATTAATTGTCTACTCCAAGTGCCTCAGTGAGGGCAGGGGAACTGGTGGAAACCAGCTTGGAAAACCACCGGGTTCCTCGACATTCTACAGCAACCGGCTCTCCCAGTGCCTCAGCAAAACTAAGGGAAGCAGCGCTCCAATGGGCCCCAGGTGGATAAAGACCCTACAACATCCATCTGAAAGGAGCTGAAGAAAGCGAAAGGAAGGAAAGACCTGGGTGAGCAGGCCTCCTCCAGGAGCCACACTACCCAATCCTACCCCTAGAGTTCCAATGTTGCTGATTCCAGCCCAACACCAGGTAAGCCGTCAGAACCCTCCAACAATTGCCAGCATTGGAAGCCTCAGCACACAAAGCCAGAGATCAGGCCCTAGGCTGCCAACACAAGAAGCTTGGGTCAGTGCCCTCTGCTCCCCAGCGGGAGAGCCCAATCTCTTTAAAAGCCAGGAAATAAGCAAACACCATGAGCAAAAAGAAACGTAAAACAGATTATTATTATTGGAAGAGTGAAGATCAAGGCAGAAATTCTGAAGAGGACAAGATTGCCAACAAACTCACATCTCAAACTTCAAAAGTGAATATGAATTAGTCTGAAGCCCAAAAAGCCTTCTTAGAAGAGCTCAAGAAGGATTTTAAAAGTCAAATGAGAGAGATAGAAGAAAAAATGGGAAAAGAAATGAGAAGTATGCAAAAGAGAGAGAGAGTCAATAGCTTGGAAAAGGAAAGA
Organism: Phascolarctos cinereus; assembly: GCF_003287225.1. Lineage (NCBI taxonomy): Eukaryota > Metazoa > Chordata > Mammalia > Diprotodontia > Phascolarctidae > Phascolarctos > Phascolarctos cinereus. Next base: position 57,316,848 of record NW_027556098.1, on the reverse strand, counting down.
CAAAAATTAACTGTGGAAAACAAGTCCTTAAAAAATACAATTGGCCAACTGGAAAAAAGAGTACACTAAAGAAAACAAGTCCCTAAAAAATACAAGTGGCCAAATGGAGAAGGAGATACAAAATCTAACAGAAGAAAATAATTTGTTAAAAATCAGAATTGGGCAAATGGAAGCTATGAGAGAGCAAGAATCAGTTAAATAGAAACAAAAGAATGAAAAAACAGATGAAAATGTAAAATATCTCATTGGTAAAACAACTGACCTGGAAAACTGATCCAGGAGACTCAATAATTTAAAAATTATTAGTCTACCTGAAAATCATGATGAAAAAAAGAGCCTGGGCAGTATCTTTCAGGAAATCACCAAGGAAAACTGCCTTGAGGTCCTAGAACTAGAGGGTGAAATAGCCATAGAGAGAATCCACTGATCACCTGCTGAAAGAGATTCCAAATTGAAAATGCCAAGGAATATAGCAGCCAAATTCCAAAATTACCAAGTCAAAGAGAAAATACTGCAAGCAGCCAGAAAGAAACAACTTAAATATCATGGAACCACAGTCAGGATTACACAGGACCTTGCAGCTTCTACATTAAAAGATTGTAGGGTGTGGAATATGATATTCCATAAGGCAAAGGAGCTTGGATTACCACAAAGGATCAACTTCTGCCCCAATTTCCCTAAGTGTTTAAATGAGCATGAACTTTCAGGGGAGGAGATGGATATTCAACGAAATAGGGGACTTCCAAGCCTTCCTGATAAAAAGACCAGAGCTCAACAGAAAATTTGATCTTCAAATATGAGACTCAAGAGAGACATAAAAAGGTAAACAGGACAGAAAGAAACAACATGTTATTAATAAGGGCAAACTGTTTATATCCCTAAAAGGGAAGATGACACCTACAACTCTTGAAACTGTATTGTTATCACACCATGTTAAAGGGGTATACTTAAAGGGGGTAGGTATAAGTTGACTTTGATGTAATGATTAAAAAAAATCTAATCAAGTGGGTTAAATGGATCCAAGTAAATGGATTAATCTGATCTAACTTGCACCAGCCCTGAAGCAAGAGAGTACCTGAGTTAAAATTCGGCCTCAGACCAAACACTTGACACTTACTAGCTGTGTGACCCTGGGCAAGTCACTTAACCCCAACTGCTTAAAAAAAAAAATCTGATCTAACTAAGAAAATGTACTGAGAGAAAAGGAAAGGAGGAGGCAGACAAGGGTAAATTACATTACAGGAAAAGACACAAAAACCTATTACAGCAGAGGGAAAGAAGGGAGGGAGATGAGCATTGTTTGAACCTTATTCTCATCAGATTTGGCTCAAGGAAGGAGTACCATAACCAGTTAGGTACAGAAATCTAACTGGCCCTATAGGCAGTAGGAGAGAAAAGGGGAAAGAAAAGGGAGGAGGGTTGGAAGGGAGGGAAGAAGTAGTAAGGGTAAAGGGGAAGAAAAGGGAAGGGGCTAACAGAAGGGAGATGGGACTGAGGGAGGCAGTGGTCAAAAGCAAAACACTAATGAGGAGGGAAAAGGAGAAAGGAGAAAGAAAAGCATAAACAGGGGGGAAATAGGATGGAGAGAAAGACACAGATAATAATCATAACTATATATGTGAATGGGATGAACTCTCCCATAAAACGGAAGCAGATAGAATGGATTAAAAACCATACTCCTACAATATGTTGTTTACAGGAAACACATTTGAAACAGCGACACACACGGCGTAAAGGTAAAAGGCTGGAGTAGAATACATTATGCTTCAGCTGAAGTAAAAAAAGCAGGGGTAGCAATCCTGATCTGAGACAAAGCAAAAGCAAAAATAGATCCTATCTATTATTTGTTAAACCCAAAGACCCCAGCTTCTGGGATAAGAACTCACTCTGACAAAAACTACTGGGAAAACCAGAAAAGAGCATGGCAGAAACTAGGCATAGATCAAAATCTCATACCATATACCAAAATTAAGTCAAAATGGGTTCATGATTTAGATATAAAGGCTGATACTGTAAGCAAACTGGGAGAACAAGGAATAGTTTACCTATCAGATCTATGGAGAACAGAAGAATTCACGACCAAACAGGAGATAGAGAACATTACAAAAAGCAAAATGGATAATTTTGATTACATTAAATTGAAAGGTTTTTGTACAAACAAAGCCAATGCAACTAAGATTAGAAGGAAGGTAGAAAATTGGGAAAGAATTTTTACAACCAGTCTCTCTGATAAGGGCCTCATTTATAAAATATAGAGAGAATTAAGACAAATTTATAAGACTACAAGCCATTCCCCAGTTGATAAATGGTCAAAGGATGTGAACAGATAGTTCTCAGATGAAGAAATTAAAGCCACCTTAGTCCTATGAAAAAATGCTCTAAATCACTATTGATTAGAGAAATGCAAATCAAAACAACTCTGAGGTACCACATCACACCTATCAGATTGGCCAACATGACAAAACAGGGAAATGATAAATGTTGAAGAAGATGTGGGAAAATTGGAACACTAATGCATTTTTGGTGGAGTTGTGAAATGATCCAATCATTTTGGAAAGCAGTTTGGAACAACGCCCAAAGGGCTATAAAAACATGCATACCCTTTGACCCAGCAATAGCCCTAGAGGGCTATGTCCCAAAGAGACCACACAAATGGGAAAAGGATCCACATGTACAAAAATATTTATAGCAGCTCTTTTTGTGGTGACAAAGAATTGGAAAATGAGAGGATGCCCATCAATTGGGGAATGGCAGAACAAGTTGTGGTATATGAATGTAATGGAATACTATTGTGCTATAAGAGATGATGAACAGGCTGACTTCAGAAAAACCTGGAAAGACTTGTATGCTCTGATGCTGAGTGAAATGAGCAGAACCAGTACAGCATTGTATACAGCCATGCTGGGCAATGACTAATATTGATAGACTTAACCCTTCTCAGCAATACAAGGATCTAAGACCTCTCCAAAGGCCTCATGATGGAAAATGCTATCCACATCCAAAGAAAGAACTATGGAGTTTGAATGCAGATCAAAGCATACTATTTGCTATTTTTTTTCTTCTGTTGTGTTTTGTTTCCTCTTTCTGATGGTTCCTCCTATTGGTTCTAATTCTTACTTACAACATCACTAATGTGAAAATATGTTGAATAGGAATGTATACGAATAGCCTATATCAGATTGTGAGCCATCTTGGGGAGGAAGGTGAGGAAGGAGAGGTAGAAAAATTTAAAACTCAAAAACTTACAGAAGTGATTGTTGATAATTCAAAATAAATTAATAAAAAAATTTTTAAAAAGAAAAAAAGAACTTTGTCTAAGGGGCTCAGTCTGAGTTGTGAGTGCTACATCAACACACATACTTTGCGGGTAAAATTAATAGCAAACAGCTAATTAATAGCAAATTAGCTAATTAATAGGAAATAGCAAAAATCATGCATATGTAATCATTCAAAAGTCTTGCTTGTTTTTTGTTTTATTTTTTGGCAGCAAAGCCGCTAAACTGGGACAAGAAATGCTTGACTATATCTAGGTAAGATTCTACATATGCATTTCGGCTCTGAAGATTACCTGAGAGTTGCAGTACTGCTCAAGAAATGAGCTTAGTACATATATGCAGGCTTTGAAATGATAAAGGATAGGGCGTCTCCATCAAAGTTTAGAAACTTGGCAACTCCTCTCAAAGTCACATGGCTAACAAGAAAACTAAGCAGATGTGCTGCTAAGGACCAGAAGTGAGGAAGCCTAGCCCTGAAGAAGAGGTTCTTAACCATTTTTTGCCTAATCTCCCATATACCACCTCAGTGGAGAGAGGAATCAGGCTTGTTACAAACCATGCCCATTTTCTACAAAGCTTCACTAAGTTCACATCCAAAGTGCTGGACTGGAGTCCTGAGCTCTTGTTCCTCAGGGCCTTGATGTTAGGTTGGTGAAAATACCCTGCCTAGATTCCTGAACACAAAAGCCTGATACTCGGGGCCAAAGGAGGCTATTAATGAAAGAGTCACATCGCATCCTCAGACATCAATGCGGCAAATGCCCCGACCAGTGGTAAGTCCAGCTGCTTTGAAGATACCAACAGTTCTGCCTATATAACCAATGGAAAAAGGCACTCTCCCAACCACATGGCAGGCAACATAGAATGTCCACTCATGCTTCAGAGCCCATGATTCTCCCAGAAGCAGGTCCTGGTATCCTCCACGTATTAAGAACTCCTGCTCTATCCTTCAGTATTGACTGAGTCAGGAAGAAGAAAAGGAACTGGCATTGTGACACAGAGGAACCTAGCCTAAAGGTGAGAGAGTGTTCCAACATAAGAATTAATGTTAGAGATAACTCTAGAAATGTGGGCTGGGACAAGATCACACAGTGTCTGGAATCCAATGTAATATCACCAGAGAATGCTGGCAGCCCTGTGGCCTCAGGGGCATGAGTTTCCCTAGTCACATGTACTCTGGATATATGTATCTCCTACATGTTCACTCTGACTGAAGTACTTTGGAAAGACAGGAGCACACAAGGACACTTTGTAATGTCTTCTGGTCAGCTAGTCCATGTTGTGAAGGGGAGACCATCTTTAGTTACCTTTGGAAGTGTTCAAAAAGGTCTTTCAGAGACTTCCTCTCCACCTCCTCTTCCTGCTCAGTTTCCTTCTGGTAATGGTGAGTGACGGGAGAACTCTGCTATAAGGAGAAGGTCCATGGGGTCTGCCCCTAAAGACATACGTTCTCCAAGAAATGTGGCCTCCTTGGCCTTTTTTTTTCTTCTTCTTTAGTGTTCACAGTGGAATCTTCTATCTTAGGTTTCAAAGGCCAGAAAAGCAAGCCATGGGAACTGGAGTCAGAATTCAGGATGGGTTTTGCAGCCAGTATACATCATCAATGCCCCAAAGACCAAAGAATGATATTCAGAAGTGACTTTCAGGACCAAGACCTGTGGAAGGACTCCTCCAGTAATAATGCTCTTTCAATATGAACTTGGGGGAACTGAGCAAAGTCTTTTTTTTTTAATTTTTTGCTTTTTATTTTCATTTTGAGCCTAATCCTCCTCACTTCTGCCCTGTAGAAATTTAGATGACGTTGGGGAAATGGGGGGGAGTGATTATGTCCTTGTGGTAGGAAGAAATTTTTTTACATTTATGTGTTCTTGCTACATTTTTTAAGTAAACATTCTGTTGTAAAAGCCAATTGATGTTAAGTGGATAAATAAAACTGGGGTGCTAGTTGCAGTCTCCCTAAAAATTTAGGGGGAGAACACAGTTGGTGGAAGTCTGAGCCAACAGCAGAGAAAAGAGATTCCTGAACCCTGAGGGTCTACTCTGACAGCCCACCTGGCTCTCAGAAAGTGAGGCCAGAGCATATATGTTACAATTAAATGCACTTAGTTTTTAATTAGTGTTTCTTCTGCTTGGCTAGTAAAAAAAAAAAACACTTGTGGGAGCTTGTGATCTGTAGATTTAAGAAAATGCTGACCCACACACTCACAACATGCCTCAGTCCTGAGGATGGGATCCCAGGAGCTACATAAGAAACTAGATAAAACTGCTTTTAATAAAATAATAATAGCTGACACTTACAAAATATTTTACATGTTTTCTCATTTAAGCCCCATTACAATTCAATGAAATAAGTACTATAGGTATTATTATCCTCATTTTTCAGATGAGGAAAGTGGAACTTGGAAAGGTTAAATCATATGCCCATGTTCACATGGTATCAATTAGAGATGGGATTCAAACCCACTTAGTTCATCTTGACTCCAAGTCCAATATTTTATCCACTCCACCGTACAATGTGTTCTATAATTACCTCACTCATCTTAGAAATCACATTTGTAACAGAACACAGTTCTTTTTTTTATGTGCTGTACGTATACTTAATCACACACTACAGCATACTATCGTCAATATGTATGGTCCATGTAAGGCCACATTACAAGACAGAGCATAATTTTACTATAAATAGATTATTATTGAAGTTTCTGGTTGTGTTTTTTGCTGTTATGACATTGTTAGTCCTCTATGATTTATCTGAGTCTGAGTCATTGGTCAGAAGCACAACCTCCAATTTTACCATTATATTTTGGAAAAACAAAAATTCATTTTACATGTAGTTAGCAGAAATGCATTCTAATAAAAAAAAAGTGGGAACAATATTTAAAAGCAAGTACCACAGGAATTCAAGTGAGAAAGATAATTGGAGTTTAGTATGATTCAAAAAGGAACTTGAATCAAGTCTTAAAAGCTACAAGAAATCAGACAGGCTGTGAAATGATGGTTCTGGTTTACTGTTATTGCATCATGTCATTTTCCACAGATGGGCTCATGTATCCTCCACTTGCAAGTTTAACCCTGCTCCAAACTCTGTACCAATACAGTCCCTGTTTGAAATAAATATTAAGGATTCCCAGATTGAAGGCTCAGGAAACAATCTGAGCAGGCTTCCAGTGATGCTCCCCTGAAACTCTACCTCACTGTCCTATGCTTCATGGCAGAAACTTATCTGAAGCCACCTAAAGCAGAGTGGGGTTATATCTGGTCTTTCATTGCTGGCCCACCATTTGACTGAGCTATAGTACTTACAGGTAAAGTGCACAAGGCAAATTTAAGAACAGACTAACTTGATCACAGTGGAGGATTCATATCAAAAAGTAGTGGAAAAATCAATGTGGAAATGGAGGTATGGGATCAGACTATGGGAGACCTTGAATTCCAAGTATAGGAATTTAGATTTTACCCAAGGGCAACTGAGTCACTCTGAACAGAAAAGGAAACATTGCAAAAGTGATGTTTAAGAAACAGTAATCTAATATTCAAGTATAAGAGGGAGCAAAGCCTAAAGCCAAATAACTAAATTAAAAGATTATTGAGAATAAATGGAGCTTTCCTTAATGTGATAAGTAATAATAAGTAATGCCTATCTGAGACCAAGAGTCAGCATTATATGTAATGGAATGAACTAAAGGCCTTTCCAATAAGATCAATATCCATGATCACCACAGTGTCAGAAATGCTACCTATAGCAGCAAGAAAAAGAAACTGAGGAAATAAACATAGGCAAATAGAAAATGAAATTGTTGCTTTTTACAGATGAGATATGACAGTATATTGAGAGACCCCAAAAGAGTCAAATAACAAATTAACTGAGTTGGTTGATAAGAAGATTAGATATTTTCTCCAGTCCTCACAAACTCTCAAAACTCTCCAATATGGAATTATGTAAGGAATCCTGTAGGTTTCCAAGATAACATGGAACTACATCAGGGCATTCCAGAATAGCTCAAAAGAGAAATAAAACTCTTAATAGAAAAAGTTAGAAGGAAACAAATGGCAGAATTCATGGTCTACACAGAAGGAATAACTTCATGCATGTTTCATCTGTTGTATGACAGAGTTAAAGTCATAGTGACTACGTTATTTTCCAAATAAACACAAAAAATACAAGTTATAACTGATCAGTGCTCAAGTCCACCAACAGGTCTTAAAAAGCAAGTGTTGTTGGCAGGCAAGCATGTCACACATTGTTGGGAAGTCCAGCATGCATCGGCAATATGTGCATGTAATGACTTGTTTACAATATGATACTATATGGTTACATGATGCAATATTGCATCACCAAAATTTCAATGCAGGAAAAAAACCACAAATGTACAATAAATTATTAAAGATGTCATTTTAAAAAAATACATTTTATATATTTTTTTAAATGACACAAATTCTTTTTAAAAACCATTAAAGGGTTAAAGAAAGTGCATTTCTAAGAGAATACTGAGTAATTTGTTTTTGAAAGGGGGCAGTAGGCCAAATAAGTTTGAGAACCTCTGTTGTAGAGCATGGTCTCCAGCCCCCTCAAAAATCTAGCCCTCATCTTTTCAACGTGCTCAAGCTTAGCAAAGCTATTGTTATATAGCATCCAGAAGTGAACACAATGCTTCATATGCTGTCTAACCATGATAGCATAAAGTAAAAACATCACCTGTATTGTTCTAGACATTCAACTCTTAACATGATCTAAGATGGCATTAACTTTTTTGAGGTGCTATGTCATATGGTTGATGCATATGGAACTTGTAGTCCACTAAAACTCCCAGTTGTTTTTTTCATATCAGTTGTCTAGACATACCTCTCTCCCTCTCCATCTTATATTTGTGGTTGATTTTTTAACCCAAATGTTAATCTCAATTAAATTTCATTTCATTAGATTTGGCCCACCATTTTGACCTGTCAAGAAGAACTATTCCAGTTCTATTTCATCTGCAAATTTAGGAAGCATGCCTGCCATCTATGGCTTCATCGAAGTCACTGATAAAAATGCACAAGGCTAAGGACAGAACCCTGAAGCACTCCATTCAAGACTTTCCATTAGCCTATTAACGATGATTCTTTGGGTTTAGGCACACAACCACTTTCAAATCTACTTCTCTTCATGTTCTCCAACAAGGACTGCATGAAACTTTGCTTAAATCCAGACATGCTCTATCTACAGTATACCCATGATCAGTCAAGTAATCCTGTCATAAAAGGAGCATATCCATAAGCATTTGTGAAGTGTCTATCATGTTTAAAACATACATGGTTCTAGCTGATACATGTACAAAAAATTGATGAATCTAGATGGCTCTTATGATCACTGATTCTTTTTGTAAATGTTCATAAACCAACAAATTAATAAGCTCTAGAATTGTAATAGGAATCAAAGCCAAGTCCACTGGCTTTGATGAAAAAAAATACTTTTCTGAAAAATGGGACATTTGCTCTTCATTAAACAGGACCTTTCCTATTCTTCAAAAGATTGCTGTCAGTGGCTTAGCAATCACATCAATGGTCTGGGATTTGATTTCTCCAGGACTGTTTATCTGAACTCCTTGAGGGCAGATAGGTCTCTATGGTAAGCATCTCCTCACTTATCTTAGATTTCAACTTCTTACTAAATGTGATGTATAGAAACTTTGAGAGACATAATTTCTAGATAATTAATCATTTTATTAATTATGGCCAGCAAATAATTAATAAAAGAATTGGTCATTTGGCCATCTTTCATGAACCAAAGATGGATCATAGTGGCCTACTGACGCTTATATGCCCTTGGAAAAGTGTGTTCCCAACAGGTAGCAATCAACTCTGACTGGTTAATAGGAAGAACGACTATTATATTGAGAGGTGGAACTATTCTAATTAAACTCTAATGAAAAATAAAGAAAGGCCTCTAGGAGGTAACACTTAAGATAAAACCTTAAAGGATGCTAGGGATTCCAAAAGACAGAGGTCAGGAGGAAGAGCAACCCAGGCATGTAAGACAACCTGTTCAAAGACAGACAGGTAGGAGATAGAATGTTTCGTACATAGAACAGTAAACTTAAAGTTTGCAGAGCACTTCACATAGATTTGATCCTTATAACCCCATAAGGTAGATAGTCCAGGTACTATCATCTCCATTTGAAGAACTTAACTCAGGCTCAAAAAAACTGATCTTTTCAAGGTCGCAGGACTTGAACCCAGTTCTCTGGTTCCAAATCCCGCCTTCCTATGATACTTCATCATGCCATGGAGGTGACCCTGGGTTCTCAAAGGCTATAATCAACAGAGTACCATCAGCCAACCAAGCTAGGAAGGCTTTGAGTGTGGACCCAGCAAAAGACTATTGTCTCCTGTCTGAGGAGTGCATTAGGCCAAGTTCAGATACACTGATCAGACTGGCTGCCAGGTGAGGAAGTTTTAGCCATGAAAGCTCTTGAACACTGTTTACTAAGTCACAAAGAAGTCATCGTTTGAATCAATGAAAAGGAAATCTATAACAAGGAAATGACTGATCCTTGAAAAAAAGTATTAAAATGCATTTTAATAGCTAACAACATACATACCACTGTGCCCTTTCTGTGGGGAGGAGAAAAAGAGAAGAAATTAAGACTTCCAACTTCAATATACTTTAATAATTCATCTTTCAAAAAATTACTTTTTTGGGGGAGAGGGAGAACATCATAGCAAGTTGAGTATAAAATTATCCCAAGTAATGACTGCTAAAAACTGCTGCCAATTCAAGTTTGTGAGCAGAATCATTCTGTGTCATGAATATTTTTCCCCTTGGTATTAAATGTATTTGAGAAATTCATTTTCTTTTCTTTATTTCTTTACAAGAAAAAAAAAACCCAAACTGTTAAAGTATTGTCAGCCATCCAGGGAAAATGACAGGAGAAATTGTCTAAAGCAATATGAGACCTCAGTGTTTAAGATCATGAGAGCATGAAAGCTATCATTACTTACTAATGAAGTGAAATTATTCAAAAAATAAACCAAAATAAGCAAATAAAATAGCCTTCCCAAACACCCTTCATGAATCTGATTTTTTTTTCAAGCTAGTTTCTTTTTCTTTCCAAATCTAACACAGGACAGTTATGTGCAGTTTTCATCCATCAGCGCGATCATAACAGTAGAGCAATTTAATATATTCAATAATGTATTTAAATCAGTAAAGCTGAAAGAAAAATTTAAATCAATAAAAGCTGTATTATAAGCAGCCTTTTTTCTGAAAGGCTTGCTTTGTTTTCCTCCAAATAATTCAATTCATAGCACCAATTTTTAAAATATAAAATATTTTCAAAGAGTCAGTTACAACCCCTGGTATGGTTGGGGAGGTGGAGTTAACTCAAACAGAACAGTTTGTACAAAAGATTTGGAGTTTTTAAAATAAATCTGCACTCCCAAACTGAGCATATTCAAGCAGACATTAATATTTTTAATCTGATTTGGTGATAACTTCAGAGGTATTTTAGAAACATCAGTGAGTCCACTGATACATAAGCACTAAAAAAATGAAAATGTCAAACATTTGCTTGAGCATATGCTAAGCAACAGTTTTATAAATAGTTAACAATGAGTGACAGTGAGCTTGACCATCTCTCCTCGACCATATTCTTATTAATATCACTGAGATAAAACTGCCCACAGGAGGGAGGACCGGTAGGTAAGATCAGAGTTTAGAGCAATGATCACGATGGAATGGAGCACTCTCTTTGTTCAGGGAGAAGGAAAACTAAATGAAAACACAAGGATGAATAAACCAAAAAGACAGGTTAGTAGTTTACTTAAAGCACCAAGATCTAAGGGATTAATTAAGATGGAAAAGTGAAGACCTGGTGAAGAGGTCATTAATATATCAAGAAACAAACATAGAGACTATTGAGAGGAGCTGATAATTTGCATGACTCAGCCTCCAAAGTCCCTCTTTCCCCAAAAAAAATCATTTGTATTTACTTTGTACATATTTTATACCTGCTTACATGAGAATATATCCCCCCAGTAGAATGTGAGTTCCTTCAGGGAAGGGAAGATTTCATTTTTATCTTTGCAGCCCTAACACAATGCCTTAGACGTAGAAGGCATTAAAAAATGTTTGGTGAGGTAAATTGAATTTCATTTTTATGAGAGCTGCATACAGGCATCCTGAGCTACAAATATCTTCTCAAGATTCATGTGGCCCTAAATGATCTGCCAGAAGGACACTCAAGGGAATAGGGAGTCTTTATCAAGAAACTGAAGAATTCAGAGGCACAGGTCGTGGTTTTCTCATTGCTCCCAATCTGTTATGGGACAAAACTGCCCCCAGGGCTTGATTGGCCTCAACTTCCCAGATGTGGCTTCGTTCCCCAGCTCCTCAGCCAACATGGCGATGGCCAAGCAAAACCTGCCTGATTGATTTTGGCCTCCTTGGTGTAGCTTCTAGTCACCTAGGAGAGTCAAAAGTCCCAGCCGTTTGGAGTCTGGACCTTTCAGGCTTGGTGGATGCCAAAGACCACACAAGTTAAAAAACTCTGATGACTTATTGACCAGATGTGTTTCCAGATCTGGGTGGGAGTGGAGGAAGACCACTTCCAGAGAAGCTAAGGGCCACTATATCCTTGTTGCATATTCTTGCTGTGTGTTAAGGCAAAGTAAACTCATTTGTTAAATATTCAATAACTCGTGAGAGTCTAATTTCACAGTAACACTGAACCTAAACCAAGAGGATGCACAGGAAAGCCTACACCACAACTGAAGGCAAAAGCTTCAGATGAGAAAGTAGAATTAGGATGGGAACAATTTGTTAAAAGTGTGGTATCTTGAATTTCTGGACCACATGTTAAACTACAAAAATAATGGACTCTTGGCCATGTATGAACATTAACATACTTGATTTATATGATACATAATTATATATTTCTATGATATATAATCCATAATTTATATAAAATAATATAATACAATACAAAAGTTATAATTTACATAATATAAATATCTAATAATATCATTAACATAAATTTATTTACCCAGAATCTTGCCAAACTAATCCAAAGGGCTTTGAACTAAAATGGTAGGGGAAAATAAAAAGCCATCTACATATATGTACACATATATGCACATATTTATAATCATATTTATACATAAATATGTATATAGAGAAATACATGTATACACACATGCAAAGGAATTTAAACTGAAAAGGTAGGGGAAGGAGAAAGCTATTACATATATATGTATGCTATACAGGTATGAGCTGCTGTTCATGCTTTGTATTTGAAGAGGACCACTGCAAACCTGGGCTCAAGGTACAGTGTGTTTAACTGCGGCTGATCAGTCCAATATAAGCTCAGAAAGCTCTGCCACAAGTCGGGCACAAACAGTCCGCTTGGACATTTGGAATGGAGTTGTCTCCAGATTTGCTCATCTTACATTTCCTTTGTGCTACTATGATTCTACTATGTTCATGGAGTATAACACCTTCTTTGACGTGGGCATACCATGCTGGGTGGTCCTGTGCCAGAATCTCCCATGTCTCACAATCAATACTAAAGTTCTTCAGAGAGACCTTGAGAGTGTCCTTATATCACTTCTGACCTTGTGCAAGTTCTCCATAAAAACAGTCTTTCAGATAAACATACATTTGGCATTCAGGCTCATTGGAGTTGTGCTCTCTGCAACAGAGTTTGAATGCTTGGCAGTTCAGCTTCGGAAAGGACCTCACTGTCTGGAACCTTATCTTGCTAGGTATTCTTTAGAATCTTCCTAAAACAATTCAAACGGAAGTAGTTCAATTTTCTGGCATAGCGCTGGTATGCTGTCCAGGTTTCACAATAACATCAGCACAATGGCTCTGCAGACCTTCAGTTTGGTAGGCATCCTAATACCTCTTTTCTTTCATAGACTCCCAAAGACTGAGCTAGCTCTGGCAATCTGTGCATCAACCTCATCATCTATGCAGACATTCCCTGGAAGGTATACTGCCAAGGTAAATTAATTTACCCACAGCATTCAAAATTTCTCCATGTGCTGCAACCAATGGTTCCACACATGGATGGTGTGGTGCTGGTTGATGAAGAACCTCTGTTTTTTTGATGTTGACTGTCAGGCCAAAATTAGCATAAGAGGCAGAGAACTGACCCATACTCTGCTGCATCTCAGCTTCAGAGGCTCCACTGAGTGCACAGTCATCTGTGAAGAAAATATCATCTCTCCTCCACTTTAGTCTTGGCTTATAGCCTTTTCAAGCTAATTTGTTTACATCAGTGTGGTAGCTGACCTTGATGCCATTTTTGTCCTCGTTGAAGGCATCTGACAACATTGCTGAAAACATCATGCACAGCTCTGCTTCGCTCCATTTGTGTCTGGATAAGGGTGAGAACAGCATTCTCTATCTCAAACTTGCAAGCATGCTGTCATGGAACTAACGTGACATGTTCCTAAATTGCTCTGGGCAACCAGCAATAAACTGCTCCCACCTAGAAAAGGGCTCTAATCTGTTAAAAAAAATTGTCTTGCCTTGGGACTACTGCTTCCATTGAATGCAAATGTTCGGCTTGGAGAAGATAAATCTGTGTTCAGTCCAGTATTCTGTGCCACAGGTAGCTTTGCAACTCTTACATCCTGCCTATCTCTTCTCTTTACAGTGATGTAGACTATTAAAAGCCAGTGTTTGTTATGAGGGTGCATACACGATGTTTTGTTGCATTTAGGTAAACAGAAGACAGCGGTTTGTTGGTGATGAGAAGTCATGAGACACACGGGTCTTCAGTAGTATGTGACTGGCGCTGTTGCTATTTCCAACTCCATTTCTCCCAAGAACTCCCTGCCATGTCTGGTAGTTTGTGCCTACTGTGGCATTAAAATCACCCAGAATTAAAAGCTTGTCCTCTTTAGGCACACTGATGACGAGGATCTCCAGGTCTTCATAATATGTTTCTTTGACCTCATCAAGGTTCCTCATGGTGGTAGCACATGCATTGATTATGGTAACGTGGTATTTTCCTGCAAGTGGCAATCTCATTGTCATAAGCCTGTTGCTCACTCTTTTGGGGAAGCATACAAGCTTACTGACTAAATTAGATTTGATTGTGAAATATATGCCAGCTTCACAGCGCTCTCCATCTCCAGAAAAACATGTATGCAGCTCTGACTTCAGTAAGCTGGACTTCATTTGCCAGCCTTGTTTCACTCCGAGCTGCTATTTGGATGCGATACCTACTGAGTTCTCTTGCAACAAGAGCTGTTCATCCTTCATGTCTACTGGATTTTGTGTTGTTCATAAGCACATGCACATTCCATGTACTAGTGGCAGGTGGAATCATCTTCACAAAAATGTTTCTTCATTTTTTTAAGTTTTAACCATAGGGTGGGATCCCCACCTACTACAGTAAGCAGACCAAGGTTGGGTGAAGCAAGCAATTTATAGGACACCTTTTCTAGGCTTTTCCTCAAGCCAGGAGTTAAGCAGTGCAGTCCTATACATATTACATATGTACTATACACAAACACACATGCAGATATATATAATGTGTGTGTAATATTAGACGCAGTAGGATGGTTACAAGAAGAGGCCTGTGGATAGATTTTAGGAGGTCAGTGAATTTTTTTTGACAACTGCATTTAAATATAATTGGTTTCCTTTGTTCTCCTATGGCAGCTATATGACACTGTTGATAGAACACTGTGACTGAAGTCAGAAAGACCTGGTTCATATCCAACCTCCGATATTTCATAGCTGTGCGTGCCTGAAATCACTTAATCTCTGCCTGCCTTAGTTTCCTCAATTGTAAAATGGGGATAATACTAACACCTATCTCACAGGGTGTTGTGAGGATCAAATGAGATAATATTTGTAAAGTATCTGACACACAATGTGTTAATATTACAACATATTTTATGTTATATTATTATATCATATATTGTGATATCATATATCATATCATATTGCATTATATCATACTATATTGTATTATATCATATTATATCATAGCAAGCCCAGCATATGATATGATATGATATGATGTGATATGATATCATATGACATATGATAAGATATGTATGTATGATGAAAGAATTCAGGTATATTGATAGAGATGATGACAGAGACAGACATGGACATATCTGAATTCTTTTAACCAGGAACTAGGCATAACTAATGCAGATCACCCTTCAGGCACGCAGCCTGGAAAGTTATATAGGTTGCTGCTTTCACAGCAGTTGGAACTAACATACAAG
This sequence comes from Phascolarctos cinereus, assembly GCF_003287225.1. Lineage (NCBI taxonomy): Eukaryota > Metazoa > Chordata > Mammalia > Diprotodontia > Phascolarctidae > Phascolarctos > Phascolarctos cinereus. Next base: position 57,301,342 of record NW_027556098.1, on the reverse strand, counting down.
GCTCACTTTATTAGCCCAGTCCTGGGATGTCACACCACACATACAATCAGGTGAGTAAGTTCCATTTGCCAGAGTCACTCAGGGGTAACTAGATACAGAAACCAAAGAGCAGCTTTGTTTAATCGGTCTCTCCCTACAAACTCTCCCACAAATTCACTTCTCCTACAATCCATTCCCTGAGGGGCTCGAACAGATTTTCAATTCCCTGGCATGGGGCAGTAGGAGCTAAAAGGCAACTGATGACAGAGTGGATAGAGTGAGAGGCTTCGATCTGGGAAGACCTAAGATGAAATCTCATTTCAGATACTCACTAACTCAGTGATCCTATGCATAGCCTTTTAACTTTTTCAGTCTCAGTTTCCTTGTCTGTAAAACGGCACTATTAATAGCACCTAATTCATAAGATCATTGTGAGGACCAAAAGATATTTGTAAAAATGCTTTGTAGACCCTAAAAGTGATATAAAGATATTATTATTATTATCAAAAGAATATTCTGTACCAACTAGTCATGCTATACTTTCTCAATAAAGAGTTTCCTAGAGAGGATTTTGGGAAGATGGCAGAGGTCAGAAAACTTGCCTCAGACATAGAGCAGCAGAAATAAACAGGAGCTGGGGTAAAGCAGTTGTCCTCCTAAGAACACTTGAGAATTCTCGACCCCAGGAAAGACTCAGCCTCCAGGGGCAGAGGTTCAGCCTGCGTGAAATGCAAACACCTCTAGGCTGACTCCTCTGGATTAACAACAAAAAGCCCTGGGTGCAGCTGGGTTGGGAGGCAGCCTCAGCCTCAGGGACTTTCACCTCACAGACAGCGTGGGGGTCAGACAGCTGAGCAGGAGAAGATCGAAGGACCTACCATCATCGAGGGATGCCAGGTACAGCTGTGCTGATCAGATGGGGTCCCAGGCTTCAGCTGCGGGGGAGAAGGAGCTAGCAAATGCCTGGTGAGCGTGGTTGCAGAGGGGCGCCTGCAAGACAGCAGAGTCCCTGGTTTCAGTGCCAGGGCAGAGAGGAGAGTGAAGTTTGCAGCCAGCAGAGGGACCACAGGAAGCAGGACAGCTTGGCTGGAGGCCCAAGCCATGGCTTCAGGGTAGAGAGAAGCACCCAGGGTTGGGCCCCAGGACCAGAGCTCAGAAAATAAGAGTAAGAAGGACCTGTGGCTTGGGACACCATTCCATACACCTCAAGACTAGAACTTGATTATAATAACAGCTACTAAAAACAAAATTAAAAAGAATGAGTAAGCAAAGGAGAAAGAACCCAACCATACATAGCTACTATGGGTATACAGAATATCTGGGTTCATAGTCACAGGAAGACAATGGAGCTAAAAGAAGCCACTCCTTTTTCATTGAGAAATATCAAATGGTCACAAGCCCAAAAATAGTTCTTGGAAGTACTTAAAAAGGACTTTTAAAAGCAAATAAGAGAGATGAAGAAAAAAATATTTTTTTAAAAAAGCAATCTAAGAAAATCAAGAAAATTATGAAAAGAAAGTCAACTGACTAGAAATAGAGAATCAAAAATTTAAAGAAGAAAATAATTCCTTGAAAACTAGAAATGGGGGGGCAGCTAGGTGGCGCAGTGGATAGAGCACCGGCCCTGAAGTCAGGAGGACCTGAGTTCAAATCCGGCCTCAGACCAAACACTTGACACTTACTAGCTGTGTGACCCTGGGCAAGTCACTTAACCTCTATTGCCTAAACAGAAAAAAAAAAAAAAAAAAAAAAACTAGAAATGTGCAAGGGAAAGCTAATAACATTATAAGACACCAAGAAACAATAAAACAAAATCAAAAGAATGGAAAAAATAAAAGAGAATGTGAAACATCTCATCAGAAAAAATAACTGCTCTGAAGAACATATCAAGGAAATATAGTATAATGGTTGGAATACCTGAAAGATGCAATTAAAAAAAAAAACCTTGATACAACATAATCTTGATACAATATCATAAGAAATTATCAAGGAAAATTGCCCTGAAGTTCTAGAACAAGAAGGCAAAGTAGAAATAGAAAAAAATCCACTGATCACCACCTGAAAGAGATTCCAGGAGGAGTTCTTACAGGAACATCATAGCCAAGTTTCAAAGTTCCCAGGTTAAGGAGAAAATACTTCAAGCAACAAGAAAAAAAAATAACATCATGGAGCAACAATAAGGATTACACAAGACCTAGCAGCTACTACATTGAAGGAATGTAGGTCTTGGAATACTATATTTCATAGAGCAAAAGAGCTGGGGTTATGACCAAGGGTAACTTACTCAGTAAAGTTAAGTATAATCCTGAATGAGAATTTAAAAAAAAATAAATTTAACAAACTAAAAGACTTTTAGGTATTTGTGACAAAAACAGCAGAAGCTAATGGAAAATTTGACATATAAGATCGAAGTGAAATATAAGGTAAATATTAAAGACCACTTAAAAGGGACTCAATAAGATCAAATTCTTATATCATACATACATACACACACACACACACACATATCTACACATGAGTTATCAGTACTCTTATGACTGTCATCATTATTTGGGTAGTTTGAAAGAAAGGCTTGGGCTAAGTGGTGTATGATGAGGTGATTCTAAAAAAATAAAACTATTTAGAGAAAAATAAAAAGGACTAATTACTTCATACAAATGCATGAAAGGAAGAATTGATACAGAAGAAGCAAGGGGGGGGAGGACAGATAATGCTAGAACCTTACTCTCAACAGGAATGGGTTAAAGAGGGAACAACATATATATCTAGAAGATTATGAAAGTCTTCTAAATTTAGAAAGAAATAATAGGGTAAGGGGATAGGGTGGAGGGAGAGGATAAGGGAGAGGCTCTGAGAAGAGTGGTTAAGGAATAGGTGGATAAGGTAGTAGGTAGAAGTAAATTAATGGAGTGAGGAAGGATAGGTTAAATAGGGTGAAAGGATAGTGATGAAAAACAGGAAGGAGTGAAATACACAAGTAATTATGGCTTAGAATGTGAATGCAATGAATTTACCAATAAAAGAGAAATGGATACCAGATTAAAAATGTGAATTTAGCAATATGCTGTTTTCAGGAAACACAGTAAAAATGAGAGATACGAAGATACAATAAAGGTCTAGAGTAGAATTTATTTATGTAAAAAAAAGCAAGCATAGTAATTATGATCTCAAAGTTAAAGCTAAAATAGATTTAGTTAAAAGAGGAAAATAGGGAAATTACACTATGTGCCAGCAATATTATTCAATATTATTTTAGAGCATTTAAAATAATTAGACACCTATAAAATACCTGAGAGTAGATCTGCCAAAACAGACATAGGGACTACATGAACACAAACATAAACAGTTTTTATATAAATTAAGTCAGATTTAAATAACTGGAGTAATATAGTTAGTGGGTAGGTAAAGCCAATGTGATAAAAAAAATGACAATTTTATCTAACTAATCTATTTATTCAATATCATCCCAATTAAATCACTAAGAAATTATTTTACTGAGTTAGAAAAAAAATAACGTTCATTTGGAAGAAAAGGTCAGGAACTTCAAAGAAACCAGGGAGAAAAGATATAAAGGAAGAAGATTCAGCAGTATCAGACCTTAAATTATATTATAAGGTGAGACCATTATTAAAGTGTAAAACAGATTATTTCCATTATTTTAAATTAAAATTTTTTTCTATAAATAAAACCAGTGTAGCCAAGAATGAAGGAATGGAGGAAAAAACTTTCATAGATAGATCTCTCAGATAGGATGTGATCGTGTTGAAATACCGCTGTGATGTAGGAAATGATGAACTGGTTGAAACAACCATGGAAAGACTTGGACTTATGAAGAAAGATGCTATCCACTGCCAGAGAAAGAGATGACAAGTGGAAATTTGCATAGTATTACATATATGTGTATGAGTATAAATGTGTATATATGTGCATGTTTATAGATATCTGCATATATGTGTATATACATACACAAATTATATTATATATTATACTTATAAATACATATATATGTATCCAAGTTCAATTGTAGCCTTCTTTAGAGAGGGGAAAAGGGGGAAAGCATAAGGAAGGGAGGGAAAAAAAATAAAGTAAAAAGTACATAGTAGAGAATGAAAGAAAACCTAGAAGGAAGAAAAGCTAGACTGCTCTGAAGACAATGTGCAGTATTTATTATGTAGGTTTTCTTGAAATGGAAATTTATTGTTTTATATTAAATCTTCTCTTAAGTTTTGCTGTACATGGAAATGTTCTTTTTTCCTTTTCTCTTTTTGTATTTAAGTTTAAAATGAATACAAAATTTACTAATGAATAAATAAACAAAAAGACTTCTCTAAAAGGGGCTTGAAAATAACAGTATTAGAAAGCTGCCCTCTTAGTGTCATCCCTAGCAGCCTAAGGGGAGATGATATTCAGCTGCCCACTAGCAACCTCCCCACACTATGATTAGGAGGGCTCCATCTGGGGAGTGGTCTTGAAGGAGATACTACAAATATCAAGTTTGCAAAACTGACGACCAGAAAAATGGTGGAAATGGGAACTGATACAGAGAAGTTCGGAAGTGGAGGAGATTGGGGGGAGGGGGAGGAATTAGTTCTGTTTTGGACATGTTGAGTATATGAGACATCTGATTTGAAATGTCCAATACAATTGGTGATATAGGACTAGAGTGCAGGGGAGAGACCAGCTGTGGACACATATATCTGAAAGTCATCATCAAAAAGATAATTAAGGCCACATGAGCTGAAGAGATCACCAAAAGAGGAAGAAGAGAACCCAGAACAGAGGCCTGAAGTTCACTTGCAGTTAGAGGGAAAGATATGGATGCTGTTCCAGCAAAGTCCCTATTAGAAAATACATATTATAAAACAAAGGAATTTTTGTGTATAAAAGTGACTGCTGTGTAAACTGCAAAGTGCTATATAAATGTGAGCTATTAAGCTATCATTATTAATATTCTTCTTTCTATTAGTAATCAGCCATGAATCATTGGGCAAAGTCATTTCAACTCAATTTCCACAGAAGCAAAATTGAGAGGATAAGACTCTTAAACTAGATGTTCTTTGAGGTGACCTCTACCTCTAAAAGTCTATGAAACAAACAAAAATCTATGATGACTTTGGATGCGTTTTATACATTATTATTACCTTCCTAACACATGAAATATGAATGAGAAAAAAAAGAAAAAACTATGTTAAATGAGATGGGAGTGATTCCATATAGCCATTAAAATAAATGACTCCAATTCAATCTGAGGTGAACATTTTTTAAGATAGCAGACTTGTCTGAATGAGACAATACAGATTAAATTGAAGGCAACATAGATTCAGAAACAAAAATAAAAAAACTTGGTTGTATTAACAACTCCCCCAGGGGGAATTCCATAACCATTGCTAGGAAGGAAAATGAAGATCTCAGCATTCCACCAGCCAAGCTTTTTACACAGCAGAGTTGCCAACTCAATGTAATGGGGGTTGGATTGGAATACATCCTATGGTGCATGTGTGGGCAATGGACTGAAGGGGAATCCCTTCATGGAACACGCCCTTTGCTGCTCTGGCTGCTTCTAGGTGGCTGTATGTAGTGAAGCACTTTAGGATTTGGACACTTTGGGATAACGAACCCATTCTTTTATAGGTCCCTTGATCTTATAATGGAGGCAAGGCATGTCCGCACCAAGTAGATTGGTCCCTGATGCAGGAAGAGCTACAGTCTCTCTCTTTCTCTTCCTTCCTTTCTCCAGAGCAAACAGCATTCAAGCCTACCTCTCTGGGATTTCCCATGAGAGAAAATCCATGTTCCCCCACCTTAGCTATATGAAAGATGTGAGCAGAGAGCAGAAAGCACATGCCCTGCCTACACAATCTTGAGTCCAGGTCTTAGGGCTGCTTCTGCTATTCTGTTTACTTCATAGGTATGGGTGGCTGAGCAGCAATCCTGAGATGTACAATTCCAGACTGGGTGCTCCTGGATCCTCAAATGGTATCAGATGAACTCTGGAAGGAGCCCTTAACAACTACTAGAATATTACTAAGTCCAAATCCCTGGCCTGGCTTGCCAGAAGATACGGCCTTCAAGGGAACAGCTTGAATAGTACAATGCTGAGGTGAAAGTGAAATACCAATTCAGTAGTTCTGCAAAATACATCATATACTTATTAGTATCAAAACTCCCCAATATGAAAATTATGTACAAGAGGTTAAACAATTAAAGTTGCCTCCACAAGCCAAGGCACCTATAACCCTAAAAGGCAACAAAAGGATGAATTAATGGTAGAGAAAGATAATCCTTAATCCTTAATGGTCTCACTCTGCATCCCCTCCTCTACCAGTCCCCATACTCTGTTGTTGTTCAGTTGTTTCAGTCATGCCTGACTCTTCGTGACTCCACTCGGGATTTTCTTGGCACAGATACTGGAGTGGTTTGCTATTTCCTTCTCCAGCTCATTTTACACACAGGGAAACTGAGGCAAACAGGTTTAAGTGACTTGCCCAGGGTCACAAAGCTAGTATCTGAGGTGGGATTTGAACTCATGAAGATGAGTCTTTCTAACTTCAGGCCTGGCACTCTATCCACAATGCCACCTACCCGCCCTAGTTATAAATTCCTGTTGCAGTTTTTTATAAATGTATACTTGTGACTCTGTGACATTTTAAAAATGCTCATGAGTAGAGGGTATAAATAACTGTTCTACAATTGGTTTACATTGTACATTGAATGTTTGGGGCAACCCTCAACACAAACCAGACTTAAGCTTTAAGTAACTCTTTCTGGGGTATTGGTGTAGAGAGGCAAAGAGTTCAATAAAGAGCCTGAACCCCTGTCTTTAGGGGCTCAGACTCCCACCCCAGCACTGAATCCAGTCTATTCACATGGGTCACGAACTAGAGGCCCCTTTAAAAAGTAAAGGGAGAGCACCCTAGCCCCATCAAATGCATCAACAGTTTGGAGCCGTACTGTTACTCCAAAATATGCCATGTAGCCACGCAGGTGTCCAGGTATTATAAAACTGATAAAACTCTTCTTCTACCTGCAAATGCTATAGATAGCCACCTAAAAATTAGTTAGCTTTGCTCACCCTGATGCTTTATGACTGAAGTAAGCCCCCATTTTCCTCTTAGAGAAGAACCATTTCCTTGGAAACACTAAAAAGCTTCACAATATTAAAGGATCTGGAAATCACCTTGTTGGGTAACATGAAATATACCTTCTTCTGGTGAGTTAAAAGAGAGAAGAAAGGAGCTTAAGGAAAGACAAGAGAGGAGGTGAGGAAAAGAGGAAGAGAAAAAAAGAGGGAAAAGACTATGTGAGTGTGGTCCTAGCTGACAGGTTTGCGGAGAATACGAAAATATGTCTGCCATCTCAAAATCCTGAAGCACACAATTCACTGTTGTTAAAATAAGAACATTTTGGTCTGATGCTAAGCGAAGTGAGTAGAACCACTTGTACATGATAACAGCCACGTAGTACAATGGCTAACTTGGAGAGACTTACTCCTTCTCAGCAATGCAAGGATCTAAGACATCTCCAAAGGCCTCATGATGGAAAATGCTATCCACAAAGAAGAACGAACTATGGAGTTTGATTGAAGGTTGAAGCATACTTTTTGCTATTTTTTTTTCCTTCTGTTGTGTTTTGCTTCCTCTTTCTGGTGGTTCCTCCTATTGGTTTGAATTCTTACTTACAACATCACTAATGTGAAAATATGTTTAATAGGAATGTATATGTATAGCCTATATCATATTGCACACCATCTAGGGAAGCAAGGTGGGGAGGGAGGGGGAGAAAATTTAAAACTCAAAAGCTTATGGAAGTGATTACTGATAATTCAAAATAAATTAATTTTTAAAAAATTTAAAAAGTTAAAAAAATAAGAAAAACTTGTCCTACAACAGTCATAAGATCATAAGACTAATCTCTTGTTACAAGAGACCTCTCATGAAATAGGTAGAATTCTGTGGACTAAAACCCTATGAAGTCAGACCAGAAGAGAGGTAAAATTCTCAAAAATGAAATTCTGAAAAAAAAATTGTGATGAGAAGAAATGCTGGCATGAGTTAGGAACAGACTGACATGGCTACATGGAGATCTTAACAAGAAATTTAGATTTCAAAAAGTTATGTAGTGAAGGTGAAAGCAAGGTCAGGTAACAGAGAATGCATCCAAAAATATGGCCTACTATAATAAGAATAGGATCAGGAGAGCTAATGCTCCAAATGAACTGAGGTTTACAAGGAAAACTACAAAATGGGAGTTTCAGTTATACTGGGGAAAAGAAGAAGTTCAAATAAGGAATAAGACCACTTATTGTTCAAGGGGATGGAATAATTGTCAACAGAAGATGGCTGAGTGGAAAATGGATTGGAGTGACGAGAGAGTAGAGGCAGGCGGTGAGGTGATTAGAGTGGTGGCAGGGTCAGAAGAGAGAAAGGGATGAATTCAAGAGATGTTGCGAAGGTGACATTGATAGGTCTTGGCAACAGACTGGAAACAAGGGATGAAAGATAGTAGAGTCAAGGATAACTCCCAGGTCATGAACCTGAAGGACTGGGAAGATAGTGTTGCCCTCTACAGTCACAAAGAAGGTACAGGAGGAGAAAGGTTTAAGGAGAAAGTTCTGTTTTGGATGCGCTGAGTTTAAGATGTCTACTGGACATCCAGTCGGAGAAGTCTGAAAGGCAGTTGGAGATTCAAGACTAGAGGTCAATATAGAAGCTAGGGCAGGAGAAGTAGATTTGAGAATTATCAGCATAGGAAGCTAATGAGGTCATCAAGAGTAGTAGTTTAGAAGGAGAAGATAAGAGGACCCAAGACAGAGCCAGGTGGGAGTGATCTGGATGAGGATCCAGCAATGGAGACTGAGATTGAGTGGTATAACAGGTAGAAGAGCCAGGAGACAGTGATGTTTTGAAAACCTAGAGAAAACAGAGAAGAAAGGGTGATCAGTGAGGTCAAAGTATGTGGAGAGGCTGAGAAGAGTAAGGATTGAGAAAAGGCCATTAGATTTGGCAATTAAGAGATCACTGGTAATTTTGGAGAGAGTTTTGGTGGAATGATGGAAGTCAGAAGTTGAATTGTAAGGGGTTAAGAAGAGGGCAAGGCGAGAAAGTGGAGGCACCCATTATAGTCAGCTTTTTCAAGGAGTTTAGCCACAAAACACAGAATAAATCAAAGATGATACCTAGAAGGGATAGAAAGATCAAGTAAGGGTTTTTTGAGGAAGAGGGAAGGCATGGGCATGTATGTGAAAAGTGCGGGAGAAGCCCGCACAGGGAGAGATTGAAGGTAAGTGATAGAGTGAGGATGACAAGGGGAAAATCTGTTGGAAGAGATAAGATAGGATGGAACCACTTGAACATGTCAAGGGTTATCCTTGATAAGGAGTAAGGCCACCTCTTCATGTGAGACAGGGGTGAAGGAGATAGTGGCAGAAGGCATATAAGTGATATGAAGAAGAAGGAAGAAGAGGGAGTTCATGTCACTACTTCTTTTCCCTCTATAATGTGGAGATTAGGCAGGAAAAGTGTAGCAGGGCATGGAAGCTGAACCTTCACAGCTGGAAAAGGAAATTCTTCTCCCTACTCACTTTCCCTCTTCCTTTTCCCTCAAGAGGCAGACACGGCAGGAGATGGAAGATTTGAAATCAAAGGGAAGGCTGCTCCTCTTTGAACTGGCTCCACATCACGGCTGGGAGATGAGGCTGGCAGCAGGATGGGGAAGCTGCCCTGAACTGGCACAGATGACTCAGTGCAGCCCAGCCTGGGCCCTTGCCAACTTCCCCGGTCTTCCCTCATGCAGCAGGAGATGGAGGGCTGATGATCAGAGGAAAGTCTCACTCCTCTTCTCACCTGAGACCAGACAGAGATCAGACAGTACAGCAGGAAATGTTAGACTCTTGGCTCATGGGGAAGTTGCTTTAAGGATGATGATCTAGGAAAGGAAAACATCAGTGAATGAATGAAAAACAAAATTATGAATCACTGTGCTAAGTACCGGGGATACAAAAAGAAAGGGGGTCTCTACTCTCAAAGAGTTTACATTCTAATTGAGGGAATCAGTACAGAGAGGAGGTTTCAGATACAAGACAAGATGAAAAGGACCAATGGCCCTTCAGTACATCATCTTCAATTAGAATAGGAGCTCTTACAGAGCAGGAAATGTCTCATTTTTCCTTTTGTATTACATATGCAAATAAACCATGGAGATAGGAGGACCAGAAGACATCAATGTCATTAATGCCATGGAAGGAGGGTATTCAGGAAGAGACATCCCACAGTTTAGCAGAAATGTCAAGAACAAAGACTGAAAAAGACAATTGACTTTGATAATTAAAAGGTTTGTGGTCTCCATTATGAAGGCAATTTCAGGCCAGTGGTGGGGCCATAAAGCATACTGGTAGGGATTGAAAAGTGAGTGGTAGATGAGGCAAAGAAAAGCAATGAGTGTAGATATTTTTGTTTTGTTTGCCTTGAAGTTTGGCTGTGAAAAGAAAGTATGTCTGAAAAAGATCTGAGGATTTTAGTGAGCCACAAGCTTACTTTGATAGCTATCTTCAAGTACTTGAAAGGCTATTGAAAGGAAATACAATTCTTTTGTACTTCCCTTCCTCCAGTCTCCAAAAGACTTTTATCAAAATGTAATGAATTTATAGAAGTATTTTTATCATAGATTTAAAACTGGAATTGACCTTAGAAGTCTAGTCCAACCCCATCATTTTGCAAATGAGGAAATTGAGGCACAGAGAGGTTAAGTGATTTGCCAAGATTATACAGTAAGTTCCAAAGGTGGAATATGGACCCAATTCCCCTGATTCTAAAGGTTGTATGTCTTTCAAATGCTGACATGTTAGATTGTAAATGCTTTAGGAATTCTGAGAGGGAAAGACTGCTTAGGGCTTAGGAGTGGGGGTGGAGGTGGGGGGAGGGGGTGTGAGGGTCACAGTTTTAGAAAGATAGCCAGAAACACCATGAACAAAGATAAAGAGCAAAAGTGAGCTCTGCAGATTTTGGTGGGCAGTGAGGAGGCTGGGATAACTAGTAAAGAGATCAAGAAGGAACAGAGGATTCTAGGAGCAAGTCAGTCAGTATACAAGCACTTATCGCTTACTTTCTAGATGCCAAGCTAAATGTGCAGAGTGCTGGGAATACACAGAAAGGCCCAAACCCAAACCAATACCAAACAATTCTTGTTCTCAAGTTGCTCACAGTCTAACTGGGGAGGCAACATTTGAACAACTACGCACAAACAAAATGTATACAGGATATAGTGAAGATAATCTCAGAAGGGAAGCATTAAAATTAACGATGAATGGGAAATGTTTCCTGCAGGGGATAGGATTTTGGCTGGGGCTTGAAGGAAGCCAGGGAAGGTAGAGATGAGGGAGTCTATTCCACACATGTGGGGGGCAGGAGGTAGTGGGGGAGGCAGGAATAGCCAGAGAAAATGCTCAGAGCCAGGAGATCGATTGTATAGTAAAAAGAATGGCGTGGAGGCTGTGGAAGATAAAGTTAAATAAAAAGTAAAAATTAATTTTTAAAAAGTAGAACCAAGTGATGTAGACACATTTTCCAGTAAAATATAACCCAGTACTTTAAAGGCAGAATTTCAGATAAGGAGAGTTCTCCTAGTATAAAGTTCTCACTATATGATGACTGACAACTCTATAATCATACTATAATTTGTAGTCAAATAAAATCAAAGGTGGGATACTCTACAAAGCATATGGTAAGGCCAACTTTTATATATTTCTCACATTCAGTGATGTGCCTGCATATATAAATAACATTTATAATGGACAGTCTTATATAAAGGCCTAATTAAACATTAATTTTTCTTAATTACATATTTTGTCTCTTGAAAAAAATTACTATGTAGGGAATGCATCCAGTGATTCATCTTCACGGCATCACAGAATTTCGAGAATTGGCAGGGACCTCAGTCAGGACCTAATCCAACCCAAATGTGAAAGGAAAGCCTAGTACAGCTTACCTGACAAGGAGTCAACCACCCTCAGTCTGAAGACATCCAAGGAAGGGGAGCCCACTGACACTTTGAGAAGGGAAGGGATGAGTATTTTATAGAGCACCTACCATGTACCAGGCACTGTGCTAAGTACGTTTATAAATATTATCTTATCTGGTCCTCTTGAAGCAGCACACTCCACTTCTACAGGACTCTAAGAATGAAGTCTTCCCTGACATCAAGCTTAAATTTGCTTCTTAGACACTTCCACCCATTGTTCCTGGTTTTATCCTCTGAGGTCAAACAGAAGAAAGCTAATTAGTCCCTCTTACACGCCGCAGATCTTCAAATACTTCAACGTAATTACCATGCCTTTTGTGGTGGCTAGGTGGTGCAGTGGATAGAGCAGCAAGCCTAGAGTTAGGAAGATTCCTCTACCTGAGTTCAAATCTGGCTTCAGACACTTACAAGTGGTGTGGCCCTGAGCAAGTCACTTAACCCTGTTTGCCTCAGTTTCCTCATCTCTAAAATGAGCTGGAAAAAGAAACGGCAAACCACTCCAGTATCTTTGCCAAGAAAATCCCAAATAGAGTCACGGAGAGTTGGACACAACTCAGCAACAGTAACAACAATCATGCCCTCCTCCACCTTGAGTTATCCCTTTCAGGGAATAAACATCCCTAGTTCTTTCAGCTGGTGTTCCTAGGACAAGGACTCCAGACCTTGTTGCCCCACTCTAGACTCTTCTCATCTTATCAATGTCCTTCTTAAATTATGTTCCAGAACTGTATACAATAGTCCAGATTAGGTCTGACAAGGCCAGAGCTCAGAGGAACTCTTGCCTACTTAGTTCTGAAAGCCATGGCTCTCTCAATGGAAACATGTCCCCAGCTTCTGTTGGCTGCAGCATCCCACTGCTGATTCTATTTGGATTCAAAGTCCACTAAAACCTTAGAGCTTTTTACAGAAAAGCTACAATCTAATCATGCCTCCCTCATCTTGTGAAGTTGCCTTTTGGAACCCAAATGTGGAATTTACATCTATCCCTTCTGAATTTCTAATCATTAGCTGTCACACTCAGCTTAGAGCCAACTTGAGTTTGGGGGCTTTAGTTTTTTTGGGTTTTTTTGTTTTTTAACATACAGAAGGTGGAAGTAAGATCAGGTAAGAGATGATGGATGTAAAAGTGTGGCCTAGTCCTATAAAAACAGCATCAGAAGTGCTAAAGTTGAGAAATAAGCCGCAGTTGACCAGAGAAATAAAGGAAAACAAAAAGAGTTGGTTTTCTGTTTTGTTTTGTTTTGTTTTAGGCAATTGGGGTTAAGTGACTTGCCCAGGGTCACACAGCTAGTAAGTGTCAAGTGTTCGGCCTGAGGCCACATTTGAACTCAGGTCCTCCTGACTCCAGTGTACCACCTACCTGCGCCCAAAAAAGTTGTTTTTTAAAGCTATCCTGGGAGAAAAAAAGAGGAACTGATGGAAGGATGGGAGTTTTGCTTGGGCTGGATGGGATAACTAACAACAGAGGGAAGGAAGAGCTCTCAAGTCTTATTTTACTTCTGCTTTCTATGCTAAAGAGCCCTGGAAAAGAAAGGACACTACTGGTCAAGGGGGAATTGGTACCCAAGCTAAGTAAGGAGAGGATGCTAAGAGAGCCCCACGGTGACCTTGATGAATCCAAGTACCTAATCCAGGTCAATTACATGCCCAGGCTCCAAAAAAAAGTGGAAAATGTTTGCTGAGCCATTTAGAGTAATATTTAAAGACTGCAGAAAATGGAAGAGGTACTATAAGATTGAGATCCCAATTTAAAAAAAAAATAGGATAGAATGTGCCAACCATAAGCCAGTGAGTTTGAACGGGATTCTTTGCCAATTTCTGGAATAGATCACTAAAAAGATGACTGGCTAGATTAGGAAGGGGTGATTACCATGAGCCACCATGGCTTCAACAAGAACATTTCAAGCCACTTATTTAGCAAGGCTTTTTATAAAATACCATGTAGTATTCTTGTGGAAAAGAGAGCTGTGGATGAGATGATAACACAATTAGATGAATTCAGAACTGAATGCACAGCTAGACTCAAAGAACGGATCTTAATGGTTCCGTGTCCTAATGGCAGTGGGTCTTCACTAGAGCCCCCCCATAATCTGTGCTTGGTCCTGTGCTGTGTATCACCATATCACCTTTATCAATGATTTAAGATGAAGGCATAGATGGCACACTCATCAAACCTACAGCTATCCTGTGGTCAATAACATGGTACTTAAATTTAATTTTAAGGAGTGGTTGGGGGGAAATGGGAAGAGAATAAGAATGGGTACTTCAATTTTACTTTGCAACTGTGAAGAAAAAGAATTCCCTTCTCCCTGTTGAACAGGATATGTTTGTTTTACCATGTTTTACTATGTAGCTAGGTGTCCCATTTATAATACATCTCATTAAAAAGATTGGTCCTATAAAAACATGGGGGCAGCTAGGTGGTACAGTAGATAGAGTGCTAGGCCTGATGTCAGGAAAATTCATCTTCCTGAATTCAAATCTAGCCTCAGAGACTTATTACTAGTTGTGTGACTCTGGGCAAGTTACTTAACCCTGTTTGCCCAGTTTCCTCAGTTATAAAAATGAGCTGAAGAAGGAAATGGCAAACGACTCCAGTATCTTTGCCAAGAAAACCTCAAAATGGGTTCATGAAGAGTCAGACATGAAATGACTGGACAACAACAATAAAATATGTGCCTGTCCTTTCAATTCAGTAAATAAAGCAGCCTCGTGACATAGCTAATACTTATTAAGTTTGTAGGAGTAAAGATTTTTGTTTCTATGCGCAAAATTCAAATTGAAGGATGCATCAACATGCACTGATTAGATGTCTCTCTACAGGCACCTGGCTGGGCTCTGGGAAGACAAAGATAAAAACAGTCCAGATGCTCAAGAACTGTATACTATAAAGGTAATACTAAGGAAATGTAAAGAAGTTTAAATTTCTTAGCTCCTCTAGGAGGGACAAGGAAGTTCCTCAATCAAATTCCATAATAATGGGATTATAGGGCAAGACTGCTGAAGGATTAGCCAACATCTACCCGGTGGCTTTTTAGAACAAACTTTGGAGTCAGTCAAGCAAGAGGAGCTCAGTCAATTGAGCAATCATCTCTAGCAATGAAGAGAGGCAGCTATGGACAACAACACGAATCTTGTGGACTCTGAAGCTTCTACCTTGGCAACGGGGCTTTTATAGCAAAGCAACTCGGCAAATCACCCAGTAGGAGATAGCATGTCCAGCAGAAGCCAGGGCCAGGGAGCCCCAGCACAGTGACCTTCCCAACAGCAACATGGCAGCCAGAGAAAGAAGCTTGAAGACACTGTTAGACAGGACTCTGACGTGCCAGAGATGGGGGTGGCTTCACGTGTTTGCTTACCTGTGTGCCTCTGTAAGCTGGGGGAGAGACCTCATGCAAGAGCTGCTGTTTCACCTTAGCTTTGAAAGAAAATAAGGATTCTAAAAGGCAGGGGTAATGGGTGAAGATATTCCAGGCATAGGCACAGAGACAGGACATGGGGTATCTTGTACGAAGAGCAAATGGGCCAGTCTGGATGGATGGAGGAGTGTATGTGGGGGACAAATGTTTAATAAGCCTGGAAAGGCAAGTTGAAGCCAGGTCATGAAGGGGTTTAAGTACCAAACAGAGAAATACGTATTTGATAGAAGATTAATAGAGAGGCATTGGAATCACTGGTCAAAGAAGTGATATGGTCAGACCTGTGCTTTAGAAATGGCAGTTGATAATGGAGTCTGAATGCAGATTGAAGCATACTATTTTCACTTTATTTTTTTTCTGTGTTTTTTTTTTCCTTTTGGTCTGTTTCTTCTTTTACAACATGACTAATATGGAAATACATGGTTTTACATGGTGGTACATATATAACCTACATCAAATTACTTACTGTTTTAGGAAGAAGGGAAGGGAGGTAGAAAAATTTGGAACTCAAAATTTTGTAAAAATAAATGTTAAAAATTATCTTAACATATAATTGGAAAAAATACAATACAATTTAAAAAAAATAGCAGTTGAGGATAGAAGAAAGACTTGAGGTAGGGAGAGTAGTAAGCTATTGCAACAATCTAGGCAAGCAAGACATGGTAAGGACCTAAATTAGGGTAGTGACCATATAGGTAGAAGCAAGAAGATGACTACAATAAAAGATGTGGCAGTAGAATCAAGTAGATTTGGCAAACAATTGGACAGTGGGGGATAAGTGACAGGGATGCGAAGGATGTCTCTGAAGTTGTGCCTCTGGATGACTGAAAGTGGTATCCCCAACAGAAAGAGGGAAGCTTGAAGGAAGAGTGTATTGGGGGAAAAGATAATCAATTATATTTTAGACATGTTGAATCTGAGATGCTCATGGGACATCCAGTTTGAAATGTTCAAAAAGCAGTGGCTGATGTTGGATTTCTAGAGCTCAGAAAAGAAAAGAAAACAAAACAAAGGCTGGACAAACAGATCTGGAAGGTATGTGCATAAACATGATAACAGAACCCACAGAAACTGATGAGGTCCCTAAGAGAGTAATCAGACTTACTCATTAAGAAAATGATTGGGATATCTTCATTAATACACACCAAAGTATATTTATAAAATGTCCTTAGCAGTATGATCAAAATAGCATCAATGATAATTCATATTTGGATACATGAGTGTGTGTCAGGGGTGAGAATCATCTAGTTTGGTCTCCCAAACTACTGCCAAAGAACGCTGTGGGGGGCAGCTAGGTAGCACAGTGGATAGAGCACCAGCTTTGAAGTCAGGAGGACCTGAGTTCAAATCCGGCCTCAGACACGTGATAGTCACTAGCTCTGTGACGCTGGGCAAGTCACTTAACCCCGACTGCCTCGACAAAAAAAAAAAAAAAAAGAACACTGTTGGGACTTGCAATAATAAACAGTAAACAGAATCCATCAATGCTGGTTCAAAGAGTCTAGGGATATGAAATATCAAGATATAAATGAGAGTTATTAATAGCCAAATGGAAAAAATTAAGCCTATGTTCCTATGGAAAATTTGACATGCACAATAAGTATTTCTGAAACACATAATTCTCTGTATTGTACTAATTTCAATACTTCAGGGATAACATCTTCTTGCAGAATATCCTTTCCATCTCTAACCTGCAAAACTTACTCCTTTTTCCTTTCTGGATATGGTGCCTTCCTCATATATGTTTATTTTTCATATTCAATTCTCTTTTTTTCCTTTTTAAAGAATCCCTATTGATTTATAGCTGATAGGACTGGTGCTGGGAACCCCTTTTCCTTCCTCTGGCCAAAAGGGCATGTGGTAAGAGGGAGTGACAAGCCCTTCCTCTTCCATATTCATGGAACTTAGTGGGTAGTTGTGGTTGTTTTGGCGGGGAAGAAGGAAGGTTGTGGGTGTGTGTAAACCACTGATGATCCTGTTCCAGTCAATAAGGCATTATTTGGAGTGGAAAAAAATACTAAAGATATGCTTTTCCCCCATATTGACTGAAACTCCTCTATACATTAGTAAGTAGATGTCACACTCCCAGTAGCTCTCCCTAGGTACAGCATCTCTCCTATAAGTGTTCTGTGATAAGACGCTCCAAACTTAGCTTGGCTCATCCTAAGTACCCAGGTGATTGCTTAAAACTTTTCCAGCTTGAGCTCTTTGTGTGGTGGCTAAGAATTGGAAATTGAAGGGATGCCTATCAGTTGGGGAATGGCTGAACAAATTGTGGTATATGACTGTGATGGAATATTGCTGTGCTATAAGAAATGACAAGCAGGATGATTTCAGAAAAACCTGGAAAGATTTACATGAACTGATATAAAGTGAAGTGAGCAGAACCAGGAAAATGTTGTTCACAGTAACAGCAACAGTGGGTGATGACCAATTGTGAATCACTTAGCTGTTCTTAGCAGTACATTGAACCAAGTCAATCTGAAAGGACTCAATGAAAAATACTATCTGCCTCCAGATAAAGAACTAATATTGTCTGAATACAGACTGAAGCATACTATTTTTCTCTTCCTTTCTTCCTTCCTTCCTTCCTTTCTTTCTTACTTTTAGTCTTCTTGTACAGAATGACTAATATGGAAATGTTATGCATGACTGCACATGTATAACACATATCAGATTGCTTACCATCTGATAAGGGAGGGAGGAAGGGATAAAATTTAGAACCCAAAACTTTTTTTAATGTTAAAAATTGTTTTAACATGTAATTGGGTGAAAACAAAATATTACTTTTAAAAAATAAAATAAGAAAAAATTTTCCAGTTTAGTAGAATCTATCAGAACTTGTGCTCTACTCATCATATCTATATGATAGGCAGCATTATGGATACAGGGCTGGACTTGGGAGTGAGAAAGAACTGAGCTCCAGTTCTGCCAGCTCAGACACTTACTAGCAGTGCAACCTTCAGCAAGTCACTTAATCTGTCTCTGCCTCAGTTTCTTTCATCTGTAAAATAAGGATAATTAATAGCCCCTACCACAATGGGTTGTTGTGAGGATCAAATAACATAACACATATAAAGCACTCTGCAGACATTCAAGTGTTTTTGTACATTCTAGCTATACTATTATTTTTGAAAGGCAGTATGAAATAATGGATAGAGAACAGACCTTGAGGTCAAGAAGACCTGGGTTCAAGTCCTGTGTGTGACACACACTGCCTATGTGACTTTAGACAGGTCACTTCTCATTGCTGCAGAAAACTCAGGAAAAATATGAGGGGAAGAGGAGGAGGTCCACACTCAGTCCTACAGTTCCAGGCTCAGCCTCCTTCCCACAGCACCATGCTAGATCAGCTGTGGAACTGCTGAAAGGCATTCCCCACACTGATGAAATCACAGGGTTTTTACCTCTCTTCTCTCCCTAAAAATTATAAATTTTACATGTTGGCATTAGTCCCAACTTGAAATCCACAGAGTAAGGTAAATGATGCTGCATGAAGGAGGCCAGGGGTTTTTCATTTACTGATAATAAAAAGGCTTAATCCCCTGGCCATTATATGCTAAAGGCTTACTTCCACACCTTAATAATTCATATTTAGCGTAAGCGTTATTTTCCCCTGTTTTACAGATGAGAAAAACCAGGCTGGTCACACTAGCTAATAAGCTTCTGAGGCAGGAACCAGGTATCCTGGTTTTCAATATTCTCTCTACTAAGTCACATAGTCCCTTTAACTAAAATATGAATTTTATAAATATTACTAAAAATATAAAAAGGTACACAGCAGTACATTTAATAACAGGACAAAGACGAAAATTCAAGTACATTCAAATAATGGATACTCAACAAATGTTAGATTGTGAGTTCCTTAAGGGCAGGGAGTGCCCTTTGCCTCTTTTTGTACCCCCAGCCCTTAGCACAGTGCCTGGGACATAGGCCTTATGTACTTAAATGTTCACTGACTGCCTGACTATACTGAATGATTAATTTCCCAAGCCATCTGACTAGTAACCTTCCATTTCCAAGTCCCACAATAAAATCTTGCTGGCTTCAAGCAAAAACTTAATAACTGAAATGCCTTTTAAAAAAATCAAATTTACTACAGGCTTGCAGATTTTTTAAAAATTTTAATCTTGGCCTGCAACACTTTCCCTTTCCATATATTATAACATCTCTAAAGGCTAGGGTAGACCTAGAGGACATCTATAATAACTTCGTGTTATTATCATTGGAGGATAGTGTTTTCCATTTTTATTAAAATGACATTTTAGACCCAGGATCTTTTTTCATGCTCTGGGCTCTTATTATTGAAATGGATGTTTTAATTAGGCTTAAGTGAAGGCTCATGAAGTTTTCAGGATGTCATTTTATATACACAGAGGATCTAAGAAGACAATGGATTGCGGAGGACAGGAGCAGATAAGTGTATCAAGGCAAATATTTAACAATATTGGTCTACCCAGGGGGTACAATACACTGTCCACAAAGCATAAATCTGAATGTTTCAAGTTGAAACCTTTCTAACATGATTTTTTATAAAGATTAGTACTTTCATATGCCTTTTTTTCCCCCTAGCTATTCAGCTGTTACTAGATGATTGACCACATCCAGAGGATAAAGTTCAAGACCAAACTCTTCTGTGGAAGGAAAAAGAAAAAGGAAAGCAGGTAAGAAAGGAAAAAGGAGAGGTAAGGAAAGGGAGGAGGAAGAGAATGAAAAAGAGAGGAGAGAAGATAGGAAGTGAGAGGGTATGGAAGAGTGGGAGAGGTGAGAGAGGAAAAGGAGAGGGGATGGAGAGAGGAAAAGAAAAAGAGAGGAGAAATGAGATGGGGAGAGGGAGACCAAGGAAAAGAAGAAGGAGGCAGGGAAGCAAGGAAGGAAGGAAGGAAGGAAGAAAGGAAGGAAGGAAGGAAGGAAGGAAGGAAGGAAGGAAGGAAGGAAGGAAGGAAGGAAGGAAGGAAGGAAGAAAGGAAGGAGAAGAAGAGAGGGAGAATGGGGAGGAAGGGAAAGTAAGGGAAAAAGGAAGAAAGGAAGGAAAGATAGAAGACAGTGAGGTTGGAAGAGAGGAAGGATGGGAGAAAGAGAGGGTGGAAGGGAAGGAAAAAGAGGAAGAGAGGGAGAAAGGGAAAGAGGAGGGAAGGAAGGAAAGATGGAAGACAGGGAGGATGGAAAAGAGAAAGGATGGGAGAAAGGGGAAGGAAAGAGAGGAAGAGAGGGAGAAAGGAAAAGAGGAAGGAAGGAGAAGAAGAGAGGGAGAACGAGGAGGAAGGGAAAGAAAGTAAAGGGAAAAAGGAAGAAAGGAAGAAAAGATGAAAGACAGGAAGGATGGAAGAGAGGAAGGATGGGAGAAAGGGTGGGAGGAAGGGAGAAACGGGAAGGAAAGAGAGGAAGAGAAGAAGAAAGGGCAAGAGAAAGGAAGGAAGGAAGGAAGGAAGGAAGGAAGGAAGGAAGGAAGGAAGGAAGGAAGGAAGGAAGGAAGGAAGGAAGGAAGGAAGGAAGGAAGGAAGGACGGACGGACTTTTTTATTCCTCTTTTTTAATGTATACAACCATAGCTTGCACAGATTGCCCACAGAGGTGGGGGAGGCGGTGCTGCTTGGGGGATTAGGCGGCCACACCAACACAAACGTGGCTGTAGGTTTTGGTGCCCAGGGTCACTGTGTGCCCGCTTCCTGATTTTCTCATACCCCTTCGCTTGCACACATAAATCATGTTTGTTTTCTCTGCCTGGGGAGGCGCTGCGGCGTTGAGAGAGGCAAGGAGAGAAACTGAGAGACACTTTAAAAAAAAAAACCATCCAACACGCCCCTTTTCAAACGCACTGGGCAGTAAGTGCGCCCGGTCCGGTCACCCCAAGCACCAAACTGTTCCCGGGCGGGCGTTACGCAGCAGCTGCAAGAAGCCCGCGGTCCTCGCCGGCGTGGGTGCGCGGGGCGACTCCTCACCGCCTTCCAGCTCCGCCCTCGCTCCTCCCGGCTCCTCTCCGCGGCCTGCCCGGCCCGGCCCGGCCCGGCCTGCGGGCCCCTTCTTCCCCCGCCAGCTTTACTCACGTTCTTGTTGAAGCTGTATCCCGGCAGCAGCGGAAGGGACATAGCGCCGGGTCCGGGCAGGGTCGACAGGAGGCTGCAAAGGGGCTCCCCCAGGGGTGGTGGGTGGTTGGCGTCCCGTTGCCTAGAGACCGCGTCTGGCGTCACCGGGCTGGAAGGGGCGTTGCCTCTTCTGGGAGCTTGGTCCCTGAATCCGGGAGATTGGCAGGCGCGGATGGATTCATGAAATCAGCACTTGGACCATCTCTCGAAAATTCACTCCGCGTTCACTTTCACGGCGGGATCTCTTATTCATCTTTGCAAATGAACCAGTACAAATGCACCTTCCCCGTGTGCTCTTTGTAAGCCTTAAAATGTGTAAATGTCATTATAAAGTGTAAATGTTAATATATATCACATGATTATTGTGTTGTAATTATAGATCTCATTTATTGCCATTATTATTTTATCATCTTACTCATTCCACTAACGCTCTATTCCTCTTCCTAAACATGCAAACACATCCAGGCCTTCTATCTACGTGCATATGCACCATAGTATAAGCTCTTAGCTCTTAATAAATGCTTGCTGACGACTTTGTATTAATTATCTCCAATTTATCTTGTAGATAGCTTGATTGTACATAGTTGTTTGCATGTTGTTCCTCCATTAGACTGTGAGTTTAAGAGCATGAGCTGTCTTTTGTCTTACTTTGTACCTAGGGCACTGAGCACAGTACTTGCTACATAGTAGGGTTTTTATTTGTTTATTGACTGACTCAACTCATATATGCACAACCTCCATATGCACAGGAAGATCCCTAACTTCCACTTGCACAGACATGACTCATGTGATTACAGGAGTTTCATGCTTCACCTACACAAAAGTGCTGCATATCTAGTAAATCCAATCCTGGGCATTTCTGAGTTCCAGTTCCAGCTATCTACTGAATTCTTCCCATTGGAGCTCTCATACACAGCTAAAATTCAAAATGTCCAAAACATAACTTGTTATCTTTTCCCCAAACCCACCCTTGTTTCTAAATTAGCTCAGAATCATCTCGGACTCTTCACAGTCCCTCCCCCTCCTCCTATATCCAATCAGTTGCTAAGTGCTGTGATCTTGAAGCATTCCCTTTCTCTTCTCCCATATGGTCACTACTATAGTTCAGTCCATCATTACCTTTCACCTAGAGTATTTTAATTGCCCCCTGATGGATCTACCTGTCTCAAGTTTCCACTTTCTCCAATTCACCATCTACACACATCGGCCAAAGTAATAGTCCTAAAGAAAGAATGTTTATGGTGCTCTCCTGTTCGAAGAGTTCTAATCCTCCCCGTTGCTTCTAAGATTAAAATAAAAACTTGTCCACTGGCATTTATAGCCATTTATAATCTCACTCCCACCTACTTTTCTAGATAACTTTTCTACCTTTCTACCTTCTACATTACTCTCCTTCATGTCCTCTGTCCAGTCAAACTGACCTATTTGCTCCACAGCCTATCTTTTATAAAAATATTTTTCCAATTACATGTAAAAATTTTTAACATTCATTTTTTAAATTTTTGAGTTCCAAATTCTCTCCCACCATACCTTCAACCCTCACTGAAAAGGTAGTCAATTTGATATAGGTTATAAATGTGCAGTCATGCAAAACATTTCCATATTAGTCATGTTGTGAAAGAAAACACAGCTTCCCCCCAAAAAAAGAGAGAAAAATATAGAAAGTTTAAAAAAAAAAGTATGCTTAAATCTGCATTCAGACTCCATCAGCTCTTTCTCTGGAGGGGGCTAGCATTTTTCAACATAAATCCTTTGAAATTGTCTTGGATCATTATATTGCTAAGAATAGCTAAGTCATTCACAGTTGATCATCATGCAATATTGCTGTTGGTGTGTACAATGTTCTCCTGGTTCTGCTCACTTCATTTTGCATTGGTTAATGTAAATCTTTCCAGGTTTTTCTGAAAGCGCCCTACTCATATTTCTTATAGCACAGTATTCCATCACAATCCTTTACCTCAACTTGTTCAGCCATTTCCCAACTGATAAGCATAATACCTTAAATTTCCAATTCTTTGCCATCACAATGAGAGGGGCTGTATTTTGATTCATACAGATCCTTTAAAAAAAATCTCTTTGGTATACAAACCTAATAGTGGTATTGCTGAGTCAAAAGGTATGCACAGTTTTATAGCCCTTTGAGCATAATTCCAAATGCTCTCCAGAATGGTTGGATCAGTTCACTACTGCACCAACAATGCATTAGTGTCCCAATTTTTCCACATCCCTTCCAACATTTGTCACTTTCCTTTTCTGTCATAGCAGCCAATCTGCCAAGTATTACTCAGTACCTCAGAGCTGTTTTGATTTGCATTTCTCTAATCAGTAGTGATTTAGAGAATTTTTTCATATGACTAAAGATATCTTTGATTTCTTTGTTTGAAAAGTGCCTGTTCACATACCTCCTTTTGCCATTTACCAATTGGAGAATGACTTGTATTCTTAAGTATTTGACTCAGTTCTCTAAACATGTGACAAATGAGGCCTTTGTCAGAGAAACTTGCAGCAAAAATATTTTCCATTTTCTGTTTTCCTTTTAATCTTGGCTGCATTGGTTTTGTTTGTGGAAAAAGCTTTTAATTTAATGCAATCAGAATTATCCATTTTATATCTGTAATATTCTCTCTTGATAAATTCTTTCCTTATCCATAGATTTGACAGGAAACTATTCCATGCTCCTCTAATTTGCTTATGGTGTCACCTTTCACGTCTAACTCATGTACCCATTTTGACCTTATCTTGGTATAGAGTACAAAATGTTGGTCTATACCTAGTTTCTGCCAAACTGCTTTTCAGTTTTCGCAGCAGTTTTTTTTAAAATAGTGAGTTTTTGTCCCAAAAGCTTGGATCTTTGCATTTATCAAACATTAGATTACTATGGCCATGTACTACTGTGTATTGTGTACCTAGCGTATTCCATTTGATCCAACAATCTGTTTCTTAGGCAGTACCAGATTGTTTTGATAATCACTTTTTTGTAATACAATTTGAGATCAACTATAGTGAAGCTGCTTTATTTCACTTTTTTTCATTGACTCCCTTGATATTCTTGACTTTTTGTTCTTCCATATGAATTTTATTATTTTTTTCCTAGCTCTATAAAATAATTTTTGGTAGCTTGATTGCATGCAACTGAATAAATTAATTTAGGTGGAATTGTCATTTTTATTATTGGCTCAGCCAGCCCAAGCAATTGATATTTTTGTCATTGTTTTTATCTGACTTTATTTGTGTGAAAAGTGTTTTATAATTGTGTTCATATAGTCCCTGGGTTTGTCTTGGCAGGTAGACTCCCAAATATTTCATATTGTCTACAATTATTTTAAATGGAATTTCTCTTTCTATCTCTTGCTGCTGGACTTTGTTGATAATATATAGAAATGCTGATGGTTTATTTGGGCTTATTTTATATCCTGCAACTTTGCTAAAGTTGTTAATTATTTCAACTAGTTTTTTAATTAATTCTCTAGGATACTCTAAGTATACCATCACATTATCTGCAAAGAATTATACTTTTGTTTCCTCATTGACTATTTTTATTCCTTCGATTTCTTTTTCTTCTCTTATTGCAATAGCTACCATTTCTAGAACAATATGGAATAACAGTACTGATAATGGGCATCTTTGCTCCACCCCTGATCTTTTTGGGAAGACTTCTAACTTATCCCCGTTACAGATAATTATCTTTTTATTGTAAGCCTCTTTTATTCCTGTGTTTTCTAGTGCTTTTAATAGGAATGAGTGTTGTATGTATTGAAAGCTTTTTCTACATCTATAGAGATAATCATATGATTGTTGTTGGTTTTGTTATTGATGTCATCAATTATGCCGATAGTTTTCCTAAGATTGTACCCCTCTTGCATTCCTGGTATAAATCTCACCTGCTCATAGTGATATATTGTGATATAATGCTATAATCTGCTTGATAGTATTTTATTTAAACTGTTTACATCAATATTCCTTAGGGAAATTGGTCTATAGTTTTCTGTCTCTGTTTTTGCTCTTTCTGGTTTAGGTATCAACACCATATTTCTGTTGTAAAAAAAGTTTGATAGGATGCCTTTATTTTTCCAAATAGTTTTATGTAGTATTAGAATTAATGGTTCTTTAAATGTTAGGTAGAATACACTTGTGAATTCATCTGGTTCTGGGGATACAAAGAGAGGCAAAAGACAGTGTGCTCCTCAAGGAGCACGCAATCCAATGGGGGAGACAAACTAAACAAGTCTGTACGATCTACTTACAGGATAAATAGGAAATAATTAACAGAAGGCAGGCACTAGAATTAAGAAGTGTTGGGAAAGCCTTCCTGTATGAGATGAGATTTTAGGCAGGACTTGAAGGACACCAGGAAGCCAGGACGGATTAATTTACATTTATTAAACTCCAGCCCTAGGCCACTTACTGTGGCATTGTGGTGCTGGGAAACAAAGACAAAAATGAAATAGGTCCTGCCCTCAAGAAGCTTATATCCTAACAGGTGAAACAATATTTACACATATAAAATGTGTTCAAAATAATTGCAAAATGATATGCAAAGGCAATTTTTTCTAGGAGGTACTAGAACAGAGGGAAACAGGCAAGGCCTTCAGTGTAGGAGGTAGCTTTTTTTTCCTTTTTTTTATTTTTTGGCTAGGCAAGTGGCTTAAGTGACTTGCCCAGGGTCACACAGCTAGTAAGTGTTATGTGTCTGAGGCCGGATTTGAGCTCAGGTCCTCCTGAATCCAGGGCCAGTGCTCTATCCACTGAGCCACCTAGATGCCCCAAGGAGGCAGCTTTTGAACAGAGTTTTGAATGCTAAAGATGCTAAAAGATAAATTTCTTAGATCACAGGTGGAGAACCTGCCGTCTCAAGGCCAGAGGTTCCCCACCCCTATCTTAGGTTCTGAACTAGGTCCTGGTTTTTTATACAAGCCCACCAGGGCATGCTCAAATACATCAACTCATTAGAAAAGGATTTCTGTCAGTGTCATCTCAATTCATCCAATGATTTTCAAGGGCTTTTTACACATCTGAAGTTTTTGATTGATACGTGTTCTCACCTGGTTAAGATACTAGGGCATAGCATCTTACCACTTTTCAGTGGGATTGAGTGATTTGATTGATTTATTCAATCAGTCTCTCCCATCTCTATCTTTAAATGTATGCATAAAGAGATATATACTCCACAAGTCAGAAATCAGTAAACAGTAAATGTGTAATACAAAATGTTGGGAAATCTTCTTAGGAAAAGTAACTTTGACCTAGGGGAATCAGGAAGAGAAAGCAGACAGACAAGTGGAATGAGAATCAAAAGTTTACTAATACTTTTTACAAAAAGTTTTTGAGTATGTTTGTGTGTGTCTGTGTCTGTGTGTATGTTTGTGTGT
The DNA here is from genome assembly GCF_003287225.1 of Phascolarctos cinereus. NCBI lineage: Eukaryota > Metazoa > Chordata > Mammalia > Diprotodontia > Phascolarctidae > Phascolarctos > Phascolarctos cinereus. The sequence continues at coordinate 57,274,475 of NW_027556098.1, read as the reverse complement.
GTGTTTCATTAGAGTCATATTTGCTATGTAATGATGGTACATTGTTCTTGTGATGAAACCACTGTATAATCCTGTTTTTAAACTGTTTTATTATGTGCCAAATCTGTTTAAAATGTGCAATAGGAAAAAGGAAAAGGCTTTTTTTTTAACAAAAGAATGTCTTAAAGATGTAAGCCAGAGTTATAAAATGCTCTTGCAGGATTAATTAAAAACTCAGTTCTGGGCCAAAGATTCGTGTATCAAGAAGGAGGAAGAGGACATATGACTTCAAATGACCATAGCACTGTGGTTGCTAAGGTGCTAAAATAAATTTTCCATCATGGGAGTTTTCCATCATGGAAATAATATATGTGATACCAGGCTCTTTGCATCTTTTTTCTTAGCTGTCCAGGATAAAAATTATCAGGAAGAAACTCTACTGTGGAAAGAGATATCTAAGATTCATTTAGATTGCTGAGAGGCAATGATAAGCATCTGATAGCCAAGCTATATAAAAAATTAAGACAAATTTATAAGACAAATCTATAAGACCAAAAGCCATTTACCCAATGAATGAGTGGTCAGAAGATATGAGCAAAAAGTTTTCAAAAACTGTATGAAAAATTGCCCCAAATCACAAATAATTAAAAATGCAGATCAAAAGAACTAATTGACAAAGATGGGAAAATATGGAAATAATCTATGTTGGAGGAATTATGGTAAGAAAAGAGCAGAAATATACTCTTGATGGAATTATGAATTGGTGTAACCATTCTAAAAAGTGTTTTGTACTTGTGCTAAACAAAGTGTTAATTGGCCCTTTGACCTAAAGATCACATTGCTAGATATACATCCCAAAGAAGTCAAAACCAGAAGGGTTCTATAAACATCAAAATATTTGTGGCATAATTTTTTGTGACAGCAACAAAGAATGGAAAATATTGATGTGGGAATGGCTGAACAAATTGTGGTATGTTAACGTGACAAAATGTCATTGCATTGCGAGCAAATGATGAATATGAAGAATTCGTGGAAGAATAGGACGACATATGAGCTGCTAAACGAGGAAGTAAGCAGAACGAGGGAGAACAAAATACACAATTATAATAATGTAAGCAGAAAGAACAAAAACTGAAAATGAAAGCCGCATCATTATAATAATCAAACTTGACCCCAAAGAGCTCAGAAGATAGACTACCTCTGCTCTTTGCACAGTTGGGGACTATGAGTATGGATTATTGCATATATTGTCAGATAGAATAAAAGTCATGGTTAGTTGTGTTGAATGCTTCTTTTTCTTCCCTTTAAAATCCTTGTTTTAGGGATAGATCTCTGGATAGGGGAGAGAGAGATATTTGGAAACAAACATGATGCCAAAACAAAAGAAGATATCAATAAAGATATGATAAAAACTTTTTTAAAAACATTGCTGAGAACAAAAATGATGCTTCCTCTCTGATGGAGAGCTCGATAGAGGCTTGCTTGTATTAGTTCTTAATAATTCCTACCAGCTGAGTCTAAACACCAAAGCTACAATAGGGCCTACTAACTTTCCAGAAAGGAGTCAAGATAAATTTGCAAATTAAGTTTGGGAGAACTCTAGAATTAATGAGTAATTGATAATTATCTAAGTTCAGTGGCCAGGTTTTTAAAACTCTACCTGGTGGTTCTTTCATTTGTTCTATAATGTATCTGAATTTGAATTTATTATGCAAATGATAATAACTATTTAAATCACAGTGTGGTAGAGTGGATAGAGCTAACCTCAGAGCCAGGAAAGCCTGAGTTCAAGCCTTGTTTCTGATTTATAATAGCTTGGTGATCCTGAGCAAATCACTTAGCCTCTCCATGTTCTCTAGGCAACTCTCTAAAGTGTAGAGAAGATGCCAACATGCTCCAGCAGCAGAAATTTCCTCCCCTAGGGATTCCTTATGCCAATGAAGTCACCGGTTCAGGCCCTATCTCTATTTAAATATTTATATAATTACTTTAATCAAGATGTCATTTCATAGGTCTGGGATTTTTTTTTTTACTTATGACCCTCAGTTATCCTAGTTATACCTAGCCTAATTCCTAAGGTTAAGCAGCATAACCTGAGGTAGCACTGGCGACAGTTATTAAAATTACTGACCTAAAGGAAGTTAGAATCCCCTCAAGGACTTGCTTATAAAAAAAAAATCTAGATTATTCAATGACAACAAATGCAAAAGTTCTCAAAGCAAGCAGTCTACTACAGATCTCACTTCCCTATTCAAATCATTGCTACTCTTGTGATAGATTATCTTAGTTTGTGAGTATATGTGAAGAAGCAGGTTAAATTGAAACTAGCTCATCAACTTTTTCACTTCTTTCAGTATATATATTCTAAGAGGAAAGAGAGCACTAATGGAAGTAAAGAATTATCCCAATTTATCAGTTTGACAGAGACAGAGATGACAGCAGCAGGAAATCAATCAATCATTCGTTCACTCTATCAACAAACATTTATTAAATAATTAAGTTTATTTTAATTTAACTTAAATTTTAATTATTTTTTTTATTTTAATATATTTCTTAAATGTGTTAAATTATTAAATGTTCCTACGGGCAGCCACTGTGTTAGGCACTGGGTGCACAAATACAAAGAATGAAACAACTGAAATTTAATGGTCCTTCTGGTGAGGCTTATACTAACTAACTGCCTTGCAAGAGGGGCCTAAGTCACTCAAGACCCTTGTAGTTGGATTTCTTTCCAGCTTGGGAAGAGAAGATGCTAATTCGAGATCAGGACTAGAGAGTAGAGGTTGTTCCCTACCTTGGAAGTTTTAAAGATCTCTTGAAGATCCCTGAGAGAGAATACACAGAGAGAAAAGAGGTGGTGGGATTGGCTTCTTTGCAAAATGGAACAGCAGTGTATTGTGGTGATGTCAGCTGCTCCTCAAACCCAGGTGAAAGAAGCTAAAAGGGAAAGGATAAAAGTTTAAGGTTTAAGATAAGAATGCTCACTCGGGTGGCTGAGTGCTGAGGAAAGGAAAAAAAAAACCAGATGTAGAGGAACCAGTAGTTCTTAGCCACCTCCTGCCTTATTTCTTATGGATACAACTAACATCTGTTTCTAAGTTTATCTTTTTACTCTGCTAAAGACTGCGTCTAACTTAATTTCTCATAGACACTTCTGGTTGACTCTGTCCTTTACACCTCCTAGTTTCCCTTTGTTCTAAACACGAGACTCAAGACAGTTCTGGGAGCCATGAAAGGAAAAGTTACCTTTCCTAGTGCTGGGCTCAGTTTCCAACCCTGCCCCCCCACCTATTATTAGAGAGTTTTTGCTCTTTAATTGAGGGTGTAATCATGAGACAGTCAACAAATATTTATTAAGCACCTGTTGTTTGTTTGACCATGACATCAGGGACGTGATGCCATGACATGCAAAGGAATTGGATTTAAGTGAGGGAGGGCTGTGCAAAGTCACCAACCTGAGTTTCTCCTCCAGAGCCATCTGGGTCCAGTGGCAAGATATATATCTGGATGACTAGAGATCCTACAACATGCTAAGCACTGTGATGAATGCTGGAGATAACAAAGACAGGCAAAAGACAATCCCTGCCTTCAGGGAGCTCACAATCTAATAGGGAAGTTCACTATCTAATAAGGCCATTCATACATTTCTTAATTACATTTCTTCCATGGACAGAATTACAACGAATTTTGGCACCTTCTAAATCTGTCTCATCAGGCCACAAATCTGACGTAGCACACCCTTGGGTTATGCCTACTTGCAAGTAATTTATGTGTTTGTGGGGAAAGGAAATAAGTGTATACAGAAAAAATAAAGAGAATAAGTCATATCACTGATTATTGTACAGATATCACACCCAGGACAATTCTGTACTACCATAACCACTTCATCAATAACATCAAAAGAACACCTTAATGTTTGTAAAGGCTCCTGGGGATTATTGGTACCTGTAATCAGCTATACACACAGCTGCATAGCCTTGGCATTGTTTGCCCCTTGTCAGCATCCCCAGAATCTAACACTATACACATAGGAACTAGAAACATATGTTTCAAAAAAACAACCTAATAACCCAAAGGCTTTGTAACTAGGATACAAGTCACAGAGCTATAGTGTCAAGAGGCTCCAAGTGGAGTTGAGAAACCAGAATCAACAAAGTTCAAGGTAATTAGCAAATTCTAGAATCAGACTCACCTTCTCTTCTCTAACTTGTACTTTAACTCATGGGTTGAGTTCCTAAAGGGCAACTGCTACTTTCAGATTTTAGAGTCGCCTATGATTATATACTGCTAAACCTACAGCTCATGAACCCCCACTGGTGAGCTTCTCCTTAAGAGTCAGCCAGTAGACACAAATAATTTGAAGCTTAGTAACAGTAGCTATAAAACATTTGAATCCTGCAATAAGTCTAGAACACACTCTCCCACAAATACACACAACTGCTATGAAAAAAAAAGTGGGTATAGATTTAAGTACAATGGTAGTTAGGCACACATTAGGAGGTTAAGGCAACCTATGCTTCTGGGCCTCAATTTCCTTTCACATCCTGTGGAGTCCTCATACAATACCCTCTACGTGCAGTGTCTCTTCTAGGTAGATTTCTCAGTTTGGCTCTTAGGGTCTGCTTTTCTCCGAAGCTTGATTCTCAGTTTCCAGGGATTATTCTCACTTGAATCCAGAAAGATCTCTTCTCTGCTGCTAAGGGTCGCATTGCTTTAAGTTGCTTCCTTGCTGTTTCTATTTCTGTGTGTATCTCTTCTCACTACTTTATAGCATTGCTGGTTTGCTATGGTAGCATCACTAGGCCAACCTCACGTATACATTTGGTTTTCTCCAGGCAGGCTACAGTGCTTGCTTCTTTTCCCTCTAGAGGTTAGCTTCTTTGAAATACACTGAGGAACCACTTACTGAAGAGATGGTGAATGGTTTCCCCCAGCATGCTGACTTCCCGAGGTGGGAGGTGGGAGAGAGAAAACCAATTCCTTCCTCCCAACAGGTGAAGAGCTTTTCCCTTCAGTGGTTCAGTTCTTTCTGGCTCCTTCTTGAACTGCTGCAGAACTTGTGAACTCTGCCTTTTTAAGAGTGTCAGTAGTGTGGTCAATATTTGTCCAGCCAATGGACAATTTAATCAAAGCAAATTCCTTCACACTTTGTAAAGGAAAGGCAGGGTGTAAGCAGTCCCCTGCTAGAACTGAGATTCATTTGGTCTAGAGAGTACCTTTTATCTCAGGTGGATTGAAGATGTAGCTCTCCCACTGTACCCTGTACCCTTCTTTCTTTTGCCAAGACTCAGTGGTTGAGGGTCTCAAACCTCAACAGCAGAAGCAGCAGCAGGGGTGGGGGAGAGGAGGAAGAGAGCGAGAGAGAGAAAGAGAGAGAGAGAGAGAGAGAGAGAGAGAGAGAGAGAGAGAGAGAGAGAGAGAGAGAGAGAGAGAGAGAGAGAGAGAGATCCTCATTTGGAGGTGGGAAAAAAGAATGGAATTGTCTCTACATCCCTGAGGAAGTAAGGACTCCTGATGGAGGGATAGGACCCTGGATTAAGGGAAGGAACCATGGAAGGCCCTGCTTCACTCAAAGTAAAGGCTTTATTAATACCACACTATTCTGGGAAACAGAACTGTCTCCTGCCCTGATAACCATAGAAGAGGAGGGGGGTATCCTATATTGGACGTGGGACCAGACAAGTGGCTTTTTGCTAGGAGAGCCACATTGACCCTTAAAGATCTCAGGGGTATCCTCCTATTTCTAAATTCCTCTGTTGATAACATTCTGCCGTCACGTTGCCTGGCATAGATCCTTCACCACAGTCCTCTTGTCCCTGTTCGCTTTGAAAAGGCATCATAAAATAAGCAAACTCTTTAAAATAGTTCCTTCAAGGAGAAACTTTTTCATATTTCATAAAGGGATAATACAGGATATTAATGTCTTTGTACTTTATTAACATATTAATACTACTTTACCTCTGCTATCTACCCCATTACTTTCTGTGCTTACATCAATTGGTCAAAGACCAGGACTCCCCAACCCCCATTCCACAACACACAGAAGATGTTAAATACCAATGTAGACAGTAAGTGGTTGAATTTGGCAAAGATTGTTCTCAATTTGCTACAGGGAACATAGATACATTTATGCCTAACACTTCATGTATGCTCCCTGTAGGCCTATCTATGTATAACCTGTATTTGGTCCTGCCCTCAGGAGGTGGTGACTCAGGAATTCACCCACTGGGTAGGAGGTTTATCCAGCATTCCATGTTCTGAGATCTTCCCTAACTTAGATCTTTAAGGGGCTGATGGAGAGGAGTAAGTCATCTCAGGTGGAAGAACCCCAAAAGCTACCACACAGTTGTTCCTGGGAGGAGCCAGATGATCTGGGTCAGGGGATTATAGAGACATCCCAGGCATGAATTAGGAATTTAGTTGCTGAAGGAAGCTAACCTTCCATGGAGACAATGACTCTCTTCCCCCACTCCTTTCCTACAAGGAACAGCCAAATTAGCTCATTCATTCCCTTTTTAAAATTTCCCTTTTCTGTTTAACTTTACTGGACTATTACTGAAGGTAACTGGGAGATCTGGAAATTTGTTAGTTTTCCAGATGTTTACTTAAGTCATTATCTTATAATAAAACTTTGGGCCAACAAAAGACTCAAAATATGTATTACTTAATATACAGAAATAGATAAAAGAGAAGATAAAGAATTTCTCTGCTTCATGAAGGGCAGTATTTTCTTTGCTTAGCAAGAACTGGGAAGGAGGCTAGAACTGAGGTGGGCAAATGTTATATGCCACAAATCTTACAGAAACATCTGGGGACTGAATATTTTAAAATATCCTTTTTACAAAACAGATACTTTTACAAAAGAAATAATGAGCTCGGGAAGTCAGCATGCTGGGGGAAACCATTCACCATCTCTTCAGTAAGTGGTTCCTCACTGTATTTCAAAGAAGCTAACCTCTAGAGGGAAAAGAAGCAAGCACTGTAGCCTGCCCGGAGAAAACCAAATGTGCACGTGAGGTTGGCCTAGTGATGCTACCATAGCAAACCAGCAATGCTATAAGTACCTATGCTCAATCATGAAGTCCCCCAGGTGGTTAGATCACAATTCATCTAAGCTAGAGAAATCACTTCTGTCCCTGTTACCAAGCTTGATATCTGTGATCTTGAGAGGTAGAAAAAAAGAAACAGGTAAATTGCTTATAACTCAGATAGCCTCAGTTTTACTTTTAAAAAATTGGTTCTAATTGTTAACCTTCAAAAAAAAGTATTTATTTATAAAGAGCAATGTCATGTGTTAACATTAAATAAATCTACTATAAATCAATATATTGTCAACCACAAACTGCTAAAATTAGATGAGTATACAATATATCAAATTGCTTAATAAATAGTAAAAACATTATTCAAATTTTTGGAATTCAGTTTTTAAATCATTGAAATAAAATAGCAATTCACATTAAGAAATTATAGAGAGGGGCTATGTCTATACTCCCCAAGATACGGAAGGGCAAAGATAGTTGTGGTGCTCCCTTAGTGCGACATTGCATTTGATTTATGGTCCTGCAAAGCTCTGTGACCAATGCCTGGTCTGTCATCAGTCCCATGAGCTGTCACTCAAGAACTACACACACCACTGGTACTCTCTGGGCTAAGCATGGAATCAGAGGTATGCCTGAGCCAGCTCCAACTAGCTCAGTGTTAGAATTTACACCCCAGCAATCAACAGATGTTGCAAATCAGGGCTTGATTTATTGTTTCGGTGATTATGTACACTTAAGAAAATCATGGAGAAAATATTAATAATGCAGATTAAATTTTAAAGTGTTACGAGCACTTTTTCCCCCAGAGAGCCAGTAGTTAAACATTTACTAGCAAACCCCTGCTTTATCTTCCCAATAGGCTTCTCAATTACCATGAAGAGTTCAAGGGATATCTCTTCTCTTTATAATCATCACCTTGAGTCCTTAGGCAATGGGGTTAAGTACCTTGCCCAGGGTCTTACAGCTAGTAAATGTCTAAGGCTGGATTTGAACTCAGGTCTTCCTGACTCTAAGACCAATGCTGTATCCACTGTTCACCTAGCTGCCCCACCTCAGTTTCTTTTAACCACAACATCAATTTACTTTTATAAAAGGATATTTACTTCAAAGACAAAACCAGAACAAAACATATAAACATTTTCCTAGGGTGGTACATTGGATAGAGGGCTGAACTTAGAGTCAGGAACACCCATGTCCAAATCCTACCTCTGATATTTCCTTAACTGTGTGACCCTGGGCAAGTCACTTAACCTCTCCCAGCCTCAGTTTCCTGTAAAATAGAGAAAACAATAATGCCTGCTTCACAAGGTTGTTGTGAAGATCAAATGATATAATGCACATGCATTTGCTTTGCATATAAATAATGCTTTGAAAAACTTAAAACTCTGTATTAATTATTCTTATTAGTATTAGAGTATCAGTATTCCCCAGGGCATACATTCCCCTGTACATTCACCTTGGGGTGGGGAGAAGGGAGAGTAGAATCAAATGAACTCAATTCCTACAGATCAATGGCCCCACCACATTCACATCTACCAGACGAGGCCTTGGCTTGGCTTCTCCTGGGAGGGGAACTGCGAAGTTCTCCTGAGGACTGCTCCTTGCTCCCCCCAGGAATGTACGCTGCCCTGACTGAGAAACCTGGCTTGAACTTAGCCTCCCAGATTCTAAGGCTTGCTCTCCCAATCTTTAGAGACTCCCGAGGTATCAACTGGATAACATAAACAAAGGAGTCACCAAGATCCCCCAGAAGTGAGTGAGGACAAAGAGAGAGCTGAAGCTGCCAAGCCTTTTCAAATGTCTGCATTCAAGCCTTCTCTTTAATAGGTGGTTAGGCAATGAGAACCAGTTACAGAAAGTCTGCGTATGCTCCACAGTCAGTCTCTCTAAGGCATTTTTCTTACAGATCATCTTCTAGAAACAGGCTTTTTAGGTTCTTCTCCATATGAAGAGATTCTACCCCAGGTGCTTTCAACATGCACCAGACCCTATTACATAATGAAATGATCCATTGATCCTTTGGACTTGTCCTCCAACTACTTTCCATGACCTCTTTTTCCTTATGTACCCCTTCTCCCCAGAGACATTGCCATGAATGGATGAGGGAGCTGGAATGCTAGCACATAAGCATTATTCAGTTTTCCCCAGGACTTCTGACCCTGGACAGATATCTTAGACATTTCATTCCACCCAGATGCCATATAGTTACCTGAAAAAATAGAAGAGTAGAAGGTCTATGAATCATGCTGATCTCTTTTCTTTTCTTGCTGAGTTGTGAGGGAACTAGAGACCTGATGCTGCCCCTGCCACAGAAAGCAAGAAAAACCAAAACAGAACCGAGATCTTATGTTATAGTGTAGTGGCGCATGAAAGGAGGAGGGAAGAGATGTAATTAAGCTGGCCAATGAGAGTAGACTGGTGTAACAAACAGATTGGACCAAACCAACAGATGAGGGTTGTTGAAATTATTTTTGTTGTCTATTCTTCATTCTAGAAGAGGACCAGGGACATCATAAGGGTGACGTCTTGACCTGCACATGAATTGAATTTAAGTCATCAGCTTCACTCTCTCCTCTACAGTCATGGAAGTCCAGTGACAAGACATAAGTTAAGATGACTGGTGAAGACCCAGGATGCAATGGGTGACCTCAGCCTTTCTAACGTAGGGTCTTTCCCAGGCCACAGTTTGGTTGAAGAAACACCCTGTCAATGACAACAGGCTACCAAAATCCAGATCGTTGTACCTGTCTTCCCCTAGCTTCACTGAGGCACTTCACAGGGAAACTCCTCCTCATCTGCCTGTTTGGTTACTTTCTTCCAAATTCCAGCAAGGCCTAGGAGGACAACTATAGGGAGGGAAGAGATTCAACCACTCTTAGCTGCACATCCTAACTCAGGCTGCTGTACTTGTATTTAATATTTGGGTATGTGTTTATGCTATTTACAATTTCCATCCAAGTATAAATGTTTTTAGACCAAACCATTAAGTGTGCAGTTTGAGAGTGAAAGGTGAGAGCTTGTCCAAAAGCAAGAGGAAATTTTTCTGAGTTAAGGCTGAGATAGGGACTAAGAGCTGATTAAAGAGAAACTTTCTGCAGTTTTATTAATTTCTTAGCCTATTCATACCTCAGACAATTTTATGAACCCAGAGAGAGACTCAATGAGGAAACAAGCCAGTAGCTGTGAGAGGTGGAAAGCTGATATGTCTGTATTAAGTAAATACATCCTGCGCAAAGCACACAGTTAACCCCCTCCCCCCAACTAGTTATATATGAGCATCTAGCATCTGAGATTTAATTTTTTCTCTTTTATTGCTTGTGCTTGTTATTTGTATTTACTTTAAAGCAGATTTATGTCATTGAGACATTACATTGAAGACACTCCTGAATTGTTTTTCCTTTAATGTATTTGAGAGTTGAGCTGAATTTTGGTTTGGTATTCTTACTATTTATTAATTTTTTTCCTTTTTGCTTTTTTTTTCTTTCAGATGCTCATTTTTTAAAATGTGTTGTCTGCTCACTGAAATTTTTTCCAGTCCTGCATATTTTCAACATTTTGTTTTCTTGTGTTTTTTCTTTGTTTTGTTTGTGTTTCGGTTTTTTTCTCTATGAGTATCCCCTCTGCCGTGATCAATCCACTGAATTAAGAGTATTATTATAAACACCAAGTGCCTGTTATTGCTACTGACAATTCATTAACAATATGTGTTTTGAGCATGTGCATGAGATTGATTTAATGAATATTATTTGCCTACTCATACTAATTATTGATATATGGGTCCAGTTATGATACTACTCTTCCCATGATGTCATTTTTGATAGCACTGGTTTATATACCTCCCTTATTTTAATCATTACATGTAAATTAATTATATGCAACTATTAATTTATTGTATTACTATTGTGCTACATCTCTAATACTTAGTTCAACAATATTGCTTTGCTGAATACAAACACCATGTTACGAATACTTAAAATAATGAATACAGAGACACATAGAGGTATCTTGATACCTCTTGTATATATCTTGTACATCTTGAATATAAAAATAAGGATATTATGAAGTCATTAAAAAGGATTGTAAAAGATTTGTAGAAATATAAAGTAATTCACAGGTCAGATCAGGTCTACCCTAAAGAAATTTGTGAATTATTAGACCCATATAATTATTCAAAGATTCCTGATACCGTGGACAGTAAGAGATGGTATATGGAAATTGATCTCCAGACCCCTCACTGATGAAGAGGAGTTTATCAAAATCTGGAAGACCTTATTGGAAGAGTAGGCTTGCCAACAGGAAGGCTGAAAAGCATGTTTAAGTCATAAAAAGGCATGCCTGAGGCATAAAAATAAACCTCGCCTATAGGTAGTGCCAAGACTAGTTCTCCTATGCCATAGAAATACTATAGACAAATATTAAGAATCTCCTATGGGAAGTTTGGGTCAGCCATATGATAAAATCATTATAATACCATTAGGAATCAGAGTTACAAAAGCAGGGGCAGGAGGGAAGTCTATTAATAGGAAACTTTAAAGGATTGGCCTTTGAACTTGTGCAAGACTAGAAAATTACACAGCCTGCACTCACAAGAGAAGAATGCTTAGAAAGACTGGAGAGGTAATTTGGTGGTAATGGGACACTAAGGAAAAAAATGTGTGTGTGTGTGTGTGTGTGTGTGTGTGTGTGCCAAATTCATCCATTTTAGCATCAGTACAAAGGAAAATGCTGTTGGAGTTTTTCATTCACATGAATACGTAATAACAGAAACAGAGAGAAAGGAGCAATAAAGCCTGAAGAGGCAGATGGGGTCAGACTAGAATAAATGCAGACCCTAAGGTTATTTAAGTGGTGGAAGGTCCTCTAGAATACCTTTAAACTTTTTACACTAAGGGGAGAGGGATGTGGCAGCAAGAACATCTACTAAAGTCTCTCACAGGGCAGCGAGGTGGTGCGGTAGTTAGAGCCTGGAGTCCAGAGGCCCTGAGTTCAAATGTGACCTCAGACACTTACTAGTTGGGTGACCGTGGGCAAGTCATTTAAGCCTCTTTGCCTCAATTTCCTCATCTGTAAAATGAGCTGGAGAAGGAAATGGCTAATCGCTCTGGTATCTCTGCCAAGAAAACCCTAAATGGGGTCACAAAGAGTCAGATATGACTGAAAAACAATTGAACTGAGCACAGAACTGAATCCCAGTTCACTTTCTCCTGCCCTTCCTTATTCTACCCTCTGTATTAAGTCGCCTGGCTTCAAGGTCCCTGACGCCTCAGGGGGCTCCATAGACACTAGGGAAATGGCTTAGGTCACCCTCAGCTGGTAAGTCTCCTTCCCCTCTAGGATGGTTCAGACGACTCCTTCCCAGAAAAGGCTTGGGAGATCATGAGTACCTTGCTTTCTAACAATGTGGGGAGAAATGAGACTGCCTTTGTACATAATAGTGAATGTTAATTTAGCTGGAAGAAAGAGGATCTCTTAGCAAATTTAATGGCAATCCGATATCCCTACTGCCTACAGAAACCATCCCTTCAACAGAGTCCTCTAAAGGAGAAAAAATTTGGTATTACATCCCCTGAGAGGCATCCTAGGGAGGAGGTTTTGTTAGAGAAGACCTGAGTTTAAATCTGGCCTCAAATATTTTCTAGCTATGTGATGCTGAGCTAGTGACTTACTCTCCCTCAGCCTCAGTCTCCTCATCTGTAAAATGGGAATAATAATAGTGCTTACCTCTAAGGGTGGCTGATGAAATAAAATTAGGTAATATTTGTAAAGTACTTGGCAAATCTTAAAGTGTTATGTAAGTGTTATCATCATCATCATCATCATCATCATTATTATATGAGTCAAGTCTCAGGATGTACTGAGGCCCTAAGACAGGTCACTATTTATAGAGAATCTGCCTTTCATTTAGAGGCTTATGACTCTTAGCTCTCTTACCACAGACAACCCTGACCTGTGATAAGGACTGGTGATTGGTACCACTGCCACCATCTGAGCTATGGCCCTAATATCCCTGGTGATGCTCCTATCACCCCCAAATAGAAGATACAGAACTAGTTCCTTCCAAGGGGAGGAAAGGAGTATCAAAGACTGGGATCTCTGGTTTTCATTCTCTTCCATATTTGGTCACACTGGTACTATGCTCCTTAAGAAGCTTGTCCTCTTCTTGTCTTTTTTTTTTTTTTGCTGTCTTTCTATTTTTGTTTCAACTAAGCTCTCCTATAGTGCTGCCTATGCCTGGCTTTTCCCATCCCCAAGGTCAGGGCTGTTAAGGCAGCAGGCCTAAGACCTTTTAAGTTGTGGAAAGTTCTCTAGAAGACTTCTTAGGAATGTAGTAAGAACAGCATTTATTAGGGTCTCTGCTATATAGACTGAACTATTTTACCAAAAAAAAATTTTTAAGAACCCATCTCCTTGACTTGTCAGGAGATTAAAACTTGAAACATTGACACCATGGACAATATTTCCTTGTTGCCTAGGGCATAAAAAAAGATCCACCTATGAGAAACTGTTGTTCCTCCAACCTTGATGAAGTCTCACTCCTACATGGTCCAGCACACCTTTCTGACCTAACCCATCCCTCTGACCAGACATATTTCTGTCCATCTCTACCAATGTTGTATCCTTGCTGAGAATCCTTTCTGTATTATTGTCAAGCAAACTTTCTTTTTAGTTAAGTGTTAGATGACACGAGTGTCTCCTTTTTTTTGGTTCTATTCTTAGACTGAGCAACAGACCAGCCTGATCCAGATCTGGCTCAGAATACAAGGGGGTAAAAAACAAAAAAATTTTCTTTGAGTTAGCAGCCGCTCCCCCAATACAGCCTCCCCCACCAAGGTCTGGGTGGTGGGACCATATGCCTCAGTGTCTGGTCTTCAACATGCAAAGAATGAAGGGAAACATAATCTAAACACTAATTATCTCTTGCATATTGTTCCAGGTGTGAATGAGGCCATTCTTCCCCTACAATTATATTTAAAGGTTAGATACAAAAATGTCATACACAATATACGTAATTTACAATTTAGAAATAGAAAATAATGAGTGTAATTGTTGTTCATTTTCACTCATTAATTTCCCCCCCCCTTAGAGTTAAATACATGTTCATAAGAAATAGAGCAGAACCTGACCCCCCCTGGATCTTTGCATCAAGTTTGTTATTGTCAAAATGCTTTCTTTCTAAAAGCAATTAAAAAGCAATTTAAAATAAAGCTCCCCCGAGTGATTTTTCAACTAATAAACACTTTGAAAAGTAACTCTTTTGGCACTTCATTTCTGGACATTTTCTACTAGAAATCTGATTGTTTTATTTTTTTAATTCTGAATTCTTTGTCTTCATAGATCAAGAAAGCTTTGATGGCTTCATGATTTTGTTTGACATAACATTCCTAATGGTCCATAGTCTTGGCAGACTCTCCTCTGATCTAGGCCTAACATTAGACAAAACTACTTAAGCTACTAAAGCTTAAGAATGCACTAAGACTTTTGGGACACCATGTACATTTGTTCAAAACCTATTCTTTTTTTTTCCTTTTAGGCATACAATTGAGTTAGAAATTATTTTTGTAGACTGGTAAAAAATTGCTGCAGGTTGGTGCCAGTTCACAGCCGTGTGGGTTGAGAAGCAATCTACTGGATTCCTTAAGAGTGTTGCCATCATTAGGAAGACAAGGCAACTGATCTGTTAAGCAACAAGAGAGCAGTTGCTGGCAATAGACCTGACAAGAACGTTAGTTATTCTGTTCTTCTCAGAGAATATCAGTGGCCATCCTATGAAAGTTCAGATTCTTATGAATCCAGCTTCCTATGAAAGCTCAGGCTTCTGGGCTGGTAGCTCTCAACTACCCTTTCTTCTGCAGGGCTGACTATACCGTCATAACTGAGAGCCAGGCAGCACAGGTTAACTATCTGTGTCTGTGAAGTCTTTGACTGCCTGGCCTTGTATATCTCTGGGTCTCCCAGTAGAATAACGGCGGTATTGTCATCTTCACTATATAGGCCTCATATGTTTCCCCCTGTTGTGTGGATACCTAATTCTGTCTCTAGGTCAGCTTTCTCTCTCCAACCCATTCTCACACTCTCAGATCTAGTTTTCCAGAGACATATCACCACTATTTGGTTGTGGTTAACTTTCTCAGGATCCTAGGGATAAATCCCATTTAGGGGGAATATACTGCTTCTACTTACCACTTCCACTTGAGCCCACACCAGTGCATTTCTGCATACACAAATTAGTCATTCCCAATAAGGATACTTTGAGATATTAACATAACTATTTACTTATCAATAAAGCAGAAGAAATGATAAATTTGTATTCATATTAAACAAGTAAATGAATAAACACAAATCACAATCCATGCTTAAACCTAGGTCACATTCTCCCACTTATGTACCCAGCATCCATGGATGAAAATAGTCACATGTTTATAGGTCACACACTGGCAAGAAATCATGCATAGGCTCAGTGTGCCTTCCAGCTCTGGACTTCAGGCTTTTATGTTACTGGTCCACTCGTGACCATCTGCACCACACAAACTGCATCTCTGCTAACTGCTTATCTGTTGATCCTCACTGATCTCCAGCTGGACCAATCCTCTTCTATTCTGCATTCAAAAATAGCATTTAATAGTTCTTTCAACTTAAAATCACCTTGAAAGGGGAGTATTTAGAAGATGCTACCTATTAATTTGAATAGTAGTTCCCTTTAAGTCGGGACAACTGTAAAGCTCATCAGGCTGGCTATCACTGGGCTATACAGACCAACTCTTCACTTAATGGGATGCTTCATTATCCAGCCATAGGTAGATTGCCTCTCTAGTCAAGGCACCACACCCTGCTCCCCGCCTCTTGTTAGAGGACAAAGCAGACGTAGTACCTGTATCTCCCTTTCTGCTTTTCTCTCTCAAACCAGAAGGGGCAGCAAAGAGTAATATACTCTTCTAAGCGCCTTCATTCACCACTCTTAAACTCTAGGGGGTGTTGAGGAGCAATGTCTGGAGGTAAAGCCCTTGTTCAATGAGGTTAAACCTCTTTCTAAGAAATCAGTAATTATGGGGTTTTGTTGTGGTTGTTGAGTCATTTTATAATTGTGTCTGACTCTTCATGACCCCATATGGGGTTTTCTTGGCAAAGAGACAGGAGTGGGTTGCTGTTTTCTTCTCCAGCTCTTTTTTGCAAATGTGGAAACTGAGGCAGAGTTAAGTGACTTTCCCAAGGTCACACAGCTAGTGAGTGTCTGAGGCCAAACTGGAACTCAGGGAGATGAGTCTTCCTGACTCCAGGCCTGGCACTTTATTCACTGCACCATCTAGCTGATCTCCTCAAAGACATAGGTCATGTTTTTGACCTATAGACATGGGTCATAGACAAAGACATAGACATATTTTTCTAACCCCCTGTTGTTTCTTTCCTTTTCTGTCAGGTTCTTCAGTCTTAATCCTTAATCTCTGTCTCACATCTCCTATACCTACATCAATGGCTTAGGTCAGAGCCTCCTCTATATCAGTGACTCACCTTTCACTTAACATAACAACTCACAAATTTCCCCTGTGAAAACAGTAGCTGTTTTTTTCTAATAGTACTTCAATCTCCAAATATTTATTGATAGAATTTCTAATTTTTTGGTTTAGTTTTATATTCTTAAGTTATAAAAGTTATGTGGAAATAAACTAAGGGATCGCAATACCCTGAATCTCTTAAGTTCTCAATATGGTCAATATCACATCCTTGAAATTGTGTCTTTGTATACACATTTTAAAAAGTCTTTGAAAAAAATAGATATTTTTTCCTTTGCCCCTTTAAAACGTATGTGAATGAGCCATCATCCTCCCTTTTTTACAAGATGATTTGAGGCTTTATATTTATATCACAATTCATTTTCTGCTCAAAGACCATATGAAAACTGAGTTTCTTCACATACATAATGAGCAGTTTTTATTAAAATAAATTTCCTTTTCTACTTCTTTTAGGCATCAAAATGTTTATCTTAACTGCAGCAATATCTTCTATCCTTCAACAGTTTATTTAAATCTTTTTCTTTACGTAAAAAGACCATTTATGCCCTAATATTAACTGCTCCATATGAAAAGGGCTTCAAAGTGACATTGCATATTTAGAGTTTCAAGGCATCTACCTAAAAGGCCATCTAGCCTGACTCTCTCATTTTTTAGATGAGGAAACCGAGGCCTAGAGAGGTCAAATAATTTACTTCAGGCCACACAAATAGTAAGTGGCAAAGTCAGAATTTGAACCCAGATCCAGCACACTTTCCACTGCACCATTTTGTCTCTATGTTCTCCTATGTTGCATGTGAATTTGAAAGGAGTCTCATGGAGTGGACTGGACTATAAACTATTAAAACTTATACCTAAGTCTCAAGATATACCCAGAGACTTAGGATCCTCTGTCACAAAGTCAGTGATAAATTTACGTCTTTGGAAATGCCTTCTGAGCCCTTCCCTTTCTCCTCTCTCAGATGTTCCTGTGCTCGCGGTCATGGAAGTCAGAGGTCAATGGAGCCTTACAAAGTCAGAGAGATCACTATTAATCATCACTGTGTATCCCCAAGTACATATTACAGTATTATTTCCCTTGGGACACTTAATGTTTTTTTACTAACTGACCAGCTGACTACTTCTGTCAACACTCTGGGGCCTATCTATCAGAGGCAGAATTTCTTGATGATGCCAAGCCTGAGGAACTCCTTGCATGCTGGGCTTTTGTACTTGAGTTGCCAGAAGTCTTAGTCCTCCAGGACAATTAAGTGACAAGACATTTTCATTGTCTTTTAAGAAAAAAAAATAAGCTTAGCACACATTGCAAGGACCTTAGTGGGTGTTTAACCACATCCCCTTTCCCACCTCTACTTGGTCCCAAGATACTAAAGGTCTTCTAGAAAAATGGTGTCAAACTCAAATAGGAAAGAAGGCCATTAAACCATATAAAATAATCCCTGCAGGCTGAATATTGAATTATCTCAAAAATATAAGGTTATCTATGTTTTATTGTATTTTTATTTCTTTTGATAAACATTTCCTAATTTCATTTTAATTTGTTTCAGCTATCCTTAGTAACCTTGTGGGCCACACGATTGACACCTCTGTTCTAGAGCATCTTCCATTACTTAAATGGCCCTAACACCTCACACCTCGGGTGTATGAGATGCCTGGCATAGGCATCACTGGAAGAGAAGTAGTGTAGATAAATGAAAAACAAAAAGACAGGAAAAAAAAAACATCAGGCAATGAAAAAAACCCTGAAGGAATGACCAAGTATAGAGGCAAATGAAGAGAAGAAATGCTTCTTTTTCTTTCTTTAGAAGGAGTAAAGGATTCTTCTGTCTTAACAATCTACTCCCACATGATGAGTGATGCTAAAATTATGCCATTTACAGTGGCTCTCCTCATATCAATGAAATCACAGGTATAGTAATTACCTGTATCCCCCAATCATTTGTTATAATTTTTAAGGAATGGCTTGATAAATAGGGAGGAGGAGAGTGATATATTTGGAAATGATGATGATTTAAAAACACAATTTATCCATAAAAATGAGATTTTTTTGTCTCCCTTAAAATATTTCTAACTAGTTTTCTTCTACGGGACAACCAACTCCCGCATGATACCCAAAGCAGATTAAAATGTAATTGGGAAATGTTTTAAAAAACATAAATACAATGCAACACAATGTTAATTTGTTATTTTCTAAGTCAATATGCAGTCAGCAGGGATTTCCTTCTATTTGTGTTGCCCTTCCTTGTAGAACTTCAGTGACAGGGAACCCACTGCTTTCCAAGTCAGCCCATTCCGCTTTGGGATAGCTTGCCTTTTCAAGAAGGTTTTTTGTTTGTTGGTCCATTTTGTTTTGCATCAAGCCTATGATTTGTCTCATTGCAACCTCCATTCATTGCTCCTAGTTATTATTCTGAAAGCAAAAATAACAAGTCTTATCAACCTTCTGTGTGAGAGCTTTCCAAATACTTGAAGACTGTTATCATGTCAACAAGGTCTTCTTTTCTCTAGGATAAACATTCCTGTTATCTTTAACCAGTCTTCAGAAGAGTTGTATTCACAAATAAGTCCAGAACCTAACATTGTTGGAGTGCTCTTTTCTTGTTTCATTATTTTTGTTGTTTTTATTCTGTACTCAGAAAATACCAAATAAGATCAATATTTCCATGTACAAAGCAGAACAGAAAAAAAAGGATTGTACATGCAGCTAAAGACCACATACAGTTTGCTTCTCCCTCCAAATATTCAAAAAATTTACCATCTTCTTTTCAAAGCTCTCTGGCTTGTTTACGTTTCTTTATGACCTTTCTCCTGTTATTTTCTGTGCACTTAAAATGCCTCAATCATATATACACATATATATATGCATGCATGTATGTATGTATATATGTATATGTACACATATATACATATATGTGCATATATTTTGGGAACCCAATTACTAACCTCCTTCATATTCTTTTCCCCACCCAATGCTCCTGAAAAAAATTGAAAGAACAAAAACAAAACCCTTGTATAAATTATGTATAGTCAAGAAAAACACTGCTAATGTATGAATATATACGTCTCATTCTGCATGTTGCATGACCTCACTGTCAGGAGATGAGTAGCTTGCTTCATCAGCAGTTGCATTGATCTTAAATCTTTCTTAGTTGCTTTTCTTCACAGTGTTGAAATCATCATATAAATTATTCTCTGTGTTCTGCTCACTTAAACTCTATCAGTTCATACAAGTTTTCCTGAATCTCCGTTTTCTCATTTCTTACAGTGCAATAATATTGCATACTCTCCTGTTTATTCAGTCATTCTTGAGTTTATGGGCACTCCTTAGTTTCTAGTTCTTTGTCAGTAGAAAAAGAGATATTGTGATTATTTTTGTATATGTGAGTCCTCCTCTCTTTGAGCTTAGGGATGGATAGATTTGAGTATCATTAGCATAAAGATGATAATTGAATCTATGGAAGCTGATAAGATCATCAAGTAAAATAGTTTCACCCAGGAAATAACGCAGTAGAACATCCTTGGTTAGTAGCTGTGACCCAGATGAAGATCCAGGAAAGATGACTGAGAAGGGAATAGGTAAGAGGAGAATCAGGAGAGAGTAGTGTCCTGAAAACCTAGAGAGAAGAGAATCTCAAGTAGAAGAGGGAAATCAACAGTTTCAAAGGATGCAGAGAAGTCAAGAAAGATGAGGATTGGAAAAAGGTTATAGGATTTGGCAATTTAGAAATCACTGGTAACTTCATAGAGAGCATGTTTGATTGAATGATAAGGTTGGGAGCCAGACTAGCATGTTAAAGAAATAGTGAGAAAAGAAGAAGTGGATGCACCCACTCCATGTGGCATTTTCAAGGAGTTCAGCCATAAAAGGGAGGCAAGATAAGAGAAGATAGTTAGATGGGATGAATGGATCAAGTGATGGTTTTTTTGAGGATGAGGGAGACAAAAGTATGGTTACAGGTAGTGGGGAGGCAGCCAGTAGACAAAGAGAAATTAAAGATAAGTGAGAAAGTGGGTTTGATAGAGACGACAGTTTGCTGGAGAAGACAGGTTGGAATGTGGAGGGATTGTCTTTGGTGAAGAGAAGGGCTACCTCATTATGTCAGACAAGAGTGAAAGAGAACATAGTGGCATAAGGCATCTGGGTGATATGAGATGAGGAGTAGGAAAGGAGGGAGATCTCAGTGAATGGCTTTGATTTTTTCATTAAAACATGAGGCAAGGTTCTTAGCTAAGGAAATGGGAAGAGGGAAAGCCATGGAAGATTTGAGGAAAGGTGCTAAAGGCTGGAAAAGCCACTATGGAGAGTGGGGTAGTCAGTTACATAGGGCAGTGAGGGCCCAGTTAAGATTATATAACATAAATTTGTATTGGATCCAGTCATCACGATAGCATGATTTTCTCTACCTTTGTTCAGGAGCATCACAGAGGAACAAAGGTAGTGGATGGCGAGAATGATACAAGGCTGAGGCTTGGCAGGGCACAAATGGTGATATGATAAGGGGTCAAGGGACTCAAGGAGACCATATTGAACTAGCTTACCAAAAAGTCAAGATGGGTAGAGGAAGACAGTGTAGCTAATATGGAGGCAGCTAGGTGGCATAATGGATAGAATGCTGGGCCCTGACTCAGGAAGACCTGAGTTCAAATTCAGCCTCAGAAACTTAGCTAAGTGACCCTGGGCAAGTCATTTAACCTGTTTACCACAATTTCCTTAACTGTGAAATTAGGATAACAACAGCACCTATCTTTCAGGATTGTTGTGAGGCTCAAATGAGATGTTATTTGTAAAGCACTTAGTATAGTGCTATATATAATATATATAGCACTTAGTAGGTGCTATATAAATGCCTATTCCCTTCCTTAGGATACAGGTGATAGCTTGGAGAAAATTGAGAGGTCAAGAGATCGGAGATCATAATGTAGATAAAGAACAGGGTTTGGTATTAGAAAGCAGAAGGAAAGGAAAAATGCCGATAGATTGTGATCAAATTAGAGAATTTCAGAGTTCACGAACATGGAAGTGGTGCATTTGTAAGTGATGGCAAGATGGCACCTTTATGTGTGGCTGAGGCAGGCTGGAAGAATGAGTCATGAGAATTGAGTAAGTAGAAGAATTAGGATGTTAAATTTTTTGAGGGAGTATCAACATGTATATTGAAAGTTAGAGAGAAGGGAAAGATTATAAGCCATGAACTGAATTCATTAAGGAAGGAAAGGGAGTGTCTTAGAGTACTACACACAACAATTACTAGGATTTTGGTTGTGAGGTAGATAACAGATTTCATGAACCTCAAAGGAGTAGAAGTTACTGAATGATGGAAATAGGGAGAGAACCTAGAAGAGTCAATGGGGAGCAAGGAGTATTCCAACTCCCCCAACACAACCACTGAATTGGGGTGAAGGAATGAAATTGCAGCCAGCACTGAAAAAAGCTTCCAGTGAGGCTACATCCTCAGGAGGGAGCCAGTGAGAGTCAGACTCTCAGTGAGAATTAGAAGAGCGAAGGAGCCAAAAAGGAAAAGATTTAAGATGAAAGCAAAGTTGTTGCCTATGGAGCAGACATGCTGGAAGGTATAATGAAAGCAGTGGGTCATCTTAAAGTAGGATATTGGGTGGGTGGGGGAGTGTAGGTTGAGGGGAATGGAAATGAAAGATTGGGCAGTAGGAGATAGAGAACAAGGTTTAAATGATGGTATCTACGGGTTCAGATTCACTGGGATGGGGAGAGTATAACCAGAGGTGAGTTTTTTCATCATTAAGGGAAATATTTAGAAGGATTTCAATATCAGTAAGTTTATGACCTCAAAGTGGAGTCCTTCTAGAGTCTTGGGCAGTTCAAAAGAGGGAGGAAGAATCTAGAGCATAAGGAGTGATGCCTTTCTCTTTCCCCTAGACTGGAAAATTGGTGAAATGGCTCCCTCTCCCATCACCTCAGGTGGGAAGCTTGTTTGATAGAATAGCACTTCTTTTTCCCTTAGGTGACTGGAGAAGAGATGGCAGACATGAGTGGCTGAAATTGAATGACTAGAATAACACCCTCTCTCCTCATCATACCAGCAGGAAACTAGAGTGATGCTTTTCTTCCAAGGAGGATGTAGATCAGGCAGGAGACACATGGAATATGATGGTAAAGGCACTCTCCTTTCCTTTTCCCATTCTCACTGGGGGCTGGACAGGACCAGACAGGAGATGGTGACATGATGGTAAATTACTTTGGTCTCCTTATATGTTCATGTACCCCATTTGGAATCTATTGTTTGCTGCGAGATGTTGATTTAAACCTAATTTTTGCCAGACTTATTTCCTTCCAGTAGTTTTTGTCAAATAAAGAATATTTATTCCAGTAGATAGAGTTTATCAAACACTATTCTACCATGCCCATTCTCTCTTTATCTCTCTCTCTCTCTCTGTCTCTCTCTCTCTCTCTCTCTCTCTCACACACACACACATACACATATACATATATGTATGAATGTATCTATCTACATGTATATAATACCTAATCTGTTCTACTAATCTAACTTTTCTACTTTTTAACCAGTACCAAATACTTTTGATGGTTTCTTCTTTATAGTATAGTCTGAATTCTGGTACTACTAATCCCCTGTGGTTTCTATGTTCTCTATTCTTCCTTTTCTCTCCTCATCCCTCTATTCCTCCTTCTTTCCCTCCCTCTTTTCCTTCCTTTTGTACTTCCTTCCTTCTTTCCTTCCTTCTTTTCTTCTTTTTTTATTGGCTCCATGTTTGCTTCTCCATCAGTCTACATATCTCCAACTTCTCCCTTATCATTTGGCTCCTACTCCATTGCCTTCAGACATACCTGTCTCCCCCCACTCTTTAAAAACCTTTACTAAACTTTCTCTTCCCCTTCTCAGACTAACTCACAGTCTCTTCCTCCCTTCTTAATCACTCCTTAATCTTTTGCAATATGACTTTCAATCTAACCAATTAACAGAAATTGCTCACTCCAAAGTTAACGGTGATCTCCTAACTAATTCTGCATAGAGCTGTCTTCCTCGTAGGGAGCAGTGTCTTTGCTGAACAATTTTATCTGTTGAGGCCACTGGGCCTGATACAGGGCTAAATCTATGGCTCTGAAGGTTAGTTGTAGTTTCTGCTTCTTTCAGCTTTGGACTCTACTGACACTCTAGCCTAAGATACTGCTATGTACTTTCATAAAGAGCTAGAAACCACAGAGTTGGGCCAGTAGGACATCTCCTGAGCAGGATCCCAGTTCCAGGAACCATTTTCTCAACTCTTCACAGACTCAACTCAACTCTTCAATTGGACTCCTTTGCATGTCATGGCATCACCTCCCTGATGTCAGGGTCCTCTTCAGGTAGGAAGGACTAACAGCAAACCTCTGTGAGTAGAAAAGGAGCTGCCTGCTAGGGACCAAACTGGAATTGGCCAGTTGGGCTAGCTTTTTTCTCTTTCTTTCTTTTTCTTCCTTCCTTCCTTCCTTCCTTCCTTCCTTCCTTCCTTCCTTCCTTCCTTTCTTCTTCTTCTTCCTTCTTTCTTTCCTTCCTTCCTTCCTTCCTTTCTTCCTTCCTTCCTTCCTCTTCCTTTCTTTCTTTCTTTCTTTCTTTCTTTCTTTCTTTCTTTCTTTCTTTCTTTCTTTCTTTCTTTCTTTCTTCCTTTCTTCCTTTCTTCCTTCCTTTCTTCCTTCCTTTCTTTCTTTCTTTCTTTTCTTTCTTTCTTTCTTTCTTTCTTTCTTTCTTTCTTTCTTTCTTTCTTTCTTTCTTTCTTTCTTTCTTTCTTTCTTTCTTTCTTCTCTCTCTCCCTCTCTCTTTCTTTCTTTCTTTCTTTCTCTTTCCCTTCCCTCTGTCCACATAGCGTATCACACTCTTACCTGCAGGCACTGTGCCCAAAGAAAATACAAATTTTAATATCTGACACTTTTTTTTACTCTTTTAAAGACCAGCCCTAATCCAAATCACTCAGGCTCTCATTGATTGGCCAACAATAGATCCCGGGCCAAGCCCTACCTGGTCACTGTTTGGGCCCTGATTGGCTCAGAATGAATGTAAATAGCAATGGTTTTTGTTTTAGCCAGAAATCCTGAGGGTATTCCCCTCTCAGATCGATTTTAATTTTTTTTTAATTGATTTTTTAAGTGGCCATTCTCTGCCTCATTTCTTATCAAGCCTTGATCACTGAATGAGTGTTGCTTTACTCAAAATGAGACCTGTTAAAGACCTTGATTTGAAAAGGCCCAGGTCCCCACTGCATCTTGGGCCATCTCCATTTGCCCTGGTATCTGGCCACTGGACCCGGATGGCTCTGAAGGAGAAAGTGAGGCTGGTGACTTTTCTCAGTCCTCCCTCACTTAAATTCAATTCACTTGCACGTCATGGTATCACCTCCCTGAAGTCATGGTCCTCTTTGAGAATGAAAGCAGCAAGGCAGCAATTGAACTCTACTTTTTGGAGTCCACAATTGGATGCTACCATTTTGCTGTAAGATGAATTTTTTTTTTTTTTGCTTTTGTTGTAAGATGCAATTGTTTCTCCAAGAGACACAAGGGAAAAGGTAAAGAGGAAACTCAAAAGGTGCTTTCCCCCCATCCCCACCATAACATAGTGCCAGATACATAGTAAGCATTTGATAAATGTTTGTCTAGACTAACCCTGTGGCTCACTTATGGTGCTACAGGGAGAGGAGAGGAGAGGAGAACAGATGAGAGGAGAAAGGGAAATAGGAGAGGAGAGTCAGGGAGAGGAAAGGAGAGGACAGAAGAGGAGAGAAGGGGAGAGAAGAGGAGAGAAGGAGAGAGGAGAGGAGAAGAGGAGATAGGGGGAGGAGAGTAGGAGAGAAGGAAAAGAAATTTGAAATTATGTTTTAAGTAGGGACAGTTTTTGTGCAATGTCATGAAAGCAGCCAGGCATGTATTCTTTTCCATCAATACTCTTTTTTCCTCATTGATTCTGCTACTATTACAACTTCATGAGATCTAAAGCACAGTAAAACTGAATAGACATAGGCATCGGTTTTGAGCCTGTGGGGTATGACTGCAATAGTTATTCTTCCTTCAGATACCCTGAGCAATTTGAGTTGCTATTGTCATGTTCTTAACTTTATTGTTCATATAATTCCCTGTCCCTACACAGATGAGTAATTACGTAAGGGTGTTGGGTCTTAACTGTTGCTACCTTAAATATAGCCCATTGCAATTCATTTCAGCTGCCCTTAATGGTATCAATATTCTATCCAATTTTCTGTAGGCAAAGAATCTACAGAGGAGCAAAGCTGCAGTTTGAAACTGTGTGTCATTCTTCATTGAAGTCATACTTTGTTTCCTAAAACCAGGCTGTTGTATTTGGAATAGCTATTATATTTTCAGGGTTTATTTTTTTTTCAGGTCTCTATCTAGTTGTTGTTTTTTTTTATTTTCCAGTCTACTTAATTTTACTGTGATTAAGATCAACAAATGTCAGCAGTTAATTTACATCAAATTTATAACAGTCAAATACTTTTAATTTGAAATATGTAATAATATTTATTATTATAAATATAAAATTTTTACATAATAAAATATAAATAAATATAATAAAAACTTGCCTGAATATTAATCTTGGCTCACTTAAATGAGGTTTCATCAATGTCACTAGTGTCCTAACTACACAAGAATGAACTTTCTTTCACCTTGCTTTCCATAAGGAAAATGCATTGGAAAAGGACACAGGGGATCTATAACATAAACAAAAGAGACCAAAAGTTAATAGACTGCATGGAAGCCTCATGCCTATATATCATGAACTCATTCTTGAAGAAGAAATTTAG
Source organism: Phascolarctos cinereus (assembly GCF_003287225.1). Classification (NCBI taxonomy): domain Eukaryota; kingdom Metazoa; phylum Chordata; class Mammalia; order Diprotodontia; family Phascolarctidae; genus Phascolarctos; species Phascolarctos cinereus. Next base: position 57,248,167 of record NW_027556098.1, on the reverse strand, counting down.
GGGGTGCTTTACATGATGAATACCACAGGAGATCATAAAAAATGAAAATGACTTTCTGGAAATAATTGGTTACCAAAGTGGGAAGCGTTTCTGAATCAGGTATCTACATATAGTGAGACCACGGACTTATGTGTTAGTGCCACCTAAACTTTGCCATGATGTATTTCATAGTGTCTGGTTCATAGTTCCTAGGCCCCCTTTCATAATACATTTAAAGATATGTTATTACTTACAATTTTTAACACTGTATATCCATTGGTTTTTAGTGAATTGTCACTGTTTCCTAAAGAATGAATACATGAATTTTTACATGTATTGAGATTCAGTTAGTCAACAAGCATTCATTAAGTGCTATGTGCCAAGCATTGAAGATATAAAGAAAGGCAAAAACCTGTCCTGCCCTCAAGGAACTCCCATTCTAATAGGGGAAACAGTATGTGAGTAACTAGGTCCATACAGGATCTGTACAGTCCAAGTGGAAAATAATCTCAGAGGGAAAGGTACTAGCAGCTGGAGGGACCAGGAAAGGTCTCTTCCAGAAGGCTTGACTTTGCCTGAGTCTTGAAAGAAGTCAAGGAAACTTGGAAGTGGAGGTGAAGGGTCAGAACATTCCAAGGATGAGGAACAGCCAGGGTAAAGGATTACCTTGTGAACTTCCAAGGGTCCGGAGGATTTTGGACTTCCCATCTTCCCATTGATGTAGCATCCCTAGGGCATCTGATGGCTATGTCTGCATCAGGAGCTAAGAACAGTCAAGGGATGTAGATTCATGGCTCCACAAAGGAGCACAGCAAAGAAATTATACCTTGAGTAAGTGGAACTCTTCTGTACCCCATTAATAGGAGAAAAGGACTTCCAGCAGCTATGAGCTCTGAGTTATCCTTTTGCCACATATGCTGTCTAAACTAGTCTAAACCCTTGGATGCTGTAGGTACTTGTGGAAGAGCATGTTGATACCAGCTATTGTTGCCGTACCTTAATAAATCCCTTTTTCTAAAAAGCTACTATGGCTGGCTGACTCAATTGATTCTCAGCTGATAATCTAAGGGGAAATGCACCATTAGTCTTCAGCCAAGTGAAATAGAGAATTATCTCCCAACTCCTCAGGAATACTCCTAGCACCCTGAGGGGAAGATATAATCAGCCTCTGAGGACCTGACTCATCAATGGGAGTGGAGCTGGCCTAAGAATCCTCAGCACTTACATGGGACATAGGTGTTATACAGCACATTAGGATTAAAAAGGAGGATTCCAGTGACTGGGTTCAGGCAGACATCATTACATGTCCGAAACCTCAACAGACTTCTGTTCAACCTGTCTCTTTATGTAAATTATGTAAGCTATTTATATAATTTATAATATTATATAATGTATGATATATTATATAATGTATAATATCATATATCATATTATAAATTTATATAAACTCCAGCAAAATTCCCTGCCAGGAACAAAGAAATAGAAGAACATGCATTTGTATTGTACAAGTATAACGCATGACCCACAGCCTCCCAAGGATTCTGGACTCACAGATGAGACCCAAAAGGTTAATATCTCTTCTGTTGGCTTATTGCCCCCACCTAGATTGATCCAGGAAAACCTCCAAGATAACACAGGTATAACTCATCCCTAAATGTAGGTGCACTCTCTTCTCAGGTCACATGAAAGTATGTCTATCAATGCCAAATGAAACTGCTGTAATTACCAGTTGCCACTTTTGCTTGTAGGGGTAGAGGGAGGAGATACTTTCTGTAGTATTTACACTTTGTATATCAGTGATGGACACTACTAAGTACAACAGGTTTTTCCCTGCTTTATCTCTTTCCTCTCCAGGGGAAGAGTTGAAGCAAAATTCCAGAAAAGTGGAACAATTAATTGTTTCTTCTTCCTCCTTCAACTTGAAGTCAATTGGGTCACCTCACCAGGCTTGATCCAATCAGCACAGCAAATACCCCTATCAGCAGTCACCTTGGCAACACCTTTATGGGTGTAATCCAGGGTTCAAGCCTGGTTCATTTGTATGACTTTCCTCTTTGGTAGAAAGAACTCAACATTTTATGCTTTCAAGAGGAGTGGAGTAGTCAAGAGAGGAGAGAGAAAGCTTCTAGCTTCAGGTTTCCAGAGAGAGTTCACTTGGTTCCAGGCTCTCTTCAGGTAGAATTCCCTAGAGAAAGAAAAAAGATTTTAGGAAACAAAGGCAGTACCTCAACATGGCCTTGATTTGCTGCCTGTCTCACTAGAGACTTCCAGGTATCTCCCCTTGGGCAAGATCAGAGACTCTTTCTAGGTTGAGTTAAAATATGTCACTCCCAATGGGAGAGCTCATTAACTCTGACTATTTTGTAGTACATTCTAATCTGTATAATTTCCCTAATTTCTATGTGATATCAGTTTGAATGAATTGGTTTATTTGTTCAGTATTTATAACGGTCTTTTGTGCAAATAACATCTCGTGGGAAGGAGTCAGGTCTGCAGCTACAACTTGGTCACTCGGTTCCCTTTAAGGGATAGGAACCAGGAAAATTGTTTGAACAGAAGAACGAAATAAGCTCCCTATACTAGCAATATTGGAGAGAGAAAAGGCAAATAGATATAATTCTAGTACCCCTCTCTGAGGAGAACAGAGTGCCTCATGATCTCAATTTCTTATTTCCCTCTAGGCAGGAATCAAAGTCTCCCTTTGAGAGGGCTGGGTGGGATTCCAGTGATATCTATTCACGCCTCCCTGTACCACATTTTGACAAATCCATATGGAGATTTGCATAATCTACATGGGAAGAGAAGGGAAGGGAATGAGCATTTATATAGCACCTACTATGTGCCAGGCACTGTGCTAAGTGATTTTTACAAATATTATCTCAATTGATCTTCACAACAATACTGGGAGGTAGGTGTGATTATTATCCCCATTTTACAACTGAGGAAACTGAGGCAAATAGAGGCAAAGTGACTTGCCCAGGGTCACACAGCTAGTTAGTGTCTGATGCTAGATTTAAACTGGAACACACATGTATAGCTGAGTGTTTGACTTTCTAAAGTTCACATGGCTTCAAGATGGAGGTTGAACTTTGAACTCTTTTAGTCTTGACTCGGATTCTTCTTTCTTTGGTGTCTTTCTCCCCAAACTCCACAAAAAAATGTAAGAAGTCCCAACTCCTCAACATAGTGACTGATGGATTTTGGTAAAGCATCTCTCATCTCCATGATAATGCTAACGCAGGGTTAAAAGGCAAAAGCAAGGGGCAGTTAGGTGGTGCAGTGGATAGAGCACCGGCCCTGAAGTCAGGAATACCTGAGTTCAAATCAGGACTCAGACCAAACACTTGACACTTACTAGCTGTGTGACCCTGGGCAAGTCACTTAACCCCAATTGCATAAAAAAAATTTTTTTAAAAGGAGAAAGCAAGTCCTCAAAGGAACAAGCATTCCAAAGAGTATGATCAGCTTACTTTTACGGGCCATGAAAATAAGTGGCTGATTTTTCAATCAGTTAATCACTGTGTCCCATCAGTCTGATTGAGAGACTCTTCAATTTGTTAATGAACAAATAATAATAGCCCAAGACTTGTAATCTCATCAGGTTTATGAGAGAACTGCTCAACTTGATCAGGGACTCCCATGATCAAATGCCCTCATAAAAGTATTTGTAAATTATCCCATTTCATGAAATCCCTAGGCATCCTTTCCACTACTAGTTTCATTTTCTTTTAAATCCTCCATCTCACTGGTCCTAATAGGAGAGTCAGAACACTCTTTGCTCCCCATCACCACTTCCAGACTTTCCCTCTATTATGATTAGTCTGTAATCTTTCCATCTTTGAGTCTATCAAAATTTATCACCCAATCCAGATCCTAGTTGCCATTATCTACCATCCTCCTTCCTTTCTCAATGCCTTCTCAGTGCCTTGTTCAGTTTCCCTCCCCAGCTCCAATTCTTCCCATTATAGTAGGGGACTTCAACATGTATGTTGATATTTCCTCAAATATTCTGCCTTCCAAGTTCCTAAATTTACTCAACTCCCATGACCTACTTCTCTACTCTACCTTAGCTATATACGTAACCCACACATATTCTACTTCTATGCTCAGGAACTCTCAAATTCCTTTATTGAATCATAACCTTTTGTCATTCCATCTCCCCTGTGCTTTTACTACTATTAACCCTAATATTTTACCCTCACTTACCCTCTTCTCCACTTCTTATATTTCCTGGATATCATCTCCTACTACCTTCTTCATTCCAGTTTCTGATGAAGAGATAGCCCTTCTCTTCAATGAGGTCAACCTCTCTAAATGAACCATTAATATAATCTCTTCTCATCTCTTCCAGCAGATTGTCACCAGTATCATCCCCCATCTCTCTTTGATCTTAAATTTCATCCTGTCTACAGGTTCCTTACTTAGTACTTGCAAAAATGCCTAAAATTTCTCATCCTTAAATAACCCTCTCTAGATCCTATTATAGCTGGGGAAAGGAGGGATTCTAGATTCCCCACTAACTATTGTCCTATATTTCTTCTCCCCTTTCTCATCTAAACTTCTAAGAAAAGTTATTTATGTTTAATGTCTGTACTTTCTGCCCTCTCATTCTCTTTTCAGCCTTCTGAAACTTGGCTTCCAACCTCATCATTCAGCTGAAATTGTTCTCTCCAAAGTTATCAGTGATCAGTGATGAACTGACACTAGTGATTACCTTCTCCTCCTGCATACTCTATTTTCTGGCCTTATGACACTGTTCTTTTTTGTTTCATTCTCCTCCTTCTTTGTCTCTCTTCCTGGATCTTCATCCAATTCAGGCCCCCTAACTGTGAGCATTCCTCAAGGCTCTGTCCTAGGCCTTCTTTTCTCCCTATGCTATTTCACTTAGTTACCTCATCAGATCCCATGGGTTCAATCATTGCTGCCTAGGCAGATGTTTCCAAGATCTATACATCCATCCCTAGTCTCCCAGATGAGCTCAAATCCTGAATCAACCGCCAATCTAATTTTAAGTCAGTTGTTCTATAGGCATGTCAACCTCAATACATCCACAGAAGACTTCATTCTCCCTCCACCGCAAAAACAAACATACTGTTGAAGGCACCACCATCTTTCCAGTCACCCAGGCTTACCACCTTAATGATATCTTATATTCCTCACTCCCACTCACCACACATATCCAATCAATTGTCACATCTGGTTTCTTTTCCTACAACATCTTTTGGATACATTCCCTTCTCTCCACTCCCACAACCATAGTTCAAGCTTTCATCACCTCCTGCCTGTACAATTGCAAAAGCTTCCTAATTGGTCTCTCTGCTTTATGTCTCTTTGCCAAAAGTAATTTTCCTAAAGCACCATTCTGACCCAGTGGACCTCTACTCAATAAACTATAGTGGATTCCTATTACTTCTTAGATATAATATACAGCTTACTTTTTGGCATTTATACCTCTTCACAATTTGACCTTTCCTATATTTCCAGTATTCTTATATGTTAATCCTTTCTACACATACTAGCAGTCCATCTGTGCTGATCTATTTGCTGTTCCTCGCTATAGTCCATCTCCTGCCTCCCCACCTTTTTACTGGCTATATCCCATGCCTGGAATCCTTTTCCTCTTCCCTTTGGCCTTTTAGAATCCCTGGCTTCCTTCAAGACTCAGTTCGAATATTACCTGCTGGAGGACACCATTCTCAGGCCTCCCAATGCTAATGACTTTCCTTCTAAAGTTACCTTCTATGCTCTATATGTATCTTGCGTATACCTCTTTGTGTGTATATTGTCTCTCCCATAAGAACGTAAGCAACTTGAGGAAAGAGATTTTTGTTTCCTCTGTAACTCTAGCAAGAATCACAGTATCTGACACATAGCAAGTGCTTAAGAAATGCTTGATGATTGATTGATGATGTTTTCAAAGAGGACCAACGACGTCATGGGTGATGTCTTGACTTGTGTGTGAATTGTATTTAAGTAAGGCATAGTTGTACAAGTCAGCCTCACTTTCTCTTCCCAAGTCACTGAAGTCCAGTGGCAGGACAAAAGTCAAGAAGACTGGTGATGGCCTGGGATGCAGGGGACGAGCTTGGTGTCTTCTCTGTCTGACCAAGCTGGAAGTGCTCCACAATGCCTACATCACCACCTTCATGGACATTGAAACAAGTTGGTCTCATCTACCCATTGCACCAAGGGAAGTCTTCACATGCTTGGGGTAGATATCCCCCTAATTCACTGATGAGTTTGTGGCCTGTCAGTTACCCTCAACCTAGTTTAACCTGTCTGCTGAGATGGCTTACTGAGGTGTAGCCGCTTCACATGCTACAGCTTCTTCAAGCCACAGATGAGAGTTGGGTGAATCAGGTGGACATCAAAGGTGGATGAACAGCTCTGAAAAGGGCTTGGCAACCTTTACACCAGAGGTGGTAGTCCTCCTGAACACCCCATTCACCCCAATTGATTGAAGATATGCTACATATGTACATATGCTTATGTAAATATAAACACATCCAGGAGCAAAGTATTGAAAATGATTAAATAATCATCTGTCTTCTTGTGACAAAAACACATTTTTTAAAAGAATTGCTCTCTAAGACAAAGATGTCATCAGTGTAAGTATAATGGTGTGTTATTAGATTGTTTCATTTTACAGGGAATATAATTAAGGGAAGAAATAAATTATGTAGTATTTTTGGCACAAACATTCTTACTTGCCTGACAAAGCCTATTATTTATTGTATAGTCATCATTGCCAGCTTCTGAATCCAGTTGTGGCCTGGTTTAAAAGATTCATGGTGCAGTTCTAAAGACCTTGGTCAGGGTACTTACTAACAGACCCCAAATGTCCTGAGACCCAAACCACTTCCTCTTTTGGAAGTGCCTTGGAAACTTCATGGCCTCTGAGCTGCCCAGTTAGTTGATTTAAGTACACTAGGGCAGTAAGTACTGAACACCTCCTCGAAGGACCAGAAAGGATTTAAGAAACTTCCAAAGATGCCTCACTTGAGTACCTTAGTCCTCAAGAGAATCTGATTCATGTCCTATACTATTAAGAATCTGGAATTTTATTTATAGGCAGCAAGCCAATTCACTCAATTATGTTTCTAACTCTGTTATTCAGACTTATGATGCTATTTCCTGAGTTTAAAATGCCATAAATCCAGTTTTCATCGACTGTTTTTTTCCTCTACAACACTTTCCAAGAAATAGACATGAAATCCTGGTGGTGCCATGTGTTTGTTTTCCCTTAAAATATTCTTATATAATTTTCAGCATTAACATTTGTTCTTGAGTTCCCCTCTCATGACAACTATTCCAGGAAGTAACCATTGAATCACCAGATCATAGATTTAGAAGGAGAGCACAACCCCCTCTTTACAGATGAGAAAACTGAGGCCCAGAGAAATTAAGCAGCCTACCTATGCTCAAACAACCACTAAATAGCAGACATAAGAGAGACTATTCTTGAGGTGGTAAAGGTGATTCCTTGTCTCCCTATAAGAACCTATTATTGGTGTCATCCCTAATGTTGTGAGCACCATGACTCAATTCACCCTTGGCTAGATTATTTCTGGGCCAACATATGTAGCAACTACTCCCATGCTAAAGTCAATGGCAGAAGGTGGCTTCACAGGAAGCGAGAGGATCATCATACAACTCTAGCATTGCTGACAAACCCTGGACTATGACAGGGGTCCATTAGTTCTTAGGAACTCAAGGACTCTAAATTCTATGCAATTTTCTATAACCAAGCACCTCCCTTTCCAGAGAATAATAATTAACGGTTTCCTCTAATGGTTCCTGCCTTCCTTTTGAAGCAACAGTTCCTTCCTCGATGGAGTCACATCTTGTTTCCTAAAGCCAGACAGTCTGTCATTTGGGAGCAACTACTAATCCACACTGGTTCACAATCAGAGGAGTTTATGAGGATGTCCACTCCATCACGTAAGTCAAATATAATGATTTGGTACAGTGTGGTGCCTGACACATAATAAATGCTTAATACATTGAATGACTGGATAGTAAAGTAGTGGAGCCTGTCTTTTTATTTATTTTTTTCCTTTTGGTGAGGCAATTGGGGTTAAGTGATTTGCCCAGAGTCACACAGCTAGTGAGTGTTATGTGTCTGAGGTCAAATTGAACTCAGGTCCTCCTGACTCCAGGGCCAGTGTTTTATCCACTGCACCACCTAGCTACCCCCTAGTGGATCCTATCTTAAAAAGAACTTCCTAGACAATTTACTTAGGAACATTTGTGATCCTGCTTATATGTGTGTGTGTGTGTGTGTGTGTATGTGTATATATATATACATATACATATATATACACACATGTATATATATGTGTATATATGTATATGTATATGTGTGTGTGTGTGTAATTTTTTTTTCCTTTTCAGAGTATCTGGATGTGGAATTTTACTCAATTTTCTTTATTTTCAGAAATGATTAAATTTGATTCTACTTGAGTTCTTCATGTGGGGTGCCTTAAAATTTACCAGATAAAAATCCTCCAAGTTGTAAAACTAAGTGTCCTAAGACAAACCCATCCAAAGCAGCAACTCATTCAAGAGTAGCAATAACACCTCTCTAAACAGCAGTGTTGCTCTAGTTCCAAAAGTCACCTAAAATGGTAAGAAGTAATCAATTCACTTTTTTTCTTTAGATTTAGGTTTTATTTAATCTAATAAAAATGTAGAATAGGTTCATACCCAACAGTAAGGGAAACTCTCTTCCCTCTTTCAGAGGCCATCAAACACCACTTCCTTCTTTTAGTTCCTTCATTCTTTTGGACCGCTTTAGTCCAAAAAACTAGTAGTGCCAGTGAAGGAGTAGGTCTGAGTTATTCCTCATCTCCATGGTTCCTGGTGTGTTAATCTTTTGTCTCCTCTGAGACTGCAGAGAAGGTCTGGTCAGTGGTCCTCTCTCCAGGTCCAAGTGACTTTGGATGTCTTTTCCTTCACCTTCTCTTGTTGAGGCTCCCAATCCCTTTCCTTAAGGAATTATCTCTACTTCTGGGTCTGGCCAGGTTGCTCATGGCTCCCTGTAGAGGTTGCATGGATTGACAGGCCTCTATCCAAATTTTTATGCAGTTTAAAATCTTGGTTATGTATGTCCATTTGAGTATGTATCTCTGTATAACAAGCCAGATACCCCATGACTCATTCTGTGGGATCCCCGGACAAAACTACTCTGGGTACAAGGTACTTTGTAGGTCTATATCCTCTCAAACCATAGCTTCTGAGCCCCCATCAATGAGCTTAACTTTATTAATCAGAAAGAAGATGCATTTAGTTCAAAGCAAAAGCATTTAATGAAATAGCATAGCAAGAGGCATAGAAGTTAGTCTTCTACAAATACATACAACATCAATGGGAAGAGTGAACATTCATAGGGAACATGTGTAATTAGAGCACACAAAGGAAATGGCATATATACATGGCCAGGACTTGTGTGTAGCACACAAATGTAGGAAATTCATGTGGCCAGAACAATTTATATCCAAGACTACAGAGTTGTGATTAGCCCCTTGCAATCTGGCTTCTGACCTTATCATTCTACTGAAACTGCTCTCTCCAAAGGTGTTAATGATCTCTAATTTGACAAATCCAATGGCCTTTTCTCAATCCTCATCCTCCTGGACCTCTCTGTGGCCTTTGACACTCTTAATCACTCTACTCCTTGATACTCTCTTCTCCAGGTTTTTAGGACATCATTCTCTCCTAGTTCTCCTTTCACCTATCTGCCTGCTCCTTCTCCATTTCCTTAGCTGGATCCTCTTCCAGATCATGCCTTCTAACTTCAGAGTTCTTTCCTGGGCCCTCTTCTCTTTGCTTTCTATATTATTTTACTTGGTGATCTCTTCAACTCCCATGGATTTAATTACTATCTCTATGCTGATGATTCTCAAATCTAATTCTGGTCTCTCTGCCAACCTCTAATCCTGCATCTCCAATTGCCTTTCAGACATGTAAACTATATTCCAGTAGACATCTTAAGCTCAACCTGTCCAAAACAGAGCTCATTATTCCATCCAGCCCCACATCCTCCTCTTCCTCACAACTTCTCTATTCCAGTGGAGGGCATCACCATCCTCCCAGTCCCTCAGGCTCACAACCTAAAAGTCATCCTGGATTTCTCACTATCTCTCACCCCTCATATTCAAGCTGTTGCCAAGGCCTGCCAATTTCATTTTTCGCAACATGGCTCAAATAGGCCCCCTCCTGTCCTCTAACACTGCCATCACTCTGGTGCAGACCTTTGTCACTGTACACCTTGATTCCTGCAATAGCCTGTCCACTTCAAATCTCTCCCCACTCTGAAACATCCATGATTCAGTCTCCAAAGTGATTTTCGTAAACCTCAGGTCTGACCATGTCACTCTCCTGCTCAGTAAACTCTAGTGGCCTTCTACTGCCTCCAGGAGCAAATACAAAATGCTGGCATTTAAAGCCTTTCGTAACCTAGCATCCTCCTACCTTTCCAGTCTTCTTATGCCTTACTCCTCCCTAATGCGGACTCTTCATTTCAATGACACTAGCCTCCTGGCTTTTCCATGAACGAGACACTTCATCTCTCAGCTCCTGGCATTCTATGTGACCGTCTTCAGGCCTGGAATGGTCTTCTCCCTCATTTCTCCCAGGCTTCCTTTAAGAACCTACTGAAGGGGGTAGCTAGGTGGCACAGTGGAGACAGCACTGGCCCTGAAGTCAGGAGGACCGGAGTTCAAATCCAGTCTCAGACCAAACACTTGACACTTACTAGCTGTGTGACCCTGGGCAAGTCACTTAACCCCAATTGCCTAAAAAACTGAAAACAAACAAGCAAACAAACAAAAAAGAACCAACTAAAATCCCACCTTCTACAATAAACCTTCCTCAAACCCTCTTAACTCCAGTATCTTCTTTCTGTTAATTATTTCCCATTTACCCCAGATGTAGCTCGTTTGCATATATTTATTTGCATGTTGTCTCTCCTCACCTCCTCCATTAGATTATAAGCTCCTTGAGGGCAGGAACTGTCTTCTGTTTCTTTTTGTATCCCTAGCACTTAGCACAGTGACTGCTACATAGTAGGTGCTTAATCAATATTTATTGATTGATTAACTGATGTCATTATGCTATTCTTGCTGGACCTGCTATACCATGCTGGTCTCATGTAGTATGTAGTTTCTGCTGGATGTTATTTGATGCTCATCTTGAGACTTACTGCTCAGTGTTGCTCTTTTGTTGCTGCTTGTCCTTCATTCTCCAAAAGGACCATGACCTCAGGGAGGTGATACCATGACATGCAAATGAATTGGGTTTGAGTGAGGGAGAGCTGGGCAAAGTCACCAGCTTCGCTTTCTCCTCCAGAGCCGTTTGGGCCCAGGGACCACATATAGATCAGGATGACTGGAGATGGCCCCGGTGTCTCCTGGTCACTGTTAGCTGCTGCCACACCTGCAGCTCCACTGGGTACAAGGTTAGGTTCTAGTTTCTCCCTTCAGCTGGAGTTCTCATCTGGAAAGTTCTCTTTCTCCCAGGAGGCTCAGTTTTTGTTCCTTCTCATAAGCTTTTTCTGCCATCATCATTCTAGAAAGGCAAAAGCCCCCAAATACCCAGGCATTAGATTAGAGAGAGAAAGAACCTTGGTGGCTTTTTCATCCATAAGAAGAAGTCTGTCTATTTTGCAAAACCTTGGCTAGAATGGGTGTTTCTTTTCCGGAAAGAGATTCCTTGCCCCTTAGTAAAATCGCTTTGGAACACAGTTAGCTAGTGCTTCCTGGCTTAAATTTGCCTTTTGAACTGCATATTACCAGGGATTATTTCTCTTTTGGAAATTTTAATCAAACTTCAGGTCAGGAAACTTTTTGTAATTCACTGCTTAATTCTGAATGAAGATCCTGATTCTTCAACGTAATTTCTTTTTGTTAAACATATTATTTATTTATTTTTAATTTTTTTTTTTAATTTTGAGCTCCAAATTCTCTTCCTCCCTTCCTTACCCACTATGGCAAACAAATGCTATTAATTATACATGTGAAGTCATGTAAAACATATTTCAATATGAGCCATGTCACAAAAAAGCAAGAAAAATAAAGTGAGAAAATTATTCTTCAATTTGTACTCAGAGTTCATAAGTTCTTTCTCTGGAGGTGGATAACATTTTTCCTTATGAGTCCTTTGGCATTGTCTTGGATCATTGAATTGATCAAAGTGGCTAAGTCTTTCACCGTTGATTATCACCACAATATTGCACTTACTATATCCAATGATCTGGTTTTGCTCACTTCATTTGGTATCAGTTCATAAAGGTTTAGATATGTTTTTTCTGAAACCATCTTCCTTACCATTTCTTGTAACACAATAGAACTCTATCACAATCATATTCCACAACTTGTTCAGCCATTCCCCAATGAATGGGCATCTCCTCAATTTCTGATTGTTTGCCACAAGAAGAGTTGCTATAAATATTTTTGTACAAATAGGTTCTTTTTCTCTTTTATCCCTTTAGTCTACAGACCTAGTGGTAGAATTGCTGGATCAAAGGGTATATACAGTTTTATAATCCTTTAGGCCTAGTTCCAAATTGTCTCCCACAATGGTTGGACCACTCCACAACTCCACCAGCAGTGCTGTAGTATTCCATTTTTTCCACATCTCCTCCAACATTTGTCATTTTATCTTTCTGTCATGTTTGCCAATCTGGTTGGTATGAGGTGGTATCTCAGAATGGTTTTAATTTGCATTTCTCTAATCAGGAATAATTTAGAGCATTTTCTAATGAGATTGTTGATGGCTTTGATTTCTTCTGTAAACTACTTATCCATATTCTTTGACCATTTATCACTTGGGGAATGGTTTGTTTTCTTATAAATTTAACTCAGTTCTCTGTATATTTGAGAAATGAGGCCTTTTTCAGGGAAAATTGCTATAAAAATTTCCCCCAGTTTCCCACTTTCATTCTAATTTTGGTTTTATTAGTTTTGTTTGTGCAAAAACTTTTTAAATTCATGCAATCAAAAATATTCATTTTCCTTCCCATGACCCACTCTATCTCTTGTTTGGTTGTAAATGTTTGCCTTATCCATAGAACTGACAGGTAAATTATTCCATGTTCCTCTATGATATCATCCTTTATGTCTAAATCATTTATGCATTTTGACCTTATTTTGCTATACAGTATTAGATGTTAGTCTATGACTAGTGTCTGCCAAACACCTTTCCAATTTTCCTAGCAGTTTTTGTCAAATAGTGAGCTGTTGCCCCAGGTGAGTTCTTGATTCAAAAGCTTGGATCTTTGCTTTTATTAAGCACTAGATTACCATGGTCACTTTCTATTGTGTATTGTGTACCTAATCTATTTTATTGATCTCCTACTCTTTTTCTTAGCCAGTACCAGATTGTTTTGATGATTACCACTTTGTAATATAGTTTGAAATATGGTACTGCTAAGCCACCTTCCTTCACATTTTTCTCATCGATTCCTTTGATATTCTTGAACTTTCGTTCTTCCAGATAAATTTTGTTATTTTTTCTAGCTCTTTGAAGTATTTTTTCAGTAGTTTGATTGGTATGGCATGGAATAAATAAATTAAAGTAGGTGGAATTGTCATTTTGATTATATTGGCTTGGCCTACCAATGAGCAATTACTATTTCTCCAATTGTTTAAATGTCTTTATTTATATAAAAAGTGTTTCCTAATTGTGGTCACATAGTCCCTGGGTTTGTTTTGGCAGGTAGACTCCCAAGTATTTTATATTGTCTGCAGTTATTTTAAATAGAATTTTTTTTTCTTTAGTCTCTTTTTTTTGCTGGGTTTTCTTAGTAATAAATAGAAACACTGGTGATATTTATGCAGGTTTTTTCTAATTTTTTAGTCATTTTCTAGGATTTATAAGTATATCATCAAATCATCTGCAAAGAGTGATAGTTTTGTTTCCTCATTGCCTGTTTTTACTCCATCAATTTCTTTTTCTCTTGTTATTGCTATAACTAGCATTTCTAATATAATATTGAATAATCATGGTGATAATGGACATTTTTGCTTCACCCCTGTTCTTATTGAGAAGGCTACAAGTTTGTCCTTAGTACAGAAAATGCTTGTTCTTGGTTTTAGATGCATAATACTTATCATTTTAAGAAAAGCTCCATTTATTCCTATGCTTTCTAGTGTTTTTGATAGGAATAGATATCATATTTTGTCAAAAAGGTTTTTCTGTATCTATTGACATAATCATATAATTTTTATTGTTTTTGTTATTGATATGGGAAATTATGTTTATAGTTTTCTTAATATTCCTACATTCCTGGTATAAATCTCACTTGGTCACAGTGTTTAATGTTTGTGATATATTGCTGTAATCTCCTTGCCAGTATTTTATTTAAATTTTTTGCATCAATATCCATTAGGGATATTGTTTTATGGTTTTCTTTCTCTGTTCTTGCCCTCTCTGGCTTACAAGTCAAAACCATATTTATGTCATAGGAGGAATTTGGCAGGATGCCTTTGCTTATTTTTTCAAATGGGTTATATGCTATTAAGATCAATTGTTTATTAAATATTTGGTAGAATTCACTTGTAAATCCATCTGAGTCTGGAGATTTTTTCTTAAAGAGATCACTTAAGGCTTGTTCAATTTCTTTTTCTAAGGTAGGGTTATTTAAGTATTCTATTTTCTCTTCTGTTATCTGGACAATTCATAGTGTTGTAAATGTTCATTCATTTTCCCTTAGATTATCAGTTTTACTGGCATTTAATTTGGTAAAATAACTCCTCATAATTGCTTTAATTTCACCTTCATTAGTGGTGAATTCATCCTTTTCATTTTTGAAACTGGTAATTTGATTTTTTTTATCAAATTTGCCAATGGTTTATCTATTTTCTCTCATAACACCAGTTTCTAGTTTTTAGTAGTCCAATGGTTTTATTACTTTCAAATTTATTAATCTCTCCTTTGATTTTCAGGATTTCCATTTTGGTGTTTAATTGGGGATTGTTAATTTGTTCTTTTTCTAGTTTTTTTTTTAGTTGCATGCCCAATTCATTAATAAGCTCTCCCTTTCTTTTATCTCATATAGAAATATAAATTGTCCCATACAAGCTCCTTTGGCTGCATCCCATAAATTTTGGTATATTGTCTCATTTTTGTCATTCTCTTCAATGAAAATATGGATTATTTCTGATTTGTTCTTTGATGCACTCTTTTTTTAGGATTAGATTATTTAATTTCCAATTAAATTTTAATCTCTGCTTCCAAAGCCTTTTATTGGATGTAATCTTTATTGCATTATGGTCTGAAAAAGATGTATTTAATATTGCTGCTTTTCTACATTTGTTTGTGAGGCTTTTATGCCTTAACGCATGGCTGGTTTTTGTGTAAGTGCCATGTATAGCTGAGAAAAAGTTATCCTTCAATTCTATTCCCATTCAATTTTTTCCAAAGGATTTTTATATCTAACTTTTCTAAAATTCTATTCATCTCTTTAACTTCTTTCTTATTATATGTTTAGATTTGGGGTGTATAAGGTGCTCAGCTGGACTGGTGTGAGGGCTTGCCAAACCCTTTTCAGGGCTGCTTATCCACCTTTGGAGTCCACCTGTCACCCAACTCTTAGCTGTGACTCCAAGAAGCTGTAGCATGCTCAGTGGCCACACCTGGGTAAACGGTCTTAGAAAATGGGCTAAACCAAGTTGAGGGTAACTGACAGGCCTCAAACCCAGTGGTGAGTGGGGTATGTCTACCCCAAGTATGTGAAGATCTCCCCAGCAGAATGGGCAGATGATAACAATTTGTTCCATTGGCCATGAAGGCAGCTAAGCAGGCACTGTGTAGTGCTTAGAGCTTGGTCAGACATCAAAGATGCCTCTCAGGCCATCATCAGTCATCTTGACTTTTGTCTTCCCACTGGACTTTGATGACTTTGGAAGAGAGAGTGAGGCTGGAGACTTTGTGCAATTTTGTCTCACTTAAATCCAATTCATACACAAGCCAAGACATCACCCCATGAAGTCATTGGTCCTCTTCAAAAATGAAGGACAAATAACATGTTTAGCTCTGAAAGGAGAAAGTTGAGTCTCTCACTAGTATGGTTTTACTGTCTGTTTCCTCCTACAATTCACTTAACTATTTTTTTTGAGAATTTGGATGCTATGCCATCTGATGCATGTATGTTTAGTATTGATGTTACTTCATTGTCTATGATTCCTTTTAGCAAGATGTAGTTTCCCTGGTTATCTCTTTTAATTAGGTCTATTTTTCTTTTCTTTGTCTGGGATCATGATTGCTACCCCCTGCCTTTTTTACTTCAGCTGAAGCATAACAGATTCTGCGCCAGCCCTTTGTTTTAACTCTCTGTATGTCTGTTTCAAGTGAGTTTCTTGTAAACAATATATTGTTGGATTCTGATTTCTAATCCATCCTGTTATCCCTTTCCATTTTATGGATGAATTCATCCCATTCACATTCACAGTTATGATTACTAACTGTGCAATCCTCCTCTCCCCCATTCTGTTTTCTTCTGTTAATCTCTCTTTCTCTCTTTTTATTCTATATTCTAAAGTCTGTTTTGCTTCTGACCACTGCCTTCCTTTATCCTCCCTATTTTTTATCACCCGTCTTTCTTTTATTCCCTTTCCCTCCTACTTCTCCATTGGGTAAGCTAGATTTCTATAGCCATTTGAATGTGTGTGTATGTATACACACACACACACACAGATATACACATATACATATACAAACTCAAATATGTATACACATATACATATACAAACATACATAGGTACATATATGCACACATGCATATATAAATACACAAGTATATATATAATATATACATGTATACATATATACATACATGTGTGTATTCCCTGTTTGAATCAATTTAGATGAGAGTGAGGTTCATGCGTTTCCCATTCCCCAACCATTTTCCTCTCCACTGTACAAAGCCTTCCTTGCATGCCTCTGTGTGAGATAATTTTCCCCATTTTTTCTTTCTCTTTCCCCTTCTCCCCATGCATCCTTCTTTCTCATCCATCCATTTTTCTTATATCATTCCAACATAATCAACTCATTCCCATGCCTTCTGTCTATGTAGAATCCTTTTCACTGCCCTAATAATGATAAAGTTTTTAGGAGTTACAGTATCATCTTCCCATATAGGAATGTAAATAAGTTTGATTTTATTGAGTCTCTTATGATTTCTCTCTTGTGTTTACCATTTTATGCTTCTTGAGTGCCGTATTTGAAAGACAAATTCCTAGCATTGAGGGTTGGGGAGAAAGGGCACTGTCCTAGGCTTCAGACTTCTTTGCACTGCTGTTTTTAGAGCTATTTCTGGAGGGGTTTGGAAGTTTTCAGTGCTTCCAAGGTGGTATGATTCAGGGAGAGGTGTGGTCACTGCTGTCCTGATCTGGATTCTGTTCCTTACTCAGATCCCTTGCAGCCTCAAGCAATACAGCTCCTCAGGGTCAATGAAAGTGCTCCTTTCTGCGCTGGCACTATGACCTTTAAGTGGGTATAGGAAATAAAGTTGCCAAACAGTGCTCTTTCCTTTGTTTGCCCATTTCTAGCACAGGGGTCTCCTGTAATCTTTCTAACCAGTTTGCCCACTCCCCTTACTGTCTCTGGCTTGAGGGCTTCTGAAACTGCTGCTACTGTTGCCACCACCAAGTCTTACCACTGTATTGAAGTTGCATCAGCTCTGGGCCATCCTGCTGTCACAGATTTCTCCTTCTGACCTGCTAACTTGCCTTGGGCTGGAAGAATGTCTCACCCTGACCTTCTATTGACTCTATTTCTCCAGAATCTAATCTGAGACATTATTTTAAATTTGTTTGGAGGGGAATATTGGAAGAGCTCAGCTGTAGTACTTTCTCTATCTGCCATCTTGGCATTGCCCCTGAAAGTCCTAAATTACTTTCAAGAAGTAAATATAAGAGCTTAAATTTGAACACTGGTTGATCCAACACTCTTTCTCCTGTCAGTCAACAAACATTTATTAAGCATTTACCATGTGCCAGGCACTGTGCCAAGTTTGAGGTATACAAAAAAAGGCAAAAGGCAGTTTCTGTCCAACCTAATGGGGAAGACAACATACAAATAACGATGTGCAAACAAGCTATGTGCAGGACAAATAAGAAATAATTACTGCACCACTCCTTTGAATAATTGTAAATCTTATTCGAGAAGGAGCATAGCATAGCAGTTAGAGACATGGACTCAGCCTCAGGAAGACCTATGCTCAAGTTCTACCTTTGACTCATACTAAATATGCAAACGTGAGCAAGTTACTTAACCTCCATTACCCTCAGCCGATTCTCTAAGACCTCCAGTTACAGAGCAAGTGCCAGTTTGTATTGGTAAGGGTGGTGGGATCTCACCAGGGAGCTCCTTATGGCAATAAAATTAGAGGTCTAGACCATAAATAATCTCATTTATGAGACTATGTGGTATTCCAGCAGTTTGGTACAATCAACAAGATGCCATGCATGAGCAGGAACATCTGAAGCACTCTACCATCTAAGGGAAATTCCTCTTCCATCAATGTCCTCCATGACAGGGGATGATGTTTCTGTTTCATGCTTTCCTTGATACTGATAATGAAGAATTGTTGAACACAGTCATCTTTGTTGTGTCTATCAGTGAATATCATACGTTCTTAATGTATGCATAGGAGGCATCTACTTGGAGGAGGGCCTATGCAGAGCCTCATATAGATAGGCTTGTATCCTAGTAGCCCAGCCAGTTATTCTAAACCAACAGACCTGAAAGCGAGGAATATTCCCTTTCAATTCTTTTCTCACACAAAGTAAGATCCCTTTGCCATTCCGAAGTCCTACTTTTTCATCCTTACTTTCATCCTACTCATCATGTACACTTTTCAAGCTCCAGTGTTATCCCCAACTGCCCATTAAGCTATGCCCTAGATTCTGTTTTTTACATCAATTAAGGAAACGAAGAAATGAAGCATTACTTATTTGTAAATGAAAAAGCTTCCTAGCTTCTCATATATGAGTTGCCTAAAGTATGTAGTATTGATCAAAGATGCTTTGAAGACTCTTCTGTTCTGTCAGAATAGGCTAGCATGTAAAAAACATTAATGTAAAGTATTAGACTAGCAAGAAAATTTTGGTATTTGAAGTCAGTGTAGGAAAGGCTCAAAAGTTTTTTATTGATGTTTTCCTTCTAAGCATCTGACTAAAAACAAAAATCTTATAATTCCACTTTCTACTTTGCCTTACTTTTTGTGACTTTTCCTTCTTGCTTCTCTCACCTCTCTCTCCTCCCCTTTTTCCTCTTCTCTCTCTCTCTCTCTTTCTTTCTATCTTTTCCCTTTCTCTCCTCTCTTTTCTATTGTTTATTCTCCCATTTTATTTTGATATTATTCCCCCCCCCATGGTTCTACTTTCTTTTAAAACCCTTTTGGCTTCATTTTAAAAGAAATTTTATAGATGACTTTTAGTTTTTAAATCACATTTATTTCTGGAAGTCCTTTCCCTTCCTCTTCCAGTGAGCCTTCCTTTATAACTAAGACACATTTTTAAGGAAAATCAACTGACATCATAATATTGCCTGAAACGTATATGCCATGTCCCACATCCATAGTCATTCGCCTTTCCAAGGAAGAGGGTAATTCATTTCTTCAGTGCTTCATCTCAAATCCCTTGTATTTTCTCATGTTTGGCTCTCTCTGCTCCAGCCCCCATATTCTTCCTAAACCAAAGAAAAAAAATCAAGGATTTTTATGGAGCCTATTACTTCTTTCCCCCTTTCTCATTTGGTCCTAGAGCGTCTCCCTTTAGTAAACTAGAACCTTACGTGGAAGGTATTTAATACAGTGCCTTGCACTTAGTAGGCACTTAATAAATATGTGTAAAATTAAATTATATTAATTTCTTTAGAAAAATCCTGACAATTTATAATTTGTGAATTTATAATTCTTGAGTGAGTGGCCATTGTATGCAAAACACCCTACTAGGAAGAAAGCAGAAATCATTGAATTAGTTCTGGTTAGATGACTTTCAAAATCTCTGCCACTAGCTCCTGCACTGTTCTCTCTACTTCTGGTCAGTTCTCTCATTGATCGAGTGTACTTTAGAATCACAATCTCCATCATCAAGGTGCTTCCCATGTACCCTGCTCCCTCCTTCCCTTCCGCTTTTCTCCTCTTTGCTCCCTAATCAGGGCTTCCTATCCAGACAGGATCTCAAACTCATCATCCAGGCTGTTAATGAAAGTATTCAATAATCTCTGCAGAACATAATTAGCCAACAGCCCCTAAGGTTTATGATATACCATTGATAATACTTCTTTGAATACATCCTCCAACCATTTGTTCACTTACAAAGCAGGCATGTTTGCCCGTGTTTGCTTGGTTCATTGATGAGTGTTTCATGTGGGAAAAAAACAAAATCTTCGATAATACAGAGATATGTTGATGTTTCCCTTTGATCTACTCGACCTGTCACTCTGTCCAGGAACGGAGTTCTTTATAATGTGGCATTCTCTACTTGATGTGCACAAATTGATTTTTATGTTGTGTTTATCCTACAGATACCCACAACTCTTCTCGACACTTTTGTTCAACCAATTATTTCAAAGCAACTCACAGACATAGTTTATTATGATAGTAATGTAATAGCAAGGGCTCGAATAAGACTAACTGAAAATATAAATTTATAGGTAGTATCCTTTGAATAAACCCTACCAAATGGACTAGTCATTAAATAGTGCAAAGTCTCTTGACACTTGATTGTGTCCCTTTAAATTACATTTAAGTATGAAGAAAATATGGCAATCTGTGATTGTGAATATATTCAAAACAAAATATTGCACAAACATTTGGCTCATAACTATGAGCTAAATGTTATGACATTTCCATGGAAGAATTAGTTATTTGAACATGTGTGGTATAAAATATGTCAAATCATTTATCTGGAAGTTATAGATCGCATATTAGTTATTACCAAAGGAAATACATGAGACATAAATGTGAAATACACACACTATATCCTGTAAATGTCATATTATGCCCCTGGGTAGGTAGCAACTGAATGATTTTTATCTGGAAGAGAAGAACAGAATCATGAAGAAGACTGAGCCAAGGAAAGCAATTCAAATTTCAATGAGCTATAGCATTTAGATGCATACTGGAATTTTTCTACTTAAAAGAATGCTTAATATAGATATGCATGCTTCACAAATGGTTATAAACCCCTCAAGCCAATTGTGACAGACCTGATGATGTCATTGGGTGATAGATTGAGAGCTGGAAGTTACCTTAGAAGTATCTGGTTCAGATCTTCATTCTACAGTCCCAAAAGGTTGTGACTCAATAGTGGTCAAACAAGGAGGAAGTGAAAGGGACAGGATTTGAATTCAGGACCAGTGACTCCATAGTTCGTGTTCTTTCCATTGTACACACTGTCTCTGAAAACTGTCTCATTGGAAAGCTCTATTTGCCTATGAGGGAAATGTAACGAATCTCAAAAACCATTTTGCATGAGGCCTTCCCTTTTCCCCACCACTACCAACCACTTAATTACTTTGCATTCAACTTGTAATTTTTTTATTCTCAGTGTGACAGATATATGTATATATATGTGCATATATGTTTATATTTATATATGCTCTGTGTGTGTTCCCTACTAGAAGGTAAACTTCTTTAGAGTAGGAATTCTTTCTTCCTGTAAATGCACAGGGCTTAATACATACTTGTTAATTGATGGAACACCAACTTGTGTTACTTTTCTTTTTAATAGAAATTTTATTTTAGCTTCCATTAACAAGCATGGGACTGAAATAAACAAGAGCCTATGGAAAAGAAAATTAAAAATAATATCCACTTAATTGAAATCAACAGTTAAAAAGATGAAATGGTAAATGATCATATATGTGTCTGAAAACTTCTGCTGTGAACCAGTTGTGGAACTCATCCCAAAAGATGTGTATATTTATTACAGCAGTACTCATGATGATCTTGTTCTTATGATCCTTCAAAAAAAACCTTCTATATTATTCTATAGCATAGATTTGTTACTGATATTGTTTTTAATTATATAGTTGTAGACCAATGTACATTTTATTTTTGGGGTTTTCCTTTCTATACTCTGCATTGCTTCATAAGTCTTCACTTTTCTGATAGACCATCCGCCAATCCATTTATACCTAGTTTGTTTCTAGTTTTTTGCCATTGTGAATAGTGCTACTAGGATCGTTTTGGAGTAATTTATTTTCCCTTATCAGTAATCTCCTTCATGTATAATTGCAGTAAGACCACTGTCATCAAAAGGTATGCACATTTTTTGTAACTGATTTCCTAATTGCATATTCCTTTTCAAGAAGTTTGGACAAGTGTCTCATTCTCCCAGTAGTGTAAAAATAGACTTGCTTTGTTTACTGCAGCCATGCTAATTTTATCATCATTTATTATATTTGCCAATTTGATGAGTAGAATCACATAATTATTTGATTTTCATTTCTTTGATTATTAGAAATTTTAAATATTCTTTTCCTGTTTTTATAAAGGTAAGTACTATTTCTTCTCTTTTTTTTTTGTCTTTTAGGCAACTGGGGTTAAGTGACTTGCCCAGGGTCACACAGCTAGTAAGTGTCAAATGTTTGGTCTGAGGCTGGATTTGAACTCAGGTCCTCCTGACTTCAGGGCCGGTGCTCTATCCACTGCGCCACCTAGCTGTCCCGTACTATTTCTTCTCTTGAGAATGCAAAGAGGGATATATACACTCCCAAATCTCAAGTTATATGATAAAGTAATAATTACCAGAACTATCTAGTACTATATATAGCAGGGAAAAGTCAGTGGAGTAGTTGAGACAAAAATTAGCTATTGTCCAATGTATACCATAATTTTTCTGTCTACTGTCTGTCTATAAACTTTTACCACTTATCTATTGGAGAACTGTTAGTTTTGTACATAGCCATGATGTGGTGAGTTTAATGACTGGTATCATCAACCCAACAGTATGTTAGGAATGTGCTTTCTTGGCTATCCTGGTCTGAGTAACACAGAAGCTGGAGCTCTAGGGCCTGGGGTACAAAAAAGACCTGAATTCAAATCCAGCCTCAAACACTTACTAACTATGTGACTCTGGGCAAGTCATCTAAAAACAAACAAACAAACAAACAGCAACTCCTTGATGAAAAACTGACTCTTTCCTTGAAAAAGTGACATGAGTCTCCAGTGACTTTTAGATCTGATAAAGCTTGGAATATAAAAGGTGGTACTGTCTCTGGCTCTGGAGAGGAGAGGTTGAGCTGATTTGGATCCTAATATATATTACTTAACTAGAAGCAGTAGGCAAATCTCGAAGAGACAAATTTTATTGAATCACCTCTGCTCACCCTCTTTTTAACCTGGCCAACAGGAAAGCAGAAGTGGGTTTTGGGTTTTTTTTTTTTGTGGCTCTGCTTTGTCTCTCTTGTTTTTCTGGAGGCTAGAGCAGTAACGAGCACCATGGCTTCTGACCTTTTCCCTAGCCAGCAGGGGATAAAAGGATACTCTTTTGGAAGGCAGAAGAGTAACCAACAGTCTTTTTTATTTCCTTTTTTCTTCTTTTTGGTCTCACTATGCTAGGAGTTGGGATAACTTTTGGTTTTTATGTAATTTCTTTAGTTTTCTCCTTATTTTTCCTCCCTAAATCCCATTTTATTAAAAATGGTATACCTCCATAATTGTGAAGACTATAACAATCTACTATTTTTATTATGAATAAAAATATTTAGATCTTTGGTTCATTTTCAATTAATTAATTAGTTAATTGGCATAGTGTGAAGTGTGGGTCCATTCCCATTTTTAACTAAACTGCTATTCAGTTTTCCCAACGCTTTTTGACAAATAATGAACATTTTCCCAGTGTTTCTTGATCTAGGTTTGTCAAACACTAGACATCTGGCAATAACTTGCTATCTGACCTTTTCCACTGATATGTTTTTAAAATTTTATCCAGTACCACATAAGTCTGATAATTATCACTTTATAATGTAATTTAAAATCTGATAGTTCATGTTCCCCTTCCAGTTTTTGTTTTTTTCATAATTTTCCTCACATCAACAAGGAGGCCAAAAAGTCTTAGAAACCACCTCAGTCAGCAAGTACTTTATCTCCTGGCTAAGGGAGAGATGCAGTAGCCAAAAATAATATGAGTTTAGCAAGTAAACTCATTTGAAAAAAATTTTTAAATAACAGGGGTATGGCCAGTGAGAGCCCAGTTCTTATGAGCATTTGCAATATGCTTGGCCTGACGCAATTTTCTATGTGAACTTTGGAGTATGTGCAGGTATTTATGACTTTTTTCTGCCTGCTTACTGTTATGATAAAGATAGCTTCTCTTTATATTGGCTGCTGAGCCAGAACTGCAGATGCTTACAAAATATCCCAACAGGAGTAACTCTCTCTCTCTCTACCTGGTTGCATTTGTATGGGGAGAAAGGCCTTGGGTCCTTCCCACCCAAACTAAAATGTGGTTCATGGGCATGTGGCCTCATTCTTGCTTCTTTCCCTATTCTACTGATACTTTCCTGCCTCTGGCGCAGGAGTATTGGAGATGGAACATACTAGACTGTGACTTTATGAATTTTAAAAGGGCAGGAGAATTACTAGGAGTTCCGAGTTTGCTAGCATTCAAGCACAGTCAGGAGCAAACCGCAACATCTAGCCCAGCAGTGGATCAGACGCAGCACTGGAGACACCCATTTCTTTTAAGCAAAAGAAGGATTATGATCCCATAATTTGAAGTGAACTTGATAAGGTGAATATTTTTAGTCTGAGCCTATTCTGTCCAGGGACTGAGGTAGTAGAGGAGAGAGTGTGCCTCTGCTGTTGGGGAAAATGTTAGGTCATTTCTGTTCTTGATATAGCTTCTCATTAACTATTCCTTTGTAAAACCTAATTGATGCAAATTAATTGACTAATATTGGAGTGCTCACCAATGGCATTGATGATATCAAGATGATGTTAACCTGTACTAATTAAATGACATTGAAGAGATAACTGGTGATTGCTATTGAAAGCGACACACCAAAATAAGAGATCAAGCTAATAGCATTAGAAAGATACCCCATTTCCTCAGAGGAATCTCAGGACACTTATCAGTGTATATGAGTTGGGATAAAGATCCCAGTCCTTTAGAAAGCCACACAGAAAGACGGATTGGAAGGATCATAAGCAAAATTTCTTCAGAAACAATAAAAACAAATTTATAGAAATCCTGGCATGAGGCCCAAACCAGATCACCCCAAGAACATAAGTTGGAATTCTAAGGATAAAAACAGATGAGCAATGAAAAAGATGTCAACATCTCTACGACAAATTATTTTCTCCATCAATGTAATAGAACCACCATGTTTGAAATTCAACATAACATTTCCCAATATGCTGCATGAAGAAGCAGAAATGTCATTAAGAAAACCAAATATACATAGAAAAGTCCATGTTGGAGGTGAAAAAAAAAATTGAGATGATGGTAAAGGATCAGTTCTCAAGATACCTGATAGAGGAAAAGATACTAGGTATCTAAGAAAAGGTATTAGGTATCTGGGAAATGGAGATTACTAATGCCAAAAATATATATTATCAGGGACATCAATACCTATTGAACCATATACCTATTTTCTCATTTTTTGCAAAATAAAAGTATGATTTACATGCACATCAAAGAGTTCACTAAGGAAAATGTGAGAAGGGAACAGTCGTACTTTACAAACAATATTATAGAGCAAGACATATTTATATGGTGACACAATTGAATGAAAGGTAAAGAGAAAATAAAATACCACTCTGTTTATATATTCATAGTTTGTGGCATAAACAATTGAGAACTAGAAGAGACCTTAGGCTTAATAAATGTTTATTAATTTACAGAGCGACATAGGAGCAACTTAATGTTTGTTGACTGACTGTCAGGATTCAAAGCATCTCCCTGCCTCCAAATCCATCATTATAAATATTAATACAAAAAAAATCAATAGAAAAAGCAGATTTTGGGAGGATTGTAATGAACCATAAGGAACAACAAATAGAACAAGAAAAGTAAAAACAAGCATTTATTAAGCTCCTGCTGCGGGTCAGGCACTGTGCTAAGTGTCGTGATGTATGAAAAGTCCGAGAGACAGAGTTTCTGGGGAATTAATAATGAATTTATTAATTAATCTAACAAATAATCAATAAATTGATGGTCGGTGGTGTCTCTTGGTAACCAAAGATGAACCACTGAGATCATCAAATGCTTAAATCCTTTTGGAAAAGTGGATGCCCCTGACATGTGGAGATTAACCCTGACAGGGGAGCAATCAATAAGGGGGGGACATATTGATAACTTAATAATCTAAAAAATGGAAACAATAGTAGCAATATTTATTCCACTGGATTCTTATGAGGCTTAAATGAGCTAATGAATGTAAATTGCCTTATACGCATAACATTGCAACCTAAATGTCAGTTATTAATATTAATTAGCCCATTCATTCAGTCAACAAACATTTATTAAATGCCCACTAGCAATTGTTTCTGTTCTGGCCAGAAACCCTCAGGGTCTTCCCCTTCCAGTATGATTTCTTTTTCTTTGAGTAGGCAAACTAGGACACCTTTTGTCTCATTTCTTACTTAGCCTTAAATCACTGAATGGGTACCTCAGACAAACTGAGACCTGGGAAAGACCTTAGTTTAAAAAGGACAAGGTCTCCCGCTGCAGCTGGGGTCATCTCCAGTCATCCTGACCAGTCTTGCCACTAGACTCAGATAACCCTGGAGGAGAGAGTCAGGCTGATTGATGACTTTGTACAGCCCTGCCTCACTTAAATCCAATTCACTTGCAAGTCAAGACAACACCCCCCTGATATCATTGGTCCCCTTCAAGAGAGAAGAACAAACAACAACACTACTTCCCTACTGTCTACGAACATTCCCATCTCCCCTCCATCCTCAAAAAATCCTCTTTTGATCCATTCATTTCCCACGAGCTACCGTCCCCTCTGTCTTCTCCCTTTTGTGGCTAGTCTCCTAAAAAACAACAACAACAAAACTATCTATGATCGGTACCTCTTCTTTCTATCCTCTCACCCTTTTCTTGATGCTCTGCAGTCTAGCTTCTGACATTATCATTCAACTGAAATTTCTCTCTCATCTCTTAATTGCCAAATCTCTTGGCTTTTTCTCAATTCTGATCTTTCTTGATCTCTCTGCAGCCTTTGGCACTGAAAATCAGTCTTCTCTGGATACTCTCACCTCTCTAGATTTTCCTGATACTGGAGAGGTATGATAGGTATCTCTCCTGTTTCTCCTCCTACCTGTAGGACCACTCCTTCTCAGTCTCTTTGTTGGATCTTCATCTGGGTCATGCCCACGAACAGTGGGTATACCCTTAGGCTTTATCCTGGGCCCTCTTCTTGTTTCCCTCTAAACTATTTTGCTTGGTGACTTCATTAGCTTCCATAGATTAAGTAATCATTTCTAAGTCAATGATACCCAAATTTACTTATCTGGTCTTAAGCTCTCTTCTGATCTCCAGTCTTACATCTCCTTATTGGATATCATGAACTGGTTGTCTCAAAGACATCAACACGTCCCAAACTAAACTCATCTTTTTCCCAAACCCACCCTTCTCCCTAATTTTCCTATTACAATCAAGGGTACCACCGTCTCCCCAGTCACCCAGACTTGCAACGTAAGCATCATTCTTTCCTCCTCTTTTTCTCTCACCCTCCCCCCATATCCAATCTGTTTTTAAGTCCTTTCAATTCTACCTTAACATTTCTCAAATATTCCCCTTTCTGACATTGCCATCGCCTTGGTGCTGGCCCTCATCACCTCATTCCTGGACTATTGCAATAATTGCCTGATGCAAATCTCTCTTCACTTCAGTCTATCTTCCCCTCAGCTGTCAAATTAATCTTCCTAAAATGAAAATTTGACCATGTTACTCTCCCCTATTCAATAAACTCTCGTGTCTCCCTATTACATCCAGGTTCAATTATAACATCTTTTGTTTGACATTCAGAGCCTTTCATAGCCCCCTTTTACCTTTCCAGTTGTCTTACACCTTACACCCCACCCTTCTCTATGTATTCTTTGATACAATGACACTGGCCTCCTTGCTATTCCTCCAAAAAAGACACTTCATCTCAGCATATTCCCTGGCCTTCCCTAGGCCTGGAATCCTCTCTCTCTCTATTTCTGCCTCCTGACTTCCCTGGTTTTCTTCAAGTCCCAGTTCAAATCCTAGTTTCTATAGGAAGCCTTTCCCAATACCCACTATAACCAGTATATTCCCACTGTTGGTTATCCCCAATTTATCCTGTACATAATGTGTTTGTACATAAATGTTTGCATGTTGTCATTTTTTAATGTCATGAGCTCCTTGACAGAAGGAACTGTATTCAACTTTCCTTTTAGTCTCCAGTGTTTAACATGGTGCCTGGCACATAGTAGGTGCTTAATAAATGCTTTTTTGAATGACTGGCTGAACAAAAAAAGTTAGTAGCTGTCAAAATAGCTGACTGTTGAGATTTAATGATGGTGGCTTTGGATGAGAATTGGGAAGAGAGCTTATCCCTTATAGAAATGGCATATTAATGTTTCTTATCAGCTCAAGCTGAGGGGGACAGGAGAGAAGGGATCCTTCATCCCTGAAGGAGAAAGAGTTTACACGCCAAATCTCATTCCCTAGACTAGTAAGAGAAATCACTGAAGTCATAGATTATTGTTATTGCCAGGAACAGTATCAATATGCATCAGAGCCCTTTTCACAATTGAGTGCTGGGAGCTTTTCTCTTCATCCATGGAAGCTATCTCCCATGGTACAGTTATACATGGGAACTCATGGTATTGCTACAGTGGCCTTTACAAGTACATCTAGACATTGACCTGGTTTCTAGACTAGTTCAATTGTTTTTGCTAGTTTTCTTCTTATT
This sequence comes from Phascolarctos cinereus, assembly GCF_003287225.1. Taxonomy (NCBI): domain Eukaryota; kingdom Metazoa; phylum Chordata; class Mammalia; order Diprotodontia; family Phascolarctidae; genus Phascolarctos; species Phascolarctos cinereus. Next base: position 57,219,283 of record NW_027556098.1, on the reverse strand, counting down.
GTTCATACTTTTTCTCCTTCTTTCTTTACAAATGCAAACATTCACCCTGATACCCTAATTTCTAGATGGATTCAATTAACAACAAGTTTTTATTTTTACTATTTATTATTTTTCTTTCCCTCCTTGTCCCAACTTAGAGTATTATTTGTAAGACTGGCCTACTCTCTCCTCTCCTCCTTCACCTTGCTTATTCAATATTGATGATGCTCATAAGAGGTTCTTCTCAATCCTTCTTCCCTTTACTTATGTTGTTATTTTAATATTAAGTATATAAATGTTCTTCTTTTTCTTTATTGATTGATCTCTAGTCCCAAATCTTTCCAAGTCATCTTGTAACCTTTAGCTATCAATCAATATTACCTTGCATTTGTTAATTGAGTGAAACTCTTTTTTACCTTACTGTACTCTTTGACGGTTTCAGTGGGAAAACTATTCCAACTTTTGGCACTTTAATGCCTATTCTGAAGTCTGATCCCTCATGCCCTGAAGACAATTGATGATATCTTTAGTGTGCCATCATTTTATTAGTCCTAAGACACATGGAGGTCTGAGTATCTCTTGAATGTGTCCTTTCCTCCCCCGATTCCTTGAGACTACCGCAGATCATAATTAATATCCATAATCCAGATCATATTCTAAGCTATTGCTCACACTGAGTAACATTCATAATAATTCTCCTTCCCAGTCAGAGCTTCTCACTTGAGAAAATTTCAGGTAATAACACCTCCAATGCGGTTTCAATAAATCTGTATAACATTTTACATGAAATATTTTTAATGATTCAGAGCTATAAGGCTGGAATTATCTGAATATCTGACAATCATGGTTGATTTGCTTATCAAATCTAAAATCGCCCCTTGTTGCAGACTCTTCAAAGTTCCCAGGGAGCTTTGTTCCTGGATTAATTTGCATATCAAAATTTTGAGTCAAGTTTTTCTTCTTCTTATAAGCCCTTGTAAATTTAGTAGGGAATAAAAAATATAGTTGTTAATCTTTGAATAATATTCCTAGTCTATCTGGATAGAAAATTTGGGGGTGAAGTCCAATTTCCCTTGACTTTTGGTTAGTCACGTTCCAACATTTTCTGCATTCTCTCATAAGGCTTTTATAATAATACTGCACAATTCAAATTGGATATTTTTGATAAGTGGTCTTGGTTTTTTGTTTTTGTTTTTTATTTTGTTTTGATTTGTTTTCTTAACTGCTTGTAACATTTTATTAGCAAAACTCTGGCATTTGATACGGATGTTTTGGGGTTAGTTGAATCTGACATTTCTGAGATCATCCAATGAAATCTACGGTGTTTGGTGTGTCTTTTGATCTTACCATTTCTGAGAAATTTTTCTGAGTGATTTTATCAAAGTATAGATTCTTCCTTTGAATTTGCTTGTAATCTAATGACTTATATTGTTCTAAGCTCTTTGATTATTCTCTGGAGTGTGTAGGCAAATGTTTAATAACTGGGTCTCCAGCAGAGAGTAAGGCAACACACTTAAGTTTAATCCACATTATTAATGTTTTCTTTGTCACTTTCTTATGTCTACAGAATTGACAAAACAATAAATTAAACCTGGATTTGTAGCATTTACTGATTGTCAAGATGTAAATACTGACACTGAAAATTTAACTACCCCTACTTATTGCCTTTCTTTGCCTTCTTCCGTCTTTTCACCCCTTCCTCCCTCCCTTCCTCCCTCCTTTCCTCTGTCCCTTCTTTCCTCCCTTTCTCCTTTCTTTTTCTTTCCTTCTTTCCTTGTTTTTGCTCCCAGTTTTCACATCTTTTTCCAGTTGAATTTTCCTTTTATCTTGTTTTGTTGCATGTATTTCCACTTCGACTGCTCTGCCTTCCAGCCTGAGAACTCTTATTTTTCATTGATTGCTCTCCCTTATTAAACTTTTCCAATACTTTTTCTCATGGTGTGGGCTTTTGTTATCAGTCTGGTTCCATGTCTACTAAAGACAGATCTCTCATATCAACTGCCAAATCATTCTTTACTGACATGAGATCTTTCTTCATTTCCTTTAAAAATGCTTATAATCCAATTAGATGTTTCTTGTGCCAAGTCCAGCTTCATGTCTTAGGCCAGTGGGAAGTTTAGCTGTTACTTTTTTCCTTCTGCATTCTTTCTTTTAAATTTTAAATCCATAATAATTATGTTGGAGTTTTTATTTTAATTTTTATTATTTCACTGGATAGTCTCTGAAATGTCAGATACAAGTAACTGAGATCTATTGTCTCTAAACTCCAGAGCTCACTGATAAAAATAAAAATGTTACAAGTGTTTAAGAAATAAAAAACGATCACTTATCAAAGTATCAATTTGAATTATACAACCTTCATTATTACACAACATTCATTAGAAAATGCAGAAAAAGTTTGAATATGACTTACTGAAAGTCGAGGGAAATCAGACTACACCAGAATTTCCTACCCAGCTAAAGTAGGAATATTATTCATTTCTTTGTTCTTTCTTTTCCATTCGCAAGATTACAGAATTATAAATTTAGAGCAAGAAAAAACTTTAAAGGTGTTTAAATCCAACTCCCCCACTTTACAGAGGAGGAACTTCAGCCGAGAGACTTTAAATGGCTTGCCCAGGGTCCTACAGCTAGTAAATGTCTGAGGCAAGAACTTCCTGTCTTCTGGTCTGGTGTGCTCCAGAAGACTACACTTGGAGCCGGAGGACCTGCGTTCAAATTTTAGCTTTGCTACATAAAATACGTAGGACTTTTGGACAAGTCACTTAAATTCTTCTGGACTCAGTTGCCCTCATTTGTAAAATGAAGGAGTTGGGCTGGATAGCCCCTTAGGTCTCTTCCAAATCTAAGTCTGTGATTTTTTTTTGAAAAGTTTGCTATTTTTGAGACTCTTTGCTTCCTTTTATTCCTTCCCTTTTCCTTTTAAAATTTTTATTTCTGGAGGAGAGGGCAATCTGTTACAGGGGCTCTTCCAGAACCTCATACTCCACCTTCTCAACCTTTCAATTTGTGCTGCTTTTCATAGTCTAAAATCCATGAGAAGAGAATGATCTCTGAGTTATGGATCATCACAAATAGCAAAGTCATAATAAATTCTTAATAACACAATAAATTAAAAACAAAGTTTCTCTACACACACACACATACACACACACATGCACACACACACACACACACACACACACACACACACACGCAAGCAAGCAAGACCTCTACAGATTCTTATGGGTCAAAAAGATATTAGTTAAATGAAATCGTTCAGGATGAAAGGAATTTCCTTGTCTTTCACAATCACAGAATAAATACTGATTATTTAGTTGACTTGGGTCAGCTAAGTGGTGCAGTGGATAGAGTGCCAGATCTGGAGTCAGGAAGACTCATTTTCCTGTGTTCAGATATGACCTCAAATTACTAGATGTGTGACCCTGGGCAAGTCACTTAACTCCCTTTGTCTCAGTTTCCTCATTTGCAAAATGAGCTGGAGAAGGAAATGGCAAACCACTCCAGTATCTTTGCCAAGAAAACCCCAAATGGGATCACAGAATCAGAAACAACTGAAAAAAAGAAGATAACAACAACATTTAGTTGGCCTAATGTTTACTAGCAAAAGGAAAGATGGAGTAATACAATACATATACAATATATTAATACATATATTATTTTATGATAATACAATGTATATATGTATATACATATTATATAAATATCTATATTGTATGTACATACATGCTTCAGAATAATGATAATATTCTTTTAAATAAGCACATCATATTTTGGTACTTTATCAAATTAGCAAATACTGAGAACTGATCCTTCTTTATATCGGTGATAGGACTAACCACCTAGATTAACAATGTCATACAGAGTTTTCATTGCATGTCCTTCCTGGCCCCCTGAAATGTGGTCTGATTTGCAGCATATCCAACCCTTTGTAATCAGGGCCTTCATCATGACAAAGTTCAACTGATCCATAAAATATTTTGTCCCGTTTTACATACCATGAAAATAACCTGATTTATTTTCAGTTTTCTACGTTCCCATAAAATATTTTCCCCTATTTGAATTGCATACTTAAAGATATTCCTGGGGCAGCTAGGTGGTGCAGTGGATAGAGCACCAGCCCTGGAGTCAGGAGGACCTGAGTTCAAATCCAGCCTCAGACACAAAATGCTCACTAGCTGTGTGACCCTGGGCAAGTCACTTAACCCCATTGCCTAGCCAAAAACAAAAAAAATTCCCATCGAAGTCTTGCTTTTTCATATTACACATAGAGCTATTTTTCTTTGCTCTGATTAAGCCTGCTCTCCACGTCTAGTTGCTTGTTGTGATTATCCCTACACAAGCAAGTGATGCTGAATGCTATGATTGGAGTTACAAGAAGCTGTGGGTATTTTTCACTCAGGAAAGGAACAAGAGTGTTTCTGTAGGGGATGGGGTTGATTTTAATATGCATCGACAAAGTGTGTGATCAGGAGTCCTGTAAGCTATGTGGGTAGAGTTCACTTTGCTTTTTTTTAATGTTGAAAAAAAAGTGGTGGTGGTGAAGATGTGAAGTGTTACAGAAAATGTGCAGATGAAATGTGCTCTAGACTAAATAACACCCACCTCAAACTTTAATAGCAGATTACTACTCTAATGGTTCCTCACTACCTACAATCTTATCAGCCCTATTAAATTGTTTCCAATCTGGTTCCAGACAAACTACCCTACCTCATCTCTCATTGCTCCTCCCCCATGCACCATCTGCTCCCATAAGACCAGGATAGCATGCTTCTTCCCATTTCTGAGGTTTTTGCTGAAGCTGTTCCTCCTCAACAGAATGTTTTGTAACCTCCAGTCCGTATATCCAAAGGTCCTGTTTATGTCCTACTACCTCCATGAGACCTTTCTTAGTTAACTATTCCTACCTACGGTGTTCTTTCCTTTCCTCAAAGTTTTATGATACTTTCAAGGTATCATGACTTACTGGCTTTGGAATCAATACAGTCCTAGATCTGAAACCTGCCTGTGATGCTAAGAGCTATGTGTTATTATTATTATAGTATTTATTCTTTGTATATACTCACTTAATCACTTAATGTCTTATCTAAGCCTTCAGAGACTCAGAGGATTAAGCTCACTGGAACTGAGTCATTCCTTCCTCCTTATCTTGTACTATTCAAATGCCAAGTCCTTTCAATGCAGGACTACCACATGGTCACAAGTATCCAGAAAGATTGCCATCTCCCCAAAACTCAAGGAATGAGTCACTCTGTTCTTAGAGTTTCCAGAAGTTTCCAGGGGGACCTATGGGTACACAGGGCAACTAGTTGGCATAGGACCAGGTTCAGTCCTACAACCACGCCTCTGAGAACATTTTCTCACATTTATTGCTTTATTAACAAGTTTTTACCCCAAATTACCATGGACAAGTTTACTTATTTACATTTTTATTTACTTATTTACATGTAGGACCCTTATGGAGTAAAATAGGAACTCAATATATACTATGAATATCAGTTATGCCATAGATAAGTTATTCCTACTCATAAAACAAGAATTCTAAACATAAGGAATCACAGTGTCCATGAACAGAACTAACAGGACTACTAGAATCCAGTGATTTAACTTGTAACTGTAGTTACAGTTGACTGGGATGCTGATGTTTAAACCTCATTATTACATCAAGCAGTTTTGCAAGACTAGTAATCAGGCATTTTATTTTTCACCCCGGTTTGGCACTGTCCTATCAAACAGCCAAGCTTGGGTCCTACTTTCTGGAGGTCAGCTTCTCTGGTGCACAAGTTTCCTTTGCCCCTAGCTGCCCCATCTGCCACCAATTGATCCGGTCGACAAAGATGCTATAGCACTCAAAAACTTACAGGACATCTGATCTTGCACCATCACCTATTCAAGAAGGAAAAGCAGAAGAGTCAAGGGCTGCCAAGGAAATAGGTGCAAACTTACTTACTTGTGAACCCTCAGCACTAGCGCCATGTTGGCAGGACAGTCATGATATTGGGTGTCACATGTTGTGAACTAGAGAGTTACAGCAAAGAGGTCCAAGCTAGAAACAATTTCTTCTTTTAATAGCTGTAGCACCTGACTCCCCTCCAATACTAAGGGACCACTCAGGGTTTTCCATATCATTCTCAAATGCCAAGTCCTTTCAGTGAAGGACCACCACATGGTCACAAGTATCCAAGAAGCTTGCTATCCCCCCAGAGCTCAAGCAATGAGTCACTCTATCTTTTTAAAGTTTCTAGTGGGGGCAACTAGGTGGCACAGTGGATAGAGCACTGGTCCTGAAGTCAAGAGGACCTGAATTCAAATCTGGCCTCAGACCAAATACTTGACACTTACTAGCTGTGTGATCCTGGGCAAGTCACTTAACCCCAATTACCTAAAAAATAAAATAAAATAAATACAATTTCTAGTGGACTTATAGGTACATAGGGCAGCTAGGTGCTGCAGCAGATAGAGTGCCAGGTTTGGGGGCAGGAAGATTCATCTTTATAAGTTCTAATCTGGCCTCAGACACTTACCAGCTGTATGACCCTGGAAAAGTCACTTAACCCTGTTTGCCTCAGTTTCCTCATCTGTAAAATGAGCTGGAGAAGGAAATGGCAAAACACTCCAGCATCTTTGCCAAGAAAACCCCAAATGGAGACAGAAAAAGTCTGACATGACTGAAAAACAACTCAGCAACAACAATGCATACATAATCTCTGGGATAACTGCTATAGGTTCATTCCCTCTCAATATACTTATTAGTGTTACTTAACTCTCTCATCACTTTTGGAACAGTAAAATAGACAAGAGTAAATAGAAAACATTTCCTAAGAACACTCATATAAGGTTAATGAAATACATGATTCATCACCCCCAGGGAACATAGAAAGATGAACATTCCTTTGAAAAAGGAGGAAAAGAACTGATAGATGTTCTCAGATCATATGATAAACATGTTAAAAATATACAGATATACTTTTAAGAAGAGACATCATGTCACAAGGCAATAATAATAATAATAAGAGCTGACAACAAATATACACTGCTGGATTTGCTGAATATAACTGAAAGTGGTTTATCTCCAGATGGAGCCAATGAAATGGCTAGAATTCGTGAACAGAATCTGAAGATGTTCCATAGGAAGCAATCAAATAAACTCAACCAACAATGTGTTGCCAAAGAAGCATCAGATAAACGGCTGAATCATAAAGATTTGTTTTAAAAAAAGAAGGGTTTTGTGATAGTGGTTCAGGGTCAGTACATTGCCACCAGGAATTACAGAATAGTTATTCTTAAGGAGTTTTGACATACCGATCAATGCAGATTACATAAGAAAGTGGTGAAAACTATGCAATGCATCACTGGAAAAATTTTGCATCCACTGGTCATCTAGAAATACATGATTAGGTGTCCAGAACTGTTCAGTGTGGGGCTAGAGAGTTACAGCAAAGAGGTCCAAGCTAGAAACGATTTCTTCTTTTAATAGCTGTAGCACTGTGACTCCCCTCCAGGAGTAAGGGACCACTCAGGGTTTTCCATGTCATTCTCAAATGCCAAGTCCTTTCAGTGAAGAGCCACCACATGGTCACAAGTATCCAACCATACCAAGACTTTTAGAATGTCGTGTATAGGAGAAGATTGCTATCCTTTTAACCATTTCCTCTTCTTCCTTGCTTGTCATCTCAAAACCCTTTTGATGTCTCCTACTCTAAAGAGAGAGAGTAGGTTACTCAAGAGAGACTTTCCCCCTGTCTCTTACATTAAGGTGGTCCTTCTCCTTGCCAAGGCCAACACTACTACATATACCTTTGATCCCATGCCCTTTTGTATTCACCAATACATTGCAACTTCAGTCATCCCGACTATCTCAAATCTTCCACCTCACCCTTTCTACTGGTTCCTTTCCTGCTGCCTTCAAATAGCCCTACATTCTTCTATCCAAAAGAAAAACATTCTTTCACTAGACTCCTACTATCCCCTCAAGCTACTACCCTGTATCTCTCTTCACTTTCTCAAACTCCTAGGAAAAGCTTTCTATATGCATTTACTCCACTTTGTCTTTTCTAACTTCTTCCCCCCTTTGCAATTTGGCTTCTAGTCTCATCATTCAGTAGAAACTTCTATCTCCAAAATTATCTTCTATCTTCTATCTCCAATGGTCTCCCAATTGCCAAATCAGGTGGTCTTTCCTAAGACATTTGTCTCCTATTCCACTATAAAGATCCAAAACTCTCCCCCAAATTCTATCCATATCAATATTAATCACATCAGACAAGTATTTAGTAGCCACCATATTTGCCTTTACATAGAGGGGGAAATGAAGTCATAGTGAGAAAAGTACAATGAGCAATAGCAGGGAAGAGTCTATTTGGATGGGAAGAACCTGGTAGCTTGGGCTATCAGCTCCAAAGGTAAAATTACTTCTCCCTCTAAACTCAGCCCTCTCCAGAAAGGAGGAGCGATTATCCGTCAGCTTAGTAGAGATACCAACTTTGAGCCAATACCTCTTTATCAGGCAAGTGAGGGGAATTGTAGTTTCCTTGGGCAGATCAATAGTCCCCCTATGTATAGTCTATCAGAACTCAATGGGTTTGTGCTGCCAGGAAGGGCTACTGCTCCTTGGCTTGTGACTCCAGTGGTCTCCAGCTGGAGCTTGGCAGGCAGAGGAGACCATGGCAGAGGAGATGGCACTCAGACATCTGCAAGTTTTCCTCCCATGTGCTAGGGAGACAAAAGAGTTCTTTTTAGATCCTTTCTCTCAGAAACCTCCAAAAAACAATCCAAGATAGCCCAGTTCCAAAAACATACCAAGTGGGATAGTGTCTACTACTGTGTCTCATCTCCATAGCCACACTTTAGGTCAAGTGCTTCACCAAATTAAACTAGCCATGTCTTTCCAGACACATAGTTATATGGCCAAAGCAGAGAAAATGAGGGGGATAGGTATGGACAGGGCTGAGAGAGATTGGTGGTGATGAAATTATTTATGAAATAAACTGTCAATCATCTCCACTTCAAAACCCCACCTACCCAGCCCTGACCTTGCCCCATGAGGCCTTTCCCCCCACCCCACTTTGGGATGTAATTCACAGTGTCCTGCTTAATTGGCTTGGTGAACATATCCCTTTGACCTCAGCTCACACTTTGTTTATCCCCTTGGATCTCAATTTGAATCACCCTATGACCCTTCCACTTGCCCACAACCTTTCCCTTTGGGCCTGTTAATTCCCCATATCTCCAATACCTATGCTCCACAGCATCTCCTTAACTCCCCACTTAGGTGTCCAGGGCCTAACATCCCTTAAAACAGAATGTTAAAAACCATGGGATACCAAGAAATGGGCAAAATTATTGGATATTTTTCCATAAAATGCCTGCATAAGATTTCCATATTTATAAATGAAAGCAAAATTCAAATCAAACTCAACAAAAACAAGACAGTGAAATTCATTCAACTGACAGTGAATGCAGCCTAATGATTATTTAATGGGATACTCAAAAAGAAAGTCAAATTTGAGTCAACACCAGTCAAGCAAAGTATGCAAAACCTGCTGTCAACACAGTCAGCTGGAATAAGGCTTATGACACAGATGATTTATGTTTTCCCTCTGCATTCAAAAGTGAAGTGTGTAAACTTGAAATTATAATAATATATGTATGGAAATTTAAAGTACCATAATATATGTCATATTGCTCAAAATCATTTGTTTTGTCAATTCCAATATAATAAGCTGGCTTCCAAAAAAACGCCTGCAACATTAAAAAAATTAGAATAATCCACAAACAGTTACAGAATATCATTTGAAATGTTCAGCAATTATATCTAAATTTAATTATCAAATATCAAATTATCTTTTTCAAAGTTAAATAATTTTTTTGTGAAGGATAAATACATAAATAGTTTGAACTGAAACTAGAATAAACAAAGCTATTGAAGGCATAGTAGGTATCTTCTACTAACATTCACACAAAAGAATATTCAGTTTAAATATAGGATTAGTGTTTTTCAAGATACATATAAGCTGGTACATATTGCTATTGAGCATACTAAACAATAAAATAGTAATATTTTTTTTTTAAAAATAGAAATAGGGGAGGAGGAGGTCAGCTCATTTGACAGTGTTTTAAGTTCCTAGGGAAAAAGGAGGGAGCAGGAAAGAAGGAGGAGGTAAGAAGAAGAGAGGGATAGGCAGAGACAGAAAGAGGCAGAGATAGAAAGAGGTAGGAACAGTGAAAGAGAAAGTCATGGGGAATTTGGTCAAGAAAGCCACCCTCTAAGGAAGAGAGGGAGAGACAGAGGTATAATGGCCAAAGCTAAGCTCCAGGGGCAGACAAGGGCATGGACTTTGAGAATTCAGATTTACCTTTTCTGAAGGGAATTAGAAAGGAGTGTCAATCAAATTTTCCCACTGATGTGGTTTGGGATTGCTGGTAACCTTGAAATGTCAGGGTACAGGGTAGTGTCTACCCTTAGGGTTAGTAAAATATCACTTTCTAAAAGCTAAATGAGTCTAGCAAACTTATTGATATCAGCAGATAATCATGGAAAGAGCAAAATAATGAGCTACAATATTAGAAAAGACATCCTCCAGATCCCCTCTCTGGAACCCTAAGGGGAGACATGGTAGCTACATTCTAGGAGCCCAACTTGTCAGTAAAAGTGGAAGTTGAGATAGTATTCCCAGAACCCGTGCTACATAGACAGTAAGCTGATTAGCCCAGTGGCAAATATAAATCTCAGGTCCAATTTTAATTCTTCATGTTCAGAGGTTTACAGTATAATTAATTTTTTAAAAAAATCAGAGCACAGTTCCTAAGTCCCTAAGTTAAGAAATTCTCTATTGGCCAGAGAAGGGAATTTCTTTCTTATTGTCAGTCAACACATATTTATTAAGCACTTACTATGTTCCAGGCACCATGCAAAGCTTTGGAGTTAGAAATTGTAATCTAGCATGAATTTTAGCCAGTTGCTAGTGCCTCTCATTAACTCTGCTATACTTAAACAATGTACAAACATATAATACACAACTTTCATGGCCAACTATAGATTTTATGTAAAGAGAAAGCAAAATCAGATGAAGAAGCAATATAAGGAATAGTGAGAAATCAAATCATATAAAACACCAGGTAATGATAATTCACTGGAGGGAGAAAGTTAAAGAGAGAAACCTTTTAGACTAGAGCTTCCTCAGGATCTGGGAGGAAGATGGATTATCCCCCTCTTCCCTGAAAACATTTCCTCATGATCAGAAGCTTAGTCATCAAAGATAAGCCTGCTACAAACAGATTAAAGCCTCTGTCTTTCTTATTTCCATGTCTGACCTCCTTCATTCTCAGATTGGTGAGGAAGGGAGAGAGATCACCATCACTGCTGCCATATCTCTTGCCATTTTCTTGAAGATGAGTTCAAAAGTCTATCTTAGGGTAGTATCTTCTTCCCTAGTACAGTCCAAGTTGCTCAATGTTCTATTTCTTCTTGGGCTAGGGGGTAAAGGAGACTACAAACTCAAGGTCCTTAGTGAGAAGTTTTAACTCCTCCCTCTGTGAGTTTCAGCACTCCATTATACATATTGAGGTGTCTGAAGGTCTATCCGGGTGGAAAACCTGCAGCCTCGAGGCCACATGTGGCCCTCTAGGTCCTCAAGTGTGGCTCTTTGACGGAATCCAAACTTCACAGAACTTGAAGACCTAGAGGGCCACATGTGGTCTTGAGGCTACAGGTTCCCCACCCCTGGCTAAATACTCTAAATACTAAATACAATAAGCTAAAGAATTTACATTTTATTCCATAGACAGCTGAGAGTCAATGAGGCATAAATATATGCCCTATGTGCAATATTTTGGAAATCCTGTGGCATGTAGATTGCAGGGTAAAAACAGTGAGAACTAGGTGTTTTGCATGTATAACCTACATCAGATTGTTTGCCTTCTCAGTGAAGGTAGAGAAGAAGAGGAGAAGAGAGAGGGAGAGAATTTGGAATTCAAAAAATTTTTAAATAAATGTTAAAATTTGTTTTTACATGTAATTGGGGGAAAAAATAAAGTATTAAATTAAAAAACAAAAAAGAAGTCCATGGTTCAGAACATCCTAAGTACTACCTATGGATTGGCTGCATCTGAGGAAAGCTATGAGTGAAAATATAATTGAATTCATGTAACTCTTATCAAACATACATCATCCTAGGGGAAAAAAAAAGAATTGGGTGATTTGTAGCAGTAATCCAGTAAAGAAATGGTGAAGGTCTAAACTAGGGTGCTATTCATATGAGTGAAAAAAGGAGGAGAGCCAAGACGGCAGAGTAAAAGTAGTGACTTGCTTGAGCTGTCCCCCAAACCCCTCCAAATACCTGTAAAAAATGACTCTAAACAAATTCTAGAGTAGCAGAACCCACAAAAAGACAGAGTGAAATAAATTTCCTGCCCAAGACAAACTGGAAGGTCAATAGGAAAGGCCTCTTGTGCCAGGCTGGAAGAGGAACTCAATTCAGCATGGGCAAAGACTGGGCCCCAGCAAACCTGGAGCTTCATGGGACTGAATCACAGGCAGCTGTGGTAGTTTCCAGACTTCTCAACCCACAAACACCAAAGACAACTTAGAAGGTCAGTAAGAAAGTTCTGTCAGACCTGGTGGAGAGAGGAGCACAGTCCAGCCCAGCTCTGGCACCCACTTCTTCTGAAGCTCTCGTACCACAGATGGTGAAGAGATCAAGTGGCTGATCTGAAGGGGATTGAAGGGATCTCTCTGCTGGTGCTGAGGCAGGATTCTTTTGCTTTGCTCCTGCTTGAATCTGGGTCACAGTACTGGAGGGCATGGTGGAGCTTGTGGCAACAATGGAGAGTGAATCCTCCTCAGAGTTCCAAGGCAGAAAAGAGTGCTTGTGGTCATTCATAGACCAGAGCACAGGCCAGGAAAGAAGTAAACATCTTTCCTTAGATCATACCACCTTGGAAAAACTCAAACTTACAGGTCCCTAAACATATAATGTAATAATGTAAACAACTACACAAAACCCCCGAAACTTGGGACAGTACATTCTCCACAATGGAAGGAGTCTCCTACCTTAAAAAAGAGTTAAAAAGTCAAGTAATTGGCTGGGAACATGAACAAACAGTGAGAAAAAACTCAGACTATAGAATCTTACTTTGGTGGCAAAAAAGATCAAAACGTACAACCAGAAGAAGACAACAAAGTCAAAGCTCCTACATCCAAAGCCTCCAAGAAAAATATGAATTGATCTTAGGCCATGGAAGAGCTCAAAAAGGATTTTGAGAAGCAATTAAGAGAAGTAGAGGGGAAAATGGGAAGAGAAATGAGAGTGATGAAAGAAAACCATGAAAAATGAGTCAACAGCTTGCTAAAGAAGACCCAAAAAAATACTGAAGAAAGTAACACCTTAAAAAAAAATGCCTAATCCAAATGGCAAAAGAGGTCCAAAAAGTCAATGAGCAGAAGAATGCCTTAAAAAGCAGAATTAGCCAAACAGAAAAGGAGGTCCAAAAGCTCACTGAAGAAAGTACTTCCTTAAAAATTAGAATGGACCAAATGGAAGCTAATAACTCTATGAGAAACCCAAAAAAATGAAAAAATAGAAGACAATGTGAAATATCTCACTGGAAAAACAGCTAACCTGGAAAATGGATCCAAGAGAGAGAATTTTAAAATTATTGGAGTACCTGAAAGCCATGATCAGAAAAAGAGCCCAGACATCATTTTTCAAGAAATTATCAAGGAAAACTTCCCTAATATTCTAGAACCAGAGAGTAAAATAGAAATTGAAAGAATCCACCAATCACCTCCTAAAAGAGATCCCAAACAAAAACTCCTAGGAATATTGTGGCCAAATTCCAGAGTTCCCAGGTCAAGAAAAAGATATTGCAAATAGCCAGAAAGAAACAATTCAAATAGTGTGGAGCCACAGTCAAGGTAATAAAAGATTTAGCAGCTTCTACATTAAGGGATCATAGGGCTTAGAATATGATATTCCAGGGGACAAAAGAGCTAGGATTAAAACCAAGAATCACCTACCCAGCAAAACTGAGTATAATCCTCCAGGGGAAAAAAAATTGACATTCAATGAAATAATTGAGATAGAGCATTTCAAGCATTCTTGATGAAAAGACCAAAATTAAGTACAAAAATTGACCTTCAAATATAAGATTCAAAAGAAGCATGAAAAGGTAAACAAGAAAGAGAATCTTAAGGGACTTATTAAAGTTGAATTGTTTACATTCCTACATGGAAAGATGATATTTGTAACTCATGAGACCTTTCCCAGGGTAGTTGGAGAGAACATATTTAGACAGAGGGCACAAGGTGAGTTGAATATGAAGGGATGATATTTAAAAAATAAAATTAAAGGGTGAGAAAGGATTGTACTAGGAGAAGGAGAAAGAGAGAGGCAGAATGGGGTAAATTATCTCACATAAAAGAGGCAAGAAAAGGCTTTTTCAGTGGCATGGGAGAGAGGGAATGAGTGAATCATACTCTTATCGTATTTGGCTTAAGGAGAGAATAACATACACTCAGTTGGGTTTGGAAATCTGTTTTACCCTACAGGAAAATAGGGCGAAAGAGGATAAGAAGGAGAATGATAGAAGGGAGGAAAGGTTGGGGGAGGGGGTAATCAGAAGCAAACACTTTTGAGGAGGGACAGGGTCAAAGGACTAAATGAGAGACAGGATAGGATGGAGGGAAATACAGTTAGTCTTTCACAAAATGACTATTGTGGAAGTGTTTTGCATGCGTATACATGCATAACCTATATTGAATTGCTTGCCTTCTCAATGAGGGTGGGTGGGGAGGGAGGAAGGGAGAGAATTTAGAACCCAGAGTTTTAAAAATGAATGTTAAAAATTTTTTAAAAAAAGAAACAATGTGTACGTATGCAAATATATGCAAAATGGTTACATAGTAGAAACAAGGTAGTTTGAAGGAGAGAAAGGCACGAGCAGTTAGAGGACCAGGAAAAGCTTCATATTAAAGCTGACACTTGAAAAAAGAAAAAGAAAAAAGGGATAGATATAAGAGATGCTATGGAGGCAAAACTGCCAATGCTTGAGAAGTGACTGGGTATTAAGGGATGAGAAAGAGGGAAGAATCAATGACGACTCTGAGATCACGAACTTGAGTGCATGGGGAAGTGGTGCTGCCCTTGACAGAAAAAGGAAAGTGGGGAGAACAGGAGGAAAGAGAGCAAATTTCATTTCAAACATCAGCTCAAAATGCCTGAGGGACATCTACACTATCTGTCAGGCCACTGATGCTTTATGACTAGGATTCAGTAGAAAAATTAGGGGTAGATATTTAGACTTATATGTCATCTGCATAGAGAGGATATCTGAATCTATGTAAGCTGATTAAATCACCAAAAAGAGATGCAGTTATCCTTTCCACATCATGACTTTGCCCATTGTGGTTTCGATATATCGCAGGTCAGCATAAGAAATTAAATGAGAATTTTTGGGAGAGTTTTGCAGAAGCCACAGATGCTACACAAAGGTCAGAGGACGGTACAGAACAAGAAACTCAGAAATGCATAAAATATATGGATAGTATCATATAATATCAGTGCACTTTATCTTTTAATACTATAGCAATTCAGATTTCTCTGTATGCAGCGGCCAAAAAATTTTAGGTAGATTTTCCAGATTGTGGAGGTGCCATGCCCCTAACCCCCTTCATATGGAAGGGATAACTGTAGATACTGATCCTAAAAAGGAGACTGAGAGAGGAGAACCATTTCAGAATAGTGTCAAAATAACCCACGGGAAAGAAAAAAAAAACCTTGCAAGTTGACAGTATCAAACATTGCAAAGGGATCAGGAGGATGCTTGAGAAGGACCGTGAGATTTAACACTTAAGAGATCCTTAATAATCTTAGAGAGAGCAATTTGAGTTGTCAGATTTGAGTCAGAAGTCAGATTGCAAGGGGTGAGGGATTACATAGTTGGTGAGCACTTAAAGGATTGGACTGAATGGTATTCAGGGTCCTTTCCAGCTCTAAACCTATATCTTATGATTCCATAATCAGGAAAAGGGGTGAAGGATGGATCGGGAGGATTATAATAAATTATTTATAAGGCTCCTTTCTCACAGATTTTGTTGTTGTTCAGTTACATGTGACTCTTCTTGACCCAATATAGGGTTTTCTTGGCAAAGATGCTGGAGTGGTTCACCATTTCCTTCTCTGGTAGTTTAAGGAACAGAGGTTAAGTGACTGCCCAAGGTCACACAGTTAGTAAGTATCTGGGATCAAATTTGAACTCAGATCTTCCTGATTCCAGGCCCAATGCTCTAACCACTGAACCCTCTAGCTGCCTCTAAAATCCTGTGATCAATTTGATAATTATAAAGTACCAAATAAATCTGAGCTCTTAATATATATCTAATTTTTTTCCCTTTAGAATCATGTGTGCATGTGTGTTTTAACATTTATATTACAGTATACTCATTACAAGTAGTCTAACCCTTGGAATCTCCTCCCAGGAATAGAATCAACACCTTTTTTTTTTTTTTGGTGAGGCAGTTGGGGTTAAGTGACTTGCCTAGAGTCACACAGCTAGTGAGTGTTATGTGTCTGAGGTCATATTTGAACTCGGGTCCTCCTGACTTCAGGGCCAGTGTTCTATCTGCTGCGCCACCTAGCTGCCACTCAAAACCTTTTCTCAGAGCAGTGGTAGAGGCAGGTAGCACTTGATGGGGCCAGATAGAGCTCTCTGTTACCATCTATTAGTGAATGAGAAAATGGGAGCTTTCTTCTGGTGGCTTGCAATAGAATCATTCATCTCAAGATCTGTGCTTTTTAACTGAGTTATGCAAGGTAGGTAGGCTTAATTGTTTACATTGACTTTAAAACATGAAAACATTACTCACATATGAGTTGAATCTATCATGTGATACATTCAAAAGTGGCTTTGGAAGTCTCCTGTTCAAAGGAAAACAGTGATTTGTATAATCTCAATTAAATCCAGGATGTGCAGAGCAGGAGATCATAGAGTAGGAGATGAAATAAATAGCACCTGCTGCGTCCCTTGAGAAGCATATAAATTAGAAGAAGAAATTATTCAGTAACTACAGTATAATGCACACCTCTATGTGCTGTGTAGTCTGTGGGGTGCTCTTTCTCTCTCTTTCTTTCTCTTCCTCTCTCTCTCTTCCTCTCTCTCTCTTTCACTTTCTCTCTTTCTCTGTCTCTCTGTCTCTGTCTCTCTCTGTCTCTGTCTCTGTCTCTCTCTCTCTCTCTCTCTCTCTCTCTCTCTCTTCTCTCTCTTCTCTGTCTCTCTGTCTCTGTCTCCATCTCTCTCTCTCTTTTTCACTCCCTCCCTCTCTCTCACCTGGAATTGAAGCATATCCACATGTTTATTATTTGTCTATGTTTCATTTAGGCTACATGTACACAATGTAGTACCCCAGGAACCTTTATGGATAAAAGATGCACTCCAAACATAACGCCATTATTATCACTGCTTGTAATTTAAAGATATTTTCTACAATAAGCATAAATATTCAGTGCCACAGAATAGTTGGACTGGTATATGAAGGAAGTATTGGCTCCTGGAAACCACCAAAATGGCTTCTTTAAAAGCTGATGGTCTCTCTATCTGAAGAGGAGGGGCTAGCTTAGGCTATCAGACTCTTCCAGGAGAAGAGTATTGTGGAAAGAGTACTAGAGTTAGAGCCAAGAAATCGGGGCTCCAAACCCTAACAATTACAAGCCAAGAGAGCATCAGGAACGAGCTAGTTACTTTCTCCACATTTTGTTTTCCTCACCTGGTTCATTCCAACTCTAAATCTGATGATAACAGGAGCTAAATTTTCTGTTGAATGAATGGAGTAGTGACCGAAGTGCCAACATTCTTAACAAAGTGGCTACTTCCTCACAGGAAAATTTAGAAAGACAAGGCCACCAATATTATTCAGCAAAAAACTTCTAGGCATAACTTATGGAAGCGAAACAGCAGAAGGTGTAGCACTCTTTCTGGGAACACTCTTCTAAATGGGCACTCACACACACAAGTTAGAGTTCCCAGAGGGCAATTGACTCTTCCTCCTCCCAGAGGACTAGGATTAGCTAACCCAAAGGGGCTATATTTCTAGCACTGTAGCTTCTGAGCCCCAACCTGTGTGCATTCCTTTAACAATCATCAAGTTTGTACCATTAGTTGTTAGAAAATGGATTCACTGAGAATGTAGAGCAAGAATTATAGCATCAAAGAAAAAAATATAAATACTGTATTCTGTGTTTTCAGTACATCTACCACAAATGTTTTTTTTAAAATTAATTTAACATCATTCTAAATTCTAGAATTATTCTTACAGAGAAAAGTTCAAGTTCACAGATACCCCTTGTATCCTTGGATGTAACATAAGATATTTTGAAGTAACATTTATAGGAAGCTTGAATAAGAAATATTATAAAACACAGTTTAGGGTGAATATTCTACTTCACCTAATAGAACAATAATCACTTGATATTTTGGGAATATCTCTGAAGAACCATTGTCCTAAAACTACCCATCCCTCTTTTACCACTCCCCTCATGTGGTATCTCCCAGGTCATCATCGGTAACCTAAAGTAATCAAAGGGATCTCTCCAATACCTAATCATTAGGATCAATACCATAGTTCCCTCTGGAAATGGGGAAAGAAGGTATGCTATTAAATGGATCATATCTAATCCCTTGAGGGAAAAAAGAAAGCAATAAATTTAGCTAGCCATGAGATAGTTCTAATGATGATAATACTATCATTAAGACATTTTTCTAGAGCCTTGACTTTTGTTCTTGACCTTTTAGATTCTTTCCTAAAAGAAAGGAGATAGGTCTAAAAAAAAGGAGGTAAAATCTGAAAAAAAAAATCTTTTGACTGGTGACATATATATTTTTTAACATTTTTCATTGAACTAAAAAGGAAATTATTAATGTGCACAGTCAGTATAAAATATTCCTTCCAAGTGTAGGGCACGTACTTCCCTTAAACACACAAATCTCCAGGGTAAGAGGCTCAAGCTTAATGTACAGAGGTAAGGAATCACATATGGTAAACAAGGGTACCTCACAACTCTTGGCACTGAAGTCCCTTTCTCCCTTTATGGAATCTTCATTAAGTTTCCTTTAGAAATTCTCTCTAGGGATGTAGCCCATCTAAGATGCTGAGAGTCCATACCTCTGTTGAGTCCATAGCTAGTCCTTCTCAAAGGATCATGATCCTTCAGGTAACAATTCCTCTTGATCCACTTGTTTTCAATGTCCTTCTGCTCCTAATACAGATGCTGCCATTGCAACTGCTGCTCTTGTATATACCCCATTTGCCATTCAGCTCTGACTGCCAACAGGTACTTTGATGGGATTTTGAGATGTGCCAAACTCATAAGGTCATCACCTGGATACTTCTACCAAGGCTGCTTCTCAGTCACCTATTCAGGGAAAAAAAAATAGAAAAGAGAGGCAACCTAATCCCAAATATGGGCTTATTTAGGCAGGGCATGTGTTTGAGACCACTTAGTACAGAGTCTGGAACATAATATGTGCTTAATAAATGTTTATTCATCGATTGATTGATATGGTTGAGTGCGAAACTTGGGTAGCTGTCCTCTCACTAATTCTCAACAGGCAACTCCACACTTCAATCTTTCTACTTCAAAGCCAAGTCTCAAAGAGAAAAGGAGATGAACGAGTCATCCCTTTTGCATACACACTCAGTTCCAGCTGAGCAACCCCTCGGTCATTAGTTCTTTTAGCTCCACAGACAAAGGATTTTTTTGTCATCACACCATCACACAGTACAAGCTCCTAAGTCATCATAACTGGAAATATGTTCATCCAAAGCTTCCATGAGGTCTCTTGAACTGGACCCATGCAGGGAAGCAGGACATGCTCCAAGGACTGGTCTCTCTCACTGGTTAATTCATCCCCATTACATGCTAGCCCCCTACTGGCAAGTCTATCTCCATTACAAAGAGAAAAATACAATATAGCTTTTGGTGTAAGTATTCTCTTCATTGTTGGCTATTCTACCTGGATAGTGGGAATATTTGTATACCAAATGTATTTTATGCTCAAGGAGAGAGTGGATAATTTTTTGTATTCATTCTTTTAGAAAATGAAATAACACTGTAAAAAACCAGTGCAGTTATATGACTGTGAATCTCTAAAGGTTTGAAACTGAGGATTACCCAAAGGGCAACAAGGAGGCACATGCTGAGAATAGGTAGGCTGTAACTCATCAGAAAGAATTAAGCAGGAGAGTCAAGGTAAAGAATGTAACCAAAGTGATGAATCCCAGAAAAAGAAGATGAACTTACCTTATAGAAAGAGTAAGGTATAGACAGTTCTTGTGCTCCACTGGTGTTCTTGCCATATTAAGAGAATGTGAGAAAAAAAAATTTTAAGAATACAAGGAAGATATTTAGCGTATTGGGTTAACACTGTGTTTCAAACTTGTGCCACTTGGAGGACAAGGATGAGACTTTCACAGGATGAGCAGATGGGGAGGAGTTTAGAGTCGCATTTTTTGAAAGAGTACACATAGAAATAAGATCCCAGAACCATTGTCAAATGTTGGAGTAAAGTGAAACACTAGAGAGAAATAAAAAATGGCAATCTCAAATTTTGACCAGATCTGGTTCTCTTATTTTTGCAAAAGAAAAGAAACTCTTTTTCTGTCAACTTCTCTTAAATAAATATGCAAAAATGTTCAGATACCAACAATAGGACATCAACGTTTAGGAGAAAGTTGATGGTAGGAAATATAATATGAGAATATAATATAAAATTTTCATATTTTCAACTAGATGACTCAATGATAGAGTGCTGGAAGTCAGGAAGACTTGAGTTCAAATCTGGCCTCAGATACATAATAGCTGTGCAACCTTGGGCAAGATGCTTAATCTCTATTAATCTCAGTTCCCTCATCCGTAAAATGGGGATAGAGCTGTTATGAGGATCAAATGAGATAATAATTATAAAGCTCTTGGCACAGTGTTTATAAGTACTATATAAATGTTGGCTATTATTAGTAGTATAAGTATATTTAAACAATAATGAGGGTTTTTTTCTTAAATCCAACATCGACTCAACTATAATCATAATTACCACAATTTTCATTATGTTTAGGTAGCCCTATAGGTGGTTCATAAAACAGAGAAATCAAGACCAAAATTTTAAAGCTGAAGGTGTATAAAGAGGAAAAATCGATCAATTTTGTTGTTGTTGCTGTTGTTGTTTAGTAAAACTACCTTTAAACAATCCCCAAAAGTGAACTTTATTTTTCACTTTTAAATTCTCACTAAAAAAACTGTCATGGTTTTCCTTGGCTTTAGCATTCCTGTGTCTCATGCTAGTACTATATATATATATGAGTTCTCCCTTAACCTAATCTTTCTGCTCCTATTTTTTATCTTGTGGAAGGATTAAAAACCACTATTATTTATGGCTAATATGAAAATGTGTTTTGCATGATTTTACATGCATGAATGTTATGGAATATTATTATGCTATGAGAAATGATGAAAATGATGGTTTCAGAGAAACTTGGAAAGATTTATATGACAAATTATAGTGGAGTGAGAAGAACCACGAGAACAATTTTATACAACAAGCAACAATATAAAAATGAATAACTTTTAAAGATTTAAGAACTCTGGTCAATGCAATGACCAACCAAGATTCCAGAGGACCAATGATGAAGAGATACCTGAGAGATAATGTATTCAAAATGCAGGAGACATGTATTATTGGACATCAACAATGTGAATATTTGATTTGCTTGACTAAATGTATTTGTTACTAGGGTTATTTTTTCTTTTTTTTTTCTCAATGGGCAGGGAATAGGGATGTGAAAGAGAGAAAATAAATGCTTATTAATTGAAAAAATTAATAAAATATAGCTATAAGAATTATCTCACAAGGCTGTTGTGAGAGTGAAATGGGATAATGTGTGTAAAGACCTTGGCAAAGAACTATATACATGTCAGTTATTTTTCTTATGTTTTCTGGCTTTTCAAGCATAACATATTACACAGCTTAAATTGAACATAAGGCTTTCAGAAATTGTGAATATGCAAGAAGAATCAATATAGTTTGTGGAATGGGAGCCATCTAACAGGATTCAATTTAATTCAACAAGCGTTTATTAGGCACCAATTCTGTGCAAGACAATGTACTAGGCACTGGGGATGCAAATATAAAGATGAAAATAATCCCTGTACTCAACATTATTTAGAATTGGAATGGTACCTTAGAGATCATCTTGTCTAATGCCCTAATTTTATCTTATAATTGTTACTTAATATCCTCTTATTCATTTATTTATTCATTTAATGGATATGTGTATATCTATATATGTATGTGTATGTGTATATATACATATACATATGTATATATAGGGCCTGACATGTTCAAAGAATTTTGTTAGATGTTAGGAGTAAGTGTATAAGACTTAAAACCTGTCCTCAGAAAACCAGCCCACCATCTAGTAGGTGGAGACATACATAGTAACTGCAGCACAAATAGTATGTGATAAGGCAATCTATCAATCAGTAAGCTTTTATTAAGCACTTATTGTATGCTAAACACTATTCTAAGCACCGTTGATCAGTCATTTTTTCAATCTTATCTACTCTTCCTGACCCAGTTGGTGGTTTTCTTGTCAAAAATGTTGGAGTGTTTTGCTATTTCCTTCTCCAGCACAGTTTACAGATGAGGAAAATGAGGCAAACAAGGTTTAGTGACTTGCCCATGGTCACATTAAATTTTTTTTTAAGTTCTTGTACTTCCAGATATGGAAATCATCTTCATAGAGATGATAAAATTGAACCCATGGGAACTGATGAGATCACCAAGTGAGAGCATATGGAGTGATAAACAAAGGAAACCTAAGATAGAGCTTTGAGGGAACCCTACAATTAGTGGCCATGATATAGATAAGATATAGCCAAAGAACCTGAGGAGTGGTTAGACAGGTAGGAGGAAAACCAAGAGACATCAGTCACAAAAACCCAGAGAGTAAAGATTGACATGTGAACAATACAAGCGAAAAGTTGAAGGAGCTTAGAAAATGAAAAGGTTACATTTGTCTCAGTTGAACATGGAAGACTTCATGGGAGCAATGCCATTTGAAGTGAGTATTCAAATCAATTCCACAGATATTTTTCAGGTATCAATTATGTGCAGGCTCCATGAAAAAGAAATAATAATTTTAATTTAAAAAAAGCAGAACATAAAGTGAATACACACAAAAAAATCACACTTTCTTCATATTACCAACAAAAGTAAGCAGTAAGAAATAGAAAAAGAAATTCCATTCAAATAACCAAAACACATACAAAATATCTGGGAATTCAAGTACCAAGACACGTACAGAAATTATAATAATACAACTACAAAATATTCTTTAGAAAAATAAAATCAGACTTAAATAATTTGAGATATATTAATTATGTAAGGTCATATTATACCAATATAATAAAATTGATAATACTATCTAAATTAATTTAGACATTCAGTGCCATACCATTCAAACTACTAAGGAGTTACTTCACAGAATTAGAAAGGAAAAAAAAATGACCGAGCCCATATGGAGGAAGCAAAGGTCAAGAATCTTAAAGAAAATAATGAAATAAATAGCCAAGTAAGGAAGTGTAGCAATACCAAACTTCAAACTACATTACAAAGCAAGAATCATCAAAACAAGATGATTAGTGAAGAAATTGGGTACACAAGAACCATTTGATAACCCAAAGACTCCAAATAGTAGGATAAGGACTCACTATTAAAAAAATTTTCTTAGAAAATTGCAAGAAATTGGATTTAGAATATCGCATGCCATATATCACAATAAACTCTCTCTATAAAACTTAGGCACAAAAGATAATATCATAAACAAATTGGAAGAGGAGAGAAGGAAAAATCATTTTTCAAACATAGATAAAGAGAGACCCAAATAACCAATAGAGTATCACATAGATAAAATGAACAATTTTAATTACATAAATTTGAAAAGTTTTCGCATAAAGTTAATGTGTTGAAAACTAGGAAGGAAACAGTTAACTGGGGAAAATCTTTAGCAAATTTATCTAGTAAGACCCTAAGATATATATTGAATTGATTCTGAAATATACAAACAATAAGAGTTCTGAGAATTAATTAAATCCAACCTCCACCTTTAAAGCCCTAAGAGATTTAAATTATTTCCCCAAGATGAAGTTGCTGATAAGTATCTCAGGTAGAATTTGAATTCAATGCATACTGTACAATATTTGTGGACCTCACACATATGTCAAGGGCTAGGGTGACGATTTCTTCTCATTCCTCTTCTTTAGAGCCATCATTATTGTCTATAATTTTGCAATACTCATCTTCATTTTTTTGTAGTTCTTGCTGTCTGTATTGTTGTAGTCACTTTTTCCGTGAAGAATGCTTTAGTAATTTTCTGGTAGTTTTGGTGTATTTCTTAATCATTAGTTTTCTTTTTCATAATTATTATTTCTATAATTTGTTCTTTGACCCACTTCTTACTTAGGGTTTTATGGTTGAACCTCCACTTGAGTCTGTGTCTTTTTGTTTGTGCTTCTTGAACTAATTACTATTTTGATTGCATTATAGCTTGTAAAGGATGTGTACTATTTCTGCCTTTTTGTATTTATTTGTGATATCTTTGTGCATTAATAATTGGTTATTTTTTTTAAAAGTTCCATATAGTGCTGAGAAATATATATGTTCTCTAACAGTCCATTTAGAAGAAAAATAAACCTTTCAGCTATTCAGCAAAAAAAAAAAATTGAATTCAAATATTCTTGAGTCCAAGTCCAGTGATCTATACATTAGACTATACAATATATAAATGATCAAAGAATATGAAAAGGTAGTTATTAAAAGATAAAGGGCAAGTTATCAACAACAGTATAAAAAATGCTTCAAATCACTAATAATTAGAGAAATGCAAAGTAAAATAAAAACAACTCGGAGGTTCCACTCCATATCTATCATATTGGCAAAGATAACCAAAATTACAATTATTAAAGAGGTTGTAGGGAGGGGCAGCTAGGTGGTACAGTGGATAGATCACCGGCCCTGGATTCAGGAGGACCTGAGTTCAAATCCGACCTCAGACACATAACACTTACTAGCTGTGTGACCCTGGGCAAATCACTTAACCCCATTGCCTAGCCAAAAAAAAAAAAAGACATTGTAGGGAGATAGAAATACTAATGTATTGTGGGTGGAGCTGGGGAATTGGTCCAACCAACCTGGAGAGCAATTTGGAAATATACCCTCAAACTACACATTCTTTTATTGAGCATTTGCCCAAAGAGAGAAGAAAGACAGGAAAAAAATCAATACGTACAAAACCATTTATTGCAGTACCTTTTGTTGTTAAAAAGGAACTGGGAGGCGTTAGAGGTTACAGAGAAATGAGGCCTATCACTAGGGCAGCTAGGTGGCAAAGTGGATAGAGTGCCATGCCTGAAATCAGGAAGACTCATCTTCCTGAGTTCAAATCTTGCCTCAGACCTACTGGCTGTGTGACCCTGGGCAAGTCACTTAACCTTGTTTCCTTATCTGTACAATGAGCTAAAGAAGAAAATGGCAAACCACTCCAGTTTCTTTGACAAGAATATCCCAAATGGAGTCACAAAGAGTCTGACACAACTGAAAACAACATCATTTAGGAAGGGCTGAACAAATTATAGTGTGTGAATGTCATGAAATAGTATTGTCCCATAAGAAACAATTAAAGCGATAAATTCAGGGGAACCTGGGAAGAATCATATGAACTGATTTATGATGAAGCGTACAGAACCTGGAGGACATTTTTACATAATAACTACAACGTTGTCAAGGGGAAAATTATGAAAGTCTTTAGAATGATGTTCCACACAATGACTAACCATTACTCCAGAAGACTGGTGATAATTCATTCATTCTACTCCTTGACGGAGGTGGTGGACTAAAGGTACAGAATTTGACATCTGTTTTCAGAAATAGACAATGTATAGATTTGTTTTACTTGATTCTGTTGTGTCATAAGAAAGGGCTTTTATTAATTTGGATAAAGATTTATGGGACGGGCAATTACATGGCACAGTGGATAGACAACTGACCCTGGGGTCAGAAGGAGCTGAGTTCAAATCCAACCTCAGACCAGACACTTGACACTTAAAATTGCCTTGCTAAAAAAAAAAAAAAGAGAGAGAGCGATTTATGGGAGAAGTAGGGAAAAAGTGATACTAATATTTTTTGAGAAGAAAATATCAATGAAACACCAAAAAAAAAATACAAAGAGGAGAGCAGGAGTTTCAAAAGGGGGCAGGGACAAACAGAGACGCATTGGAAACTCATGCTATATTTAACGTGTACTTAAAAAAAAATAAGCTGTATGTAATAGAAATTTATGAGACCATCTACAACCCTCTTTTTTTCTTTTTGTTTGTATATCAAAAGGCTCATTTTTTATGTTTGTCAAATTCATAATAAAAAGAAAGGAAAAATTTTAAATAGCTTCTACAAATAATATCATGTCTATTAAAAGCACTCTTAGATATATATACTCAGCCTTAGTTTCACCCCTTAGTTCCAGTCCCAGATTACCACTTGCCTATTGAACATCACAAATGGAAAAAGAAAAAAAAAACAACACAAGACAGAACTCATTGTCTTTCCCTAGAAGCCCACTCTTCTTTCAAACTTCCCTATTACTATCATGGACTTGACCATCTTTCCAGTTTCCAGGTTCAAAACCTCAGTATCATCCTAAAAAAACTGTTTACTTTCTCACCCTACGTATATAATCAGTTGCCAAATGTTTCTATCTCCACAACATCAGATATATACCTGTGTTTCTAATTAATACTTACTTCCCTATTTCAGATCCTTATCACTTCTTGCCTTAACTATTAGAACAGCTTCCCAATTGGGGAGTTTCATAAAGTAAAGGTCTGACTGTGACAACTATCTATTCGATAAACTCTAGTTCGAGGGTGGGGAACCTGTGGCCTCATGGCCACATGTGGCTTTCTAGGTCCTTGGGTGCAGCCTTTTGACTGAGTCCAAGTTTTACAGAACAAATCCTTTTATTAAGTGGATTTGTTCTGTGAAGTTTGGATTCAGTCAAAGGGCTGCACTTGAGGACTTGGAGGTCCAGATGTGGCCTCGGGGCCTCAGGTTCCCCACCTCTGCAGTCTAGTGGTTCTCTATCATCTCTAAGATCAGATAGGAACTCTCCTGATATTTACAGTTCTTTACAGCCAAGCCCCTTCCTATCTGTCCTGTCTTCCATTCATTTCCCTGTAGCCACACTAGTCTGTTCTCTGTTCCTCACAAATGGTTCTCCAGTTTCCATTTCGGGACCTTTGAGCTATCTGTCCCCTATGCCTGAAACACTCTCTCTCCTCAATTTGATTTCTTAGAATCCCTGGTGCCACCATATTTCTGGTCCCACCTTTTCTGGTCCCACCCAAATTAGTATAATATAATACTCTAAGGTTACTTTGCAACAACTTCATATGCATCTTTTATACACCTATTTATGTACATGACGCCTCTCCCATTCAAATGTAAGCAGCTTGAGGGCAGGGATTTTTCTCTTCATTTATTTTGTATCCTGAGAACTTAGACCAGTGTTTGTCATATAGTAAAAGCATTATAATTGCTTGTTGATATATTGATTGGCTGGAAAACATATATTTGGGGTTTGAGACTAAAAGGAGAAATGATATGATAAAAAGAGATGTCCACAATTTTACTGAGGTGGAGACTCAAGCTAATTAATTAACAGATGATTTGCTGGAAGAGAGTTGCGTTTTAAGTAGTTAATGAGGTAATTCCAATTCAGCATGCAGATTGTCTTTAAACCCATAGAGATAAAGAATTTTTAAGGAAACAGGTATACCAAAGGATGGATATTTGGTGTTTTTGTCCCTGTGATCACCTGAGAGGTATTTTTTCACACATTGCATCATATGCCCACAGCCTTTCAAGACCTCTACACTATATTAACTGCCTGATGGCTAAGGCAGGCAAATACTCAGCAGCTTTATTTCGACAGGACAATGAACTCCAAATCAGAACGTTCACTCAGATTTCTTGTCAGCAACTCTGATGATTATATAACTACTACAAACACCTACTCCCCAGCCCAGTTAAATAACATTAGCAGCAAAAGTTCAGTATGTGTGAGTAATGCAAGATGAACACATTTTGAACATCACGTGGCAGAGGCAAATAAGTCTTTCACAAGCTCTTAATGTACAAGAAAAATTTTTAAATATGCCATGAGGAGGAGGGAAACAGAAGAGGTTGAGTGGAGGGGGAGTACTGAAGAGGAGTAAACCATTAGCCCATCTCCCCAGGTCCCTGAGCACATAATTTGTTAAAGAAAGGAAGGAGGCAGAAATATTTCTGTCCAACCCAGACTATGTGCTGTATCTTCTCTTTCAGGGAATACTAGTATTAGACTAAGGCCTGACATTATGCCAGGAAATTTGGAACAGGTTTGTTTAAGAACAAGAGTAGATTTTAGCCTTAATATAAGGAAGCACTTTCTAACAGAGTTGTCCAAAACTTAGAATAAGGTGCCATGAAAGGTAGTAATTTCCCCATCAATGGAAGTATTCAAGCAAAGGCTACAGGACTGTGAGAGATTCTGCAGAAGGGATTGGATTCTTGCATTAGGCAAGAGGTTAGGCTAGATTATGTGTAAAGTTTCTTTAAGCTCTAGATCCAGAAGTTCCTACCTGAACAGGGTTAAAACAGCCCTAGTTCAATATGGCCCTGGTAATCAACATCATTAAGATAAGCTACTATACCCATGAAAAATAATGCTCCTGATCACAAGCCTATAGAAGTGGTTCTCATATATTCCCTGTGACTTTGGTAAAGGACTGTTCAGTTCCTCAACAATTCCCATCCTTATAATGATATAATGATCAGTCTCAAGTCCAGTTAAGAATCACAGAATTTTATATGTGGAACTATACTTAGACATCATTTAGCCCAAGTGCTCATTTCACAGATGAAGAAACAAAGTTCCGTACAGGGGAAATAACTTAGCAAAAGCCAGTCAGTGACAAAACCTCAATTAGACCCATTTCAGTACCGCTTTTACCACTACCTCCAGAGGTCTCCCTCCAAAGGCAGTGGGAATTACAGACTGGTCAACTAGGGGCAATAGCCTTCTTCTTCTACACCTGTGCTTGGAGTATCTACTACGTCTATGCAGAACCCCAGCTATTTACAGGAGGTGGTGGGATGCTATAAGTGGATAGAGGGCTGGGTCTGGAGTTAGGAAAACCTGAATTTAAATCCTGGCTTATCAAAGGCTATTCCAGAGGATATGATCTCTGGAAGATTCTACTAAACCCAAAAGGCTTCAAGCTTCCTCTCCAGATCCCTATTTTACAACCGCCTTGCACACTAGAGACCATGTCCCAGGGAAACCCTTGCCCTGAAGCATCTCTCCTGATCGGTAACTGCCTCTTCTGGAATACTATTACAGGAAAGCCCAAATCAGGCTTCGCTTCATTCTTCTCTAGCCACCTCCTCCACAAAATCTCCTCCACAACTGCTTTGCTGCCTCTAGAGTACATTTTCTTCTCTCACTCATCTTCCCTTCCCGATCTCCATTTCAAGAATAAAGGAACCATGATTAAATCAATACAAAGAATGGAGCATTAAAAATCAACGAGGGGGCAGCTAGGAGGCAGTGAATAGAGCACAGGCCCTGGAGTCAGGGGGACCTGAGTTCAAATGTGACCTCAGACACAAATCACTTATTAGCTGTGTGACTCTGGGCAAGTCACTTAACTCCAATTGCCTCACCTGAAAAAAAAATCAATGAAAAAAAGTAACTTACGCTGATGAAATTTACTTTTTCATTCAAGGCTATTATAAAACCATTGTCGGAAGAATTCCTAAGGAACCAGTAAGATCTGAGTAACCTTTATCAGACTGTAAAATATCCATCTACTCAAAAAACTGTTTGGGGGGTGTTTTCCCCTGGGTCTGAAAATCTTGTTTCCATGAAAGGAATGATGAACTCTGAGATATATTTTATATATATGTGTATGTATGTGTGTGTATATATATGTATATATACACACATATATACACATATACACATATAAATACATATATGTGCACATACATATATACCCACAATACATATGTGTGTGTATGTTGAGGTACAGAATTGTTCCAGAATTACAGAAATCTCCAAATGAAGATGAACTGCTGCAACATGATCTTGCACAAGGCCATAAGTCATGAAAGGTTAAGAAATTTATCCAAGAAATATTGGTAAACACATCATTATAGTGCAAAGGTCCAGACCCCATCGGCTTGCTCCAGTTGTGTCTCCATGACAAACGCCACGCCTCAAATTGAGAATACTAGGAATCAGATGGTATCTCTCCATGTGGATAACAATAGAAAGTTGCTTCCTAGAGAACTGTGTAAGGAAATTCAAAGGGAAATCAAACAGATTGAAGTATGTGTGGACATTTGGTGACCCATTCTGGTCAATTAGCCATGTTGTAAATAAGAAGCTCTCTGATTGGCTTTGGAGGCATTGAAAAAGGCCTACCAGCTTTGCCTACTTCTTCTTTGGTGATCTTTGACTTCTTCAGCTGCACCCGGTAGTGTGACAGGTGTGATTAGAGTCTCTTTTATAAGGTGAAAGATCTCAGGGCCTTCTTCCCTTCTGAGGCCATGTGCCTCCCAAGAAACAAGTCTGGATCATTGACCTTTTTGTTTATTTTTTTTCCTAGATGCATGGAGTAAAGCTTCCAATCTTGGGAAGTTGGAAAGGTTAAAGGCCAGGAAAGAAATTGATGGGAAGGGGCAGTTAGGTGGTACAGTGCATAGAGCACTGGTCATGAAGTCAGGAGGACCTGAGTTCAAATCCGGTCTCAGACCAAACACTTGACAATTACTAGCTGTGTGATCCTAGGCAAGTCACTTAAACCCAATTGCCAAAAAAAAAAAAAAAAGAAAAAGAAATTGATGGGAATCTGAAAGATAGAAGGGGGGGGGGTGTTTGCAACCAGCCTAGCATCAATGGACCAAGAAGCAATGAATGATCTTTGGGAGCGATCTTAGCCCAGTGGAAGGAATCAACCAGCAGTAATGGCACCTTTGGACATGAACATGGTGGGACAAATTCTCTGTAGGAATTGAGCTAAATTATGAGTCTAAACCCCATTAGAGACCAAGGTTGCATAAGGAAAATTATGCCTCTGAGGTGTTGAAAGGAAGTGTTTATATATTTGTTCTTCCTATATCTTTGAAGGAAATATCCCTTAATCCCTTAGTGAAAGTTAGTTCATGTTAGCTGGGGTCCTAGTTAGTGACCACCTAAAAATTTGGGGAACACAGCCTATGAGGGTTCAATCCAATAGCAGGGAAAAGAGATACCCACAAACCTATCAGGGAGACCTGGAAAGCTGAAGGGAGATATAGCAGAGCTGCCCCCTCAGATAGTGGGGCCAGGAAACATTAGTTATAAACATCTTTCAGTGGCCTAGTAACTCATTTGATTTAAACACCATTGAAAACCTGTGGGCTATAATCAAGGATAGCCATAGAAAAACAGACTGTTCATGTCTGTCAAAAGAGTACTTAATATTAAATGTGGTGTGATTCCCTGATAAAGAGTTTGAAAATGTGTCAATATCTTACCAATTCAATGCCAAATCATGTAAAACATGGATGCAAATGCATCAGTGGAAGTGAAGGGAAAATATTTTGCATATTATGAGCATTTTAATGTAAGAAGTTGTAAAGTTTTTTGTATAAATCAATAAATTTAACTACTTCACTTTATCCTAATTTTCACACCAGTGTATATCAGTTAGTCAACAAACATTTATTGCCAGTGCTCACACTTAGTATGTGCCACACAGCATACTAAGGGCTGGAAATATAAAAAAAAAAAAGGCCCCCCCTTCCCCCTCAAAAAAAAAAAACCAAACAGGTATACATCTTGATGAGAAATAAATTCTGTAAATAATAAAGTATATACAAGACATATACAGATTACAGGCTTGATGAAAGTAATCTAAAAGGAAAAGGAAAAATCAAATATGGGACAGAGGAAGGGGACTACAAAAGGCCTCCTGTGACTTTAGCTAAGTCCTTAAAAAAACAGTGAGGTGTTGAAGTGGATGGAGTACCAGCTGTGGAGTGAGGAGGACCTGAGTTCAGATCCAGCCTTAGATACTTACTAGCTGTGTGACTCTGGGCAGGTCACTTAACGCTCTTTGCCTCAGTCCCTCATCTATAAAATGCGCTAAAGAAGGAAATGGTAAAACCACTCCAATATCTTTGCCAGAAACAAAAATAAAAAGGGGTCACAGAGAGTCAAACACGACTGAAACAATTCAACAACAACACCCAACAAAGAAAGTTCAGGAAGTCAGGAGGCAGAGGTAAGAGGGAAGAACATTCCAGGCATAGGGTTGGGGCAAAGAGTGCGAAGTCATGAATGTGGAAGACGGAGTGTTGTATTCAAGGACCAGCAAGTAGGTCAATGTAGCTGGTTCATAGAATATATAAGTGCGAGTCAATTATTAAAAAATTGGAAAGTCAGAAAAGGTATAAGTAATATGAAGAGCTTTAAATGTCAAAATTTACACTCGATCCTGCAGGTAGTAGGAAGGCACTAGAACCCCTTAAGTAAGGGGAGGAGGGGTATGTGTGTGTGACAAGGTCAGCCCTAGAAGACTCATCTTGTGTTTGGGTCATGCATAAATACAACAGTCTTAATTGGGAGAGGCAGAGGAGGGAGGGTGTGTGTGTGTGTGTGTGTGTGTGTGTGTGTGTGTGTTAAAGAGAGAGAGACAGAGAAAAGACAGAGAAATACAGAGAGAGAGAGAGAGAGAGAGAGAGAGAAGTGAAGAATGGATTGTAGTGGGGAGATATTATTAGAATACAACTTCTTAGGTGAAAAATGATAAAGGCATAAACTAAGCTTGTGGCAGTATGAGTAGAGAGAAGGGACATACATACAAAACATTTAAATCACCTAATAAGGAAAAAGGAACGTGGAACAGAGGAGTAGGAGATTTAACCCTGATGGTACCATTCCAGCAAGAGTCTAAGAAGGGTTAATACCCAGTCTCTTGAGTTTATTAACTTGGAAACACTTGCAACCTGGGGACCAGGAAGCCAATACCAATCAAACTGGTTTCCACCAGTCAACACCTTGGGACAAAGAGAAATCATCTCCCAACTCTTCAGTGTACTCTGTGCCTAAAATTTTAGGCACCTAATAGAATAACCCAAAGTGCACAACTTTCCCAGGCACACACCACACGAGAGAGTACAAATGTAGACACGTTAAGGATATCGAACCAGATAATCAGATTCCCTGGAGCTATGTGGCTTTGCCAAATCAAAGATGCCCTGGTTCTCTTGTTCTCCCTCCTGTTAACACACTCAGTTTGATGATTGCCAACAGCAACAAGCATTTATTAAGCACTTATGTTCCAGGCACTGTGTTAAACGCTAGAAATACAAAGAAAGATAAAAATATAGGTCCTGCCCTCAAAGAGCTCACATTCTAACAGAGGAGACAACGTGCAAATAACTACATGTCCACAGGATATTTCAGAGGGAAGACACTAACAGGGGATGGAAAAGCTTCCTGATGAAGGTGGAATTTGGACTGAGTCTTGAAAGAATCCAGGGAAGGTAAGGCAGAAAAGAGAGGGCCAAACCTTGAGACATGAGGGACAGCCAGTGAAAAGACACAGAGAATGAGGATGATGTGCCTCGTGCAAGGAAGGAATGAAGATGACAAAGAACAAGTGGGTCAGTGTCACCAGATTTTAGGGTACAACAAGGGGAGTAAATAGTAAGAAAACAGGTAGGAAGGGGACAAGTTATGGAAGTAATAGGGAGCCATTGGGGCTTATTGAGTAAGATGGTGACGTGGTCAGGCCTATGTTTTAGGAAAATCATGTTTGCTGAGTAGACATGGGATTGGACTGGGGAAAAATCTGAGCCATGAAGACCAACCATAAGACTATTGTAATCATCCAGGCATAAGAAAATGAGGGCCCAGACCAGGGTGGCAGCTGTGTGAATAGAGATACAAACAGAAAACTAATATACATATACACGTGTATACATCTATTTGGTTTTATATTTGTATTCTCAATCCTTAGCACAGTGCCTTGTGTATAGATGGCATTTAACAAATGTTTGTTGAATGAATGAGGAGGGAATAAGCATTTATTTAGCATCTACTATGTCCCCAGTACTATGCTAAGTGCTACACAAAGATTATCCCATTTGATCTTTACAAAAACCCTGGGAGATAGGTGCTGTTATTATCTTCATTTTATAGTTGAGAAAACTGAGGAACACAGAGGTTAAGTGACTTGCCCAAGGTCACAGAGCTTGTGAGTATTTGAGTCTGGATTTGAACTTAGGTCTTGCTGACTCCAGGCCCAGTGCTACTTAGCTGCCTCAGAATGAATACACACATACACACACACACACACACACATATATATATATATATATATATATATATATATATATATAAATAATTATTATTATATATATTTATATATAATATATTATATTATCAGAATGAATATGTTATATTATTTTATATAATATATTATATTATCAGAATAAATTTATATTATATTATATTATATTATACTATACTATACTATACTATATGATATTATATATTATTATATATACATATTATAATGAAGAGTCAAGAAATGCCTTCAAGACTATAAAAATAAGTGGCTTGAAGGATAGTGGTACTGTCAACAAAAACAGAGAAATTCATCATCCAGCTTCTTCTTCAAGACCTCCACTGACAGGGGATTCAACCCCTCCGCTCCCACCCTGAGGTAGCCTATTCCACATTTAAACAGCTCTAATTGTTAGGAAATTTTCCTTTATGTTAAGCTGATATCTGCTGCACAGTAACTTCCAACACTGGTTCTTATCCCCATCCCTCCACTCCCCTATCCCAACCCATCCCTAGAATTAAAGAGTAAGTCTAATCTCTATATTTTATATAGTCTGGACTATCTATGTATGTTTTCTTTCTCCTAGTTTCCTTTCATTTTCTGTTAGTTTGTGGGCAGCGTTAATAAGCTGAATTTCACCTTTCTGCCATTTCATTTTCCTCTTCATTTCCTCCATCATCAAGTTTATTAACTGCCTATGATGTTGTGGGTGCTTGGGTTGTCAAAAGGTATAAGATCTGTTTTTTTATCTTGAAGAGTGTCAAGTCCAGGTGACAAGATAGAACATAAGTATATACACACCCCCAAACCTCTCCTAAAAATGACCATAGAAAACACCAAACAAAATTCTATGTGGGGAAGCCAAGGAAAATCATAGTGAGTTATTTTTCCAACCCAGGGCAACTTTGGAAGATACAAAGAAAGGTCTGCGGAAGCTGGGCCAGGGACCAACCAATAGTGCAGCAGAAGTGGCAAAGGGGTAAGGGGTAGCAGTGGCAGGCAACAGCATAAAGGAGCAAGGGCACAAGCCCAGGGATGGTCAGAAAGAGATCCCAAGGGACCCCAGTTCTAATACTGGGTGCAGAATTGGGTGTCATCTGGCAGCTTTGTCAATTCCAGGTCACAGTTTCAGGGTGGGGAAGGAAAGTCTCAGTCAAGTGGGAGTAAGGCCTTATTTGGGTAAGAACCAAAGCCCAGCCCAGGAGGACAGTGACCAGAACCCTCCCTAAATCACACCACTTTAGAGGCGCCAAAAACCAACAGACCCCTCAGATCAAGTTGTGAAAGTAAAAGGATATAATAAGCATAAGCTTAGGCCATTCATCCCCCTCAGAGGTGAGCAAGACCCCAAATCTAACATAAAGTCCAAGTCAAGAAGTAGACTGGAAAAATGAGCAAACAACAAAAATAATAGTAATAGAAAAGCTCAATACAAACTCAGAAGATAATGACTTGAAAACATCTGCAAGCAAAGCCTCAAAGGAAAAATTTAGATCAGACATAAATCCAACAAGAATTTCTAGAAGAACTAAATAAAGAGCAAAAAAGAAAATGCCTTTTTTTTTTAATCAAATAAGAACAGTAGAGGAAAAATTGGGAAAATAAATGAGAGCTATGCAGGAAAATTATGAAAAGACAATGGCATGGAAAAAGAGGGATAAAAATACTGAAGAAAATAACTTCTTAAAAATTAGAACTGGTCAAGTTGAAGCTAATGACTCTATGAGACATGATGAGACAATAAAATAAACTCAAAAGACTAAAAAAGAGTTAATGTGAAAGATCTCTTAGGAAACATAACTAACCTGGAAAATAGATTGAGGGAGAGATAATTTAAGAATTATTGGACTACCTGAAAACCATGATGAGCCAAAACATCTTATTTCAAGAAATTATAAAGGAAAACTATCTAAATATCTTAGAACTGGAGAGAAAAGTAGAAATTGAAAGAATCCACCAGTCACCTCCTGAAATTCTTAAAATAACCCAAAACTCCCTGGAATATTGTAACCAAAATACAGAGCTCCCTGAGCAAGGAGAAAAAACTACAAGTAGCCAGAAAGAAAGAATCCACAGTCAGGATCACACAAGATTCAGCAGCTAAGAGCACAGAGCTTAAAATACAGGAAGACAAAGGAGCTAGGCTTATGATCAAGAATAACCTACGAAGAGAAACTGAGTATAATCCTACTCATGGAAAATGGATATTTAATGAAATAGAGGACATCCAAGCACTCTTAATGAAAAGACTAGAGCTGAGTAGAAAATCTGACATTCAAACACAAGACTCAAGAGAAGAATAAAAAAGATAAACATGAGTGAGAAATCATAATGATTTTACAAGGTTGAATTGTTCACATTCCCATATGGAAAGATCTTAGGGAAGTAATCCCTAAGAATGTTGTTATCATTAGAGAAATTAGAAGGAATCTATTTAGATAGAGGAGGCAAGTCTATTATGTTTGGGATAATCTTAAAAGATGAATGGGAGGGCAAGGTAGGTGGTACAGTGGATAGAGCTCTGGCCTTGGAGTCAGGAGGACCTGAGTTCAAATCTGGCCTTAGACACTTGACACTCACTAGCTGTGTGACCCTGGGCAAGTCACTTAACTCCAATAGCCTCACCAAAAAAAAAAAAAGATGAATGGAAAGGTGAAAAAGAGGGATGTGCTGGGAGAACAGACAAGGGGGAGGAATACTGGGGGAAATTATCTTACAAAAAAGAGATGTGTAAAGAAGAAAAATGGGGGTGGAAATGGAGGGGAGAGAGCAAGTAACACTTGAACCTCATTCTCATCTGAACTGGTTCAAGGACAGAAGGGTGTATATATACACACAGAATTTGGTATAGAAACATCTTACCCAACAGCAAAGCAGGAGGACAAGGGGCTAAGAGAAAGTTGGAGGAGGGGAGTGATAAGATAGAGGGTAGATTAAAAGAATCAGTGGTCAGAAGCAAAACAGATTTTTGAGGAGGGGACAGGGTGAAAAATAAAAGGATAAATAGAAAAAAAATAGGATGGAGGGAAATGCATAGTTAGTAATCATAACTGTGAATGTGAACAGGATGAACTTACCTATAAAACATAAATGAAATGTAGAATGAATTAGAAACCACAATCCAACAATATGTGGTTTACAAGAGACATATTTGAAGTAGAAAAAAACACACAAAGTTAAAATAAGGGGCTGGAACAGAATCTATTATGCTTCAGCAAAGTAAAAAAAGGTAAGGGTAGCCATCATGATCTCAGACAAAGCAAAAGCAAAAAATAGACCTAATTAAAAGACATAAGCAGGGAAACTATCTTGCCAAAAAGAAACATGGACAACAAAGTTGCATCAATATTAAATGTATATGCACCAAACGGCATAGCAGCCAAATTCTTGGAAAAAAAGATGAAATAGAAGAAATAGTTCTAGGAAGAAATAGTAAAATTACACCAGTGTGGGATCTCAACTTTCCCCTTTCAGAACTAGAAAAATCTAACCATAAAATAAACAAGAAGAGAGGGAAAGAGATGAATAGAATTTTAGAAAAATCACATATGATAGACTTCTAAAGAATATTGCATGGGAATGGAAAGATATATAACTATTTCTCAGTTATGCATGGAACATTTACAAAAATTAGCCACATGTTAGGGCATAAAAGCCTCACATACACATGCAGAAAAGCAGAAATAATTAATGAACTCATTTCAGATCATAATGCAATAAAAATTACATTCAATAAAAATTACATTCAATTCCATGGAAGCAGAGATTAAAAACTAATTGGGAACTAAATAATCTAATTCTAAGGAATGAGTAAATCAAAGAACAAATCATAAAAAACAATCAATAATTTCATTAAGTATAATGACAATTATGAGACAACATATCAAAATTTCTGGGATACAGCCCAGAAATCATGTTCTTACTTAGGGGAGAATTTATATCTCTAAATGCTTACACAAATAAATGATCAATAATTGGGCATGCAGCTAAAACAAAAACTAAAAAAAACAGCAAATTTAAAATCCCCAATTAAACACCAAAATAGAAATCCTAAAAATCAAAGGAGAGATTAATTAAATTAAAAGTTTAAAAAATCATTGAACTAATAAATAAAATTAGAAGCTGTTTTTATTAATAGACCAATAAAACAGACAAACCACTTGCTAATTTAATTTTAAAAAAGAAAGAAGAAAACCAACTTGCCAGTTTCAAAAATGAAAAGAATAAACACACAACCAATGAAGATGAAATTAAAGCAATTATTTAGGGCTATTTTGCCCAACTTCATGCCAATTAAATTTATAATCTAAATGAAATGGATGAGTATTCACAAACATATAAATTGTGAAGACTAACAAAAGAAGTGATAGAATTTTTAAATAGCATTATATTCCAAAAATAAATTGAACAAGCCATAAATGAGCTCTTTAAGAAAAAAAAAAAACAAACAACCCCAGGACCAGATAGATTTAGTGAATTTTACCAAACATTTAAAGAACAATTAATTCCAATACTATATAAAAAATAGATAAAGAAGGAGTCCTACCGAATTCCTTTCATGACACAAATATGGTTTTGATACCTAAACCAAGGAAAGCAAAAATAGAGAAAGAAGTTCATAGACTACTTTCCCTAATGAATATTGATGCAAAAATTTTAAGTAAAACAGAAAAGGGATTACAGCAATACATCACAAGAATCATGCACTATAACCGGGCCGGATTTATACCAGGAACAAAAGGCTAGTTCAACATTAGGAAAACTTCAAGCAAAATGACCATGTTAATAATGAAAACAATAAATATGGAATGATTATGTCAACAGATGAAGAAAAAGCTTTGGAATAAATACAATACCCATTCCATTTAAAAGCATTAGAAATCATAGGAATAAATGGAGCTTTTCTTAAAATGAAAATTATATATATATATATATATACATACATATATATATATATATATATGTATATATATATATACATATAACCTAGAGCAAGCATTATGTGTAATAAAAACCCTTTTCAAAAAATCCGGGGTGAAGCAAGGATGTCCATTATCTTCATTATTATTCACAATTGTACTAGAAAAGCTAGCTCTAGCAATAAGACAAGAAAAAAATTGAAGGAATAGTCACAAGGAACAAGGAAATAAAATTATGACTTTTGCAGATGATATGATGTTATCCTTAAAGAACCCTAGAGAATCAACTAAAAACTAATCTAAACAACTAATGACTTTAGCAAAGTTGCAGGATATAAAATAAACCCACACAAATCATCAGTACTTCTATATATTACCAACAAAACCCAGCAGGAAAAGATAGAAAGAGAAATTCATTTTAAAATAACTGCAGACAGTATAAATTGCTTGAGAGTCTACCTGCCAAGATGCACACAGGAAGTATATGAACCAAATTACAAAACACTCTTCACACAAATGAAGACAGATCTAAGCAAATGGAAATATGTTAACTGCTCATAGGTAGGCCAAGCTAATATAATAAAAATGACAATACTACCTAAATTAATTTACTTACTCAGTGTCATACCAATAAAACTACAAAAGAATTACTTTATTGAGCTAGAGAAATAATAGCAGAATTCATCTGAAGGAACAGAAGATCAAGGATATCAAGGGAATCAACAAAAAAAAAGTGAAGGAAGGGGGCCTACCAGTACTAGCTGTCAATCTATACTGCACAATGGGAATCAGCGGAGCAATCCGGTAATGGATAAGAAACAAAGTGATTGATGGATGAAGTAAATTAGTTACACAGTATATAGAAGCAAGTGAGCACACCTAGTATTTTATAAACCCAAAAATTCCAGTTATTGGGGCAAGAACTCATTATTTGACAAAAACTGCTGGAAAAATTATAAAATAGTTTGGCAAAAACTATGCATAAACCAATGTCTCCTACTTTCACCTTTTTTTTTAAATTTACATCATGGCTAATATGGAAATATGTTTTGCATGACTTTACATGTGTAAATGATATCATATTGCTTGCCTTCTCAATAGGTGAGGGAGGGAAAAAAGGAAGATAAAGAATTTAGAACTCAAAAAAATTTTAAATTAATGTTATAAATAAATACATATCTTTGAAAAGAGAAAAAAATCTATAAATTACTAATAATTAAAGAAATGGAGATTAAAACAACTCTGAGCTACAACCTTACACCCATCATAGTGGCTAACGTGACAGAAAAGGAAAATGACTAATGCTGGAGGGGAGATGGGAAAATAGGTACATTAATGCACTGTTGGTAGAGCTGTGAACTGACCCAACCATTCTGGAGAATAATTGAGAACTACACCCAAAAAGCTATAAAACTGTGCATATACCCTTTTACCTAGCAATATTACTCCTAGGTCTATATCCCAAAGACAGCAAAGAAAAAGGAAAAGTTCCCATATATAAAAAAATACTTATAATAGTTCTTTTTGTGGTGGCAAAGAATTTGAAACTGAGGGGATGCCATCAATTGGGGAAGTGTTGAACAACTTAGCATATGATTGTGATGAAATACCATTGTACCGTAAGAAATTATGAAGGGGATGGTTTCAGAAAAAACATGAGTAGACTTCTATGAAACAATATAAAATGAAGTGAGCAGAACCAGGAGAACATTGTACACAGTAATAGCAATATTGTAGTGAAATCAGTTGTAAAAGATTCAACAACTCTGATCAATATGGTGATGAACTCAGTTCCAAAGTATTTTTTTTTTAGTGAGGCAATTGGGGTTGAGTGACTTGCCCAGGGTCATGTAGATAGTAAGTGTCAAGTGTCTGGTTTGAGAGCAGATTTGAACTCAGGTCCTTCTGACTCCAGGGCCAGAGCTCTATCCACTGTACCACCTAGCTGCCCCCAAAATATTCTTAATGAAAAAATGCTTTCTACCTCAATATGGAACTGATAAACTCAGTGCAGATTAAAGCACTTTTTTCTCTTTATTTTCCTTGTTTTCACCTTACAACAAGGCTAATGTGGAAATACATTTTGCATACTTGTGTGTGTGTGTATGTATATGTGTATATATAATATATACATATACATATATAGTGTATTTTATTTCTTACCTTTTCAATGGGTGGAGGAGGGGGTGAAGAGAGGGAAAAATTTGGAACTGAACATTAAAAATAATTTTTTAAATGACTAATATGAATTCAAGACTGTATATGCTAAGTGTATAATGGCCAACATAGACAAATAAAAGATGCAGTTTTTCCCCATTCAAGTTCATGGATGCTCTGAAATCTACCATGGGCCACTTAGATGTCTGTGGACTTCAAGGTTCTGATCTAGATGGTTTTTCATTTTCCTGTCAGCTCTAGATCTCTGATCCTTTTGATCTGAGGTGGAATTAAAGCAAGGAGCAACCATTTCCCCAAAATTTCCTCCTTCCATACTTCCTAACCAGGGAAAGTAGCAGTCTATTCAATTCTCCTCTCCTTGTTTCTCCATCAGCACAATACTAAAAGCTGGGGAGCATAAATGGTGATAACAACTTTCTTGGTTGGTGAATAATGAAGTTCTAACGCTGTGGGTGCTCTTTCTCAACATGGGAACACATGGGAACATCTCATGTTTCTACAACTTCCATTTCCTGCATAAAAGAGCTAATGCCTCAATATCTAAAAATGTGGGGCTACTTCAATACCTGTAACAATTAACACTGCGTGGGCAAGGGAAAACCAAATGACAGTCTGGTAAATGTGAGATACAGCCTTCACAAAAGTCTCCAAGCCCTGAATCCATTTTCTCTTCCATTTTCTCTTTCTCCTTTTCTATTCGCTCCTGTTCTGAACCTTCCTGTATCTCTTCTCTATTATGAGATCTCTGTCCAGTCCCTCCCTGGGCACACTGCAGGTGTCCCCAACCAGAGTACAAGCCACCTAGTTTATATCATCCCTATGCCCAAGGAGGGTGTATGGAGTGTTCAGGGAGGTCTAACTCCTCTGGTGTGAGAGCTGCCAAGCCCTTTTCAGGCTGCTCATCCACCTTTGGTGTCCACCTGATTCACCCAACTCTCACCTGTGACTCCAAGAAGCTGTAGTATACCCAGGGGCCACATCCTGGCCAAACCATCTTTACAGATTGTCTAATGCAGGTTCAGAGTAACGGGCAGGCTTCACACCAGTTGGTGAGTTAGGGGGATGTCTATTCCAAGCATGGAAAGACTTCCTTTGGTGGAATGGGCAGATGACAATAATTTGTTCCAAGGCCATGAAGGCAGCTGAAGCAGATGTTATGGAGTGCTTAGAGCTTGGTCAGGCATCAAAGTCACCAGGCTCATCCATTGCATCCCAGGTTGTCACCAGTCATCTTAACTGTCTTACCGCTGGACTTCAGTGATTCTGGAAGAGAGAATAAGGCTGATGACTTTGTGCACCTCCGCCTCACTTAAACCCAATTCACACAATGAGTTAAGACATCACCTATGATGTCATTGGTCCTCTTCAAAAACGAAGGATAAACAACAATGTCCAAGTGCCAGGAATCTTAAGACAGATGGCACAGAGAAAGGAACACTGGGTTTGGAGTCTGAGAATCTGGATGCAAATTCTAGCTCAACTATCTATATGGCCTTAGCCAGTCCCTTAACCTTTTGGTACCTTATTTTTCTCATCTGTAAAATGAAGGGATTCAATTAAATGACATGCAAGGTTCCTTTAAGCTTGAAAGCTATGATACAATGTAAGCTCCTTAATCATAGGACTTGTTTCATTCTTTTTATTTATATCCCCAGTGGCTGACATATAGTAATTAATAATGATGATGATGATGATGATGGAATTTACATAGTACTTTCTATGTGCCAACCATTGTGTGCTAAGCCCTTGATCAATATTATCTCATTTGATCCTCACAACCACCCTGGGAGTTAGGTGTTATCATTATTCCAGTTTTACAGATGAGAAAACTGAGGCAAAAAGAGGTTAAGTGACTTGCAATGGGTCACATAGCTAGTAAGTGTTCAAGGCTAGATTTAAACTCAGGTGTTAATAGATGTTTGTTGATTGAGTGATTGATCCCATGACTTGTGAACAAAACAAAGCTATACCAGATGAATCTTCTGGGATCTATTATAGGTAAAAATTAGAATTGGTGGTTTTGATATATTTCCCTACTTTTACTATTTTTTTCCCCAATTAGTACAGATCATTAAGAGTTAATGCTATTAACACTGATCTGTGCTCTTAGGAATATTAGTTCAGGTCAAAATTAAATTGGCAACTAAAAATATATTTCTCTCACCGAAGAAAACCATCATAAGGCCACAGTTGTGCTTCAAAATATCTTAAAACTTGAATTTTTAGGGCAGCTAGGTGGCACAGTGGATAGAGCTCTAGCTTTGGAGTCAGGAGGACCTGAGTTCAAATCTGGCCTCAGACACACCATATTCGCTAGCTACCTGGGCAAGACATTTAACCCCAATTGTCTAGCAAAAAGGAAAAAAAAACTTGAACTTTTACAGAGACAACCCACAAATCAACTTGAAAGCTTTGTTCAGATGCTAATGCTTCTAGGAGCATTCTAGGATGGGAATAGAAAACTAACAAAATGCAGCCTAAGAAGATAAAAGAATTGTTGTTGGGGGGGAAAAAAAGGAAATATACACATATCACATACATGATCAAAATGTCATCTGTTTGAAATTAGTTTATTATTTCAGTGAAAGTAGAATATGTTTAATATACATTGAAAATAATGTCTATTTTGCATAAACAATTTCAGAATCATAGAATTTTGTGCCCTATAATTCTTATTCTACATCATAATGACAAAA
Source organism: Phascolarctos cinereus (assembly GCF_003287225.1). Classification (NCBI taxonomy): domain Eukaryota; kingdom Metazoa; phylum Chordata; class Mammalia; order Diprotodontia; family Phascolarctidae; genus Phascolarctos; species Phascolarctos cinereus. Next base: position 57,175,027 of record NW_027556098.1, on the reverse strand, counting down.
TATATACCAAGTGATATGGAAGTATAGATCAAATGAGATAATATTTGTAAAGCACATAGCACAGTGCCTGGCACATAGTAAGTGCTTAATAAATGTTTATTTCCTTCTACTATATAGATTTGTTTCAGGTTCTATTAACTAGCAATGTAACTAGTATAATACCTCCCTCACTCTGGTTGAAAAGACAGTCTTGGGATACTATGTGCTGTTCTTTGTGATCTACTGATTATGAGTAAGGGAGTATGACTCCTGATTGGCTGAAAGAATGCTGAGCTGTGACACTGCCTACCTACCTGAATGGAAAATGGATTTCTTCAGATGGTTGGAGGACTTTGGGAGAAGTGGTCAAGAGAGGCAAGCATAGATTTCTGAATGGATATGGGAGTCCTCAGAGATTCAGACTTATAGAGGAAACCAGCCACCACCCCAAGCTTTCTTCCCCTTCTCCATTCCAACGAGTTTCTTGACTTTCAATTCTTGCAACCCTGGAGAATGCTAAGAACAGACTTCTCTTCCTTATCCCTGCCCTGCCTCACCCCCCACCCCGACCTGTAAGATCTTTTTTCTCTTTGCTGGAGCTGAGATCTTACTTATTCCCAGTGAAAAGATTTATTTGATGGTCTATTTTAATCTGCATATTTTCCCTGATTTCTTTTTACTGCTTATTTTACTGTTCTTCATTTCTCCCCAGGCTCCACTCCTGAGTCTCTGGACTTACTCTGTTATGCCACAGAAGGGTCCTCACTCTGGAAATTCATGCCACTTCCCACCTTCACACACTGGAATTATACTTCTTCTAATTGGCTGCTTCCTTCCAAAACCTCCATTTTAAGGAAAGCACTAAGGCCAGTCATATCTTCATTCCTCTCTACTTTTTTCTCCTGTCTCTGTGTATTTTTTCTGCTGTGTCCTTTTGTGGGTAGCTTCTTCCTCCCTGCCCCTTTCAGCTTCCTTTTAGTGGTCTCCTATAAGAATGAAAGCTTCTCGAGAGCAGGGACTTTCTTACTGCTTATATTTGTATTCTCAACCCTTAACAAAGTGCCTAATGCTTATTAAGCAGTTAAACATTGACTTCACTATTTTTATGATGTTCTTTTGTGTAACCAGTTCCTTTCCTAGGAAAGAAGTAGGCTGACAATAGTAGGTTAAATATTATCATCCCCTTGAGAATGATCAGGGAAAATGGCATTTATCCTGACCTGCCAGAGTACTATACCTCTATATTCTCAATATCTGAGATGTGGTAGATAGATTTCATTCTAGCCCAATCCACTGCTTGGAGACAAAGAAAGAAAGGAGTAAATGTCCAGAGAAATCCCTCCTCCTACTCCCTACAAAGACAAAAATTGCATTCTTTCTGGGAAAAGGATGGGTCATATATCCAATAAGATATTTATCCAAGTCATGTGCAAGCTGAGCTATATCTATATTTAGATGGTGATCACCACACATATATCTTACACTAGAATGGAGTAACAGAGTACACGAGGCTTTGCCCAAGTATGCTAACATATGGGAAGACACCTCCTCAACACACTTTTCCCCCACAATAAATCTCATCCCTATGATATTATATAATCTATATAGTAGAAGGAAATAAACATTTATTAAGCACCTACTATGTGTCATTGTCCTGCGGAGTCCCACTGCTGTAGGCGCCTCTCTTGAGACCCACTTTCTCCCATAACCCACAAAGGGTTGAAGGACAGACTCTGAATTCTTTGTGAGGTGGGCTCTCCTGGTACAAATGCATCCACAGTTAGACTATCCTCTGTTCCTCCAAATGAATTTTCCCCAGGCATAATTAGGGATAGTTACAGCTCTGCATTGAGCTCTCAGAACTAGAAAAGGGCAGATGGTACCTTGAAAAGGCATGATTCACTTGCTTTATTCTTTATCATCACACTAACAATTGATAATGGATCTACCTGAGCTTTTTAATGGAAGCAAAAGGTAGTTAGAGACAGACATAGAAAAGAAAAGCTGAAAGGAGTGGAGCTGCAAACAGTTAAATAAACTCAGTCCCCTGAAGGGATGCCTGAATATCTATCCGCATGATCCTTCCAAGCAACCATTCTCTCTAGGCATGACAGCAGATGGATGCAGGGTCAGGGTGCTAAAGAATTTCTAAGCAAGCCAGGAAGTATAGGAATATGAGTTAATGAGAGTGAATGTACAGAGGCAGAGAAACAGATGGGTTTCAAGACCAAAAGAAAAGTTCCTGGAGCAAGTCAGAGAAAGAAATGAGGAAAAAGAGACAAAACTGCAGAGCAGAGGGACCAACCTGGACCTTGCCCTTCATTGGTATGGATATTTTATGAATTATGAAAGTACAGGAAGGGAAAAGGACCAAGGCTGACTTTCTACTGATTCTGGATGTTTCCCTCATGGAAGAGGACTCCACCCAGGGTAGTATTATAGGTCTAGAGGACTAACGAAACCCTGGGAGGGTAGACTTCACCAGAGAGAGGGGAAAAACTTGGATAAAAGCATATGTCTCCCTGTTTTGGATGTTTGATATGAATATTTATTGAATCAGAAAGACTCCTGACAAGCTATATGAATGAGTAGTAATTTCTAAGGAAACTAAATGGCCTTCATTACCTCAAAACATCAAGAAATATGCCAATAAAAGTAAAAAGAGAAAGGGTTAAAAAAAAAGTAGAATGGAAAGAAATCCTCACATAGAAAACCAGCAGGCAAAATGAGTACAAGAAATAAGAGACATTAATTCAATTAATAAATAACGTGGGGTAAAAGAATGCTGTCACACAGTAAGAACTTAGAAATATGAGGAATACAGAAAAAAATGGGAAGAGCTGTATGAACTGATGCAAAGTGAAATAAGCAGAACCAAAAGAACACATGCACAATGACTACAATAATGTAAAGGTCACTTTAAGGAAATAAAACTTGTAGCAACTGAAAACTCACTAGGCCTCAGAGGAAAAATGAGGAGACATACTTCTCTTAGCACAGAGGTGGGGTACTACTAAGACAGAGTGATGTATATATTGTCAAATGTGAGCACTGTTATCAACGATTTTTTTCATGAAACTTTTTTTGGTTACACAGGAGGGATCAAATGGGTGCAGGGTAGGGGGGATATCTCTAGAAAATGTGTGGTATAAAAACAAAAGGCATCAATAAAACCATTCAAACGGAAATCTCCTGAAGGAAGTTTCTGTGACAACTAAAACTCCAGAAAGGAGACTGGAAGTAAATACTGTAACACCTTTTACAGTGATTGAAAAGCTTGATAAAAGAACTTGAGTCAGATATAAGAAAGGAAATTGAGCTTTTAAAGAAGAGTTTGAAAAGACAAATATGAAGTTTAAAACACTCACAGTGAAACCTTAATAAAGAAGTGGATGGTGATAAAAGGGAAGGGTAGAGATAAAACTCAAAAACTCCAAGAGATGGAACCTCATAGCATACAAGAGACAGCAAAATTAGGCATGAGATTTCTACTAATCAAAGCAACTTACTTCACCAAAAGAATATGACAATCTTTGACCTTCTGGAAAAATATGATGAAAAAGTCAAATACCATTTTCAGGAAAATCTCTGTCTCTCTCTTTTTCTCTCCGTCTCTAGCTCTCTCTGTCTCTGTCTTTTCTTCTTCTTCTTCTTCTTTTTCTTCTTCTTCTTCTTCTTCTTCTTCTTCTTCTTCTTCTTCTTCTTCTTCTTCTTCTTCTTCTTCTTCTCTCCCTCTCTCTCTGTCTCTCACTCTCTCCCTCGCTCTTAAATGACTGAGGAAACAAAGGTTCATTCTTCCCAGCATATTAATTTGTTAAGCAATGCATGACAATTGCCCAACAAATTGGGACCAGGCCCTTTCAGCTTAGGGCTGGATCTTGAATGCAGAGGAACACAGACTTTTTTATACATTAAAAACAATCAATCAAATGAAGCCAATTAATTAAAAGGGAACAATATAACATTAGAAATTGGATGGAAGATTAGGAACTTTCCAAGTTAGGAGGGGGAGAGTGAACAGGTGCAATTCCCTAAAATCAGAAAAGGACTCACTCCTCCCCATCCCCATCCCTCAAGGGTCTGTGGACAATCAAAGGAACATGGAAACAACAACTGATTGATCAGTGTGTGGCCAGTTTTCACATAAGATATATAGGTTGCTTGAGGTGTGCAATTGTGAGAAAATGTCTTACATCAATCTTTGGATCTGAGTTTCTGGTAGTATAACCTAGGTCCTTAGTCAAGGGTATCTAAACATAAGGTAGAGGTGGTTCAGCTTCCCAGCCACGCAGGGCTAAGTTCAAACGATGCAATAAGGTTTTCTCTCAATTCCCACAATTGAATAAAGTTTTTCCACAAGACAGAAATTGTTCTTATTTGTCTTGTGTTTTTTTATTTGTGCTTTCTTTCACAACATGACTAACATGGAAATATGTTTTGGATGACTGCCCATGTATAACCTATATAAAATTGCTTGTCTTCTCAATGTGGGGACTGGAGGGGATGGAGGAAGAGAGAGAATTTGGAATTCAAAGAATTTTTAAAAACAAATGTTAAAAATTGTTTTTACATGTAATTGGGGGAAAATGAAATATTAAATTTAAAAAATTAAACAATTATTGAAAATTCACAAACCAAATAAGTACAAAGAAATTTAAATAATTATGTTCAAATGAAATTGATTTTAAAAATAAATTTATAGTATTATACCTCCGAAGTTATTACAGATTAAAACTTTTTAAAAAACTGAGACAGAAGTTGAACTACACTAATAATTGAATAGAAAGGGAATTGAGTTAGTTCCAGAATTAGGTCACAAGATGGAGTCAGTGCAGTTCACTCAATTCCCACAATTAACCATTTGTTGTCCTAATCCCCTCAATTCCCTCAGTATCTCTCTCACACACACACACACACACACACACACACACACACACTCACATGGCCAGAAATACTAAAGAAAGAAACTAAAGTACAGATCAGTAGGAATCATGGAAGTCCATCATAGAGGAGCCCCCCATAAAACCCGTGCAAAAATATAATCACCAAACTCCAGGCTTTTGTTGGTGGTGTGTGTGTGTGTGTTTTTTAAGAGGTATTAAAAATATGCAAGAGGAAGCAGTTTACATATCAGGGAATACTTGTTCAAATTACACAGGACAACAAAAAAGAAAAGAAAGAAAAGATTGGAATATGATATGCCAAAAAGCAAAAGAAAATGGGTTGCACTCCCAGATAATGTATCCTGTAGAGATGAGCACACACTTACATGAGAAAAGTGTGTACTCTTCAACAAGATGACAAACTAAGTCATATCTCTAAAGAAAACAAGAAATAAACAGTCTTTGAAATTGAAACAAAACCAACAAAGGAAATTTAATTAAGATAAATAGTTCCATATACTGTAGCATAAAAATGCTAGGTGACAACATTAAATGGTTATGTGATATAAGGAAGAGATAAAACTTTTATTTTAAAAGCACTGTTTTGTCTGAATGTACTGGGTGGATCAATGAGAGAACAGGCATAGGCTAATCCCATACCTCTCTAAATTCTTGTGACATTCTTGTGAACTCTCTCCTACCTAGTAAATTGAGGCACGTATAGGTTAAGTGATTTGTCTGGGGTCACACAAATCTTGTGTCTTTGAGATACGTTTTTGCAACTGGACCCAAGTCTTTCTGACTCTGAAGTTGTCTCTTTATTTGTTATATCATGCTTTCTACCTTTAAAAATCCAACATTCATCTAGAAAGGTAATTCTAGAACCTTAAAAATCTGTGATCCTGGGGGGAGAGAAAACAGGGAATGAATTACCATCCCCACTCCCCTGCCAAAAAGCAAAAACAAAAACTCATTAAAGTGAAAAGCTTAATCTGTAGAGTTTATTTGCAATGTTGAGTTTTCTACTTTGAAATCTCTTTAAAATCGATCCTTCTCAGTCTCTTTGCTGGATCTTCATCTTATCTGCTCCTGCTAATTCTGGGTGTCCCATAGGTTTCTGTTCGGAGCCTCTTGTCTTCTCCCTTCATATGATTTTGCTCGATGATTTCATCAGCTCCTGTGGATTCAGCTATCATCTCTATGCTGATGATTCCCATGTCCATCCCTAATCTCTCTATTGCCCTCCAGTCTTGAATCTCCACCTGTCAATTGGACATCTCAAACTGAATGTCCCTTGGACATCTTAAACTCAACATGCCCCAAATTGAAAATCATTATCTTTCCTCCAAAATCCTCCCCTCTTCTTAACTTTCATACTATTATTGAGGTTACCACCGTTCTCCTGTTCATCCAGGCTCAAAACCCAGGGGTCATCCTCACCCCTTATGCCCAATCTGTTGCTAAGGCCTGTTGATTTCACCTCAGTAACACCTCTTACATTCCCCCCCATGTGTATACATACACATAAGTGTATACATACATACATGCATACATACATAAAATCCAGTGATCTGGGTCTCAGCTAGGCAAAGGGAGAAAGAGAAACTGTTGGTGAGGACAGAAATCTTGACCAAATTGCTTTAAGAAAAATAAACTGTAGTTACTTATGAGTGATTTTTTTTTTACAGGATCATATGGACAGGGAAATGAACCTGACAATATAATCTTGGAGAAAGTTGCAAAATGTATAAAAAAACAAAATTCGCCAATCTGCTGTATTCAAGAAACACACTTAAAACCCAAAGACACACATGGAAAGCGAGGACTGGGAATAAAATGTATTACAGTTAAAATGTATTACACTTTAACTGAATCTAAGGGGGGAATAAAGGAATTACAATCATAATTTCAAGTAAGGAAATATTAAAAATAGATTGTCAACAAAGGTAAACTAGGAAAATACATTATGTTTAAAGGAATCATGGATAATTTTTTTAACATTTAAATCAGTATTAAGGTTATATGCACTGAATGGCATAGTATCTCAATAGTTGTATTAAGACCAGATAAATAATGTTTTAGCAGTTCCATAATGTCTGGGATATAGCTGCCATATGCCTGAAGTATTTATGAAGATATGTCTATTATTTAAAGTTTTTGTAACTTCCTATCAGCTTTCTTTTGCCAGTGTAAATGTATACTAGAGAGTGTATACTTGTTTATACATGCTCTGTTGATAGACTGAGGTCCCATTATCCCTAATACTAGAACCCTATTGAAATTTTTCTCTCCTAGAAGCTAGGCTACCATTCATATGTAAAATTCTCAAGGGGAAAGTATAATTATTATTGCGTCTGGCCCTTCATAACCCCATTTGGAATTTTCTTGGCAAAGATGCAGGAGTGATTTGCCGTTTCCTTCTCCAGCTCATTTAACAATGAGGAGCTGAGGCAAAGAGGGTTAAGTGACTTGCCCAAGGTCACACAGCTAGTACACATCTGAGACCAGATTAGAACTCAGGAAAGGAACAGCACTCTATCCATTGAGCCACCAGCTGCCTGAAAAGTGTAATACCTTAAAGTAGAAGCTTTATTGTTCTTTTATCAAATAACTTACATCAAAACCATTGCCCTAGGCAGTGGCCAAAACTATTTAAGATAAAGAAGACTAGGGGCAGCTAGGTGGTGCAGTGGATAGAGCACCGACCCTGGAGATCCGAGGACCTGAGTTCAAATCAGATCTCAGACACATGTTACTCACCAGCTGTGTGACCCTGGGCAAGTCACTTAATCCTGATTGCCTTGTCCCCCCCCCAAAAAAAAAAGATAAAGAAGACTAATTGAGACATTCTAGAAGGAACTGATACCTGCTTACCTTCACAATTTGTTACCTGTCACTATTTTGCCTAATGGCACTAAATTGCCGAAAATATTCTCCTTACTTAAAAAAATTATAATACTAATCTCAGCCCAAATGAAGTCTTTTTTCTTTGGTAGCACACTAGGTTCTATTTCAACACACACACACACACACACACACACACACACACACACACACACCACACACAGAGATGGCTATATCCCAAGATAAAAAAAAAAAGATAAGGTGGCCCAGGGGATAGAGTACAAAGGCTAGAGTCTAGAGCCTAGATCTGAGTTCAAATTTGGCTTATTAGTTGTATGATCCTGGGCAAGTCACTTAACCTCATTTGCCTTAGTTTCCTCATCTGTAAAATGATCTGGAGGAGGAAATGGCAAACTACTTCAGTATCTTTGCCCAAAAGGGGTCATGAAGAGTCAGACATGACTGAAATGACTGAACAACAACAAAGATGAAGTCAGGAAAGCTAAGTGGTAAAGTGGATATAGTACTATTGAGGTCTAGGGGTATGGGGAACCCCAAAGTTCAAAGGCTAACGATGCAGGTCCTGCCTGTTAGAAAAATCTGAAACAAAAATCTACTACGGTGAGTTAGTGAAGGAAAGTCTTTATTATGCTTCTTGTGAGAGAAGCGGGCACAACGTACTTTAGTAGCACATGGGCACTGGTTCAGTGGTAGAATCAACTTTTAAACCATTAGTAAGATCCATACTCCACCCATCAGGGTTATGATTGATCTGGTTCATCTGAGTTACACCCTTCCTGAACCACCCATCACATGTTCTTTCATGTTCTGTCCACTCTGCCCCCTTCATGGGTCCCATGCTCGAAAATGGTGGCTATGTCTGCACTTGGGGTGTGTCAGTTCATATTCAATAAGCTTATTAAGCAAGCACAGTGGAGAAAATCCTTTGCCCTACCAAGGCTCAGTCCTTGAACTCCGCTGCTTGCAACTGGTTTAGCCTCCAGGGCCCTTTCTTAAGAACTAGTTGTTTATAATAAAGTTTGGAGTGCTTTCTGATTGGTTGAGGAACTATCCCACAAGATCTGGAATTTCTTATCCTCCTCTGGAAGCCTAACACCCTAAAATCTTTCTCACACTGCCTTGAATGAATTTGATCCAAGCCTTCTTTCAGCCCAAGACAAGGTTTATTAAAACACTGGTTGGGGTAGGCTAGATTTTAAGAATCCATGCTATTGGCCAGATTTTAAGAATCTGAGCAGAAACAAGGTTTTCTATTGCCAATAGAAGTGGCCCAGACTCTTAAGGGATCTGAGCCATTGGCCAGATTTTAAGAATCTGACATTTGCAATGAGAATACAACCAGGCCAGACTCTTAAGGAATCTGGAGGCAAGATGGACCTTTATATAGAAGACTGTGGGAAGATGTAGGAGTGGCCAAGTAATCTGGGATGACTAGGAAGTAACAGAGTAGGCCTCCAGAATGGCCGGGTGCCCCAAGAGAACACCAAGGGAAAGAGGTGTGAAGTGGCCAGGGGTGATCCTGAGGTAACAGACAATGAAGGGATGGGCTAGGTTAGAGATAACAGTGAATTGGAGATTGGGGCTCAGTCAAAGCCACACTGAAAGGATTATAGCCTCAGGAGAACGCCAGGGCCATGTGGAAAGAAAGTTCATTAGGGGTGGGGGGTGTTTCCAGGGCCCTTACGCTGTCAGTACCAGGCCTGGAATCAGGAAGACTCAACTTCCTGGGTTCAAATCTGGGCTCAGACACTTACAGACAATGGGCAAGTCACTTAACTTTTGTCTGTCTCGGTTTCCTCAACTACGAAATGGGGGTTAATAATAGCACCTATATCCCAGGTGTGTAGTAAGGCTCAAATGAAATATTTGTTTAAAAAAAGAGATTAACATAGTGCCCGGAACACAGGGCTATACAAATATTTATTCCCTTCACCTTCCTCTCACCTTATTTGTGAACATATCTAAATCTTCTTACCAGATTTTAAGTTCCTTAAAGTCTTGTCATATTATTCTTCACAGCACTTAGTACATTGCCTTATATTAGGATCATTGTTATACATTATATTATCAATCTGCACAAGTCGTTTTTGTTATATGTGATCAATAGATATTGTTCAGTGAATTATAGAAGCTTAACCTGCATCAGAAAACAAGATTTTATGTAATCCAAAGACTGTTATATCATTGTCCTACTTTTCTGGCTCTTCAAAATCTTAGGGCAACAGAAAAAAGGAGAGTCTTTTAAAATTCTTTTTAAAAATTTTACTTCTGATATTAAAAAAATAATAATATAACCAATAGTTGTGGAATATTTAAAGAGAATTTAAAAAATAGCTTATGCACAAATGTTGTACAGCACACAGTAGGAACTTTTTAAAACAGTCAATAAGCATTTATTTAAGCACCTATTATGCGTCAAACAAAGGCAGAAAGGGATGAAGACAGAGATAGAAACAGAGTCAAAGACAGACAGACAGAGAGGAACAGAAACAGAGTGTGATAGAGACTAAGACAGAGGAAGACAGAAACAAAAAGAGAGAAACAGAGACACACATGAAAAAGAGAGATGTGACTGTAGGCCTGACAATATGGCGAGAAGCCAGAGAGAGATTAGTCCAGGCTGTTGGCCTGCTCATGAGTGAGAGAGGGAGGGATGGAAGAAAGGCAAGAGAGAAAGACAGAGAGAGAAAGAGAGAGGGAGAGAGAGAGAGAGAGTTATATTTGCATTATCCCTATAATCTTCCTACTAGTTCAAGTCATACATTTAGCTAAGGCAATTCACCAAAAATCCTATTTCTCTGTGCTGGAGTCTTCAAACCCTGCACCTCAAAGTCCCTTAAGTGTTAAAGGCAAAAATGCATATTCTGCATTATAAATTCCATCCCATATCTGATGGCCAATAGCTCCATTTAAAAATATCTCTGCTTTTTAAGCAACAGGTCAGTTGGAATCAAAGGAGTCTTAATCAGTTAACAACAGAAGCCAGCTCTTCAGTTCACCAAGCCTTTAATAATATTTGCCAGGCATTAGGAATACTAATACACACAAAAACAGACCCTGACCTTAGGGAGCTATCATTAATCAAACAATGAACAAGTTCCTACTAAGTACTAGGCTCTATGCCAGGTGCTTTTACATGGTACAATCCCATGTTATGACCCATTGATGCTCTCTTTAATTATTGTTCTGCCTAGAGCTGGAACTGAGGGCATGTATTATTATGTCCCCACTTGAAACAAGATGTTTCAACATAACCACCTCATATAATTCTAGGCAAAACTTAGAACTCATTCTTCATAAAATTCAAATATTAAATGTTATTTTAAGGCTTTGGGGGGTTTCCCAAATGTAACTAAGGCTCAAAGTCCATTTGCACAAGACTCCTCAGAGGTGGAGATTAATTACTCAGTGTTTTGCCTCTGTGTAAGGGGTAGAGCTAGGAAGGGCTTGGGAGAAGAGAGATCTCAGGATTCAGGATTCTAGTTTCAAGAGCAAAGACGTTGGCTTCTAAATTCTGAGCTCCTAACAGCCCCTCTCACACATAAGGAGCACTGAATAATCAATCTTCACCAAAAAGGAAATCTTGTGGAAATAAATTTTGAGCCAGGGTTACATTATTTCTATAAAGAACCTTTTTCTTTCCTTCTCCCAATCTATTTAACACTGCAGCTAGTTATCTCTTCTTTCCACCCAATATCTCATTCTTCTTCTTTTTCTCCTTTTGCTTATATAGCTAAAATTTGTTTATGCAATAAAAGCACATCCAAAGGGAAAGGCCTGAAATTCCCATAAGTCTAAGACCTCAAAGACAAATTTGACTAAAGTTCTCAAGACTTGAATTCTGGTGAGATTGTGGACATTCTGTACAGAGGAGGTGTCATATACGTGGCCAGATTAAAATGTAACTAGGAAATATTTAACAACATAAATAAAAATACAGTAAAACATGGTTAATGTTAATTTGTGGTTTTCTAAGTCTGGAGCTGAGGGCTGCAGGATCCTTGTGTACTTTAGTGGATCCCCCACCCCTACCCTCTCAGATGAGATCCATGCTTCATATTTTACTGGAAATATTGAGGCCATTTGCCAAAAGCTCCCTCTTTTCTCTTTCCCCTCATCTTACATCTCTTGACACCACTGCTTTATAGGATAATTGCATCATTTATGGCATAGAACACTCTTACACATATACACATGCATACATGTATGTATGTTTATACATGTACATGCATGTATATGTGTGCTGTATGTGTATGCATGAGTGCACACACGATGCACATTACATGCATTATCTCATTTGAGCCTTATAACAACCCTACGAAGTAAGTACTACATGTATTATTATCTCCATTTTATGGATGAGGAAATGGAGGTACAGAGAGATAAATGCCTATGATCACTCTATTTGTGTGCATGTTATGGGAAACAGAGCTGAGTAATTCTTATTAGGGCAGCTAGGTGGCCCAGTGGATAGAGTTCCAGGCCTGGTCTCAGGAAGACTCATGTTCCCGAGTTCAAATCTGACCTTAGAGACCTACTACTTGTGTCACTCTGGGCAAGTTACTTAACCCTTTGCCTCAGTTTCTTCATCTATAAAATAAGCTGGAGAAGGAAACGGCAAATCACTCCAGTATCTTTGCCAAGAAAACCCCAAATGGGGTCATGAAGTATTGGACATGACTAAAATGACTGAATAACAGTAAGACTTACTAGCTAACCTACCAATGATATCAGTTGTGAATCCAGATCCAACTCATTTCAATTGTCTAGCTCAGAGAGAAGAATAATAAAAAAGGTACATTTGAGGTTAGAAAACCTGAAAGCCAAAAGCAAACACGCAAAAACCCATACTAATTAATCATGATGCATCTACTTCCTTAAGACTAGCAGCTAGTTATTTGTTTAAATAGAATCACCTGAGATGTGATTGAGTATTTTTTTAGTTTCTTCTGTTGGATGAAAAGGACGTAACAGAAGGGGCTTTCCAATCCAATAAGCTTGCAACCATGGGAGTATGGATTGTTTAAAGCCCAAGGGAGTTCTTTGCAAGTGGTAGTTGACATCCTAATAACGATAAATAAAAAAGTTATGTGCTTTTGCACCTTTCCTTTGCCGAGCTCCAGAACTTAGCAAACAAACACATAGCTTTTTGTGAGGCAGTATGTTGTGATAGGAAGAATGTTAGAGCTGAAGACAGGATTTAAATCCCAATTCAGTCACTAAACTGACTGTGGATAAATTCTTTCAAGTCTCAGTTTCCCCATCCACAAAATGGAAATCATTATAATTTCTCCACAGGGTCGCTCCTCTGTTAGCCGCAAATCCCTAGGTCAGGGGTCCTTAATCTTTTTTGTGTCTTGGACTCCTTGGTCTTTCTGGTGGAGCCTATGGATCAGAGGTTTTCTGGTCCCCTTAACAGAAGGGGCACTCCTCAGAATAATGTTTTTAAATTCATAAAATAAAATACATAAGATTACAAAGGAAACTAATTATATTGAAAGTTATCAAAAAAATTTGAATAAGTTCACAGATTAAGAATCCACACACAAGATAAATGTGAGCTGTAATTTAATTGCACCGTACCTATTCCTCTATGTCTAAATGAACAATCAGAGGCACAAAGGACTTCAGTCACTAATTCAAGAAGGCAAGAAGACCAAAGAGGCCTTTCTCCTCAGTGGGCCTTTGTTTCCACATGGTTTCATTCCAGATTTCTGTAATATGTCACAGGTACTTTTTATATTCAAGCTTATCTATAAAGTCCTTCACGATCTGGCTGCCACCTTTACTTTTATTTCATCTTCACTTTTGTTTCACATTTCTTCCCTTCACATTTTCTGTTCTAGTCAAACTGATTTTGCTATCTGCTTATATAACATTCCATCTCCCATCTCCCACCACTCTGTCGTAAATGTTTTCCCTATGTCTAGAAGGGGGTTTTTTGGGGGTTGTTTTTAGGCTGAAAGTCTTGTGGCCACTCATGGCCTAATGCTGATCAGCACAGAAACTTTGACCTTCTCTGTTGCTGACCTGGGCCAGTTCAACCTTCCTTAGGTAACCTGGTGATCCACCCCCCTGACCCCTACTTTCAGGAGCTCACCGTACTGGTGTGAGATTTAGTGCAGATACCCAATTAGCTTTAGACCTAATACAGTTCAGAACTCCAGAGCTCAAGGAATCCACCAGCCTTAACCACCATTATTGCCCCACCCCAGTAGCAGTGATTACAGGTGTATGCTATTATATATGGCCATGTCTGAAATGTACTAACTCACTCCCTCTTCACCTGTGCCTCATAGAATCCCTAGATTCCTTCCAACAAAGCTGAGGAACCACTTCCATACACAAGGCTTTTACCTCCACAGTTATTAATGCTCTCTCCCACTTGAAATTATTTTGTATTTGTATAACCTATACCAAACTTCTCACCATCTCAAGGAGTGAGAAGGAAAGGGAAGGAGGGAGAGAATTTGGAACTCAAATTTTTAAAAAAATGTCAAAATTGTTTTTACATGCAATTGGGAAAAATAAAATATCTTAATAAAGAAATTATTTTGTATTACTTTGTATATTTTGTGTTACCTTGTAAGTATGAGCCCCACATACAATGTGGATAATATAGATTTTTTCATTCTTATTTGCTCATTTATAGTTAATCAATTCCTCAACTTGCCAGCTGACATGTTCTCTTTTTGTTTTGTTTTGTTTTGTTTTATTTTTTCCCCCAATCAGCAAAAATCTGTTTCTCTCCTTCCCCTTCAACCGAAAATGAAACTTCTTTTACAAAAGTATAGTCAAGCAAATCAGATTTTCACATTGGCCAAGTTCAAAAGAAGATCTATTATAATATATAATTATGTATTATATAGTTATATACAATATTATGAGAGAGAGAGAGAGAGAGAGAGAGAGAGAGAGAGAGAGAGAGAGAGAGAGAGAGTCAGTCTCATTCTGCCCTCTGAATCTTTCCTTTTTTTTAACCAGAAAGTAGATACCATGTTTCATCATTAGTCCTCTGGAGTCATGCTTGGTTCCTAAATCTTTCAGAGATAAGAGTTTCTAAATCTTTCACAGTTGTTTGTCTTTACAATAACATTGCTGTTTAACTTTTTCTCCTGCTTCTGTTTGCTTCACTGTACATCAGTTCATACAACTCTTCCCAGCACAATAGCACAATTTCTTACAGCACTATCACACATATATATCATGACTTGTTCAGTTATTCTCCAAATAATAGGTACCTCTCCAGATTCCTATTTTTTCTCACCTCAAAAAGAGCTATAAATATTTTTGCACATTGTAAGGTAACATTTATTTTCCTTAGGACTATTCTCTCTTAATCTTTCTTTGTTGTTGTTCAGTCAAACTCTTCATGACCCCATGTGTCTTACTCTTCATGACCCCATTTGGGGTTCTCTTGGCAAAGATATTGGAGTGGTTTGCCATTATTTTACAGACAAAGAAACTGAGGCAAAGATGCTTAAGTGACTTGCCTGGAATCACCCAGTTACATGTCTGAGGCCAGACTTGAACTCAGGAGAATGAATTTTCCTGACTCTAGGCCTGGCACTCTATCCACTGAGCCACCAATTCCCTCTGTCTTACTCTACCCTTCCTCTAATTCTTCTTCCCTCTTCTCCTTTTCCCTCCTAATTCCCAACTGAGTAAAATGTATTTCTGTACCCAATTGTGCATGGTTGTATTCTTCCCTCCTTTGACTAATTCAGATGAGAATGAGATTGAAGCGTCAACTGCTCCCCACTTCCTCCTTGTTTGTATTGACTTCTACTTGTGCACTATGATTATTTGAAATGATTTCCCCTAACCTTCCTTTCTCTTCTCCCTTTTAGTGTATTCTTTTTCTCCTCTCTTTCCATCCTTCTGTTAAGGTCATTTAGATATAAAAGAACCATTATTAAGACTTTTGTCTAATTAGACTCACTCTATGGCTCCTAATGATTATAGAGTTCAGAAAGGACATACACTACATATATATGTATATATGTATGTATATGTACACACATATGTGTATGTGTATATATGTGTGTGTGTGTATATATATATATATATATATATATATATACATATATATAAAATCACCTCCCCAAATTAGAAAGTAGTTTATCCTTGTTTCATCCCTTATGATTGCTTATCCATGTTTACCTTTTTATATTTCACTTAATTGCTGTGTTTGAACTTCTAAGTTTCTATGTAGCTATGGTCTCTTCACCAGGAATGAAGGAAATCTACTTCATTAAAGATCCATTTTCCTCTCCATATGGTTATATTCAGCTTCTCTGAATTATTCTTAATTGTAAGCCTATTTCATTTTCCTTCTGCAATGTCATATTCCAAGCTCTATGTTTCTTCATGGTGGTGGGTGCTAAATCACATGTGATACTGATACTGACTATGGCTCCTTGGTATTTCGATTCTTTCTTTCTGGCTGGCTACAGCATTTTTTCTTTGACCTTGAAATTCTGGATACTGGCTAAAATGTTTTTGGGAGTTTTCATTTTGGGGTTTCTTTCAGGAGGTGACTCATGGGTTCTTTTTACTTCAACTTTGCCTCTGGTACTAAGAGACCTGGGCAGTTTTCTTTTAAGATTTCTTGAAATATAATATCTAGGCTCTTTTTTTCAGTCAAGTTTCCAATGATTCTTAAATTTTTTTTTCTACTCAATTTGTTTACCATGTCAGTTGTTTTTGGTGTTAGGTACTTTACATTTTCTTCTATTTTTTATTTTAAAAAATATTTGTCTCATGGAATAATTTACTTTTACTTGGTCTGTTCTAATTTTATTTGCTTGGGCAAGGCTTTCTTGTGCCTTTCCAATTCTTTCTTTCATAACTATAATTTCTTTTCCCATTTTTTTTGAGCACTCTCATTTTGTTAAAAAAAAATTTAACTCTTTTTTCTTAAGCTCTTACTTCACCTCTTCTAGTTATAGTTGAATTCATGCCCAAGCTGTATTTTTATTTGAGGCTTTGCTTATAGATGATTTGGAGTCATTCCAAATTCAAGCACCTCATAGAAAGACATTTTTTTCAACTAACAATTCAAACTACTAGTGCACCTCTTCCTCTCTGCATCTTCAATTCAATAAATTCAATAAACATGTATTAACCACCAACTATGTGTAGACACTGCACTCAGCACTAGGGATACAAATAAGAAAAAAAAATAGTCCCTGTCTTCAAGGGGCTTCCAATCTAATGGGGGAAGACAACATGCAAAAAAAAAATCCAGGTGTGGGGAGGCCACCAGGAAAACTTGGAGCTGGGCCAACATCATGTTACGTGGAGTCCAAACCAACCATAGCTGAAGATGGAAAGTGGAGAGTTTGTTTAAATATACAGTAACATTGTGTGAGAACCAAATAAAATAGGCATAACATTTCTCTTCATGGCCAAAAATGTTCAGTCCCCTGAAAATTATTTAGTGGTACCTCAAATTCTCCTTAAATTTTACCACATGGTAGTAATGGGGAGTAAAGCTGGCTGAACACTTGCTCTGTTACTCTCTTTCCAAACAGGAAAAAAGGGAAATGATCTGAATCCACCCAGATTACACTTTTTTCCTTCTACTGGGTAGACTCAGGAATATAACTTTCCCTTTGGTCTGTGCTTCTTTTCCTAGCTCCTTCCCCTTCACATCAAAGGCTGAAGTTTTGCCTAAGGCCTTTCAATTTTGAGTAACCACTCCCAGCTCCAGGATTTGAGTTCATTTTAGTCTACTTGCAAAATGCGCCCCACCCCCACCCCCAAGCATGTGGTCCATACGAATCACTTTCTTTGCTATGTTGGGTAATTCATATGAGACAAAAAACAACATTAAAAAGAACATAACATCTCAAAGCCCCAAGTTAGGGAAAAAATGCAGATACTCAGATAGAGGTTTAGATCTCTGCTTTATTTAAGTTCTGTGAATTTCCAACCAACCCTTGGCTTCCTCCTTCCTCTTTGCCCAGCACAAATGGAATATACAGACATGGAGTATAAGCCTTCATGATCCACCATGAATTTTTCTATAAAGTAAAAATTAGTATAAAGAAAAAGATTAGACTAAAAAGGGTTTTTTTTAAATTACATAACAATGTCTGTTATCAAATAAACAAAGAGAAGGGGAATCTGGAGAGAAGAAACCATTTAGAGCTTCTCTGGCACCTTGAAGTGGTGATTACAATCAGCAGCCTTGGCCTGGATTCTTTGTTTAAGGATGGAAGTAGAGACCCGAGGGTTTATTGTAATTATCCCCTTAGCTGCTATCTACTCCCCCCACTCTTCTCCTTCACTCTCCCACAAGCAGATTGCTTGCCAGTGTGCTTCATCATCTCCGCTCCATCTATCTCATTTCTCTGGCACAGTGTGTATACCTCTTTTTAAGACTTTAGGGTATGACTCCAGTCTGCTTCCCAGTTGAAAGACTGTGACTGTCCAAATCTCTCAGGGATATAAATGAACACTTGTCCCTCTGAACTATGAATCCCAGAAAGTCAATCAGTTCTCAATTCCTTATTAGAGATATTATATAAAATATACATGTCACAATGCAAAGCACCATTTGACAATTTGATTTATATGTGGAGGAAAACAATATGAAAATGGCAATAGCAATAATGAAAATAATTAAATAGGATCAAAACAATATGGCATTAGTAATTGTCATAATAATAGTTAAAAGAATAATGTATACATGATATAAAAAATGTGAAACATTATATATAATTCAACAATGAATTACATGTATCTGACGGAGTAACCATTCCTCCTGAAATATCGTAACTTTATCTATTTATGTGTTGGAAAGATCTAATCCATTTTGACCTACTTGTATTTCTCTATCTGTAAGTAAATTGATTGATATTATAAACTTACTACCATTTTTAGCTTCTGTGGCTTGCTTCTTTATCCAAAGGAATTCCACAGCCAAGGTTCTAGGCAAGAAAGGTACTGTCTCTGGGCTCAACTGTCCCCCCCCATATATGAACTGGGGTCCTCCTCAGTCCCAAGCAAAGTTATTGGATTTCTATATGTAGTGTCATTAATGTAAAACACAAAGTACTATTTTTCTCAAGAGTATTCTGTACTGACCAGAAAGAAAAAGAAGCTGAGCTTCAGCATTCTTGAGATGCTGTTTCAATGTATCAGGGTTGCTTTTTTAAAATTTTTAAATAGATTTTTATTGATTTTTTAAAAATGTTAGAGATTGCTTCATCCCTGAAGGAAGTGCAGGAGCCATTCCCAGGTCCAAACTCAATTCTGATCAGCATGGAAGCTTGATATGTCCTGTTTTTCCAACCTGTGCCAGTTTGCCCCTCTTTGGGCAGCACGGTGGTCCTCCACTCGCAAGGGTTTGCCATATGTTGATGCCACACTCTTGTATCTTTCCTGAAGCTCAGAACTCCCAAACTCAATCAAGTCATCAGCTTCAGCCTTCCCCAGTAGCAGGGATTATAGGTGTGATCTGACCCAAAATCTTCTGTTTTCATTTCATCTAGATTTCTGCCTTTATCCTACCTCCTCTCTTCCAAAGAGTTTCCTTATAACAAATAATATTTTTAAAGGAAAAAAGGAAGAGGAGGAAAATATTTAGAGATACAATGAACACATCAAATAAATAAATCCTGATTTATATATATCCTACAACCCTTCACGTTTTACCAATTTCTTTTGAGCACCAAGAAGTTTTTTGTATCAAGTGGATGTCTTGTTGCATTTCTTTTAAAAGTATGCCTTTGTTCTACCCACTTTCCAGGTTCTTCAGGTGAGATATCTATCTCACATTTAAGCTTTTCTATCTGGTTATTAAATTTCTCAAATATTTTCTTAATACTCAAATTTTGATGACACTGGGAAAGTCATTTAACCTCTGCTGCCCCCATTTTCTCAGTAGTCACACACACACACACACACACACACACACACACACACGTATATATGTATGTATGTATGTATGTATGTATGTCAGAAGAAGTGATACAAGGGCACTCTTAAAGTCTCTAAAGAACTTTGGAATCAACTATGAGACATGGGAGACACTGGCATAGGACCTCCTAATATGGCATGCCCTCATCAAAGAAGGCACTTGTGCTCTATGAGCAAAGCAGACTTGCAGTAGCTTAAAAGAAAAGTGAGATGTGCAGATTTAGAGACATCTCCACTCCAAATGTTCATATGGACTATTTGTGCCCAAGATGTGCAGAGCCTTTTGAACTCATACTGGTCTGATTTGCCAGTTGGACACACAGTACCTTGATTCCAACATGGTGAAGTCATTTTGGTCCTCTCCGAGAATGAAGGACAACACCACCGTATATGTGTGTGTGTGTGTGTGTGTGTGTGTATGATATCATACACACATTTATATACATAGATGTAAATACACACGTTATCAGTTAGGTGGCACAATGAATAACGTTGTTGCACCTGGATTCAGGAAGATCTGAGTTCAAATTAGGCCTCAGACATTTACTAGCTGTGTGACCCTGGCAAGTCATTTAACCCTCTTTGCCTCAGTTTCCTCATGAAGCTGGAGAAGGAAATGGCAAACCACTGCAGTATCTTTGCCAAGAAAACCCTAAATGAGGTCATGAAGTTGGATATGACTGCAACAACTCAGCAACAATATGTGTGTGTTTGTACACATATATACGAAAATGTATATTTCATTTGTTGTTTACATTCAGGACAAAAATATATTTTAAAAAGGAAAAAAAAGTCTGCTAGATGGTCGGTAAGAACTGTAAAATGGAAGGGAAAGGAATATGCATTTAGGAAGTGCCTACTATGTTGCCGGACTGAGCCATTCCCAGACTTCATGTCTTGCCACAGGACCCTCATGACTCTGGAGGAGAAAGTGAGGCTGATGACTGCACAGCCATGCCTCGTTTAAATCCCATTCACTTGCAAGTCAAGACATCACTCTGCTGATGTCATTGGTCCTCTTTAAGAATGAAGGACCACCAGCTGGATGGCACAGTAGATAGAGCTCTGGCCTTGGAGTCAGAGGACCTGAGTTCAAATCCAGTCTCCCATAACACACAACACTTACTGGTGGTGTGACCCTGGGCAAGTCACTTAACCCCGATTACCTAGCAAAAAGCAAAACAAAAAAACCCAAAAAGCAAAACAAAACAAGAATGAAGGATCACCACCAAGAACAATGCTATGTTCTAGGCACTATACTAAGTCCTTTACAAGTACTATCTTATTTGATTCTCACAACAGCCCTGGGAGGTAGATGCTATTTTCATTTTAAAATTGAGGAAATTAAGGCACACAGAGATTAAGTGATATGCCCAAAGTCACACAGATAGTATCTGGGACTAAACTTTAATTCCGGTCTTCCTCACTGCAGGCCCAGGTCTCTGTCCACTGAGCACTATGGAGCAAAGTAGTTTGTAAAGCATTAGCAGTGGAGAGTGGAAGGTTTTCAATAGGAACATTTCAAGGGCCCTCTATAAAGAGATGGTTCAGCAATGGACATTAATATCTGATGAGAGGGCAAGAAAAAAAAAGACTAAAGTCAGCAAAATTCATAATGAGAAAGTCAAAAGATCCAAGTCTGTTCACAGGGCTTTGTGTAGTTTCTCAGGATTAGAGATCTAAGAGGACCCAGTGTGTGTAGAAATGAACCTAAAGCTTCTTCCTGAAATCACCAGTGGGTCAGTGCCATGAAAGGTTCTGACTTGTCTAAACTGAGGTCAGCTGATGAGAAAGATTTTAGTTTCCCTTATTTCCTCCAACCCTCTCAACTGTTTGCTATTCCATCTCCCCACCCTCAAGCACCTTGTTTCTTCTTTTCTTTTCTCCATTTTTGCCAAGTTTTACCAGCAAAATGGCAACTGACACAATGTTCTTGTATTTACTGGCAAATCAAAAGCACTGCTTCCGTCTTCAGTTAGTATCAGGTCTTTTCAGTCAGAAAAACCAACTAGTGATTTTTCAGATTTTCTGTGAGCTTCCAGTTCTTAATACCATGTCTTTTGCTTCTCTCTAATTTCTATCTATGACTTCAAGATTTGGAAAAATAATAGTAACAGCTAGAATGCATGTAGTGCATTAAGGTTTGCAAAATACTTTAAAGCATACCACATTTGATCCTCATGACAAACTTTTAAATCAGATGCTGTTATTATCCCCATTTTTTGGTTGAAAAAACTGAGGATCAGAAAAGTGAAGTGACTTGGCCAGGGGTCATAAACCTAGTGTCTGAGAGGGTTTGAACTAGTTTTCTGGCTCTAAGTCCAATACTCTATCCACTGCACCACCTGGCTGTCAGATAAAACTGCACTACTTCAACATTGAACTGTACTTCCAAAGCTTTCCTCATTTAAAATGCATTTTCAAGATACCACAACTAAAAATTACAAATAAAACATCAGTAACTGTGACCTAACTATGGTAGCCAGAAATCTAAAGATGAGCCTTACTGCTTGGTGTTAAGCCTTTTCCAGTGAAGAAAAATCTATTATCTAAGAGATCCTATTCCAATCATATCAATGCCCTTGTTTTATTCTTATTGCTTCTTTGCTATCAAAATTTCTTCTGCTGTTTTCCCAATCTTAAAATGAAAAGAAAGTAGCTTGAGTGTTTTTGTTTTAATAATCACAAGCTGAAAGCCTTCCACAATCTTTAAGATACAAGTATATTTCTTGGAAAGGATGTCTTATAAATTCCTTGTGTTGATCACTACCCCCTTCCCCTCTCCACCTCCAATTCTCTCCCCAATGGCTTTAGTATTAAAAAATCTCCAATTTTAGGCTATCAAGTAACGGTAGATTCAGGTCTTCCTCACTGCAGGCGCACCTCTCTATCCACTGGTTCTCAAGTTGAGTTTTGATAGTAAGAAGTCTCTTCCAAATATTCTGTGCATATACCAAGGTTTTCTCCCTTTACCAGGAAGGTGTCAAATCACAAACGTCATTATGACACAATATTCTGGAGATCCTGGTTTGATTTAAAACTGACTCATGGGCAAAGAAGACTTTCCTAACTCCTGCCTCTCCATCTACTGATGGAGTTACATTTGCCTCATCCTCACTAAAGATATTAGTAAGATTTTAAGAATAAATATCTGTAATGTACTTTTAAATATCCAATTACTTCCAAACCTTCACCTTCCCAAAAATCACATTTACTTGTGTAGCACCTGAAGGTTTACAAACTACCTTCCTCATGAGGTTCAAGTACTCCCATTTAAAGGTGAGAAACTGAGGCAAAAGGGGCAAAATGGCTTTTTTGCCTAGGCTCCTAGCGTCATGGCCAGACCTCAAATGTAGGACTGCTGATCTCACTGTTCTTTTCCCTCCTGCCATACTAATTCTTCAACCTCTTTCTTGAAGCACTATTTGAGGACATGAGGCAGTAATTGTTCATTTGCTGAATCAAAAGCAAACCAAAGCTTATTACTTGTTGGGTACACTTTAGAATTCCTTTGTGGTTTAAATATTTTATAAGTCAGTGACAGCTTTGATCATGATGGAACAGATGAACTCAAAGGGCCAAACATCTAAAAGAAGCAAAAAGAAATGGATTCAACAGAATTGTTTGCACCAAAGGGCTACTGTTCTAAGATTTTCTCTAGCTTCTTTTCTGATTTACAGTTTTTGAAGAAGAAAATAGCTTTGATGTTTCAAATTCTTTGCAGGAAAAAATTCACAAGAGAATTTCAGGAACTGCTAAAAAAACTGAGTTAACTTGAGCATAATACTTAAGTCACTAGATCTGGTAACTTGAAAGGATCTTCTTTCTCTAGGTTAGGTCCAAGTAAATGCCAACATCACCACTGTATCCATAGACTGTATTCTCCAACATTTCCAGACAAAGGGAACTTCCACTGATCAACAGGAATAACCTCTGTCATACTTCCCAGTATTGCATTTTGTGGTGCTTATAGAAGCATTTCTCCCAAAGACTACAGTGATCATGTCGCCTACATAAGGCCCAAAACCATTAACAGACCAAAGGACCACAAAATATTGCAGCTACATTTAAGGGGGAAAGATTTTTAATCAAGCAAGCAGAAAGCATCTTTGGAAGTAAATTAGCCTAATCCTGTTTACAGATGGTATCCATGGAATCTTGTCCAATTGTAGGCTTTCCATTTTCTTGCTAAACTTAAGTTAGCTTTCAAGAAACAAATGTTTCCTTGTACTTGATCAGCAGACACAAAAAAATATATTCAGCCTCTAAGGTTCTGAAATGCTTGATATATATTATAAGTATTTTTAATACAAAGTGAAAAGAGTATTGGCTCAAAGTCTGGGGACTTCAAATCTTTTTCTATGATTACTATCTATATGACTGAGAAAAATCACTCAACTTCTCCATGTCCATTTTCTCATGTGTAAAAATGAAAGGGTTGGGCTAAATAGCCCTTGAGGTTCCTTTCAACTCACAATCTATGATTTTAGAAAAATCTCATAAAAATTTTTAGGTTTTTCTTGTCTCTACACAGTGCTTTTTGTGTGCAAATATTGTTTATATTACACATAAACACACTATCCCAATTAGTTAATATTGGAGTAAAAGGAGTGTCCTAAACAATGATAGACAAGTTCAACTATCAAGGATTTGAAGTTTTCATAAAGGAGAAAGACTTTTGGCTAACCATGCCCAAAGTCTTTCCTTCACTCGCTATATATGTAGTAAGGTACATAACAGTACATACCTTACTAAATATTAACATATTGCCTCACCCTTTGTCTTCAATATCACATAGTCTGTGACCCAAAACTAATGAAAACAAATCAATTTGTAGCTATTTCCTCCTACTTAGATGTTTAACAATGTGAAGGCAAAAGCAAAGAAAACTTCTTGAAAAATTTTTAATTCACATATGTGGACTTTCCTAGCATTTACCCATTTCACTCATCTGGCACCTTACCATGAGTGATCTGTCTCACATTCTTATATTATTATTTAATACTTCAGGTTTATGTTTTGTCTTACCACTAAGCTTTCAGAGCAGGAACCATTTATTGTACTTCTTTTTTTATCTCCTATATTGCCTACACAAAGCAGCAACCATTTATTGTACTTCTTTGTTATCTCCCATATTGTCTACACATTATATGTTAGGTGTCCAATAAATAGTCATTGAACGAAGATTTAGATAGCTTTTATGGATTTTCTCCCTTTGTTCTAAAAATGCAAATCTGAGTTGTACCACAATGTCAAATGAGAATTCTGTACTGATATTTGAAGAACTCAATACAACAATGGCAAAAGTTCCCTCTGTGGCTCTGATCATATTTTGACATCTTGGATTCATGTCTACTTATCTGTAATCTTCTTATTCTCAAGAAACAAAACTTGTTAAGGGAATAGTGACAGAAAAAAAAACACCGAAAGAAAAGTGTTTACAAGTGTAATCATTTCAGATTAATAAAGTATGGAGTTTATTTAGCCTCATACCTGAGGCTATCACTGATGTAAAGGAAAAAAAAATTTGAGAAACAACACGAACATAATTCTTATGATTACAGCTACCAGATTATAACCAATCACAGAAATCATGTTCCATTTTTTTATGCTATACAAAATGCAAAACAATAACAACTAGAAAACACACTGTGTGAAGCACCTGAAAATGGAAATGATATTACGTCTATGTACTCTGAACACATACTACACTGGCTTTAAATTCCCTCACTTTTAAATTTAGACCCTACCCTGGGCCTGCACAACCTGCGGCCCTCAGGCATGCCGAAGGATTTCGGGGGCCCCATGAAAAATGTAGGGGATGTTGTCCTCCACGTTCTTCACAGGCCACTCGAAATCTTTTGGAGTGCCGCAGGTTGTGCAGGCCTGCCTTACACAGACATAACCGTACATATTTTTTTAGAACAGGGAAAGATCACAAGGAATTTTCCTTTTCAATGAAGTATACATATTGTATTCATTCCCCCTCAGAAAACAGTGGGATGTCTCAAGGTTCAAACTGATACTAAAAGTCAGAAATTTCTGCAATTTTATTCATGTTTTTACATTTCAAATTAGATCAACTAAGTTATTCAGCTTAAGCTACAAACAACTTCACAATTATATAGACTCCGGATGCTCTTCAAAGCGCGCTATCCTTATTAAAAGCTAAAAACTGCTCTTACTTCCTTTTGAAATACGGGACTGGAATAGTCTCATTCTTAGAAACTTGAGCATTTGATTTGGAGTCAGAGGACCTAGTTGTTCAAATCTTGCTTTTGTTGCTTACTAACTACATGACCTTTTTTGTTGTTACTGAGTCATTACAATCTCTTCTTGACCCCATTTGGGGTTTTCTTGGCAAAGATAATGCAGTGGTTTGCCATTTCCTTCTCCAGCTCATTTTAAAGATGAGGAAACTGAGGCAAAGACAGTTAAGTGACTTGCCCAAGGTCACACAGCTAGTAAATGTCCGAGGCCCGATTTGAACTCAGGTGCTCCTGTCTCCAGGCCCAATGCTCTATGCACTAGGACACCTAGCTGCCCCATGTGACCTCAGGGTCACTTAATCTCCCTGAGCCTCAGTTTCCTCATCTGTAAAATGAATGATTTGGACCAGAAGACCTCTAAGGTCCCTTCAAGCTTTAAATCTCTGATCTATGATCATCCTCAAGACTAAAAATAAATCACTGGCACAACAAAGAGCAATGTATTTCAAGTCAGATGACTTAAACTTGACTATAGGCCTTTGCTACTTGCTACCTGTGTGGCTTTTGGCAAATCAAATCCCCTCTCTTGTTTCTTAGTTTTCTCATCTGTACAATAAGTGGGGTGGGGGGCCTGGATAATGTCAAAGCCTTCTTCCATGGCTGAATTCCTGTGACCCTCTCCAGAACATAAATTTTCTTCTTCCTAAAACATTAAAGCCAACAAATAAGGAAAACGTATTCCAAAGATAAAGAATATATACAGTAAGATGTGTTTTAAGGATATGACTTAAAAATTTAATGAAGAAAAGGCATTTAAGATACAATGAAAAAATGTGCTAGAATAGAGCATCCAAGAACGTTAGCATAGCTATTATTTAAGCAAATAGGCAGCACAGCACAATGTACAGAGAGGTGTCAAGCCCTCCTGGCTGTCTGACCCTGGGCAAGTCCCTTAGAGAACTGCCTTGGGGCATCAAGAGCTCAAGCTGCAGCCAACCTGGGTTAGTAAGTGGAGGTAGCTTCTTCACTGGGGAACTCCTTACACTATGAAATCAGTAGCCCAGTCCAATAGACTATGTTTGTAGGAAAATAAAATAATCTTTAAAAAATACCACTAAACAGCAACAGAAGAGTCTGTTTAATTTGTTTTTAATATCTCTAATAAATATTTCTAATCCTTCCATAAAAGTACGTTACAGTTCTACAATTTATTGCAAACAGATTTCTTATCTGTTGATATTCAAACTATAACACATATTATTTAATTATTGGCACTATTTACTCTACAGCACAATGGAGAATGCTTTTTTAAATAAAGAAAAAATAGCAATTCAGTGGGGAAAATGTCAAATAAAAGGTCCTTTTCCAAAGACAATTACATATCTACATCAACAGTTACATTAAAAATGCTAATTTCTGAACAGGCACAGGATTAAAAAGTCATGATGAAAGTTAGCCAGGTTTTGTCCAGAAATGTGATATATACTGCACAGTTTATTCATTCACTCATTTATTTATTTATTTATTTTTAGCAAATCCTAGTTTGCCAAGCTTCAGAAGGCAAAAGCCTAAAAGTATAAGTTTCAGAGTTGTCCAACTAGTTAGTCTTCTTGCCCAGAAGAATCTGGTGACTGGTAATACTTTGCAAGAGAGCACACTGTCACCAATGTTTTTGTTGTTAATTAATCCATCAAAACAGCAACATTCATGTCCTTAAGATGCCAGGCCTAGCAAGAAGCCTCCCACAAATCCGCTGGATACCACTATATTCTGTTTGATAAATTCTGTTGACTAAAAAAAAAAAATACTTTTGTTAGTTGCATACTATTAAAACATAAAATTACTTGACATTTTCTAGCCTTATTCAATTTCAATGAAAATGAGTTCTCACAGAACTTTGATATTAGAGAAATAAAATTTTAGAAAATGAGAGACATAGGTATCTACAAAAGTACAAGATCTTTATGTTTTCATTTCAAAAGTGCAGGACCCTTAGCTTATTTCGAGGCATGATGGTAACTATGGATCGTACCTTGAATATAGTGAGTGAGACTGCCCTAAGAGGCCATTTGTTAACCATCAACTCAAACTTCAAAGATATGTGGTTTAATCAGCATGGGTATTGTCTTCATTGCTACAGATAACAACTCTTCAAATAATTTAGAACATGGTCTTTAAGATTTACTGTGCCTCTAAAATTCAGCACCATGACAGTGATGAAACTCTTCAAATCAGCTGATTCAGCCCACTAAAGTTCTACTCTAATATTAACTATTAAATAAATTTCCACATTGTGCACACTCTCATTTTATTGGGAATAAAGGAGAAACATGTATGATGAAAAAGCTTTAAAAGGCAACTATTAAGTGCTCCAATACACCTATGAATATCAGTAAAATGAATTTAAGTCTTTTAGGCTCATTTTGTGTTGACTCCAACTAAGTAAAGATAAGATACTGAGCTGGGGACACAGTGACCAAATTTTCAGTACCACTGCTTCTGGAAAGGATGTTGACTGATTTGATTAGATCAAATGGATATCCCTGTCATTTCATTTACCAAAATGTCTCCCTGATCACTATTCCCCTACATTTTCTGTCTTCATCTAATAAAATGCAAGCTCCTTGAGGGCAAGTCCTATTATACTTTCTTGTATTTATTTGTATTTCACTTAAAAAATTCCCTCATATACAAGAATATTTTATCTTACCTCTTCAATGATGGTATTGATTTCAGGTGCAGCTTTATTTGCTCTTTTTTTAATCTGTCTTTTTGCTTTGTTTACATCTTTTTCAACTCTCTTCCAGTCAACTTGCACATAGCCACTGTGACTGGCAATCTAGGAAAATTGAACAAAATGATAAAATGGTATTAAACCAGTCAATCTGCTAAGCCATTCATTAAAGTTCCACTGCTGTTGAAATTATTACAACAGATTATTAAATAGAGCTACTTATGGTGTTCGTGTATGGGAAGCCTTTGCTATAATATGAACATTCTAAAGTAACTCCGAAGTTACTTCCTTTGGGGAAGAGAGCTGGACATTGTGAAAATACAGACATTTGAATATACAATTACTAATGTGAAGGGAAAAAACAGAGTTGATAAGATCTTTCCTTACTGCTATAAAAGCCCATCTTAAACTAACTTACTCCTGAAGGTAGAATGTAAAAATGTGGCAAAATTATGCTCTACCTAGTTTTTCATTGCATAAATCCTTTAAGCACAATTATAAGTAAATGCTTATTGTACAAAAAAAAATATAACATGGTAGAACTGAAGCACCATTATATTTGTGGATTAGAAAATATTTGCATATAAACAGGAGCACTTTAGAATACTCAAACAACAAAATCAGAAAATCAGACAAGCAGTAAATAACCCAGCCATATCATCTATTAAGAACCTCTTCTTAGAGTACATTCTATGTAAATCAATTCTTTGGGCTTTTCAAATAATGAAAATATCTGATGTCATACACAAAGGATGATTCTGAATCCTGGACATTCTTCTATCAATGTCACCCTCTGAAGAATGTATTTACCTACAATTCTTCTTTATATTCTTTTACTACGTCTCTAAAAACAACGTAAGAAATATATACTGTGTAGATCAAGTAGAAGATCAAATCTTTTTTTGGCAGAAACGTTTAGATAGCCAGCACGAAGTTGATGATAAAGTTCAGTGTTTAGTGTCCAATCCATGAACTCAAAAGATCTGCTACTTAACTCGAATCAGGTTTTGCAAGATTTATATTTGCTGCTGCATTTACTTACCGGTTTCTGATCATGCAAACCCTATGAGGGGGGCATATCTCTTTTGTGTATGTATATGGCTATAATTCTTATAGGGAATCAAAATGTTTCCTACACCAGTTTTCTTCCTGCCAACTTCACTAAAGTATAATTGCTTTTTTTTAAATTTTATTAATTTATTTTGATTTATCACAATCACTTCCATATGCTTTTGAGTTTAAAATTTTTCTCCCCCTTCCTCCCCACCACCCTCCCCAAGACGGTGCACAATTTCATATAGGCTATACATTTGCATTCCTATTAAGCATATTTTCACATTAGTGAAGTTGTAAGTAAAAATTAAAACCAATAGGAGGAACCATTAGGAAGAGGAAACAAAACTCAACAGAAGAGAAAAAAAATGATAGCGATTCAGCTTCCATAGTTCTTTCTTTGGATGTGGATAGCATTTTCCAACATGAGGCCTCTGGGGATGTCTTAGATCCTTGCATTGTTGAGAAGGGTTAAGTTTATCAGTATTAGTCATTGCACAACGTGGCTGTTACTACGTACGACGTTCTCTTGGTTCTGCTCACTTCACTCAGCATCAGACCATACAAGTCTTTCTAGGTTTTTCTGAAGTCAGCCTGTTCTTCATTTCTTATAGCACAATAGTATTCCATTACATTCATATACCACAACTTGCTTAGCCATTCCCCAATTGATGGGCATCCTCTCAATTTCCAATTCTTTGCCACCACAAAAAGAGCTGCTAGGAATATTTCTGTACATGTGGGTCCTTTTCCCATTTGTATGATCTCTTTGGGATATAGCCCTAGAAGTGCTATTGCTGGGTCAAAGGGTATGCACATTTTTATAGCCCTTTGGGCATAGTTCCAAATTGTTCTCCAAAATGGTTGGATCATTTCACAACTCCATCAACAGTGCATTAGTGTCCCAATTTTCCCAGATCCCCTCCAACATTTATCATTTTCCTGTTTTGTCATCTTGGCCAATCTGATAGGTGTGATGTGGTACTTCAGAGTTGTTTTGATTTGCATTTCTCTAATCAATAATGAGTTAGAGCATTTTTTCATGAATATAGATGGCTTTAATTTCTTCATCTGAGAACTGTCTGTTCATATCCTTTGACCATTTATCAACTGGGGAATGGCTTGTAGTCTTATAAATACCTTAATTCTCTATATATTTTAGAAATGAGGCCCTTATCAGAGAGACTGGTTGTAAAAATTCTTTCCCAATTTTCTACCTTCCTTCTAATCTTAGTTGCATTGGCTTTGTTTGTGCAAAAACCTTTCAATTTAATGTAATCAAAATTATCCATTTTGCTTTTCGTAATGTTCTCTATCTCCTGTTTGGTCATGAATTCTTCTGTTCTCCATAGATCTGATAGGTAAACTATTCTTTGTTCTCCCAGTTTGCTTATAGTATCAGCCTTTATATCTAAATCATGAACCCATTTTGACTTTATTGTGGTATATGGTGTGAGATTTGGGTCTATGCCTAGTTCCTGCCATACTCTTTTCCAGTTTTCCCAGCAGTTTTTTTCAAAGAGTGGGTTCTTGTTCCAGAAGCTGGGGTCTTTGGGTTTATAAAATAATAGATTACTATAGTCATTTACTACTGTGTCTTGTATATTTAACCTATTCCACCGATGCACCACTCTATTTCTTAGCCAGTACTGTGAGAGATGATCTCTCAGAAGTGAAGCTTCCTCAAAGGGTCATTAGTTCTTGTTAATGGTTCTGGTATCGTTGCTTTTGAGTGGTACATGGGTACCAAGACTAAGTGAAGACCCCTCAGAATACAAGACCCCCTCCCCTAGCCTTCTGCCTCCCCTACTCTTAGATAGTGTTAGCAGAAATTCCTGAGCCATAACAGCATCCTGTCTATCTCATCCTCTAGCTAGTTATATGACCTTGGGTAAAAGGCTGCTGAAACTGGGAGGCCCTGAAAAGGGGAACATGCTAACATAATTTCTATACCTCTTTGTTCTCTCTGTTACTGGGATAGTTTTTACAGGGAATAGATTGTACACCTGAGGCTCAGCCAATGAGCCGACGGGATGGCGTTAGGGTGGGCTACTGCGTTAGGGTCTTATATAATCTTGCCTTAAACAAAGCGCACTCACACTCTCAGGGCAGCTTAGGCAGCACAGGGGTGCACTTTCTCGAGAAAGTCAATAAAGAGATCTCTCCTTTTTGCAAACTTTTGTCAAGACTCTGGTTTTTAACTGAGTAAAACAATGTAAACAATGTGAGATCTCTCAGATGGGCTGAGTGTAGCACACTGTCTTAGACTGTTGCAAATTCGAGGTTGGTTACACTAACCTGAATAGGCCTAAGTTTCAGGTTCCTAGAGATCACATGATTTGTATTGTTACATCAGCATTAGGTAATGGCTAATTACTAAATAAGGATAAATAGCTAGGATTGGTAGTATTATAATGTGGTTTCTTGTTTCTGGGGTAGATTTTCACATTTTAGATTGTAAGGCTGAAATTCCTGTCCAATGGGAATTCAAAGCCAGTGGTGGGTGGTTATCTCTGCATTAGGGCTATATAACCTTTGTCCTGGCCTTTGTGCCTTGCCTAGCTTCACTCGGACTGCCAGATGAAGCAGACACCCACTTCTCATGAGAATGTAATAAATCTTTCACTTTATACCTAGAAAATCTCTGAATGTTATTTTTGGGCAGCTGTACCACACAGTACCAAGCAGTTTTGATGACTGCTGCTTTATAATACAATTTAAGATCTGGAATTGCCAGGCCACCTTCCCCTGCATTTCTTTTTATTAGTTCCTTTGATATTCTGGACCTTTTGTTCTTCCAAATGAATCTTGTTATTATTTTTCTAACTCTATAAAATAATTTTTGGTAGTTTGACTGTAAAGTATAATTGTTAAAAATACTTTAAATTGCAAATTTAGCAGCTCACAAAATATTTATCATTAGCTAGAAATGTATATGGAGCTATCATTATACTAACAGTAGCTGACATTTATATATTAGAATTTACAAAGTACTTTAAGATACAAATGAAATATGCTAACATTTAAGCCTCACAATAACTCTGTAAGGTAGACAATATAGGTATTGTCTTCATTTTTTTAAACAAATTAAGAACCTGAAGCTTAGAGAGAATGAGTAACTTGCCCATGACCACATTAATTGCGTCTGAGGAAGAATCTGAACCTAGACTTTTCTCCTGAATTATCACATTTTCATTATCTCATTACTTCCTGTGTATGTATAAAAAAATATAAAATGTATAAAACAGGGAAGTTATCCATTATATTGTTTCAGATACACAAAGAAACAGTCAACATATAACTATAAAGACTGGTTCTGTTAAGTCACACAACACATTACTTTATAATATGTATTTTTATGTATTTCATTTGTATGCACATATAGTTTACATATAAAATATATATGTAGCCATTTATGCAGCTAGTTCTCCCATTAGATAGGTATCCCAATCCAGATATGGAAGATGATGTTAACAAAGACCTACATTATTGGGAACATGGTAAAGCTACTAACTAAAATATTAATCCTCATTTAATCATGATATCTTAACATAGCAGTCTAATAACAAAGTGAGTGTGATAGGATAACATTTCTCTAAACCTACCCTTAAGGGATAGTCTGGTCAAATCCTAGGTATATACGTCCTAACAGGAAAATATGCGATCTAGTTCCAAAATATCTAACAGTATCTAACTCGGCTTCAAATCACACCCAATATAGAAAATACAAAGAAAGATAAACCAATCAGTGGTTCAGGTCTGACCATGATCAATTTGCATAGCATATCATATTGTATACGTGCCCCAATTCATGCTAGTAATCACAATGTATAGAACATTTTTCCAAAATAGATCAAGTATCAAGATGGAAAAAAAAACAAAAACAAAAACTGGTCCAGCTTCTAGTGAGGTAGAGAAACTGCATATTTAGTCATAATAAATAATTGGTAAACATCTGCCATGTAATTTTTGAATGAATAGCTAAAAAGCAATGTAGATTAGTAGATATTTTTCATTAACATACTCTATGGCTCAAGAGATCTGAAAAATCTTTAGCTTTCAGACCCTTAATTGTCTTGAAGCAGCTGGCGCCTCAGTGCTCTGAATACTTCCATACCAGGATGAATGAATGAAAAAGTATTTATTAAGTACTTACTATGTACCAAGCACCAAGGTCTTATGAACTGGCCTATATGAATATATTAGTAAGGTCCAGAGATTTCAGTGAGAAACCACAGAGCCACATCTATCTTAAGCGAAACAGGGTTGAATAATATACATGTATATACCCATTCAAAAAGGGCATGAAGGATATGTGTGACCTCCCCCTCACTACTATAGTGGGCCATCATGTTCACTCGATCTCAGGAAGTGAAGTTGTATAAGGAAACTGATGAATCCCAGGAAACCAGCTGAGCTTAGGCAATCAACTGGTGCTAGAGGACCTGTCAAAATGAAGGGGCTAAAGGGTTTTATACTGAGAGAAAAAGGGACCTGGATACTCCAATTTAGGGTAAGAAACCCCTACCACCTTTGAACACTGTAATTATGAAAAGGTTCTATATTTCTCTGCTTCATTTAGTAACACTAGTGGACTAGATGATCTTTAAGGTTTCTTCCAGATCTAAATGTATATTATACATATATCTGAATGTATCTAGACATGAGTAAGAGCCAAAAAAGCAGGTGATCAGGGCAACCCCAGGTTGGAGTTTTACAAAGGATTAACAGTGACAGGACAAGAAGTTCAAAGGGGGGCTGATAGTGTGTGGCTAACTGGTCAGACACATGCTAAGGTAAAGAAGTGAAGTCAAAACAGGGATTATTAAAAACTTAAGTCAAATAAGGCTAAACTTAGGGGTCGGCATAATTCCTTTGTGTGGATATTCACTGCCACATTCTATCCATCTTTGCCTCTATCTGCATGGCCCACTTGATCCTCTGGGTAAAAGGCACGTTCTATAATCAGCCTGCATCATTGTGTTTTTAGTAAGAGCTAATGATAAATAGTTTTGAGGAGAAATCTTTGCTATTAGAATATAAGAATCTTAAGACAAGTCATACTCAAATTGTTCCTCTATAAATCAAAGTAAATTTAATGAACATATGATAGTAGACTTAAAAGAAATTTAACATTCTCTCTCTCTCTCTCTCTCTCTCTCTCTCTCTCTTTTTTTAGGCAATTGGGGTTAAGTGACTTGCCCAGGGTCACACAGCTAGTAAATGTGAAGTGTTTGGTCTGAGGCTGGATTTGAACTCAGGTCCTCCTGACTTCAGGGCCACTGCTTTATCCACTGCACCACCTAGCTGCCCCGAAATTTAACATTCTACCACTTCTTTTAGTTCCTCTAAGTTTGGTTTTCATGGCTCCATGTTTATAGTGAAACTATACTGCAAGTGGATGCTTGTGTTCTTTTTACCTTAGTGATACAGAAGGACAAAGACAGGGAGTGAGGAAGCTTGCATAGCAAACATGGATGCAGAGTAACGCACATTTCATGAATGGATACAGAATCTCATAGCTTAGATTGTTCAACACTATTTGTATGGTGGGCAAAGAAAGGCTGGGGTGGGGAGGGGGAGCAATCTCTCTGCTCTTTGTGGATTTGTGTAAGAAGTGTCAACCTTGTCCAGCATTTTCAAAATACAATACTTATACGCTGGCAAGGTATGAAAAGCAGTTACTGAAAACTACTGTGGATCTGAATGAAATGGAGAAAATGCCAAATATTTAAGTCACAACAGAGTGAAGTTTAAAAGATAACAACATACAAAGTTTAGAAAACTCAAAAGTTTTCATGGAGCTGTTTTGTGATTATCTGAAAAGTACAAAGTGATATATTACTGGCTGCATCTTCATTCATTCTCCTCAGCTCAATGGTCTGAGGGGGCAGTTGGAATACTCCTTGTTCCCCACTGTCACTTCCAGGTTCTCTCCCTACCTCCATCACTCAGTAACTTCTCTTCCTTTGAGGATCATGCTATTCATCTCTACCACTCAGTTAAAATCTTGGTAGCTGCTGTCTACAGACCACCAAGTAACTCTCCTTTCTTCTTCAATGGGTTTCAGTAGATGGCTCACAGTTTTTCTCTCCTCTCCAATTCATGCCCTCATACTAGGGCATCAAGTACCTCAATCACTCAGTTCCTCAAATCACTCATTCCCCATGACCTACTTACTCCACCTCACCTAAGCCACACTCAAAAATTGTTATACCTTTGATCTTTCCATTACCTACAGATGTAACACCTCCATGATCAAGAACTCTGAAATCCCCTTATCTGACCATAATCCATTGGCTTTTCACCTCTCCCTCTTCCTTCCCTTACATAACACTACTCTTTCTCTCACTATGACCTCCAACCTCTTGCCCCCTCAATTCTCTCCTAGTCTATCTCCCCTGCACTAGCCACTCTGTCCTCTCCTCCTCATCTTGATTTATTGGTGAACAAATTCAACTCCACACTGCTCTCCTCTCTATCACCAATCACGCCCAGCTACAGTTCGGCCTTGCATTACTCCCACCATTTGTCACTTCGTTCCTATACAAATGCTGCTGAACAAAGGTAGAGAAAATCACTCAACCATTCTGCCTGAACTCACTACAAACATGTTACACAATCTCAACTGGCCCTCATGCCGCTAGGCAATGCTACTCTATTTCCCTCATCAATTTACTACCTCGACAGTAGCTCTTCCAAACTTTTTCATTTCTCAAACATCCCATGGACCCCTCTCCCCTCATTCTCTCAGCTGAGAGCTGTGTCCCATATTTAACAGAAAAAAACTGAGGCCATTCGCTGTAAACTCCTTCCTCATTTCCTATCATTCAGATACCTTCTGCCACTATCTCCTCCTTCATCCCTGTCTCTCATAATGAAGTTACTTCACTCCTAACTGATCTACTTGTACAAATGATCTCATTCCAACTCAACTCCTCCAACAGACTGCCCTCTCTGTCACTCCTATTCTCTCACTTATTTTCAATCTTTCCTACTGCCAATATCTCCCCCACCCGGAAAAAACTCTCACTGGATCCTTCCATCCTTGCTAACTATAATCCTATTTCTCTTCTGCCCTTTGCAGCTAAACTCCTTGAAAAGGCCACCTGTAATAGATGTCTCCACTTTCTCTACTCTCTCTTCTTAATGCCTTTACAAACTGCCCTCTGATCTTATCATTCCACCAAAACTGCTCTCTCGGGAAGTTACTGATTATCTCTTTGTTGCCAAATTCAAAGGCCTTTTCCTCAGTCCTCATTTTCCTTGACCTCTCTGTAGCCTCTTACACTGCTGATTGCTCTCTCCTCCTGGATACTATCTTCTCTCTAGGTTTTCAGGACACCACTCTCTCCTGTTCTCTTCCTACCTGACTGCTCCTTCTGCATCTCCTTTGCTGGATCCTCCTCCAGATCACTCCCTCTAACCATAGGTGTCCCTCAAGGTTCTGTCCTAGGTCCTCTTTTCTTCTCGCTCTATACTACTTCATTTGGCAATCTCATCAGCTTCCATAGCTTTAATCACCATTTTCAAAGCTGATGATTTTCAAATTTACCTTTTCCGACTCAATCTTTTTGCTGACCTCCAATCTCACATCTCCAACTGCCTACTGGACATCTCAAACTGTATTGTCCTATAAACTTCTTAATACTCAACCTCTCCAAAACTGAATTTTTTCTCTTAAACCACTCCCTCTTCCTACTTTCTCTATTACTGTAGAAGTCATCACTCTCCTCCTCATCCCTCAGGCTCACAACCTAGGAGTCATACTAGATTCCTCACTCTCACTCCCCCCTCCACATCCAAATTTTTGCCAAAGCCGGCTGATTTCACCTTTGCAATGTCTCTCTAATAGCCCCCTTCTCTCCTCTAACAATGCAACGACTCTAGTAGAAGCCCTCATCACCTCATGCCTTATTACTGGTCATTCTTCCTGCCTCAAGTCCATCCCCCACCCCAATCCATCTTCTAACTGATTTTCTTTAAGTGCAGGTCTGATCGTGTCATCCCCCCTACTCAAATTCTAGTAACTTTCTGTTACTTCCAGGAGCAAATACAAAATGCTCTGTTTGGATTTCAAAGCCCTTCATAATCTGGCTCTCTCCTTCCTTTCCAGTCTTCTTACACCTCACTTCCCAACACATACCCTTCAATTCAGTGACAGGCTTATGGCTGTTCCACAAACAAGACACTCCATCTCTTGTCTCCAGGCATTTTCTCTGGCTGTCCCCCTTGCCTGGAATGCTCTCCCTCCTCCAGTGACCACAAATCTCCCTGGTTTCCTTTAAGGCCCAACTAAAATCCCACCCTCCTATAAGGAGGCAATTCTATTGCCTTCCCTCTTTTAATTATTTCCTGCTTATCCTGTATATAGCTTGCTTTGTATATATTTGTTTGTACATCTCCATTAGATTGTAAGCTCCTTGAAAGCAGGGGCTGTCTTTTGTCTCTTTTTGTATCTCCAGCTCTCAGCACAGTGCAAGGCACATAGTAGGCACTTAATATTTATTGACTGACTGATGGCTGCTGTGTGCTATTAAATCTTTTAAAACTCTGGTGTGGATGACAATGTTCTGGAGTTACCAATATTCATTCCTAGGCATTCCCAATTTTTGCTTATTGTACTTATTACTTCACACTAGATTACTGCAATAGCCGCTGATTGCTCTCCCTTGCAACAAGACTCTCGACATTCCAGTTTATTCTCCTCTTGGCTGTCAAATTGATCTTCTTAAAACACAAGTGATTTTCTTATTCAATCAATTCTAGTGGTTCCCTATTACCTTCAAAATCACATACAAAATCCTTTTGACATTCAAAGCATTTCATGACCTAGCCCCCCTTTCTAGTCTTCATATAACTTACTTCCACTACTGGCCCCTCTTCCCTTCTAACTCCCCATAAACTCTGTGATCCAGTGACACCGGCCTCCTCGCTCCTTACACAAGACACTCATCTTCTAACTCCAAGGATGTTTACTGGCTTTCCCCCATGCCTGGAACTTTCTCATTTCTTCCCTAAGCTTCAAGCCTTGGCTAAAGGAGTCCCACCTCGGCAAGAAACCTTTCATAATCTTCCTTGATCTTAGTGCCTTCCCTTGCAAGAAACTCTGAGAGTCTTCCTCTCCCAGACTGATTCTTTTGTGAAGGCAAACTAGGCCATCTTTTGTCTCAATTCTAACCAAACCTTTAATCACTGAATGGGTGTCGCCTCAGACAAACTGAGACCTGGGAAAGTCAAGCCCTTGGCTTAAAAAGGCAACATCTCCCACTGCATCTCCCACTGTTTTGACTTAGGTCTTGCCACTGAACCCTAATGAGTCTGGAGGAGACAGTGGGGCTGATGACTTTGCACAGCCCTGTCTCCAGTTCACTTGCAAGTCAAGACATCACTCTCCGGACATCATTGGTCATCTTCTGAGAACAAAGGATGAACAACAGCCTTCCCTCTGAGATTATCTCAGCTTCTCTTGTGCAGGTCTTGTTCATACACAGTTGCATATATCTTATTCCTCCATTACACTATGACCTCCTTAAAAGGAGGGATTTTTTTTTTTGCCTTTTTTTGTATGTCCAGCACTGAACATAGTGCTTGGGACATAGCCGATGCTTAATAAATGCTTGTTGACTTGTACTCGATCTTCAGTGAAGGGTTTGTATGCATATATGAAACAAATATGGCTGTCAG
Organism: Phascolarctos cinereus; assembly: GCF_003287225.1. NCBI lineage: Eukaryota > Metazoa > Chordata > Mammalia > Diprotodontia > Phascolarctidae > Phascolarctos > Phascolarctos cinereus. Next base: position 57,135,689 of record NW_027556098.1, on the reverse strand, counting down.
TGTAGCGATAGGTATCTTCTGAAAACATCTTTATAACTGTTTTGAAAAGGAAATCAATAAAGCTCATTTTTCATTCCACTAACTGCTTAAATTCACTCACCTGCTGGACTTGAGGAATGGCTACACAAAACAACAGAATTCTGTAATCACCTACCTGCAGGAGAAGAAAGCCACCGCCCACTGCAGTTGCTGCAAGTTTTCCAACTTTCTGGAATAAAAATCCTGCACACCTTAAATTAAAAAAAAAAGTAGAGAGAAGGGAAAGATTAGTAAAATTCTAAAATAGTTCTCTAGCTTTCCTGGGGAAAACGTTAATTTTATTTGACTACAGAAAGATAGCTTTCCTTTCTGTATTACTGGGTTCTTAAATGGATTGTCCCTAAGTACTGGATAAAAATCCTAACTCCTTACTCTGGGAAACAAGATATTGTATATGCCAATCCATCCTATCCATTATCCAATCTTAGATCTCTATTCAGCACTCTATTCAGTTTATGGGACACATCACTCTCATACCGAACTTTGCTCATGCTATTGTGACCCCTTCCTTAGGTTGCTTTCTATCTTTCTTATTCCCCCATCTAAAGATCATTAAAGAAGATCCAGGTCAGTCAAGCTCTACCTCCTCCAGGAAAACCTCCAAATTTACTTAGGCCCACAGAGATCTCTGTCTTTTCTGAAACACTACTGAATTAATCTCTGTAGTACATCATAGCACTTAAACAAGATAAGGCAGCATGATTAAGGCCTTCACACACAAGTCCTATCTATCATAACCTACTATTATAAAATCTTTCCATTATTTTTCTTAAATATATTCTTTTCTCTCATTATGACCTCTAATCTCTCTACTCCTCAAGTGCCTTCCTTGCTCCTACTTCTCTGGTCTCCCTTCTCAGTCTCAATCCTTTAACTAGCCAATTTAACTCTACACTCTTGAATCCCTTACTTTATCATTACAATTTGACTGGATTAATCCCACCATCTACTTTCTTCAATTCTACTCACATGCCACTTATTCAGTAGATCTGGAGAAAATGATGTAATCACATTGATTGGGTCAAATTTATCTAATGCCAACCTGGCTCTCATTTCAGCATGGATCAATCCTTTTATTCCATTCTATTCTCTATCCCACTTTCCATAGAAGATATTGTAAAGCTCCTCTTCTCTGCTCAAAACTTCTATTATCAACCCTCTTACAATACCTTGATATTACCTTCCCATTCTCTCTTCTTTTATTCAGATCTTTAGTGGAGAAGTGAACCTTCTCCATGTCAGTAACAGCCCTTCTACAAGTAATCTTGTGCATCTACATAAGACTGACTCTACTATCACCTCTTCCCTCTACTGCTCAATCTTTCCCTATGATCTATAAACTCACTCAAATCTCTAATGTTCAATCTTTCCCTATTTATCCTTCCCTGCTATCTATAAACTCACTCAGGTCTCACTTATTCTTAAAATTCCTCACTAGATCATACCTACCCCTGCAAGCTATTATCTCATATCACTTTCTCAACTAAACTTGAAAAAAAAAAGTGTACACTCATCGCCTTTACTTTCTTCTCTTCTCAATCTCTTCTAAACCTTCTACAATGGGCTGATGACTTCATCATCCAACTGAAACTGCCCATTCCAAATAACCTCCTAATTGAAAGGCCTTTCCCAAACCACACATCCTTCTTGACCTCTCTGCACCATTTGACACTAAGATATATTCTTTCATCTCTGTTATCTCTTGGTCCTCTACCTGCAGGACTACTTTTCTTCAGTTTCCTTTGGTGGATTATCATCCATAACATGCTCCCTAACTGTAGGTATACTCCAAAGATCTCTTCTAGTCCTTCCTTTCTTTTCTTTCTATAATCTGTCTAATAATGATGATCACTCTATTCACATGGGTTTGTCGTCTCTACACTACTGCCTCCAGATCAATATTTCTAACTCCAACCGCCTACTGAGCAACTCAGTGTCCAAAATTGACCTCACCTTTCCAAGCTCAACTTTCTTCTAAACATTCTTTTCTACCGAGATCACTATCATCCTTCCAGTTTGCAACTTCGGTGTCATCCTCAGCTCCTTATTTAACTAGTTGCCAAACCTTGTCATTATAACTTCCATACCGTTTTTTGTATCCCATTCCCCTTCTGTCTACTCACAGAACCACCACCACTGCTTAGGCCCTTTCATCTGGAGTACTAAGATGGCGTACTAAGAGCTATCCCTGCTTCAGGTCTCTTTCCTCTGCAAACCATCCTGCACAACTGCCAAACTGATCTCCCTAAAGCAGAAATCTGACCGTGTCATTTCTCTATTCAATATGCTCCAGCAGCAACTTATTATCTTCAGGATCAAACAGAAACTTCTATTTGGTACTTGAAAACTGTCACGACATAACTTTTCAACATTATTGTATATTCCTGCCCTCCACACCCACACTGCAGTCCAGCCTCATTTTTGGCATTCTACTTCTCACCTCTGTGCTTTTTGTACCTTCTCTCCTGGATTTTCAGCTTCCTTTTGTGTGTTGTCTTCCCTCTTTAGACTGTAAGGTCCTTGAAAGCTGGAACTATCTTTCTTTTTCCTATCTGTATCCCTAGTATTTACCACAGTGCTTGGCATACTAGGCACCTAACAAATATATTTACTGTAAGTAAAACAAAATTAAATGAACATACATTTACTAAGTCAGCCAGTAAATATTCATTCATTCATTTATTGATTTTGCACTAGCTATACTTACTTGCTTACCCTGATTTTCTTCAGCTCAAGCACCATCTTCTACAGAAGGTCAATTTTAACTCCCCCAGGTAAGAGGACTTCAATCACCTTGCATCTATTTTGTATATGCCTCCATACAAAGCCATGTTGTTTCCTCTTCAACCTCCCATTAGACTATAAGCTCTTTGAGGGAAAGAGCTATTATCTCTTTTGTCTTTGAATCCCCCAGAGTCTAGCATAGTTCTTGGCACATATTCAGCACTCAACAAATCTGTGTTGATTGCTTGTGTCCCCAGTAAAACAGTAAGTTTCTTAATGTCAGAAACCATATCTTACGTTTCTTTAGTATCCTCAATAGCATCCAACATATTGTTCTAGGTACACAAGAGACGCTCAATAAGTAATTTTAATGAAAAAAATTCATATCCCAATTATACATGATCCTTAAATTTTAGGATATTTATAGCAAGGTACCAATTTTTTGGACATAGTCTAACAGAAAAACAAAATGAACAAATTATCTGGTTATTTCTATCAGTTTAGTTCCATATTTAGAAAACAGCTTTGTCACCCCTTCCAACTAAATGCTAATCTCATGTGCTAGTAATGTTTTGAGACATTAAAAAATTGGTTTAATGTACACTGAAACTGAAAACGTGAAAACAAATCAGCTTTATGATTTGAAAGGTTTTATGTAACAAGTACTTTAATATTTTAAATTGCATGAAAATGATTATAAAAATAAATGTGGCACAGTGAGAAAAAGTATGTGATTTGGAGTCAAGGGCAGGTGGTTTCAAATCACAGCTCTTCTACTTATTTGTTGTGGGACTACACAGTTTGTCTCCCGTGGTATTTCAGAAAACTTTTTCATTTTCTGGGCCTAACCTTTCTTAGGACACATTGCTTCTGCTCTAGACACAGCCCACTTCTGTTTTCTGGCGTTGTTTTCTGAAATTGTCTAGACATGCTACAATCCATGCTAGGAACTTTGACTTCCCATTAAACCTCACTAATTAGCTGTCTATATCATCAGAGGAGAATAAGACCCCATTCCTCTCTATAAAATACTTGTCCCTTTCCAGGAATCTCTGAGCCACCATGCTGCATGGAGTGACCAGGAGTTCAACCCATCCAAACTAGGAGCTACACCAAACTAGGAGCTTGGTGTAATGATTGCCTAAGGGACAGTCTCTTGCATCATGGACTCTCTCCTTTATACATGCCCTGAAGATTACCTTGCTCCCAAAGGCACTGACATATCTAGCTCAAACTCTTTCATCTTTCCTCATTCTACCTGCCAACCCAGTTTGGAGGGTAGCTACCATATCACTTCATTTGTTGCCCTTCTTGCCCTCCTTACTCCTCAGCATTAAGTCACAAAGCTTTTCCTTAAATGCCCCCAAATAAAGGCCTATCGGACTAGCCTAATTCTTCTATAAAATCCCCTTAAGTCTCAAATAGACAGGAATGAATTCTCTGAACCATCATCATAGTATCTGAGAGTTGGAAGGGGCCTTGGTAGTTCCCAGTCCAACGCATAAAAGAAAAGGAATCTCCACTATAATATACCTGACAAGTGGCCTCTATACTAAGATTTTCATAGAGGATGAACCTACCACTTCTTAAGGCAGCCTACCCAATTTTGCATAGCTTTAATTATTAGTAAGCTTTTCCTGACCTCAAGCTTCAATCTGTCTTTTTAGTAACTAACACTTATAGCTTGTGGCTCTATCCTCTGGGCCTAACAGAACAAATCAAGTCCCTCATCCAAATGACAGTCATTCAAATACCTTAAGACAGCTATCACATCCCACCCTTCCCTCCCCACAAAAAAATTGTTTTCTCTTCTACGAACCAATCATCCCCAGCTCCTTCAAATGATTCTTATATTACATGATTTCAAGACACTTTACCAACCCTAATGTCCTCCCCTGGACACTTTCCAGACAATCAATGTTCTTCTTAAACCATCCTGTCCACAACTGAAGACAAGTTGAGGTCTGATGAGGTCAGAGTACAGAGGCACTATCAGCACCTATTCCTCAAAGCAATGCCCTACTTAATGCAGTTTAAAATTGCATTAGCTTTTTGGATTGCCACATCATGCTGCTCACTCATATGGAACTTGAAGTCCACTAAAAACCCCAAATCTTTTTTTCAGAACTGCTATCTAACCAGGCCTCCCTCATTTTATATTTATAAAATTGTTTTTTTGTAAGCAAGTTTAAGACTTTACATTTATTCCTAGCGAACTTCATCTTACTAGATTCAGCCTAATACTAGCCTGTCAATATTCTGTCACCCAGTATGTTAACCAGCCTGGTGTCATATGCAAATGTGAGAAGCATACCATCTATGGCCTTTATCCAAGACACTGGAAAAAAAAATGTCAACAAGCAGAATCAAGTAAAAATCCTTGGAGCACTCCACTGGAAATGCCCTGCTATAGAGATACCAAATCATTAATAACTAGTTAGCCAGTTTCCTCACCTGTAGAATGGGAAAAACATTAGCACTACCTCTCTCACGGGGTTTTTGTAAAGAAAATGAGGTGTTTTATGTGTTGTTATTTTTACACACCAAGAGAACCTACATTTTAGTTAAAATATTTTAGGTAAAAAAAATTTTAATTACATTTTTACATTGAGTGAACTCGTTATTTTCTTTTTTTCTTTAAGCAAAAATGTCTTTTTATTACTTTCTAGTGATTGTTGCCAACCTTTTGTTCCCATCTTACCATGCAGAAGCTGGTTTTAAATTCATTTTTTTTTGCAAATAGTATTTTTTCTAATTACATGTAAAGATAGTTTTCAATATTCATTTTTATAAGATTTTGTGAATTCATTATTTTCTAAGAAAATTAATTTGGTTTGTATAAGAATCACCTTCATTAACCTTTCAAAAATCCTCTGCTAAGCTTTACGCAACTTCAAAACTAAAGTTGTGACTAGATTTAACCATAGGCTAGTTTACCTCTAATTTGTTTAATCTTTATACCTAAAATAAGGGGGGGAAAGACCTATTATAACCTTAAGATCTGAACTAACAACTGGTTAAATATGTGCTTATTATGTATTTCTTCATACACACTACAATGGAGTAGCTTAGTGGACCTGAAGTTAGCAAGACCTGTGTTTACAGCCTGCCTCAGATATTTCCCAAGTGACTCTAAACAAATCACTTAGTCTCAGTCTGCCTCAATAATCTCATCTGTAAAATGAGGATAACACCTGCCCTCAAATAAGACCATATGTGTACAACACTTTGCAAAACTTAAAACACAATAAAAATGTTTGCTATTATATTACTTTCAAATACAATTCTCTATAATTAGCATAACATCATGCTATCAATTTTTAAATTCTTTAACAAAAAAAACCCCACACTTCTTCAAAACATCAATATATGGTCTATAAAAAAAATCATTTCTCTCACTATAAAAATCTTTATTTATTTATTTTTCCTGATACTAATAGGGTTAACTAGTGGAACCTCTTGGAATTTGGCTCTAGAAGAAATATCTCAACCAAGTTTTTCCCTGTCCATGTGTTTAAATGCTCTGAGTTTATTTCAAAAAGTGTAGAAGTACATAATCTTGCTATAACATTCATGTGGGCACAAAACTTCAGCTTATTCCCCAACAATTTTAAAGTAAATTTCTTTTGCTGTCATCTCTAAACACAAACACTCCTGATTTTTTCTTATCCATTCCTATCCACCCACACACTGATTTAGATTCACCTTAACAAAATTATACTATAAAAATATAAAAATAAAAACTAAACTATATATAAAATACTATACTATAAATATAAATATAAAAACTAAACTATATATATATTAAAAAAAAAAAAGAAGGATCCACACAGAGCTAACAGAAGCATGGCAAACTACACTAAAAACCTAGGCTAAGGCCCTAGGTTAAAAGGTCTCCTATCCAACAGGATGAGGATAGTTTAAAACTGGTACTTTTCTTATTCTCACCACAAGTCTATGAAAGGAACTGTGTTCTTAATTATGCTCCACTCCTGCATGCAGTCCAATAACAGAATTTGGCACATGCAAAAAGGAATGACAACGTCCTCCTCTATCAAATGATCAAAGTGTTTTGAGCAAGGATGTCCTGTTTTTCTTTATGGGTCCATCAAAGTTTAAAATGATAGTAAAGAAAAGCTACAAACCTTGAACAGAAAGATCTATTTTTGCTAAAAGACATGACAGATAAATACAACGTTGCCCAATGTAAATACAAAATTCAAGATGGGTAGCACAGAAGTAAAAATGTCAAGATCTTGTGGGGAAGGCTCCTAATTTGTACATTTGTATTTAAAGCCATTTTATAACTTCACAATGTAACTAAATGTCTAAATCAGCTATGTATACAAAATAATTCAATTACATTTCAGGCATTCATTATTTGTTAATAGATATTTCTATATATTTTAAGACCTCCCTGTCAAAAAAGATCCAATCTAATCCAACAAGAACTGGTCCTGGAGTCAGGAAGAACCGAGTTCAAATCAGGCCTCAGAAACTTACTAGCTGTTTTACCCTGGGCAAGTAACAACCCTGTTTGCCTCAATTTCCTCAACTGTAAAATGAGCTGGAGAAGTAAATGGAAAACCACTCTAATATATTTGCCAAGAAAACCCCAAATGCACCTACCTCCCAGGTTTGTTGTGAGGATAAATGAGATATTTGTAAAGCACTCTGCAAACTTTAAAGGGCTATATAAATGCTAACTATTATTGTTGTTATTATTATCTCTGCTTTTCTCCCCTCTCCCTCTGCCCCCAATTCATAAAGACTGGCAACCGCATAATACTGAGCTCAGTGTTGGGAATGGAACAGTGAAAGGCGAGTGGTCACAAGAAAGAGTTTACATTCTACTAAAGGCTTTACCATATAAACAGATAAGATTATACATAATATGAGGAGAGAATACTAAAAGCTAAGATGATCAAGAAAGACTGGCAAAAACTAAGGATTGTAAGAGGCAAGATGGGACATAGCTCGTCAAAAGCTCAAAAGCACAAAAGCAGACAGAGGGCCAAATTCAGGGAACAAGTAGATGAGACGGGCTTTAATGTAATGCGTATGAAAGGAAATAATGTGAAAAAGGCTGGAAAGGAAGGCTAAAGCCATTGTGGGAAGAGCTTTAAACGCCAGGTGGAAGCATTTTCTTTTTATCTAAGAGGTAATAGGAGAGAAGGTTCCTGAGCAGGTCAGGAACATGGTCAGACCTGCACCTTAGTAAAATGATTTTGGGATTCATGTGGAAGACAGATTAGAGAGGGGACAGCCTGAAGCCAAGTGAGAGAGAATAAAGCCCTGAAGTGGGGTTATGGCCATGTAAAGAGACAGAAAGACATAAATGTGAGAGATGTGGAAGCAGAACTGGATATGAAGATAGAGGAAGAATGAGGGGTTGAGGGTAACTCTGAGGTGACAAAGTGATTAGAGGGAATGTTTTGAATAAACCAAAATGGAGAAATTCGGAGGACAAATAAGTTTGAAGGGGATAGCTCCATTTTGGACCTATTGAGTCACAGATGCCTATGGGCCACCCCAGTGGAGATCTAAAAATTGATAATGAGGGCCTGAAGCTCAAGGAAGAGAAAAAGGCTGGATCTAGATCTGGGAATCATCTGTGTAGAGACGAAAGAGAAAAGAAGAGGACCCAGTACAGACACCACAGGAATATCCACAGTTAGGCAGCCAGACATCGATCAATAACAAAAGGAGGCTAAGAAAGAATGGTTAGGCAAGCAGAAAAGAATTAGTAAAAAGCAGTGTTACAAAAACCCTGAGATAAGAGGAGTCATGTAGAAGCAGATGGGCAACATTGTCAAATGCCACAGAAAGGTCAAGGAGGATGAGGAATGACAACAGGCCATCATGTTTAGCAATTAAGAGATCGTTAGTGGAACATTACTATGCTATATTAAATAATGATCTAGAATACTACATATGTCAATTTTTTGATATACTGATCAGTTTGTTTCATTTCTTTTTCTCTTCCTCTTAAAAAAATTCTTTGCCATAATGGATGGCTTTTTGGGAAGGAGGGAAAAGAATACAGGGGGAAATCTAGGCAACCTAAAAACAAAAGATATCAATAAAAATCTATTTTAAAAGAGAATATTTGGAATATGATATTCCATAAGGCAAAGGAGCTTGGATTACAACTAAGGATCAACTACCCAGTGAAAATGAGGATGATCTTTCAGAGGAATTCAATGAATGGATATTCAACAAAATAGGGGACTTCCAAACCTTCCTGATAAAAAGACCAGAGCTCAACAGAAAATTTGATCTTCAAATATAAGACTCAAGAGAGACATAAAAAGGTAAATGGGACAGAAAGAAACTACATGTTATTAATAAAGGCAAACTGCTTACATCCCTACAAGGGAGATAACACTTGTAAGTCTTGAGAACTGTATTATTATACCTTGTTAAAGGAGTATACATAAAGGGGGTGGGTATAAATTGACTTTGATGTAATGAGAAAAAAAATCTAATCAAGTGGGTTAAATGGATCCAAGTAAGTGGACTAATCTGATCTAAGTAAGAAAATGTACTGAGAGAAAAGGAAAGGAGGAGGCAGACAAGGGTAAATTACATTACAGAAAAAGGCACAAAAACCTATTATACAGCAGAGGGAAAGAAGGGAGGGAGATGAGCATTGTTTGAACCTTACTCTCATCAAATTTGGCTCAAGAAGGGAATAACATAATCAGTTAGGTATAGAAATCTAACTTGCCCTATAGGCAGTAGGAGGGAAAAGGGGAAAAAAAGGGAGGGAGGATAGAAGGGAGGGAAGAAATAGTAAGGGTAAAGGTGATCAAAAGAAAAACACTAATGAGAAAGGAAAAGGAGGAGAAAGAAAAGCATTGGTGGGGGGAAGGATGTAGCGAAAGGCACAATAATAACTGTGAATGTGATATATGAATGTAATGGAATACTGTTGTGCTATAAGAGATGATGAACAGGCAGACTTCAGAAAAACCTGCAAAGACTTGTATGGTCTGATGCTGAGTGAAGTGAGCAGAACCAGGAGAAGGTCATACACAGTAACAGCCACAATGTGTGACCGACTAATATTGACAGACTTAACCCTTCTCAGCAATACAAGGATCTAAGACATCTCCAAAGACCTCATTATGGAAAATGCTATCCACACCCCAAGAAAGAACTATGGAGTGTGAATGCAGATCAAAGCATACTATTTGCTATTTTTTTTCTTCTGTTGTATTTTGCTTCCTCTTTCTGGTGGTTCCTCCTATTGGTCCTAATTCTTAGAACATCACTAATGTGAAAATATATTTAATGTATATCTATAGCCTATTATTGCGCGCTTGTCATGGGGAGGGAGGGGGAGAAAAACGTAAAATTCAAAAGCTTATGGAAGTGATTGTTGATAAATCAAAATTAAAAAAAAATAAAATTAAACTTCCTCATTCTCTAAAATAAATAAATAAATAAATGAGATTATTAGTAACTTTCAAGAAGAATTTTAGTTCAGTAAGGGCGGAAGACAGATCGAAAGGGGTAAAAAAGTAAGTATGAGAAAATAGAGGCAAGAAGTATAGAACAGCTTTTTTTCTAGGAGCAGGGCTGTAAAAGACAGGAGATAATAAGCTGAGGGGAACGACATGATCACATGAAAAGTTTTTAAACTGGGCAGACACAAGCAAGTTTGTAGGAAGCAGGAAAAAGGTTGGAGAGGAAAGCCTTAATAAGGCAGGGGATATCCTTGAGGGGTTGGCCTTGATGAGAAGAGACAAGACTCTTCATCTGAGATAAAGGAGAATAAAATGGGGGATGATATCATGGGAGTTGGGAGTTAGAAAAAAGGAAAAGGGAACTCATGGCAGAATACCTTTTTTTTTTTTAAGTTTAAGTACTTTAGGGTCATCAGAGCATAGGAAAGCAATGATCTATGAGTCTAAAGAAGAGAAAAAGAGTTCTGCAACAACCACTGGGAGGAGTGCAGTAGAGTCAATTAGGGAAGAATACAAATACATAGTCATACAGCAGTGAGGACCCAGCTGAGAGTAGATAACATGTTTTAATAGACTTGGTCAGCAAGCTCACATGACTTGCTTCATGTGGAGAGAAAAATGATGGTGAGGGGTAACACAAGGGTGAGGTTTGGCAAAGTTTAAGTGGCAACACAAGAGGGCAAGGCTTTTGAAAGTTACAGACTGGTTATTTATAGGGTCAAGGCCAGAAATAGAGGAATGTTAGGCCACTGAAGAGAAGATAGCCTGGGGAAAGCAAGGGACTATGGAGAAGAGGTCACAGTAAGGACAAAGGGCAGGTTTAGGAGGAGAAAGGGGAGAGATGAAAGCATGGGAAGCAATTGAATAAAACATTTCAGAGTTCTGGAAGATTTAACACTTATGGGAAATGGTGAGATGATAGGTATGACCATCTGTGTGAGACTGAGGAGGAATAAAGGTACATATAGGGTGACAGCAGCTGAGAAGGTTGATGAAATGGGAAGCCAGGGGGTGGTTGAGAGGATACCAACTCAAGTTCTCAAATATAAGGTCAGGGTTTGTAGCAGAAAGACTGTGAACCAGTTAATGAAGTGTGCACTAGTAAATAAATGCCAACAGGATTTAGAAAGGGTGATTTATTTGGATTTTATGAACCTGAAAGAGCACTGAACATAAAAAAAAAAAGAACAGTTGCTGAGTGATAGCAGCAGAGGGAAGATCTAGCATAACAGAAGGAACTTCTCCTGGTCTAAAATATCAGGCCAGAATAAAAGGTACATATGGTTTGGGTGGCCAGGGATACAGCATCTTCTGGGGAAGACCAGGTGTCCTTGAGGGCAAGAAGATGGAAGGATTGTGCCAGGAAAAGATATATGAAAGGAAGTTTTGTTAATGAAAATGGCAGTTCCTCAGGACCCAAACGAAAGAAAGGGTAGAACCAGAAGGGCTAAGGTGGAGTGTTAACACAAGGGAGGAAGGATTTCAACAAGCAGTCAGAATCAGAAAGGCAGATGAGAATTTGCCAGCCAAAGGTTAGAGATACAGTACCATTTGGCTGGTGGCCCCACCTCAAAGGTCCCTTGATCGGGAGGAAGAGAAAGAAACATCAGTTACCTCTATCTCAAACTTGAGGGTAGAAAGGAAGGCCAAGGTATTTTTCTTAACATGGGTGAAAAGTTAAGACAGATATCTGAGAGTATGAGGTTGATTATAATTTTTCCAAGATATAATTAGTAGAACACGGTAAGTTCAGCAGTACCAGTGAAGAAATCCCCTGATTACCTCCATTATTCACTTAAAAGCCCAAACTAAACTACTATAAATCAAAAGACTCATAACACTGGTTCCAGATTAAAATATTACAATTATGAGTATGGCTAATGTGTCTGTTTATTTCCATTTGCAACACACCTTACTTTATTGAAAAGGCATCTCTTGAAGGGTAGTTAACTATTTTTTGGTCCTAACTTGTGATTTCAAATGTGAACAAACTCCTCCTAAAAATCAATATCAGAAAAATATTCTCACAGCCCCAAACCATTTGCCTGGAGGCACTGAGATGTTAAGGGTCTTATCCCTGGTCACACAGCCATTATGTTTTAGAAGCAAGGCTTAAAATCCAGTTTCTAAGGGTGTTCTGCTAAGCAATCTCTTAGTTAAATATAAATAAGTCTTAATGAGTCAACGACGTCCTACAAGATTAGAAAATGTTATATTCTCACCATCCAGTAACTCCACCCATTACAATCTGAGTAGCTACAGAATATTTCTCTACAATAGGTCCAGAGCTGTGGCCAAAAACACGGTTCCACCAGTGGTGTCTTCTTGCATACTCTGTTAAATCCAGTACTTCATAAGAGTCATCATCACTGTCATGTTCTTTCAGAGAGAAAAAAACAAAGGCATTAAATTCAATCAAAAGCCAGGAAATGTTCCTTCCAGTTTTCTTTTTAAAATTATCACTACTTCTAATAGAATGGTTTTTCTGAGAAGCCTTAAATTTTTTGTTTTTTATATCTAATTCCAGATACCCAGAGATACATATGTGTATATGTGTGTGTGTGTGTGTGTCTATACCTATGTATAAAGATATACATCGTGTGTATATAAAACTTTGAATTCCTACTGTAAAAAGGTGATAGCAGTATTTCATTTACCTATCACAAAGACTTACTGAAACACCAGGTGAAACTGGGGCGAGTTAAATTGGATGGGGGAAATTAAATGGCAGAAGTCATGTATTTTCAGTATGTCTATAAAGTAGTGCCTATACAAGGCGAATGCCTTGTTAATTGATGGTAGGCCTTACAGCAAAAGAGTGACAGATGTAAAATGAATGGTAAAAGGGAAGAAGATACCCTTTTTTTTGGCAAAATGAAGTTTTCTACTTCAAACAATTAAAGGAATCCAGATTGCCCAGAACCAGAGAAATATAAGATAAATGCTGGTGGGAGGACTGAAATACATATGAACAGTGCCAAGGGATGTCAATATAGTTTATAAGGAACTGAAACTGAGGGAGAGAAGAGGTGTTTGCTTTTTTGGAGGGGAGGGAGATGGGGTTGGTAAACAACAAATACAGGTCTCAGAGCGGTTAAAACTGCATTAACACTTTTGGGACAACTTGTATAGAGGTGGATAGGCCTATGTCTTAAGGAGGGAACCTGGCTGTGTCCTAGTGGAGGAAATGGGGCTCAAGGAAGAAATAGGGGGAGGAGCCAGAGGGAATGAGATACGAGGACGTGAGGGAGGGGAGCTCTGTGACCAGGAGGGCACCCCAAAAAGGATAAAGGAGGAGACAATATACAGGTTGGGGGTTTGAGGGGATGCCGGGGCTACGTCTGCAGGGAAGAAGGCAGGAAGGGGATGCAGCTGTGTAGGCAGGGAAGGAGGATTTGCACCAATACGGAAGAGGGTAAATAAAGACTGGGGGGAGGGGTTGCAGGAGGCTCTGGGGAGGGGGGATTCCAGGGCAGAAAGAGGGGGTGGTTAGGTAGTTGTCTTTTTTTGGGGGGGGGAGGGAGTAGGAAGGTTGTGAAGCTGAGTGTCTGGGGAAGGGGCAAAGGGTCCATGGACTCGGGGTCCAGGCAGGAGGCATTGGGGGAGGGCGGGAGGTTAAGGGGTCTGGGTAGTGGGGAAGGGGACGGGTCTGGAGGTGCTGGGGGCATTGGGCCTTGGGGGGCGGAGGTAACAAGCCCCGTCCTAGGTCCGAAGGAAGGGATGGGGGGTTGGGAGGTGAGTCTGGACGGGGCATAACCGCAGTTTCTGTTTCGATTGCCGTCTTGGGGGCCCCTCGGGGCCGCTCACCTGTGGGACGGGGGTTCCTGGTCGCCATGATCCCGCCGGCGGCCTGTTGTCAAAAAGACCCCCACCCCCCGCCCTTACAAGCCCCCTTCTGCAAGCCGCTGACCCCACCACTCTAGGGGCCGCTCTACCCTGGAAGCGAGAGAAGTCCGAACTCTATGGTTGTCTTCCACCTTATCCAGCCCTTCTTTCTTCTCCCTGACCCCTGACCCCTGCCCCGCCCCCGGCATAAAGGCTGTCTGCGCAAGCGCAAACTGTGGGGGCCTGAGAGAGCCTGGCTGGGTGCAGCATCCGTCCTCGGCCCCGGAGGCTTATGGGAATTGTAGTCTTGGTGACCCGAGGGTGTGAGGCTGCAGGGCTGAGTATTCTCAGCTGTGCCTGGGTCCCCTTCCCCCTCACCACTTCCTGCGATCGTTCTGGTGGCCCTGGAGTCATTCTGAAAGGAAGTGGCCAGATGTTCGGGGCATTTCAGTTCAATTCTATACATATTTGTTACACTGGGGTTACAAAAAGGGGCAAAATACAGCCCCTGCCCTCAAGGAGTTCAAAATCTAACTAGGGAGACAACACACATATATACAAAGCAAAGAAAAATTAGAGATAATTAACATAATGATCTATCCACCTCCCACCCCCTTCAATTTTTCTTTCTCACAATGGTCAAAATTCAATGCTGGGGGAAAAGTGCCTCAAGAAAACAATTTTTAAAAACAAACATATAAAGCACTTTATGGGTAGGTATAAGATTTTGAAAACTAAGCTAAAGTGTCACTTGGAGGCAGGTTAATTCTGTCACCTTTTTTTCTTTGTTCCTCTCCTGCCGGCCCCAAGCTCTTCAGATATTGACTATTTCCCCACCAAAGGAGCCCTGTGAAACCACAACCAGATTCCCTAATTTGATCATTGGAAAGATCTGTGCATTCCTCTACCTACAAAGACTTCAGTGCTCCTCTCACCACCACCTCTCCCCGCCACCATCCTCAAAGCTTCCCTATCCTTGTAGGATATTTATTTATGCCTTCTCTGAAAGCCTACATAGATCTTCCTAACAAAATAGAGGTATTGCTTCTAGTTCTTTTGATTTAAGAGACTGAGAACAGTAGGGAAAAGGGTAAGTGGAATGGGGGTCGTAATAAAGCAGGTGGAAAGAAACTGACAGATTGATCAGTGAAACAAATTGCAGCAGAGAACATTGAAAAGATGGGTGAGGTTGACTCCCTCACTCAGATGCCCCATGGGATTATGCATATTAAGGAGGGTAAATGGGAGTGGGATTTGTTTCCCAACCCCTAGCTCTATTAATGTAGTCACCTAAACTAAGGGAATAATAAGGTGTTAAACTAACTGGAAAAAAAATGAGGCCCCACCTGGTGATCCCTTTATGACATGCAAACAAGTACCTTGTTTGAATTTGAAAGGGAGCCTGGCCGTTGGCTGAGAAGTAATTAGCACACCTGCCAGGGCGGCCTGTTGTCAAAAAGACACGCCCTTCCACAAGTCTCCTTCTGTGCGCTGCCAGGCCAGAAGTTTCTGGAGCACTATAGTGGACATACTTTTAGAGTTGACCCCTGGATTCAAGAGAGATCTAGGACAGGCAAAAGAATGAGAGCTTTGATGGGAAGCTGGACCTGGGAGCTCAGTTGACCAACAAACCCAACGAAGACCCAGGATTCCACACTAAAAGAAAGGACATTCAGGGCCTGTAGTGTTTGAAGTCATACAGTTACCTTGGCCACATGTGTACTCACTATGATTATGCTCCTAAGTTTGTGCCCAGTGAACCTGAAAGATACCATCTTTATTTGAGGGAAAAATAAGTCCAAAGTTTACACAAGGAATGTTATAGCTAGCTATTATGTCATTTGGTGAAGCTGTTTCTTTGAGACAGTTGATTGTTTATGAGAAGCAAACTAGCGGGTGGAGAGGGAGTCATATTGTTTTTAAGAGTGTTCTTAGGAGTACCCTATGTCTTCAACTTGCAAACTAGTGAGAAATGAGGAATGGTGTTGATCTGATCACCAGACAAGTTCAAGGAGAGACTCACCCTGAAAAATGTTTTAAAGTTCTATTATAATAGCAATTCAGCTAATACATTTAAGCAAAACAGTATTTACTAAAGGTAAAAGATAGCTAAATCTTGGTTTGCTGTTCCAGATTAATTTTACCTCAAATCAATATTCTGTCTCTGCTTTGCTGAACTTTGCTTTTCAAATTCTGAGCTATCACTGCCAAGACATTTGTGCTACTGAAATCTTACCTACCTTCCTGAAGAAAGCAAATCTAAGATTGTTTGGAGATGGCATTCATTTTAAACTGAAAAGCCGGGTATACTGTGTCAGTCTGGGAGGAGAAAAGTGAATTCAAGGTTGTATGTCTGGGAAGAGGGAGGCTGTATGGGGTGAGCTTATAAGTGGAATGGACAGGGAATTCAGTCTATTGTGTTCTTAAAATTCTCAAGAATAAATGAAGCTAATTTTTTTCTCACTTTGTTCAGTGTTCCTTTGATGAATTTGCATAGATTTATAGTAAAAAATCCTGGCTATGTGTGGCTATAAAATAGGCTAGCAGGAGCTAGTACATAAAGCCATGTAAAAATGAAAATGGGCTGTGCCTTAAAGGAGAGCTTGCTGTCCTTAGAAATTTTCAAAAAGAGATTGAATATGTTAAGTCTTTTACTTAGATGCCCCATGGGATTGTATAAAATGAAGGAGAGTATAGTTTACAAAACCAGGTTCCAGGAGAAAAGATCACCATACAAAATGATTTGAAACTATCTGGGCAATTTTTCCTATCTGGACTTGAACAAGCTACCCTTCCTTTACATTTGGTAATATTACAATAGTAGTTGATATTTTTATTGTGGACTAAAGTATACAAAGGATTTCTAAGCATGTTTTTCATTTGATCCTCACAACAACCCTATGAAAATAAAAATAAAAATATCTTCTTAAAATGATGAAATCAACCTAGAAGAGATATTGCCTGCATTCATAGCTTAGTAACTGAGTGAAATCCAGGTCTTTGTGACTCCAAGACCAGTTCCTTCCACTACACCATGCTATGCTGAACTAGATTAACCTTTTTCAGCTTGGAAATTTTACAACTTTATATTAATTAATTAATCAGTTTACTATATGTCAGCTTTCTATAAGGGTCATGTCCCTTTTAGACGAGCAAATTTAAATTTACATTATGAGAGGCAAGGCCCTTTCAGATATTGAGTGAATTATTCCACTCCTTGTAGGCAAGGATTTTATCTACCTACTCAATTTTAAAGAGCAACGGAAGACCATTAGAACTTTAAGACTACCCTGATCCCTGGAGCTATTTGGTAATTATTGCAAAAGGCCATCCATGACTTGGCTTGCTGAAATGAAGATGTGGGAAATATACTACTGATGGTCACTCTAAATTGGGGTGAGGTCTTTTAGCACTGAGGGGGGCCCAACCCTAAACAAGAAGAGTTGTCAGTAGAAAAGAAGAAACTTCTTACAATTGAGGCTACCCATTTCTGAAAGAGCACAAGTAACTTATCTTCAGTTGAGTGTTGTAACTGACTTAAGCTGGAAGTAGTGGGGGTTAACAGTTACCCATCAAGAAACAAGTTCAGGGAATCCAACAGATTGGAATCCAAGAGATTCTGTGCTGTGGAGAGCAAGCTGTCTAACAATCTAGCAGTCCAACAACCCATCCAGCAGAGGCCAAGGTCTGTAATGAACTTGTTGAGGAATCCACCAAGAGATTCCCTGCTATTCTGGAGAGAGAAGAAATCGAGACCCTACGATTTCAGAGTTGTGAGTTGTTTTAGCCATATGTGTTCTCTTCATATATCCTCACTAACAGTTCTTTTAAGTTTACAACCATTCTCCCTCATGAACCCTGTATTTGTGAGAACATATGCCCTAGGTTGAGGAGGAAGGAAGGGTAAATATTTTGCTCTAATGGTTCTTATAATGCTTTCATAAGAGCTAACTGAATCTTTTGGCTGATTGTTAATGGCCTACTGATAGTGAAGAGGTCTAGGGGTTTTGGGGTGCTGGGACCCCAAGATCACGGTACCGGGCCCTGCCTGAAAGAATTCAACTCAAATCTTCTTCAGCCAGAGGAAAAGTTTATTAGTGGTAAAACATATAGGCCAGGTGACACCCATAAAGGACGAGCGGGCATGAGAGGTTCTCAGCCTTGTGAGCCTGAGATTCTCAGCCCCGAATGAGGGCCAGGGTAGATCTTATATACTTTGGGTGACCAGGGAAGGGTCTGGGAAAATGGTCGGGGAAAAGGGTCTGGGAAAAAGGTCTGGGTGAGAATTCCCAGAGACTGGAATGTCTAAGAGATTGAATAGACAATGGGAATAGATAATGAAGGAACTGAAAGGTATCTGAATGAAATTAAAAGGTAGGCTAAGGCTTTCAAAGGGAGATGAGGGGCTGGGGCCTGTGAGTCAAATTCCCTTTGGGGCAAAGGGCGAAGATCTTGGCTTGGGCCCCGCCCCCATCAATAGGGGTTCATGAACTGTGTTATAGGAGTATGCACCCACTACTTTACCCTTAGAATTTGAGGTAGAAGTTTCCTGGGGAACCCAATCTGAGTGCATATTGGGGGAAGGGAGGATTTGGAAGAGTATATGGAGGTGCCAAATCTCAATGAAGCCGAATGCTTGTAGGGGGGAACACAAGGAAATCATGACTAACTGGAATCCAGCCCTTCCCTTTAAACACATCTAATCAAAAAGTCCTACCCCCCAAAAAAAACAACAACAAAACCCAGGTGTACAGGTAAACCTATAAGATCTGTGTATCTTCAGATCAGACTATAAACATCTACCCCAAAACATATTTTGAGGATTTTTCACTTCCAGTGAGCCTAGAAGTCATATTCCCACTGGAGGATAAATATTTACATTTGCTAAATTGAGAGGAAGGAGCTTCTCAAATGAAGATGGACTATGGCAATAAAACCTTGTATCATGCCACACATCATGTGAATAGTTAAGAAACTTATCCAAGAGAAAGAAATAAGCTTCAAAGGCCTAGAAGTTCACCTGATTTAAACACCATTGAAAACCTATGTGTTTTATAATCAATACTAGACTTTGGAAAAAATGTAATGTTCATCTTTGTCATAGGTGTGTGCTTAATATCCAGTGTGACAAAAAGATGTTTCAATGTGAAGAATAACAAATGTGTCAGAAATTTCAGAAATTCAATATCAAATCATGTAAACAAGGGATTACAGCAAAATTAGGACATATTGCAACGTTAAAATATGTTTGAAGTTAAAAGGTTTATCATTTATCAGTAAATGTAATTATTTTACTTATTACACTTAATTTGAATACCACCTGTATCTGCATTTGTGGTATCTGTGAGAGAAGGCTTTGATATCTAGCCCAGATGTGGAGGGGTGGGGTGGGGGGTCAGAGTGGGGAGGTCATGTTGAGGTTTATAGGTTTCAGGGGTGCTGGGACTCCAAAATAAGAACATGCTGGTATAGAGGACCCAAAATGTTGACGTCTAGGGATTTAGAGGCGCCGGGACCCCAAAATCAGAACATGCAGGTCCTGTCCAAAAGAATTCAACCCAAGACAAGATTTATTAGAACATCTGCCATATTGGGCAGACTCTTAAGGAATCTGAGCTGTGGCTAAATAAGAATCTGAGCACCTTAATGGAGACAAGATGGACCTTATATACAGAAAGACTGTGGGAGAGATCTAGGAGTGGCCAAGTAGTCTGCAGGAACTGTGAGGTAATAGAATGCCAGGGACCTGGACTAAGTGGCCTAGGGAAAAATGGAGCCTAGCAAGAATTAAGGGTGGGAAGTGGCCAGGGGCCCTGCTGGAGGCAAGACAATGGAGGGCTAGGCTAGGTTGAGAGTAACAGAGAAGTGGGAGATTGGGTGTAGCCACAATGAAAGGCCAGTTGATGAGATTATAGCCTCAGGTGAACGCAGAGATTTGGCCAGGTGGGAAAGTCCAAGGTTTTTCCTTTTTGGGGTCCAAATCCCATCCTCATCAGTAAGAAAAGGAAAGAATATTTAATCTTAACTTAGTTCTGTTTGGCCTTTGTTTAATTTGGGTATGGTGGCTCTGACTAAAGAGAAATTGTCAAAATAATAAAAATAGCTTTCATAAAAATATGTTTCATGATGAATTAGAATTATATGTTAACTGCAGCCTATCTTTTTCAAGGAGGTATTTGGGATGTGGTTGTGAAGGGCATTGAAGGCCAAAGGATTTTAATTGATCTGGAGGTGATAGGGAGCCCTTAGAATTTATCGAATGGACTGAGGGGAGGTAATATGGTCAGACCTGTACAACTCAGTGGAGGATGGAATATATTTTAAGGAGAGACTCATGGTAGCCAAACCAATCAGCAGGCAATGAAATGAGCTTACACCAATGTAGTTGCAGTGTCATGGATGTTACAAAGGCAAAAATCAACAGGTTTTGGTAACTAGATTAGATATGAGAAAGGATGTTAGATATTGGATATGCTGGGCAAGAATGATGACACCTAAGTTGTAAGCTTTGATGACTGAGAGGATGGTGATGCCCTCAGCAGTATAGGTAAAGTTCAGATACTATATGGTGAGAGAAATTATTAAATAACTAATTATTGGGGAAATTCCTATTTTCTTATTCTCTCTTCTAGGTCAAGCCAACATCTGAAGGACATTGATGATAATGAGATTGGATTATTTCTCCTCAATCTTATTCAGACCCCACCCAAGTGGGGGAAGCCCTGGTAGTTCCTTTGTCTAGATTGCCCCAGGCTGGGGATGATCTGGGAGCAGGAGTGATCAGAGCCCCCAGCCCCTCATTAGAATAAGCCCACCTCTCATTATAATATCCATTCTTCTCATTAGTTGTTAACCAATCAGAATTGATTGCCACCCTCAGGAATACTCACTCTTCCTAGGGCATATAAGCATTTATTGGTTCCATGAGGGGTCTTTGGCATTTGAGAGTGCCACTGACCCCTTTTGTTAATTATCCACTGGCATAATTAATCTCTCCAACTTTTCATATCTCACAATGGCATAATTGAAAGCATGCTAGATTTATAGTTGGAAGACTTAGGTTCTACATGTAATCTTAAATAAGTCACTTCTCTAACTCAAGTGATTTACTCATCTGTAAAATAAGAGTTTGACTACCACATCCATATTGTGAAAAGCCAATGAAATAAGAGTTTGTTGACCTGGATTCAGGAAGGCATTAGTTCAAATTCAGTCTCTGACACTTGCCAGCTGTGTGACTGTGGACAAGTCACTTAACCTGTTTGCTTCAGTTTCTTCAATTGTAAAATGGGGATAATAATAGCATTTACCTCCCAGGGTTGTTATGAAGATCAAATTTGGTAACATCTATAAAGCTTGGCACATGGTAGTCACTCAATAAATGCTTTTTTCCATTCCTTTCCTTCTTACCTGATTGAGGAGAGGATCAAATCTGGCTTAGGGAAGCATTGGGGAATCTAGGTAAGCAAGCAAGCAATGTAGGGTTGCTTTAATGAGAAAGGCTATAATACTTCAACAGCAGTATAAGTGTAAGAGAGGAAGAATATGATTCCTCTCCTTCTCTCCCATAATGCAGTCACAAGGTTTATTCAGTATGGTAATAGGTGGTAAATTAACTACAAAATTACAACTGGAACCACGCTTTATAAGGTATGAACAAACCCTGAAGGGCTTTAAATAGCTAAAGCCTGGACTTTAAGGCTTACAGGCTCAGAGTTATACATGGAAGAGACCCCTCTAAGCTTCTTCTGTCCCCCACCATTGACCATGGAATCTAGCAGAAGGAGTTTAAGACAGCATCACTTTTAGCCATAGTTAAGAGAATGATACAGCCCAGATAGGGATGGATACAGAAAGAAGGAAGAAGCAGCTTCAAAGAACAGGACTGTCTAGAATAAAGATAAAAGCAGGCTATGAAAAGAAGTAGAACCCAGCTGAGAAACCCACCCAGTAGAGACGCTACACCTAAGGTGGAAATGTGTGAGGACTCTACAAAGAAAGGAATTTTTAGGCCCAAAGGATTTTTAGACCATATAGTACCAAGAATTGGGTTGCCTTTGCCACATATATATCCTAGAAATATACTTCACTACCATCATACTCTTAAATTTGAATTCACTCCGTTCCCATGAATATTGTGTGTATTTGTGGGGCAACCAACCCTAGATTTATTTGGGGGAAGCTTTTGTAGCTACCATACCATCATAGTAAATGTCTTCTGCTAAGAGTTAATTGTGTCTTTTGGTTAATCATTAATGACAAACACACTAGTGAGGGCTTGTGCTATTAGTTGTAGCCAACAGAGGATGCCTTTGTGTAAATTGGAGGAGTATCTCAGAGGTGTTGCTATACAGGTATCTAGGGAGCATAATTTTCCTGTTCCCCTGCAAAAACAGCGTACTAAGTAACCTCAGATGGAGGCAGCCTTTCCACCACTCTGTCAAGTATAAGAAGGCAACAAAGAGTAAGAAGGGTAGACTTAATATACACTTCAAGATTCCTCCTGATTGTTTTACCCAAAAGTCCAGACCTGTTCTGTACAGGTTATCTCCCCGGAGCTTGAACTAGCTGCACTGTTTGTTGTCTGTTATCTGACCTTTAGATTCAATTCCCATAGACAAAAGTGATTTTTAAATTTTAAAATGCCATCCAAAATGCATGCTATTATTATTTATTTCTAATAGCCTGAATTCTGGCTAGAATCAAGAGGCTGGGTACACAAGGGGAAAAATAAAATAATTTCTTCCCCCTTCTGTAGGCAAAACTTGCAAAGATAAAATTGCCCTTTTGAAACTCTCCCACTTTCTTTCCTAGTCTCTTTTTCCCAGACCCCTAGAAAGATCAAAGATTTAGAGATGAACCATAGAGGTTGCTGTCATCTAAATCATTTACAAATAAGGAAACAGAGTTCTAGAGAGAGTAAGTGATTTACTCATTAGGGTCACACAAGTAATAAATGGCAAAGGTGAGATATGAACCTGGGTCTTCTGACTCCAAATCCATTCACTCCAAGTGGAGATGTCCTGTCAGCAGTTGGAAGTACAAATCTGGAGCTCAGAAAGGAGGCTGGGAAATGAAATTAAAAAAATAAAATCTGGCATATATATTGCACTTTAAGATTTATAATTGTTGTTGTTGTTTAGTCATGTCCAACTCTTCATGACCCCATGGACCATGGTATGCCAGGCCCTTTTCTCCTCCACTGTCTCTCAAAATCTGGCCAAGTTCATGTTCATTGACACTGTCTATCCATCTCGTCCTTGGCCATCCCCTTTTCCTTTTGCCTTCAAACTTTCCCAACATTAGGTTCTTTTTCCAATGAGTCCTGTCATTTCATTATGTGGCCAGAGTATTGAAGCTTCAGCTTCATTATTTGATCTTACGGTGAATAGTCTGAATTAATTTCTTCAAGTATTGTACTGATTGATTTGATCTCCTTGCTGTCCAAGGGACTCCCAAAAGTCTTCTCCAGCACTATAATTTGAAAGCATCGATTCCATGGCACTCAGCTTTCCTTATAGTCCAAATCTCACAGCCATACATTGCTACTGGAAACACCATGGCTTTGACCATATAAACCTTTGTCGGTATGGTGATGTTTCTGCTTTTTAGTATGCTGCCCAAATTGGCCATAGCTTTCCTTTCAAGGAGCAAGTGTCTTTCAATTTTATGGCTGCAATCGCTGTCTACAATGATTTTGGAATCCAAGAATGTGAAATCTGACAACACTTCCATTTTTTCTCCCTCTGTTTGCCAGGAAGTGATGAGACCAGTTGCCATGATCGTAGTTTTTTTGTTTTTTGTTTTTGTTTTTGTTTTTTGTTACGAAGTTTCAAGCCAGCTTTTACACTCCCAACAAGAGACTTCTTAATTCTTCACTTTCAGCCAACAGAGTGGTAAATATCTGAGATTGTTGATATTTCTCCCAATAACCTTAATTCTGGCTTTTGATTGTCACATGATATACTTTGCAAATAAGTTTTTAAAAATAAGACAACATATAGCCTTTTCATACTCCTTTTCCAATCTGAAACCAATCAGTCGTTCCATGTTCAGTTCTAGCTGTTGCTTCTTGACCTGCATCCAGGTTCCTCAGGAGACAAGTAAGATGATCTGGTACTCCTATCACTTTGTGGACTTGCCACATTTTGTTGTCATTGTACAGCCTAAGGCTTTAGTGTAGTCAGTGAAGCAGAAGTCGATGTTTTTCCAGAACTCCCTTGCTTTCTCCATAATGTAGCAAATGTTGGTATTCTAGTTCCTTTACTTTTTCAAAAACCAACCTGCTCTTCTGGTAATTCTTAGTTCACGTATTACTGAAGTTTGCAAAATCTTAAGCATAACCTTGCTGGTATGTGAAATGAGTGCAATTGTTTGGCATTGGTCCTCTTTAGAATTAGGGAGTAAACTACTCTTTTCCAATCCAGTGGTCATTAATGAGTTATCCAAATTTGCTGGCATATTGAGTATAACACTTTAATTGAGTATAACAATTTTTAGGATTTTAAATAGCTCGACTGGAATTCTATCATTTCCACCAGCCTCATTGTTAGCAGTGCTTCCTAAGGCCCATTTGACTTCATTCTCCATTATGTCTGGCTCTAGATCAGTAACCACAGCATCCTGGTTATCAGTTATGTTAAGATCTTTGTTGTATAGTTCTTCTGTATATTCTTGCCACCTCTTCTTAATCTCTTTTACTTCTGTTAAGTCTCTGCCATTTTTGTCTTTTATCATGCCCATTTTAGCATGAAACTTTCCCTTGATATCTCTAATTTTCTTGAAAAGATCTCTTCTTTTCCCCATCCTATTGTTTTCTTCTATTTCTTTGTATTGCTTATTTAAGAAAACCTTATGTGTCTTTGTTAGTGCATGGAATTCTGCATTCAAGTGGGTATGTGTTTTCCTTTCTCCATACCCTTTCATTTTCCTTCTTTCCTCAGCTAATTGTAAAGCCTCATTGGACAGCCATTTTGCTTTCTTGCTCTTCTTTTTCTTTGGAATTTTTTGTTGTTGTAGTTGTTGCTTCTGCTTCCTGTACAATGTTGCAAAATCCTCTGTCCATAGTTCTTTAGGCACTCTATCTACCAGATCCAATCCCTTAAGTCCATTCATCACTTTCACTTCGTATTCATAAGGGTTACTATTTAGGTCGTACCTATATAGGCTGATGGTTTTCCTTACTTTCTTCAATTTAAGTCTGAATTTTGCAATAAGAAGCTCATGATCTGAGCCATAGTTAGCTCCAGGCTTTGTTTTAATTGACTGTATAGAGCTTCTCCACCTTTGGCTGCAAAGTATATAATCAATCTGATTTTGATATTGACCATCTGGTGATGTCCATATGTAGAGTCACCTGTTGGGTTGTTGAAAAAGAGTGTTTGCTATGACCAGCAGATTATCTTGATGAAAACTCTATTAACGTCTCCTCAGCTTCATTTTGTATTCCAAGGCCAAACTTGTCCATTATTCCAATTATCTTTTTATTTCCTACTTTGGATTCCAGTCCCCTATGATGAATGTGATGTTTTTTGGTGTTATTTCTGGAAGATGTTGTTGGTCTTCATAAAACTGATTAACTTTGGCCTCTTTGGCATCCATGGTTGGAACATAGGCTTGTATCATTGTGATGTTGAACAGTTTGCCTTGGATTCAAACATATGTTCTCCCATTTTTGAGATTATATCTCAGTACTGCTTTTTTTTCACCCTTTTATTATGAGGGCTATTCTATTTTTTCTAAGGGATTCTTGCCCACAGTTGTAGATATAAGGATCCCTAAATTAAATTCACCCATATTCCCATACATTTAAATTCATTGACACTCAAAATGTTGATGTTTAATCTTTTCATCTCCTGTTTGACCACATGCAGTTTGCCTGTGTTCATAGATATTACATTCCAGCTTCCTTTGCAATATTGCTCTTTATCGCATCTCACTTTCCTTTCATCACCAGACCCATCTGCAGCTGAGCTTCTTTTCAGCTTTGGCCCAGTCACTTCGTTAGTACTGGAGCTACTTGGAGTTATCCTCTACTCTTCCTCCGTATTGTGTTGGGTATCCTCCAACCTGAGGGGCTCATCTTCCAGCGTCCTATCTTTTATCATTTTAATACTGTGCATAGGGTTTTGTTTTGGTTTGGTTTTGGCAAAGATGCTGGAGTGGTTTGCCATTTCCTTTTCCAGTGGATCCACTGGAAATTAATTGATTAATTGATCTACAGTGGATCCCTTTTGTCAGAACTCTCAACTATGGCCCGTCCATCTTGGGTGACCCTACATAGCGTAGCTCATAGTTTTGTTGAGTTTCGTAGTTTCATTCACCGTGATAAGGCAGTGATCCAGCAAAGCACTTTACAAATTCTTATTTTATTCTCACAACAACTCTGGAAGTAGGTGTTATTATTATATCCATTTCACCAACGAGAAAATGGAGGCAGAGTGGCTTGCCAAGTGTGACACAGCTAGTATGTCAGTGTTCAAATTCATATTGGCATTCAGGTCTTCCATACTCCAAGTCCAGCACTTTGTCCTCTCTGCCACCTTGCTGCCAAAATATGGGAGTCATCTGCATACATAGGTGAAGCTGTAGAAGTGAATGAGATTTCTAAGGAGGAAAGTAAAGAAGAAAGAGCAAGAAGGCCAAGGATGCCCACCTTGAGGGCTTGAGAAGAGGATAGGAAGCCAGACTGGAGAATGATATTGTCTGAAGCCCAGGGAGAAGATATCCATAGTAGTGGGGTGGCAAGGGAAGAGGAAGTGTTAAAAGCTTCAGGGAGATCAAAGAGGATTATTGGATTAACAGTTAGGATCTGGTCACTAAAGGAGAAATTTCTGAGTGATAGGGGCAGGGGATTTGTGGAGAAAAGAGTGGGGAGTGAGGAAGCAGATGTGTCTTTTCCAAGAAGTTGAGAAGTTAAAGGGAGTGAAAAAAGAGGGTGATAATTAGTAGGATAGAAGGGCCCCGGAAAGCCCTGTTTTGGATGGAAAAGCTGAACATATTTATAGGCAATAGAAAAAGAATGAAGAAGAGATAGGAGATAATAATAATTTGATAACTCACATTTGTATAGCACTTTAAGATTTGCAAAACCCTTTACATCTTTTTTACTGAGAGTCTTCCCTAACCCCCTTTTAATTCAACTTCCTTCTCTCTGTTAATTGTTTGTTATTTATCTTGTATATGTGTGTGTATCTATATAGAAATCTTTCTCTCTATATATATATTTGCATGTTGTCTCCCCCATCAGACTATAATAAGTTCCTTGAGAGCCAGGACTGTCTTTTGCCTCTTTTTCTATCCCTAGCACTTAGCACAGTGCCTGCACTGGCACGTAGTAGGCATTTAGTAAACATTTATTGATTTATTGATTGATTAGAAAAAGAATCAGTAGTGGAAAAAGAGATTAAAGATAATAATTTAGTAGCTCACATTTGTATAGCAGTTTAAGGTTTGCAAAGCACTTTAAATACATCCTTTCCAGGAAGCCTTCCCTAACCCCTCTTAATTCCAGTACCTTCCCTCTGTTAATTGTTTCCTATTTTTCCTGCATAAAGCTTGCTTTGTTTGCATGTTTTCTCTAGCTTCTTGATGGAAAGGATTGTTTTTGCCTCTTTTTGTATCCCCAGCATTTAGCACAGTGCCTGGCACATAGTAAGTGCTTAATAAATGTTTGTTGATTGACATACAACCTCTCTCATTTGGTTCACACAACAATCCTATAAATTATTATTACCCTTATTTAATAAACGCATGAAAAAGAAAGAACGATGCTTGAGCCAAGTCTTGTAGGAGGCAGGACAGAATGAAATCATTGGGCCATAGTGGTGATGCCTCTTTATCTTTGGCCAAGAGTGAAGGAGAAGAGAGTGATAATGCTGAGAAATTATTAGGAAAGGAGAAGAGGAACTGAGGAAGTTCCTATCAATTGGTGAACATAGTGAAGAAAGAAGCTAATAGAGTTTCTGGATGTGTTGGGACAAGATAAAATGTTTGCATTATTCTACATGGGGGATGACATAGGAAGCTGTAAGGTTTAATGAAAGCATCATGAAAATCATTAATAGGAAGCACCAGCCTATCTCTCTAAAGACAATAGCACTTAAAGGCCAGAGCCTCTGGGCTGCAGCTGTTCCTAAACTGCATGCCCAGGGGCAGAGCTGATTGTGTTGGAAGGAGGGAAGTCAAACCAAGTCAACAAGCATTTATAGAAAGATGATTAAGAAAGCTATGGTATAGCAGCTTGGAGTTCTAGTGTTTCTAAATACCTTTGACTGTGCATCTCTGCAATCCCTGTGTTGTGTACTGGTCCGTGGGAAAATCCTATTGGCTGGGCTGTGTAGCATCTACCCAACACAAGCCTAAAAGACTCTGAAGGGTTAGGTAATAATACCTTCATCACAGGCAAGTGTCACCTATGACCTTGACAACACATACTCAGAGGCCTTCTATGTTCTCTTGGGGGTTTTATCAGATACTTTCTGACGTGATTGAAAGCACACTTGATTTAGAGTTGGAAGACTTGGGTTTTACACATAACCTTTAAAAAGTCACTTCCCTAACTCAAGGGTTTTACTCATCTTTCAAATAAGAGGTGCCTGCTGGACATCTCCATCTCATCGGTATCTCAAACTCAACTTGTCTGAAATAGAACTTATCTTTGCCTATAAAGCCACCCTTCCTCCAGACTTCCCTGCTTTGGTTGAAGCTACAACCCTTCACCCAGGTTTACAACCTACTTGAGTAATCCTTTTCACTGTCACTCATCCTCATAATGAATCAATTTCTAAGTCTTGCTGAACCTCACTTCATTACATTTGGCCCAGTACTCTGACTGTCAAGGTTTGTATTTTTTTTCAACCTTCATGTTAGCAATCTCTCCCAACTTTGTGTCTCAGAAAATTTGATAAGCATGCTGTCTGTGCCTTTATCCAAGTCACTCATAGAAGTGTTAAACATCACAAACCCAAGGACAGATTTCTAGTCTAGTAATGGAGACCTCTTTACAAGATGAAACTAAGCTACTATTAGTACACATTGGATGTAGCCATTCAACTCATGAAATTACGAAAATATTAGCCATTATCTATCCATCTATGCCAGAAGAATGGTATCAAAGACTTAATTAAATGCTTTGCTAAAATTTAGGTGAACTGTATTTATCACAGTTTACTCTGATTTGCTAGGCTAATAACACTATCAAAAAGAATTTTAAAAATTTTTTAATTTTAATTTCATTTTTAAAAATTTAAAATTTTTAAAATGTAAAGTTTGGCAAGACCTATTATTCATGAAACCAAACTGTTTTTTTTGATCATTGACTCCTCTTTTAGATGTTCCCTGACCATCCCTTTAATACTACCTTCTAGAATTCACTGGGGATTAGAGGCAGGTTTATTGACCTACAGTTTGTAGATGTTCATTCTTTTCTCTTTCTCTAACAATTAGGACATCTACTCTTCTTTAATCCTGGAGTGCCTTTTTCCTTCTCCACTATCCTTTTTTTTTTAAAGCTTTTAAAATATATCTCTGTCACTTTCTAATAACTCCCTGTCCTCTGTACCTTCCCTTACAATACAGAACCGTAATTAAGCAAAACCAACACATAAGTTAGCTGCATCGAACGATCTAGTCCTCATTCAGCACCTGTAGTTTATCATCTCTCTAATGAGAGCAACAAAGCATAGGACTGGGATCCTACATAGGTAAGTTCTTGATAATCTTTCTGAGATCACACGTGATCTGAACAATCGCATCTCCCAAGTTGCAATCCTGACTATCCTAGATTTTCTTTATAATACCCCAGAAATCTCTCCAACCTGGGAGATCGCTGCAGCCCTGGACTTCACACTTTGGAAGTACTCTCTGGAGTGTTTCCAAACATGGTAAGTACAGTCACAGAAGAGTGTTTGGGAAACACAAAATGCATGAGTTTAGCTAGAGTACAGTGTTGAAAGGTGTTTGAGGCTGACTCAGGACAGTTTTCTGGTACTTTAGGTTATATATAAGAACAAAATGAGGCATCTCTAGGTCATTCAACATTTAACAAAAGGAGATTTACTTAGCCATCGAAGAAGGATATTCAACAAGGAGAGACTTTGGGGAGGCTTCAAGTTAATTCAGCTGAGGGAAGCTGGATCTAATCTAAGGAGCTGGTCATGTCAATGGAGAGCAGCTATCATTTATATAGTACTTTAAGGTTTGCAAAGTGTTTTATAAATGTTTCATTTTATCCATACAAGAACCTTAAAGGGTAGGTGCTATTAAAATCCTCATTTTACAGGTGAGGAAACTGAGGCAGATAGGGATTAGGTGACTTGCCCAGGATCATATAGCTATTAAGTATCTAAGACCAGATTTGAGCTCAGGTCTATCCTGATTCCAGGCCCAGAGCTCGATCCACTGTGCCATCTAGCTGTCTCTAAGAAGAGAGGATAGGTATGAAAAATCTTATAGAGATAGAATCACCAATACTTGGCAACTGATTTCATGTGGGGGGGGGATGGTGAGAGAGAATGAATACTTAAGGATGACGCTGCCACCTTTAATAAAAAATAGGGAAGTTTAGAGGAAGAACAGATGTAAGGAGGATGATGAGTTCAATTTAAGAAATGTTGAGCTTAGACGTTGATGGGACTCCCAGGTGAATCTCTTCAGCAGGCAATTGGCAAACAGGATTGGACCCGGGGAGCCATCTGCTTAGAGATAGATGGTAGTTCCCCTGATGAAATCAGCAAGATAGAGTGCAGAGACAGAAAAAAAAAAAAGCCTAGGACAGAGCTTTTAGAAACAGCCACACTTTGACGGCAGGAATGTGGATGATCATTCTTTTTGGCAAAGAAAACAAACAAATGAACAGTTGAACAACCTTCCTTCTGTCTTCTGTTGATCATCATCCCATCCACTTGAATACTGGTCCTCCTTTTTATCATCCTTTCCCCATAACATAGCTAAAAAGCAACGATGACAATTTTTTTCCTTAACTTTTCTTTACAGCCTCAGTTCACAAATACCTTCCTGTCTTCTTACACCTTCCAAGACACTTTCATATCCTGACACTGGGCATCTTCACTGGCATTCTCTTACATTTCTGCCTCCTGGCTTCCCTGACTTTCTTCAGGTCTCAGCTAACAACTCTCTGCAAGTCTTGAATCTTAATACCTTCCCTTTCCTATTATTTTCAGTTTATCCTGTTGGTACATCATTGTTTGCATGCTGCCTTCACCATTAGACTGCGAGCTCCTTGAGAGCAAGGATTGTTTTTTGTTTTGTTTTGTTTTGCATTTATTTTGTGTCCCCAGCATTTAACATAATGCCTGGAACATACTAGACACTTGACAAATGCTTCTTTTTTAAAATTTTACTTATTTTGTTCTGAGCTTAAGAAATAAAACAAGCATTTCCATACCATACTAGAATAGAAAAAAAAAAGATGATCATACATGAAACTGCAAATCTATCATGTACAACTTGCTGTTCCTTTTAGAAATATAATAAAGTTATATAACTTATTTTTCCTCCTTCCCACCCCTAGAGATGGCTACCATTAGACCCAAATGTGTGTGTATGTGTGTGTGTAAAACCATTCTATACATACTTTTATTTATCAGTTCTTTCTCTGGATGCAGAGAGTATCTTCCTTCATATGTCCTTTGTAGTTAATAAATGCTTCTTGACTTAACTTAAACACTCCTGACACTGTGCATATTTTTTCATTTATCTTAACATTTCTTGATCTTATTTCCATCTTTTATGCAAGTCTCTTAACATCTAAGGTGGTTGATGAGTGCCCCTGAATTCACATCAGTATTTTTAGACTCTTCCCCTCCCCTCCTTTATCTTCCTCATAGGAATGGTTTCTCTTTGTATCTTCAGAATTTTGTGAGCCCATTTATTGTTCAGGGTATCTTGATTAAATCTCCATTTAGGACTTTTTAGTTTGTGTTCCATGTATTGATTACTATTTTATTAACATTATTTTCTGCAAAGGATCTGTTCAGTACTTAACACATTTTTACATTTATGTGTCCCACCGCTACTACCACTTTTCATGTGTCAACCTCAGAGTTTGGTCTAAGAAAGACAAATGATTAGATTATGTCCATCATTTTATTTCTCTCAAAGCTGGCGACATGCATGCATGGGAGCCAGTCTGGAACTGGGCTCCCTTTGGAGTTGGGATGCACTGTTTTTAAACCCTTCCAACAGGAGCTGATATCATTTCATCATCAATTTATCTCCTGACAGAGGAAATACCTCTTCTATCAGATTGCTCACCACCACCCCCTCCGCCCCAACCATACCAGACCGTTCTCAGCCTTGGGCTGTCTAGACAGAAGAATCTGTCTCTACCCAGAGTTGAACAGAACATAGTGGGGTTTCCAGTACCTTAGATTAAATTATTTGCAAGCTTGGGTTGAGGTTTGACCAGGATAAGGAGAGTCCATTACATGGACTCATTATCAGAAATGTCCTTCTGTAGAAAAACTGAATTTAAAGTCAGGACTTTGAAAGAAGAATGCTGGGGGAAGCTCTGAATCTCCAAGATATTAGTTATTAATAATCATTTTTCACGTATGTCAGGTGGCCCCTAGGAACTCATATATCCCTTCTCCTATAATATAAATTTTTCCTCGGTAGTTACAGCAATGTCTCAAAAAAGACAACTTTCCATTGTAGTAACTTTTCTTAAACTAAGTCTTTCACTAGGTCTTTGTCTGACTTCTCCCCTATAAGAGTGATCTTCACTGGCTGGCATAACAGTTTCTCCATTTTGGGTCCAAACACAGCCCTCTTCCAGTCCAGCAGCCTCCCTTCCTGCACAGCTCTCCGCCTTGCAGATACACAATAGAAATCACATCCTTTCATAATTCAACCTCAGATTTTGTAGGGGAATATTAGTCATTCTGTTCCACCCTTTTTTTTCTACCTCCCTGCAATCTTCCATTCCACCATTTACTCCCACAAAATACATTGATTGGGGGAGGAAGGAAGGGAGGTCAACACTTACTCCTTTGTTTCTCCCAAGTCTTTAGTTCACCTGAAATCTTTAATCCTCTAGGCCTTTTTTTATTCTTTGAAGGTCTCTGTTTTTTATTTCAATCCCATTGATCAGTCTTTCTCTTCTACTCCCCATAAAACAATAACCTGTAAAAATGAGATAATTCATTTCATTACTTAGTCTTCTTTGTACTAATTATGCCAATTTACATTTTTAATGCTTTGGTTCAGAGCGTTTGCAAGTCAAATAACCTATCCAACCCTGCTCTTTTTTGCTGAAATGTCTTAAGTAACTCTTTTTTGTTGAACATCTAATTTTTTTCATTGGTAATTTTGTTCTGGTTTATAGGATGTGACATTTTGGGTTGAAGCTTGAATCCCATTGCTTTTTAGAATATATTATCACATTCTCTTCTCCAGTTTTGTATAACTACAGAATACTATTTGAGTTGTCTTTCTTTCATAGTTAAAGGTCTTTCTCCTGGTCGCTTGAAATTTTTTTGTCAAGGAAGAATCATTAAATTTAAATATTCTAAGTCTTCTAGGTTGAAGTGCAGGATTGTTTGTTGTTGTTTTTTCCACTTTGTAATCAGCAGATTCTTTCCATCAATCCTTTGTTGTTTATATTTAGATGTTCTAGTCAGCTTTCTTATATTATTTCTTGTACTATAAAATTTGGGCTTCTGGATTTTTAATATTCTTCTGGGAGACTTATAATCTTTAAGTCATCTCTTTCCAATCCTCTTCCAGGTCAGTTACTTTGGCTTATCTACACTTATGTGTTCTTTTAACATTGCTTCTCTTCTGCCTTAAATGAAGTGTGGCAAAAGAGCAATTTTCAAACAAGGAGGTTGGTCATTTCAGGAGCCTCATTTTTTTTTATCCAAACTAGGACAAGGCAGGTTGAAAACACAGACACACATGCATGCTAGGGTGTACTGTTGCGGTCTGAGAGGTTGTGACCCCTCAAAGACTGAAGTACACAATGGGTTGTCTGGAATGAATTCACAGACTCAAGCATTCTTTAAGTCAAGTTGGCAAAAAGTTTATTGTTACGCGTTTCAGCAGGCAAGGATTCTTAAGGATCCTGCAACCTTAGAGTGGTACAGTTAAAGTTAATATGGGATAAAATACAATAAAACATGTGCCAAATATGCTAGCTAGGTGATTCAGGGTGGGATTAGGGAGTGGTTAAGGAGTGGTCAGTTCTTAAAAGACATGCACTTCTTATACCTACTGCACAGGCATTTTACCCAGAGTTCACTAGGAAAAGCCCACAAGGGGGGCCACATGGAGGTGTGGTTTTAGGCCTGCTATGTCACTAAGTTAACTAGAGTTCAGGGGTAACTGAGAATTGTCCAGTCTGCCACCAGTCAATGTCTTGTTTGATAAGATAGATGTAGGGAGTATACATATGTCTTAAGTCTAGAATACAAATAATGAGGAGCTCAGGATGTAGATAATGAGGTAGGGCATAGGGCGGTAGTGTAGATAGTCCAGTGGGTAAGAATGTCTTTATGACCCAGTGCAAAGCCAGTTCAAACTAATAATTCTTTCAGGTGCTGTTTGTAACTGCACCAAGGAAAGAGATAAGGGTCTTGCTAGGGCCTACTCATGAGT
This sequence comes from Phascolarctos cinereus, assembly GCF_003287225.1. Classification (NCBI taxonomy): domain Eukaryota; kingdom Metazoa; phylum Chordata; class Mammalia; order Diprotodontia; family Phascolarctidae; genus Phascolarctos; species Phascolarctos cinereus. Next base: position 57,101,010 of record NW_027556098.1, on the reverse strand, counting down.
AATTGCTAGGCACAGTGTCCTTAGGCTGGGGAGAAACTGTCAGGGATAGTGTTTCTGAGGCTAGGGAGAAATTGGGGTCCAAGCACAAGTACCCAAGCACCCCATCAGTACCATTTAATGTAGAAATTCATTAAAAATCAATGGGGGAACTAAGTAAGGCTGGGCAGAGAAAAGGAGGGAGATTTAAGAGAAAAGGTCAAACTGGGGAGAAAATATTCACGAGTGAAACAAGTTTCACAATATATGGGATGGATTATAAAGTGAGATTCAAGAGTGAAGAGAGGAAGGGCAAAATAGTTGAGTTGATACTAACATTAACCCCATTTCCTTTCTTTCAATATCTTTATTTTTTTCAAAAGAGGGGTAGGAGGCAAAGAGAAGTAACATTATTAATAGGATATGATGAAGAGAGAAATGTGCCTAACAATCATTAACTATAAATTGAATAGGATGATTCACATATAAAACAGGGGAGAGTGGTAGAATGGATTGGTAAGAAGAATCTAATAATATGTTATTTACAAAGAAAATGCATTTGAAACACTAAAATTTACACAGTTAGAATGAGCTGGAGCAGAAATTTTATGCTTCAGGTGAATTCAAAAAAGCAGGGATGGGATTCATGTGCTCAGTCCAGGCAATAATAAAAATAGACATGGCTAGATTAAGGTCCTTTCTAGCTCTAAATCTGTGATCCAATAATTTTATGAGATAAAGAAACATTATTCTTAAAGGTACCACCAATAATGAAGTATCATTTGTGTGTGTGTGTATGTAACATCCACACTTTGGTCCATTTTCTCTAAACTAAATCTTTTGTCTTCCTTGGTGTATGACTTTTGTAGGGTATTTTATTCCCCCCCCCCCAGCTACATGTAAAGAGAATTTTTAACACTGGTTTTTAAAACTTTGAGTTCTCACTTCCTTCCTCCCCCCCTCCCCCCCCCACCACCACCATATTGAGAAGGCAGGAAATTCGATATAGGTTACACATGTGTAGTCGTGCAAAACACTTCCATAATAATAATGTTGTGAAAGACTAACTATATTTCCCTCTATCCTATCCCACCCCTCATTTATTTTATTCTCTCCTTTCACCCTGTCCCTCCTCAAAAAGTGTTTGCTTCTGATTACTCCTTCCCCCAATCTGCCCTCCCTTCTGTCACTCTACCTCCTTTCTCTTATCCCTCTCCCCACTACTTATCTGTAGGGGAAAATAAGTTTCTATACCCCACTGAGTGTGTATGTTATTCCCTCTTTAAGCCCAATTCTGATGAGAGTAAGATTCACTCATTCCCTTTCCCTCCACCCTTTTTTTCCTTGATGTTTTTCTTGCCTGTCTTATGTGAGATAACTTATTCCATTCTGCCTCTCCCTTTCTCTTTTTCCCAGTGCATTCCTCTCTCACCCCTTAATTTTATTCTTTAGATATCATTCCTATGAAGAGGATATTCATATTCAACTCATCCTGTGCCCTCTGTCTATATATACTCCTAACTACCCTAATAATGAGAAGGGTCTTATGAGTTAGAAATATCATCTTTCCATGTAGGAATGTAAACAGTTTAACTTTAATAATTCCCTTATGATTTCTCTTTCCTGTTTACCTTTTCATGCTTCTCTTAAGTCTTGTATTTGAAAATCAAATTTTGTATTCAATTCTGGCCTTTTCTCAATGCATTAAATTCCTCTATCTCATTGAATATCTATTTTTTCTCCTCATTGATTATACTCAGTTTTGTTGGGTAGGTGATTCTTGGTTTTAATCCTAGCTTTTTTGACCTCTGCAATATCATATTCCAAGCCCTCAGATCCTTTAATGTAGAAGCTGCTAAATCTTGTGTTATCCTGATTATGGTTCCACAACACTTGAATTGTTTCTTCCTGGATGCTTGCAATATTTTCTCTTTGACCTGGGAAATCTGGAATTTGGCTATAGTATTCCTGGGAGTTTTCGTTTTGGAATATCTTCCAGAAGGTGATCAGTGGATTTTTTCAATTTCTACTTTACCCTCTAGTTCTAGAATATCAGGGCAGTTTTGCTTGATAATTTCTTGAGAGATGGTGTCCAGGCTCTTTTTTTGATCATGGCTTCCAGGTAATCCAATAATTTTACATTCTCTCTCCTGGATCTATTTTCTAGGTTAGTTGTTTTTCCAATGAGATATTTCACATTGTCTTCTATCTTTTTATTTTGGTTTTATATTATAATTTCTTGATTTCTCATAAAGTCATTAGCTTCCATTTGCTCCATTCTAATTTTTAAGGAATTATTTTCTTCAGTGAGCTTTTGGACCTCTTTTCCATTTGTCCAATTCTGCTTTTTAAGACCTTCTCCTTAGACCTCTTTTGCCATTTGGTCTAGTCTATTTTTTTCAGGTGTTATTTTCTTCAGTATTTTTTGGGTCTCCTTTATCAAGCTGTTGACTTGATTTTTCATGATTTTCTTGCATCACTCTCATTTCTCTTCCCACTCTTCCATGGCCTGATATCAATTCATATTTTTCTTGGAGGCTTTGGATGTAGGAGCTTTGATTTTGTTGTCCTGGTTGTATGTTTTGATTTTCCTTGTCACCAAAGTAAGTTTCTATAGTCAGAGGTTTTTTTTTTTTTCCCTGTTGGTTTGCTCATTTTCCTAGCCTATTACTAGACTTTTTAACTCTTTGTTAAGGTAGGACTCTGCTTCCAGTGTGGAATGCACTTTCCCAAGCTTCAGGGATTTTGTGCAGCTATTCTCAGAAATACTTTTAGGGATCTGTAAGTTTTCAGTTTTTCCAAGGTGGTATGATCTAAGGAGAGGTGTTTACTCCTCTCCTGGCCTGTGCTCTGGTCTGTGAGTGACCACAAGCACTGTTTTCTGCCATGGAACTGTGAGCAGGGTACCCTCTGCACTGCTGCCACAAGCTCTGTTCTGCTAGTGCTCCTCCTCACCCCAGGACTGCCATCCAAGACTGTGACCCAGATCCAAGTATAGGCAAAGCAACAGAGTTCTGCCTCAGTGCTAGCAAAGAGACCACTGTAATCTCCTTCTGATCAGTTGTTCGATCCCCTTACCATCTTTGGGCTGAGAGCTCTAGAAGCAGCCGCTCCTGCTGCCACTGCTGATTCAATCACTCCCAAAGTCTGCTCCTGGTTTTCTGTGACTGGGGTTGTGCTGGGACTGGGGTGGATTTTCTCACCCAGGTCTGACAAACCTTTCCTACTGACCTCCTAAGTTGTCTTTGGCATTTGTGGGCTGGGAAGTCTAGAAATCTCCACAGCTGCCAGTGATTCTGTCCCCTGAGGCCTGCTCCAGGTTCCCTGGGGCCTCATTTGTGCTGGTGTGGCCTGCATTTGACTGTGCTCCTCTCTCAACCTGGCACAACAGATCTTTCCTGTTGAACTTCCAGGTTGTCTTGGGCTGGAAATTTGTTTCACTCTGTCTTTTTGTGGGTTCTGCTGCTCTAGAATTTGTTTAGAGTCATTTTTAAAAGGTATTTGGAGAGGTTTGGGGGAGAGCTCAGGGAAGTCCCTGCCTTTACTCTACCATCTTGGCTCCACCCCGCTGGGTCTGCATTTCTAACAACTTATGTAACAAGCCCCCACCAATGTACTTCTCATTAATAATCAGGCAGTAGATTCAATTAGCAAAGACATTTGCTCACATGGCATAGCAAGAATAGAAGTTAATGAAAAATCCACCCCTCCCCTGTGCCTGGAGCATATTCTCCCACAAATATACATATTATCTATGTGTATTCAAACTTGGACTGCAATGGTAGGGATGCATATGTTTGATGGGCATGCAGAAAAAGCAACTCATAACTTCTAGTAATATAAGACCTGTGTAAAATTGAAAATTGGTTTAATTCTATTTTACCAACATAGTACTCAAGCTAGATTTAATATTCCCTTTCCCAAGGGGTTCCTTCTCCTTATAAATTTTATCCACCACTCCCATCCCTAAAGGTTAAGTAAGCTTTTCTCTTATAATTACCTCCACTTTTGTAACTCCACCCATCACCCACTTTCCAGAGAAACTTGATTATACCTAAAAGGTCAAGTCTCATCAATCTAAACTATCATGGCAACTCCCATCTCCTTAGAACCTTTGTCTTGTGACTCAAATCACATTTGGTCTTGACTGTGGTTAAGGGCATTTTGGAAGGGGAGGTCTAAATGATGTAATCTCAATTCAACTATGTCCAGATAGCCAATCAGACACACCTATGTTGCCCCTCACCTTGCTATTTGTTATAAAACAAACAAACAAAAACAAACTTTGTCAGCCCTTACTCAAGGTCTCTAGTTATTAAGAAGCCATAGACTCAATTTATTAGTTATTGCTAGCCTAACTAATAAGTTGATCATGCTCTTTCTCTCTCAGTTTACCTTAATTTCAATCTCGACACCTGAAAATCCTTTCTCCTTTCTTACAGTCTTTAGACAGCTTCCCTTAGGTACATTTTGGAAAGCCACTCAGCTGGGCTCCCAGAAGTTGTTTCTCTCCAGTACTAGCTTTTCAAAATTGCTTCTTCCCTTGGATGATTGTCTCTTGGGTCCATGACTGTGTGCAGTGTGTGCGCCTCTGTTCACACTGGATGAAGTGTTTCAGTCTCATCTAGGAACTGCCCTTTGAAGCTACATTAGAGGTAAAGGGAAGAGAGAAAAATTTCCTCTGTCCTCCTTTTAGGGGTCTCTTCCACGGGCCGCTCCTGGCTTTCATCTCTCTTATTCTCAAACTGCTAAAATTCATTCAGGGCCAATTCATTCATGTTGTTATATCATGGCTGTTCCTTTGTCAATTAGAGACATGTTCACAATTTTTAAATTGATCAGAACACAGATACTTTTACAGTTTTAACATTTAATACTGTGTCACTACATTATAAGTCTTCTGTGACTACTTCACCTGACCTGACAGTTGAATTGCAGAAAAATGCAGAAAATGGGAAAGTACATAAATTCATAAATCAATGGCCAATTTAAGGAGGAATAGACAACAAAATAATCATTGTTTTGGTCTTTAATAAATGCCTTTCTGACTTAGCTAAATCCAAAAAGAAGATAAATGAGAAAGAAAAGAATCAAAAGAATTTTAGAAAAGTTAAATGATAAATCTCGGGGGCCTACTTAATGGGAAGATGAAGAATATATACATTTCTTATCTATGTATCACACCTTTACAAAAATTGACCATGAGCAATAGCATTAAAAACTCATACCAAATGCAGAAACACAGATTATTAAATATGTTCTTTAGTGACCATAATAATAATAAGGATAATTTGAAGAAAATGTTTGGACTTAACGTATATTAAGGAATATAATCCTAAAGAATATGTGGGTTAAAGAACAAGTAATAAAATAATTTTATTCAAGAAAATTATAAAATAAGACAACATACCTAATCTTGTATAATTTAGTCAAAGGAACCATTAGAGAAAACATAATATCTGTAACACTTTCATCAAAAAAGGAAAGAAGCGGGCAGCTAGGTGGTACAGTGGATAGAGCACTGGCTGTGAAGTCAGGAGGACCTGAGTTCAAATCCCTCCTCAGGCCAAACACTTAACACTAGCTGTGTGACCCTGGGCAAGTCACTTAACCCCAATTCCCTAAAATAAAAAAAAAAGAAAGAAGCAATTAATGAATTAGACATGAAACTACAAAACAAACAAAAGTAAAACATACACATACACACAAAACTAGAAAAGCAACAAATTAAAACCTTACCTAACCACAAAAATAGAAATTCTAAAACTCAAGGGATCAATGAAATTAAAAGCCAAAAAACCATTGAATTAACAAATAGTGGAATTTTTTGAAAAAGATTAATAAAACAGATAGACTATTATCTAATTTGATTTTAAAATAAAGGAAACAAATTACACACAGCAAAAAGGGAAAGGAAATCAAACCAGATAAAAATGCAATAAAAGGAATTATTATAAACCATTTTATGGAATTATATGACAACAAAATTGATAACTTAAAAGAAACAGATGAACATTTAAAAAAATGGATTTAAAAAAATAAGTGAATTCAATAGAAAGTTCAGAAAATAATTAAGGCCATATTTTTTAAATTTTAAAATTGTTTGCAAAAATATGCAAAGAGGCTTTCTAACAAACTCTTATGAAACAAATTATTTCTTATGAAACTCTATAAAACAGATTTGGTCCTGATAACTCAACTAGGGAAAGATAAAACAGAGAAAGAAATCTGTAGACTGATTTCTAATAAAAACTGATGCAAAAAATGAATAAAATTTTAGCAAAGAGGACATGGGATCATAGTCAAAAGATTATTCACTATTGCTGAGTTGGATTTATGCCAGGATTTCAGAGTTGTTTCAATATTAGGAAAGCTATAAACAAGACAGCATAACAAAAACAATAAAAATCACATGGCTATTTTAATAGATTCAGACTTTTAAAATGCATTATTAATTTATAATAAATACGAGTAAGCATAGGAATAAACAGTTCATTCCTTAAAATGCTAGAAAGAATCTTTTAAAAAATCAAGAATTACTATTATCTGTAATGGAGAACCATTAGAGGCCCTTCCAATAAGATCAGAGATAAAGCAAGTCCATCATTATTTATTATGTTTCCAGAAATGCTAAGTATAGCAATAAGACAAGAACAAATAAATTGAAGGAATAATCAAAATAATCTGAGAGGAAACAAAAATGTTTCTATTTATGAATGATTTACTTGAAGAACTCAAGATATTTATAAACACACATAAATCTTCAGCTTTTTTGCATGCTAATAATAAAATACACCAGAAAGAATTAGAAAAAAGAATTCTATTCAAAAATAATTACAGAATGTACAAAATATCTGGAAGTTCAATTACCAAGACACATTGAAAACTAATAGGAATAGAATTAAAAATATTATTTACAAAAATAAAGGAAAACTTAAATAATTGGAGAGAGATTAATTCCTGATGTTTGGGTCAGTTTAATATAGTAAAAATATGCTACATAAATTAAGTGCAGATTTATTTCCATCTCCATCATATGATATCTGTAGTTTACTTGGGTTGTTTTGTGGAACTAGACAAAATAATAATAAAACTCATTCAACAGAATAACAACAATCTCAAGGGAAGTAATAAAAAATTTAGAAATGAAGAGTCCTAGCCGTACCAGATTTCAAAATATACTACAAGGCAGTATATGTCAAAACGTTTTGGTACTGATTAAAATACAAAAAAGTTCATCAATGGAACAAATTAGGCAAATGAGAATTGATACAAATATATACAAACCAGAACCATTTCCCAGTAGATAAGTGGCCAAAGGATATTACTGGGGAATTCTCAGTAATAAAGAAATGAAATGAAATAAAGAAATGAAAATTTTCAACTACCATATGGGGAAAAAAAGCTCCAAATCACTAATAATAAGAGAAATGCAAATTGTAACAACTCAAGTTCTTCCTCATACCCATAAGATTGGCGAGAATGATAGTAGGAGAAAATAGCCATTGTTGGAAGTGTTGTGGGCTATCTAATACTCATTTGGTGGAGCTGTGAATAGTTGCAGCCATTTTGGAAAGGCATTTGAAATAACGTCCAAAAAGTCACTAGCGTGAACATACCCTTTCACCCAGTGAAACTATTGTTAAGCACGTACACTGAAGAGGTCATAAACAGAGGGAAAGAATTTATAGGTACAGCAATATTTATAGAAACATTTTGTTGTTGCTGTAGCAAAAACCTAAAAACGAAACAGGTCTCAATTAATTGGACAATGGCTGAAAAAAATGGTAGTATGTGAAAATAATGGAATATTATGCCGTAAGAAGTTATGAATATCACAGATTTAGAGAAATATGGGAAGGTTATATGAACATCAATGCACTGTGAAATGAGCAGAACCAAGAGACCAGTTTTCATGATGACCACAATAATGATGTAAAAAAGAAATAATGCAAAGAAAAAAACAATTAAAATAACTCAAAACTCTGATCAAAGCAACAAAGAACTTATGGCAAAGAAGTCATGGACTAGAAGCAGATAATAAGATAGTCATTCTCAGACATGGCTAATATGTTGATTTGTTTTGCTTGACTGTACATATTGATTACAAGGAGCACTTCTACTTGGGAGGGGCAAGGGTTTGTGGAGGTGGGTTCTGATACAGCATCAATAAAACACTATGAAATGCATAGAAAAAACCCCCCAAAAAGTACAGAATGGGACACAAAGAAATAGAGTCACATGTATGTGTACTGTATGTATATATCAAACTGTGTAACTGAAGAGCCCAGTTCCTCATACAATCCATGCATTCTTTTTTCTTTCTTATATATTGAAAAACTGAAATGTTTGCATTTTGGTGATTGTTAAGTTGTCAACAAAAGAAGAAAAATTAAAGTAATTTAAAAAAAAAACAAAGGATTTTATGGTGTATAGCCAAAAGGGGGGAATAAAAAGCCATTTTCTGTTACTGGAACCATGAAATCCCAGACCAGTAGAAAAATGTTTAGTTTTTAAGAAGGAAGCAAAAGACAAGTTTAGTAATAATTTCAACCAACTATTTTGTAATGAAGAAAAAAAATAAAGGTGCACACAGCTCAGTTCAGTAAGCATACTATTAAAGGAGAAAATCATTCACAAGTCAGATGATGGGGATAAAGGAAACAACAAATTCAGTAGGATATAAATGCTTAAAGTTAGAATAAAATTTCTCTGAACCACCTAGCTTATCATAGTTTATCCAAAACCTGTTGGCAGATAACCTGGAAAACTTCTGTGACTTTTTTTTTTCTTTTCTGGCTAGTTTTTATATAACTGAAAACACTTTCTCTGGGGATCACAAAGCAAACATATGGCCAGCATAGTCAGCCCTGTCTATGTCAGGAGATAGAACTGCTGCCAAAAGCCCATTCCCTGTAGTATATGTCTTTTTTTACCCCCATACACAGCTTTCAAAATATTTTTCAGTCCAAAAAAACTAGCACACTGTGACAGTTCTTGGATCAGCGCGATTGGATGTGTTTGGAATTGGATCTTTGAGGTCAGATTTGCAAAAGAAGCAGGACCTTTGCTATGACAAAAGGGAGCATCAAGAAAGAAAAATAACACTCAGTAAATAAATAAAAAGTAAATTTCCTAGAACACATTTTCATTCTTAGTCTTTCTGACAATCCACTTGTTTTGTTTTCCATAACCCTCATCAATCAGGGATTTTGATCCATGATCGCCTCTAAATTTGGGGGTCATTCAAAGAATTTTGCAATTTCTCAAAGGAAATCCAGGCTCTCCTCCAGCTCAATTCTGAACCCAGCTCATCAGTTTACAGTGTTTGTCGAAGATATCTGTCTCTGTAAAAATATATAATACTTGTACACATCTACACATATGTGCACAATATGCATGCAAACATGAAGAGGAAAATACATATGTGTTTGTACATGTATATGTGTGTACACTACATTACTAGTTAAAGAGGTTGCTCATCCCCCTGTTTATTATTGACTGGACAATAAGCGTTCTTCATCTTGTTTTTTCCTAGGTGGATAGTTAGGTCAGACTCCTTTGAGTGGGCGATGGAGCTTAAGACAGGAAGTTTTGCAACGTTTGAGAGTTTGATGCCATTAGCATAGCATCATCTGAAAAAATAAATATCTAGAGGACCTCACTGTCTAAGAAGAATCCCTCTCTGACTTGGTCTTTAAATGGAATCTTCTCCATAATAGTGGTAAAAAAAACCTTTGTGATCATTTAATGACCTCAGATTTCTCTCTGAAACTAAAGTTTCTCTTCTAAATGTCGTAAATACCCTCTAGGTTCATTCCCACAACTCATAGTCAGGCTAGCAGGTGGGGTCCCAAGCATTGTCTGATGCCTTGGATTCTAGGGGTTATCCTGTGGATGATCAATAAACATTTATTAAGTGCTTCCTATGTGCCAGGCACTGTGTTAAATGCTGGGGATATAAAGGAAGGCAAGACAGTTCCTGCCCTCAAGGAGCTCACAATCTAATGGGGGAGACAACATGCAAACAGATTTGTACAAACAAGCTATACGCAGGGTCAATAGGAAATAATCAACTAGAATTAAGAGGGGTTGGGAGGGGTGTCCAGCGGAAAGGGGGATTTTAGCTAGGACTTGAAGGAAGTCAAGAAGTAGCGATGAAAAAGAAGAGCATTCCAGGTATGAGGGGACAGCTAAGGAAAATACCTAGAGTCAAAAGATGGACTGTCTTGTTCAAGGAATAGCAAGGAGATCAGTGTCACTGAGTCACAAAGTATATGGGGGTGGATAGAAGGTGTAAGAAGACTGGAAAGGTAGGTGAGGGGGTAGGTTATGAAGAACTTTGAACACCAAACAGAATATTTCCTATTGATCTGGAGGTAATAGGAAGTTACTGGAGTGTACTGAGTAGGGAGGCAACATGGTCAGATCTGGGTTTTAGGAAGATCACTTTGACAGTTGACTAGAAGATAGACTGGAGTGGGAAGAGACTTGTGGCAGGCAGACCAACCATAAGGCTATTGCAGTAGTTCTAGGTGTGAGGTGATGAGGGCCTGCACTAGGGTTAGCAATGTCATAGGAGAGAAAGAGGTATATGTGAGAGATATTTTGAAGATATAATCAACAGGCCTTGGAAACAGATTGGATAGGGAGGAATTGAGGTTGTGAGCCTGAGTGACTGGGAGGATGGTGGTAACCTTGGAAGGGAAGAAGGATTTGAAAGAAAGATAATGAGATCAGTTTGGGACATGATGAATTTAAGATGTCTTCTGGGCTGTTGGAGATGTGAGACTGGAGGTCAGCAGAGGTTAGGACTAGGATAAAGACCTTTTAGAATCATCACTATAGAGATGATAATTCAATCCATGGACAGAGAGCTCATAAGATCACCAAGTCACATAGAGGGAGAAGAGAAGAGAGCCCATGACAGAATGCTGTGGGCTACCCATGGTTAGCAAGTGTGACCTGGATGAAGATCCAACAGAGGAGACTGAGAAGGAACAAGTTGGATAGCTAGGAGAACTAGGAGAGAGTAGCATGATGAAAACCCAGAGAGAAGAAAGTATCAGGGAGAAGAGGGTGAGCAGCAAAGTCAAAGGCTACAGAGAAGACAAGAAGGATGAGGATTGAGAAAGGGCCATTAGATTTGACAGGGCAGCTAGGTAGCTCAGTGCATAGAGTGCTGGGCCTTGAATCAGGAAGACTCATCTTCCTGAGTTCAAATCTGGCCTCAGACACTTACTAGCTGTGTGACCCTGGGCAATTCACTTAACCCTATTTGCCTCAGTTTCCTCATCTGTAAAATGAGCTGGAGAAGGAAATGGCAAACTACTCCAGTATCTTTCTCAAGAAAACCCCAAATGGGGTCACAAAGAAGTGGATGTGACCAAAAAACCAACTGAACAATAAAATTAGATTTGACAGTTAAGAAATCATTCATGACTTTGAAGAGAGTAATCTTGGTTGAATGTTGATTCATCAGAATCCAGGCTATAGAGAGTTAAGCAGAGTGAGAGGAAAGGAAGTGATGGCATTTCCTTCTCAAGTTTAGCCACAAAAGACAGGAGAGAGATGGGACAATAGTTAGCAGAAATGGATGGATCAAGTGAGGGTTTTTTAAGTATGGGGGAGACATGGGCATATTTGTACTCAGTAGAGTGACAGCCAAAATAGAGACAGAAGATAAGTGAGAATATGGATGATAGAAAGGGCAATCTGTTGGGAGAAGATAGAATAGAATGGGATCATTTGTGCATGTAGAGGGCAAGAAGAAAGACGACCTCTTCATGTGAGACAGAGGGGAAGGAGTAGATAGTGACAGAAGCCAGCTGGAGGATGTGTGATGAGGAGGAGGGGAGAAGAGAGAGCTCATGGAAAATGGCATTTTTTTTTTCAGCAGAATATAAGGCAAGATTCTCCGCTGAGAGCAGAGAGAGAAGGCCATGGGAAATCTAAGGAGGGATGAAAAGATTTGGAAGAGTTGCTGTGGTATGTGAGATAAGTGAGTTAATTGGGGAGCAGTAGAAGGATTGCCTTGCAGCAGTGAAGGCCCATTTATGTGATATAAACTTGTGGTGGACTAAATCAATATGGTTTCATGATTTTCCTCTAGTTTTGTTTGTCAACACATATAGAAGTGAAGGCAGTGGATGGTGGAATTGATCCAAGGCTGAAACTTGGAAGGACTAGATACGTGGCATGAAAAGGGGGCAAGAGAAAAGGACGGTGTATATTTGAATGGATTCAACCAGGAGTCAAGATGGAGAAAGGAGAGTAGAGGTACTGTAGGGTTGATGGCCTAGGAAAGGGACTGGAGATCCGTGTTACAAGGCGGAGGGAGAGATAGAATGACAATATATTATGATCAGATAAGGGAATTTCAGAGTTCAGGAACATAAAAGTGCTGCATTTGTGGTTGTTGTTATTTGTCCTTGGTTCTCAAAGAGGACCATGGCATCAGGAAGATGATGCCATGACTTGCAAGTGAATTGGATTTAAGTGAGGCAGGGTTGTGCAAAGTCACCAGCCTCACTTTCTCCTCTGGAACCGTCTGGATCCAGTGGCAAGATATAGATCAGGATGACTGGAGATGGCCCCCACAATTGTGGGTGATGACAATATCAAGGGTATGACCACCTCTATATAGCTGAGATGGGGTGGAGGAGTGGGTTATGTGAAATGATTTGAGTTATTTCTCCTGAGGGATTAGAGCGCCCTCTCAGGAGAAAAACGCTTGAAGCCAAGGCAACTCTATAATGGGAAAGGAATAAGAAAGAGCCAGAAAATGTCAGGTAAAACTTTATCCTAAAGCAATCTGTTCAGATAGATCTTATCAAATAGGTCTTCCTGAAAACCAGAGCCTAGAAATCACTGCAACAGAGAGCCCTTCCCCATCCCAGGCTGGCACTGATTTCTCACAGACATGGCTTCTAGGAGGTTGGAAACCTGATCTAGCAATCTGGTGCATAACAATGCAGAAGTTGATGAGTAGGGGCAAATTTCTTATACTAATATGGGTGGCATTTTGCCAAAGGGTGACAGATTTTGGACCACTTAGATTAGATGAGTCCTTCAATTGGCACAAGGAGCCCAGTTGGGTGGAAATAATTGCCTTGCCCTTAGGGGGTTAATATCGTCATGTGCCCAAAACAACATGACATTAACCACCCCAATGTCCATATTGGCAATGGACCCATCCCCAACCTTTGCTGCACTTGTGATGGCTCCAACTTCGTTGTGTAGTGTTTGATTTCTCTTAAGGGTGTCGGTATGCCCCATAAACAACTATGTGGTATGGGAAGCATTAAAAAATTTTCTCCATTGATCCTGACCCTCCAAATGGAGAACCTTTGATTATCTTGTCCTGTGCTCTCTAGGTTTTTGACCACTTGGTAATACCCATTACCAATGTCTGGGAATTAGTGTAGATGGAGATATTCTTTTCCTTATTCCTTAAGGTTCTCTCAAATTCTAGCTATGCAGCCTGAAGTGTAACCCATTGGAAAGACTTGCCAGGATCCCCACTGTCTAGGACCACTCATTAACAAATTAATGACTACTAAAGTCTAGTTGTGCATGCCTTTCTTATAGTGGGTGAAGCCATTGGTAAATCAGGCAAAATGATGTTCCTTTGGAGTCAGGAGAGTTGGAGGTCCATTGGGCCGGTGGAGGAGGAGGCCTTCTAGAGTCTGGACTTGAGATCTCAGTCTCTGGCATAGTTACCACCTGTTTGCTTAGGGCACTAACAATGGAGGAAACCAGGTAAGCATAATTTTTAACGTACCATTTCCATTTAGCAGTGGAAACATTTTGTGTTCTACCCATCTTGTTAGAGAGGCCATCTTGCATCACTACTCTGGACAAAGGGTAATTGTATGACCTTGCATTATCTGTTCAATAAAAGCCAGAGCCCAGTAACAGTCAACCAACTGCTTTCCAAAAGTGGGCACAGTGAGTTACTGCTTTGAGGAACCTGGAACTCCAGAAGCCTGACTGTCACTTCTTTTGGCCACCTCCTAGTGTCCACCAAAAGGTACCTGGTCATTATGGACAGAAAGCTCCAGAAATCTGAATTCTTTGGGGTCATAAGGACCCAAAGGAGAGACTGCTGAACAACCTGTGTGACATCTCCCAGAGCCATAATCTGTTCTAGACTCCACTTGAAAGAAGTAGACTTATGGGAGATTAGTAAATGGGCAGCCATCAAGATAACCAAGTGGGAATATGGGTTCTCCAAAACCTGCAGAGTCCAAAGATTTCAAAGCTTCCTTCTTAAAATATGGGAAAGCAAATGTGTGAGTAGTTTGTTCTGGACTAAATATCTTTTACCTTCCTTCCCCATTCCCACCCCAGGAAATGATAGTGATGGTTCAGGTAACTCTAAGTTTCCATTTGGCCCTTCCCATGGTAATATTCATAGAGGTGGATGAAAGGGCCTGCATGGATTCTGAGCTCATAATACCCCTCCTTCCACAGGCTGCCCTCTATGGCTTCCCCTGAATGATCCAAGTGATTCAGGGGCCTTATAGAGTATGCCTCAGGCTTGGGTAAGGCTGAAGGGCCCCTTGTGCCCTGATACTGAATTTCCCTATACAGTTTTACTAGCACCTCCAAGGACTGGGCATCAGTCGCTCTTTTACCAATCCTGTGTTTCTATAGCCACACCCAAAGCTCTCTTTGGGACCACCCTCTACCCAACTGGCAAGACTGTGGTCTACTTCCACCACCCTCAGAGCACCCATTCTCTTTCTCTACTGTAGTTCTTTCAGTAACAACCAATGTTGGGAGATGACCTGGGAAAAAAAATAAACGTGTGTGTGTGTGTGTGTGTATTTGCTCTGAAGGCCACATCTCTTTTGGGATCAAGTACTCATAAGTCATTGAACAATTAACCAAAAAGTTCACTTTGCCCTAAAAACATAAAACAAGGCCACAGTAGCTTTGAAACACAACTTCCCTCATCTCCTTATAGAAAACCATCTGGTTTTCAGGTCAGCAGGGCAGGATATAGTGAGTCTCAAGGGCTCAGGCACCCACCAAGTCCAAAATGGCCAAACTCCACATGGTGAGACTTTTTATGCCTTTACCTAACTAGGAAGGTGCGTCAAAGGAAATAGAAGCCAGTTAAGTCCCAGAGATGTTTTGTTGCCTTTTAAGGAAAGCTCATTCCTATAGGTGGAAAATGGTAAACCCGGTCCTACCACAAAGAAGATACAGCAGGTATACAGATAAGGAAATAGGAAGTCATTTACAGAAGAAAAAAAAGGGGGAGGGGGCTAATAATTGGGAAATGGGAGTGAAGGAGAATTGGAAAGATATGTTAATTAATAATAGTTGTCAGTTCCATCAATCTGAATTCCCAGTCCCATACTTTCAATGCGTATTTTTGAGTCAGCTCTTCCAGGCCCCCAAAGAAGCCTTTAGAATTGCACAATGTTGGCTCATCTATTGGCCAGAATGAAGTATCCAGAAGAAAGCACTCCGAGTTTGGAAATCTTACTAAATGAGGTAATGCTCCACCCAAAGCAAGTAACCAGTTGCTCAAATATTCTCCTAAAATTGAATTTAACCACATATGTCCACTTTTGAAGGCCTTATCATCAGAAGTAAAATGACTAAATACTCAGCCCTATGTCCTGCTAGAGACCATTAAAAATGAAGGGTCTTTTGTTACAGTTGTAGCTGATCTAATATGTGTGTGGATGTGCCTGTATACATACATACGTGCACACATACATTCAGGAAAAAATAGATTAGTTACATACTATTGTGATATCTATAGAAAAGCCATGTTGGAAAAAGTTTTGCCACTCTTTCTTTTGAAGGCTGAGTTAGAACAAATTGGGTTCACCTCTCCCTTACTCTACGCTATTCAGGAGTCTTCTGTGTGAGCTCATGAATTTTAGGTAGAGATAACTAAAAAAATAGAAATATATTTAATTTTAACCCAATTACTTTAATTTTCCTTTTAGCTATGGTTGATTATTCCCTACCTCCTTTTTTTAGTAGTAGAACTATTTTCTTATGCTTCTTTTTATAATATAAAATTTTCAAAAGATTGTCATTTGAAATATGGTATGTTAGGGAGCCCTTACTTGTAGTCATGCTGATCTCACTCACCCAGAGCTCTGAGCCCCCTTTGGGCTACAAAGTATGCTCTTTTTTCTTAACAGAAATTCATTTTTTAGACACTAGTCCTCTTTCTTATTACTCTTGGCGTACTGAAATGTTCGTGTTTGTTTTAAGTTCAAAATAAAAAAAATTCAAAAGAGAAAAAAGTTTTCTTTTTGTCCCCTCTACTGCTCAAGAGCAACGTCACTGATTTTTTTATTTTTTATTTGAATTTTCTTTTCAATTATGGACTTAATAACAAACAAACTTCAACATTTCAGTACACAAAGAATAACAGAAGAGATTAGTATATGAAACCATGGCTTCTTTAGGGGAAGAAATTGTGCTTTGAAGGGGACAAAGTGGGTCTAGAGCTCTAGTGTGAGCTTAAAGAATTGTGTGTGTAGGGGAAGATCATCTGCCCACAGAAAGCTGCCATCCTCAGCATTTTATAATCCATGGCCAAGCCTTTTGGTAATGCTCAAGAGATGGACTGCACAGAAGACACCTCCAGTGGGCAAATCTCTCCAGAGTAAGTCTCCATTCCCAGGTGAGGCTCCCATTTCCACTGCAGATAGCTCCTTCTGCAAGGCTTCCAGCAAGAGGTGTGAATGTCTTGTCACAGTTACTTCTATATCTCCCAGCAGGTGGCGTCCAGCATCACTCCTTCTTGCAGTTTTTTCCTGCATTTATTTGAGGATCTTGGCAAGCAACGTCCAGCATTCTCACTGAGGCTCCTTTGGCCACACTAGCCACACCAAGTTCCATCTTGAGACAACTAGGTGGTACAGTGGATAGAGTGAGGAAGTCAGGAAGTCAGGAAGAACCAAGTTGAAATCTGGTCTCAGTCATTTAGTAGCTGTGTGACCCTGGGCAAATCAGTCTACCTCAGTTTCCTCAGCTGCAAAATGAGGATCATAGTAACAGCACCTACTTTGCGGGGTTATTGAGAGAATATTTGTAAAGCTCTTTGTGCAATGCCTGGCACATAGTAGATGCTTTGTCCCTTCTTTTTCCCTTCCCCCACCCCCATCAGAGATATTCTTGTGCTGGGTACCATACTACCACAGAAGAGGGGCACATGCTAGAGGTTTCCCAGGTAGCAGAAGAAACAGGTTTTCTTGCATCATAGCTTTAATGCAACTCTAATTGAGTGACCTGTACTTACAGAATCTCTTCCTTTGAAACTGTTCCAACCAACTTCTAGTCTCAAGAGGTTTGCTTGGGAACCAGGAACACACCACTCCTCTTCATCTTAAGGAGATTAGAAAAATTGTTGGATTATGGGAACTGGATATGGTACGTGGATACGGATCTCAACTTCAGATGAAAGTTCATAGATGTTGTAAGAGTCAAAGTAGAAAAGGGTCCATTTGAAGTTAGGAGACATGACAAAGTGGTGACATTTCTGGTGTTTAATCTTAGGTCTTCCCTCTTTATGCCATCATTATGGTTAATGGGTGTTTGTGCTGATCCATGTCATACCTTATGCTGCCAATGATGCTATAGAATAAGCTCTAGCCTTGTACTGTTTATTTGAATGATACCAGTAGAACCTATCCCCAGTTCCCATCCCTAGGATGGAGTTGGGTATCCACTGCCATTCATATCACAGCAATCTACCATTCCAAAGGATGCAGAGGGGACCTAACGACTATCAAACCTTTAGCCTGTTAGAGACATCAAGTAGATGGGGATCATTCTATGCACTCCAACATAAAAGCCTATAAAAAAAACCCATAGAAGATAACATAAATGTTTTCTAAAACTCTATGAGCATAGCAAATTGTATTGAGTTTTTTTTTAACAAGGTCAGACTGACTTATAACAAAGATAGTGACAAGAAAGGTTACAGTCAAGATGAGGTCCCCCCCAAAATTCCCCAACAGCAATGAAAAAATGTTATAAGACTAAATGATCAAGAAAACCAAAGGAGAACCTTAGTAAGCTCTTTTATCTAGTCTAGGACTGCACAAAACGATAATTAGAAGGGTGCAGGCACTTTGGTCAGGTATGTACTACGAGCGATGTAAGCCAAAGAGATCTCAGCCCTGGCCCATTGGAGTTATGATAGGAGATAAAGCTACCTCCTTATGTGTGACTGCCCAAGGACCCAGAGGCAGGGCAGAATAGCCTGAACAATCTGAGTTAGGAGAGCTGTGTAGGAGTCCTGAAGGCAACATGATCTCTAATATTTGGTGGCTATCCCAGGGAATCAAGGAAATGGAGATGCAGTAGGCCTACACAGGCAGCCTGTACCAACAGGTTTTCTAGGAGGCCTAAAACCAGTATGATCTCTGATACGTGGTCAAGGGTGCAAGATAAAGCAATCATCAGGAAAACCAAGGTAAATCATCAGTAAACTCCTCCAGTCTGTCCAGGACTACTTAAAAAGTTGGCTAGAAGCATGCAGGCATTGTAGCAGGGGGAAAAGCTGACTCCTGGTTGGTTACTGCTCAAGAAGAAGGAGAGGCCCATAGGCCTGAGGTCAATAGAAGACATGAGCCTTAAGAAGACAGAGACAGAAGCCATGGATTAAAGGAGGAGATGAGGCCTATTCCCACTTCTGGGCTACCTCCCTGCCCCAAATGAGGGTTGTGAAAGAGGGGGACTTTGAACCAGTCACATCATCTAGAATTATAGCAGGAATGTGGCTAAGACAGTGACAGTGGCATCCAAACTATGGAAGGGACAAGACCAGGTACCAATTAACCCTTCCAAGAATACTAAATGGAATAGAACCTGGCCCTGGCACAAAAGTCCAAATGCAGGATATAAGACTAGAAAACATGAATTAATTAAAGGAATTTTAATAAAATAAATACTATAGATTAAGAGAAACTTGACAGGTAAAGCTAGAAAGGTATATCTGTAATAAGTATAAGCAGAGCCTTAGTGGGGGGTGGGGGGAGAATAGTTTGACCACCAGCTATTCCAAGGGTAGGTAGAATAAATAAAGAGGGTTTTATTTTGTGAAATGAAAATGAAAGTTCTTGAGGAAAAACAACTGAGAACAGAAGATAGGCAATAACACAAGTGGTAGACTCCCTGAAAAACAGAATGGCACAAACAGAACTCAATGTTCAGTGAGATGACAAGAAATTCTAGAACAAAGCCAAAAGATAGAAAAATTATAACATGAGGAATATAAAGAAAAATCAGAGCTGGAAAACCTATGGAAGAGAGACAATTTTAAAAGCACTGGACTCCTTTAAATTCATAGCCAAACAAAGAATGTGTTTCAAGAAACCACAAAGAACCATATTTCAAGAAACCATAAAAGAAAACTATCCAGAACTGTTAGAGTCAGAGGGCAAAGTGAAAATAAGAAAAAACAAAACAAACAAAAAACCCTCCTCTTCTAGGAAACTTGAAATTAACCAACTTTTATCCAGAGACAAAAGAAAAAAAGGCTCATAACCAAGAATAACTTACTCTAAAAAAATCGAATATAATCCTGAGAGAGGGAGGAGGATAAATCTTTACTAGAATGTAGGATTTTTAAGCATTTGCTGATGTTAAAAGATCAAAAGGAGGTTGAATATTTGAAATGCAAACACAGGAAACAAGAGCAGCCTAGAAAGGCAAATTATTTTGAAAATGTTATGATGGAGTGCTTATATTCTAATAGAGAGATAAGAGACAAGGGTCCATTCAGAATCCCACCATCTTTAAGAATGACAAAATGAGTAAAGAAAGACAAACACGATGTCTTAATGTGGTTTTATGCTGCTGTTTTTGTTTAAATTAAGAGCAAAGAAAAAGAAATTATTTTCTTAAAAATCATTTTTTGATTTTGTTTTAAAAGGAAAGAACTTGCCATTTCTTGTACTTGGATTGTGTCAGAAAAAGAGTATACAAACATGGCTATGGTGGGGAAGAGGGGGGGGATGTCAAGATCCTCACTCTTATCTAAACCTTATCTAAAGGAGGGTTGATAATCCCACAGAGAAATATTCCTTCCAACAAGTCCAGCAGAGAGTCTATTTGTTTTGGAGAGCTTGAGGCAAAATTAGGGGAGCAGGGACACACTCCAAAGCAAAATGAATACAGAGAGGCAATCAATCAAGCAAGGAAACAGCTTTGAGGAATGGTGGCAAAGACAGTTGAATTATGGAGATGAGCCCACCCTGTGAACTCAAATGAGAAAAATCCAGCAGAAATGATAAACCCAGGGGGAGTTGTTTGAAAACTCTATAAGAGAAGATTTCCTTTGCCTCATGTGTATCCCATGTGTGTGCCACATTGGATTGTACATGTGAATCCATTCTTCCTGTATACACATGATGTATTTGTGGGAGAGTGCACCCTGGGCTCATGAGGGGAAGAGGGAAAATGCTTTGTAGCTATTGCTTTTACTGTGTCTTCTTAGAAAATTTGATTATTAATGGGAAGCACACCAATGGGAGATCATAAGCTCTAATTTTACAAGGTTGGCCCCACAGGCTCCTTTTGGAGACATTTAGTAGTAATCACCCTCTAGGAAGAGTATCTTAGAAGAGGTACTAGACTGTTTGAATCCTGAGGAAAGAAACCATTTCTTCCCTGTATTGGGGTTCAGAAGGGGTTATGGCCTAAAGGAGCACACAAATTCAGGATTCACTGCTGGTGTTTGAGACTAGTCAATGCTAATGCCTATATAGAACATCACAGCGTTAGAGGATGGAGAGAAGGACCAGGGAGGACCTCACTACAGAAGGGGAGAAAGACTGCAGAGTTCATATTCCTTGCTATCTTTTTCTATGCTATTCTTTTTCTAGCTGCGGTTCCTTCTGCTTTATGTGCTCCCTAGAGGCGTCTTGAGTGTTAGGCTGTGCTGCCAAGCTTTCTGAGATCTGAAACACAGAGAACACCAAGAAAATTGGCAGCGATCAATCTT
The DNA here is from genome assembly GCF_003287225.1 of Phascolarctos cinereus. Classification (NCBI taxonomy): domain Eukaryota; kingdom Metazoa; phylum Chordata; class Mammalia; order Diprotodontia; family Phascolarctidae; genus Phascolarctos; species Phascolarctos cinereus. The sequence goes on along the minus strand of NW_027556098.1, from coordinate 57,080,045 downwards.
TGTCACAGAACCAACAATATCCCTTATCCTGACAATGGCATCTAAGACTTTCCCTCTTCCCTAATATATATTAGTTTCAGAGGCTCAGAATCCCCCACAAGTAACCCTATAGCAGCATTTCTAAACATTTTGTGTGTGTGTGTGTGTGTGTGTGTGTGTGTGTGTGTGTGTGCCATGGACTGTTTTGTCAGTGTGATGAAACCTATGGATCCCTTCTCAGAATAATGCTTTTAAATATATAAAATACTTAAGTTCACAAAGGAAACCAATTAAATTAAAATATAGTTATTAAAATATTTTGTAAAATTCTATGATATAGTAACATATATATATACACTTCTTTATGAATGTATTTTTTTCTTTCTTTGTAAAACAGTATTGTATTTTCCCCAATTACATGTAAAGACAAATTTAAAATTCAGTTTTTTAAATTTTGAATTCTGAATTTTTTCCCTCCTTCCCTTGCTTCCCTCTTCCCTAAGACAGTAAACAATTTGTTATAGGTTATTTATGGGCAATCATGTAAAACATATTTCTATGTTAGTAATGTGAAAGAAGAAACAGACCTAAAGAAAAAAAGACTATGAAAATAATAAAGAGGGTTAAAATAGTATGCTTTGGTTTGCATTCAGACTCTATCAGTTCTTTCTCTGGATGTGAACGGCATTTTTTGTCATGAGTCTTTTAGAATCGTCCTGAATCATTGCATTGTCGAGAATACCTAAGTCATTCGTAGTTCATCATCATATAATGTTGTTGTTACTGTGTACAGTATTCTCCTGGTTCTGCTCACTTCACTTTGCATCAGTCTACATATGTCCAGGTTTTTCTCAAATATACCTGCTCGGTATTTCTTATAGCACAGTGGTATTCTATTACATTCATATATCACAACTTGTCCAGCCATTCCCCAATTGATGAGCATCCCCTTAATTTCGAATTCCTTTGCCACCACAAAAAGAGCTGCTATAAACATTTTTGTACAAGTAGGTCCTTTTCCCTTTAAAAAAAATCTCTTTGGCATACATACCTAGTAGTAGTATTGCTGGATGAAAGAGTATACACAGTTTTATAGGCCTTTGGGCATAGTTGCAAATTGCTCTCCAGAATGGTTAGATCAGCTCACAAATCCACCAACAGTGCATTAGTGTCCCAATTTTCCTACATCCCCTCCAACATTTATCATTTTCCTTTCCTGTCATATTAGCCAATCTGAAAGGTATGAGGTGGTACCTCAGAGTTGTTTTAATTTGCATTTCTCTAATAAATAGTGATTGAGAGTCTTTTCTCATATAACTAGAAATAGCTTTAATTTCTTTATGAATATATTAAATAATAAGAGAATACATTTAAATATAGGCAGGTTGAAGTTAATTTAAAAAACATATCAGGGTGAAAGCTATTTTTTTGCTTAGACTGAATAAGAAGATTAAACTGGGATGGTCTTTAACAAGTCAGCATATATATCATGTTGGACATCAGATCAATTTTGGTTTTTTGTTTATATGGATAAAATGTTAAGAATCCTAATTTACAAAGATATGCTATTTAAAATGGAATTAAAGCTTCCATAGCTTGCTTTACAAGGCCTCTATGAGATTTTTGAGTTAAATTTTAATTGTAATATTTTTGTCCTACAATGAATGAGTTCATCTTTAGCTAGGTCAACACCTTCAATATAGTTTATATTAGTAAGGAAAGAATTATGAATCCATAGTTCATATTTAATGCCATCAAGATAGAAGTAACTTTTGATAGTTCTGAAATGTCTAGAGGTGTCCACAGATTTCTCCTTTCAGAGAAACTGACAAAGAATTAGGAATCTCAATTTCATACTGGTAAAGTACTTCCTCCAACATTGGAAAGTTTGCAAGTATGTCAGCCTCTACTGTCTTCTTGCATATCTGCAGTTTAGCCATGAAACCTTGTAATTTTTTTCAGCAGTATCCATAATGGTGACTTTAGGACCTTGACACTTAGATGGTTGACATTATCTTCCAGGAAAGCCAACCAGTGAATAAAATCCTTTTTTGTAAGTGTTCTATGAGTGAGTTTTCTTTTTCTTTTAGAAAAATGTATAACTTTTTTCCTTAGTTTGAACAAGTGCTTTAAGATGTGTCCTCTTGTGAGGTAGAGAAGCAATTCATATTCAGCTCCCATTTCTTTCTTTCTTTCCTTCTTCTTTCTTTCTTTCTTTCTTTCTTTCTTTCTTTCTTTCTTTCTTTCTTTCTCTCTCTCTCTCTCTCTCTCTCTTCTTCTTCCTTCCTCCCTCCCTCCCTCCCTCCTCTCTCTCTCTCTCTCTCTCTCTCTCTCTCTCTCTCTCTCTCTCTTTCTCTCTCTCTTTCTCTTCTTTCTCTCTTCTTTCTTTCTTCTTCTTCTTTCTTTCTTTCTTTCTTTCTTTCTTTCTTTCTTTCTTTCTTTCTTTCTTTCTTTCTTTCTTTCTTTCTTTCTTTCTTTCTTTCCTCCCCTCCCTCCCTCCCCTCCCTCCTTCCCTCCTTCCTTCCTTTCTTTCTTTCTTTTGTTTTTTTGCTTTTTCAGCTCCCATTTCTTGACAAAATCTTTTTTAAAATTCAGACACCTGCTTCTGATAGAGCTGATGACTTTTATGACTCTTGACAAAACTTTCAGGGTTATTGGATGTCTTTGTTGCCAATCCACATGTAAAAATCAATGAGTGACAACAACGTGAGAAGTTTCCCTTCTCATTAAAGAAGCAAAATCAGATGTATCACAGGCAGCTAGATGGTGCAGTGGATAGAGCACTGGCTCTGGAGTCAGGAGGACCTGAGTTCAAATCCGGCCTCAGATACATGATACTCATTAGCTGTGTAACCTTGGGCAAGTCACTTAACCCTCATTGCCTCACAAAAAACCCAACCAAACAAACAAAAAACAGATCTATCACCAAGTATAAGAGGAGCTCCATCAGTACAAAGAGTATGATGTTTTTCATTTCAAAGTTTTGTTTCGCAAAACACAAACAAACAATGGCAGCTAGGGGGCGCAGTGGATAGAGCATCAGCCCTAAAGTCAGAACAACCTGAGTTCAAATCCAACCTCACACCAAACACTTGACACTTACTAGCTGTGTGACCCTGGGCAAGTCACTTAACCCCAATTGCCTAAAAAAAAAAATCCAAAAACGAAAACCAATCCTTTTAAAAATGTTGATGGCCTCTGTAATTTCCAAGAAGGACTCCTTAAATAAGAATTTATCTTTTATGGTAACAGAATGCACAGAGCAAACAAAAACAAGGAGCTACATATATTGAGATACGTCTGTAGTTTAATCTAGTTACAGACTGAAGAGGAATAGAGCAAGGCTCCCAATTCCCCAATGACCTGCTTCAAAACGTCAAAAGAAATAGTTTAGACTCTAGAATGTATCACAGCATTTGACAATGGAACCACTTCCAGTTTTTTCCTTTCATCCAGTCCACAAACAGGCTTAACCATTTCCAATGCATATGGCTTTACTAGAATCTCTCTAATAGTTTGGGGCTTCTTTTTTTTTGCAATTCCATGAACTGATAGTTGGTGAGCTGAGAGTTAGTCTGCCATGACCTGTGAGCACATGTAGACTGGGAGACACCAATCTCAAGGAATCTAACAATGGCTCTAAAAACAACTGCCGTTTTAAAGTAGTAATAATAAGATACTTCAAAAAGGGGTCTTTGTGAAATGCCAAATTCAAATATTGGAATTTTCCCAGCTTTTTTAAAATTGAATTTTCTTCATATGAAAATAGCCTTTATCTTTAGATTCATTTGCAGGATGGACATATATAAGATGGCTTTTAGTGTTGCTGGCTTCATTCTCCTGTTTGCAAGAATTTTTCTGCACATACAAAAAAAACCCCTCACTGTGGCTTTTGTGTCATATGTTCTTTAATGCAAATGAAACCACATAATATATATTATTCATAACATTTTTCTTTCTTCAACATTTCAACTTAAATTGTGTCTGTCAAAATATTAAATGAATAAACCTAAAATAAAATGTTTGATTTATTAATATTTTTGAAATCTAATATTTGCATTATTTTTATTTGATAATTCTGCACAGAAATAAGTAATTTATATGCTAATTGAAGTCTAAGATATTAAAGGAATTTATATGACAAGTAGTAAAATTAGACAGTTTTTATAATTTACCCAAAGTTATAACACTTTTAATGGCTATTAACTCTCTACATATGGATTAGAGAAGTAGTTCATGAGTCATGTCCTTCCTGAAATTTAGCTATTCTTTCACGTGTTGTTGCATGACTTTCTGTGGCTTCCTAAAAATAATAGTTCTCATTTCTAATCTCATTTGCAGTTTTCTCATGACAGTATTTTTTTAAATACATGGTATTTTCATAGAATAATAATACAGGAACACCACTTATACAACCTCCAAATATATGCAAGCCTTTACTTTATAAAACAGGAAGCATACAAAATGAGACTACAAAGAGAAAAAAAAATAAAAGAATGAAACCCTCTACTTATAGAACTTAGAACACTGTGTAGGACTCACATCACTGAGAAATCTGTTGGCAATAATGAGAAGTTACTTCAAACCAAATAGTTATCTCAACTGTCAGATGTGTTGGAACTTACTTGATCTATATTGGCTATCTCTGTTTTAAAAAAGGGGTGGGGGAAGACTTGTCAACTTGTGGAGGTTTAAGAATTCTCATCTGAACTGACCATTTTTGCAAAACTATAATGAACAATGAAAATGATTCATCTTCTTCCATATATCAAAAGACAGACTATTATAGAGAGGGAACACTAGAAAATAATATAGATATCTGGATGACCAATATGAGAAAATGCAACCTCATTCTAGGATGGCACAATAGGCTGATAGTTGACCCACCATGACCTATGAGCACATGTAGACTGGAAGACAGCAGTCACATTGTGAGCTAACGTTGGCTCTAATAACGACAGCAATTTCAAAGTATTAATGAGTGTAAATGATGTTTCAAGATAGTTGCTATAAGTTATATGAAAATATGTGTGATTTCTATTGATGACAAAGTCAACATGGCTCCAGAGGAGAAAGTGAGGCTGATGACTTTGCACAGCCCTCCCTCCCTTCAATCCAGTTGACTTGCATGTCATGGCATCACCTCCCTGATGTCATGGTCCTCTTTGAGAACTAAGGACAAACAACGACAACACTGTAGGTACAGCTGCTTTGGCTATGATCTGTTGCTTACATTCATATTTAAGGAAAATACTTTTTAAAAAGTTAGTTAGAGCTTAGTGAAAACAAAGGATTTTTTCCCACCAATCCAAGTTCAGAGACTCTCCAAAGTCTATCCATGTACCCCAAGTTAAAAACCTCTGTCCTAGAGGCTCTGAGAAAAGATGTCTAAGGGGTAAGTGACCAGCTGTAAGGATTGTGTGTATGATGGGAAAGGTGTCTGCTTGGTGTCTGGTTCAGCAGAAGGTTCCATCTCTAGGTAGCGGCAGATATCTTAAATGCTCAGTGCTTCCTCAAAGTCATTGTGGTTAAACCTGCCACTAGATTTCACCACCAGCTTCAGTGTATTTCTTGCCATTAGAACCCATTGTTTTGTTCTCCTCATACTTATGTGATTACTGCTCAGTTTTCTTTGCTGGGACATCATCCATATTCTGCCTTATAATTGTGGGTGTTCTGTACTGGGACCACTTCTACTGTCTCTCTACACCATCTCTTTTAATAAGCTCATCTACTCCCATGGGTTTAAATAGCATTTCTAAGCAGACAATTCCCAAATCTATATTTCCAGACCTAGTATCTTTTCTGAGTAATAGCCTTGCACCATTAACTGCTTATCGGACATTTTGAACATGAATGTTCCATAGCCCTCTCAAAACATATTGAAAATGGAATTCACCCTTTACCTCCAAACTCACCTGTCTTCAAGAGCCCTATTTTTATTGAGAGCATTACTATCCTTCTAGTCACTAGGGTTCATATTCTCAGAGTTATCCTTGATTCTTAACTCTTATTTACACCTTGATCCAGGTAATTGTTAAGTTTTATTGTTTCTACCTCCACACTTTCACTCCCATCTTTCCAGTTTCTCTGCTAACCCAATCTCTATCCTAGATAAGGCCCTCATCAGCTCTTCAGTAGATTGTTGCCATAGACTCCTAATTCTTCTCCCTCAAGCCTTACCCCTGTCCAATTCCTCATCCATGCCATTTTCCTGAACCACAGCACGTCACTCCACTTCTGAATACATTCCAGTTACCCTGTTACCTCTAAGACCAAATTTTTAAAAATCGCCTGCAAGGCATTTAAAGGCATTTCACAATCAGAATCTAACCTATCTTTCTAAACTTTTTTCATACACTTTATAATCTAGCTTAAATGGTCTTACTTTTCTTCACCCTCAACACTCCATTTCCATTCTTGTGTTTTTACTATTCCTCTTTAGTGGATTGCCCTTCTGCCTGACCATTGACTATTAGGAGAAACTCCTTAGTGGCCTTCAAAGATCAGCTTCAGGGGCAGCTAGATGCACAGTGGATAGAGCATTGGCTCTGGAGTCAGGAGGATTTGAGTTCAAATCTGGCCTCAGACACTTGTCACTTACTAGCTGTGTGACCTTGGGCAAGTCACTTAAACCTGATTGCCTCATCAAGGGGTGGGGGGGTGGGGGGAGCAAAGATTAGCTTCAGCATAACCTTCTGCATGAAATTCCTTTCCTGAGCCCTAGCTGCTAGTGCTCCACTGTCTTCCAAAATATCATCTTGAATTTACATATTTATTTTATATGGACATATATAATAAGCACATGTCTCCTCTAATGGAAGGTAAGCTCATTAAAAGCAGGGACCATTTCCATTTTGTCTTTGTATACCTAGTAACTAGATCTTCACTAACTATTGTCCCACAGCTCTCCTTCCTTTTGCGGCTAAACTCCTCAAGAAAGCCATCTACAATAGATGCCTCCTCTTCCTCTCCTTTCATTCTCTTCTTAATTCTCTACAGATTGGCTTCCGACTTCATCATTAGACTGAAATGGCTTTTTTTTTTGCTTTTTGGTGAGGCAATTGGGGTTAAGTGACTTGCCCAGGGTCACACAGCTAGTAAGTGTCAAGTGTCTAAGCCCACATTTGAATTCAGGTCCTCCTGGCTCCAAGGCTGGAGCTCTACCCATTGTGCCACCTAGCTGCCTCCGAAACTGCTCTTTTCAAAGACATGCTTGTTTGCTTTTTAAATTGCCAAATCTGCTGGCCATTTCTCAATTCTCATCCTTCTTGATCTCTCTGTAGCCTTTTGACATTATTGATCACCCTCTTCTGTGTGTGTGTGTATGTGTGTGTGTGTGTGTGTGTGTGTGTGTGTGTGTGTGTGTGTATGACAGAGACAGAGAGAGAGAGAGAGAGAGAGAGAGAGAGAGAGAGAGAGGAGAGGAGGAGAGAGAGAGGAGAGGAGAGAGAGAGAGGAGAGGAGAGGAGAGGAGAGGAGGAAGGAGAGAGAGGAGAGGAGAGGAGAGAGAGGAAGGAGAGGAGAGGAGAGGAGAGAGGAGAGAGACAGAGAGGAGAGAGAGGAGGGAGGAGGGAGAGGGAGGGAGGAGAGGGAGAGAGAGAGAGAGAGAGAAAGAGAGAGAGAGAGAGAGAGAGAGAGAGAGAGAGAGAGAGAGAGAGAGAGAGAGAGAGAGAGAGTACTTTCTCCTGGTTCTCTTCCTATCTATGTGACCACTCCTTCTCAGGTTCCTTTGCTGGATCTTCTTCCAGATCATGCTCACTACCGATGGATATCCCACAGGGCTCTGTCCTGGGACCTCTTTTCTTCTCCCTATATTGTATATTATTTCACTTGGTGATCTAATCAGTTCCCATGAATTCCATTATCATCTCTGTGCTGATGATTCTTTAATCTGTTTGTCCAGCCTTAATCTGTCTGGTGACCATCAGACTTGATATCTCTAGTTGCCTATTGGACATTTCAAAATGGATGTCTATAGACATCTTAAACTCACTGTATCCATAACTCATTATCTTTCCCTCTAATTTCCCCCTTCCTCCTAACTTCCCTATTATCTCAGAGAGTACCACCATCCTTCCAGTCACTCAGGCTCACAACCTGGGTGTCATCCTCACCTCCTCATTTTCTCTCACCTCCCTATCCAGTCTGTTGCCAAGGCCTGTTGATTGTACTTTTTAAATGTCTCTCACACATGCTTTCTTCTCTCCTGTGACATTGCCACCACCCAAGTTCAGGTCCTCATCTCCTCATGCCTGGATTATGGCAACTGCCTGCTGGTTAGTCTGTCTGCTAAAAGTTTCTCCTCACTCCAGTGCAGCCTCCACTCAGCTGCCTTCCTAAAGTGTAAGTTTGACCACGTCATCCCCCTACTCAATACACTCCAGTGGATCCTCTGTTTGGCATTTAAAGCCTCTAAGGCACTTTATGAATAATGATCTCATTTCATCTTATTATCTCTCTTCTAAAGATAGAGAAACTGAGTCAATCAGATTAAATGACTTGCCTGGGGTCACACAGCTAGTAAGTATCTAATGCTATATTTGAACTCAGGTTCTCCTGAATGCACATCCAGGAAGGAATGGCATCCATTGGAGACAGCCTTCTCAAGTTTAGCCATAAAAGGCATGAGAGGTATGGGATGACAGCAAGGATGGATGGATCCAATGAGGGTGTTTTGAGGATGAGGGAGACATAGGCATGTTTGTAGGCAGTAGGGAAGCAGCTAGCAGACAGAGAGATTGCTTATAAGGTTGAGGGTGAGGATGATGGAAGGGGTAATCTGCTAGAGAAGACAGGATACAATTTGTTCACATCCTCCTTGGCAAGGAGGACAGATGCCTCTTTATATGAAATGGAGATGAAGGAGGAGGAAATGGTGGAAGGCATCTGAGTGATTCAAGATGAGGAGGAGAGGAGAAGAGCATACTCTCAGAAAATGCCTTCAGTTTTTTCAGTGAAATACAAAGCGAGGTTCTCAGATGAGAAGGGAGGTTTGAGCAGGGATGAAAAGGTTTGTAAAAGTCGCTGTGGTATGTGGGACAGTGACTCAATTAGAGAAATGCAGAAAGATTGCTATGCTTCACTGAAGACCCAGGTGAGATTTTGTAACATAAATTTATAATGGAACCACTCAGCATGGTTTTAGGATTTTTTTTTCATTCAGGATATGAATAGGAGTGAAGACAGTGGATGGTGAGAGTAATGCAAAGTGAGACTTAGCTGTGTGAGATTGGCAATAGGATAAAGTGGCAAGGAACTCAAGAGGACAGTGTAGAACTGAACTGGTTGACCAAAGGGTCAAGTTGGAGAATAGAGGATGGTGTGGCCATTACATGGCATCATGGCTGGGAAAGAACTGATGGATTGAGTGACTAGAGGTCACAGTCAAGATAAACAGCAAGGTTATGAGTTTCAATACCAAGGGAAAAGTGGAATTACAAGAGATTATGATCAGATACATAGCACCTACTGTGTGCCAGGCACCCTACTAAGCAGTTTTTTTCCCTAACAAATATGATCTCATTTCATTCTCACAACAACCCTTTGAGATAAGTGCTGTTATTATTGCCATTTTACAGTTAAGGAAACCAAAGCAAACAGAGGTTAATCTGCTTGACTAGGGTCACATAGCTACTAAGTGTGTGAGGCTGGATTTGAACTCAGGTGCTCCAGACTTGAAGCTCTCCATTGCACCAAGCTGCCCCTAAAGGAATTTCAGCCTTCACGAACATGGAAACGGAGCGCTTGTGGATGATGGTAAAATCAAAGGCATGAGCGTATCTGTTTAACTGAAGTGCAACGAGGGATCAGATCATAGGGAATGAGTACATTGAAAAACTGCAGTTGTTTTTCTTTTTTTTCTTTAGGGGGGAGGAATATCAGTGTGTATTTTGAAGTCTGGTGGCATGAGTCAGGCACTGAAAGCATTGAGGGAGGAAGGAAAGCATCCTGGGAAGTTGGGGGTTGTGAGGGAATATTGTATATATTTTGAAGTCCTCTAGTACGAAGGCAGGAGTTGGGGAGGCGGGAACCCTCCCCTCCTTTCAGGGTATGTACCAATATCACTAATGAATATTGATGGGAAAATCAAATAAAACACTAGCAAAGAAGTTACAAGCATATGTTCCCCCAAAATTATTCATTATATGACCAAGTTGGATTCATACCAGAATTGCAAGGATTCCACACCAGAGAAGTTATTAATATAGTTCATCACATACATAACAAAAATGCCATAACTCACATGGTTATTTCACTGAATGTGAAGTCACAGATCCTATCTATCCATGCCACACATGAGCTGCGTCTATACATTTAGGACATACATATCTCACATAGACTCATACATACCTTAAATGGCCAAAGATTGGGGAATGGCTGAACAAATTATGGCATATGGATGTAAGAAATAGAAATAGAAATAGATGAATTAATTCAGGGTGAATAAAATAGAACCAAAAGAAAAATATGCAACTACGAAAAAATAACAGCTAGGCAAAGACAATAATAACACAAACAAAGGCTTGATAAACATACAGAAAGGTATTAAAAAGAAGTTGCAGAAACCAACAGAATAATTTTGATTTTACCTTAATTTACACATCAAGAAAATTCTATAAATAACAGAATTTTATAGCTACATTTATAATTATAGAAGAAAAGATTTAGAGCTTTAAGGAACCTTTCAGATTATTTAATTCAATTTCATTTTACAGGTAAGGAAACTGAGCCCTAGAGAGTGACTTATTCAAGGGAACAAAGGTACGGAGTGGAAAAGGTGAGATTGGAGTCTAAGACCTAGGACACAAAACCTAAGCCACCTGTGCACTTTACCAAATCTCACCTATAATCCCTTTTATTTTTTTCAAAAATTTATCTTGTTTGTGGTTTTGTCTTTCCTCTTGTTCTGTCATTGTCATTATCATTATTATTATCATTGTTTGTGTGTTTGACTATTTCAAGGTATTATTCTTATGATCATTGTATATTTGATTATTTGAAGGAATGTTGGATTGAGGGCCAGAGGACCTGGATTCAGATTCCAGCTCTGCCTCTTGGGCAAATCACTTAACAGGAACAGCTAACTCTTATATAGCACCTACTGTGTGCCAGGCACTGTGTTAAATGCTTTACGATTATTATCTTATTAGATCTTCACGACAATTCGGGGAGGTAGGAGGTGCTATTATTGTCCTCATTTTACAGATGAGAAAACTGGGGCAAACAAAGGTTAAGTGACTTGCCCAGAATCACAAAGCTAGTAAGTGTCTGAGGCTGGATTTGAACTCAGGTATTCCTGACTCAAGGTTGAGTGGTCTGCACACACTACGGCACCACAGAACATATAATCTTTCTTGGCCTCAAAATTTTTTTCATCCGTAAAATAAGGGGGTCGAACAAAATCAATTCTAAGGTGACTTTCAGGTTTAAAACTGTGGTCCTACTGGTACTTAAAAAGTAGGACAAGAAATGTCTTTCTTAAAAACTTGCATGTCATCTTGAGATGGGGGAAGGGGAGAGATGGAGAAAAAAACTTGGGACTCAAAAATCTTATGGAAGTGAATGTTGAAAACTAAAAATAAATAAATTTATTTTAAAATATTTAAAAAAAACTTGAATGTCATGCAGAATGAATCTTCTCTTATTCTATGAGTGTAGAGGTCACGTGATATATTAGAAAGTCCACTGGTTTGGGCATCACCAGGCCTGAATTTTAGCCCTGTCTCTACCTCTTACTAGTGATATATTCTCAAGCAGACCATTCAACTTGTTTGCATTTCAGTTCCCTCTTCTACACAATGAAGGTGTGTGTATGTGTGTGTCTTGTGTATATCTAAAGATATTTTAGATCTCTCTCTATAGATACCTATATCTACATTTACACAAATATCTCTATCTCTACATCCATAGATAAATATCTCTATCTTTATAGATATCTATATGTCTACAAATATCTAGATCTATGGAGATCTAAATCTCTCTCTATATATATACATATACACAAGACATGCACGTACCTATTATTGTTAGAAGTCAAAATATACAGCTGCAGATCTATAGCTTTATTACTTACTATATACTGAGCACTTGCACTAAGCACAAATAGAAAAACTGAGACTATTGCTGCTTCTTTACTTGGGAGATACAAGACAGAAAAGAAAATCTAGTTGCAGGTTGTAATGACACTACTTAGAAGTCCTAAGGGTACTGCAGTAGAGTAGATGGCAAGGCCCAGGAATCCACAGATCTGTAATCTATTATTAATATAATAATAATATAATATAATATAATATAATGTAATATAATATGATATGATATGATATGATATGATATGATATGATATACTATGATATACTATGATATACTATGATATACTATGATATACTATAATACAATATAATACAATATAATATAATATAATATAATATAATATAATATAATATAATATAATATAATATAATATAATATAATATAATATAATATAATATAATATAATATGATATAATATGATATAATATGATATAATATGATATAATATGATACAATATGATACAATATGATACAATATGATACAATATGATACAATATGATACAATATGATATAATATGATATAATATAATATAATATGATATAATATAATATAATATAATATAATATAATATAATATAATATAATATAATATAATATAATATAATATAATATAATATAATAATAATAGCATTTGTATAGCACTTTAAGGAAGATAGGTGCTATTGTTTCCCCCATTTTTCAGATGAGGAAACTGAAGCAAACAGAGGTTAAATGACTTGCATAGCATCACATAGCTAGTCAGTGTCTGAGGCCATATTTGAACTCAGGACTTCCTTCCAGGCCCATCGCTCTATCCATTGTGTCACTTAACTGCCTCTGTATCAGTTGTCACTGTTATTATAAATGAGAAACTGAGTATTGTCAATCAAGCATATAAGATATTTAAGAGTAAGGATAGTATCATTCTTTATATTTGTATTTCCAATGGTGAGCACATGCTTGGAGCATAATAAATGCTTTTTGGTTGGCTGCCTGGTACAAACATACATACTAACTCTTCAGATTTAGGAGGAACAAGAGATAACTTTCAACTGCAATAGTGAGGGAAGTTTTAAGGGGAAAGGAAGGATTTGAAAGCTAGCTAAGGATTAAGTAAACAGAAAGGATAATAGAGGTGACACCACATTCTACTCCTCTGATAAGTGGGGATATACTAACATTTTGTTGTATATGAACCAAGCATTTTTAAGGGTTAGAAAAACAGGTGGAGTTTTGAGAGGTGTTAAATGCTGGCTGGACCCCAGTCCATCTGTTACAGCCCCTCAATAAACTGGTAACAAAAAGGCTAGCATAGAGTGAGAATGCATATTTAGGAGGTTTGGGGTAAGCCAGAAAGATATTCTTAGATTCCACTGTCATTTTAAAAGAAATTGTAGCAGAGCCAAGATGGCGGAGTGATAAGAAGCAATGCAGTGAGGCATTCTCCATGAACTTCTCCTAACAGATCTATTTACAGACTGAATGCAGATAGAGAAATCCAGCAAAGTCAAAATGAATCTTCTGTCCAGCCCAGATTGCATACGGAAACAAACAGAGAGATGTGGGGAAGGAGTTTGGCAAGGAGCAGGAAATAAGGCCTGTGGACTACTCCAATACCCAAAGAAAGCCTGTGCATCATGGCAAGAGGTCTCAGACCTATACCCAGGCACCCCCACACCTGTCCTGGGGTACTGTGACAGAGACAGGGGTCCACTGGAAGCTGTGTCACCCACTCTGCAGTCCCGTGTCAGGGCAGAGTGACAGGGGACCTAGGACCTGCACACCACCATGGCATTTTCAAGTAGAGAAGCCCTGGGTGGTGTATAGAGAAAAAAGGAAGTTCAGAAGCCTGCAGCAGCAATGGTGTGGCTCGGGCCTCAGGTGCAAAGCAGAGTCTCACTTCCACTGTCTAGTCCAACTCACAGAGGACAAAACCAGGGCAGGAATCTTGGACCAAAAAGAGCCTACGATTCTGCCCCTCTGAGCCAACAGAGCCTTCCAATTGGCTAATAGAGGCAGAGCCCAGGAAAGCGATTTGCTCTTGCTCCAACCTAAACCCAGGCCAGGACCCTGCAGAGCTCAGGCCAGAGGGGCAACAATCAGATTTTGCCCTGGATCAAAAGAAATTTTATTTTCTACCTTTAGAGATGCCCGCTCTTGAGTCTCATGGATCATTTTGTTTACACCTCCCTTATTATCATGTAATTAATTTTTTTTTTTGGCTTAGGCAATCGAGGTTAAGTGACTTGCCCTGGGTCACACAGCTAGTAAATGTTAAGTGTCTGAGATTGGATTTGAACTCAGGTCTTCCTGTCTCCAAGTCCAGAGCTCTATTCGCTGCACCACCCTGCTGCCCTGTAATTAATTATTTTACATTATAGTTATTGATAGATAAATGTAGATGGGCTGTGATCTATACTGAAGGAGGGTATAGTCACCACATTAAAGAGATAAAAGATGCATTGAAGTTGAAGTGTATGTCTGTGCATGTCTCTGTGTGTGTGTCTGTGTGTGTGTGTCTTACCTATAATCTACTATCCTGAAAATTCTATGAAGTCTTAACCTAACTTTTATATCTTTTCCCAATACCTAGCAAATTATTCTGTACACAGTGGACATTTAATAAATGTTTATTGGATTAAATCAAATGTAAAGAAGATTCAAATGAAGTGTTAAAGCAGTATTTGAGCTTCTTTGCTCCTTTGGGAAGAGTAAAGTAGTTTCTTTAGTAAACTTGATTTACTAGGCAATTAGTCATTGTGTGGCCGAGTGATCAGCCACGCACCTAATGTGGTTTTAAAGACAAGCCTGTCAAATCTGTATATAAGCACTCATTAAGCAACTACAACCTGCCAGGCCCTGTTCGAAGCACTTCACAAATATTATCTCATTTGATCTTCACAACAACCCTGGAAGGCAGGTAGTATTATTACCATCCTTACTTCATGGTTAAGGAAACAGAGGTTAAGTGACTTGTCCAAGGTCATGCAGCTAGTAAGTGTCTAAGGTCAGATTTGAACTCGGGTCTTCCTCACCTTTGGCAATCAAGAAAAGAGATAGCAATGGAGGAAGAACCAATTATTGAGAAGGAATGCCTCTTCAGCTTTTCCATTGTACCCATTCTAGAATCCAGCACCCGCATGAGGTACCATGCCCTACAAAGAACAGGTCTAGGGAGTCTAGCTGTAGAGTTGAGTCAAGCTTCAGAGAAGACCAGGTCCAGGGAACTCAGTACAGTTACAACCATGCAGAGATACTCTACCTAATGAGAGGAGTAAGTAGGTGACCCATTGAGACAAGACTTCAGAAGACATTGAGCAGCCCTCGGTGCCAGCAGTGTGAAATGCCTTGGCCAGATGCGTTACCTCCTGGTGTATAGTGTGCTCTATATGTGTGCTCATTTTTCCTACTAACCCTGTGTATATTTAGCAGAGTATGCTCTGGGTTTACAATGGAGATGTTTCATGGCTGTGGTTTAAATAAATGTCTTTGTTTTGAGCTAATAGTGTCAACTGGCTGAAGAGTTGAAGTAATCCCATTGGTGGGGGGTGGCTCCTTAGTGAGATTTCCAACAGTGTGGGCTTACCTAGTACCTTGAACCAGCAGGATCTGTCCCCTGAGGTGCCCAAAGCACCAGTGTATGGAAGGTGTAGGGGGACACCTAGACAAGTTGTTGCATAGATTTTTAATATTCCTTAAAGGGAGTAGTGAACTTTTTAACAGATGGCCCAAGCTTCCTTCTAGGACCATCCAAGTTCAGGGCAAATTTGATTTAAACAAGAAAAGACTATTTCCTTTTTCAAACAGACCTGTGGTTGCACAGTTTAGAACTCTATGAAAACAAGTTGCCAGCTGCCTACAATTTATAATCTTGGAGAGTTGCTTAGGGCACTAAGAGATTAAGTAACTTACTCATGGTCGCTAGTATGTATCAGAGGCAGGACCTGAATCTAGGTCTTCCTGTTAGTACTTTCTAAAGCCAGACCTAGGTGAATTCCTTTTTAGGGCCAATTCTAAGTATTCAGCGGCCTGGCAGCCAAGATG
This sequence comes from Phascolarctos cinereus, assembly GCF_003287225.1. NCBI lineage: Eukaryota > Metazoa > Chordata > Mammalia > Diprotodontia > Phascolarctidae > Phascolarctos > Phascolarctos cinereus. The sequence continues at coordinate 57,063,949 of NW_027556098.1, read as the reverse complement.
GCCTGCTGGGCATGATACAGTGTGCCCAACTCCCAAATACTTACTCCAGAAAAAAACCCAAAGTTCATACAAGACAGGAAAATGATCAAGAAACCCAATGAGAAACTTCAGTGAAGTCCCTTTTTCCACCCCAAAAATGCACCAAAACTCCCCCCCCCCCAAATGCAGAAAGCAGCCATTGAGCACTGGGGAAAGGAAGCTCTCCAGTATGACCAGAGATGGGACTCGTCTATGTGTGGTTGAAGCAAGAATGAAAAGCTCCCTTGAGAAAGCCCCAAGATAATCAGAAAGTCTCCGTGTAGGGACCTTGGAAGCCCCAGCAAACAGCAGCCACAGCAACCAGTGCAGTACTGAGCAGTGCGGTGCCCGCAGTGTTCCAAATAGGACAGCTCAGCCCAGGGACCTGAGGTCCCTAGCACTGTATCCTGAGACACCAGAGAAGGTCCTGAAAATTAAGTGCCCATGAGGCAGAGGTCAATGGAGGAATCCATTCCCTCTTCAGTATTATCTTCCCTTTTAATCCCTCCCTTTACTATCACCACTTGTTTCTCAGTTGAGCTTGTTATAATTTTTATACCAAAGTGGTATGTGTGTGTGTGTGGGTATGTGTGTGTATGTGTGCATTCAACATTCTTTTGTCTATTCCAGATGAGAGTGGGATTCATCTGATGTCTAATCCTTCCATCCCTTAGTCCATGTTTGTATATTCTTCTTCCCAATGATGAGGAAGAGCAAGTTCTGCTCCTCCTTCCTCCTTTCTATACCACTATATTCCACATTTTGTCCTCCCTTTTCTTTCCAGTATTCAAACCCTTGGAACAGAACCAATCCCTCCCCTCTCCCCACCAAGTACCTTGGCTATTTCAGGATGATGTTGTGGCTCACAGGGAACTCTTTTTTTTTTTCAATTATTTATTTTTAGCTTTCAACATTCACTTTTATAAGATTTTGAGTTCTAAAATTTCCTCCCTTCCTCCCCTCCCCGCAAGAGGGCATGTAATCTGATATAGGCTATACATGTACAATAATCATATTAAACATACTTCCACATTAGTCACATTGTAAAGAAGAATCAGAACCAAAGGAAAAAACCACAAGAATGAAAAAGAGAAAGAGAGAGAGAGAAAACAGTATTTTTAGATCTGTATTCAGACTCCATAGTTCTTTCTCTGGATGTGGATAGCATTTTCCATTGTGAGTCTTTTGGAGTGTCTTAGATCCTCGTATTGCTGAGAAGAGCCAAGTCCATCGAAATTGATCATCATACAATGTGCCTGTTACCGTGTACAATGTTTTCTTGGTTCTGCTTACTTCACTCAGCATCACTTCATCACATGGAACTCTTAAGTGTATAAATCATCGATGCTTTCTGAGTTCTGTACACACCGTTACAAAATGATGGGCTTTGCCATCTAAATGTCTGAGACCACAAAAGTCATCCATGGTAAGAAGATGAGTTTGAGGAAAGAAAAATTAGAGAGTATATGACATGATCGTCTAAGGCATTTTGGAGAGGTTTCAAAATTTTTAACCAGGTTGCTTCACTTTTCCAAATCATGATCACTCCTTATTTCCAAAGACCCTCACTCCTCCACCCCCACCACAACTATACACAAAAATGCTTATACCCTTAATCTTTCCATTACCCATAAACTTATCGCCTCCATGTTCAAGAATCCTCAAGTCCCCTCAGCTGACCATAAGTTATTGGCTTTCCACTGCTCCTGCCTTTCCTTACCAAATCCTACTCTTTGTCCACACTGTAACCTTTAATCCCTCCATTCTCTCCCAGACTATCTCCTTATACTGGCCACATTCTCCTCTATTCCCCATCTTGACCCCTAGTCTCTTCTCTTGAGTCCCTGACCCCCTTATCCTATGTACAATTAAGCCCTGCTAAACTTCAGCCTTGGATCACTGCCACTGTCTGCTACTTTTGATCCTACACTCATGCTTCTGAACAAAGGGGGAGAAGATCACACAACCATTCTGACAGGGTCCACTATAAATTTATGTTATATAATCTAAATGGGCCCTAACTGTTCCTGGGCAATCCTACTATATGTCCCTTGTCAGCTCACTATCTCATTCTCCACAGCCGCACTTTCAAAGCTTTTCGTCCCTTCTCAAATCTCTCATGGCTTCCTCTCCCTCACCCTCTAAGCTGAGAACCTTGGTTTATATTTAACTGAAAAAATTGAGGTCATTTGCCAAGAGCTCCCTTCATTACCTCATGTCACTCAGATGTCTTCTGCCACTATCTCCCTACTGACCCCCCATCTTCTATGAAGAGGCGGCCTTACTGCTTACCAAGACTAACACCTCTACCCACTCAAGTGATCCAATTCCACCCCGTTAACTCTTGCTGATTGCTGTCTCGGACCTCCCTATTCGCTCAGTCACTTATTTTCAATCTCTCTCTTCTTATTGAGTCCTTCCCTACTGTCTACAAACATGCCCATGACTACTCCATCCTCCAAAAAACCCTCCCTTGATCCTTCTATCCACACTAACTATTGTCCTATACCTCTTCTTCCTTTTCTGGCCAAACTCCTCGAAAGGTCCATGTATAATAGGAGCCTCCAGGTCTCTAACATTATCTCTTCTTAATCCTTTATAATCCAGTTTCTGACCTCATCATTCCACCAAAACTCCTCTCTCTAAAGGTACTGGTGATCTTTTGATTGCCAAATCCAATGACCTTTTCTCAGGCCTCATTTGTCTTGACCTCTCTGCTGAATTTGACACTCTATTCTTCTTGATACTCTCTCCTCACTAAGCTTTTGGAACAACATTTTCTACTGGTTCTCTTTCTATCTATCTAACTGCTTGACCCATATCCAAGTCATGCCCCCTAAGCTACATCAGGGTTAGATGTCTCATAGGGTTCTGTCCTGGGCCCTCTTCTCTTCTCCCCCTATATTACTTCACTTGGTAATCTCATCAGCTCCTATAAATTACAATCTCTATGCTGATGATTCTCAGATCTCCCCATCCTGCCCTAATTTCTCTGTTGACCTCCACTCTCACATCTCCAAATGCTTTTCAGACAGCTCAAGCTGCATATCTAGTAGACATCTTAAACCCAACATATCCAAAACTTAATTCATTATCTTTCCTCCTAAACCCTCTCCAATTCCTACCTTCCCTGTTACTCTCAAGGGCAACACCATCCTCCCCGGCCTTCAGGCTTACAACCTAGAAGTTATCCTCAACTCCTCACTATCTCTCACCCCTGTATCCAATCTGTTGCTGATGCCTATTGATCTTACCATTGCCTCTTAAATACTTCCCCTTCTCTCTCCTGAAACTGCCCCCACTTTGGTGCAGGCCTTCATCATCTCATACTTGGACTATTGCAGTAGCCTACTGGTGGGACTGCCTGCCTCAAGTTTCTCTCCACTCCAATCCATCCTCCATTCAAGCACCAAAGTGATTTTCCAAAAGAGAAAGGTTTGCCACATTACCTTCTCCTGCTCAAATAACTCTAGTGGCTCACTACTGCCTCCATGATAAAATACAAAAACCCTCCATTTGGCATGCAGAGCCTTTCATAACCTACTGCTTTTCAGTACTCTTTCACATTACATCCCCCAACAGACTTTTTGATCCAGTGACACAGGCCTCTTTGCTGTACCATGAAAAAGATACTCTTTTTCTATATATTGTATACTTTCTCTGGCTGCCCCCCCCATTATCTAGAATGTTCTCCTTCCTCATCTCTACTTCCTGGATTCTCTGACTTCCTTCAAGTCATCTCATCTTCTTCTTTTTTTTTTCTTTTGGTTAGGCAGTGGGGTTAAGTGACTTGCCCAGGGTCACACAGCTGGTGTTATGTGTCTGAGGCTGGATTTGAACTCGGGTCCTCCTGAATCCAGGGCCGGTGCTTTATCCACTGTGCCACCTACCTGCCCCCTCATCTCATCTTATCTTCTACTATAAGCCTTTCCCACCCCCTTTTAATTCTAATGCTTTCCCTCTGTAAATTATTTCCTATTTATCCTGTATGTAGCTTGTTCATATATATTGTTTGCTTGTTTTCTCCTCATTTCTCCCCCACTCTCTCACCCCATTAGATTATGAGTTCCTTGAGGGCAGTGACTGTCTTTTGCCTCTTTTTGTATCCCCAGCACTCAGAACAGTACCTCGCACACATCAGGAGCTTGATAAATGTTTATTAACTGACTACAATTAATGAATCAACAAACATTTAGTGAGTGCTTCCTAAGAGCTACACTGTGCTAGGTGCTAGGAATACAAAGATTAAAGAAAAAAAATTGTACCCTCTGGGAGCTAATATTTTATCTGGGGCAGACAACATGTTTACATGAAACCACTAGGTGATACCGTAAAGGTAAATTTTGGCTGGGTACTCCCCTTCCCAACAGAAAAAGGGGAAGAGCTGAATCTTCCAGACTGCTCGCTCTCTCGCGCTCTCTCTCTCTCTCTCTCTCTCTCTCTTTCTCTTTCTCTCTCTCTCTCCTTTTACTGTATGTAGCAATCTAGTACAATTCATCAAATATTTATTAACCATTTACATGCAAAACACTGTGCTAAGCATTGGGGATACAAAGGAAATGAAAAACATTCCACGCTTTAGGAACTCACATTCTCCTAGGGGGCAGCAACATGTAAAGAGATAAGTATAAGATAAGAGGAGAAAGAGAGCACTGAAAAATAAGGAGATCAAAAGGCTCATTTCTGATGTCACTGTCAGATTATACCTTCTCACTTCCACACCTTGGGAAGAGGGAAGGAATAAGCATTTTTTTAAGTACCTACTATGTGCCACGCACTGTACTAAGCACTTTTTACAATATTATCTCATTTGATCCTCACAACAACACAGAGGAATATTTTTATTCCCATTTTACAGTGGAGAAAATTGAGGCAAACAGAAGTGACTTGCCCAGGGTGAAACAGCTAGTAAGTATCTGAAGTCATATTTGAACTCAGGACTTCCTGACTCCAGGCCCGGTGCTCTGGGCACTGCATTACCTAGCTGCCTTCATTTCTGGTGCCTATTCAGTATACAACATATACCTTTTCATTCTTCTTTGGGCTATTCCCAGGAACATTAGTCAATAATGAATTTATTGTTTGTTCAAATCTTGTTCTTAAATTTGTTTAAGATAGATGGATGACTTGTTTGAAGTGTCATTAAGGAAGTCACGTGCTAACACAGCATTTCATGCAAGTGGTTTTTTGTTGTTTTGGGGTTGTTTTTTTTTCTTTTAGAGTTCAAAATAAGGGCATCTCCAAAGAAGTTTTAATTGCATGGCCAAGTATAAAAGCAAGACAATAACTGAACTGTGAGCAATGCCAAATATCTTTTTAGTCCAATCCAATTATTTTCAACGTTGAGCTAGTATCACCAAAAATACATTTTAAAAAAAATCATAGATACTTGAATGCTTTTTAATCTTGGTGCTTGAGAAAACTGCACCTGTACATTTTGTGCTTAGAAGTGAATGTGGAGGTCTAATCAAAGTACAAACTTTACCCTGCACAATAATAACATTCTTTCCTTTCCTTTCCATTCAGTGAAAAAATTAAAATGGAAAATCCATAGTTAGGAGAAGTATTTCTAATTCTTGAGCAAAAGGAGCTGAATTTATCTTTGTTATGCATCATATAAGCACATATAATGATCTTTTGATGTAAAGGCTCTTTTTAATGCAAAATGAGAAGAATAAATATTTTTCTATGTGATGCAAAAAAAAAAATTTAAAGAGATCTCCCTTTGGGGGATTTTCAAAACAATTTTCTTTCATCCTTTGGGTAATTGATTCCTCTCAAGGAACTTTTGTTCTATCCATTTTGAAATAGCCTACACTTCTGAAGTTTTGAAAACATTTCAAGGTCCTCTCCTTGGGAATACACATAATATGCTCTCTTAATCTTGGAACAGCTGGAGTGCTGGAATGATTTAATTTGTAACTAGTAACTGAACCAATGTTACTAATTTCTTGAGAACAGGAGCATTTTAATTTCTTTAGGTTTCCTGGGCTTATTTCTCACAGATTTGGATTTTAAGTACTACATTCTACTACATATCTGCATATTCTAATTCCCAATACCTAGCTCCATATTTTGTAGTGGGAAGCTAACAATGCCATAGCTGTAGCTGGGACAGCATCACTTTTTAAAGTCCTTATCTCAAGGCCTTCAAGGTTCTTTGAAAAATAGCTACTGGAGCTAAAATTCCTTAGGCCCTGTTTCAAGGTCAAAAAGGCTTTTGGGTTGGGAGGTGTTTTGGAATGGGAGTAGAAACTAGGAACAAGGAAGTCTTTAAGTGAAATTTTCAAGTCATTTGCATGCTAAAGGTGATTTCAGTTTTGAGATATCTGTTTTTTGTTTGTCTTCTGGATTGACCACATAATGATTTCCTATTGACCTTGTATACTGAGATTTCACAGAATCAACAGCATCTCAAAGTTGGAAGAGACTTTGGAAGGCTAGTCTAACCATTGGCCCTGTTATATCCAGACCAGGCAAATATATCTGGAGTTACAGGATTAGTAGGATAAGCTCTATCTTGTTCAAAATATGGATAGCACTATAGGAATTAAGCTTAATGCTCAATATCTATAATCTAGACTTCCTGAGAGGAAGATAAAGGACAGTGCTGGCCAAGGGCTTCAAGGAAGCACCGAACCCTTCAACTCAAAGGTAGATCTAAAGAAAGTTAACTTTGTTTTTTACATTTGTACTGTAGCGGGCCTGATTCAAGCCAGCCCCATGAGACTCTCAGGATTGAAAAGAAATGAGATGCTCATAGAGCATATAATACTAAAAAAAATAAGTTTATCTAACAATATCATGGAAAGGCTCAAGGAAACAGCATTAATTCATTTGGGCACAGCCATCTCTTCTTCTGCTTTTGCCACAGTGGTCCAGCAAGTCAAAAGAATATGTTAAACCTGAAGAGCTTCCAATTCCTTGTGCTCTGGGATATCATATCACATTACATTACATTACATTACACATTACATTACATTACATTACATTATTATATTATATTATATATGATATATTAATTATATCATATCATATCATATTATATCATATCATATCATTATATTGTATTATATTATATTATATTATATCACATCGTGTATTGTATCGTATCATTCATATCGTATCGTACCGTATCACACCATATCATATTATATTACATTATATCGTATCATATTATATCATATCATATCATATATTGTATCATATCGTATCATTCATATCATATCATATCATATTATATTTAGATGGTCAAGAACAGTCAACAGTTAGAGTCTTAGTCCTCTGAATCAGTTAAGTCTCAGGGATAGTTTCATTGCCTTTTAGGGGAAAACTGGTCTTTCCTAAGATGTTGTTCCTACCATATCAGTGCCTGAGAAATGGAAGAGCTATCTGAAAAACAAACAACATGACAGCTGAAACATGTACTCACTGCTTGAGTGGCATAGAGGATGGACCAATGGGGCAATACACACAATCTAATTATTGCAATCAGAAAAAAACAAAGCGGAGTTGAGATGGTCTATTACAGGCAGCAACCCTGCTGAACTCTCCTGACATTCCCCTCCAAACAGCTTTAAAATAACTCCTCAAATCAAATTTTGGAAAAGCAGAGCCAACAAAAGAGCAGCGTGAGACATTTTCCTTGTCTAAGACAACTTCAGAGGTCAGCAGGAGAGGTCTGTGACATTGAGGTAGAGACCAGCCCAGAGCACAAGGGGCAGCAGCACCAGAGGTGGTTGCAACAGTGACAGGAGCAGCAGCTTCAGAAGCTCTCAGCCCAGAGATGGAAAGATGGGTGGACAACTGGTCAGAAAGATATTTTGTTTTATTTGGGGTTTTGGCTAGGCAATGGGGTTAAGTGACTTGCCCAAAGTCACACAGCTAGTAAGTGTCAAGTGTCTGAGGCTGGATTTGAATTCAGGTCCTCCTGACTCCAGGTCCAATGCTCTATCCACTGTGCCACCTAGCTGCCCCTGGTCAGAAAGATATTAAAGGGACCCTTTGCTGACACTGAGTATAGCTGGTGTCATTTGGCATATCTATTGCCCATACATTGTTGTGGGTCAGAGTCCCAGGGTGCAGAGAAGCACTTGTGATCAGACAAAAAGGAAAAGGGCCCTGGTTACAGTTCCAAGGCAGAGAGGAAGCTTAATCTTGTGACTGAAGGAGAACAGGGAATTTGGTCACAATCCTATGGCGAAGAAGAGTGCTAGTGCTTGTAGCTGTAGGGAATGAGGGGCCCTTCCTGGGTAAAGACCAGAGTACAGACCAAGAGAGTAACAACTACACCTCTCTCCAGATTATACCATCTTGGAAGCCCTCAAAAGTTGCAGATACCCAGAACTAGCTCTGAAAATAGTAGCATGAAAGAGGCTGAAGCTTGAGGGGTGCCTCCCCACCCCTAGGTGAGCAGAGTCCAACTTCACCATAAAGTTCAAAGTCAAGAAACGGGCTGGAAAAATGAGCAAACAACAAAAAGAGAACCTAATCATAGAAAGTGGTGGCAGAAAACACCAAGGCATGAACTCAGAAGAAGGCAGCAATGTGAAATTAGTTACAAGAAAAGCCTTAAAGAAAAAAATGTTAATTGGACACAAGCCCAACAAGAATTCCTGGAAGATTTAAAGAAAGAGGTGAGTGGTAGAGGGAAAATTGGGGAAAGAAATGAGAGTGATCAAGAAAATTATGAAAGGAGAGTTAACAGCTTGGTTAAAAAAAAAAGGCACAAAAAATATTGAACACCTTAAAAAACACAACTGACCTGATGATAAAAGAGGCACAAAAATTCACTGATGAATAACTGCTTAAAAAGTAGTTATAGGCCAAATGGAAAAGGAGATACAAAAATACAGTGAAGAAAAGACTCCTTAAAAAGCAGAATTGGCCAAATGAACAAGAGGTAGAAAAGCTCACTGAAGAAAAGAAATCCTTAAAAATTAGAATTGGGCAAGTGGAAACTAGTGATTCTATGAGACATCAAGAAACAATAAAACAAAGTCAAAAGAATGAAAAAAATAGAAGAAAATGTGAAATATCTCATTGGAAAAAAAGCTAACCTGAAAAATATATAGAGGAGAGAGAATTTAAGTATGATTGGACTACCTGAAAGCCATAATCAAAAAAAGAGCCTAGACATCTTATTTCAAGAAATTATAAAGGAAAACAGTCCCAATAGATCAAGAAGGTAAAACAGAAATTGAAAAAAAAAAATCCATCAATCACCTCCTAAAAAGGATCTCAAAATGAAAACTCCCAGATATTACAGCCAAATCCCAGAGCTTTCAGGTCAAGGAAAAAAAATATTGCAAGCAGCCAGAAAGAAACAATTCAAATATTGTGGAGCCACAGTCAAGAACACAAGATTTAGCACCTTCCATATTAAAGAAGCAGAAGGCTTGGAATATAATATTCTGGAAGACAAAGGATCTAGTATAACAACCAAAAATAACCTACTTAGCAAAACCGAGTATAATACTTCGGGGAGGGGGGAGGGGAAAATGGATATATAATGAAATGGAGGACTTTCAAGCATTCCTGTTGAAAAGACCAGAGCTGAATAGAAAATTTGACATTCAAACAAAAGACTCAAGAGAAACATAAAAAGGTAGAATGAAAGAGTAATCATAAGAGACTTAATAAAGTTAAACTACTTACAATCCTATATGAGAAGATGATACATGTAATTCCCACGAACTTTATCATTATTAGGGTAGTTGGAGTATGCGGAGACAGAGGGTGTGGGTGTGAGTCAATTATGTTGGGATGATCTTAAAAAAAAAGGTGAGAAAGAGAGATGCACTGATAAGAGAGGGAAGGGACAAGTAGAGTAAGAAGTTTTCTTACAGAAAACAGGCACACAAGGAAAAGTGTTCATAGCGGAGGGGAAGTGGGAAGTGCTTGAAAAAGGAAAATGCTTGAACCTCACTCTCATCAGAATTGGTTCAAAGAAAGAAGAATATATCTATATCTATATCTATCTATCTATCTATCTATCTATCTATCTATCTATCTATATAAACACTCAGTTGAGTATAGAAATCTATCTTACCCAGTAGAAAAATGGGAGAGAAAGAGGATAAGAGATATGGAAGAGGAGGGAATGATAAAAGGGAGGGCAAATTAAGGGAAACGGTGGTCAGAAGCAAAACAGACTTTATAGGGAGAGAGAGGATAAAAACAGAGAGGAAGATAAACAGAAGAAAATAGGATGGAGGGAAACACACAGTTAGTAATCATAACTGTGAATGTGAATGGGATGAGTTCACCTATAAAATGGAAGCAGATAGAAGAATGGATTAGAAACCAGAATTCAACAATATGTTGTTTATGAGAGATACACTTGAAACAGAAACACACATACAGAGTTAAAATAAAGAGCTGAGACAGAATCTATTATACTTCAATGGAATTAAAAAAGGCAGGGGTAGCAATCATGATCTCAGACAAAACAAATAATTTATTGATTATTTTGAATAATTAGTTAATTAAAAGAATCAAGGAAATCACATTTTATTAAAAGTATGAAAAAATTTTACAGCCTGTTTCTCTGATAAAAGCATCATCTCTCAAACATATAGGGAACTGAGTCAAACTAAAAATAAATTCTCCAATTGATAAATGATCAGAGGATATGAACAGGAAGTTTTCAAAAGAAGAAATTAAAGGTATCTCATATAATCACTATTGATTAGAGAAATGCAAATTAAAATGACTCTGAGGTACAACATCATACCCATCAGAAATGACAAATGGTAGAGTGGAGAAAATAGGTATACCAATAAACTCTTGGTGGAGTTGTGAACTGGTCCAACCATGCTGGCAGTTTGGAACTATACCCAAAGAGCTATAAAACTATGCATACCATTCGACCCAGCAATAATTTTACAGGGTGTGTACCCCAAGGAGATCAGAGAAAAAGGAAAAGGGCCCACATGTGAAAAATATTTAGAGCATCTCTTTTTGTGGTGGCAAAGAATTAGAAATTGAGGGGATGCTCATCAATTGGAAAATGGCTGAACAAGTTGTGGCACATGATTCTGATGGAGTATGATTGTGCCATAAGAAATGATGAGGTACAAATGTGTTTTGCATGACTACACATGTATACCCTCTATCAAATTGCTTGACTTCTCAATGAGGGTGGTGAGGGAGGAGCGTATTTGGAGCTCAAAATTTGAAAAAAAAGAATGTTAAAAATGCTTTTATACGTAATTAGGGGAAATTAAATATTGAATGACACTCAAAAATAAAAGAAATGATTAGGGCAGTGGTTTCAGAAAAGACATGGAAAGATCTATATGAACTGATGCAAATAAAGTGATAAGAACTGGAAGATCATTGGACACAATAACAGCAATGTTATAATGATGGTCAATTGTGAAGGACTTGGCTGCTCTGTTCAATATGGTGATCCAAGACAGCCCTAAGGGACTCATGATGAAAATGTGCTGTCTACCTCCAGGAAGAAAGAATGAACTCAGATTGAAAATTGAAGTATGATTTTCTCATTCCATATATATATATATATATATATATATATATATATATATATATACATACATACATGAATATCTTTTTTTGGTATATGGCTAATATGGAAATACGTTTTGTATCATTTGATATGTATAATTGACATCATTTTGCTTGCCTTCTCAGTGGTAGAGAAGGGGTGGGATGGAGGGAAAGAATCTGAAATTCAATTTAAAAAGAAAAGAATGGTTTAAAAAATAATAATTTTTAAAGAAGAACCCCAAAATTTTTGTTTTAAAATTCTTATTCTATCTTTTGAGCAAATGCCTCTAATCTAGACCTACTTCCTTCCTGGCATCATTCCCTTTTTTCTGGAAACTTCTATGCTATAAATTTGTCTCCTAATGCATCATGGTGCCTCCCTACCTAGGAGAGGAAATCAGTCAGACTCACCTGATTGAGACCATGCCCATATCTGTAAAGTTCTGTCCTAGCCTCCTTACGGTCTGCTACAAAAGTTGATCATCTCTAACGTAGGCCAGTAGGTAGACGGTATGCCATAGAATTGAGGATTTTCTTGTAATTCTAGATGGGGAGATCAGTTTGTGGCTATAATCTGGGAGTCATTAGCTCCCAATCCTAGTGTCAGGGGAGGGTTATGCTGCCAGAGTGTAGAAGATGATCAGCCAGTTGTCACACTGATTCTGAGGAGTGACCAGAGAACTGAAACTAGGAATGGCAAATGCTAAAGAGAAGCTTGTTTCAGCACTACTGTTGCATCCTCTTTTTCATCATGCCAGAGACCACCAGACTGAAGGCTCAGATTCTAACTTTCCCTTGCTGTCCCTGCCTACCTACTCTGTTGATCCTGCCCTCCTCCCAGTGTTCCATTAAGTCTGACACTTTCCCTTGTGTGAGCTAAAATATGGCAAATAAAGACATGATGATTTTAACACCGCTAGTTAGTCTGAATTTTTTGAGAATACCTAAGACCCCAAAATAGATACCACCAGACCCCAAAATACATAATAAATTAGTAATAATTCAAATCATTTTGTAATGATTTTAAAAGTAGAAAAATGTATCAGTGAGATGGACTAGACAAGGAAGAGTCAGAAATAATTGAACTTAATAATTCCATGTTTGATAATCTACACACATAGCAGATATCCTTGATGAGGGTTTTAGTAGGAAATAGGCAGGTTTTCACAAGTGATGTTTCACAGTGGGACCACATCTCTACCTTCACAAAATTGAATGAACGATGCTGAGAAAATAAGATCCAATTTTACTTACTATTTGTTAATTATAAAAAGTATTTAATTAGTAGGACAAAACATCTTAAACACTCCTTCCTAACAAGATGTCTCCCATACATACAGCAAAATCATTCATGATTCATTGAAATATAACAGAGATAACCTCAACTTAGCTCAGTTCGTATATAGGACTGTTCTTTCCAATTTCGTATCCAAAGGCCTCCTTTTCATCTCTGCTAGATGAGTCCTTGTTTTAGCTTCCACTAGATAGGGAACTCAAAGGTCCTCCTAAAGATTGCTCTTGCTCCCCAAAGCATTTATATTGTTCCGATTGAGATACCTGGCTACCAGGACAAACATTTTTGAATACCTTTGTAGACAATCAGAAAGCCTCATCGTCAACACATGGTTAGTCAACCAGAAACTAGTTACAGAATGTCTCCAGTCTTTTTCTCCAAGACACTTCCCTTATACATCATCATGATCCTCCCACAACTAGACCCTAGAGAACTCCACATGGACAGACGTTCTCTTCGCCCTGGTGCTCTCCACATGGAGACACCACCTGCAGGGTTTTGCACATACACCAGACTCTTATTACACATATGGCCCTTTGCTTTTTCCTTTGATCTCCTTGGGGTATAGATCTAGAAGAGCTATTGTTAGGTCAAAAGAAATGCACAGTTTAGTATATAGTCATGGGGAGGGGGGAGCTATAGTTTTAAAATGTTTGGTACAGAATAGCTGAACCAATACACTGCTCCTCCAACAGTGTATTAATGTGCCTGTTTTTGCACAGTCCTCCTTCCAACATTTGTCATTTTCCCTTTTTTTTTTTTGGTCAACTTGGCCAATCTAATGAGCATGAGGTGGAACCTCAGAGTTGCTTTAACTTGCATTTCTCTCATTATTTGAAACATTGTTTTTTCTTATGAGTATTGATAGCTTGGATTTCTTCCTTAGAAAACTGCCTGTTCGTATCCTTTGACCATTTGTCATCTGGGGACAAAATGCTTTTAATGACCTCATACAAGCCCTAGAAACAAAGATTGATTTTTAAAATACCAGTATTCTACCAGTGTTGTATGACTTTGAGGCCTGAAACTACAGTCTCCACAGAATTGAAAATGATTATTGCACAGAACAACGAAGAAACACGTTGTGTTTGTGACCAAGCTGCAGCATATCATTAATGAAGAATTGCAAAGAACAGGAGTAAAAGATGTCATTGTGGAAACACAGAATAGAACATGAAAATAGGCTGATTTCATGGCAAGGGCAAAGGATAACAGGTGGATGACAAAACGTCAAGAGAAAGCCAAGAAGGCCTCGAGCACATTGGTGGACCTCCAGCCATGCATTTATGGGAGGACATGGAAAAGAGACAAACAATAATCAGGCAAAAATTATAATCTGTATTACTAAAGGGAACATCCAAGTTAATGAGATCACAGATCTATTTGAGTATTTTTTGAGTTCCATCTATTGGTTATCATCCTTCCAGTTTCCCAGATATTCATGACTTGAAACAGGATTTTCAAAATTTCCACATGTTGGCCTGGAAGCAGCCAGTGAATATCTGTGTATGCTCTGTATAATTCACTAAGAAAGGCAAATCTGAACGTGTTCTAAGGACTACTCTATCATATTACACATATGCATAGTCTGTGTGTGCTACTGCTCTGAAGGCAGAGCCATGGGCCCCAGGGCCTCTGTTTAAAGCCTGACCTTTCCTCCCAGCTTCCCTGCTTTTGGACTTCTTTGAAACTCATCGTGCTCTTGCTCGGGGTACCTTCTCTGCCTTCCACTTTTCAGCTTTCTTTTGTGTGTTGTCTCGCTTCATTAGATTATAAAATCCTGTATTTTTTATTTGTAATTGTGTCCTCATGACACAATGCCTGGCACAAGTAGGCATTTAATAAACATTTGTTAACTAACTACTGTGAATGTGTAACATAGTTCATAATGCATGTATAATATGTTACACAATGATTGACCAGACTGGAAATAACCACTGGGAGTGTCAGCTGAAGGGTTGTTACAGCAAGCCTCTATACTCAGTCGTTTTGGTCTCCATTTTACAGTTAAGGAAACTGAGACAGAAAGAGGTTAAGTGACTTACCCATGGTCTTACAGCAATAAGTATCTGAGGCTGAATTTGAATTCAGATCTTCCTGACTCCAAGGCTAGCATTCTTTTGAATGCTTCACTTAGCTGGCTCATGAACTTAGAATCCATGAATTTTTCACTCAATATTTTGATCATTATATTTCAATATAACTGGATTCCTTTGTAATCTCATATATTTTGTTTTATACACTTAAAAATATTCTGAGAAGAGGTCCATCCTTTCACCACAATACCAAAGGGGTCAATTACACAGAAAAAGGATTAAGAATCCCTGTTTAATCCCTTCCAGTTATACCACTCCTCTCCCCACCTCCCTCCTCACCAAGGGCCATACTTTTCTCTACCTTGTCTTTTAGCTCTAGTTACTCAGCCACCAGTAGAATGTGGTACATTCAGCACCTTTCCTCCTATTTCATAGCATCCATTGGGACATCAATTCTTTTTCTTTGCCCTAGGGTTCCCTCACTGCCTTTAACCACCACCCTACTATGCTGTCTAGATTTATGAGTAGGTCAGTTGCTGTATCTTGAATCATGGCAAGGTTGATCATTAGTAGATGAACAGGGCTTCCATATCGACCCAAACTCTAACCCTAACCTGACAAAATGAATAAAGCCTCCATGTGAGTGGAGCTCCTGCAAGGAGGTCATTTTGGCTATACTGGGAATCTGGCTCAGAGGAGGTGGACTCATATCTGGCTATTTTCATAGATCCAGGCCAGCAATATCAAATTACACAAGTATACAGCACCCACAGCCCCACGCCCCACGCCCCAGTTGTCAGTCCACCAGTCTAATTAAATTAAATTAATTTCCAGAGGAAAGTTTCTCTTCTGGGCTACTACATCACTACGGACCCCCTCTATCCTTTGGAATAAGGCTGTTTCCCACACTGGAGCTCTATTAATTTTATTTGCTGCATTTAATGTGTCAGTTGTTAATATGTCAACTTATTTAAATTCCCTGGGATTATGCCATTGTTCTATAGATTAAGGATCCAGAGGAGGAACAACCGTGTTGGAATTTACTTTGCCGTCACCCAGTTCTTTGGCACTATATTATTCTACAGCCTCTGACACCTGTATTGGTGCCTGCCCCCAGGCTAATTTGATGCTAAAGACTGGGTGGTCTTCTTCCTATTCCTCCAATAAGAGGACTTGCACAGCTGCCCCATCTCAGCTCCTGCCTTTATTTCCTAAGGAGTTGAAGATATATTTTCCCAATCAAATGGGGACCAGCCCTAGGGCCCCTCTTCTATATCCTTTAGGAATTAGGCTTCCCTAATTTTTGTATGAAGAGTAACCAGGAAGCAGCCTTTCTTACAGTGATCCATACTTCCCAATCTTTCTCCTTCAGAATCTACCTCAATTATACCTGTAAGTTTGATTGAACGAGTTTCCTGTCCCCCTAATGAGCTTTACCCCACAAGGTCCATTATTCTTGGGCCAATGGAATTTGAATTCTTACTAGGCTATCCCACCATTCAAGGATTCTCTTCCTCTTAACTACCAGCCTTCCAAAACCATGAAGCCTGCTTGGCAACCAATTGTAACCAGGAACTTCAAACTGTGCTTTTCTCTGGAGCAACCAGGCACTCAGACAGTTTGGGTTCAAAGGGCAACTTTACTCTCAACAGATATAGCAGTAGCGGCATGGAGGATAAAGAGAGAATTCTGTTTCCCACAGCCTTTTTCACTAGAAGGAAACTGTCAATGACCAACCTTTCTCTCAAAGCAGCTCCCACCCCATTAGCTTACCTTAATCTAAAGGGTGAGGGGCCAAGAGAAGGAAGGGCAATTTTCTTATACTCCTTGAGGGGAATGGGAGGGGGGGTCCTCTCCATGTTAGGTAGTTACTTGTTGGAACCTGCACTTAAGTCCCAGGGTATCCATCTGAACTAAGTTGCTTAGTAACCCAAGCTAATGGTCTGAACTGTGGTGTGATCCAATTCCCAGGGAGTCTCATCCAATATGGCTAATTATCATAGAAAAAAAAAAGAAAGAAAGAAAAGAAATTGCTCAGTGGCCAAGCTATTGGTAATAAGTTGCTCTGTACTTAACTGTTAGTCCTTGGACAGCACACTCAGCTTCATATTGGGACCATAATCAAAGCCTTTCCAGCTGGCAAACCTAACATCATAGGATCATAGATTTAGAACTGCAAAGGACCATCAAAAGCCAAATCCCCATTTTACAGAAGAGGAAACTAAGGCATGACATTTTAAATGACTTCTTCAGGGTGGCACAGCTAACAAATATCTGAAGTGGTAATTGAGCCCAGGTCTTCCTGACTCCAAAACCAATGCCCTATCCATGACACCATGCTGCCTATGTTTTCCCTTGTGACTACTCTTTGCAATCACAAAAATGGCTATTAATGTTTCTCCCAAGCCTTTTCTACTCCAAGTTAAATATCCATGACCTCATTACTTATAAGGGTCTTGAAGTGGAGAGGACATCTGTACTTTAAATGAAGCCATTTTGAAGCCACCCAGGGGTCAATTTTTCATGGAAAATATTTGAAAGATAGATAAGTCTTCAAAAATGCAAAATACTTCAGACAGTGTTATTTACCACCCCTACCCTCCAAGGTCAACCAAGAAGACATCAACTACCAATACATGTGAATCTTGTCTCATCTTTATAAAACCTTCATGAAAATTCTCTATGTGTATATCAAGAGTATCCTCAATAAAAATGAAATCCAAGCTTGGCTCCTGGGATCTTTACTGGACACTATTGCTACAAGAGATGTCAGTCTCCAGAAATAGATAATAAATGCTGGCCAAGAGTTCTCCCATTTGCAGATGTCTTTTGAACTTACCTTGGAGAATTCTGGGAAGAAAAAGCTGGCAGATCTTCCAGGTTGCTCATCTGCTTGGAAGGAAGAATGAACAGTGCTGAGTGGTACAGCCAGTTTCTGTGCACTGCTCCCTTGTCTCATTCCTCTCAAGACTTTCATGAGTTATTCGTGCTGGTCAGTGGCAATCAGAACTGATGGGATGCTAAATAACCTTCCTTTACATTTTTCCCCATTATTTCCTTTGATATTTTTCATTTTTTGTTTTTACAAATGAATTTTGTTATTATTTTTTCTAATGCAGTAAAAAAAAATTGGTAGTTTAATTGGGATGGCATTATTTTGGTAAAATTGTCATTTTTATTATATTGGCCCTGAGTACCCATGAACAATTAATATTTCTCCAATTATTTAAATCTGATTTTATTTGTATAAAAAGTTTTTTATAATTTTGTTTATATAGTTCCTGGGTTTGTTTTGGCAGGTATAAGCCCAAGTATTTTATATTGTCTGGAATTATTTTAAATGGGGTATTCCTTAGTATCTCTTCTTGCAGAGTTTTGTTTGGGACATATAGGAATCCTGATGATTTATGTGGATTTCCTTTATATCCTGCTACTTTGCTAAAATTATTAATTGTTTCAACTAACTTTTTAGTTGAGTTTTTGGGATTTTCCAAGTATATCATCATATTGTCTGCACAAAGCATTAAACTTTATCAAAAGCTTTTTCTGCATCTATTGATGTAATCACTTTTAAAACTTTTATTATTGATGTAATCAATTATGTTAATAATTTTTCTTATGTTAAATCTTCCCTGTATTCATGGTATAAATTCCACTTGATCATAACATATAAAATGTATAAAAACAATAACATATTGTTGTAATCTTTTAGCTAGTATTTTATTTAGGATTTTTACATCCATATTCATTAAAGAAATTAGTCCATAATTTTCTTTTTCTGTTTTTACTCTTCCTGGTCTAGGTAGCAGTACCATATTTATTTCATAAAAGCAGTCTGGTAGGATCCCTTCTTTACCTATTATTCACTATAATAGGATCTTCACTGTAGGCCCTTCTTTACTTCCTGCCCAGTTTGGGAAGAAATAGGTAGAAGAGGAGACAGAGGTTTGACCTTGGCTACACCCAAAAGTTGTCATTGTTTGTTTATGTTGTTTGCTCCTGATATTGTCCTATGTCTGATTATAAACAAAGAAAAAAAAAGCAGTGGCCACCTGTATGATTAACACTGTCAGGAGGTAGAGATTCGGGAAAAGCCTTTGACCCTTTAAAGCACTCTTTCTACTTCACTGCGAGCTAAGATGCAACAGGAGAGGTGGACTCACTGGTCCCATTTAGATTTTCACAATGCAAGAGAAACGTATCATAATCATACCCCTTGATGAATGAAGAACTTTAACTGATGTGTCCCTGGGCCCAATGAAGATATAAGCCTTCAATGAGCTCTTACTCCCTAGTTCATATGTTATAATTTAGAGCTGGAGCACTCCTCTACCCATGAGTCCTAGGGGCAAAATGGAAAACATCTACTACAAGTGAGGCTGCTCTATATACAAGAAACACCATGGGATGCCTAGACATCCTTTACACAAATTTGAGGAGGTAACAGGTTTTACTAAAAATTATCTGCAGCAGTCTGGATCTAGCACTGGATGACAAAGAAGCAAAGTATGGTCACTATCTTGTAGCACTTGAAGCTGTTGAAGAAATATTATTTTATTGCTTTTTTTAAAATTCATGTTCTGGCTCAAGAAAAAAAGCTTAATGCCTTAATAGTAAGGATGAAGATTTACACTGTGATTTTGCTTGCTTAATAGTCAAATACCTGGTACACAAATCTTCAGAGGAAAAAAAAATAAGAGAAAAAGTCATTAATGCTATTGGAATAGAACAGGAGTTCTTGATTTGCTCTGCATGTGAAGCTGATGGATATGAATTATACTTTAACAAAGTAGACATTAAATTTGTAGCAGAGAGACAAGTTGGAACTGGGTTTTTACAAGATTATGAAAGCAGAAAATCCATTTGACTTCATGTAGAGTATTTCATTTGATGAGAAAACTAACTTCTTTGAGAAAAAATTAGGAAAATATCAGAAGATAGGACTGATGGCCAGCCCAACTGACAATTCCCTTTTCTCTGTAAGCAGATTTTAAAATAAAATTGAAGACATGCTCTTATTTAGCTGAATTTTGGTCTTCACCAGAAAAAAAAAAAGTTACTTTTAAAGCTATGCTAGGAAATTTCCATTATTGATGTTTTTTATAATGTTCTAATACGGTGATTTCAGGGGGAAAACTTGTTTAATATTGTTTGGGATGTGGTGGCACATGAGACATAAACAACTCATATTTATGATAAGTCTGAAAATGAAAGTGCTAATACTTTTGCAAGCAAGTTGATCTATAATATAATACAATAAACATTTATTAAGCACTTACCATGTGCCAGGTACTGTGCTAAGTGGTAAGGATACAAATAAGAAAAAAGAGACAATCCCTGTCCTCAAGAAGCTTACAATCTAATAGGGGAAAATAACATGCAAAAAGAATTTGAAAAGTGGAAGGCGGAGTGGAAAGAAGAAGGTATCTGGCACAGGGGCACAATGATGGTGAAGTCAAATCCCAAGAGTGCTACTGGTGAGAAATGAAAAGTTGGCTGCGCTTTTGAACCCTCTTTAAATGGAGACTTTGGACCTCATACCTATTAGATTGGCTAATAGGACAGAAAAAGTAAATGACAAATGTTTGAGGGGATATAGGAAAAATGAGACATTAATGCATTGTGATGGAGTTGTGAACTGATTCAACCATTCTGTAGAGCAATTTGGAACTATGCCCAAAGGGCTATAAACCAGGCATACCCTTTGATCTAGCAATACCACTACTAGGCCTGTATCCCAAAAGAGATAAAAAACAAAAAGGAAAAGGACCTATATGTACAGAAGTATTTATAGCGCTCTTTACTGGGGGCAAAGAATTAGAAATTGAGAGTTGCCCATCAATTGGGGAATAGCTGAACAAGTTGTGTTATGTGATTATGGAATACTATTGTACTTACTATAAGAAATGATGAGCAGGTTGCTCTCAGGAAAACCTGGAAAGACTTGCATGGATCAATGCAAAGTGAAATGTACTGTGTACAAAGTAACAGCAATATTGTAAGATGATCAGCTGTGAATGACTTAGCTGTTCTCAGCAATACATAGATCCAAGACAACTCTGAAGAACTTATGATGAAAATTTATATCTATTCCCAGAGAAGGAACTGATGGTGTCTGAATACAGATTGAAGCATACTTTGTTTTGCTTTCTTTACTTTTCTTGAGTTTTTTGTCTATGTTTTCTTTCACAACATGACTATTATGGATATCTTTTGCATGACTATGCATGTATAACCTGTATCGAATTGCTTGCCTTCTCAATGAGGAGGTGGGGAGAGAGGGAGGAAAAGAGAGAATTTAGAACTCAAAGTTTTAAAAACAAATGTTAAAAATTGTTTTTACATGTAACTGGGGAAAAATAAAATACTAAATGAAGCATAAAAAAAAATAAATGGAGACTTTGGAAGGGGACCCGCATGACAGGACACAGAGGCCTTCATGTTAGGCAACCTGGAGATACTCCAAAGGCCCTTCAAGATGCCTCCAACTTAGATGAACTGGGCGTGCTCAGACAAGTCCAGGTTACAAAAGTATTTCTTAAGTGCTTATTATGTGCCCAAAACCATGCTAAATGCTGGGGATAAATACAAGCAATCCAGATAGTACCTGCCCTCAGGAAGCTTACACTCTGATGGAGGAAGGCCACACATAAAAGTTGAGCTGGAAAGGCTGAGGGATGAGGTAGTGGAAGGGACACATAGTAGTGTGATGTGGAGACTTCCAGGAAGTGGTTTGGAGATTCGGCTCCCAGCAAGGTAAGGAAAAATCTTACCTATTAGAGCCAGGGACAGAATCTAAGTTTGCAAAGGAGGAAAGGAAAAGAGGAGGAGAATAAATACAACATCATCATTTCTTATAGGATAATAGTATTCCATCATAATTACGCACCACAACTTGTTCAGCCAATCCCTAACTGATAGGCAACTCTCAATTTCTAATTCTTTGCCCTGAGAAAAGAGCACTATAAATATTTTTGTACATATAGGTCCTTTTCCTTTTTGTTTTTTATCTCTTTTGGGATACAGGCCTAGTAGTGCTAGCCCTTTGGGCATAGTTCCAAATTGCTCTACAGAATGGTTGAATCAGAGTGAAGGCAAGGTGTAGGTAAGATAGTCACCAGGAAATGAAAGAGGGGTGAATCATTTGTGATCTCTATGTCTGTACCCCTCTATGTATGCCCCTTAGCAACACACATTCCTAACACCTAAGCACTTCTACATATGTCTCTGATGCATGTCCACACTGCCCATTAATGTTATACGTACTTTAGGAACAGTGCGTCCTAGGTTTTTGAGTAAAATATTTTATCACTACTTTTTTTTTTTTACACAATCAGGGTTAAGTGACTTGCCCAGGACTGCACAGTTAGTAAGTGTCTGAGGCCAGATTTGAACTCAGGTCCTCCTGACTCCAAGGCTGGTGCTCTATCCACTGCACCACCTGGCTGCCCCATCACTACTTCTGTACATGAATTTGTTAAATAACTTTGTTTTGAATTAATTTGTCTTTTCTGAAAGTCCTTTAAAGACAATCACATTAATGGATGCTCATGAGCTATGGTTTTAGAAAATGTGGACCCACACCTCCTAAACCTAGGGTAGTTATTCCTTGAGTAGACACAGCCTATGAATTGTGGGAGGGAGACGTGCTTAGGGTACTACAGTGACTATAGTCAGTCAAAAAACATTTATTAAGTACCTACTATGTGCCAATCACTGTGTTGTCTTGGGGATATAAAGAAAGGTAAAAGGTAGTCCTTGCTCTCAAGAAGTTCGCAGTTTAATAAGGGAACAACATGCAAACAACTATAAATAAGCAAGCTATATGTAGGATAAATTGAAAATAATCAATAGAGTGAAGGTAATAGAATTAAAGAAGAGTGGGTAGGATTGTATCTGGGACTTGAATGAAACCATAGAAGGAAGGAGTGGAGACGAGGAAGGAGAGCCTTCCAGCCATGGAGACGGACGACGAAAATTCCCAGAGTCAAGTGATGCAGTGTTTTGTTGGAGGAACAGTAAGGAGACAAATGTCACTGGATGACACAGTACATGAGGGTGAGGGAAAATAAGGCCTAAGAAGACTGGTGGGGGGGTAGTATTAGTTGGCAGGGTGAGGGGGGAATAGGTAATGAAGGGCTTTGAATACCAAATAGAGAATTGTGTATTTGACCCTGGAGGTGACAGGGAGCTGCTGGAGTTTATTGAGTAGGAGGTGACATGGTCAGGCATGCACTTTAAGAAGATCATTTTGACAGATGAGTGGAGGATGGACTGCAGTGGGGAGAGACTTGTGGCAAGCAGACCAGTCAGAAAGCTATTACAATGAAATTAAAAGACACTTGCACCTTGGAAGGAAAGCTATGGCAAATCTGGACAGCATGGTAAAAAGCAGAGACATCGTCCTGCTGACAAAGGTCCGTATAGTTGAAGCTACGGTTTTTCCAATAGTAATGTATGGCTGTGAGAGTTGGACTATAAGGAAAGCTGAGCACCACAGAATTGATGCTTTTAAACTGTTGGTGCTGGAGAAGACTTTTGAGAATGTCTTGGTAAGCAAGGAGATCAAATCAGTCAATACTTAAAAAGTAAATTCAGGCTATTCACTGGAAGGTCAAATACTGAAACTGAATTTTAAATATTTTGGCCACATCATGAGAAGATGGGACTCAGAAAAGATACTGATGTTGGGAAAGATTGAAGGCAAAAGGAGAAAGGGACATCAGAGGATCAGACGGATAAATAGTATCATGGAAATAATGAACATGAACTTGGACAGACTTCGAGAGATAGTAGAGGATAGAAGTGCCTGATGTGCTATGGTGTATGGAGTCACAAAGAATCAGACATGACTGACTGAACAACAACAACAACAAAAACCCCTTTAAAGTATTAAGTAAACATCTTTTATTATTATTATTGTCCAGGTTAAGCCTCCCCGGGTTCTCCAAATGTACTCTTAGAGCATGGTTTCACATGCTAACCACCATTCTAGACACCTAAATGCATTATTGCTTGTCAGCACTCTTTCTAAAATGTGCTGCTCAGAACGGGATACAAATGTCAATGATGGTCTGACCAAGACAGTTGAAGAACTGGTGAGTACTCCTCTTCCCCTTTGCCAATCAATTTATAATCTAATTTAACACAGTCAACAGTTCAATGCCAGTACTAAATACACACACACAGAAGTACTATAGCCTAAAACTGCAGGAAATATTCTTATGATCAGTTATCCTTTTTAATATTTGTTATTCATAATAATCTTCATTGGCCATAACTTCCATGAGACATTTTCCAAAATACCTTGAGCCATATAGATTTCTCTAACAATTCCAAACTCTTCTGGAACTTAAAGCATGCCATTTACTGTATGGATACAAAGGGTATAAGGCATATCTCTTTCCCTCAAAGAACTAACTTTCTAGGTATACAATAATTTATTTATTTATTAAATAATTTTGGAATAATAGGTAAAGAAGGGATTCTATCAAATTCCTTTTATGAAACAAATATGATACTGGTACCTAAACCAGGAAGAATAAAAACAGAAAAAGAAAATTATAGACCAATTTCTTTAATGAATATGGATGCAAAAATCCTAAATAAAATACTAGCTAAAAGATTACAACAATATATTAAAAAGATTATGCATTATGATCAAGTGGGATTTATACTAGGAATCCAGGGATGGTTTAACATAACTGTTAACGCAACTGATTACATCAATAATAAAAGTTTAAAAAATCATGATTATATCCATAGATACAGAAAAAAAACTTTTGATAAACTTCAACACTCATTTGTATTAAAAGCACTTGAAAATATTGGCATAAATGGATTTTTACTTAAATTGATAAAAAGCATTTATCTAAAACCATCAGCAAGCATTACTTATAATGGGGATAAACTAGAAGCCTTCCTAGTAAGATCAGGTGTGAAACAAGGATGTTCATTATACCAATACTATTCAATATTATATTGGAAATCCTAGCAATAGCAATAAGGAAAAAAAAAGAAATAGAAAGAATCAGAATAGGGAATGAGGTAATAATACTATCTCTTTTTGTAGATGACATACTTGGAAAACCCCAAAGATTCAACTAAAATGTTAGTTGAAACAATTGATAATTTTAGCAAAGTAGCAGGATATAAAAGAAATCCACATAAATAATCAGCATTCCTATATGTCACAAACAAAACTCTGCAAGAAAAGATAGTAAAATATACCCCATTTAAAATAACTCTAGATAATATAAAATATCTGTGAGTATATCTGCCAAAACAAACCCAGGAACTATATAAATGAAATTGTAAAAAACTTTTTATACAAATAAAATTGTATTTAAGTGATTGGAGAAATATTAATTGTTCATGGTATGCAGGGCCAATATAATAAAAATCACAATTTTAGCAAAACTAATTTATATATCTAAAGCCATCCCAATTAAATTGTCCAAATTTTTTTTACTAAATTAGAAAAAATAGTAAATTCATTTGGAAAACAAAAAGCCAAGAATATCAAAGGAAGTAATGAAAAAAATGTAAAGGAAGGAGGTTTAGCAGCACTAGATTTAAAACTATATTATAAGTTAGTAGTTATCAAAACTATCTGGAACTGGCTAAGAAACAGAAAGGTAAATCAATGGAATAGAGTAGACATACAATTTATAGCAACAAATGAACATCATAACCTCATATTTGACAACTGTAAAGACTTAAGATTTTGGGATAAGAATTGATTATTTGGTAAAAATTGTTGGGAAAACTGGAAAGCAATATGGCAGAACCTCGGCGTAGACTAATATCTTATGCCACTTACCAAGATAAGGTCAAAATGGATACACTACCTGGATATAAAGAGAGATTTTACAAGAAAATTAGAAGAAAATGGAACATATTACTTATCAGACTTATGGAAAGGTAAACAATTTATGAATAAACAAGAGATAAAGAAGAAAGTTAGGTGTAAAATGGATAATTTTGATTATATCAAATTTAAAAGTTTTTGTACAAATAAAACAAATGTAACCAAGATCAGAAGGAAAGCAGAAAATTGGGGGGGAAATTTTACGGACAGTTTATCAGATAAAGGTTATTTTATAACTAAAGGATTGGCTAAAATAATAGGAAGGAAAAGTGACAAATGTTGGAAAGGCTGTGGAAAAATTGGGACACTAATTCAATGTTGGTGGAATTGTGAACTGATCTAACCATTTCAGAGAGCAATCTGGAATTATGCCCAAAGAATTATTAAAATACCTATACCCTTTGATCCAGCAATACAACTACTTAGTCTATCTCTGAAGATAATTAGGAAAAAAGGAAAAGAACTTATATGTTCTGAAATGTTTATAGCAGTTCTCTTTGTGGTGCCAAAGAACTGGAAATTGCAGGGATATCCATCAATTGGGGAACGGCTGAACAAGTTTTGGTATATGATTGTGATGAAATACTACTGTGCTATAAGAAATGATAAGCTCAATAATTTTAGAAAAACATAGAAAGCAATTAATTAATGAAGAGAGAAACGAGCAGAACCAAGTGAACCTTATATACAGTAACAGTAATATTATTTTAAGAATGACTTTGAATGAATAAGTTATTTTGACTATTATAAATACACAAATTAACTATAAAGGACATATGAAAGAAGACACTGTCAGCATCCAGAGAAAGAACTGATAAATAAAAGTATGTATAGAATAATTTTACATATATATACCTATTTGTGTCTAATGGTAGCCATCTCTGGGGGAGAAGGGGCAGGGAGAGAAGAAAAAAAAGAAATTTACGTGATAATTTTGTTGTATATCTGAAAGGAATAGCAAGTTATGCATTGATTTGCAATTTCATATATAGTCATCTTTGTTATTGTACTGTTATTGAAATGCTTGTTTTATTCCATAAATTGAAAAAAAAATTAACAAAAAAAAAGAAGTGATGACGGGCAGGCAGGTGGTGCAATGAACAGAGCACTAGCCCTGGAGTCAGGAAGACCTGAGTTCAAAGCCAGCTTCAGACAATTAGTAGCTGTGTGACCCTGGATAAGTCACTTAACCCCAATTGCCAGGGAGGAGGAGGAGGAGGAGGAGGAGGAGGAGGAGGAGGAGGAGGAGAAGAAGGAGAAGAAGAAGAAGAAGAAGAAGAAGAAGAAGAAGAAGAAGAAGAAGAAGAAGAAGAAGAAGAAGAAGAAGAAGAAGAAGAAGAAGAAGAAAGTGTATTTCTTACGTTATTATCCTGCTCTTCAAAAACCCACAAACCTTTGCTCACATATGCTTTGTAGACTTCACATTTTTCAGCAGGGAGAATTACTAAAGCTTGTATGTGCCTAGAGAAAATTATATGGTGACTTGATGAACAAATTGTTCATCTCTAATTTTGGTGTCAGACTCAAATAGAAATGAGGCCACTAACACGTATAGCCATATATTGACTTAGAAAACCATGGGCCCACCCCTCCAGAAGAGGGGTGGAGCCCGTTTCTGGCCAGAAATGTCTAAATCCTCTGAACTTTCTCTGTAATAAATTTTCTTGATACTAAATTTTTGGTGTCAAGCCTATTTCTAACAATTTGGCGCCCAATGTGGGGCTCGATCTAGACTTCGGAGTGGACAGGGTAAGACATCCCGGGAAGAGCGCTTCCGCTGTATTTCAGTGGTCTCGGTGAATTGAGCCTTTCCCAACTGAACTCCTGATCTTGGACCATGTGGGAGAAGTCCAGGGGACTGGGGAAGCTGCCAGCAGACCACAAGAGCCAATATATTGGGCAAAGGAGTTTTGTGAGGTGGAACTCTTACTGATTAAGTGTCCCATTGAAGACACCTCTGGACTAAAGAAATTAGTCTAAATCCAGGTGTGGTTAACAACGAACTGATTGAGCTACTGACCCATAACGTCAGCAACCTGCAAAGAGGTTTGTGAGCTGTACCTATTATGAGCTGCAAGAAGGTGTTCTCATGGGAAGATCGGGAGAACGACTTTTCTGCATGGCTGAGGAGAGTGGATACAAGAAGAAGGATCTCTGCAGGAGGAGAGTCTGCTGGACACAGTTTGAACAGCACTTAGACAAGAAGACTTCACCGGATGATGTCCAGAGTGTCAGACAGCGGTATGAGAAGAGAGTTCTGAAGCTTTAAATGGACAATTTATCATTACTTTTGCGTCTCTGTATCTGTACTTAATAAGGGGACTGCCCCCTTTTTAATTTGTCAATGCGTCGGTCAACTCTTCCCTTTCTTCTCTCATTTTGTTTTAAGTCCCCAAAATCCCTTGATGAAATGTTGCCCAGCAGCACAGTCCCAGGTAGAAACATCACTAAGGCATTGAAAGTGATGGTTAGAATCAGGTGGAGGTAGGATGATGACTGAGAGAGTTAATGATCATTCCTCCTCCTCTGATGAAAAATGCTAACTAATGTTAAAATGCTTTGAGGAAAGACAACAGGAACAAAAAGTGTGGAAACATAATTCTTATTGAGAAGAAGAGGAGGGAGTTGTTAGAGTTAGAAGGGCTTACGTTTCCACAGGTAGAATAATGCAGAGATTTAAAGAACAACAGCTCCAGGAAGTAGTACACTGCAGGTGGGCTCGGGCTTAGCCAATAAAAAGTAAGTGGATTGTTCCAAAAAGATCCCAAAATCAAGATAAGGGTCGAGCCAGCTCAGACCAGTTAGGGTCAATCTGAGGACACCTGAAAAATGTTAGTGCGCCTGCCTAATGAGCTTCATTACTATTATCTGACACACCCTGCATAAAATTAGAGCCTCATTAACGAGTCATGGGACGTATGACCAAGGGAGGGGAACATATTTGAACATATCAAGGAGAAACATGTAAGGAAAGGTGTAACCTGAGAAGGATTGGCCCAATCCCAGCCTGGGAGGTTTCGTGCCGAATTCAACTGCATAAAAGCACACTTTCCCTTGCACTCAGGGCCCACCCTCCTGAATAGGGATGGAGCCCGCTTCTGGCCAGAAATGTCTAAATCCTCTGGGCTTTCTTTATAATAAATTTTTTTGATATTTAAAAAAAAAAAAGAAAAGAAAAGAAAAAGAAAACCACATTAGCATTATCTACTCTAACCCAGGCTTGTCTGTGCATGCCCACTTCTCCTAACACGGAGGCACCCTGAGGGGCCTTTGGAACATACCCAGATTTCCTAACATGTAGTCCCTTACCATGTTGGGGAGGGGTGTAACCTTCTTTGATTGGCTACCTGAATCTTTAGAACTGGTGAGACTGAGCCCTTCACCCTCTCTTTTCTGTTCCTTTCCCTTTTGGTCACTCTTACCTGCTGTGTCCAGAGAGTGAAGATCACCCAGGTCATCTGTAGCATGGGTGATGTGAATTGAATGAGAGAGAGAGAGAGAGAGAGAGAGAGAGAGAGAGAGAGAGAGAGAGAGAGAGAGAGAGAGAGAGGAAGGACTTCCTTCTGCTCTTCCCTCTTTAACCCTAGCTCTGTAAAACGGGCATGGAGGTGTTTGGTCACTTCTGTGTTGTTTGTCCTCCGTTTCAGGTCCTGGAGATGTTCTCCACAGGAGATCTATAGGAGCTGGATTCCTGATGACCTGGAAGCCAGGATTGCAGCGGGATGGTGCAACCAGGCGGCTCAGCACAGAAGGCCTGAAAAGCCAGGATTTCTTGGACTCCAGCCCAAGGGTGGGTTTTGGGCTTGGAACTGGGGCTGTACTCTATGGGAAATAAGCTAAGCGAATAAACTTAATCCCTTTCCCCTCCCTAAAGACTGAGGTGTTACAAAAGGGGCAAGGGAATTATGCCTCCCATGTGTTTGTATAGTTGTGGACCATATTTTTTAAAGTAACTATTTCCTTATAAAAGCTAATCTGACTGTTAGTGGTAATGGAACTGGAGCTCAGGGAACTCCACACACACACACACACACACACACACACACACACACACACACACACACACACACACACACGCACACACGGAGGGGAGTGCCATTTTCAGAGAGCCTGGATACCACCACTACCTCCAATCCCCTTAAGGTCTGGAAGAACCCTGGGGAAAGGATGAAATGTAATCTGCCTGGCCTTCAGGTACTGAAGGGGGCCAGGGTGACTAGTGTTACACTACATTATATTGTATTTTTTACTTATTTTGTCTAGTATTTCCCAATTACATTTTAATCTGTGTTGGGCTGCACCTCAGGAGTGTTGCAGATGCCGCTGTATGTTTGACACCTCTGATCTTTTTTTTTTCAAGAACAATGTTTTTAATAGCATACCAAGTGTTCATAATCTCTAAGCTACGTGGGTGAAAAGCTTGCAACATATAGAGACCTAGGGGAAAGAATCATGTGGGAACAGCCTGAGGAACATGCCATCCTCACAGTCCTGCTTCCTCCTAGAATTGTCCTAAAGATGTATTCTTTACTTTTTAAAATTTGTTTTATTAATTTATTTTGATTTATCAACAATCACTTCCATATGCTTTTGAGTTTAAAATTTTTCTCCCTCTTCCTCCCCACCACTCTCCCCAAGACAGCGCACAATCTGATATAGGCTATACAATTACATTACTGTTAAACATATTTTCCATTAGTGATGTTGTAAGTAAAAATTAAGACCAATAGGAGGAATCATCAGAAAGAGGAAACAAAACTCAACAGAAGAGAAAAAAAAAGATAGCAATTCAACTTCCATAGTTCTTTCTTTGGATGTGGATGGCATTTGCCATCATGAGGCCTCTGGAGATGTCTTAGATCCTTGTAATGCTGAGAAGGGTTCAGTTTATCGATATCAGTCATCCACAATGTGGCTGTTATTGTGTACAAAGTTCTCTTGGTTCTTCTCACTTCACTCAGCAGACACCTCTGATCTTTAAGAGCTCAATAAATGTTTACTGGATAACTAATTAAATGAATCCTGAATCCAGCTTTCCACTGCCTCACCACCAGACCAGACCCAGAAAAACCCACCCCTTACCCTCCCAACCCCTGCCCCCAACTTCAAAACTCCTCAGAACCTCTAGCTCACAATATAATAATGAGATCAACTCTGAGTCCTGGGCTGCTAGATCTGCTCATGGGAAGGGTGTGACTCTTCTATGTCTACTGTTCTATGGCTAACAAACTTTCCCCTACACGGGGTCATTGTGCTTCAGACGTTGGCTGCCTAGGCAACTCTCTACCCTTCCTACTTCTCCCCATTTCTTCATCCCCATCCATGTCAGTCTTAGCCCTCTTACATATTTATCCTGCTCTGCTGCCCCCACCCACTGCATCCTGGGACATCTCCACTTGTCCAGATCTATATCTGGCCACTGGACCCAGATGGCTCCAAAGGAGAAAGTGAGGCTGGTGACTTTGCACAGCACTCCAATTCACTTAGAAGTTATGGCACCAACTTCCTGATGTCATGGGCCTCTTTGAGAATGAAGGACAAACAACAACCCCCCCCACACACACACACACATATACACATTATACCTTATATTACCTATGTTCTATTATTAACAAACTGCAACGTCTATTAGCGGCTTTTCTATCACGCTCTTACCATCTTCTTGTAATCCTAATGTAGCAGGGTCTGAAGCTGCTTTCTCCACCCCCACTTGCCTGGCAGATTAGAAATCCAGAAAGTAGCTACAATGTCTCCCCTCAGGGTTCTAGAGGTGGAGAAGGGATTGTGAAGGGGAGGGTTGGGTTCTAAGACTATAGTTTATAAACCCCTACTGGTATGCTTCCTTCCCTCCCTAATGATTATCAGTTGATATCAATTTTTCACCAGACTTAATTAGCTTTTATACTAAGGTTGTATAGCAAGAACAGTTGGTATAAAACATTTTCCCCAAAGTATGTGTCACACTCTCCCACAAGTACATACAGAGCCCAAGGGAAAGTGAGACAAAGAGTAAGTTACAGATGCTGGATGCTAGAAATACTTTTCCCCCATTGGCAGGACTTTTATACCCATAAGTATGGTATAGTTTTCCTATGGAGTCCTTATAGCTGCTTTTCCCCAATGTCTAGTTTACAGATGGCAGCTGATGAGACCCTGCATCCAGCCACTGTCCTTCTAGTGATACTTCTAGGATGCCTATGAGAAGTCCAACCCTCGAACTTCCAAAATTCATAGGGATCGCAAGTAAGGAAGCAGAGGCTGTCTCTCCCCCCCTCAAATGATTCCCTTTTGGGGGCTTGGATGAACTGCTTTCTCTGTATTACACACTAGCATTCTATGTTCTAGTAGGTCTTCAGAATGTGACTAAGTTTCTATAGCCAATCCAAATTTACCTCCTGTGCAGTATCACTCCATTTATTCAAGCATCCATTCATTTATTCATTTATTTATATTTTATTTGCTTTAATTGGCCAATATCTGCCTTTTCATCCTCCCACTTGACTCCCACCCCCAAGTAATAACCCCAAGAAAAACGCCATTATTTGTCTTTTTTTTTAATTTTACTAATTTATTTTGATTTATCAATAATCACTTCCATATGCATTTGAGTTTAAAATTTTTCTCCCCTTTCCTCCCCACCACCCTTCCCAAGACAGCACACAATCTGATATAGGCTATACATTTACATTCTTATTAAACATATTTTCACATTAGTGGTGTTGTAAGTAAAAATTAAAACCAATAGGAAGAACCATCAGAAAGAGGAAACAAAACTTAACAGAAGAGAAAAAAAATAGCAATTCAACTTTCATAGTTCTTTCTTTGGATTTTCCATCATGAGGCCTCTGGAGATGTCTTAGATCCTTGTATTGCTGGGAAGGGTTAAGTTTATCAATATTATTCACTGCACAACATGGCTGTTATTGTTTGCAACGTTCTCTTGGTTCTGCTCACTTCACTCAGCATCAGACCGTACAAGTCTTTCCAAGTTTTTCTGAAGTCAGCCTGTTCATCATTTCTTATAGCACAATAGTATCCCCATTACATTCATATACCACAACTTGCTCAGCCATTCCCCAATTGATGAGCATCCTCTCAATTTCCAATTCTTTGCCACCACAAAAAGAGCTGCTAGGAATATTTCTGTACATGTGGGTCCTTTTCCCATTTGTATGATCTCTTTGGGATATAGCCCTAGAAGTGCTATTGCTGGGTCAAAGGGTATGCACGTTTTTATAGCCCTTTGGGCATAGTTCCAAATTGTTCTCCAAAATAGTTGAATCATTTCACAACTCCACCAACAATGCATTAGTATTCCAATTTTCCCACATCTTCTCCAACATTTATCATTTTCCTGTTTTGTCATGTTGGCCAATCTGATAGGTGTGATGTGGCACCTCAGAGTTGTTTTGATTTTCATTTCTCTAATCAATAATGATTTAGAGCATTTTGTCATATGACTATAGATGGCTCTCATTTCTTCATCTGAGAATTGTCTGTTCATATCCTTTGACCATTTATCAATTGGGGAATGGCTTGTATTCTTATAAATTTGTCTTAATTCTCTATATATTTTAGAAATGAGGCTCTTATCAGAGAGACTGGCTGTGAAAATTATTTCCCAATTTTCTACCTTCCTTCTAATTTTAGTTGCATTGGTTTTGTTTGTACAAAACCTTTTCAATTTAATGTAATCAAAATTATCCATTTTGCTTTTCGTAATGTTCTCTATCTCCTGTTTGGTCATGAATTCTTCTGTTCTCCATATATCTGATAGATAAACTATTCCTTGCTCTCCCAGTTTACTTATGGTATCAGCCTTTATATCTAAATCATATAAACACGTATTGTCGATCAAAACAAATTTCCACATTTGTCTTGTCCAAGAAAATATGTCTCATTCTGAGTCTTTTATTTATCTCTCTGTCAGGAGCAGGGTAACATGTTTCATCATTAGTCCTCTGGAATCCTGATTGGTCGTTACTGTGCTAAGAGTTCTGCATAATATTATTCCATCATATTTTTTTATACCATAACTTGTTCATCTATTCCTCACTTTATATAGGCACCCCCTCAAATTCTCACTGTGCCACCTCAAAAAGAGCTATAAATACTTTTGTACATCATTAAAGGGTTTTTGTTTTTGCTTAGGACTGATCCCTCCCTCAATCTACCCTCCTTCTAATTTCCCATTCCCGCTTTTACCCTTTCCTCCTATTTCCCTATTGAGTGAAATGTACTTTTGTACTCAACTGTGTGTGTAAGTGTATTGCTCCTTCTTTTGACCAATTGGGACAAGAGTGAGGGTTAAGTGTCAGCCACTCTCCCATCCCCTCCTTCTTGTTTTATAGATGTCTACTTGTGGATTTTAATTATGTGAGATAATTTTCCCTGAACTTCTTTTCTCTTTCCCTCCTCTCCTTCCCTGCCAGTGTATTATTACCCTCCCCCTCTCTTTACATTGTTTTCTTAAGATCATCAAGACATAACAGACTCTTAGGTTTTGTCTAATTAAATTCCCTCTATGAACCTTGGTGATGATAAGGTTCAGTGGGCATACACCTATCATCTCCTTATATTTAAATTTAAGCAGTTTATCCTTGTTCAGTTTTTTATCAGTGTTCATTAATGTGTTTTTTTTTTTTATGCTTCTCTTCACTCTGTGTTTGAGCTTTGAAGTTTCTCTGCAGGTCTGGTCTTTGTTATCAGGAATACTCAGAAGTTCTCTATTTCATTAAAGATCTATTTTTCCCCTTTTACTCAGTTTTGCTGGGTAAGTTATTCTTGACCATAAGTCCATATCCTTTGCCTTCTCAATATCATATTCCAGGTCCTTGAAGTGGTGACTGCTCCATCATGTATGATCTGGATTGTGGCTCCTCAGCATTTCAATTCCTTCTTTCTGGTTGCTTGCAGTATATTTTCTTTGGCTTGAAAGTTCTGGATTTTGACTATGACCTTCCTGGGAGTTTCATTTTCTGGTTTCTTTCAGGAGGTGACTAGTGGATTGTTTTTATTTCTGCTTTACTTTCTGGTTCTCAGAAATGTAAACAATTTTCTTTAAGCTTTCTTGAAATACAATGTAAAGGCTCCTTTTCTGGCCATCTTATTCAAAGAGTCCAGTGATTCATAATTTTTTTTCTCCTTAGTCTGTTTTCCAGGTCATTTGTTTCTGCTATGAGATACTTTATATTTTCTTTATATTTTCAGCCTTTGTTTTAAAGTTTCTTGTTGACTCATGAAGTCATTGACTTCTATTTGATTCATTAGATTTTCAGGGAGTTTGTTGCTTGAGCAAGGTTTTGTATTTCTTATGCCCAGCTGTTAATTCCCTTTCCAAGTCTTTCTTCCATAGCTCTCATTTCTTTTCCGATTTCTTTCCTTAAGCACTCTCACTTACAAAAATATTTTTCACTCTTTTTAAAACTTTTGCTTCATCTCTCCCACAAATTCTGGTTAAGTTTGTGCCAAAGCTGTATTTTTCTCCAAGACACTACTTGTAAATATTTTTGAGTCATTCTCTGTTTCTATGTTTGTGTCTCGAGCATCCCTGCCACCATAATAGCTTTTCATGGTGTGGTTCTTTGCTTACCCATTCTTCCCACCTGCTTCCTGACTTCCAACTTGATGTCAGGGCTGAAAGCTGCCATGATTCTCTAGGGAAGGTCTAGGCTTGTCCTTTTGCTACCTTCTTGGGGTATTGAGTGTTGTGTTATTCCAGGGTCTTAGAGACCGACTGGGACCAGCAAGCTTTCAGTTTTCCCAAAATGGTCTGGTGCAGGGCAGACTTAATCCCTGGTCTGAGTGCTGCAAGTTCCTGAGCTGGGTTTAGGTCTCTGTAAGAGTAAACGCTGCTGGGCTCTGCCCCTGCTGGCCACCAGAAGAGCCCTGTTGGCTCAGAGTGGCAGAATTGTAGGCTCTTCTTTGGTCTGGGATCCCCACCCTGGTTATTCCTCTGCAGTCTGAGGCAGATGTTAGAAGTGAGACCCTGTTTTGTTCTTTGGGTCTGAGCCATACCCCTGCTGCTGCTGCTGGCTTCAGAATTTCCTTCTTTTACTATACACAGCTCAAGTCCTCCCTACCCAATACACCACCCCTCTACACAGATCCCCTTCCCTGTCCACCCTGGATCTGTGATGCAGAACTGGATAGTGGAAGACAAGTTCATATTTGTCCACTTTGTAGTGTCCTGTTATGGGTCTGGTGGTACCTCAGTATGGGGACTGGGACTTCCACTTGCCCTGGTTCACAGCCTCTCCCTAAGTGTTGGAATACTTCCCATGTGGCTTGCTCTTGGCCCAATGCACTCTCCAGTGTTAACATACCTCCATGGCATCCTCTGTATACTGAGCTCAACTATTCAAATGGTATACTGTGACTTTTTTCTGCATTTTTACAACAGGGGTGGTCTGGTGCATTTTCTAGATCAGTTTGGAGGACTTTGTGGAAGGGAGCTCCATGGTACTGTTTCCTACAACTCCATCATCTTGGCTTTGCCCTCAGTATCACTCCATTTCATCCAAAGCCCTTGATTGATTTAATGTAGAGGTTTTCATTTGGTTAAGGTGGTTATTTTAAGTGGAATAGGGTGATTAATTCAATAGAGCTGATTAGGCCTTATTCACACTAGTTTATGCCTCTGCTAGACTGATCCAATAAAGAAGTCCAGACAAAGCCCATGCTAATACTAAAAGCCTGATTCTTCCCTATCCCTCCTACCAAAGACACTGCATCCATGCTCACTCTCACCATTACTAGATATATCTTCTCTCATGCCCCTCAGGTCAGGAAGAGTAAGCATGCTTTTTACTCTTCCATACTACTTCAATTCAATTCAATTCAATAAACATTTATTAAGTACCTACTATGTGCCAGGCACCATACTAAGCCCCAGGAATACAAAAAGAGGCAAAAGACAGTCAAAGAGCTTACAATCTAATGGAGGAGACAACATACAAACAAATATATACAAAGCAAGCTATCTACAGGATAAATAGAAAATAATTAAAAGAGGGAAAGCACTGGAATTAGGAGGGATTAGGAAAGGCTTAGGGTGGCTAGGTGGATCAGTGGATAGAGTGCCAGGCCAGGAGTCTGGAAGACTCATCTTCATGAGTTCAAATTTGGCCTCAGACATTTACTGGCTATGTGACCCTGGGCAAGTCACTTAACCCTGTTGCCTCATTCCTCATCTGTAAAATGAACTGGAGAAATGAAGGAAATAGCAAATCATTCCAGTTTACCAAGAAAATCCCAAATAGAGTCACAAAGAGTCGAACATGATTGAAATGATTGAATAACAACAAGGGAAGGCTTACTGTAGAAGGTGGGATTTTAGTTGAGACTTCAAAACTTTCTTCTGCCACCATCCTTCAGCAACCTCACCCTCCACAGATGTTCATTCTATCCAGAAATATAAGCTGGTCCAGATCCTGGAGGCAATCCCACTAGCCCCTAAGCCGTTTTCCATCCTTTCTCAAGGAGTACAGAACCTGGCTCAGTCTTTCTCTCCTCCCTAACCCCTGATCTTGTATTTGGAGACTTTAATATTGCATGTTAGTGGCCTTTCAAATATCCTTTATTCCTAATTTAACAACTTCTCATTTTCCATGAGCTGCACCTTCACTCTACCACAGCCTCATAGAGGAGATTGGATCTCATCATCAAGGGAATGTTCCACTTCCATTATTCAGAACTCAGAAATTCCTCTTTGATCACAGCCTTCTTTCTATCTCTTCCTGTGTCTTATTCCCACTACATCTGTATTTGCTGTCTTCATTGCAATCTTCCCTTCTTTTCCAGGCAGTCTGTGTAGTATGCTATGTAGGAAGCTGTACTTGGAGGCAGAACATCTGGGTTAAAATTCTGACTCGATGTATGACCGAACAAGTCACTTAAACTCTCTGTGCCTCAGTTTCCTCATCTGTAAAAAAAAGGGGAGGGGACTCTGGCCTATAAGATTCCTTATATCTCTAAATTGTTGATCCCTACTCTAACTTCACTCTTTTCTCTTCTTAAAATGCTGCCCCTATAATTAACCAGTTACACTTTACACTGTCCTCTGTCCTTTAATCTTGTGCCCCAACCTCTCGTGCCCCAACCTCTATTTTATCACTGTGTGCCGCTTTCATGTCCCAAGGCCTAGTTTATTCCCATCTCCATGTTCTCTGCAAGTATTATGAAATGTCATTGCAGTAAGTCATACAACTGGGCTCAATCCGTTGCAAACATATGTTATGTAATTTCAGCCGAACCATCACTGCCGCATGCCAAGCCCTTCATTATTAGTTGATCAGGTCTCTACTTTATTCCTCACAGTGTTTATTCTAAACCTTTTCTTTTCCAAAGCAACTGACACATATTCCTCCTTATTTTCTATAAGGTATTGTCTCTTTAAAGTCCTTTCCATAAGTATAATTATTGATAAAAAGGGCAGAAAAAGGGGTTTTGTGTTAAGGAAGAGATTTACATTGTGAAATGATGTGGAATGTTGCCACTGTTAGGAACATTTTGATATCTAATAATAATAATAAAAATAAAAAATTTTAAATATATACATTGTTAATATATGTGTGTGAAGAAATAGCTTTCAGTGGTATTTGGACAGTTTTGGAGACTTTGGAGGTTTGAGGACTCTTTTGTCAACAGGGTGGAATGATGCCTCAATTTTGTGGGAACTATTTAATATTATAAAGAGATAGAGGAAGATATTTTATTTACTAAAAACTAAAGTGATATGGGGACAGCTAGGTGACTCAGTGCATATAGAATGGGGCCTGGAGTCAGGAAGACTGATTTTCCTGAGTTCAAATCCAGCCTTGGATACTTACTAGCTGAATGACACTGAGCAAGTCACTTAACCCTCTTTGCCTCAGTTCTTCATCAGTAAAATGAACTGGAGAAGGAAATGGCAAACTACTCCAGTATCTCTGCCAAAGAAAACCCTAAATGGGGTCAAGAAGAGTTAGACATGACTAATCCACCACCAAGAGAATTGTGACTATAAATAAATCACAAGTTAAGGACTCCAAAGAGATGGAGTACTGTGTTGAGAACTCCAGAGCTTTAAACATAGTGGGTACTTCAGTGTAAGTATTTACACATTGTACAGCTAAAGATGGTTAAAAAAAAATTAACGAGTCTTATAAAGATTTGGAGATCAATTTTTAAAAAGACTAACACGAGGGCAGCTAGGTGGTGCAGTGGATAGAGCACCGGCCTTGGAGTCAGGAGGACCTGAAGTCAAATCTGGCCTTAGACACTCACTAGCTCTGTGACTCTGGGCAAGTCACTTAACCCCCATTGCCTCATATTAAAAAAAAAAAAGATAAAAACACTAGCACTTTGAAGAGGGAAATTTAGAGAGCTGTGACTTTTTATGTGAAAGGTGGGACACTGAGCGGCAGAATATTCTCAATTAAGCCTCCGAACAGAGCATCACCAGCAGCGGCAACAAGAACAATGACGAAGGAAAACTCGAGGCGATTGAAGACCTGGGAGGGAGCTGCAACGGGGCTTTGTTGAAGCTGTGAAGGTTAGAAGCAGTCAGCTGCTTTTCATAAAGGCCGAATGCTTCTCTTCCACCACCTCTGACTCAGAAAAGAAAGCACAGCTGCTTGGGTGACCCAGTTACATGAGAGCCATGTTGCTGTGAGCTCTGTTCTGATTGGTCAGCGCAGCATCTGGATGAATGAATCACTAACTGTCTGGTCCATCTCTGAGTGAATCTGTGTAGCCCAGAGACAGACAATTTGATGAGCTTCTCTGGCTTGAAGAAAACTGATAGTCACATTAAGAGCTAACACTTTCTAAATGCCTTTTAAAGGGTGATGGCTAATTGAAAAAAGTTTGTAAAGGCTATATTTGATTAGAGAAGAGGATTTCCCCAAGAGTAATGAAGGTAAGTCGAGCAATGATGAGAAACAGTTTCGTGCTGATTACCCTGAAGCCTAGAGCCCAGAGTTGGGAGGTATCCTAAGCACTTGAGTTTTCCTCCGTGTATTTTCCTGACAAGTGCTTGCGGAGTGTATCTATAGTGTTGAGTACATCTGTGGCAGAGTGTGAGAAGGTTTAATATGTATGTTGGTACTCAGACCTCAACAGTACCTTCTGTCCCTTTGACTGAAGGGTAGAGAGATAAACCTTCTCCCAAAACCTCCATTTAAGGAGGAACACCTAGGCTAGACATTTCTTCATTTCCCACATGGCTGCACATCTTTGGACTTCTCCATAATATCCCAACAGATATTACCCCCCACACCCTATGTATTATTTTCCCCCATTAGATGGTAACCTCCTTGAGGGCAGGGAACGTCTTGTTTTGTATTTGTTTCCCCAGTGCTTAGCACAGTGCCTGGCACATAGTAGGCACTCAATAAATGTTTGACTAAGTGTATTATGACTTATTATTTATTCATCTGTGTTAATATATTAGTATTTATAATATTATTTCTTTTATTTTGTTGTTAAATAAATAGTTCATGTTTAAGATCCCAAACTTACATGATTGTAAGTGGCTTATTTTATAGATAGAAAACATATTGGTTAGGAGCTCAAGACCTAGAGTAGGGATTAGGGGAATGAATTTCCTATAACAGAGTTACCTCTAGAACCCCAAGGGAGTTTGACTATAACCATGTGGTAAAGGTCTATCTCTGGGAACTCAAACATGCTATTGTTAATGGAGGTTGGAAAGAGCAAGATAAATCCAGTTTGATGAAGTACCAAGAACCCATTCTTTTGTGTGTGTTGCACAAATTTTCAAGTCACCTACCCAAACGTCTCACTGACTCTTTTCATAGAAGACATTGCCTATTTCAGTGAAAAAGTGGCAGTCCTGGAGACAGAGTTAAGGAGGAGGAGGAGGAGGAAGATGTATGTTGAGGCTATCTGTTGTGTA
Organism: Phascolarctos cinereus; assembly: GCF_003287225.1. Classification (NCBI taxonomy): domain Eukaryota; kingdom Metazoa; phylum Chordata; class Mammalia; order Diprotodontia; family Phascolarctidae; genus Phascolarctos; species Phascolarctos cinereus. Next base: position 57,023,318 of record NW_027556098.1, on the reverse strand, counting down.
AAATTAGCTGGAAGAGGTAGCTTTCAAGGGAAGGACTGCCACTTTTTCAGAAGTGGCTCTTTTCTTTATTAAGGCTGATTCCTCTATTTGTGCCCTTAATCCTATTCTTCCTATCTCCTAGGGGAGCTGTCATTCACACTCATCATTTCCTCTCTCTTTATTCATTGGTTCTTTCCCTGTTACCTGTAAACATAATCCATTAAACAAAACAAAACAACAAACTTCACTTAACTCTGTCCTCCCTATGTTGTCCTGTTCTCTTCTCCTTTTCAGAGGCAACTTAATAAAAACTTTCTCCTCTCAACCTTAATTCTTAGCCCCTTTCAGCCTAACTTCTGATCCCATCATTAAATGGAAGCTCTTCTTTCTGAGGATATCAATGATTTCTTAACTACCAAATCCAATGGCCAAAAGACCTCCATCCTCCTACTTCTTGGTTTCTCTTCAGCATTTGAGGTTGTTTGATACTCCCTCCTCTCAGATAGTCTATGTTCTGAGTTTTCATGACAATGAAAACTCCAAGCTTTCCAGCTTCTTATCTGACTATTCCCTTCCAATCTCCAGGTATATCACCTATGTCCTTTTTCCTACAAGGGTGTGAACCTTGGGGGTTCTGTCCTGAGTCATCTTTCCTTCTCTCTCTGTCTCTGTCTCTTTCTCTGTCTCTCTCTGTCTCCCTGTCTCTGTCTCTCTGTCTCTCTTTTTCTCTTTCTTTCTCTCTGATCTCATCAGCTCTCATAGATTCAACTACCTTTTCTGGGCAAATGACACCCTTATATTTAATAAACTGAGATATGGGCTTGTAGATAATTATTTTATTAATGAGAAAGATGCTGCTATTTTATAACTAATGTTGAATATTAGAACACATCCCCTGATTACTTTAGAACCCTGGATGAGAATCAAGAATGAAAAAGAGTGACAATAGCAGCAACTCCAGGGAAACTGGATATATTATACATAGGGGGGTGATAACTCTATCCCCTGCTATGACTATAACTCAAATAAGAAAGAGGAAAGGAAGAGGAAAATATCCTGGCAGTCACTTCAATACTGATTTATCATTTGAATTTGAACAATGCAAATCAATCAATATGAATTTATTAAGCACCTAGTGTGTGCCAGGCATTGCTCTAGGTGCTGGAAATACAAATACACGGAATGAAAGAATTCCTTCTTGTCAGGTGCTTATATTCCAATGGCAGAGATAACAAGTACATATAAAAATAAAAATGCACTGGACCTGTAGTCAGGAAGACCTGGGTTCAAATCTAGCCTCAGATACATATTAGCTATATGATCCTGGGCAAGTCACTTAACTTCTGTCTGCCTCAATTTCCTCATCTGTCAAATGAGGATAATAATAGAATCTACCTAGAGGGTTATTGTGAGGATAAAATGAGTTAATGTTTTCAAAGGCAGCTAAAGAGCACGGTGGATAGAATACCGCTCATCTTGGAATCAGGAAGATGTGTGTGCACAAATTCAGCCACAGACACTTACTAGCTGTGTGACCCTGGTCAAGTCACTTAACCTTTTGTTTACCTCAGTTTCCTCTGTAAAATGGGATAATAATAGCACTTGCCTTATAGGGTTGTTTATAAGATTAAAAAAAGATAATATTTGTAAAGCTCTTTGAAACCTTAAAGTGCTAAACTTTAAATTCTAGCTCTTATTATTAAATCCAAAGTATTGAATACAAGGTAGTTTGGGAGAAGGTCAGTAGCAGTTAAGGAGATCAAGAGCCACCCGCTGGTGCTTGAGCTGCAGCTGAAATTAATGCAAACAAATATTCTGTCCTTACAATAATGACCACTGGTTTATAGGATTGGAGATTTATAGTTGGAAAGAACTTTAGAGGCAATTCTTTCATTGTACAAATGAGAAAACTGAGGTTCACAGGAATCAAATGTGGAAGGAAGAAAATCAAGTATTTATAAAGTACCTACTTACTATACGCTAAACTTTTTTTTTTTTTACAAATATTATCTCATTTGATTTTCACAACAACCCTGTGAGGCAGATGCTATTATTATCCCCATTTTATAGTTAAGGAAACTGAAGCAAACAGAGGTTAAATGACTTGCCCAAGGTCACACAGTTACTACCTTTGTTACACCAGGTTTGAACTCAGGTCTTCTTGACTCCAAGCTCAGCACTCTTGTTCACTGCACCACCACCTGTCCCTAATGACTTGTATAATGACTCATCCAGTGTCACACAAGTAGCAATTGGCAGAGCTGGGTCATAGTTATACTTACTTAGCTGAGTCATACTTCACACGTAGGTCCTCTGACTCCAAATCCAGGGTTCTGCTATGCCACCTGTTTTACAACATAAAATCCTTTAAATTAAAACAAACAAACAAACCAAGACAGAATCAAACATTACAAATGTCTGGTTTTTCACATATCCCTACCCCCACCAAACTCTTTTGCCACTGGGTAGACGCTGACAAAATTATTTCATGGCATAATGTACTATAGCAATATTTCAAAGACATGACACAGAAAAATCCAACTTAATCCTCTCTTTTATTTACTTTCTCCATTCTAAACAAATAACTTGGAATTCACAAGATACATCTGTGTCAGACTCCTTTGTGTATAAATAATGAAATTGTTATAAAGGAAGCCAAATCTATCACCCTCTATTCACTTCATGGCTCAGTTCTTTTCCCTGTCTCCTGCTCCCCAGTAAAAGATAACTTCCCTTCCTACTAGACACAGAAATTGACTAGACGAGGAGTCAGAAGAATTGGGTTCTTATTCTGGTCCTGCCATTTATCAACTATGGTGAGGCTAGCCAATACTATAATCCTATTGAACAGGAAGGATCAGATGCTGGAAGTCCTACATTCACCCTGGTAATTACCAGTGCATAAAGCCACCCCCTCCCTTGATCTGAGCAGAAGTACTGGGGAAATGCCAAGCTCTCTATGGTTCTTGGAGAGTGGATTACCATCTGTGCCCAAGCACTGCTTCCCATGTCTCTCTTCACCATCCTGACAATCTAGTAAGTATATAGTTAATGCAAATCTACCCAATCTACCCTGGGACCCAATCAATTCACAAAATACTATCTCTTACCTGAACTAAATATATTTCGCTGTACTCTGGTCACATGACTTGGATTTAATGGAGTTGCCTTCCCAAAAGGACATTAAGGGTACTTAACTGTATACAGTGATATGTCACTGTTGTTGTTGTTCAGTCATGTCTGACTGTTCATGCCCCCATTTGGGGTTTTCTTGGCAAAGATACTGGAGGGGCTTGCCATTTCCTTTTCCAGCTCATTCTACAGATGTAGAAACTGAGGCAAACAGAAGTAACTTGCCCAGGGTCACACAATTACTAAATATCTGAGACCGGCTTTGAACTCAGGAAGATCAGTCTTCCTCACTTCAGCTCAGCACTCTATCTACTTTGCCACCTAGATGCCACCTACAATGTTGTACACCGCATAGAAGTCAACATAGCAATGCAGAATAAAAATCTGTCGGTTGTGCATGCAGCTTTTCCCAGACCCAGAATGAATAAATGAAAGTATATTTACTAAGTGCTTACTATGTGTCAAGTACTATCTCAAGAGCTGGGCATAAAAATGCAGTAAGTGAGAACAGTCCCTTCCTTCAAGGAGTTTACATGCTAAAAGGGGGAGATAACAATAGTGTTGAGTATTTTGGATTGGATAATTATGGGGATAGTGAAAGGAGACATAGAGTAGATTGTCACACCCTTTCCAGGATCAATAGCAGGATTTATCTGGTTATATTTCTTTCTTTTTGCTTGTTTGTTTGTTTGTTTTTGTTTAGGCAATGGGGTTAAGTGACTTGCCCAGGGTCACACAGCTAGTAAGTGTTATGTGTCTGAGGCTGGATTTGAACTCAGATCCTCCTGACTTCAGGGTTGGTGCTCCATCTACTGCGCCACCTAGCTGCCCCTATCTGATTATATTTCAAGTAAGAGTAAGAAGGAGTTGGGAAAGGGATGCACATTTCAGCATGGAGGCTGGCAAGAAGATTGGTGGGGAATAAAGTGGAGCCTGGCTGGAGATGCTTAGAGATAGTGGGCCAATGAGGCATTCACCAATCAGGACAGCAGGGCATTAAGATGAGAGATCTGGTGTTGAAAGGGTTACATTCACCAGGGTCCAGTCTCTGATCAAAGGGTACAGTGCCTGGGCAGCTGGCAAAATGTTCAGGCAGTCATCCTCATAGAAATGTATAGGAAATGGGGCAGCAAGGTGGCGCAGTGGATAGAGCACTGGCCCTGAAGTCAGGAGGACCTGAGTTCAAATCCGTCCTCAGACCAAACACTTGACACTTATTAGCTGTGTGACCCTGGGCAAGTCACTTAACCCCAATTGCCTAAAAAAAAAAGAAAGAAAGAAATGTATAGGAAAAAAAAACCCTCAGTCCTGCTATCGGCCCAACTAATGTTCAGCTAACACTTCCAGTGGAGTTGATCTTCAGATAAAGAGCCCAGAATTCTGGATCTATGTCTTGCTGCCTCACACTCCAGGGCATGGGCTCTATATCCAGGGTTTTTTCCGTTCAATGAACTATCGGTGGCAGGGATCTCCAACTCCTTCTCCACATGGCTGCCTCATCCCTGGGGAAACAACAGGAATGGATTCATCATTGGGTTTCATTCCACCCCAGTCCCCTCTATTCAATCCTCCAAACAAAGTTGCTGGTCCCTGCTAGGTATGTCAGCTCTTTTCTCCCTCTCTAAGATCTTGGCGCTCTCTGAGGCACTTGTCCCTTGATGCCTACGTCTACAAGTAGAGGGGTCTATCTACTTGCACACTTTCTCTCTCAATAGTCACCAGCTTCCAGAAGATAGGAAGGGACTGAAGATGGAGAAGGGCACAGATTTAGAGCTAGACAGGACCTTGGTCCATCTGATCCAACACTCTCACTTGAAAGGTAAAGAAATTTAAGGGCTCTGGACATGAAACAACTTGTCCAAGGTCACAGAACTAGTGAGAGACAACGTTTCCAGTCTCTAAATCCAGTGCAATTTCTTTTTTCAATTTAATTTTAATTTATTTTCAGCTCCAAAGTCTCTCCCTCCTATGTCCCCCTCTCCCACCCCTTGAGAAAGCAAGAAAAACAAAAACAGTTACAAATATATATAGTCAAACAAAACAAATTCCCACATTAGCCATGTCCAAAAAAAAGGGAGGGAGGTGGGCAGGGCTTCAATCTGCATTCCAAGTCCACTACTTCTCCAGCTGGGGATGCATCACATGTTTCATCACAAGTCCTCTGGAGTGCTGGTTAGTTCCATTGTGGTGATCAGAGTTCCTAAGTCTTTCAAAGTTGTTTGTCTTTATAACATAGTTGTTAATGTATAGATTGTTCTCCTGGTTTTACTTACTTCACTTTTCATCCATTCATACAAATCTTTCCAGGTTTTTCTAAAAGCATCCCCTTCATCATTTCTTACAACACAATAGCATTCCAACACATACATACATGATAACTTGTTCAACCATTTCCCAATTGATGGGTACCCCTTTAGTCTCCAATTTTTTATGGTCACCATAAATAGTGCTCCTATAAATAGTTTCATACAGATGGATCCTTTGCCTGTTTTTTTGATTTCTTTTGGATATTGAGCTAGTAGTGGTATCATCAAGTTAAGGGGCTACATGGTTTAAATTCTTTGAGTATAGTTCCAAATTGTTCCCCAAAATGGTTGGACTAATTCACAGTTCCACCAACAATGCATTAGTGAACCTGTTTTCTCAAAGCCCCTCCAGCATTTGTCATTTTCCTTTTTTTTGTCATCTTAGCCAATCCGATTCTTCCATGATTCCAAACTGTTCTCTAGAGTGACTGGACTAATTCAGAGCTCTACCAACATTGCTCTGCTTCAATGATTTTATGAGTCTATGAATGTGTGGCCTAAGCAAACTTTAGCTTTCTAGCATGAGGACAAATGAACACATGATTGGGCAATGAGTGAGTGAGACCAAAATATCCTTCAGTTTGGGGTGACATATTTTCCCAGGAACTAAGGAATGGGTCCTTTGTTCCGTAGGTGAGTATAGAAATATTACAGTCTTCAGCCTCTCCCCAACCTCACTAAACACGTTTAAAATTCTAAATCAGTCAAGGATGTGTAGAAATGAGTCATTCATTCTGAATGATCCTTTAAAATTTATGTATTCAGTTTTTGCTTCTTTGGTGCCTTGTTATCTCTTAGAGGTTGAAACTCTAATGGAAGACTGAATAATTTTGGGAAAATCTAAAATATGGAAATTGTGCATAGTTCTAATAGTCATATAAAATGGTTGTTGCCATTACTTTAAATTTTGTATGCAAGACTATCTTATTAACACAAAATTATGAACTTGAGTGAGCAACGTTTGCAAAGTACTTTAAGATCAGGAGATGAAAGGTGGCACATAAAATAGAAAAGCATAGAGTATCATATTATTATTTGATTTCATAAGGTCAGCATCATAAAAACCAGCAAATGAAATTGCAGAATGGCCACAGAAGCATCAGCCTCCTGAATCTAGGAACAGATCTACATCTTTTTGCTATGGCAGCTGCTCTTGCTTACGCTTTTTTTTTTCCTGGTTACTCAAATTGAGTGTACTATAAGCTTTACTCAGAGATGGAGACTGCCATTTGGTGTCAGAACAAGTTTTGGAAGACCTGTTTGGGTAATATCCACATACGTGGGACAGAGTAGTTGGTTTGGAAAATAGGTTATACACAAAATAATTCTGACTGCCATTTTTATCCTAGTTTAGACTAACATTTCTGACATGCTATGCTTTTCCAAAATGAGTGGAATACTTAAAGAAGGCTATTTTCTTTTCAAACGAATTCTACCTTCAAATGCCAGCTTATACAGTCTTTTTTAGAGAGGAATCTGGCAGTACACAGTAAAAGTTATAAAGATAATCCCAAAATTCCATTGCTGTGAATTGGGACAATGAGACAGCACTGAGATCTCCTCCGTACTATAAAAATTAATAATTAATATCATAATAATGTTCTAGTCTTGAAATTCTCAGCCTCCCTTGAATGGAGACCTAATCAGTCCCCCTGGAATAGAACATTTAATCAAATTAAGGAGCATATAGACCATTAATGGGAATTTATGGTGGTTAAACTAAAAGTAGAAATACCTTTTTTTTGTGTGTCAAAATTAACACATTTCTCTTTGTTTGGAAAGTCTAAAAACCCTAACGGAAACTATATACTTTTTTGCTTTACTGTTATTGCGGAACTTCATTTTTTTTTTGTTTCCCAGTTACTATAAAATGTAGGAATTGGTGGGAGTGGGGGGAAGGTAGTAGAGTCTTTTTTGGTTTATTATTTTGAATTCTGCCAGTCAGAACTTCACTCTAATCAAATACCTGTACATTTAATTAATAATGTGTCTCTGACAGATTTGGCTAAAATATAAGAGAAGATTTCTTTTTTCTTTCCCAAAATATATCCCAAAGGTGTTATCAAAAACAAACAAAAAAGATATCTCTTCAAAGATTTCAATAGCAACATTATATGAAATCACACTTGCTGAAAGCAACGTAAACATTCAACAACAGAGGAATGGTAAAATAAATTGTGGTACATAGCGTGGAACACTGCTATACAATTAAAACTGATAAATATGAAGAAGACAAAGAAATATGGAAATAACTTTTTGAAATAATGTACAACACCAGGGGTCACTGTATAACAAGATTTAGGAGGACATGGTGGAAGTGGATAATGGAAAAACAGCTGTTACTTTTATTCTCCTTCCCAAACATGACTGAGCACTTACCAGTGGGGCCATGATAAAACTTAGTCTTCTAAACCTCTCAAAGAATGGCAGGGGCTTAACTCCATTTTAAATTTCTTCATTGGAGAGCTTCAAACTAGTGAAAATACTAAATAAATGGCTTGTAATAGATGCCCCAAGTTAGTGACAGAGTCTCTTACAATGGACAAAGGAATGGGGACGCACCAAGAACCAGACAGAAACTTCCTCCTCCATGTTCTTCTATACAGCTAAAACCACCACAGCTTGCCCATAACATATGAAAAACTGGAACAAATGGACATATACCCGGATCAACCGTACTTTTATAGATCGAGAGAAAGAGCAAAAGTCTGTTTAAAGGAAACAACTTAGCTCAGATCTTGGAAACCAGCTGCAAATCAATATTTGTGAGGAACAAGCAAATAAAGGCGTGGAGGGCAGTGGGAGAGTTACAGTGCTACACCTTTCCCATTCTCTGCAATGCCAGCTGCCCTTCACACAGGGTTAAACTGCAATATAGAATGGTCTTTATACCTCTCCTAGCCATCTTCTAACTATGCTGCTTGCATTCTGAACATCATCCCTTTCTTCTCCCCACTAGAAACCTGGACTGTGTCCCTGGAAAGACCGTGGTCTCTGATGAGTCAGCTGCCGCCTTATCTAGTCTGCTCTCTTCATCTTTGCCTCATTTTTCAGCCATCTCTGAACCATGACATTGTGAACATGCATCATGCTTTCTTGATCCCCTTTGTGTGTTATCTTCCCCAATTAGAATGGAAGCTTCTTGTGGGTGGGGATTGTCTTGCTTGCCAGTACTTTTACTGTCAGCACTTAACATAGGCCTACTACGGCGTAAGCCTTATCTCTCTCATATATATTTATATTAAATAATATATATAATTATATTAAATATATTATTGAATAATATATTTGTATTATATATATATATATATAATCTCTATATCCCTTGCATCTTTGATTATCTGCCACTGAAATAGAACCACAGAGTTTCTTCCTTCCTCGCTTCTTCCAATTTCCTTTTATTTCCCCTCCATGAACCTCTCCCAGGCAATCTTTTTAGTTGTGAGGAAGTTCTTGGCTAGGAAGATAAGCCCAAAAACTACAAACTCCAGAATTAGTAGTAAAGACTACTACACTCCCTCCCCACAACACCGCAGGTCTCTAAGAGAGTTATTGCTCCAGTGTTTGTCCTAACAATTGTTACAAATGTAAAAAAAATATAATTTTTTTTTTAGTTTTTAAAAAGCAGAACCAGAGGAATAGTATTCAAGTTGACTGTGACCATAGAAGAGGAAAAGTGAACAAGATTGAATAAACTAACAAAGAAGCCTGATGAGAACTTAGAATTGTTATGATACTTTATGTGTGGGAATTAATTCCTTTAAATGCAAATAGTTATTAAGCAAATTTATTTAATTGTCAATGAAAAATGTTAAGCTTTTAATACAACATCATTTTTTAAATTAAGAAAAATAAACAAGTAATTCTACCTTCTTGCCGATTTCCTGCTTCCTTCTTAGGGAAGAAAAAGGCTGACTTGTCATGTTCTGCTCACAAGTGATTAAGGGAATTATTTATTTCTTGAGTGCCTTCTATCCACAGTATGTGTGTGTGTGTGTGTGTATATATATATGCTAGGCAATGGGGTTAAGTGATTTACCCAGGGTCACAGAGTTATTAAGTGTTAAGTGTCTGAGGCTGTATTTGAACTCAGGTCCTCCTGACTCCAGGGCCAATGCTCTATCCACTGCACTACCTAGCTGCACCTATCCACAGTCTGTTGTTAGGCAAATGGTTTTCCAGATGCAGACTACAGCTCCTCCATGGCAGTACAAAGTTGCCCTGTTTCCTTGAGAAGGAGAGTGACACTCGGGGCTGGAGAGGGAGAGGGAAAGGGGAGGTAGGGTAGTTGAAGCAATGGCAAAAATTATTGCATGTATTTCAAGTATAATTCATACATAAATCTACTTTTTTGATAAAAAAAATTCAAAGCAAAGCTAATGAAAGCAAGATAAATATTGTTAATTTTTTCCAACAGGTATGCTTACTAAGAAATTATTAAATGTCATATAGTTATGGTACTGTTACTGATAGAGAGAAAAGACTTATGTTTACATACTAGCTTTAGGTGCAGGCAGCATGAAACCTGATAAATTAAAATGACATTTTGAAGGTATACATGCAGAAGACATTGGCAAGACAAGATATTTTTTCCAAAGAAAATTAGATGCTTTTAATGAATAAAAACAAACTTCAAGAAGAAAAAAAACTACATTAAAAAGAAAAAAACTTATGTTGCTCACAATAGGAAGATTGTTTTCATCACATAAGATTGCTTAACAGAATTGCTAAAATGCAAAAGTCTCATTCCTTAGGAGCAACATAGATGCTACCTACAGCTATTGATACAGTTGAAACAATGCATCTTTGAATGCTTCCATTTGCAGATAATACAGTGGGAAAGAAAATTGCCCATGTCTGAAGACCTTTATGATCAATTGAGAAACTAAGGCCTATTTTGCACAAGGAGTGGATAAAGCAACAAATATATTTTAAAAGCTTCATTTTATTTTACATGTTGTGGAAACCTATGTTTGGGAAGGTGTATTACATTGCAAAATCTAATAATGATAAGGCCATATCCAGAGAAACTTTCAATATAATTGATTGTGTTTGTATCTATCTATAAATGAACATCTATCTCTTCTCTTACAATGTCAGCTATTTGAGAGAAGGAATTGTTTTGCTTTTGTCTTTGTATCCGAATTCCTACTATATTGCCTGACATGTAGCAGGTACTTAATAAATGTTTGTTAGCAATACTAATAAAGATAAAATAAATCATTTAATAATAAGAATTTCAGTATAAAATGTGCATATTTGGTGAATGTTTTTGAAAACCTCAGTAGTCTCAGTAAATTAGTGGAAGGTCTTGAAATTCTTACTCTGATCCTAAAAGAAAAAGTAATTGTTTTGTGAGGGGAAAATGGAGGTTTGAATAATAAATTTATAAAATAATAATTTTTTTTCCAATTTAAAAAATGCCTACCCTGCAAATGACAAAAGAAGATGGGGAAGACCTGCTTAATTACTCGATCATTCTATAGAAGCAGTGATTATTTTATTTCAGACTTAGATAAGTGGACAAATATAATGCATTTGGTATTAATTTATCTGAACATGAACAATTAATTAGACTTGTCTTCCTAGAGTACATTGAAACAAATCTTTGAACTTGAAAGTTTTATTCTATTTTGGCTACAAGTGAATACAAGCATCTCTGATTTATCAAAGTAATACACATTTTATTGGAGTTTTTAATATCTTCAACTGTCATGAATGCAAAATGTTGACCTCAACTTGAAAAAGAATTATAATTAGGAATATGAATGAATGAATAAAGCATTTAATAAGCACTTACTATGTGCTAACCACTGGGGATTCAAACAGAAAATATTCTCAAGGATCTCATATTCTAATGGGGAAGCAAGAATATGGAAAGCAGGAAATCATTTGGAAAAGTCCTATAGTCCTTAAAGTTCATCAATGAAGTAAACAGTAATATCTCTTCTTTTATGTCATTCCCACTGACAAAATCATACCCTTTTTTGATATTGAACCACTTGACAGTAAGAAGACTTTGATGACAAGAACTTTCTTTTCTGGGTCTTCAGGAACCTTAGCACCTACAGGAACAGTTAAAGTAAGATCAATATGGCAGCTGAGTGGAACATTTACTGGAATATGAAGAGACTTGAGGCAGGGAGACCAATTAGCAGGCCCTTGCCATAGTCTAGGAATGAGGTGATGAGGGCCCCCATCAGGGCAATGGCAGCGTCAGAAAAGAGAAGGAGGCATTTATAAGAGACATTGTCAAAGTAGAAATGTCAGGCCTTGGCGACTGATTGCATATGGGGAGAGACAGAGAATGAGGAGTTGAAGATAACACCTAGATTATAAGCCTGGGGACTAGAGCAGATGGTGGTACCCTTGAAAATACCAGGGAGGTTAGGAAGAAGAGGTTTTGGGGGAAAATATAATGAGTTCAGTATTTGTACATGTTTAATTTAAGATGTCTATGAGACAGCCAGTTCAAGATGTCTAATAGGCACTTAGAAGTGCAAGACTGGAGGTCAGGAGCGAAGTTAGGGCTGGACAATAGATTTGAGAATTATCATCATAGAGATGATAATTGAGTGATTGAGAATCAAGGAGATCACCAAGCAAAATAGCACAGAGGGAGAAGAAAAGAAGACCCAAAACAGAGCCTTGGGGGACCTGGATAAAGATCCAGTAAAGGACTTTTCATAACAAGTATGTGGAGAACCAGGAGAGAGCAGTGTCACCAATGCCTAGAGAGAAAGGAGTATCAAGAAGAGTGTGATTGACAGTGTCAAAGGCTCAAGAAGAATGAGGAATGAGAAAAGGTCATCCAGTTTGGCAACGAAAAGATCATGACTTAAACATAAAGGGTGACATCATAAATAAATCAGAGGAGCAAGGAAGCAATCACCTATGGATGGGGAAGAGTGATGCCTAAACAACAGATAGAAAAAATCACAAAAAGTAAAATGGACAATATTGATTAAATAAAATTCAAAAGTTTTTACACAAATAAAGCCATTGCAACTAGAATTAGAAGAGAATAAGGTACATGGTGGGGGGAGGGGGGAGTAAATCTATGTAGCAATTTCTCAGATGAAGGTCTAATTTCTAAGATAGATGTGCTTGTGTGTGTGTGTGTGTGTGTGTGTGTGTGTGTGTGTGTGTGTGTGTATGTAAACAGAGGGGAAGGGAATAAGCATTTACAATATGTTCCATGTACCAAGCAGTGAGCAGTAACTTAAAAATATTTTATGTGATCCTCATAACATTACTGAAAGGTATTAGCCTCATTTTACAGTAAACTAAACCAAACAAAGTTTAAGTGATTTGTCCAAGGTTGCATAGCTAGTAAGCGTCAGAGGTCACATTTGAACTCAGACCTTCCTGTCTCCAATCCCAGCACTGTAGCCACTGCACCACCTAGTTGCCTCAGATCATGGAAAGGTAAAAAGATTGCGTTGCTGCAGTGAAGGTCCATCTGAGACTATGTAATATAAAATTGTAGTGGACCCAGTCAGCGTGGCTTTGTGATATTCTCCAGCTTTGTTCAGAAGCACATGGGTATAAGCAAATGGGAGTAATCCACAGCTGAGGCTTGTCAGATCAAGATAGAATAAGGGCATAAGGGACTTTAGAGAAGAGGATAAGATAGAGTTGAACTGTTTCAGGAGAGTATAGTCAATGCAGGTGTGAGGACCTGGTGGAGAGCTGAAGGGTGGAGGAATTAGAGGCATTGGAAGTCTCGGTGGATGAAGGGCAGGGTAAGGGGTTGCAAGACAGAGGAAAGGGTGAAATGATGAGATTATGATCAGATAAAGGAATTGTAGAGTTCATGAACATGGAAGTGGAATATTTGTCTACAGTGAGAAGATCAAGGGTATAACCATCTCTGTATGTAGCGAATGAAGAGTAAAGGAATACATCATGGAAATTGCATAAGCTGAGAAACTTGAAAGTTATGGTATTTGAGGGAATAAAAGTATGCATGAGCACAAAAACTGGACAGGAGAGAAAGTTGATGAGCTGGACAATGAATTCATTGAGGAAGGAGAGAGAATGACCTCAAGGTCAGTAGATAACAATGACTAGAATCTTGATTGGGTCATGCATACACATTCAGTGAAATTCAAAGGAAGAGAGGTTACTTTAAGCGAGGGAGCATAGAGAGAAAGTCTGGAAATGGCTATGAGGGAGGGAGTATCCTGACTCTGCCGCCATGGCCAGTGAATTTGGTATATGAGAGTGTTGGAGAATTCCTTAACCCAGAGGTCCTAAGATCTTCCCACAGAGTAATTCCTCCCACTCTGGTCCATTTGACTGGAGGTCAGTAAACTGAAAGGTAAGGCTAGAAAATAAAAAACAAATTAATTAACATCAGCTAGCAATGCACTGAACAAGGAGAGATACACACATTTAGGCCACTGCCTTTGGACAACACTGCTGATCACCCAAGTCTCCAATCTAGTGGGGCTGCCTAGCCACTTTCCTTACTTGGGAGATTGATAGAATGTCAGGTGATTTGGAGGAGAATGTCTTAACCTTGTGGTTAGAACTTGTTAACCTAGAGTTGCCAAAGACCAGCTTTGCTCTAGTTGGCCTGTTTTCTCTGTAGTTAATCACATCAGAATATTCAGGTGGGGCAGGAGATAAGATAGTGGGAACCCTTCTTCTGGATGGAATCAATGGACCCAATCTGTTGTTGAATAAAATAGAGGCTGAAGGTCTCTGTTTATACAACCCTCTAACTGTTTCTTTGACCTCTACAGTTACTTTTTCTAAGGAGAAGATGTTTTTTCCTAAACTCACAATCTACCTCCTTCACTAGTGAAAGTGCAACAAGTGTTGGAAAGACAGGGGTATGTGTGTGTGGGAGGGAAATATCCTGCCAGCAGCAAAAAAACCATCTCTCAGTCAATGCCAGAAGATGGAAGGAGCCACAGAGGGAAAGGTTTAAGATGAAAGCAAGTTTGTTACCCATAGATTAAGCATTCCAAAGACCGAAGTGGAAGAGGTAGTTAGCTAATAGTGGAGGGCGAGCAACAAGGCTGGGCCTTCTCACCAGATGCAGGCTACACGCAGGGTTTTTACCAATTGTTGTAAAATGATCCCAATGTTCAGCATGATATCCATGTGAAAAATTGTGGGAGCAGATAACTATTCACCAGGGATATTGTAATAAAGTTAGATCACCTCTCTAGCTCCTTCCAACTCTATGACAGCTAAAGTTGAGTTATTGGCATAGCCAAATTTCTGGGTACAAGTACTTCCCAGATGAATAACTAATATTAAAATGCTAATGCTTTGATACTGCTATGAATTTGTGATTTTTCCCAATGCGGGAGGGATGTTTCTTCCGCTCATCAAAACTCATCTGTGCCCCCTTATCATAGACAATTTTTGTCTGTTGTTATTTAGTTATTTTTCAGTTTTGTCCAATCCTCTGTGACCCCATTTGGGGTTTTCTAGGCAAAGATACTGGAGTGGTTTGCTATTTCTTTCTCCAGCTCATTTTGCAAATGAGGAAACTGAGGGAAAGAGGCTTAAATGTCTTGCTCAGGGTCACCTGGCTAGTAAGTGTTTGAGGCTGAGTATGAACCCAGATCTTCCTGACTCTAGGCCTGGGCCACTTAGCTGCCCTTTTTGTCTATGTTCTCCATAAATCCTCTATAGAGTAGCTACCTACTCCAATATCTTCTAGCACCTAGGTGGTGAAGTGAATGATGCACTGGACCTGCAGTTTGGAAAACCTGAGTTCAAATCTAGCCTCAGACACTGACTAGCTGTCTGATCCTGGGCAAGTTCTTTAACCTTGGTGTGCCTGGATTTTCTTATCTGTAAAATGGGATTAATAATAGCACCTACCCCCCCCAGGGCTGCTGTGAAGATCAAATAAGATAAGATTTGCAAAGCACTTTGTAAATCTTAAAGGCTACTTGCAGTCATTGTTTTCATTTTTTTTCCAGATGCCAGTGTATCAGTCTGGTTGTCCAGCTGTTATCATTCAATTTTGATACATGACCAGGTCACCTCCTTTTCCAACCCTACATGTCCTTTATGAGCTCTTTCATACTTCTTGCTTATGTCGTCTTTGGTTATATATCCCAGCCTACTCATACCTACCAGATGCTTTTCTATTGCCTTTTGGATGTGCTACAGTTTTGATTCTTCTGGGATTGTGATGTTCCATGCAGGATTTATGGCCAAACAGCATATCATATTACCCTGTGAGATGACTATATAGCATCACGAGCATTATAGTAACACCCCATCTTCAATTAGGGAATAAAGTAGGAAATGCTAGATTTGAAAGTCCATTATTATATGCAATATTTTTAAAGAAATGTAGTTTCATTATTTGTCAAATACAATGTACATTATAAACTAAGATAAAAATGGCTCCTAATAAGTAAAATTAGTTGCTAATGAAAAATTATAGTTCACAGTAGTTCATCTAATATCAAAATGTATCACAAACGTGAAATTCTTATAATATGAAAGAATTAGATGCTAAATGAAGTTGAAGGAATCTCAGTTTTCTGGAGTGCTTTTTTAATGTCATTTTACCATCTTAGGCTGGATTCTCCTTATTCATAAGACCCTGAGAATTGTCAGGAAAGAATATTGTTCTGAAGCTTTTACTAAAAAAAAATTACATATATTATGTCTGAGTTCTTGCAAATTTTGAATCAATGGGACCCACACTGATAGCATTTAACTGTGTTTCTTCCTGGGATACCTTAGGAGTACCCATTCCAATGTGACTGATCTGATAGTCCTCCCCTCAATTTCCAAGATTATATAAGGTAGCCTAAGGAAGCATGGCAATAGAAAAGTATTAGTGGGGTAATGTGAAAGCCTGTGACAAAATTAAAACCTTGAATATAACTAGAGGAACTATCCATCCATGGAATGGGCATATTAGTGTAAATGAATTGAGTTAGAAATTAATGAGGTCAATTAATTGAATTGATTCTTATAATCTGATAAAAATCACATAACATCTTCCTTTTGTTGATGTATATACTGCTTGAATGAATAGCATTAGGACTTTGGAGTAGCAAGATTGAAAAATATGTTAATATTTAACATTTAATGGATCTAGACCACAAGAAAGCTGTGACAAGTATGGAGTTTGTCACTGGGTAAGGTCCTTGGAATAAGTTGTGTTAAGTGATGACTGGACTTGGAAATGGGGACTTAAGCCTTTACAGAAAAAAAAAGTTCAAAGACAATTTTTGAACTTTATATACTATATCCCTTAAAACAGAATAAAAATCCAACCTGAAATTCCTCATTAATTCATTGATAGTCCTTTGATTTTTCTCTCCCTATCCTTGTCACCTCCTGACCAAAGTCTCACTTCAGGAAGCCTTTCCCATTCAGCCTAAATTTCAGTGCTTTTTCCCTTTGCTGATTATCTCAAATGTATCATAGACCTCTTGTTTGTACACAGTTATTTGCACATCATCTCCTTCATTAGATTGTGACCTCCTTGAGAACAAGTACTGTCTTTTGCCTTTCTCTGTAACCCTAGTGCTTAGCATAGAGCCTGGTACATAGTAGGTGCTTTAAAAATGCTTATTGACTGGCTGACCCATAAACATAGTCACAATCAGATTCATATCCATTTAGCACACATTTGCAGAAGTGCAGCATTCACCCATCAGTTAAGGAATGACTGAAAATTTGTGGTATATGATTGTGATATAATACTGTTGTGTTATAAGAAATGACAGGCAGGATGCTTTCAGAAAAACCTGGAAAAGCTTATATAAATGGATGCAAAGTGAAATAAGCAGAACCAGGAGAACATTGTAAAGCACTATTGAACAATGATCAACTGTGAATGACTTGGCTATTATGAGCAATACAATAATCCAAGACGATTCCAAATGACTTACAAAGAAAAATACTATCCACCTCCAGAGAAAGAACTGATAGAGTCTCAATGCAGATCAAAGCATACTTTTTTTTGCTTTCATTTTTGTCCTTGGGTTTTGTTTTTGATCTGTGTTTTCTTTTGCAGCATAATATGTTTTGTATGACTTCATATGTATAATCAACATCAAATTGCTTGCCTTTTCACAGAGAAGAAGGAAGAGAGGGACAGAATTTTAAAATTTTTTAAAAATGGATGTTAAAATGTTAAAAAAATTTTACATGCAATTGAGCAAAATGAAATAAAAGAGAGAAAAAAAGAAGTGTAGCATAAAGAAGAGGGGCTATAATAAGAGTTCTATTGTACTCTGCCCAAGTCAAAGTACAAAAGAACTGGAGTATATTGCATACACATCTGTTGGCCAAATTTTAAGGGAAACACTGGCAACCTAGAACAAAATCACCAGGATGCTGAGAGGCCTAAAAACTAGGGCCAGTGAGGTTTGATTGACAAAGTTGGTGGTATTTAATCTAGAGTTGAGAAAATTTAGGACAAGAGGAAGATGACTACTATTTCCCTTTCTGGGTGGCCATTATAATAGATGGTCACTCAATCCATTTGCAGCTTTCTGTAATCCACAGAGAAGAAGGTCATCAATTAATTAATCAATAATAATATTTATATAGTGCTTTAAGGTTTGCAAAGCATTTCACAAATATTATCTCATTTGATCCTTACAACTCTGGGAGATAGGTGCTATCATTACAATTTTACAGATAAGAAAATCTAAGCCAGAAGTGACTTGCCCAGGGTCACACAACCACTAAGTGTCAGAGACCAGATTTAAATTCAGGTCTTTCAGATTCCAGGTCTAGTGCTCTATCCATGGTATATATATATATATATTTTGGCCAACAGATAATGCTACACTTACCCACCAGACTAATGATTAGGTGACAAGAAGTAACACCTTGGAAGTACACACACTATGGGACACTAGGCTAGTTAGTTACCTGAACCCCCAATGCTTTAAGCAACTATCTAAAACAATGAATTTCATCAAAGGGCTGACCTGCATTGATAGTTTCTGTAGCAAAAAATTAAAGGTCTAAATTGCTATTCCATATGGGATAGCCTCTAGAGAGGCTTCCAAATAGAAAAACTTCAAAGAAACAACTTCACTCAATTGTGGAAGATCATTAAAAACCTTACCTTTAGTTTCTCTAGAAAGAATAAGAAATAACCACTTTTTTTAGCTAAAAACCTCTTTCCAGATTTCTTTGTTTAAGTAAGTTAGCAGAGGACAAAAAGACCTTTCATAAGGAAGTGGATTAAGGGTGGAAATCAACATTTTATTAAAAAAAAAAAGTAACTCTAGTTTAGATCATTGTTCCCTACCCAGAAAGAGAGAAGGCTTTTCATTAAGGTTGGTCTCGTCTTTGGTGCTATGACCTTCCTTCATGGAGTCCTTTTGAGAAAAGATTAAGATATGAATTTGCTTATTGCACTGGCACACTTCAGGAGAGGGGTCAGAAATAGTTACTGTTTCTTTGGAATATTAACCCTTAAACTGTATTTTAACATATTACCGTCTTTTTCTTATTCATGATTCCCATAAATGTTACCTCAAATCATCTTAAGACAGAGAGATATATGTCTAGGCATAATTGAAGAAGGTGGATAGTGGATATAGGAGACCTCTCAGTTCCTCTCCTTAAGAAAAGGGTCCAGAGCAACTATCTCATCACCCCTCACCAGTAGTTACCACTCCCCCCCCCATTTCAGTTTCATTTTGTATATTATTCTTCTCCTTTAGGTTGTGAACTTCTTTTTTTAATTTTTTTTCAATTTTATTAATTTGTTTTGATTTACCAACAATCACTTCCACATGCTTTTGAGTTGAAAATTTTTCTCCCCCTTCCTCCCCCCGACCCTCCCCAAGACAGTGCACAATTTGATATAGACTTTACATTTACATACCCATTAAGCATATTTTCACATTAGTGAAGTTGTAAGTAAAAATTAAAACCAATGGGAGGAACCATCAGAAAGATGAAACAAAACTCAACAGGAGGTAAAAATAAGTGACAGCGATTCGACTTCCATAGTTCTTTCTTTGGATGTGTTCAGCATTTTCCATCCCGAGGCCTCTGGAGATGCCTTAGATCCTCGTAATGCTGAGAAGGGTTCAGTTTAACAATATTAGTCATCACATAACGTGGCTGTTATTGTGTACAAAGTCCTCTTGGTTCTGCTCACTCCACTCAGCATCAGACCATATAAGTCTTCCCAGGTTTTTCTGAAGTCAGCCTGTTCATCATTTCTTATAGCACAATAGTATTCCATTACATTCATATACCACAATTTGCTCAGCCATTCCCCAATTGATGGTCATCCTCTCAATTTCCAATTCTTTGCTACCACAAAAAGAGCTGCTATGAATATTTTTGTACATGTGGGTCCTTTTCCTATGTGTTTGATCTCTTTGGGATATAGCCCTAGAAGTGCTATTGCTGGATCAAAGGGTTTACACATTTTTGTAGCCCTTTGGGCATAGCTCCAAATTGTTCTCCAAAATGGTTGGATCATTTCACAACTCCACCAACAATGTATTAGTGTTCCAATTTTCCCACATCTTCTCCAACATTTTAGATTGTGAACTTCTTGAGGATAGGGACTATTTTTTCCCTTTTTTGTATCCTCAGTGCTTAATACAACTGTTTGGTATATAGTAGGTGCTTAATAAATGTTTATCTATGGAAGGACAGGGTAGAATTATGCCATTTTACGTATCTCTCTGAGCCAGAAATTGCTTCAATATTAAATAAAATTGTTTCAGACAGTCTTGTGCCTAAAACACAGACTACAGTCAGCTCTACTATAATGCATGTTTTGAAAATGAGAATTTATTCCAATGCAGATGATACATTAGGGAACATTTTAAGCACAACTCATAAGCATTAACAGTTTAATTTGACTTTGCTTCTGTGAGATTTCTTCCTGAGAAAAACTGAGATAACTAAGAAAACTGGACCGCTTCACAGTAACTCACAAGTTGCCACCCTTCTGGAAACCCACTGCCACAAACAGACCTCAGGTCATTGTCAAAGTATACTGACATATTTATTGTATATCTTCTCATGCACATTGTATGGTATGATATGGTATGGTATATCTTCTGATGCACATTCTGATGTAGTGGAAGCTGTTTGATGAGGAGAAGGGTTATTCTTCACCTCCTTTACCTCATTCTGCCATGGCCACCAAACCCAGACGCCTGGAGTTTCAGCCTGCCCACCCAGCTTGTTCATCCAAGCCGAAACACATTTATTGTAGTATACATGTATTTCTTAGCCGTTGGAGATGTATACAATTATTCTGCCATTTTTATTAGTACCCTACCCATAGGATATGTAAATGTGCATGTGTGTGTGTGTGTGTGTGTGTGTGTGTGTGTGTGTGTGTGTGTGTGTGTGTGTGTGTGTGTGTAGGAAAGCAGGATAGTCCTTGCTATCAATTCTAATTGAATGAGATAATAAAGACCGGAGGTTTCAGCAGCAAGTCAGCTGGAAAGGCCCAGTGGCCTTTATAATACACTGGTAAAGCAGATGGCGATGCCTCTCACTTAATGTCATGTCCATCACATCCCTTTCTAATGTTGAACCATCTGACAGTGCCAAGGAGGTTAGCAGTAAGAACTTTATTTTATGAATCTTCAATAGCTATAGATACTGAAGAGGTCAGGGATTCAGCAACTGCAGGGGAGGCATAATGGGTTACCTAAAATTCAGATATAAATAATTAAATTATGTCTTTAAGATACTTGTGACCACATAATTTTTTTAATTTAAAAAAAATTAACAAATATCTATTTTCCTCTCCCATTTTCTCCTCTTTGTTGAAAGAAAAAAAAAGGTAACACAAAACCCTTACAATAAATATGCACAGCCAAGGAAAACAAACCCCCAGATAAGTCACATCCAAAAATACATATCACCCTTTTGTCAGAGAGTGGGGGACATGTTTCATCACCAGCCCTCTGGAATTGTGGTTGATCATTACATAGATTAGAGTTTTTAAATCTTTTGGAGTTGCTTGTCTTCACAATGTTCATATTACTTTCCTGGTACTGCTCACTTCACTCTGCAACAGTTCATACAAGTCTTGCCAGGTTTCTCTGAAACCATCCCCTACTCATTCCTTATGGCATGATAATATTCCATCATATTCATATACCAAAACTTGTTCAACCATTCCTCCAATTGATGGTCATCCCTTAGTTTCTACTTCTGTGTCTCCACAAAAAGACCTATTGTAAATGTTTTTGTACATATGGTTCTTTTTCCTCTTTCTTTAGTGTATAGGACTTATAGTGGTATCGTTGGGTCACAGTTTAATGTCTTCAGGGGTATAGTTCCAAATTGTTTTTCCAGAATGTTTGAACCAATTCATAGCTCCTCCAAAAATGTGTTCATGTACCAGTTTTCCCATAGCCTCTCCAATATTTGTCATTTGCCATTTTTTGGTCAACTTTGCCCATCAGATGGGCAGAACCTTATAATTGCTTTAATTTGCATTTCTATAATTATTAGTGATTTTGGAGCATGTTTTCATATGGCTATTGATAGCTTAGATTTCTTTCCCTGAAAACTGCCTATTCACATCCTTTAATCATTTATCAATCACAGAATGATTCTTATTCTCACAAATTTGAATTGGTTCCTTACATAGCTTGAAAATGAGAACCTTATCAGAGAAATTGCTGCAAATATGTTTTTTTTCTCAATTATCTGTTTCCCTTCTAATTTTAATTGTATTGGTTTTATTTCTGCAAAAACTTAAATTTTATATAATCAAAACTATTTGTTTTCTCTTCAATGAATCCTCTCTATCCTTTATCTGGTCATGAACTATTCTCCTCTCCATAGATCAGAAAGTTCATTTCTTTTTCCCTCCTCTAATTTGTTTATTATAGCACCCAGTGGGTATACGGTGTGAGTTATTGATCTATACTTAGTTTCTGCCAGTCTGCTTTCCAGTTTTCCTAGCATATATAATCTTTAGAATGGAATATTGATTCACTCATATCAGCTTCCCCCTTCACTGCACAGAACTTCCAGGGGTTTTCACCTAACAGTAAGGATAAGGAGAGAGTTGCCTATGGACAAACCTCTTCGCACATGGCTTACTTGTTCATGGTGGCTGTGGGAGCACGGAGTTCAGTTGTTGCTGTGTAAGTCTTCACAGGCTCTATGGTGGCCAAGAGTGTGTGTGTGTGTGTGTGTGTGAGTGTGACAGTTAGAGACAGAGACAGAGAGAGGAGGGGAAAGGGAAGAAGGGGGAGGGGGGGGTTGGCCTGGGACTCCAGATTTTAAAAATTAGTAATGTGATGACATCCAAATAGATACTAATAGATTCCCCCATCTTCAAAAAAAAAAGATTGAGAAAATATAATATCAATGGTAATGACTCCAATTCCACTTTTTGCATCTTGTTAATTTTTCAGCATGGTTTTAATGCATTGAGCCCATAAGAACACAGGTATTGTCACAACTAATGGCACTATTAATCTATTTAATACTTACTTCTATGGTTTAACATTTTAAAGGAGCATAAAGTAGAACTTGAGATAAATAGTTTGAGGTAGGCAATACAATGATAACAATTAGAGGAGAACAATTCTTGTATCTCCTCAGGTTGTCTCATTGTCCTGCAGCTTAAGATTTGATTGTCCTTCTCATTACTTTAGCTTGGCTAGCTGAAGAAATCATTAGTGCTCAGGTCTGGAAGGCAGTCATTTTAGTCATAGCTCATTGCAATCTCTCCCTAGGAAAAATGAATTTTTCTCATTTGTAAACTACTCCCTGTCACTGACCCTCTCACCCTTCAAGTTTTCAGTCCATAGTTCCCTACTCTTGCTTATCCTAAAACAGGGATCTGATAGAAAATTTTTGAGTCATTGCCTTGGAATTTCTCTATATCCCTGAACATGTCTGTAAATTCGTATTTTGTATCTGTGAAAAATGGTTGGTCCAGGGGGCAGTTAGGTGGTGCAGTGGATAGAGCACCAGCCTTGGAGTCAGGAGGACCTAAGTTCAAATCTGGCCTCAGACCAAACACTTGACACTTACTAGCTATGTGACCCTGGGCAAGGCACTTAACCCCAATTGCCTAAAAAAATGAAAATAAAAAATAAAAATGGTTGGTCCAATGACTGGTTGACTATTTATTGAACATTCCTAGTACCTAACTTAGTATGCAAAACATTCAGAAGACATAGCCACTGATTTAAAGAAACCTGAGATCAATAAGTATTTCTTGAATATCTCCTATGAACCCACTGGAGATGATGAGGTCACCAAGTAAAAGAATGTAGAGAAAACAAAAGTGGACCCAAGACAGAGTCTTAGAGGACCCACGATTAGTAGGTGTGATATTCAGCAAATGACACTGAGAAGGGCAGACAGAAAACCAAGAGGGAGGAATGCCATGAAAATCCACAGAAGAGAAAGAATACAGGAAGAGAGGATGGTCAAATACCAAAAACTACCTTTTATGCATATCTATAACAGAACTCATTTTCTTTCCCCAAAACCCACCAATTTCATCTTTTCTGTCAAGAACACCACTCTCCTTCTGAAACCTCAGAATCATATTCAACTCCTTACTTTTACTCATCACACATATCCAACCAGTACCAAGGCTATGTTTTTCTGGCAATATCTGGAAATAGTCTTTTTTATGTGCCCTCAAATGCTTTGATAGCAGCAAGTAGGCCTTTGTCTTTTTCTGCAACCTTTGTGTCAGGGATTCTCACCACATAAAAGACTCAGGTTCCCTTCAGGAAATTTTTCATGTCTTTATCTTAGAGCCCCCACCCAGAAAATCAATGTGCTGATGCCAATTCTTCTTGCAAGCTCACTATTCACAAAATTAAATGTAATATGGGTGAGGATTACCTTACCCTTAATGGGAGCTTTCAAATGCAGCTTCAGGTCCACAGTGATGAGGGCCTGCTGTTCATTGGAGAAAGCCTGGACTTCCTATGGAGCCTTTTATTTGGATGCAGGCATCACATCAGGTGGCATGAACCTGAAAAAAAAGAAAAAAGAAAAGGAAGAGAGAGGAAAAACAATAGGAAAAAAGGGAGACAGGAAGCAACCTGAAGAAAGGATTGAACTCTGTGTCTGAGGAGGCCTGGAGTGCTTCTGAATGGCCAGAGAAAGCAGCACAGGGCTGTGGTCAGAATGGAGAGGCAGAAGGGGAAAGGCTACCTCAGCATCCCCTCAACCAGGAGTCCCTGGAAGAATCCTTATGATGCCAGAGTCAAGCCATGAAGTTTCAGCAGGTTCAAGCCTGTCCTCAAAAGGAGCATATCTCTATTATAATAATAATAGCAATACTAATAGCCAGATGGTGCAGTGGATAGACTGCTGCTGGGCCTGGAGTCAGGAAGACTCATCTTCAGAAGTTCAAATCTAGCCTCAGACACTTACTAGCTGTGTGACCCTGAGCGAGTCACTCAACCCTCTTTGCCTCAGTTTCCTCATCTGTAAAATGAGCTGGAGAAGGACATGCCAAACCACTCCAGTATCTTTGCCAAGAAAACCTCAAATGGGGTCAAGGGGAGTAGGACGTGACTGAAACAACTCAACAACAAAAATATCTAATTGTGTGCCAGGCACTGTTCCAACAACCCTTGGAGGCAGATGCTATTATTATCTCCATTTTATAGATGGGGAAATTGAGGCAAACAGAGTTAAATGACTCCCTCAGGATCACATAGCTAGTATGTGTCTAATGACAAATTTGAAGTCTGATCATCCCAACTCCAGGCCCAGTGTTCTATCCATTGCACCATTATTTTAGCCACTGATAGAGTGTTAAGAGAACATAGATTCGATTGGGTTTCCCCACTCTCTTTTTTTTTTCAAAATATATTTTTATTTTAAACTTAAATACACAATGAAAATAGGGGAAAAACATATAAACTTAAATATTGAAATTTAAATACAAAATAAGAAAAGAAAAAAATTGCCATGTGCATAGCAGAACATGAAAGGATTCAAAATATACAATAAATTTCCATTCCAAGAAAGCCTGTATAATAAATACTACGCACTGTGTTCAAAGCGGTCCATCTTTTCTTTGCTTCCTTGTAAGTTTTCTTTTGTTCTCTGCTGTGCATCTTTTACTTTGTTCTTTTTTTCTCCCTTCTTCCCTTCTTTCCCCCAAGAAGGCTACAATTAAGCACGGATATAGATATATAGATATAGATATAGATATAGATATAGATATAGATATAGATATAGATATAGATATAGATATAGATATAGATATAGATATAGATATAGATATAGATATAGATATGGATATAGATATAGATATAGATATATACATACATATATGTGTGTGTGCATATATACACACAATTATATACAGAAAGATGTATATACATACATTCATATACTTACATACACACATACTTATATACCTATAATCATACTCATATATAGACATATACATTCATATGCATCTATGTAAGACCACACTATACTTATTTGTGTTTTGGTTCCCTACTCTTTTATAAATTTTCCTGGGAAATTTCTACCCAATTTCCACTTTAGGAAGGTATTTGGGATTATAAACATTTGTATATGGGGCAGAGGATGACCCTATTGCTAGATTCCATTCCTGGCTCTTTGCACTACTTTTACATATTCATTAAATGCTTCTACTATTGGATTGATGTCTCTTACAGATTAAGTCTTATTGGATGGGGACACCAGCTGTGATTTGCATAATTACTCCAAACAGCCCAATAAACCTAGGAAAAGTTTCAAGAGGATCTCCAGAATCAAATTTCTCAGAAATCTACAAGGACTGTGTTATACAATAAAGTTTTACCGACAAGTTAGAGAAATTCTCAACCTGGGTTTTAGAAAATAAAAGCTATCTCCAAGAATCAACCCTCTCCAAAATGTGTATACAGTATCTGTCTTGACTTGTCAAGGTTCTCAACAAGAACCACCTCCTACAAGTACTCCAGGGCTCCAGGGGATGAGGCATTTCCCTGCTTTTTGCTTCTCTTGGAATGTGGAGCAGCTCACCAGGTAGAACGGAGGCATTAGCCTCCATTGTGGCTTCTCCTGTATTTCTGTAAAATTACCCGAAGTCAATACCCAATCAGTGGCAGGCATCGCTCTTCAGGCCCTAGTTTGTCAGTGGGTTCCATTTTCATCCATTAAAAAGAAAAGTCTACAGAGTATTCCCAGTCCAACAAGGGGACATAGTTCTCTCTGATGTGCTAGCAATGAAAGACCAGAGTGGGAACTTCCATATATTGAGGCTGTTTGCCATTGCTTCTAAACCCTAGTCTCATAAAAACTTATTTGGGAGTCAATAATTTCATTACCTCACCTTCCTTTTCTAAGAATCAACACTAGATTTACATATAATCTAAAATTAGTGGGAGGGAGGGGCAGAGAGGGTGTGATAGGAAAAGGCTCAATTGCTCTCGTGAGAATTACTTGTCTCACCCTCTTTTTGTCTCAGTCTCTGTCGGTCTGTCTCTTCTTCTATTTACCCTTTGTGTCACAACTCTCAGCTCTCCCAAAATCTAGGGTGCATATCCAACTGTACACAATTTTCTTCTCATGTTATTTTCCATGAAGGTTCCCATCAGTTCTATCCCAGTAGCCAGTTCCTTTTATTTATTTAGTTAGTTAGTTATTTTGGGTGAAGGTTCCCATCAGTTCTATCCCAACAACCAGTTCCTTTTTTTTTTTGGTAATAATCAAACTTGGGCTGTAATTGACCCTTGTTTGTTACTCTATCTTTTAAAGCATCAAATTATTAGGAAGCTAATAAATTTATTAGCTGTGGTTCTGCTTTTGGAATACAGCACACTCTAACAGGTGCCTGAGTAATTAAAACAATTACTGTATCTTGCCCCTGTGACAGTTGAACTGCAGATAGAGATCTGTTCCCTGAACTTTTCTTGCATTTCCTCTTTTTTGCCTAGGTAAAAGATCCTGTTATAATATCAACTCTGTTTCTTCCTCTTCACCACCGTCTCTCTCCTCTGGTTCCTGGTTTTCCTTATGTGAGTATCTTGTTAATAGACAATATTATTTCACCTCCACCACCACCATCCTTTTACTTGTTTCTATCAAATAAGGCATACCATTCTAGTGCCATATTCTCATCATGATGTTATCCCACTGAATCTCAAAATTTGTCTCCTTAGTTCATCCTTCTTGTTTACCCACATTTGGTACATCTGTGTAGAGACAATTGAAGGCATGGGTTTTATTGTTTGTTCATTTCTTGAATTTTGATTTCTGTGAACTTTTGGGCATCTCTGTGCTTGGCATCTTGATACCTTCTGACTCCTACCAAGAATTGGTTATGTTTTAATTCATGGTGCCTCTTCCAATTTCTAGAGGCATTTTCTTTCCCTCAACTGTTCTAACCGGTGCCTTATGGGGATGATTATGGTTGAGTCTCATACTTGAAGAAAAGTGAAGTAATTTCAAGGACACCTGAGGAAGTAATTGTAACCAAAATAAAGCCACTCTCACTGACTTAGTAATGCATGAATTTCTATCATTTGAAATTCATTCCTCTAACTTAAAACTTTGTCTTCTCTTATAATGTAAACATTGTGGAATTTTATCAGTTGTTTACAGCTCAAGTGTGTGTGAATCTATCAATTCCTTTCCAAAGACCAAGTTATTGAAAGGGGTTACAGAATATGAGTACACCAGGCAACTAAGTGCAAGGATAAAAAAGAAAATTTATTTTGGCAGAGCAAGTTATTACCAGAAGAGAGAAAGACACAGAAAGAAAAGGCTATGACTTCCCCTTCTTTACAGTTTTTCTTGTCTTAGAGATGATTTTTCAGACAAGAATGTTTTCATCCTCCAAGTAGCAAGCCCTTTGTTGGTGACTCTAGAATCAGTGAAGAGAATTTAATTCTCTCCAACTAAAAGAAATACTATTTCAAAGGAATAAACTTCAGCAGATCTGCCAGCATTTCTATAGTGGTCTTATCAGATACATCTGTGGAACCAACACATTTGGTTCATGTGTTGGGCACAATACGATAAGCAAGAGAATGTATTTAAGAAAACACAATGCGTATTTAAGAAATACACTTTGTGAGAGAAATGGTATTTTAAAAAAACAAATCAGGAAAAGCAGCTGGATCAGATCAAGTACATACTAAGAAGTCCATGCTGAAGGGAACACATTTTTAAGGCATTTAGAGGAACTGGTTCTCAAGCTATCTGAAAGAGGAAAAAATTCCAAAGGAACAGAAAAGATCACAGTGTGCTCACAAAAAGAACTGGATGTCCCATAGACATGTTAAACTAAATATGTCCCAAAGTGAACTAATTACCTTCCCCTTCCCCCCACCCCACTCCCAAAATCTTGTTGTTCTGTTGCTTCAGTTGTGTCCAACTCTTCATGACCCCATTTGAGGTTATACTGAAAGTACTGAAATGTTTTGCCGTTTCCTTCTCTGGCTCATTTTAAAGATGAAGAAACTGAGGCAAACAGAGTTAAGTGACTTGTCCAGGGACACACAGCTAGTAAGTGAGGTTGAGTTTGAACTCGGGTCTTCCTGATTCCAGGCCTAGCACTCTATCCATTTCACCATCTAGTGTACCACCAGCCTCCAGGTACCCAGGCTTACAACTGGGGTATCATCTTCAGCTCCTCATTTTCTCTCACAAACCCCCCCCAATCAATTGCCAAGTCCTGTTCCATCTTCATAATATCTTTCACACTGGCCCCCTCCTTTCCTTTGACAGTGTCACCACTTGATTCAGGTGCATTCAGTCTTCTTCATGTCACATCTGGACTATTTTGAGGGTATTCTGCCTGGTTTCCCTCCCTCATTTCTCTCCACTCCAGTCATCTTCCACTCATCCATTGATCTCCCTAAAGCTCAGATCTGACCCCATCAGCATCCTTTACCCCCATTCAATAAATTCTAGTGGCCCCTATTACCTTTCTGGGTAGGTATAAGAAGCCTTTCTTGATTCCTCTTTAGTATTATTGCATTCTCTCTGTTGATTATCTCCCATTTATTCTGCGTATAGCTTGTTTGTCCATAGTTGTTTGTATCACATAGCGAGCTCCTTGACAAAAGGGACAGGGTTTTGTTTTGTTTTGTTTTCCCCCCCTTTCTTTGAATTCCCAGCACTCAGCACAGTGCCTGGCATATAAGTAGGTGCTTAATACATGCTCATTGACTTGTCCTACCACAGTTTTATGCATTCATTTGTTCATTCATTGCCCCTGTGCTGATGTGTCAGCATGGTCTAAGATAACTATCTCCACCACTGTCTCAGCTATATAATTCTTAACAGAATTCTTAATAGGAAAAATAGAAGCTGAATTTCTTTACCTCTTTTTAACTTAACTTATGTAAAGTATAACCTCTGGATACAAAAATCTACTCTTGACCAGTTTGACTGGATTACAGTTCTGCCTTTAACAAAACCAGAAACCTTTCTCTTTAGATAGAAATCTGAAATATTCAGCTGTGCTTTGGAGTCAAAGTAAAAGGAAAGTGGTGTTCTAATGAGGACATCTGAAGAGTACTAAAATTGAGTCGTTCATTAGAAGAGGCTTTTGTGAACTTGTTACAGGTTCTTCATTAGCAGAGGGCTTTTAAGAGAGTATAAAGAGCTTTTTAATGCAAAATGAATAATTCATCTTGTTTCCATATTTTCTAAACATCTGACATCATTCATGAAATAAACAGACATAAAATCATTACTTGCTTCCAGTTTATCCAAAGATTTTAAGCAACGCTTCCATATGAATCAGAAATTTCAGCAATTCGTTTATTACTGTTTCCTTTTGTTTCCTGCAAATGTAATCTCACACACGAAACCCATTTTATTACAGTGTGTAAACATGCTTGATTAACTCCTAACTTACTCAGAGATTACAAGGCAATCCTGGTCTCTTTGTAAAACATGTATAACAGTCCAAGGGGCCTTTGACAAAGACCAGATTTCAGGGAAAACAATGCAAATGCAGAGAAAGGATCTTAATCTTCCTTAAATACTAAATGGCCCTGGAGCCAACACCTTTGAATGATTCACTCCTGGCTGCTTGAAAGCCGCTTTGGAGGTGAAGACTTTATACTTCTTCTGGCTTGATCTGAGGTCAACATTCACACAACCTTGTGCAGCATGGAGCCTGTATCTTCCCCAAACCAGGCACACACTCTAGCCCAACAATGTGAATAATGGATTCCATATCCTGAAAGGAACAGTTCAAATAGCCAATCAGTGAGAATACCAATATGAGACAATTGAGAAACTAATGAGGTGAAAACTCTTCAATCATTGAAGGGGGAAGAAAAAAAAAATTACTCCATCACCATAGAAACCAATATAGCCATAGCCCCGCATCAATTCTTTGGTAATAGGAAGAAACAAAGAAGAAAGGAACACATTTCTTAGAATCCAGGATGTTCACCTGGGAATGTGTTTTTTTTAAGCCATTTTTCAGTCAAATCTGATTCTTCATGAGCCCATTTAGGGTTTTCTTGGCAAAGATACTAGTTTGATATTTCCTTTTCCAGCTCATTTTACAGATGAAGAAACTGAGTCAAACAGGGTTAAGTGACTTGTCTAGGGTTACACAGCTAGTATTTGTCTGAGGCCAGATTTGAGCTCAGGAAGATGAGTCTTCTGATTCCAGGCACAGCACTAGCTGTGCAACCAGCTGCTCTCTCATCTAGTCTACACCAGCTTTAAGCTTTGTATTCCAATCAGAGGCATTTTGATTTCCAGATTGATTGGAGGAAGGAAGAGGAATGAAACTCCTAGTCATGCTTCTGGATTTTTCCAATGCCCCTTCAAGACATGGTGGGGTTAGAGCAACAGTTTGTCTATGCACTGGCCCTTCTGAACCCTAGGGGGGCAGTTATGGTATGGAAGGGAGAGCCAAAGAGGAACTGAGAAACCAGTGTTTGAGCATGAGAGAGAAAGATTCTATCACAAATTGAAACATGATAGAGCCAAGGCAGAGAAAGGACAGGGCAGGAGCCATCTCTGCATCCAGTCTCTCCCAGCTAGAATCATAGGTCAATAAAACTTATTTCCCCAGACTCCTTTAAAGAATACTGTATTGTTGATAGTCAGGCAATGATTCAGGGAGGTTGCACCAGATGGCCCCAAAAACATCTTTATATGCATACAATTAACCCATCACCAAGAGGAATGGGTAGGCCCACCCCACCCCACCCCACCCCCACCCCACCTTCCACTCCTAGCTCAGTCTACCATTTTGTGACTCTTTTCTCCCTTCAGAACTAACTACCCTTACAACACATCTTTAAAATGTCTTTATTAAAAGCTTAATATTGAATATCAGTGCAACCAACTAGACTTGTCCAGTAACTTTTACATTTAAATTAATTTCATCACATGAGGTATCATAACACTTTTTCAGTCACCCCGCCAAGTCAGATTTCTTTCTCCTTTTAGTTTCATTTACTTTCCCTAATGTGATCCCTCTTAGCACACACTCCATTATTTTAATTCTGCTTTTTTTCACTTTGAGTTATTTCATAAAGTTCTTTCCACATTTCCTTTATAACAGGGCATTGGAAGTCAGTTTTGATAGAAAAAATGAAATCTCAAGCACCTCTCTCCTTAAGCTCCTGGAAGCATTGAAGTAGTTAGTAAAATAATACGGAGCAGTCTGCTCTTTGTGTTCCTCATAGAGTTAAAGTTACTGAATTAATAGGCTTCAGCTCCTTTTTTAAAAAGCAATTTATCAGGTTATAGGGAGAAATATTCAGCAAAACTATTTGGGATAGAACATGACCTCAAAGTACCACTTTCAGACTTGGACAAATCTAACCAAAAAAAAATCAAATATGTTAACAACCTGAACAGACATTTAGAAAAATTAGATACACTAGAACTCTGATGACTTCTAAATGTAATAAGGGAATACAGTTGTGTGTGACATCTTTAAAAAAATTGACCATGTGCTATGGCATGAATAACTCATACACAAATACAGAGAAGCAGAAATACTAAATACATTCTTTATGGAGCACAATACAATAACAATTATAATAGATAATGTGCTTTTGAAGGAGTGATTCAAACTTAAATGGAAACCAAATGATTCAGTCAATTTAATCATAAATAATTGATGAATTAAAGAGGAATATAGAAACAATAGATAATTCCATAAAATAAAATGGCAACAATAAGACAACATACCAAAACTTGGGGGATGTAGCTAAAGTTATTTTAAGGGGAATTTATACCTGTAAACACTTTTATCAACAAAAAGAAAAAGAACAGGTTATTGAATTGACATTTAATTTTTTAAAAAGCTAGGAAAGTAACAAATCAAAAACCCCAACTAAATACCAAAATATGAATTCTGAAAATCAAAGTGGAGATTTTAAAAACTGAAAGAAAAAAAATTGAATGGATAAAATAAGATAGCAGCTATTAAAAAAAACTAATAAAATAAAGCACAAGTTATTCTAATTAATAGAGGAAAAGTGAATGACTGACATCCCAAAAAAACCCTTAAAAAATCAAAATTGACAAAATTGGTAACAAATAAAATGGATGAATATTTACAAAAAATTTTTAAAATATCCAGATTAATAGCATAAGAAATAGAGAATTTATTGGTGTTTGTCAAGTTCAGAATAAAAAAAAATTTAAAGAAAATATACTCATATGTGGAAACCCAGGAACCAAAGTGGGGAAGCATTTGTGCGAAGAATGATGGAGGGAAAAACAACAGTGATATTGTACTGGGGGAATTACAGACCACCTGGATGGCAGAAAGAAATAGATGATGAGTTCAGGAAATAGATTACAAGTCTGACAAGGCTAAGCATGTTGTACTAGTAATGGGGTACTTCAATTGTCAGCATTGGAGATGGCTTTGTCAAAAACCAATAAATTCTTGGTTTTCCTGAACAATAATTTCATCCTCCTGAAGGTGGAGAGAGAAAGAAGAGGAAATGGTTTTCTGGTCTGAGTCTTATCTAGAAGGAAGGACTATTTGCTGAAGTAGAAATAATGGGAACCTTGAGAGGAAGTGACCATTTCCTTCCTCTACCTTTGCCACAGACTAAGAAAATTGTAGAAAGATGGTTTCTTCTACAGACAATTAAATAAAATTTACCCTAATGTATCAGCACTTCTACAGATTATGCTTTCTTACACCTTAAAAAGGTATGGGTAAATGTCCCGCACTGAAAACTGATGCAAACTAGAACGAAAACTCTCTGTAATAAAAAGGCTGTGGCAAATAATGCCTTAAGTGGGAGAGAAGAGAACCAAATTTAAAGAAATGTATTTGAGATGGAAGAAGTTGATCTATTCCTCTGTAAGAATGAATGAAGGAGTGAAATTAACACTAGCTATGGGAATTCCCAGCCTAGAATTCCAAAGTACAGAAAATTCCAACTCTAATTCTGTCTATATACTGACAAAAAAAACCACCCCACTATAAAATGTGACAATTCAATGAGAAAAATCCAAATGATTTATTTCCTGAACTGACTAGATGGTTTAGTCTCTCTGAACTACCCTGGGCATACAGAGTTTCTTCTTGATTCAGCTACCTGAATCTTAGTCCATCCACCTCATTCAAGGTATTAAAATCCCCTTCCTGAATTTTCCTAAAATTTATCACTTCCACATATGGAGTGAATAAAATTTTTGATAGCTTATAAACCATGAGTAAAAACTTGATAAGGTAATCAGGTTTAAATGATAGTTTTCAATATTTGCGGTTAGTTAAAGTTAGGATTTTCTCTTTTAGGAACATTGTTCTCTTGCCTATAAATTTGCTTTTCATGAGATAAAATCTCTGGAACCAAATTGTAAATGAGCATTTTCCTGATGAATCCATGTGGGACAGCCAGATAATAGGAAGACTCGTTACTTCCAAGAGTACTTTACTTTTGCCTTTGATAACCCAACTCACCCAGAATCCATGTGTTATGATTGCTTGCTCTCAAAGCTCAAATTAGATGGGCATTACCAACTCTAATCCTACCAATGAGATAAAAGACCACCATTCTTTACCATCTTTCTTGCCATGGTTCTGAAGGTCTTCTAGACCTTTTCATCTGCCCTGCATCTAGATTCTTCACACTCTAGCATTGTCATCTACTTAGTGATATAACCCAAAGATCTTGGGCCTTCTCATCCAACACATTTGTAGGCTTTTAGGGCATCCAGGCCTTTAAGCATCTCTGCCACTGAACTTTCTTTTATTGTTGTCGCTCTGAATTAGAATGTGAGATCCTTAAGAATAGGGACTGTCTTGATTTTTCTATGTGTTTCCCCAGTTTATAGGATAGTGCTTAGTATGTAATAAGTAATAACTTCTCATTCATTCATTTGTGATAACCCTTGACAAAGAACTATGGAATTTGAATGCAAATCAAAGCATACTATTTGCTATTTTTTTCTTCTGCTTTGTTTTGTTTTCTCTTTCTTGTGGTTCCTCCTATTGGCTCTAATTCTTCCTTACATCACTACTGTGAAAATATGTTTAATAGGAATGTATATGTACAGCCTATATCAGATTGCACACCATCTTGGGTACAGAGGTACGGGGAGAAAAATTTAAAACTCAAAAGCTTATGGAAGTGATTGTTGATAAATTAAAATAAATTAATAAAGAAAAGAAAGCAGAGAACTCAAAATTAAGAGGACTGCTCTATAGCTACTGAAATACCTTTCAATTCATTTTGACATCATTATCATTACTATTAATAATAATGTTTTATTCTTGCTTTTAATGTTGCTGAGCACTTTCATATAGGGAGGCAGTGTTGAAAGAACACATAGTTTTGAGTCAAATGAAGCCTCTGATATTTATTATGTGACCTTGGGCAAATCACTTAAACTCTCTAGGTCTCAGGGGTATTTTTATCTGTAAAATGAAGAGGTTGGACTAGGTGCCTTCTAGAACTCCTTGCATGTTTAAATATGTGAATTTTTTTTTTTTTTGCATTTCTTGATCATCACATGTAGCAGAACTTTTTGGTGGCTTCTTTGTTGACTAGAAACACTGACTATTATCTAGAGGTTATTTTTATACATTAACTTCCTTCTTCTTGGAATGACATTTAACCCAATTCTACTAAGAAATGTTGGTTAACTTATCTCTCCTCAGAAAATAACAGTTAGTTGAGTTCACCTCAGAATGAAAGTTAAAGTCTCTCAGCTTCCTTCAAGAATTCACCTCAGAATGGCTTCTCTACAGAATGACTTTGTCATATGAGAGGGGCTAACTCAGTTCAGTTCTCAACAATTCCAATAGTGTTTTAAGGTTTACTAAAAAAAAAAAAATTAAACATGTGGGGTAGGAATCAAAAGAATTGGATTCAATCTTGACCTTAGACAAAGCACTCGACCTATCTGAGCCTTATTTGTACCACCTACCTCACAAATTTCTGAGGAAAGTGCTTTTTAAGTGTAAAATAATTATAATAAATATCAGTTGGCTCTGTTATACTACAAAGCATTTTCACAAAATGTTATCACATTTCATCTTGAGAGCAACCCTGAAAAGGCAGGCAGGACAGGATAGAGTACAAGGTATAAGGAATAACTTCCTTGTTATTGTTCTTGAGGACAAAAAATAAACAAAAACAAAATCTCCACCCTTCAGTTTGTAACAAGTCAGTGGACTTGTCACCTTCTAAATTCTCTTTCATTGACTTCAAAGACAATCTAATAGGTATGATGTGAGAATTATATAAGAAATTATTACAAATGAAAAAAATCTCTTTATTAGCTCCAAGCCCCCACCCAGCAAAACTGGGAAAACCTCTACCTTTCCTCTCTGAGTTTCAACCTCCAAACACATAGGTTTTAGAAAAATAGCAATGTCACTAGCCAGTAACTCACAGTAACAAATAACACAAAGACATAGATAAATATGTAAACAATGCATTGGCTAAGAGAAAGATTACAGTCAGAGACACTTCTATGTTCTAGACAAGGAGTGAAAATAAGAGGTTGTTAACTAGAATTCTCTTACCAACAGCAGTACCTGCTGGCTCCTCTAAACCACTGGAATCACAGTCCAACAATTCAGTTCTTCAGAGTTGAATTGACCCAGTTTTTCTCAGAATGTTTTATTTGATTGTCCTCTGCAATGTCAATTAATTTATCATCTCTACTCAGTAAATAACAATGGAGTTTAATTCAGTATGTTAAAGTCTATCAGTTCCTGATCCAACCATTTTGGAGAGCAATTTGGAACTATGCCCAACAGGTTATAAAAATGTGCATATCCTTTGACCTAGCAATAGCACTTCTAGGGCTATATCCCAAATAGATCATACAAATGGGAAAAGGACCCACATGTCCAAAAATATTTATAGCAGCTCTTTTTGTGGTGGCAAAGAATTGAAAATTGAGAGGATGCCCATCAACTGGGGAATGGCTGAACAAGTTGAGGTATATGAATGTAATGGAGTACTATTGTGCTATAAGAAATGACAAACAGGCTGATTTCAGGAAAAACTGGACTTACATGAACTAATGCAAAGTAAAGTAGGCAGAACCAGGAGAACTTTGTTAACAGCAATACTGTACGATGATCAACTGTGAATGACTGGCTATTCTCAGCAATACAATGATCCAAGACAATTCCAAAGGACTAGATGAAAAATGCTATTCACCTCCAGAGAAAGAACTGATGCAGTCTGAATGCAGATTAAAGCATACTATTTTTCACTTTATTTCTTTCATAGTTTTATTTTTGTTTTTAGCCTGTGTTTTCTTTCACAACATGATTAATATGGAAATACGTTTTGCGTGATTATATGTGTATAATCCACACATGATTGTACATGGATAACCTCTCAGGGAAGGAGAAGGGGAAGAGGAAGGAGAGAATTTGGAACTCAATTTTTTTTAAAAGTTAAAAATTCTTTTTACATGTAATTGGGGAAAATAAAATATTTTTCAAAATAAAAGAAATACATTTTGTGATCAGGGTTGGATTTGAAAGCTAAAACAAGTGAATGTCTTTAAATCATCATTAAAATAAGAGACAGGAAAAATTATTTGGTCTATTTGTCATATGCCCCAAATTACAATCGATATTATTCTTTAAAGAGCCCAATGATCTACCCTGTACATCAGGAGTTAGTCGACTTAAACCAATGGAGAGCCACCCTCCATGAGTTTATGTGATGGAAAGTCATTCACTCCTTTAAAGTGAACAAATGGCTTTACATTTCCAGGGTCACAAGGCCCCTCTTAACCAGTTTGAGCTACCTACCTCAAGGCCCACCTCCACTATTTCCCAGCTTCAGCCTCAACATTATTTTTTTGCTTTGTAGAGGCTTTTAAATTTGAAGAACTGGTTGACTGATTTTCCCAAAGCTGGTCAAAAATTGACAAATATTTCTTAAGCAACCTACTATGCTTACGTTCCGGAGACTCAAACATTCACAGAACATCAAGCTCCAGGACACATAGTTTTAACCTTCGTAGGTAGAATCGTACTCTCACAAATAAAGATGAAGGGTACTGAGAGCTAGTACAGCAAGTGTCACAGCCATCCATCTATCAGGCTCCTAATATGTCCCTACCAATGTAAGCTAATATTTGTAAAGAACTGTACGAACCTCAAAGCACCATACAAAGGCTAGCTGCTGGTATTGCTGCTGCTGCTACTACTACTACTACCACTATTGCTACCACCACCACTACTACCCTACTAATTCTACTACTACTACCACCACCACTACCATCACCACCACCACCACTACTTCTATTAATACTTCATTTCTTGGCCTTTTGCTAAGATCAGGTGGTGGTGGTGGTGGTGGTGGTGATGGCGATGGTAGTAGTGGTGATGGTGATAGTGGTGGTGGTGGTGGTAGTATGCCCCAGACTAGTCCCTTCAACTATCAACTGGTGGCATCTTGCCCCTCAGCTGTATAGACTACTCATCCTTCCGCTGATGACTAAATTCTTATGGGAAGGAGTGGTCTTGCTGAGAAGTCCAGCAGGATAGCTATGGTAAGAGAGACTTTATATGTCAAGTTCTTGGACTGAATAGATTTCAACATAGAGGTATTTGGACATGGGTGTGCGGCTAGGCAGCTAGTTTAGCTGACGCAAGCTGTTAGTTCTGCATCTTGCAAGGGAGCAGCGATTGCTTTTTTTCTCAGAGACCTTTGAGGGTCAAGGAGCCTCATGACAGTCACTTTGGGCCTAATTAGGCCCTAGCACAATACAAGGTACTGTTTCGATACTGTGAGAAATACGAAAAAAAAGTTTAAGACCTGGTCCCAGACATTAAAAATCTTACAATTTAGTTGGTGAAATGAAATGTGTATACATGTGTAGCAGCTATGACTGCTCTTTCTCTCACATGGGGTCCCCAAGATAGCAACTCCAGGAACAAGATTTGTTGTGGGTCCACATGCAGTCAAAATCATCAGGCATAAGCCTCCACCAACGTCAGCAATAAGACAAAATAAGTTCAAAGTAAAAGCATTTAATTATGTAGTTGGACATTGGTCAGGGGACTCCTGACTTTGAACTCTCCAAATTGAACCTATCAATCTGCTTGATAAAATAAATGGTGTCAGATTCTTACATTGCCTTGGTATCTTTTCTTTGCCCACTGATCGATGTAGGCAAATGCAGGAGAGATCATTTAAAATTAAGGAACTGACCCTGGAGATTCTGTCACAAAGACAGCTCTGAGGAAGGAAGGAGCTCGAAGCTCTTAGGAAAGATTTGAGATATCACTTGCACCTCTCACTGAGTGCAGCCAAGCTGACCCTCCCTCCTCCCACTGCTAATAGTGTCTTGCCACAGAAGCACATGCCCACAGCAGCTGTGCTTGTCCACAGCCCAGGAAGGGAATATAAGGACATTGCCTCCTTGAGTCCCAACTTTTTATGTCAAGGGGGTTCAAAAAGAGAACTTGGCAACCAGAGCAGGGAAGATGCTGAGACTGAAATGGTGGAACTGGAAAGGCCTCTAGCTGGTCTGAGGTAAGGGCTCTTTCTCCCTGAAAGAGCCTGGCAGCACCCTAGCCATCTTCACTAGAAGCTAGAAGTGGTAGAGACTACAAACAAGTAATATGGGCATGCATCTAGGCCAGCAGTGACCCCATGCCTCGAGCAGAGCTTGCCCAGGGAACCTCTAGGAACATGCCCTGAAGTAAGTACACAAAGTAAGTAGCAACTCTAGGGTATCATTAGAAGACCTGAAGTGCCAGAGGTGTATTCCCAGAGCAATAAACATATTCTGGTTGGGGGGAGGCGGAGGACAAAGAAGTTCTCATTTGTGCGAAATGTTCAAAAATGTTCAACCTCCCCAGTGATGCTGTACATATTTATGACAGTGTGTGTCCTGGGTTCTATTTATTTTTTTTGGGGGGGGGGAACTGCTGTAATGTAAATCCTTTGTAGTGTTACTCCAGCAAATGTTTTTGCTCATGCAAATTGTGTCCTCTGACTACTGAAAATAAATATATCCGTGAAGAGTCTTTGAGCTATGATTCTAGGAGAGCACTCCCAAAGGATCCAGGAAATCCCAATCCTCCAAAGATCCCAGTCTGCACGTATGAGTTGGTGAATACCTCAGAGCAGTGCTACAATAAAGTAGTATAATAAGAAAATTTGCAATAGAACCTTTCCCCCATAAACACAGGGCATGCTTTCCTACAAACGTGTAAGCTATCAGTGGAGAGGGTAACCATGCATAGCAAGCATGCATGAGGCTCCCCAGTGGGGGGAATTCCTTTGGAGGGACTGCAGGTCTCCTGATTTCTCCAGGTGATATCACTGAGCTACTCTCACTATGCATCTCTGCTGGGTGAGGTTGTGCTTCTGTGCTCCCTGGACCTGCTTCATGATGGGGACGTTACTCCACTGGAGATGCTACCTGTCTCACACTCACCTCTTGAGGGATCAGCACAGACATCTTGGCTTCACTGGGCTAGGGTACACAGGTTAAAACCTCTGGAATGCAGATGAGGGCAGACTGACGTTTTAGTCATAATTCCTTTACCCACCCAGTGAAAGCCAGGAAGTATGTCCCTAGGCTAAGATTAGGTCTTCTGTGATAACTCCCAGGTCTAAAGCTGAGCAAAGTCTTCTGTTACAGTTGACTATCAATTTAACTGAGGGTTCTGACAACCTGACACACTTCCGAGATCCTGAAATGAATATGAGTCAGAAGAAAAACAGACCAAGAAGGCAGGCAAGGTTTAGCTATTAAGGCTGAACTTCTGCCTTTATTGGGTATATCTGTTAATTAATCAATCAATAAGCACTCTTCTAGATGCTGGACATAAAAAGACAAAAGGGAAAGTAGTTCTGGACTTCAAGGAGCTTATGGTCTATGATCTAGCTGGGGAGACAATATGTGTATGCATACATACATATATACACACATACATATATATTCTACATTGTCCTCAACTGTATACAATACATATATGTATATACACTCAGACCCATATACATATATGTATGTATATGAAAAATAGATACAAGCAGAAAAGAAGCATAAAAATATGAAATAAAACATGATAGCTTTAGATCAATAACAAATCTGTGGTACAAACTGTAAGATAAGAACAGGGAGAGCTCACTGAGGAATGGGTCATTTAGGAAAGCTTCATGAAGAAGACAGGGATTGAAAGATGAGTAGGAGGAATAAATAGCTTATTTATTGAGTTTGTTGAGGACCTTTTCCTTTTAGGCAAGCTACCTTCCCAAAGACAAGGCAACTAATGAGAGGCTAGATATGAATAATCTTTTGCTCTCCTCCCTACATCATGATCCAGAATGGATCAACTGGATGAAACTGGGTTTATGACAACTGAAGATCCAGTAACTGGATTAAATGCCATCTTTCTAATTGGCTTGGGGAAAGAGCACCAAGTTCTCTCCTTTTCATCTAGACTCCCTCTCAGAATTTTGGGGTTTGTTTTGTTTTGTTTTGTTTTGTTTTGTTTTGTTTTTTCCCAGATGAGATTTCTTTGGTAGCCGTCAATAATTCCTCCACCAAAGCCCTACTCTGGTGCCTCTCTGAGAAATAAAGGTGACCTTGGGTTCTCAAACCCAAGCAAAGCATAAGCTCTGGCAGGTTCTATGAAGACAGAAAGGCATCCAGTAGAGAGTCAGAGAACCACTCTCAGCCATGTTCTAGCCACCATTTTTTCCAGCAACTTGGATGAGGACAGATGGCATTGCTCACATGTTTGCAAGTGACACAAAGCTGAAAGAGATTGCTGATACAATAAATTAGAATAGCAGACTCTCAGCAAGCTAGGACAATGGACCAAAAATAACAAAGTGAAATGTAAATAGAGATAAAATGTAAGTCCTGTGCTTAAGTTAAAAAAAAAAAAACCCAACCCAGCAACAATTACACAATTAAAGAAGGGAGAGCTGACTAAGGGAGAAAAACACTTAATTAATGACAAGCTCAGTATATACCAATTATATAGTATGGCTTTCAAAAAAGTTTATATAATCCTACTGTGCCACATAAATACTAGCTATTATTATTATTTATTAGTTTAATGGGGATCCAGCACATGTACAAACCCCATCACCTTGTTCAGTTCATGAAATTTCTCTATGTGGCAGATGCTAGGAAACCTTCTCATGTGCC
This sequence comes from Phascolarctos cinereus, assembly GCF_003287225.1. Classification (NCBI taxonomy): domain Eukaryota; kingdom Metazoa; phylum Chordata; class Mammalia; order Diprotodontia; family Phascolarctidae; genus Phascolarctos; species Phascolarctos cinereus. The sequence goes on along the minus strand of NW_027556098.1, from coordinate 56,981,349 downwards.
AGACTTTCATTAGGTTAGGATAGTGTCCAGATTACAGGAGAAAATATTCCCATCACACTTCTGTACAAAGGATATCACAAAACTAAGTATACCTTATACATCAACATCTGTTGCAGAAAATAAGGTTAAAAATTTCTATGACAAACTCAATAAGAACTTCATGGATAGAATGCCAGGCCTGGAGTCAAAAGACTCATCTTCATGAGTTCAAATCTAGCTCAGACACTTACTAGCTGTGTGACCCTGGGCAAGTCACTTAACCCAGTTCGCCTCAGTTTTCCATCTGGAAAATGATCTGGAAAAGGAAGTGGCAAACCACTAACAAAAAATATCTTTGCCAAAAAAAAAGCAACCCCAAATGGGGTCAAGAAGAGTTGGACATGACTGAAAAATGATTGAACTGAACACTTTAATACTCTGTTCTTTCAGGGTAAAAATAGGCAGGGGTAGAGGAGGGAAAATATGGCTAAGAATCAAGAAGTGAAAGAGACCAAAGTGGCAACAAAGTCTCATGTTTATGTATTATGAGCACTTTTTCTTTCTTTCTTTCTTTCTTTCTTCTTTCTTTCTTTCTTTCTTTCTTTCTTTCTTTCTTTCTTTCTTTTTTTTTTTGGTTTATTTGTTTTGTTTTGTTTTAGGCAATTGGAGTTAAGTGACTTGCTCAGGGTCACACAGCTAGTAAGTGTCAAGTGTTTGGTCTGAGGCAGGATTTGAACTCAGGTCCTCCTGACTTCAGAGCCTGTGCTCTATCCACTGCACCAACTAGCTGCCCCCACACTTTTTTTTTTGAAGAAGAGAGTCAGGAGCCACTGGACATAGCAAGCAGCAAATAACATCACCAAAAAAAAAAATGAAATCGACTATATCTTAATAGACAGGAGAGGACTGATGTGGAAGTTATCTCCAAATTATCTGTCTGCATACAATCAAACCATGACTTTTTAGTACAAAGACCAAAAGCAACACAAAATTAGAAGAATAAAAATAAGAAGATACAGTATGCAAATAAAACAACTCCAACCCAATCCATTTAAAGCAAGTACTGATGCACAAAAAAAATAGCAAATAAATAAAAAGAATAAACATCAACACAAGTTAACACCATTTCTTAAAGAAATTTAACCAGTGTACATAAATCCTCATACCACAGAGGCTCAGTGTCTATACTTCATCTCAATGAGTAAACCCTTGATCTCTTTACTTATCATAGACATATGGCAGCCAGTCAACCAATCAATTATTATTTATTAAGTTTCCACTATGTGACAGGTATGCTATGTTAAGCGTTAGGAATAAAAATAGAACTATTTGAAACAACCTTTATTATCAAGCTTATATTCTAATGGAGGCAGCAAGAAGTACATGTCTATATATAATAATAAACATACAGAGAATAAAACCAAAGTTACTAAATACAAGGTAATTTGAGGGGGGGGCACAAAGAGTTGGGAGGATCAGGAAAAGTTCTCTGTAGAAAGTGGTACTTGAGCTATGTCTCGAAGAAAGAAAGGGAGTCTGTGAGGCAAAGGAGAGGAGGTGAAGGTATTCCAGGCATGGAGATAGGAGATGGAATCTCTAGTGTAAAGAACGGAGAGAAATTGAATATGGCTGGATCAGAACATGGGAGGGGGAGTGATGTACAATGAGACTGGAAAGACTGGTTGACAGTGGGTTGTGAAGAGCTTCCAATAAACAGAGTAGTTTGGCCTCGATCCAAGAGGCAATAAGGAGCCACTTTAGTTTATTGAACCGAAGAGTAGCATGGTAGGATCTACACTTAAGGAGAGTTACTTTTTCAGCAGGATAGAGGATGGTCTAAACTGGGGAGAGGCTAGAAGCATGGAGACTAATCAGGAGGCCATAGCAATAATCTAGGCAAGAGGTAATAAGTGCCTGGACTAATAGCTGTGTGATGAGAAAGGGTCACATATAAAAAATGTTGTGGAGATAGAAATAGCAAGACTTGGCAAGTGATTGGATATGTGGGTTAAGAGTGAGGAGTCAAGGATAGCACCAACCTTACAAACCTGGGAAACCATAATGATGATAATTTTAAGAGAAATAAGAAAATTTGGGGGCAGCTAGGTGGCACAGTGGATAGAGCACTGGCTCTGAAGTCAGGAGGACCTGAGTTCGAATCTAGCCTCAGACCAAACACTTGACACTTCCAAACTATGTGACCCTGGGCAAGTCACTTAACCCCATTGCATAAAAAAAAATGTAAAAGCAAAGTATTTGAGGGAAAAGATAATGAATTCTGTTTGGGACGTAATTGAATTTTTTATGTTTCTAAAGTATCCAGTTAGAAACCTTGAAGTCGTTAGCATAGACATGAAAATTAAAACCATAAGAGATGATTAGGTCACATAGAGAAAGAGAGACAGACAGACTGACAGAGATAGAGATGGAAAAAGACAACAGAGAAAGTAAGTAGAGGAGAGAAGGGGGCCTAGGGCTGGGCAGAACACCCACAGTCAGAGGCTGTGATAGATGATGAACCAGAAAAGGAAACTGGGATGTGTTGTTTAAGATGTCTCTAGGGCATTCAGTTTGAAATGTCCAATAGGTAATTTGTGATGTAATACTGAAGAGATAGGGGCTGGATATATACATCCGGAAGTTATTTACATAAAGATGATAATTAAACCCATGGAAATTCAGTAGGTTACCAAGGTAGAGTGTAGAAAGAAGGAAGAAGAGAAGTAGACTTAAGACAGAATCTTGGGCAAAATCCCCAGTAAAGGGCATGATAATGAGTAATCAAAGGAAACTGGTTTGACAGGTAGGAGAGAGGTCAGAAGGAAGCTGTATTATAAAAATCCAGAAAGGAAAGAGTATACATGAGGAAAGGGGGATTGGCAATGTCAAATGTAGTAATGATTTTTATATGGATTGAGATCATCCAATTTGGGAAAGACCATCTAATTTGGAAATTAAAAGATCACTGGTCACTTTAGAGAGCTGTTACATTGAATGATGAGCCTGGAAACCATATTGCAAAGGGCTGAGTAGGAATGAGGAAAGGAAATAAAGGAAGCTCTGTAAACATTTTTTTCCAGGCTGTGAAAGTGAAGAGAGCTATAGAACTAATAACTTTAAGAGATAGTAGGGTCTAGTAAAGGTTTTGGGGCGTTTTTTTGGTTTGTTTGTTTTATTGTTGTTGTTTTTTAAGGATGGGGGAGACTTTGGTGTGTTTGAAGGCAGTAGGGAAGAAACCAGTATGTAGGCTCAAGTTGAAGATTTGAGAGAGGGTATGATTGATGCTGAGGTCTTCTGGACAAGAGGGGGATGATAGAGGGATTAGTTTGGGGTTTGTATTTTTGTTTCTGTATTTTTGGTGGAGGGATTAGTTTGGCAAAGAAAAGAGCCATCTCTTTATCAAGACTGGGGGAAAGGAGAACAGAGTGGAAGATTGTGTCAAGGAATTTTTAGATGAAGAAAATGGGAGGAATTCATGTTGAATAATTTTAATTTTTCTTCATAAAGTAAGAGGCTTTCTTTTCTTTTCCCCCTTTTCCTTCTTTTCCTTAGAAAAGAAGAGGGAGGGTTTAGAAGGCATGAGGGAGGAAGAAAATGTTGGGAAAAGCTTTTGTTCTGAGTAAGATAGGGAATCAATTAGGAAAGAATAAAAATTTGAATAACCTGACATTGAAATGTCTTCATTCATTACAGTTGTGAGATTTTTTCCAGCTGCATTCAGCAGCAAGTGACTAGAAGTGAAATAGATCAGCCAAAGGGACAAGGGGATCAGGAGAGCAGGAGAGCGTAGAATTGCAAGGGCTAACTGTTGTATTGAGAACAAAAAGGAAGGAAAGGGAAGTCAGAGCAAGGTAATGGTCTGAGAAAGTATAGAAGGTTAAAGGGATTGGAGGTTCCAATGAAGGCCAAGAGTGGATTTAGGAAGGGTGAGGCATAGGAAGAGATGAAATGATAGGAGGTTATGGTCGGATAGAGGACTGTCAGAGTTTCTAATTGAGGAAGCAGAAAAATTATAAGCAATCATGAGATCCAGTGTGTGACTGTCCCTATGTGGGCCTAAGGGGAAGTGCAGGAGTAGGTCATGAGACTTTAAGGAGATGGAAGATTTGGGAAGCTAGGGAATTTGAGATAGCATCAATATGGATATTGAAGTCTCCTGGTATAAATGCACAAATTCAGAAGCTGAGGAAAATGATAAGCCAGATATTTCACTACCTGAGAAAGGAGGAAGAATGATTAGTATACAACAGCTGTCACGACTGAGATCATGTAGAAGATGTTGATGCTATCAGCTTCAAAGGAGAGGTTGCTGAATGATAATCGTAAAGAGAAAATTTCTAGAAGTGGGAATTGGGGAGCAAGGAGTCTTCCAACAACACCTCCAGGACTGGTATATTGGGGTCCATGGATGAGGAGGGTGAGTGGGTAGAGAAGATGATCAGATATAGTGTCATCAAATCTGATTGAGGGATAGTTGATGGAAGGCATGTAAGAAAAAGAGGTCCATTATGAAGGGAAATTTATTCACTATGGAAAGGGAATTCCAAAGGACACAGTTGAAGGGGTAGACTAAATCGGAAGAGTACATGAAAGAGTTAAGATTGAGGAGGATGGGGATGAGAAAACAGGAGGTAGATGCTGGGGGTGGTTTTCTCTGGCCAATGATTGATTATTAGGGATAGGGAAAGAAACAGATGGTGGGCAGTGGCAGGTGAGAAATCAAGCTCACAGTCTCCAAAGGATGTCCTTGCTGGGCAAAGGACAAGGGTATAGGGCCTTAGTCCTTCTCTTATGCTTGTCCTTGAGAGGAGGGAAAATGTGGTGCTGGATCCTCTGGTCAGAAGCCAAGGACAATATTAGTTTATAATATAAGCTTGTTTGTAAAGTCTTACGAAGGAGGATGGTGGAAGAGATAATGAGTAATGTACTTTCATAAAAAACTGAGAAGTGACAGAGAGAAAACAATTTTACAGGAAGATTAGTGAGAAGTCTAGTTAAGCCACATCATCCTAAGAGTATTTAATGGAAGAAGAATAACAGATAAAAAAAGAAAAAAAATCTGCCCAAACTTTCATAACAAGCTGTTTTCTCTTTCAATAAGAGTGGAATGTCTACACTGGAATTCCAACATTGCTATCTCCAATATGCTACGTGAAAAAGTAGAAATGGCCAAAGGAAAACGAAGATGGAAGAGCAGCTGAAGTAGGATCTCTGCTAGAGCTGACACAATTCTGAGGGTGTGGGAAGATCACTTCTTAAAAAGAAACCAAATGTTTAGAGATAATCATAGGCATTATTACTATATTCAAAGCAATCAAGAAAATATCAATAACTAATGACCCATGTGTCTACTTTCCCATTTCTAAAAATATCTGAGTGAAGATAATCAACACCGAAGGCATCCTTGATAGAGGTATGAGAAGGAAAGAGAGGAGATGTAACAAACAAGATTCTTTAGCAGACTACATCTTTAAAGCCACATGACTGACTGAAAGCTGCAAATAATGGAAGGTTCTAGCATACTTATTGGTTTAATTATAAAGAAGCATTTTTTCATACTTTATTTTTTCCCCAATTACATGTAAAAACTATTTGTAACATTTTTTAAAAATTTTGAGCTTCAAATCCGTTTCCTCCCCTCCATTGAGAAAGCAAGCAATAAGAAAAGCATTTGTTTCAGCAGAGCAAAATGCTGTTTTAAGGGTGCTTCTCCAACAAGGTGTTTTTCATGCATACGCTAACATTAAATGAAATTACCTGAAATATACATATACACATATGTATATATATATATATATATGTATCTATATTTATCATATATACATAGGTACATCATTTATACATGTGTGTGTGTATATATATATATACATATATGTGTATATATATATATACACACACACATACATACACATATATCAATGAAGTTAACTGTGTTCAACCACTCTCTCATAGCTAATATCAAGTGAGTCACAAAACAAGGAGGTGTATGCTTGTGGAATGTATGCCACCATCTTGGAGGCTATGTAGCACATAGTCCCAAATGAAAGAGGGGTTTCTTATAGGTAGTAAAGTATTCCAGATCTTCCTATGTGCAGAAAACTTTGTTCAGATTGCATCAAACCCTGAAATATCGCATCCTAAATTCCATCCATAATCACTTACAAGATTTAGCCTAAGTATCTACATAGGAAAAACTAAATGAATGACAAATGCTTATTGTCCAGCCTATAACTTGCAGAGTTGTACTACAGATGAACAACAGACCGGGCCTAGAATTGAATTGGAGGAAGAGAATGGTATGGAAATCAGAAACAGAACTTTCAATAATCCTTAAGCCACACCCTGAAACAGTTTCATCTTTTTATCACTAATATACTAGTGATGTTGCATGTCTGAGAATTGTGGCTACAGTCTCTGAAGAATTAGTTATAGGTCTTGCAAAAGACAATGGAGAGGTGCTTGGCGGGGGAATGGGGAGTAGAGGAGTCATGTGAATGAAGTGTAGCAAGGCATAAAAATTGCTCACCAAAAGCAAGATAAAGGATATAATAATGTGCTTTATTAGGACTAGAAGGTATATGACCAAAAGAGGAATTGTTCCAGTCACGCAGCCAGGAGTGACAGATGGATTGCTTGTGAGCTCTACTGGTACCAGCACGATGTCAAGAAATCTGGAAGTTTCCCAGTACATCAGGTGAATTCTCTTCCTAGGGTTTACAAGAAAATATGGACAAGATCCCCATGGTATGAGAAGAGCTGTGATCTGCACCAGCGGAGGGAAGGTCCACATCAGTGGAGTCATAGAGCCATTGAAATATGTTAAATATATATTCTTCACTGAGCCAAGCATAGCTAGGGCATTGGCTTCAGTTCTGAGTGCTGCCTTTTAAGGGGAACATTGACAAACTGGGATATGTTCAGGGTGCAGTAATAAAGACTAACAATCATATCATATGAGAAATGGTTTAAGGAACTGGGAATATTTAACCAAAGTGATTTTCCTTAAGCCTAGATCTGGCCATGTCATTCCCCTACTCAATAAACTCCAATAACCTCCTGTTGCCTCTAGAATAAAATGTAAATTCTTCTGAGGGTAGGTATATAAATAGGTATATGACATCATTCTTGTTCTTAAGGGACTTACAATATGGGGACAGGTAGGTGACCTAGTAGATAGAGAGCTGAGCCTATAATCAGGGAGATCCATGCCTCAATTTCCTCACCTGTAAAATGGGGATAATATACATCCAGAGAAAGAACTGATGGAGTCTGAATGCAGATTGAAGTGTACTATTTTCACTTCCTTTGGTTTTTTTTCATGTTTTTCCCCCCTTTTATTCTGTGTCTTCTTTCACAACATGACTAATGTGGAAATGTTTTACATGATTGAACACGTATAACCTGCATCAGACTCTTGCCATCTTAGGGAGGGAGGGAGGAAAATGTAGAACTCAAAATCTTGCAAAAAATGAATACTGAAAATTGCTGTTGTATGTAACTGGAAAAGATAAAATACTATTAAAAAGATAGAAGAAAATTTAAAAATAAGATAAAATGGGTATAACAACAGCACCCATCTCCCAGGGTTTTGTGAGAATAAGATAACATTTGTTAAGGTTTAGTACAGTGCCTGGCATACGCCATTGCTCAGTCATTCAGTCACGTCCAGCTCTTCATGACTCCATGAACACAGCATGCCACAACTGTCCATGGGGTTTTCTTGGCAAAGATACAGGAGTGGTTCGCCGTTTGCTTCTTCAGTGGATTGAGGCAAACAGAAGTTAAGTGACTTGCCGAGGGTCACACAGCTAGTGAGCGTCTGAGGCCAGATTTAAACTCAGATCTCCCTGACTCCAGACCCAGTGCCCTATCCGCTGAGCCCCCTAGCTACCTCTATGTGCCCGGTGAGCAGTAGGCACTATATAAAGGTTAGCTATTATTACTATTGAACTTACAAAATTCTTTACAACTTGGCCCCAAACCATCTTCCCAGCCTCATTATAAATCACTCCCTTACCCAAATTTCCTTTCACAGTCCAGTCAAACTGGTTTCTCTTCGGGAAAAATAAAAACTAACCACAAAGCACTCCATCTTCCATCTCTGCACCTTTCCACAGACCATGCTCCACACATGGAGAAATGTTTGCCTCCTTCATAGATGCCCTTACTTCTTCGAGAAAATGCAGACACCTTCTACAAAAAGCTGCTCCTGGTCTTCCACAATTGTAGTTGTTGCTGCTCAGTGGTTTTCAGTTGTGTCTGACTCTTTCTGACCCCATTGGGGATTGTCTTGGCAAAGATGCTGGAGTGGTTTGCCATTTCCTTCTCCAGCTCATTGTACAGATAAGGAAACTGAGTCAAACAGGGTTAAGTGACTTACCCAGGGTCACACTGCTAGTAAGTGGCTGAGGTCAGATTTGAACTTAGGTCTTCCTGACTCCAGGCCTGGTGCTCTATCCACTGCACCATCTAGCTGCCCTTCCTATTTGATAGCTACCTTTAAATAGCTGAGGAGCTGTCATACGGTAAAGTAGTGAAATTAAACTGACTCTGCTTGACCCTAAAGGGAAAACTTGGGTCAGTGTGTGGAGGTTTCAGAAAACAGAAGTTCCCTACTATAAACACAGTAGACTAATCCTCTATAACGGCTAAGGACAAAAATTATAAAAGGAAACTTTATATACAACCCCGCCCCCCAGCACCTCACATAGTGCTCTCTGATCAACAGACACTTAATAATTATTTGTTTCATTTTTGTTAAATCCAATTGTAGGAGGGCAACTTAGGAGGCTATCAGTCTGGAGTCTAGAACTGAGTTAACAAAGGCCTGAACACGATGGCAGTGAGAATGGAGCAGGGACAAACTCAAGGGACAGATGTGAGAGACAAGAGATAATATGAGGGGCAGCTGGGTGGAGCAGTGGACAGAGCACCAGCCCTGGAGTCAGAAGGACCTGAGTTCAAATGCGGCCTCAGACACAGAACACTTACTAGCTGTGTGACCCTGGGCAAGTCACTTAACCCCATTGCCTAGCCAAAAAAAAAAAAAGAGAGAGAGATAATATGAACCTTCAAGATTTGACAGCTTTCTTCAATCTTATCCTGTTTCTTAATTCCTTAAGAGTGGAGTTTTTGAAACTTAATACCATATGTTCTGATTTTTGGTTTTTTTTTTTTAACCATGCTCTGCTCTCATCAGAAACGACTTTTATTGATATATTTTTAAGACCACCATTTAGTCATTCCTTTTCAATGAATTAAAGTGAGAGGTATCCTACTTTCCTGGCATCCTCCCCTTTTTAGCCCTTGATACTAGAAAACGAGACAAATAGACAGAGGTATACCACCAAATGTTTAACAATGGGCTCTCTGGGGGAAAAGTATACACATCACACACACACACACACACACACACACACACACACACACACACACACACTTCTTTTTTAATCATTTAAAACATTTCCTTATTTGTCATTTTGTACAAGAAGACTCAAATAAAAAAAAAGAATGAAAAAAGTGAAAAACAGCATGCTTCAGTCTGTATTCAGACAATATCAGTTCTTTCTCTGGGGATGAATAGCATTTTCCATCATGAGTCCTTTGGAATTGTCTTGGATCATTGCATTGCTGAGAATATCTACGTCATTCACAATTCTTCATTGTGCAATATTACTGTTACTGTGTACAATGTTCACCTGGTTCTGCTCACTTCACTCTGCATCAGCTCATGTAAGTCTTTCTAGGTTTTTTTGAAATCATACAGCTCATCATTTCTTATGGCACAATAGTATTCTATCACAATCATATACCACAACTTGTTCAGGCATTCCCCAATGGGTGGGCATCGCTTTAGTTTCCAATTCTTTGCCACCACAAAAAGAACTGTTATAAATATTTTTGTATGAATAGGTCCTTTCCCCTTTTTTTTTTTGCACATCACACAGTTTTAAGTTTAATCTGCATTAGAATGGTTTCTCTATTACTTTCTTCAGTCCAGACAGTCAACCAAAAAATAAATTAAGCCTTGTTTTGTAGGATTTGCCAATTTCTGAAAAATTAACAATTGGCTCACCAGTTCCAGCATATCACTCCCTATAGCTTAAGTACACTTTGTAAGAAGTCAAAGGCTATTGAGTCAAATTTATAAGAAGACAAGTCATTCCCCAACTGATAAATGGTCAGAGGCTATGAACAGGCAGTTTTCAGATGAAAAAAATTAAAGCTATCTATAGTCATGTGAAAAAATGCTCGAAATCACTATTGGTTAGAGAAAAGGCAAATTAAAACAACTCTGAGGTACCATCTCACACCTATCAGATTGGCTAATAAGACAGAGAAGAAAAATGATGAATGTTGGAGGGGATGTGGGAAAATTGGGACACTAATGCATTGTTAGTGGAGTTGTGAACTGACCCAACCTTTCTGGAGAGCAATTTGGAAATATGCCCCAAAGCATAGGAACTAAGCCCAAACTGCACATACCTTTGATCCAGCAATACAACTACTAGGTCTGTATCCCAAAGAGATTTTTTTAAAAAGAGGAATTTTTATATTTTACAGACTAACAGCAATATTGTACGATGATCAACTATGAATGACAACTATTCTTAGCAATACAATGATCCAGTACAATTCCAAGGAACTCATAATAAAAAATGCTATTCACCTCCAGAGAAAGAACTGATAAAGTCTGAATGCATATCAAAGCATACTACTATTTTTCACTTTATTTTATTTTAAAATTTTTTTCTTTCTTTTTTTTGGTTTGTGTTTTCTTTCACAACATGACTAATATGGAAATATGTTTTAAACATGTATAACCTATATCAAATTGCTTAGGGAGAGGAGAGAGGAGGGAGGGAAATAGAGAATTTGGAACTCAAAATTATAAAAAATGATGTTAAAATTATTTTTACAGGTAATTGGGTTTTTTAAATTTATTGATAAATTGGTAAAAATAAAATATTATTTTAAAAAAAGGAAGTTGAAGGCTTTTGGTAGCACATGACTTTGATTTCCAGTAAAATCTTTCCTGTCATTAAATGGAATGACTTTTTTTTTGTAAATTACTCTGAAATTTTATAGTAGTCTATACAGAATGTCATCATTCATACTGACAGATAGTATGATAGCTCATGTGTTAAATGTTTTCTTTAAGAGTGTACTTTCTGATCTAATATCTGACAGTAATGATTCAGGGGCCAGGGTTAGTTTGTTTGATTTTCCTAAAACATGAATCATTTAATGTTGCCTTCAGGGATGCTCAGTTAACTTCCTGAGCAAAAAAATTGAGTAGGAAACAAAGTCTGTGTCCTTCTGAGAGTTCTACTTCTGGTATTAATTCTTCATCCCTCCCACCCTTTCTGCACTGGGAGCCCATGAAAGCTTGTAAAACATGTTTTAACACCTTGCCAAGCAAATAGCACAAGCTTCACAGTGAATGCAGAAATCTCTTTCACTCCCTTATGGGTGAGAGTTCCAGTTTCTAAAAGATTTCTGTTTTGAGCATTCTAGCATTTTGTTGCCATCAGATTTGTACTTTGTTCTTTGACCCTGAGCTCCTCCCTTAGAATAACATACACTTTGGTAGGGGAAAAAATAATGCATTCTACTGATTCTAGTGAACCCTACTCTTGCTATTTTGCTGTCACTAACATTTGTTGACTTCTGTGCCGCTCACATAAGATGCGTATGTCTATGTAGGTAGACGGCTCTAGGGGAGGCATTGATAGATATCTCTGGAGTTATGCCCACTCCTCTCCAAGGGAGACTAAGATTCTTGCCCTGAAAGGAGAAGGAAAAAGAGCTGCAAGGCCGAAATCTCTTACCACCTCTGAAAGAGGGGCTACCAAGCCAAAATTATATTTATCTGCCTCCTAAATAATGTTGGTTTAGTATCATGATTGGTTTGGAACAAAAAGCATCTTTTTTTGGCCACTCAAGAGGTGAGGGAGGGTCTGAGATTTCATTTTCCTTCATCATTATCACCAATAAAAATTAACTGAGATTCCATTGTACTGGGAACAAAAAAAGAGGCATGAGACACCATACCTTCTCCTAAAGGGGCTTACAATCTGCTAAGGGAGAAAAGATATATAAAACTAATATGATCCATGACCCAGGAGCTCCCTCTCTCACAAGGGACTTTGCCTCTGAACTCACATAGACCAGGTTCAATCTGACGGAGGCATGACTTCAAGTTGGGCTTGACTTGTTGCCTTGCCCATAGGCTAACTATGGTCAAGAAGAAATGGTATTTGAACTGTATCATGAAAGTAGGTGATCAGCTAAGTAGAGCAGTGGATAGAGTGCCAGGCCTCAAGTGAGAAAGATTCATCTTCCTAAGTTGAAATCCAGCCTCAGACACTTACTAGCTGTGTGACCCTGAGCAAGTCACTTAACCCTGTTTGCCTCAGTTTCCTCATCTGTAAGGTGATCTGGAAAAGGAAATGGCAAACCACTCCAGTATCTTTGCCAAGAAAACCCCAAATGGGGTCACAAAGAGTCAGACACAACTGAACAACAGCAATGACACAAAGAGAAAGACTTGGAGAACGACAGTGTTAGACAAGGTAGGGGAGAAAGGAATAGAGGTAATATGTTTGGAGAACAATAAATTGACTAATTTGGCTGTGACAAAGGTCTCGTATAGGGTGCTAGTAAGAGATGATGTTTGGGGGCAGCTAGGCGACACAATGGATAGAGCACCGGCCCTGAAGTCAGGAGGACCTGAGTTCAAATCCGGCCTCAGACCAAACACTTGACACTAACTGGGCAAGTCACTTAACCCCAATTGCCTTAAAAAAAAAAAAGAAGAGAGAGAGATGACGTTTGAGGAGTAGATATGGATGAAATTGTGGGGAGCCTTGAATGTCAGTCTAAGGAATTGTTTGCTTAAGTTCTTCCTTGTTTTAACAGAGAGCCTTCACTACTTTTCCCCTTAACTACCTCTACCCACATGGAACTTAGACCATTCTTTCAGAGCACCACTTTTAGAGAAAGAAGAGATGCTAGCATTTTGGGGAAGTTCAATTTCTACATAATCTGGTTCAAATAGTAAATTGTCTTAATTAAATATAAACAGCATCACATTACAGGAAAAGCTTTGCCTTTGCTAATGGCCACACAATCACATCTTTATTACCTTCAATTAGTAGTGCATACACTTCTACCCATTTGTTAGTTGGTGACCCTATTTTAATTATGTTCTGATAAAGATAATTCCATCTCTTTCAATACTTAAGTACCAGTCACTGAATATAAAACCACTTGCTTACAATTTCATGAGCCTAACTGAAAATCCTGAAAATCGGTACTAGCCAAGAGCATGGAACAAGCGAAGCCAGATCAAAGAAGAAATCCATCAGAATGTTAACAGAATTCTACAATATTGAAAATGTTTTCATATCATGATAATTTCAATTTAACCTCTGCTAAATTTTATGTAACTGGGGAGGGGATGGGAGGAGGGGGGAGGAAGAGTGTTTAAAAGAAGGATCTTTATTAAGGCCTAATCTAAACTAGGAAAATATTTTGGAAGAGACAATAGCTCTCTGCAGTATTTGGTTTCCTTTTAACTACTCAACCCAATCATTCCTTTTCCTCTGGAGAATTTCAGGTCCTCATCACCTTTCAACTACATTATTACAATAGGCTTCTAATTAGTATCTCTACCTGAAGCCTCACCCCGCTCCAGTGCATTATTCCACTGCAGCTGGAATAATTATCCTTAAGTACAAGTCTGACCACGTGACTCCCCTTGTCGGTCCACACCAGCAGCTTCCTATTGGCTCTAGGATAAAATAAGAACTCCTCTGTTTAGCTTTTAAAGCCCTTCACAGCCTGGCCCTGGCCTATCTTTCCAGCCTCATGAGACATTGCATTCCCTACTTCACTCTGTGATTGAGCCAAACAGGCCTTCCTTCTGTTCTGTACACACTACGCTCCATCTCTCGCCTCTTTGCACTGCTCTGTCGCATGCATGAATTACTCTCCCTAGAGTCCATTTCTTCATTTAAGACACAGCCCAACCACCAACTTCTGCTTAAAGCCATTTCAGATCTAACCCACCTCCAAATGCTAGCGTCCTCTCTCCGGATCTACCATGTATTCCACTACTTTGTATCTATTTTTATTCATTCACTTTATATTTATATTATATATACTTCCTCCCTCTGCATCTGCTGCTCTGCCTGGTTTCAACTCCGTAGAACAAGATGGCCCCTCCCAGGACAAGCTCACCACTTTTGAACTCACCATCCTTCTGCTAACTCAGGCCTTGTTGACACCACCTCCCTCAGCCTCCTCTCCACTCTGATTAGAGGGCTAGTGGGTAGAGTACCAAATTCTTCCCAATGCTTCCCTTTATAGAGGTCAGGAGCTGTGCCCTCAGCTCCTCACTCCACTTTGTATCTGCTGCTCTGACTGGTTCCAACTCCACAGAACAAGATGCCCTGGGGTACCCCGTTCTCCTCCCCACCACCTTTCCTGCCTCCTCTTGTGAGTTGTCTCCCGCTTCAGACCTTTATTTTTATTAATTGTATCACCAACACTTAGCACACTGCCTGGCACATCATCTTGTCTCTTTATTGTTTCAGTCATGTCTGACTCTTCTCATGATCCCATTTGGGGTTTTCTTGGCCAATATACTGGAGTAGTTTTACAATTTCCTTCTCCAGCTCATTTTACAGATAAAAAAAAATTATAGATTGTTTTACAGGAAACTGAGGCAAACAGGGTTAGGTGATTTGCCCAGGGTCATGTAGCTGGTAAGTGTCTGAGGCTGGATTTGAACTCAGGATGATGAGTGTTTCCGACTCCAGGCACTACAATCTATCCACTCAGCTGCCGCCTAGCTGCCCCCCATCCTCCCCCCAACATCAGAGGTGATTAATAAATACCTGTTGATTGATCAGTTGTGTGACTGAACCCTAGAAGAAAAATCAGTCTAGGATTTTCACCAAAACTCAAATGTGAAGGCGAATTGTCCAGAGAGTTTGATGCCAGCGAACATGTATCAAAGGTGAAGCTGCTAATGCTCTCTTCTTCTCAAATGTTTTATTTTTATCCAGGAATAATCGTAGGTCTGCCCCCAGATATACTGGCATTCACTCTGAAACCCTATTTCTTTCAGAGGAAGTCCCTTTTTTGCCATCAATCAAGAGCTCAAAGCTGGAGGCATAAAGATATGTCTACCGGGGAGAATTTGTTTTTGAAAATTTCTAGTCGTTTTTTTTTCTGTTCAAGGTAAAGGATTTAATGAAATAGTGTAGTAAGAAGATTTGTCTTAATACGTATTTCCCACCTGCCCCTACAAACTTAGAGCACACTCACAAGCATACATATACATGCAGGAAGTGTAAGCAAGCATAAAACTTGTTCCTGAGGAGCTCCTGTGTTAGGAATAGTGTGTGTGGGCTGAAGAAAGAAGGGGGAGGGGCAATAGAACTCAAATATTGTGAGGCCCCCCATGTGTGCTGGTGATGCCCTGGCTATGCTCCTTTGCTGAATGTATTGGTCCACTGGGTTCACGTGGACTGCTCCTTGCTAGTCCAAAGATTGCTGGCCAAATACCGCCTAACCTTAATCTTTACCACCTTCAGTTTCTGGCTCTGATGGTGTCTTTGGCCAGGGTGTAGCTTTGCTCCTTTAGAAAGATCAGGGATTCTTACTCTAGGGCCAGCAGAAATCATCTCTAGTTCTGCTTCTTCAGAATCTTCTCTGTGAGACCCATCATTTCCCAAGTAGGAAAGTCTAAGCCCCAGAAGCCATGCTCTCTGAAGCAAGGAACACGGTCACTTGAGCAAGACGATGTCCTTAGGCTTATTGCTTTTTGCCTTTATTGCTTTTATTTTCCTTATTTTTAAAAATAATTTTTATTAATATATTTGTTTACAATCAAAGATGTCAAACTACTGGCCTACAAAACTCCCTTAATACTGCCTGAACCAGATTAAAATGTAATTGAGAAATGTTTAAAAAAATAAAAACACAATACAGCATAGATTATGTTAATTTGTGCTTTTCTAAGCAAGTGGCCTGCAGGGATCCTTTTTGACACCATTGGTTTTACATCATCAATGCTTCCCTTGTCCCCTTAAAATCATGAATAATACACTCTTAGGTTTGTATCTCAAAGGGGTAAGAAACAAAAAGGGAAAGGGCCCATATGTACAAAAATATTTATAGCAGCTTAGTGGCACTTAGTGTCTATAGACAAGGCTTCCCTTGCCCCCTTATAAAACACATCTGGTCAGAAAGGCAGAGTATGGGAACTCATGTGTTCTATATATCCACCAAGTCTAAGTGATCCCGACGTCATGTGGATAGGACCTTTTATAACCCAAGGTGACCAGAGAGCCATTGAAGAAAGCACAACTTGAGCCTTGCCTCATCCCTGGACCACTAAAGTTCTACCTTATATCCTTTTCCTAATTCATGGAGGCAGGAGAAGGGACAACAGGGAAACCTGGTATGTCTTACCCTTATCACATGATTATTTTATTTTGTCTAAAAATTTTCTTGTATCTGTTGATATAATTGTAAGTTTTGTTATTCTTGTTATTAACATGGTCTATTATATAGATAGTTCTTCTAAAATTTCTGAGACAAATCACCAACTAATCATAGTGTATGATGGCTAGATAATCAGTCAGACGATAAACATTTATTAAGTGCCTACTATGGGCTAGGCACTGTGCTAAGCACCGGGGATGCAAAAAGCAACAAAAGACAGTTCCTGCTCTCAAGGAGCTCACAATCAAATCTGGGAGACAATTCGCAGACAAATATGTACAAACAAACTATATACAGAATAAATAATTAAAAAGAAGGAAGTCACTAGAATTAAGAGGGATTGGGAAAGGCTTCCTGTAGAAGACGAGATTCCATTTATTTATTTATTTATTTTGGTGAGGCAATTGGGGTTCAGTGACTTGCCCAGGGTCACACAGCTGGTAAGTGTTATGTGTCTGAGGTCGCATTTGAACTCAGGTCCTCAGGGCCGGTGCTTTATCCACTGCACCACCTAGCTGCCCCAGAAGATGAGATTTTAGTTGGGATTTAAAGGAAGCTAAGAAAGCAGGTAAAGTTAAGGCAAGAGAGCATTCCTGGGATGGGCAACAGGAAGAGAAAACACCCAGAGCCTAAAGCTGGAGTCTCTTGTTTGTAGAACAGCCGTGAGGCCAGTATCACTGGATCAAAGACTATATAGTGAAGAGTAGTGTGTGTGTGATAAGACTGGAAAGCTAGGAAGGGGGTAGGTTATGAAGGGCTTTGAACTCTAAACACAGGATTTTGTATTTGATTCTAGAAATGATATCGAGCTACTGGAATTTATTAAGCAGAAGGGTGATATGGTCAGATCAGAGCTTTAGGACAATCACTTTAGTGGCTGAATAGAGGACGGATCAGAGCTGGGAGGGATTTGAAGCAAGCAGACCCACCAGCTAGTTATTGCAATAGAACAGGTGTGAGGTAATGAGGGCCTGCACCAGAGTAGTATCAGTGTCAGAGGAGAGAAGTGGGCATGCTCAAAAGCTGATGCAAAGGCGAAATTAACAGGCCTTGGCAGCAGATTGGGTATGGTGGATGGGAGATAATGAGGAGTTGAGGATGACCCCTAGGTTTTGAGCCTAAGGGACTGGAAGGATGGTATTGCACTCTACAGTAATAAGGAGTTTAAGAGGAGACCGAGGATTCAGGGAGAAAGATAATGAGTTCAGTTTGGACATAATGAGTTCATAATGAGGATATAATTAGGAAAGATAATGAGTTCAGTTTTGAGTTTAAGATATCTACTAGATATCCAGTTCAAGATCTTGAAAGCCAGTTGGAGATGTGAGATTGGAGGCTTAAAAAGAAGTTAAGGTAGAATAGGTAGATTTGAGAATCATAGGTATAGAGATGGTAATTAAATCCAAAGGAGTGAATGAGATAACCCAACGAGCTCATCATATAGTGTATAGAGAGAAGAGAAGAGGGTACAAGACAGAACCCTGTGAGTCACCTATGGTTAGAAAAGGTGTTCCAGATGAGGATCCAGTAAAAGAGATTGGCAAAGAGTGGTCTGATGGGTATGAGTAGGACCAGGGCAGAGTGGTGACCCAAAAACCTAGAGAGAAAAGAGTATCAAGGAGAAGAGGGTAATTGACAATGTCAAAGGCTACAGAGAAATCAAGGAGAATGAAAAATTTGGCAATTAAGAGATCATTGGTGATTTTAGAGAGATCAGTTTCAGTAAAATGAGGAGGTCAGAACCACATTATAAAGCATTAAGAAGCAATTGAGAGAAAAGAAAGTAGAGTCACCTATTATAAAAAGCATTCTCAAGGAGTTTAGTCACAAAGAGCAGAAAAGATATAAAACAATGGAAGGATGGAAGAGGGTTTTTTACGAATGAAGATATGGACATATTTGTAGGCAATCAGTAGATAGGGAAAAGATTGAAAATAAGTGATTGAGAGAGGACGACAGACTTGTCAATCTGTTGGAGGAGACAGGAATGGGATTGCTTGAGCAGGTAGAGAGGGGCTTGCCTTGATAAAGAGTAAGGCCACTTCTTCATGAAAGACAGGAGTGAAAGATGAGATAGTGGCAGAAGATATCTGATTAGTATGAGATAAGAAAGAGGGAGCTCTTGGTGAATGGCCTCAATTTTTTCAGCAAAGTATGAGGCAAAGTTCTCAGCTGAGAGGGTGGGGGAAAGTGAGCTATTGGAGATTTGAGAAGGTATCAAAAGGTTTGGAAGAGCCTTGTGAAGAATGGAATAGTGAGTTCATAAGGGAGATATAGGAGAATTGCCTAGAAGCAGTGAGGGCCCAGCTGAGGTTGTAATATAAATTTGCAGTGAATCCAATCAGAATGGTTGTGTGGTTTTTCTCCACTTTCACTCAGCAGCATGTGTCTAGGATCAAAGGTGGCAGACAATGGGAGTGATCCAATTGGTAGGACTCAATTGTCAATATGATAAGGAGTCCAGAAACTCTGGAAAAGAACATAGTATAGCGTTAAACTGGTTCACGATGGGGTGAAGAGGAAGAAGAGGAGAGAGTAGCTAGGACAGGGATGATGGCCTTGGAGAGAACTGAGGGTTCCCTCTGAGAGAGAACTAAGGATTTAAGGTATGAACAGTATGAACAAAGAATAGGATTATGTAAGGGAAGGAAGAAGGAGAGGTGGAAAACCAATAGATTACAGTGAGATAAGAGGATTTTGAAATTCTTGAACATGGAATTGGGTGATGGGTACATTTGTAGGTGATGACAAGATTAAGAGTATGCCCATCTTTGTGTGTGGCTAAGATGGGGTAGAGGAGTAGGTTATGGGAAGTGAGTAGGTTGGGGGGTGTGGTTTAGGGTGTTTGAGAAAGAGTCAATATGCCTACTGAAGTGGATATGAGGACAGAGAGTTGGGGAGGAGAGAAAAATTGTGAGCAATGTACTAAACTCGTTGAAAGGTGAGTGACTTGGAGGTCTGTAGGCAATAGGTACCAAGATTTTTCTTGGTAGCTATAGATTGCCTGAACCTCAAAGGATGAGGAAAGTAGGAGGGAAACCTGGAAGCGACAATGGGGAGCAAGGAGTATTCCAACTCCCCCCACCTCAAACAGTGAGCCAAGTGGAATGAATCAAGGTGTAGCTAATATGAAAAGGATGGCCAAGGAAACTGTATCATCAGAGTGGAGCCCGTTTCCAATAATAACTAGAAGATGGAAGGAGTAGGACAGGAAAAGACTTAGGATGAAGGGAAATTTGTTGCCTATGGAGCAGGCATTCCAGAAAGGGGTGAGTGGTATTGGTTGGAACTTTGGGGTAGGAGGGCTGAGGGGGGTGGAAATAAGGAAATGGTTGGTAGAGGATGGAAAATGAAGTTTGGATGATGGCCTATAGGTATTCATAATCAGGTATAAGGTATGATGGGTGTGAGAATGTTCATCATCTAATGGAAGGCACTAGTCTTCTCAAGGGAGCCTAGAGACAAGCACAGCATGAGACAGAAGGCATCAGGTTAGGTCAGAGGCCCATTTCAATACATTTTACTGCAGATTAGGCAGGAAACTGCTCAGCAGGAAATAACAACAATAACAATAACTAACACTTGCATATCACCCACTATGTGACAAGCACTGTGCTAAATATTTAACAATGATTATCTTATTTTATTCTCAAAACAACCTGGGGGTGAGGCATGGGCAGGGAGGTTAAGTGACTTGCTCAGGATCACACAGCTAGTAAATGTCTGAGGCCAGTTTTGAACTCAGGACTTCTTAACTCCAGGCCTGGCCCTCTATCCACTGAGCTACACAGCTGCTCCAGCTGAAGGCTGGAGATTAGGCAGGAAACTTGCTCAACAGGAGACTGAAATTAAACTTGCACAGGAGGAGATGGGAAGTCTCACTTCTCCCCGACTTTCCTCTTCCTCTTCTCTCCAGGAACAGGACCAATAAGAGATGTAAGGCCTGAGGTCAAAGGGAAGGTTGCTCCTCTTTGCTGCCCCCATTCCAGTTGGGAGATCCAGTTGGCCTCAGGAGGTAGAAGTTGTCTTGTGTTGGTACAGATGGAAGTCATTCCACAGGCCTCCAACAGTCTCCCCTCAGGAAACAGGCTCACTACAGGATGGGGATAAGATCAGAGGAAGAATAGATAGAGAGACAGAGAGATAGAATGAGCCTTTATTGAGCATTCACTATGTGCCAGGCACTGTACTAAGAACTTGGGATACAAATACAAGAAAGGAAGACAATCCCTATATGATAAAGGAAATAGGGAGGGGAAAAGAGAGGGTTTCAAGAGGGAGTCAAAAGTGAAGGTAGGGTACAGAATAGCCATAAGCAAAACAAATTAAGCAAAGCTGATTAAGGGCAGCAGGAAGGTATTTGGGTCTGGAATCTGGCTGTTCTGAACAAGATTAACTCCTAAAGCTTAGAAGAAAAAAGAAAGGGGTAGAGGGAGAAATGAAATCAAGACTAATTATTAGGTGTGCAAGAGAAGAAATAACTTGATGGTAAGAAAAAGAAATTTAGCAATCAAGTGCACTAAATAAGGTGAAGTCACCATAAAACAGGAGGGTAACAATAAATTAGGGGAAAAAAGATTCAGAAAAGATTCCATTAGAGTAGAATTCATTAAACTTCAGTTGAATTTTTTTGAAAAAGCAGTAGGGGAAATCATGTCAGGTAAGCTGATTGTAAAAATAGATATGGTTGAGAGATAAGCAGAGACATAAGACATTATGTTCTAAATTCCCATAGACAAAGAAACAATATCACTGATGAATATATTTGCACTAAATGGACTGGCATTCAAATACTTAAAGTAAAAGCTAACCAAATTTCATGGATCTAGAACTACCATTTTCTGTTTTATCTTTTCCTGGTTTGAATAGTAGAACAATAATTGTAGGAAATTCAATGTAACTCTTTCAGATCAAACAGAATCAAACAAAGACAAACATAAAAGGAAAATATATCAATTGAATAGAAAAAGAACGTTGGATTTGTTGTTACAATGTGGAGTTAAATCCTATTCCTCCAGATGTGTGACCTTGGGCAAACTACTTAGTTTCTCTGAACATTAGGGAAAGTAAGGGAAAGGGAATAAGCATTTATATAGCAGCTACTTCGTACTAGGGCACTATGCTAGGCACTTTACAAATATTATCTCACTCTACAAATATTATCTTATTTGATCCTCACAACAATCCAGGGAGATAAGTACTGTTATTATTCTCATTTTGCAGTTGAGAAAAATGACACAAATTGAGGTTTATTGGCTTGTCCAGGTCACACAGCTAAAAATTATCTGAGGATGGATTTTAGCTCAGATCTTCCTGACTCCAAGCCCAGGACTCTATCCACCGTACCATCTGCCTGCCTCAACATTAGTCCACAGAACTTTTGGACATCAGTTCTCTCAAATCAGAAAATCTCACAAGATGACCCCTGAAGTCCCTGTTAGTTCTGATCTGTGGTCCTTTGAGAAAGGAAAAGGACAAACCTTTGGCAATCAATTGGGAATCTTAAGGAATGTACATTTTTTGCTGAATTGCTTGGTAATTCAAAGGAGGTAGGGATCAATCAGGTTGATGTTAGGCTATAGCAGGCTGTGGAGGGAAGGTCATGTAGGTCCAATCTATCAAACCTCTGGATGTGATCTAGGAGTGGCCAAGTAGTCTGGATGACTGGGAGGTAGAAGGACCTGAAAGGGTCGGGTGGCCCAAGCAAACACCAGAGATCTGGGCCATGTGGGAAAGTTCAGGACTTTTAGGGGTCCATTATTGGCACCCCATCAACTCCATCCTCAGTATTTGCAACATCTTTCTCACAACTCAATCATGAAAAAGGCAAGGGAGGAGGGAACTCACTCAGGCTAGCATCTGTCAGTCCAGGTCCAATGTTGGGAGGAAATAGAGTATTCCTAGGTTATTCAACAATTAACAAAAGGAGGTTTACTTAGCCCTAACATAACAAGGATATGCAACAGGGATATAGTGGTTCTTAGCTTTTATAGTTGTGGCTTCCCTCATTTCCATCTGGAAATGCATCTGGTCAGCATGGCAGGTCGTGGTGATCAGACATCCACCAAATTAGAGGGGACACTGACCCCACTTGAGTTAAACCTTTTAAGTCCTTCAGTGACCAGGAAGCCACATTGACAGGGACAGAGGATACCAGGAAGCTGTATCAAGCCAGGAAAGACCCAGCCTTGCCCCACCCCTGGGTCAGTCAAGTCCTGGCTTTGTCATTTTTTAGTTAAAATATAGCCTAACCCATGCTGTGGGGATGAGGCATAAGGAAGTAAGAAGTTAACCAAGATAACCCTGGTAGATGCTGGTTCAATCACAGTGATAATCCTATATCTCACATCAACCATTGGACTCCCTTATAGAAAATCCTTGAAGCCTTGCTTAACATCTGGAAAAGTTTGTTCACCTTCCTTCAATTTAAATATTTGTATTATTTTTATAAACTGCATTAACCACAGGCTTTGCAGTCTGAATATACTAAGTGGAAATGAAATTTCCAATTAGTGGGGGAACGAACCCAGAAAACAAGGAAAGCTCCAACACTGACATGTTTTGCCAGACTACTATCTCTGTTTGGGTGCTCAGGGCTAAAAGAGATAGAGAGAATTACATATCCTTTGATAGTACTGCTCAGAACAGAGAAAAAGGATTTCTAATGGGAAACTCATGTAAGCAACGAGTCAATCATAGGCCGAAGGGGGCAAATTGAAGTGGTTGAACAACCCACTCACTACATTGCATTGCTACATGAGTATTTATTTATTCTGACTAATACTAACTTCTGATTGGCATTGGTCACCTATGTGATCATTTAATTCCTGTTCAACTACCATGGGAAAAATCTCCCAAAGAGCTACAAAAGACGTGATTCTATCTTTCCATTCTTGGTCTCTAGTTAAAACACACACACACACACACACACACACACACACACACACACACAAATATGTGTTAGTGGGGAAGGCACTAAAATAGAATTGCCATCTTGATAGTCCTGAAATGGTACAAATGTAGAGGACTTTTCAATCCCTACAGGCTACATAAAACCATTCAAGTTCAAGCTTAGTCTCTCTTTGAGCGCTACTCAAACTTCATTGTTCAGGAAGAATATACTGCCATTATCACTGCTGGGAAGAATCAATGCTATTAAAATAACATTTTTTTCTGAAAAATATATCCCCTAAAGTTGGCTATTCCACCCGCCTATAGAACAAATCAACAGTTATACAAATTGGTGGTTAAAGTCATGTCACAAAAAGTAGCAAGGAGAGGGCTGAAGAAAAGGTACCAACCTAGGTTTTGAGGTTTTGTATTTCATGCTTTTTGAAATACAGCTTTAAAAGTTGCCTTGTAGAACACTCCAAAGACTCATAAAGGCATATATTGGATCAAAAGTTGTCTACCTTTTCATCACAGGTACAGTTGACTAATAACCAACTTAACAATTCATTAAGTGCTCTAACAATATTTTATTACAAGTTACAGAAAAGACAGCTAATTTTTATTTAAGTTAAGTAGTCACACATTGTGGTACAGTTGGACAATGACTCAGGCCTGTCATCTTGCCAAGTGCACCCTCTCCTTCCCATGTTAATCAATTACCTATGTTCTCTAGATCATGGAAAATTATTCAGGCTCAGGCTCTCCTGCTAGGCAAGGTCTACCATGTCATCAGGGAAATCATACCTCTGCTGCCATTTCATATTCACACCATTCATTATCCCGGCAGTTGCCTAAAGGAGAAAATGCGCAAAACCAATAATCATGGATCAATGCTGAAAATCAATGGGAAGTACAGCAGCACTTAGAGAAGATCAGGTACCCTGAATAATATATGAAGAGAAAGACCAACGCTAATTGGTACAATTCCACCCTGGCTGCTTAGGGCAGGAGTTAACACCTATGTCCAGTTAGCTATATAAATATTAGAGGAGAGAAAAGCTAACAGCAGGAAAAACAATTAGTATGCTGTTCCAATAGTCCAAGATAGGTTAGGTTATGAAGGACCTGAATTGTACTGGTGATTATGTTAATAGAGAGCAAGAGATTCATGTGAGAGATGTCATAGAGGTATAACAACAGAACTTAGGAAATGATTTGATGTGAGAGTTGAAAGAGTAAGAAGAATAAAAAATTACCAATGTTTTGTGCTTTTGTGACTTGTGGTATTGTTGTCTTCATTTGGGGATTTTTTTTGTTGCTGTTTTTGTTTGTTGTTGTGTCTGACTCTTCATGACCCCTTTTGGGGTTTTCTTGACAAAGATACTGGAGTGATTTGACATTTCTTTCTCCAG
The DNA here is from genome assembly GCF_003287225.1 of Phascolarctos cinereus. NCBI lineage: Eukaryota > Metazoa > Chordata > Mammalia > Diprotodontia > Phascolarctidae > Phascolarctos > Phascolarctos cinereus. The sequence goes on along the minus strand of NW_027556098.1, from coordinate 56,956,549 downwards.
CTCATTTTACCAATGAAGAAACTGAGGCTAATAGAGTTGAGTGACTTGTAGCTAGTATCTTAGGCCAGACTAGAACTCACAAAGATGAGTTTTCCTGACTCCAGACCCAGCACACTATCTACTTTGCCACCTGGCTGCCCCTCATTTGGGGATGGTGGTGCTGTAAAAAGAAACAGGGAGCCTGTGATAAGCAGCAGGTTTAAGAACAAAAAAGATGAGTTAATTTTGGACATGTTGAGTTTGAGGTACTGGTGAAGCATCAAAGTGGAGAAATCCAACATGCAGTTAGATATGAGACTGGAACTAAAGGAAAAGATTGAAGGTGAATATATAGATTTGGAAGTCATCTATCACTGAAGTGGAAGAGATAACAACAAGAAAGCACAGAAAGAGAAAAAAAGGGATCAGGACAGAGCCTTAATAGACACATCAGTTCATAGATTCATAAATCTAGAGCTGGCAGGGACTTTAGAGACCATTTTGTCCAATACCTTCGTTTTATACATGAGGAAACTGAGGCCTAGGGAGATGCTGTCTAAATTTTATAACTTTCTCACCATTTAACACAACTCTCTGCATATATTAGATAGTTAATAAATGTTTGTTGTTACAGAGAACCAAATGTTGAAAGTCAAACGACACAGTGAGAGGGAAGCTAGAATCTAAGATTTGTTGCTTTTATGAAAGCATCTGAGTATTTATAATGGGGAGATAGATACACAATAACCCTAATGTTTTCCTAAGATCATTGGTGTAGAATTGGAAGACAAATTAAAGGTTATCTAGCCCAATACTCTCTTCTTACAGATGAGGAAACTGAGATCAAGAGAAGTAAAGTATCTTGGCCAATGTCACAAATGTGACCAGCTATAGAGCTAGGTTTCAAACCCAAGTCCTCTGACCCTATACTCAGGAATCTTACTTCTGTCCTATATATCACTTCTCAGTATCAAGGAAGAGTATTAAATACTATAAAATACAAACAAAAGAAGGATTTCCTACTGATGGAAAGTCTCTCCAAAATGTCAAATTCACAGATGACATTGGACTAATTACCTTAAGCACTCGAACTCTAAAAAGTCTCAGGGAGATCCAAAGTGGTGTGAAAGAGATTAGATGAACCATTCTCTATGCAAAAATAGAGTGGACAAAAATATGTATTGTCCAGAAAATAGACAATGGCAACCTGTCAAATTAATCCATATAATACACATATAAGCACATGTGTATTACATGGATTAACTTCATACACATACACACATACACTTGACACAACAAATTGGGTACAGGATTGAATAGAATAGGACATCAAGTTGGATTGCATTTGGAAAATGCTAAGGGCTTACAATGATTCCAAACTGATGTCTACCACTAAAGCCAAGGGCTTACAATGATTCCAAACTGATGTCTACCACTAAAGCTAATCTCTTTAACCCAAAAATTCCCTTCATGGTGCTATATGACTGTAAATCATGGAACTCCAAGAGGAGAAATAGTATAAACGATGTTATCAAGGATGTGGAAGAGTAGAGAAAGATGGTGGACAAGTTAGTAAGAGCGAAATACAACAGATGGACAACCAAGGGGGTGCCTTGTTATCAACTAAACATATTTTTAAAGGCCTCCAGCATGTTAAATAGAACATTTATTAAAAATAAATTTTTTTTCCTATGGAAAGCATGGTCCAAAGATCACATAGAATGAGAAAGTATGAAAGAGCTATGTTCAGCCCTTTCAGTGGAAAGAAAGTACCTTTCCAATAAAAATCATAGATGCAAAGTAGCCAAATCTAAACAGCTTTTTGTCAAGTAGTGAAATGGAATAATAAATAAATCTGACCTTTCTGGGCTCTGCTGCAATCTGAGTAAGAATCATCCTGTACTTCTAGAATAAGAGGAGAATTAGGCAGGGAAATAGTTGCTGGCAGAGGTCACTCCACTTACACCCCACTGAATGGTGCAATTAGTGCCATATACAGTAGCTACATATAATATCTTGATCTTGCAAATGACACTAATTCCCACATTAGTGTGTGGTGAACTGGAAAGGGCACTAGTGGGTCTTAAGAGTCAAAAAAAAGTGGGTTCAAATTCAAGGTCTGACACTGATTAGCTATAGTATTTGGCAAGTTATTTAATTTCTATGAACATAAGTTTTCTCATTTAAAAAAAGAATATTCATAGTATTTACTTTGCAAGAGTTTTTTTGTGTTTTTTTTAGGAAGACTCTTGATAAACCTTAAAATGTTATATAAATCTGAGTTATTAGTAGCAGCCACATTTAAGGAGAAGCAGGGGGCAGCTAGGTGGCACAGTGGATAGAATTCTGGCCTTGGAGTCAGGAGGACCTGAGTTCAAATGTGACCTTAGACAATGACACTTACTAGTTGTGTGACCCTGGGCAAGTCACCAAAAAAAAAGAGAGAGAGAGAAGCAGGAATCTAAGCCTTTATTTCTAGCTCTTATTTATCTTCTCCTCAGACCAAGATGAAGGCCTTCCCTTTAAGGAAACATTTGAATTCATTCTTAACATAAAAGTTAGTAGCTTTATGATATCAGCTTTTATGTTTTAGGAACTGGTCAAAGACCAGTAATTCCTTTACAATTTTATTCTCCAACTTTCACTTCCTGAGTGTAGGTTTCTCCCTTGTCTATGTCCTGGGCCCTCTTATCTTCTATTTTTTTTAAACTCTTGCTTGGGGAATTAATCCTTTCCCACAGCAAATGATTTTCCAACCTACATATCCAGCCCCATTCTCTTCCTGGAGCTTCATTCTTATCTCTCTTTTTAATTTTTTAAATTCTGAATTCAATAAGCACCAAATAAAAAATGTATTTCTACATACATGGTTGAACAGAAAAAGAGGATTGTACATGAAACTGTGAAACTACCTGGTACATAATAGGGAATAAGGGAATTAGTATTTAAGTGTTTACTTCAAGTATACCAGGCACTATGCAAAGTGCTTTAACAAATATTATCTCATTTAAGCTTTACAACAACTCTGGGAGATAAGTGGTGTTATCTACATTTTAAAGTTGAGAAAACCTTCCGGGAGCCAAGATGGCGGAGTGTAAAGGTAGTTGCTGTCACTCTCCCCTATCAACCTCTGCAAATCCAGAAAATATCAGCCCAGGAAAAAAAAATTACCCTGGAACACCTGAACTAGAAGAAAGACAAGGAGCAGCAGTGCAGTAGCCCAGCAAACCGGTCTCCCAGTGCCTCAGCAAAAACAAGGGGCCCCAGGCAGATAAGTACCCTGGGGCATTCATCTGAAAGGAGGTGAAGAAAACAACCTAAAGGCTTCCTAAAGCCCGGTCTTGCTGATTCCAACCCAACACCAGGTGAGCTGTAGGAAGCCTCCAATTGTGAAGAAATCCTGAAGCCCAGGTGGTAGAGCAGGCAAACACCAACACCTGGATCTCCGAGTGCCTCAGTGAGGGCTGGGAACCGTGGAAACCAGCTCAGAAAACCACCAGGAGCCTTGGCACTCCACTGCAAAGGAATCTCCCACTGCATTAGCAGAACCGAGGGAGACAACACTGCAGGGGGCCCCAGGCAGATAAACATCCTGCAGCACCATCTAAAAGGAGCTGAAGAAAGCTAAAGGAAAGGAAAAGCAGGCAACCTAGAATTGCCTGAAAGTTCCAGCCTTGCTGATTCCAGCCCAACACAAGGTAAGCTGCCAGAAACCTACAGCTCCAATCCCAGCATAAGAGGCCCCAGAACGCAAAGCCAGTGACCAAGACCTAGGCTCCCAACACAAGAAGCTTGGGTCAGTACCCTCTGTTCCCCAGCAGGAGAGCTCAATCTCTTTAAAGGCCAGGGAATAAGAAACACCATGAGTAAAAAGAAACGTACCATAGATTCATATTATGAGAAGAGTGAAGATCAAGACAGAAATTCTGAAGAGGACAACATTGTCAACAAACCCACATCTGCAACAACAAAAGGGAATATGAACTGGTCTGAAGCCCAAAAAGCCTTCTTAGAAGAGCTCAAGAAGGATTTTAATAGTCAAATGAGAGAGGTAAAGAGTCCTTCAAAAATACAATTGGCCAGTTGGAAAAAAAATACACTGAAGAAAACAAGTCCCTAAAAAACACAATTGGCCAATTGAAGAAGGAAGGACAAAAACTAACAGAAGAGTACACTGAAAAAAACAAGTCCCTAAAAAACACAATTGGCCAGTTGAAGAAGGAAGTACAAAATCTAACAGAAGAGTATGCTGAAGGAAACAAGTCCCTAAAAACACAATTGGCCAGTTGAAGAAGGAAGTACAAAAACTAACAGAAGAAAACAATCTGTTAAAAACTAGAATTGGACAAATGGAAACTAATGTCTCTATGAGAGAGCAAGAATCAGTCAAACAGAAACAAAAAAATGAAAAAATCGATGAAAATGTAAAATACCTCATCAGTAAAACAACCGACCTGGAAAATAGACTCAGGAGAGACAATTTAAAAATTATTGGACTACCTGAAAATCATGATGAAAAAAAGAGCCTGGACAGTATCTTTCAGGAAATCATAAAGGAAAACTGCCCAGAAGTCCTAGAACCAGAAGGGAAAATAACCATAGAAAGAATCCACCCATCACCACCTGAAAGAGATCCCAAATTGACAACGCCAAGAAATATAATAGCAAAATTCCAAAATTACCAGATGAAAGAGAAGGTGCTGCAAGCAGCCAGAAAGAAAGAATTTAAATATCATGGAACCACAGTCAGGATTACACAGGACCTTGCAGCTTCTACATTAAAAGACCGCAGGGCATGGAACATGATATTCCAAAGGCAAAGGAGCTTGGAATGCAGCCAAGGATCAATTACCCAGCAAAAATGAGCATCATTTTTCAAGGAGGAGGTGGATATTCAACGAAATAGGAGACTTCCAAACTTTCCTGATAAAAAGACCAGAGCTCAACAAAAAATTTGATCTTCAAGTACAGGACTCAAGAAGGACTTAAAAAGGTAAATGGGACAGAAGGATACAATATGTTGTTAATAAGGGGGGGGGCTGTTTAAACCCCTACAAGGGAATATGAGACTTGCAACCCTTGAGAACTGTATTGTTATTACACCTTGTTAAAGGAGTATACATAAAGAGGGTGGATATTAGTTGACTTTGATGTAATGATAAAAAAAAATCTAATCAAGTTTAAATGGATCCAAATAAGTGGATCAATCTAATCTTAGAAAAGGTACTGAGAAAGGAGGAGGCAGACAAGGGTAAATTACATTACAGGAAAAGACACAAAATCCTATTACAGCAGAGGGAAAGGGGGGGGAGCATTGTTTGAACCTTACTCTCATCAGATTAGGCTCAAGAAGGGCATAATATAATCAGTTAGGTATAGAAATCTAACTTGCCCTATAGGCAGTAGGAGGGAAAAGGGGAAAGAAAAGGGAGGGGGAAAGAAAAGGGGGGGGAAAGAAGGGAGGGAAGCAGCAGTAAGACTAAAGGGGAAGAAAAGGGAAAGGGATAATAAAAGGGGGAAGGGACTGAAGGAGGCAGTGGTCAAAAGCAAAACACTAGTGAAGGGGAGAAAGGAAAAAGGAGAAAGAAAAGCATAAATGGGGGGAAAAGGATGGAGAAAAAGACACAGATAGTAATCATAACTGTGAATGTGAATGGGATGAACTCTCCCATAAAACAAAACGGATTGCAGAATGGATTAAAAACCATAATCCTACAATATGTTGTTTACAGGAAACACATTTGAAAAAGAGTGACACATACAGGGTAAAGGTAAAAGGCTGGAGCAGAATATATTATGCGTCAGCTGAAGTAAAAAAAGCAGGGGTAGCAATCCTGATCTCAGACAAAGCAAAAGCAAAAATAGATCTAATCAAAAGAGATAAGGAAGGAAACTACATCCTGCTAAAAGGCACCATAGACAATGAAGTAATATCATTACTAAATATATATGCACCAAATGGTATAGCATCCAAATTCTTACAGAAGTTCAGGGAGTTACAGGAAGAAATAGACAGCAAAACTATACTAGTGGGGGACCTGAACCTCCCCCTCTCGGCACTAGATAAGTCTAACCACAAAATAAACAAGAAAGAAGTTAAGGAGGTGAATAGAACATTAGAAAAGTTAGGTATGATAGACCTCTGGAGAAAACTGAATGGGGATAGAAAGGAATATACTTTTTTCTCGTCAGTACATGGCACATACACAAAAATTGACCATGTACTAGGGCATAAAAACCTCACAATCCAATGCAGAAAGGCAGAAATATTAAATGCATCCTTTTCAGATCATGATGCAATAAAAATTATATGTAATAAAGGGCCATGGAAAGATAGACTAAAAAATAATTGGAAACTAAATAATCTAATCCTAAAAAATGATTGGGTCAAACAACAAATCATAGAAACAATCAATAATTTCATTCAAGAGAATGACAATAATGAGACAACATACCAAAACCTATGGGATGCAGCAAAAGCAGTTCTTAGGGGAAGTTTTATATCTCTAAATGCTTACATAAATAAAATAGAAAAAGAGGAGATTAATGAATTGGGCATACAACTAAAAAAACTAGAAAAAGAACAAATTAAAAATCCTCAACTAAACACCAAATTAGAAATATTGAAAACCAAAGGAAAAATTAATAAAATTGAAATTAAGAAAACTATTGAACTAATAAATAAAACTAAGAGCTGGTTTTATGAAAAAATCAATAAAATAGATAAGCCTTTGGTTAATTTAATTAAAAAAAAGAAAGAAGAAAACCAAATTACTAGTATCAAGAATGAAGGGCGAAGCTACCACCAAGGAAGAGGAAATTAAAACAATAATTAGAATTATTTTGCCCAACTATATGCCAACAAATTTGACAATCTTAGTGAAATGGATACATATTTACAAAAATATAAATTGCCCAGATTAACCGAAGAGGAAGTAAAATACTTAAATAACCCCATCTCAGAAAAAGAAATTGAACAAGCCATTGATGAACTCCCTAGGAAAAAATCTCCAGGGCCAGATGGATTTACATGCGAATTCTATCAAACATTTAAAGAACAATTAATTCCAATACTATATAGACTATTTGGGAAAATAGGTGAAGAAGGAGTCTTACCAAATTCTTTCTATGATACAAATATGGTGTTGATACCTAAACCAGGAAGAGTCAAAATAGAGAAAGAAAATTATAGACCAATTTCTCTAAAAAAATTTTTAAAAATTGAATAAGAGTAGTAGAGGAAAAACTGAGAAAAGAAATGAGAGTGATACAAGAAAACTGCAGAAAGACAATTTACACCCTATTCTTGAGAATAGAAAATAAACTTTCTGCTCCTACCTTGAGATACCTCTGAGTGTTTTTTAATTTGAGTTGCATCCCACACAGTAGTGAAGGGCTTGGAATATGACATTCTGGAAGCAAAGGAACTATGATTGCAACCGAGAACAAAGCCAGCAAAATGGAGTGGAATCCTTCAGGGGAAAATGGACATCTAATGAGAGGACTTTCAAGCATTCCTGATGAAAATACCACAACTGAATAGAAAATTTGACTTTCAGATGTAAAATGTAAGAGAAGCATAAAAATAGCAAACATGAAAGGGAAATCTTAAGAGACATTGCCATATGGGAAGATGATACCCGTGACTCTTTAGAACTTTCTAGGGCAGGTAGAAGGAGTCTACATAGCCAGAGGTCACAGGTATGAGTTCACTATGTTGGGATGATCTCAAGAAGGATGGATAGATGAGAAAGGGGGATGGGCTGTGAGAAGGAGAAAGAGAGAAAGAATGGGGAAAATTATCTCAAATAAAAGAGGTGCTCAAGGACGAACTTTTACAATAGAGGGAAAAATAAGGGCCAGGAGGTGAGAGGCAATGAGCAATGCTTGATCGTCACTCTCATTTGAACTGGTTCAAAGGGGGAAGAATACACACACACACACACACACACACACACACACACACACACACAGAGTTGGGTATAGAATTTGCTCTTACCCAGGGAAATAGGACAGAAAGGGGATAAAACAAAGGGAGGTGCTAAATAGGAGGGCAGATAAAGGAAAGCAGTGGTTAGAAGCAAAATAGACATTTGAGGAGGACAGGATAAAATAAGAGAAAGATAAATAGAAGAAAAAGGAATAGAAAAAAATACACAGTAAGTAATAATTGTGAATGTGAATGAGATGAACTCCCTCATAAAATGGAAGCAGAAAACAGAATGGATTAGAAACCAGAATCCAACAATTTGTTGTTCCCAAGAAACACACAGAGTTAAAATAAGGTGCTAGAGCAGAATCTATTAGGCTTCAGCTGGAGTGAAAAAAGCAGGAGTAGTAATCAGGATCTCAAAAGAGCAAAGACAAAAGGAGAAATAATTAAGAGATAATCAGTAAAATTACATTTTGCTAAAAGTAATCATGGACAATGAAATTATATCAATACTAAAGATAAACACTCTAAATGGCAGAGTACCCGAATCCTTAAAGGAAACATTAAATGAATAATAGGAGTAAATACACAGCAAAACTTTCCTAGCAGGAAAACCTCAATTTTCTCCCATAAAAAAAAATAAGAAGTCAAGAAGATGAATAGAATCTTAGGAAAGTTAGGTGTAATAGACCTCTGGAGAAAATTGAATAGACATAAAAAGGAGTAGACTTTTTTCTCAGCTGCATATGGCACCTTTTAAAAAAAAAAAAGGCCACATATTACAGCATAAAAACCTCACAACCAAATACAGAAAAGCAGAAATATTAAATGCACCCATTTCAGACCATAATGTAATAAAAATTATATATAATAAAGGTCTTTATAAGCAGAGATTAAAAATTAATTAGAAATGAAATGAGTTAGTACTAAAGAGTGAGTGGGTTAAAGAGACAGTTGTAGAAACAATCAATAATTTCATTAGAGAGAATAAAAACAAAGCAACATAACAAAATTTGTGGGATGTAGCCAAAGCAGTAATTAGGGGAAAATTTGTATCTCTAAATGCTTATATCAATAAAAGAGAGAGAGCAGATCAATGAATTGGGTTTGCAAATAAAAAAAATTTAAAAACTAGAAAAAGAACAAATTTAAAAGCCCTAATTAAACACCAAAATGGAAATCCTGAAAAATCAAAGGAAAGATTAATAAAATTGGAAGTAAAAAAAAAAATTAAACTGAAAGAACTAGGAGCTGATTTTATGAAAAAAGCAATGAGATAGATAAAGTAATGGTTAATTTGATTTTTTTAAAAAGAAGAAAACCAAATTACCAGTATGAAAGTTGAAAAAGGTGAATGTGCTACCAATGAAGATGAAATTAAGGCAATTATTAGGAGTTATTTTGCCCAATTATATGTTAGTAAAACTGGCAATCTAAGTGAAATGGATGAGTATTTATAAAAATATAAATTGCCCAGATTAACAGAAGAGAAAATAGAATACTTAAATAACCCTATCTTAAAAAAAGAAATTGAATAAATTATACATGAGCTCCCTAAGGAAAAAATCTCCAGGACCAGATGGATTTATAAGTGAATTCTACCAAACATTTAAGGAATGATTAATTCCAATGCTAAATAAACTATTTGAAAAAAATAGATAAAGGAGTCCTACCAAATTCCTTCTATGAACACAACTATGGTTTAGATACCTAAACCAAGGAGAGAAAAACAGAGAAAGAAATGAATATTGATACAGATATCAGAATATTGATACAAAAAAATTAAATAAAATACTATTGGGGCAGCTAGGTGCCACAGTGGATAGAGCACCAGTCCTGGATTCAGGAGGACCTGAGTTCAAATACGGCCTCAGACACATAACACTTACTAGCTATGTGACCCTGTGCAAGTCACTTAATCCCCTTGCCTAGCATAAAATAATATAAATAAAATAATACTATAGATACTATATCAACATACCGCAAAGATCATATACTGTGACCAGGTAGGATTTATAACAAGAATGTAGGATCATTTCAATATTAGGAAAACTATCAGCATAATTTACCATATCAATAAAAAAAAATTAAAAATCATATGATAATACCAGTTGATACAGAAAAAGCTTTTGACAAAATAAAATACCCATTCCTTTTAAAAACACTAGAAAGTATAGGAATAAATTAAGCCTTTCTGAAAATCATAAGTAGTATCTATCCAAAATCAAGAACAAGCTATATCTATAATGGGGATAAATTTTAAGCCTTCTCAATAAAACCAAGAGTGACTAAGGATGTCTATTATCACCACTATTATTCAATATTGTTTTATAAATGTTAGCTCTAGCAATGAGACAAGTAAAAGACTTTGAAAGAATAAGAATAGGCAATGGGAAAATGAAACTATCACTCTTTGCAGATGATATACTTAGAGAACCTTAGAGAATCAATTAAAAAGCTACTTGAAACAATCAACAACTATAGCAAAGTTGCTGTATATAAAATAAACTCATAAAAATCATCAGTATTCATATATATATATATATATATATATATATATATATATATATATTCAACAAAATCCAGCAGGAAGCAATATAAAGAGAAATTTCATTTAAAATAATTGCAGAAAATAAAAATTATTTGGTAGTGTATTTGCCAAGACAAACCCAGGGTCTATATGAACACAACTACAAAGCACTTTCTACACAAATAAAAACAGATCTAAGCAACCGGACAAATATTAATAGTTCATGATCAGGTTAAGCCAATAAAATGAAAATTACCATTCTACCTAAATTAATTTATTTTTTTTAGCACCATACCAATCAAACTACTGAAGAGTTATTTTATAAAGCCAGAAAAAATAACAAAATTCATCTGGAGAACAAAAGGTTAGAAATATCAAGGGAATCAATGAAAAAAATGTGCAGGAAGGCAACCAACTAGATTTCAAACTATATTATAAAGTGGTAATCATCTAAATAATCTGGTACTGGCTAAGAAATGGAATGGTGGATCAGGGGAGCAGATTAGCTACACCATACATAGTAGTACGTGATCACAGTAATCTAGTGTTTGATAAACCCAAAAATCCAAGCTTTGAAGGCAAGAATTCATCATTTTTCAGTCATTCCCAAACTGATAAATGGTCAAAGGATATGAACAGGCAGTTTTCTGAAGAAGAAAGCAAAACTATCAATACTCACATGAAAAAGTGCTCTAAATCCAGAGGAAAGCCAAGTGTGACAACACTGAAACTCACCATAGATTTGAGGAAAGTAGATCTCAATTGGGTTAGAGAAAAATGGGTAGGATCTCATGGATTAAACATTACAAGGAAAGTCAGCCTCATACAGATTAGAAATAGTTAAAAAAAATTCTGAAGACATAAATGGAAACAATTCAATTGAGGCTGAAAATTTTAATTTGTTTGAAGAAACTAATGTGGATGTTCAAGGAACTTACCAACCAACTTAATTTTTTTTAAATAAATGTACATCAGTGTGAGTATGGCACAGTTCTATAAAAATAGCATCAGGAACACTAAAGCTTAGAATGATTTCAGGCTGGTAAGGGAAGCTAAAGACTACAATCTGGGGTAAAGGGAAAATAATTACATTGGGTGGCAAAATAGGATTTAAAAAAAAGAACAGGGTAATACTTGTAATATTGTGTAAAACAAAAGAGATGCCACAGGCCTGGAGAAGGACAAATTTGTCTTGATTTTAAAAAAGAGGGAAGAAAACAGATTCTATAAATATAGTCCAATCAGCTTGAGTTCAATACTTGGAAAAATTCTAGATCTGATCATTGGAAAGAGGGCTAGTGAACATTTGGAAGAGGGAGCAAAGATTATAAAAAGCCTCATCAAAAACAGGCCTCATCTTATTTTACTTATTTGACAGGGTTTTTGAATTGGCAGATCAGGGCAATGCTAGAGACATTGTTTGCCTAGGTTTTAGCAGTGTTTGACAAAGCACCTCATCCTATTCCTGTGGGGGAAAGATGAAAAAAATGTGAACTAGATGATAATACAATTGGTGGATGACTTCTCAAAGTCTAATTTTTAATGGTTCAAAGTGAACTGGGTAGGCAGTCTCCAATGGAGGGATCTTCGCTTGGCCTTTTGCTGTTTAATATTTTTATCAGTGACTTGGATTGCATAAACTATCGGTTATATAGAGCTGGGAAGGATAGCTAATACACTGGTTAACAGTCAGGATATAAAAGATGTTGACAACTTGAACATTAAGCTGATTCTAATGAGATGAAATTGACTTCCAGGCTTTCATATCATGTGAACAACAAGACAGAGGACTAGTCATTTTCTCCAGTTCTCACTACTTCTCAAAAAACTTTCAAAAGGGAAAAAGAAAAAAGAAAAGAACTAATAATGATGATTATAGTTAACATTTACATGACACTTACCACGTGCTAGGCACTATGCTAGAATGCAAGCGAATGACTTAGAGCACTTCTTAGACTGTTGAGGAATGACTGGATAAATTGTGGGATATTAATGTATTGTGGTTGTTGTTCTGTTGTTTTCAGTTGTGTCCAACTCTCCATGACCCAATTTGGAGTTTTCTTGGCAAAGATCTTAGAGTGGTTCACCATTTCCTTCTCCAACTCATGTTACAGATGAGGAAACTGAGGTAAACAAGGTTAAGTGATGTGCCCAGGGTCACACAGCTAGTAGGTATCTGAGACCAGATTTGAACATATAAATGAGTCTTCCTGACTCCAGGCCTGGTACTTTATCCACCATGCCACCTCACTACCCAGAATATTAATGTAATGTAATTTCATCACACTATAAGAAATTATGAAAGAGACAATTTCAAAGAATCCTGGGGGCAGCTAGGTGGTGCAGTGGATAGAGCACTGGCCCTGGATTCAGAAGGACCTGAGTTCAAATCCGCCTCAGACACATAACACGTACTAGATGTGTGACCCTGGGCAAGTCACTTAACCCCATTGCCTAGCAAAAACAAAAAAATCAAAGAATCCTGAGTCGTATGATCTGATGCTATGAAGGGAGTAGAACCAGGAGAATAATTTAAATGAGATCAATGCAAGAATAAAGAGTAACAGTTTTGAATATGATGACCAATCACATCTCCAGAGGACCTATGAAGCACATTAACTACCTCCTAACAGAGAGACAATAGACACAAAATGCAGACATACATGTTTGGACATGGTTATGATATGCATTCCTTCTGCTTGACTAAGTTTATTTGTACAAAATTTTTTCGGTTTTTTTTCCCTTTCTGCTAATTGAGGAAGGAGTAGTGGTGGGGAAGAATATCAGTAGTGATGCCAAAGGAAAAAAAAGGCCATTGAAATTTTTTTCTTTTACTCCATAAAACAGAAGGAAATTTAGAAGGAAGCATGGACAAGTGAGATAGTTTTGAATGTAATATGTAAAATTTATTCTATACTTTTAAAAATATGTGAAATGGAGATTCATGGTTTCATAAAAAGAATCTTCTCTTTATGTTCTTCTCTAGGCAGAGGAATGCTTTTTTTGGTGTTTAAATTAAAAATATATAAAAGAAAGTTTAAAAGGGAAAAAGAGGAATTATGCTTCAGAGGTAGATCAATTACAGTTATTTCAATAGTGCTAGAAAAATCTGAAATAAAAATCTACTACAGGAGTGAGTGAAGGAAAGCCTTTATTACACTTTTTGCGAGAGAAGTGAGCACAACAGGTTTTAGTAGCACATGGGTGCTGCTTCAGTGGTAGAAACAACTTATAAACCTTTAGTAAGATACATACTCCACCCATCAGGGCTGGGATTGGTCTAGTTCATCTGAGTTACACTCTTCCTGGACAGCCCATCTCATGTTCGTACATATTCTGTTAACTCCTCCCACTTCATGGGTCCCATGTTCAAAAATGGCAGCTATCTCCACCCTTGGGGTGTGTCAATTAATATTTAATAAGCTTATTAAGCAAGCACAGTGGAGAAAAGCCTTTGCAAAAGCCTTTGCCTCATGGAAGCCTGTCCTTGATCCCAACAGGTTGCAATGTGTTTAGCCTCTAGGGCTTTTTTTCTTTAAATTTTTAATTAATTTATTTTGAATTATCAACAATCACTTCCATAAGCTTTTGAGTTTCAAATTTTTCTCCTCCTCTCTTCCTACCTTCCTCCCCAAGACAGTGTGCAATCTGATATAGGCTGTATATATATATTCCTATTAAACATATTTTCACATTAGTGATGTTGTAGGTAAGAATTAGAACCAATAGGAGGAACCACCAGAAAGAGGAAATAAAACACAACAGAAGAAAAAAAATAGCAAATAGTATGCTTCGATCTGCATTCAAACTCCGTAGTTCTTTCTTTGGATGTGGAAAGCATTTTCCATCATGAGGCCTTTGGAGATGTCTTAGATCCTTGTATTACTAGGAAGGGTTAAGTTTACCAATATTAGTCATTGTACAAGGTGGCTGTTATTGTGTACAGAGTTCTTCTGGTTCAGCTCACTCTACTCAGCATTAGACCATACAAGTCTTTCCAAGTTTTTCTGAAGTCAGCCTGTTCATTTCTTATAGTGCAGTAGTATCCCATTACATTCATATATCACAACTTGTTCAGCCATTCCCCAATTGATGGGCATCCTCTCAATTTCTAATTCTTTGCCACCACAAAAAGAGCTGCTATAAATATTTCTGTACATGTAGGTCCTTTTCCCATTTGTATGATCTCTCTGGGATATAGTCTAGGGCTCTTTCTTAAGGAATGAGTTGTTTACAGAATGTTTGGTATACTTTCTCATTGGTTGAGGGACTATCCATAAGATCTTGGAATTCTTTATCCTGCTGTGGAAGCCTAACCCCCTAAAATATTTCTTACAAATAGGACAAGACACTAAGACATCCAATAAGGTAACAGCCTTATGAATCAATACTAGAAATGTTAATCCATAGGGGACTCACTAAGTACCACTTAACCACTAGCCTCTATGCTGAGAGAGGGTTCACAAACAGGTCCACGGGAATTTTTCTGCTGTTATGATCTCTGCTAACACATTTTGTCCTGTTCTTTTCCCAGCACTCTATTGAAACAAAAAACAGACCTCAGCTGTATCAAGTTATCTGTTGTTCAGTGGGGAATTGTGAATAGAAAGGCAGGATCACTCTCTCTACCTGGGCTAGCCCTTAAATTAGGAAATTCCAAGGCAGCAGATACTTTGCCCAGAACACTGATTCCTCCCCTAAGCCTACAAAATGTGGCAGGGACTAACTTAGCTCAGCGACAGAACTGAGGAGCAGAAGGAACCAGGGCAGAAAGCTAGCAAATGATAGCACAGAAGGCTTGAAGTAAAGAGAATTGGCATAGAGTTGAGGCCAATTCCATCCCTCCAGCAGTTACTTGAGGCAAGGACCAAAGCCTGTGAAAAGTAAATTCTCCAACTGGGGAGGAGGCTGACACAGCTTTGTAGTCTAGCCCTGGGGGTAAACCTAACATCAAAAAAGGAATAAAACAGTGAATGTGAGGGGAATATCACAGATAAAGACTAAAATCATAAAGATCTCAAGAACAAGAAAACTCAGTCAAAAATCTAGGTCACAAGCAGATAAATCAACAGGGGAGACACTAAAAAGATTGCAAGCATCTCTAAATAAAGATTTAAAGCAAAGAAAATTAAACTAACACCTGATGAAACACACCATCTTGTATATTCCTAAGAAAACATGGAGCTGCAGCTGCAGGAGGATATTTCTGAATTATTTAAGAAATGTGGCTAGTTAGTGCCACACCAATCAAACTACAAAAAATATTTTATAGAGCTAGAAAAAATAACAAAATTCATCTGGAAGAACAAAAGATCAAGAATATCAAGGGAATTAATGAAAAAAATGCGAAGGAAGGTGGTCTAGCTGTACAAGATCTCAAACTGTATTATGAAGCAATAATCATCAAAATAATCTGGTATTGCCTAAGAAATAGAGTGGTAGATCAATGGAATAGATTGGGTACATAATACAGTAAGAAATGACCATAGTAATGTAGTGTTTGATAAATGCAAAGATACAAACTTTTGGGACAAGAACTCACTATTTGACAAAAACTGGAAAGCAGTTTGGCAGAAACTAGGTATAGACCAATATCTCACATTGTATAAGATCAAAATTAGTACATAATTTAGATGTAAAGGGTGATACCATAAGTTTTGTACAAACAAAACCAATACAGCCAAGATTAGAAGCAGAAAACTGTGGGGGGGAAATTTTTTTTTACAGCAAGTTGATAAAGGCCTCATATCTCAAATATACAGAGAAGCAAATTGAATTTATAAGAATAGAAGTCATTCCTCAATTGATAAATCATCAAAGGATATGAACAGGCAATTTTTAGGAGAAGAAATCAGAGCTATCTATAGTCACATATAAATCGCTGCTGAGCTACCACCTCACACTTAGTAGGTTGACTAATATGACAGAAAAGGAAAATGACAAATATTGTAAGAGGTGTGAAAAAAAAATGGGACATTACAGTATTGTTGGTGGAGTTGTGATTGATCCAACCATTCTGGAAAGCAATTTAGAACCATGCCCAAAGAGCTATAAAACTGTGTATATCATTTGACCCAGCAATATCAACCACTACTAGGTCTATTCCCAAAGAGATTTTTTTAAAAAAGGGAAAGAATTTATATCTACAAACATATTTATAGCAGCTTTTTTTTTGGTGGCAAAGAATTGGAAATTGAGGAAACAACCATTAATTGGTAAATAGTTGTGGTATATGAATGTAATGGAATAATATCATGCAATAAGAAATACTGAGCAGGCTTATTTCAGAAAAACCTGGAAAGACTTATGTGAACTGATGAAAAGTGAAGGGAGCAGAACCAGAACATTGTACTCAGTGAAAGCAATATTGCACAATGGTCAACTGTGAATGACTTAGCTATTGTCAACAATACAAAGATCTAAGACAATTTTGAAGGACCTATGATGAAAAAACGCTATCTGCCTCCAGAGAATGAATTAATGGAATCCGAATGCAGATCAAAGAATGCTGGGTTTTTTTACATTATTTTTCTTGGGGGTTTTTGTCTGTTTTCTTTTACAGCATGACTAATATGGAAATATGTTTTGCATGACTGGTCATGTATAACCTTTATCAAATTGCTTGCCTTTTCAATGAAAGGGGATGAGAGGAAGGGAGAAAATACGGAACTCAAAATTGTAAAAAATAAAGGTTAAAAATGTTTTACATGTAACTGGAAAAAATAAAACGTAAAAAGATATGTAGCTGATTGGATGGCCTGTTCAAAAGAAATAAGTGGTAGAATAGAAAAACTTAAATCCAAGTGGTTAATCTCTTCCAATAAGAGAAAGGGAGAAAAACTGATTGAGAACACAGATATATTGAAATGAAAGTCTGGAAGAAGAGAAGTAAAAAGCAATACCATTAAATCAATCAATAAAAATGTATTAAGTACCTACTATACGTCAGGCACTGTGCTAAGTTCTAGGGATACAAAAAGAGGCAAAAGAGAGTTCCTGCACTCAAGAAGCTTACAATTTAATGTGTTAAAAAAAATACATCATAGCTAAAATCAAAATATATTAAGGATCATAGGCCTCCCTAAAAAAGATGACAAGAAAAAAAAACCTGAATATAACATAAAACAACAAACACTGTCCAGAACTTCTATGTAGATGATGCCCTAAGTCTTGTTTTTCTAACAATTTGCTCAATTCTATATTTTCTCTTTTGTCTTATCTTTCTGTTAGATTTGTTCAAATTGAGAGGACATTAAAATATACTATTATTGTGTTACTATGTCTTATAATAAGTTAATTTTTCTTTTATGGATTTAGATACTATGCATAGCATTTGGAGCACATAAATTTGATGTTGATATCAGTTTGTTGCCTCTGATTCCTTTCAGCTTAATTTCCTTATTTACCTCTGTTTATATTGTGATGTTTGTTTTTGCTTTGCTGTTTATTCGTCTGATAGCATGATTACTTTTTTGGATTCACCTGATGCATAATAAATTTTGTTTCAGCCTATTATTTTTATTCTGTGTATGTCTTCGATTTTTAGCTGTATTTCTTGTAAGCAGGAGATTGTAGGGTTTTGTTCTCTTATCCAACCTGCCGTTCTCATGTCATTGGATTATTTAATGTATTCATATTTAAACTTATGAGATATAGGTTAATATTTTATTCCATTTGTGTCTCTCATATTGCTTTTATCTGAATTAGAATTTTTTTTATTGCTATTACTCTTATTCCTCTTTTTCTATAAAGACAGTGCTTTGTCTCTCTAATTACTTTTCCTTAATTCCCCTTAAGGCAACACTATTCCCATGGCTCTCTTCCTCTCACTCTCAACCTCCCACCTCATTTGTCACCCCTTTCTTTAGTTTTGGTATTTTATTTAACTTATTGATTCCTTTTTATTACTTCTTTTACTTAGTTATCTAATTCTTCCCTCTTCCTTCTCAGGTAAGTAGTTAATTAAAAACTCCCTCCTCTCCTTCCTTCCAACTTGTTTGTTAGGATTTCTTTTTCATTATTTGCATCTTTTCCTAAAAAGGAATTTCTTTACCTTATTCCTTTCATGAATTCTCTTCACTTTCTGTCTATTCTAAACTTTATTCTTTGATTCATGGTCCTTAGTGAATAAGTATTCATTCCTTCTTTAGACTCTTACTGTTCCTCATGGAATCAAAAGTTTCCAAAATACCGATTTTGAGTTCCCTCTTCTAAACAATTTCAATATTATTTCCTTGAAGATTTTATCCACTTCCCCACCCCCTCTGCTTTTTTTTTTTTCTGTCATGCTTCACTCTTAGACATATCCATTCCTGTGGGAGGCAGTTAGGATAGAATTATTGCCCCCAGTGATAGAAATTTCCCTGTGTCCCTGATCACGCAGCCCAATTCTACTCCCTGCCCTCCCTACGATCATTTTTTTTCCCCATTTGACATGAAATTGCCCCTCTAGGCCCATGCCCTCCCACCCTTCTGGATGTCAGTTGTCCCAAAGATCTCTAATTCCCCTTCTCCAAGGAAAGGTGTTCATGGAGGCACAACACTCTCTTAAGAGTTGATGTTCTCTCTGAACACCAAAATCTCTGCAGGTTACACCCATTGCAAGGTCTGCAGCTTCCTTTACAGCATATATCTCTCCCTCCATGGCAGTGTTCTTCCGTGGGACCCTCTCCCACCACCAAAACAAGATTTCCTACTATCTTTCTTTTGCCCTGTTTCACTCACTCTGCTTTCTCTCCCACTCACCCATAGCCCTTCTTGATTAGAGGTGAGACTAGTTCTTTTCACTTCATTGTCTATAATTGGCTTGATTACATTCCCTTCCATCTTCTACCTTCCTTCTCCCCTTTTATTCATCTTCCATACTAGAGTTTAACCCCACAATAGATTGATTTAACTGTCAGAGGAGTTGTGAGATTCATTCCATAGTGTTCCAATTCAGTTCCTTCAATGTCACTATTTCTTTCCATTCAGCGTTCATCTTTATTCCCTAGTGTATTTTAAGAAAGAAATCTTTTATTTTGCCTCTATTGTTTTTAATTTTTTTTAACACACACATAGGTGTTTTTCTGTATTTCATAAACAAACTCAGTATTAGCTTGCAATAGGAAGAAGCCAGAAAAGCTGAGGTGCTGGGCTTCTGGGAAGAAAGAGGTGACAGTCTTTCTATACTCTCCCTTATTAGACTGCATGTAGAGTATCGTGTTTAGTTCTGAGTACTGCAGCTGAGGAAAGACCATTAAGTTAGACAACAACCGAGAATAGCAGCCAGGTCAGTGAAGTGACTTGAGTTCATATTCTCTAGGGATCAGTTGAAGGAAATGAGGATGGTTAGCCTCTATGAGAGAGAACACCAAGAGGACACGACACCTAACCTCAACTATCAGAGGGGTTATCAAAGGATGTAAAGGAATTGGACTTGTCCTGAATGACCCCAGCAGACAAAACCAGGAAAAATACATTGTAGTTGTAAAGAGGTAAATATAAATTTGACATCAAGAAAAACTTCCCAATAATAAAGGTTGTCCAAAGTAGTAAGTGATGTTTCTGGAGGTGGTTGGTTGCCTTTCATTGGAGGTCTTCAAGCTAAGTGACCACTTCTCAGGTATATAGCTAACATGTATAAAAAAGCACATTCTATGTGCCAGGTGCTGGGCTAAATGCTTTACAATTATTTTCTTATTTGATCCTTACAACAAGCCTGCAAAGTAGATGCCAATTGTTATACCCATTTTATTGTTGGTCCTTTGTTCTACAAGAGGACCATGACATCAGGAAGATGATGCTGTGACGTTCAAGTGAATTGTATTTAAGTAAGGGAGTGCTGTGCAAGGTCAACAGCCTCACTTTCTCCTCTGGAGCCATCTGGGTCTAGTGGCAATACATAGATCAGGACAACTGGAGATGCTCCCTTATACCCATTTTACAATTGAGAAAACTGAGGAAAACAGAGGTGAGGTGACCTGCCCAAGGTCACACAGCTAGGAAGTATCTGAGGTGGGATTTGAACTCAGGTATTCCCCAGCACTCTATCCACTATGCCACCTAACGACATACAGGTAAATTGTAATAAGGATTCCTTTCAGGCATGGGTTGAACCCTCTGGCCACCAAGATCCTTTCTAACTCTGGAATTCTATGATTCTTCTGTCTGAATCCACCCAGGGCTTTCTAGTTAAAAGTACATGTAAATGCAGCCACAACCACTGGAGTACAGTGAAAGAGTTTGAGCTTCAGCCTACTTCTAGTAACATTTGTATGAAAGATATATGTGAAGAGCGCATTGGCAAATGGGGGCCATTGGAAATTTAGAGGAATCTTACTTCTTTCCATGGGTAGGGGTTTGGACTAAGTGATGATAAAGAATCTCCTAATTGGTTGCTGAGGGGGAAGACTCAGGGGCTTGTAATGGGAGATGATTAAAAAAAACAAACTTGAGATTCCTCTATATGATCATAACTTCCTATCTTTACATCACTACCCTATTCCTCAGCCCTCTAAACTATTCTTCAACCTCATCATAACTTGTCATCCTCTCCTACTTTTTTCTATTTTCTTCCAGTCTTCAAAATGAGATGGTCCTTTTGGCCAAGGCCAACTGCCCTACATGTATCCTCTATCCTATCCCATCTACCCCCAACCCTGCAAAGAAGAATTCGTCTTCTCCAGCAAATTCTACCACTCTTCTAATTTTCAATTTTTCCCTGTCTACTGGTCCCTTTCCCATTTCCTTCAGCCATTTCCAAGGCTCAATGATCTTTAAAAAATAACCTTCACTAGGCCCTACCAACCTTTCTACTTTCATCCTATATTTCTCTTCTCTTTCGTTTTGGTGAGCAATCGGGGTTAAGTGACTTGCTCAGGATCACACAGCTAGTAAGTGTCAAGTGTCTGAAGCTGGATTTGAACTCAGGTCCTCCTGACTCCAAGGCCAGAGCTCTATCCACTGTGCCACCTAGCTGCCCCTTTCTCTTCTCTTTCTCAGACAAACTACTGGGAATATCTTATTACCTCTACTTCTTCAGTCCTCAACCCTTTGCAATATGGCTTCTGACCTCATCACTCAATAGAATCTACTCTCTCTAAGGCTACCAATGATCTGTCTTTTAAAAATTTTATCATTTTTATTCTGAACTTAAACACACACAAAAATAAGCATTTCCCTATGCACAGCAGAAAAAAAGTGTCTGTATGAAACAGTGATTCTCCATTTTATACCATTTTTAAGTAAATAAAATAAATTTCATTTATTTCTTTCAGAACTGTCCTGATTACCTGTGCTATCTTGGGAACTTCTTTTGTTTTCCCAAGCATCAAAAAAAAAATCTTTCCATAGACCTCTTTTTTTTTTTTGACATCACTGTTGCTAACCCTCTCTCTGGCTCCTAACCCCATTTCCAATTAAAAGCCAAGAAGAAAAAAAAAAATCTTTGGTAACCAATGAGAATTGTCAAGCAAAAGGAATCTAATCTTTTTACACTTAATTCCCCTCCATAAACTACAGTCCAGCCATACTGGCCCCCTTGCTGCTCCTTAAACATAATATTCCAACTCTTGTTGCTATGCCTTTGCATTGTTTGTTTCCCAAGTCTAGAAAGCTCCCTCACCTCACTTCCCTTTTAGAATTTCCTGGTTTCCTTCAAAACTCAGCTCAAATGCCACCTCAAATACAAGAGACCTTTAACAGCCCTCATCCCATCCCATCACCTACCTTACCCCATCTGCTAGTGCCTCCCTTTCTAAGGTTACGTTCTATCTACACTGTATGTATCTTTTATTTACCTATTTATGTAGATGTTGTCTTCCCCTTAGAATGTAAGTTCCTCAAGGGCAGGGGCCGGTTTTACTTTTTCTTTGTATCCCCAGCTCTTAGCTCAGTGCCTGGCACATAGTAAGCACTTAATAAATGCTTCTTTATAGATTTAATGTCAGCTTCCTGAGAGCAAGGATGGTTTCATTAGCCCAGCATCTAACACAGTACCTGACCCATAGTAGGTTCTTAATAAATGGTTGTTGATTTATTGATATTTGTTCTTCATTATTTATGCAACATGAATGATTCATATGCAGGTCCATTTTTCCTACTGACAGTTCCTGTATTTGTGTGAGAGCTCAAGGTTTATGGAGGAATACTCTGTTCATATCTTATTACCATGTTATTTCATTAAACGCTTTTGTTGCGAATTAAGCATGTTTTATGGCTAACTAAACTAATAAAACTAAATACAATGGGGTGGGACTTATGATTCGGTGGGATCTATGGTTTGGAGAAGATTTTGACTCACAAAGTACCCAGAACCTGGAATAGCTTACTGGGGACCCAGGCTTGAGTGAGTCCCAGATGCTACAAGTAGATTATATCTTCCTACTCTCCTCATGCAAAGATATATGTAAGTTGGGCCTGTGAACAAATAATTCCAAATTTCAAATTAGCATGGTCCAAAACTTTTTTTAAATGTCATTGCATTTATCCCTTTTTAGGGAAAAAGGAATCTCAAACCCCTGTTTATTGGCATTCAGTAAAGGATTTGTAGTCTTATTTATCAGCTAGTCCAACACCTGGTAATTATGACTTGAATGTCCTTAATCTATTTTTAGTAGAGAAATGAATATTTTGAGCTACTGACATGTTATTAATTTTGATGGTGTCATAATACATTGTACTATAAATAACAGGTATAATGAATAGGTGATGAAGAGCAAGTACCTTTTTATAAACCAGAAAATAACAAAACATTTCATAAAGGTCCAGAAAATAGCAAGAACTAGAAATCGAAAGCAATGACCAAAGAGTAAAAGCATTCTTGTCTGAGCCCTCTCTCTTGAGAAGATGAAGATGACACCTGTCCCTGATTAGGAGCAATTAACAGAGCCTGGGAGAGAACCCTCCAGAGGAAAGAAGGTATGGTCCATGTCTTACCTTGAGAGAGTAAACATGTTTTGCCAGGTCAAGCTAGATTTCCCAGGGTAATCAACTCTCAAAGGCTGACCAGGGACTATAGCAATGGTCCAAAGCTGGGGAAGTCAGAATGGAGCAAGTCAGAGAAAACATGCTACAAAGGGAGCCCTGGGCATTGGTTTGCTTCACACAATTTCTCTACCCAAGACAGTGTCAACGCAGTCATAGCCTTACCTAGCTCTAATGCAACAGCCTCACCAAAGGCCTGAACAATTCTCCAGGGAAAGCGCCAAGAATGACAGTTATTAGGGAGAAATAATGAGGAAATTCTAATATATCTGTATACCTTTTTTAGCTTGGTTTTCATAAGAATCCACATTTGGGGGAAATGAACTATACTTTTCTAAGATGGTATTTGAGACCCCTAAGCCAGTTCATATACAAATACAATAAAACTGGTTTATACAGCCTTTTACCAATTATGAATTTCTATTTACCAACATATTGCAGAGAAAATGCTTAAAAACTTTTAAATGCTAAGCAAATGTGAGTTGTGGGTATTTTGCTGTTCAGAGTTGAAGAATTATAAAATTCTGAAATTCCTTCTGAATCAGCAAGTAATGATTAATATATTCCTTCAACAAGTTTTTATTAGGTGTGTTTTGTGTGCAAAGCACTGTCTTAGGAGTTGGGGTACAGAGTTTAGATGAAACAGTCTGTGATTTCAGGGAGTATACAATCTAATGTACATGGAGGGGGAAGAGGGAACAGTGTGTGAGGGGGAACAAAAACAGATGAATATGATACACAATAACAAATGCATAAGAATGGTACAAAACAAAGTGTTATTTGAGGTTTAAGAGGGAAAGTCATAATCAACAGGGGAAAGGCTTCAAAAGTTGAGTTGTCATTTTAATGAGCATTTGACGGAGGATATTTCAAAGGCACAGGTCTGGAAAAAACATGTGGTATACTCAAAGGAGCAAAGAGTAGTCTAGTTTCACTGAAGAACGTGAATGGGTAAAATGCAAAAGAAAACTGAAAGAGTAGGGCCGTGTCAGTTTGGGAGGACTTTATCTTTAATGTGGAAAAGTCAACAGTTTATTTGGCATGCAATAGGAAACTATCAGAGGAATAATATGACCAAATGTTTGCAAAAGAAAGATTATTCTGGTAGCAGTATGAAGGAATCAGTTGAAGCGGAGGAAGTGTGGAAGTGGGAATAGCTAGGTAAGTAATAAGAAACAAAGACAACCCTACGGTTTTGAGTATGGGAAATGATGAATGGTGCTACCACTGACAAAAAAGAGAAGTTAGAAGGAAGAACAAATATAAAGAAAAAAAATAATATTTTGGTTTGGGATGTTGAAATTGAGGTATCAGTGGTAAAGACGCCAGGTAGGCAAGTAAAGACATGAGTCTGGTGCTTAGAAGAGAAGTCAAGACTAGAAAAAGAGATTTGGGAACCTCCCATATGGAGATAGAGAAGCCACGGGAATGACAGAAAGGAAACCAGAGGAAACAGTGTGGAGAGAGAAGAGAAGAATATTTGGGGAACATTTTCAATAAGTGGTCAGCAAGGAGACAAGGAGTCAGTGAAAGAGGAAGAGGAATGATTTGAAGAGTTTCCGAGAACCAAAAGAATATATAGCATCATTGACCTCAAGGGAAGAAATGTTATAGAGGGGTCAACAGTATGAAAAGTTGCAAAAAAAAAAAAGCCAAGCTGAAGGAAGACTGAAAAAAAGAACATTAGATTTGGCAATTAGGAGGTCACTGAGGACCTTTGAGAGAGTAATTTCAGCAGAATAGGGGTGATATAAGGAGTTTTGGAATAAGCGGCATCAGAATTAGAGGCAGATAACTTTCTCCAAAAAAATTAGTAGTAAAAACTATGAGACTGGAGAGTTATCTGTACTCAGTTCAACAGCAATTCAACTACAATTTATTAAGCATCTATAACACCAGATATTTTCCTAAGTGCTCTAGAAGCAAAAATATAAATGAAAGCAGCCCTTGCCTTCAAAGAATTTACATTTTACTGAGAGGAAACAAGATGCACATAGATAATGAAATACAAAATACATACAAAAATTAATACAAACTTGTTTCTAAGGTGAGGGGGAACTAAGCATTTGAGGGAATCAGAAAGGGCTTTCACTGAAGGAAGCTCAGCATGAGTTGAGGCTTGAAGGGAGCTGGGGGTTCCAAGCGATAGAGCTGAGGAGGGAGATGTCATGGATAGAACAGAAGAATCAAGGGACAGGTTTTCTAGTGTCACAGCGTCTGGGGTTGAAGATGTTCAAGTTAGCAATCAACTCACATCTACTCATCTGCCTCCCGCCTTTGGGATGTAGCTATCAACAGCCCTTTCCATTCCCTCCCTTTCTCCTCTCGCTGGGCATGACCTACTCTGGTTGCTGTAAATTCCTGTGAAGGAGAACATTGGAATGAAGAGTCTGAACCACCAAGTTTCCTTCTACTTACCAGTTCTCTAGAAATTGTTTCACTTTTGACCAGAAACCCTGAGGTTCTTCCCCTTCCAGGTTGATTTTTTTTTTTATTAAAGGGGCTATCCCTTCACTCACTTCTTAAACAGCCCTAATCACTGAATGGACATTGCCTCAGTAAGAAATGTGAAAGACCTTAGCTTAAAAAGGCCAAGACCTCCCACTGTATCCTGGGCCACCTCCAGTCACACTGATCTATATCTTGCCACTGGACCCAGATGGCCCCAGAGGAGAAAGTGAGGCTGGTGACTTTGCACAGCCCTCCCTCACTTAAATTCAATTGACTTGCAAGTTATGGTCCTCTTTGAGACCAAAGGGCAAACGGCACAATCTCTTTTCCCAAATTAAAGCTACTTACTGGTGGTTCGAACCATGCCTAAGGTTAATGATCCAGAATCACATAGCTTGATATTTTCTTTGCTTTTCGAGGATTTATGAAATATTAATAAATCATTAAGATTTTGTTCTATATAGCTCATGAACACACACATATGCACATCTGAGTGGGGAGGAAAGAATGGGGAAAATTCATTCTACACTGGAAATTCAGACAAAGATGGCTCATCCTTTCTGTGTCTTCTCTCAGCATATTGTACCAGTAACAGTTCTTCCATCTTTTGTAACTCTCCATTCAAAAATAATGAATTATGCAAACTAGAACAATTACAATCAAGCAAATCTTTATTTAGAGTAAGCTAGCATTAGTACTAATTAAAACAGAAAATGTAAATGAACTTTAAAAAACACAGGAAAATGGAATATATGATTTCCCTCCTGGTCGGAGAAAGTAGAAAGTGGGCATGCAAATACCACCTCCCCATCAGTCCTTTCACAGGGGAAAGTTTGATAACACTAAGTCCTACCTCATGCCAAGTACCCAAGCTATCTAATCTATCTACTTTGGGCAGGTTCATGTTCCCTTTCAGATACTTACTTAACCATGGGTGGGTCTCTTCTAAACCTCAGGTTCCGGAACTGAAAATTGAGGACGATGATACTTTAGGGTATGTACCTGACAACATTGTTGTGACAAAAATTCTTTGCCAACTTCATGCCATCTCCGTGTGAGTTAATGCCTGGTCTGGATGTTGTTGCTATTTATTTTCAACAACAAATCATCCTATTGGTAAGATGACCAAAGTTTGGAATAGCAACTATTCTTTTTCCTTCTATTACCATTATTTCAATGACTTGCATTACCAGTTCTTCCCCTTTCTAAAACTAGCATAGATTAGATGGGGTGGGGGATCCTAACGAATAGAACAATCCAAAAGTGGAATGTGCTGCCTTAGGGGAACGAGTGGGTTCCCCTCCCTGAAGGTCTTCAAACAGAGGCAGAATGGCACGGATTGGATATGTCACAGAGAAGACTTATTTAGGTACAAGTTAGAGCAGACAAACTCTTTTAAGTTATTTCTGTCTCTCAGACTCTATTCAAGTAAGTCCAATGTAATATGACTTTTACTTTTTGCCTCTTTTATGGTTTTCTTTTTGCCCTCTGCATATCTTCTTAAAATTTTTATTTATTTTTACCATTCATTTAAAAAAAATTGAGTTACAATTCTTCCTTCCTCCAGCCCCTCTCCTACCTATTGAGAAGGCAAGCACTATGATACTCATTATACATATGAAATCATGCAAAGCCTTTCCATATTAGCCATGTGTTTTTTTAAAGGCAAGAAAAATAAACAAAATAGAAAACGTATGCTTCGATCTGCATTCAGTTCATCAGTTCTCTCTCTGGAGGTGGGTAATATTTTTCATCATGAGTCCTTTGGAATTGTCTTGGAACATTGTATTGAGCAGAGCAGATAAGTCTTTCACAGTGGATCATCATTACAATATTGCTGTTACTGTGTGTAACGTTCTCCTGGTTTTGCTCGTTCCACTTGGCATGAATTCACATAAAACTTCCCAGGTTTTTCTGAAACCATCCTGCTTGCTATTTGTTATATCACAATAGTATTCCATCACAATCATATACCACAGCTTGTTCAGCCATTCCCCAGCTGATGGACATCCCTTTGATTTCCAATTCTTTACTACCTCAAAAAGAGATACTATAAATATTTTTGTACAAATAGGTCTTTTTCCTTTTTTCTTTGATCTCTTTGGGATATAGACCTCGTAGTGGTATTAGTGGGTCAAAGAATATGCACAATTACCTCTCTGGGAACAGTTCCGAATTGCTCTATAGAATGGTTAGAACAGTTCACAACTCCACCAACAGTGAGTGCATCAGTGTCCCTATTTTTCCAAATTCCCTTCCAGCATTTGTCATTTTCCTTTTCAGCATGGTTGCTTTTTAAAAAACCTTTAAAATTTCTCAAATTACTCTAATTGCTGGGTTGTTTTGCAGTAGCTTCTAGGTGCTAAATTAAGAAAGCACTGAATTTCTCTTTTATAAAATCTTCAAATTGTCGATAAGCCAAAGTATCCGATTTATTTGCCATTGCTCAGCTCTACTTTCATAGAGTTAAATTTCATTTTTAAACTCCAAGATTAAGGTTAAAAATAGCAAAGTTTTCCTTATTACTCCAAGACTTCTGAGCTCTGTTATGGCCCTTGATGATATCAGAAAGATCCCTTATATTGCATATTTATTGCCTCGTTTAAGGCCGAAGAAAGTGATGTGATAAAGTAGAAAAAGTATTTACTCTTGGCTTTGAGGATCTGGGTTGAAACCCTGCCTGTGACATTTACTACCTTTGTAACCCTGAGCAAGTTGAGGGGAGGTGTGGAATGGAAGAGAAGCATTTAAATAGTGCTCACTATGTGCTAGAAATAGTGATGTACTTTTTACTAATATTATATCATTTGGTCTTCACAGCAGCCCTGTGAGGTAAGTGTTATTATAGTCTCCATTGTACAGCTAAGCAAAATAAAGCAGACAGGTTAGGTGACTTACCCAGGGTCACACAACTAGTAAGTGTCTCAGGCCATATTTAAACTCAGGTCTTCCTGACTCCAGACCCAGCACTCTATTATACCACCAGCTGCTTCAAGGGCAAGTCATTGAACCTCCCTTGGTCTGAATTTCCTCATCAATAATATTATAAGGGGGTTGGAAAGATGACCCCTAAGGTACCCTCCAATTTTCAGTCTATGATCTCATGACCAATGTGGAATTGTACCTTCTTCATTTCTTTAACGGTATCTGTGTCACCAAATATCCTATTTTAGAGGAGCAGGACCTGAAGGATTATGAGCTGGAAGAGATCTTAGAGACCATCTGCTTTTAAATTTTGTAGAGAAGGTAGAAGTGGAAGAATTAAATTAAGAATTAAAATTAAGAATTAAAAAGAGGATCTAGTCCTAGTAATTTAAACATTGTCTTTGAATATCATGGAAATGTTGAAATGATTGGCCATTGGCCATTGGTGTTGGGACTCTGAAACAGATGTCATTCCAAAACTGAGAGGAAAAAACTCCTTAAAACTACTATCGGCACATGGTTATAGCCTCTTAAAGTAGAACATGAGCTATAAAGAAATGAAGAAACAGAGGGGCTTCGAAAAACACCAGGGAAGGGAAAAGCCACAGTTTCTTTTGTATGTGCCAAGTGTAAGGAAGGTTGTATTGGCTGTGTCTGTATTTTCCAGGTCACCAGAGTCAGCTTCGGGCTTTGATGTGGTCCCAAAGAAGAAGCCACAGAGGAATACATCAAGGATGTCCTAATGATGTGCAAGGGACAGGCTGAGCTTAGCCTGAACCCGCAGCGATGCTTCCTTATTATTAGAAGTACTCGCTTATAATTGTTGGATGGTTGCCCAAACAGACATTGACTAGGGTGAGAGGTGGGGGTAGGAAGGAAGGGAAGAGGCATGGAAATTGTTCTGTGTTATTTCTCAACCACTCTATGGATAGGACTGTTGTTACTAATTTTTTGTTTGCTTTGTTTTTTAAAGATTCCTCTGATATTCATTTATAACATATTCAGTTACTTTCTTGATATGAATAATATGAATACACTTATCACATACACATATCCCGAAAGACCAATTGTAATAAAAATATCTACAACAGTTAGAATCCCATTCCCTGAGTCTCTGAGCCTTCCCAATAATGGTAAGACTGGAAGAAAAAGTACAAAGATATTAAATACATTGTAATCTCTTTTGGTCTCCGCTGTCCTTTGTCCAATATAATCAAATAACATTTCATTTTTTTTAAGGTGACATAATAAAATGTCAGTGGAGAATTTGCAGATTTAGGAGGGTGGGGACACTTAGGATAGAAGACCAGAGCACTAGTCCCAGCGTTGCCACTAATTTTTTGCCACCTTAGGCAAATCACTTCCAGAAAGCCAAATTTTCTCAACAGCAAAATGAGGTGGTTGAACCGAATGATCCCTGAGGTGCCTTCTACTGCTAATACTCTATGAGCCCCAAGGGTCAAGTTTGGTTAAAATTGTTAGGAGGGATGTTTTCCCCAGCTGATATAGATTGTTTACCTCTGTCCCACTTGCTTTTTTTGTACCCTTTTAAAAGAACAAAAGTAAATACCATAGTTCACTCACCAGGGAGAGAGGGAATGGGGACTTTGCTTTTGCCTGTGTTGCAATGAAAGACAGTAATTAGCTAGGTGAAAATAAGACATCACTACAGTATCATGAGAAGCCTGCTCCCAGAAAATAACTTGTAATGACTAAGAGGGTAGATGAGCTGTGAAAACAACCCCAGTTGACTGGCCACTGAAGTTATTGCCTTTTAAAACTCCATCAACAGAGCAAACACTTTTGAAGTGTTCCTAAGCAAAGCTATATGCAATAATTTTATGCTAATGAAGACTCCAGAAATAGTAATGCCATTGAAAGAGACTTTTAGCTGGGAGTCCAGTGTCAAAAGGGGACATACCTAGCCATTCTGAGCAGTCATTCTGGCCCTGTCTAAATATTTTAACTTGTTGAGGGAGCAGAAAGATTTTTCTCCTTGGGGAAAGTTTTGAGTTGGAGATTTGTATAGAGCAGCAAATCTGGGAAGGAACAAAAAAAGTGATTCCATTGTGATAGTCCAAAAAAACTATCTGATCCTCGTATCCACTAAAGCAGGCTGCCGCTATTGTAGACACCTCTGTTATTGCTGCCACTTTCTGGAATCTTAGCTAGCACAGACTGCAGCCAGGCACTACTACAAGAAGGCCTTCAGGGTTAATAACCTTCATTGTCCATGTCACACACACGCCCCCCCACACACACACACTCAATAAATCCCAATGGTTCCCTATTACCTTGAGTACCAAATCTAGATCCCCCTGTTTGGCATTTAAAGTTCTTCTTTTTCTTGTCTCTTCTGACCTTCACACTCATTTAACATAATTACTCCACTCCACATGTTCGACAATGCAACCACTTCAGCCACTTGCTATTCCTCACCCACAACACTCCATCCCCTGTATCTGACTTTTCACTGGCTGTGTCCTGTGCCTGGGATGCTCTTCCTAACTTCAGACTCTTAGAATCCCTAACTTTTAAGATTCAACTCAAGCAACTTCTGCAGGAAACCTATCCCAGTCCCATTCTCTACTGCTACCTTCTCCTCTAAGGCTACTTTCCATGTATCCTCTATGTACCTTGTATATGTTGATTTATGCATATTTTGTCTATTCCATTAGACTGTAAACTCCTTGAAGTCAGGGACTGTTTTTGCCTTTTCTTTGTATCCTAAGGCTTACCATAATTCCTAGCATGTAGTACATTTTTCTTTTGTTTTGGTGAGGCAATGGGGGTTAAGTGACTTGCCCAGGGTCTCACAGCTAGAAAGTGTCAAGTGTCTGAGGCCAGATCTGAATTCAGGTTCTCCTGATTCCAAGGCCAGAGCTCTATCCACTGCACCACCTAGTTGCCCCCTCGTAGGACATTCTTAATAAATGTTGATTAATTGATTGATGCCCTAGGTGAAGCCTTAGTCTCTTCAAATAATCCCTGGAATTCCATTTAGTAAAGCCAATCCCTAACATTTTCCTTGGTGACTTCAGTATCAAAGCTGTGTACCAAATACTCTGTCTTCCCAGGTCACCAATGTCCCCATCTCTCATGATCTCCACAATCTCATATCAATTCAATTCAACAAATTTTGGGGTGTTTTTATATCCTTCTACCACTTCCACTGCCTAATTCCTCCTGAATCTGTTAGTTTCCCCACCTTACTGTAATCTCTTTCTCCCATTCCATCGACTGTGTTCTGGCTTTACCTCCCTCCCTTAACAATCTTGACCCTAGTAAGATGTATCAAAAAGGCACTGTCCTCCCTCTACCTATTAATCCCTTGTACCTTTGTCCTTCCACTCTTCTGCCCCATTAAACCCCAATAATGGTTCATCTTCATCATAGATTTTCTCTACTCCTACTTCCCAGCTGCTAAGAGCTACTTCAAGAAGTCATGAAACAAACAAACAAAATTTTTTTTTAAAAACAAGTCATGAAACCATGATCTGAGTCCATTACAACTGTATGCTATTAAGCCTTAGTGTCCCTTACCACTACAGCGCAATATTCCCATTCAATTCTGATTAATTCCTAATGATTGTTTAAAAATCTCCTCCTGTTTCTTCAGTTCTCCAAATACACCCCCACGAATCTCTCTCAATAACCGTGCTTCCAATGTACCCTCTGCGAATGCCTTGGAGGACTTAGCCTAAAACTCCCGCTATGGGATCCCCTGGTCTAACTGGGTAGTGCTTTATGTGGTCTACTATATCTAGGTAACCCTAGGATTACTTCACTTTCCTGCCTGCCAACTCTTCAGTAGCCATCCATGTACTTTCTACCACTCCACCCCTGCTCCAACCCATTATCTAGCTCTGGTATATATATTATATTATATATCTCTAATCAGCCAATACCAATATTGCTACCAGAAAGGATATGTCAGTCTATCCACCTATTGCCTCATTCAACATCCCTGTAACTTTCCAAACTAAAATACCACTTCATGACCACCACTGTCCTAGGTGTATTGTCTTCTCTATCTGAATAGGAGTTCCACGATGACAGGGACTATTTCTACTTTTTTATTTTTATCTCCAGTGTTTGGCACATAGCCAGCACTTCATAATTGCTTTTTCAAAGAATTATTCTCTCTTGTCAGGTGACTTCACCTTCTATTTGATGGAAAAAGTTGACAAGCCATCTTGAACTCCTTCATGAGTAGGAACTGTACTGTACTAGAAAGAATTTTGGACTCAAATCTAATGAATTAGGTTAGATTCTCAACTCTCTCACACTGTCATTTAACCTCTCTAGGCCTCAGTTTGCCCACATGTAAAAGGATCTCTTTGACTCTGAGGGGCATTGGTAACTACTTACCTGATCTAAGTCCTGCTGACTCTTATGGTCACCATGGCAGTTTTTGCATGTCCTATTGGCTAGAAGAGTCATATAAGTGCTGTCCTCTCTATGATTCTCAGACAGTTAGAAACCTGTGATCACCTAGTTCCATTTCTCTTTACAAGGCAACATCAACTTATAATTAAGGAGTGTGTGGATATGTGGACTTACCCAATCAGAAAGTAACTCTGAGCCCCCACCTACTGTTTCAACCCCCCCTTCTTTCATATTCAATGACAGCTAGACACATGACATGGAGTTGGATCTCAATAGAATCAGATAAATAGGCTTGTAAATTGCATACAGTTGCTTCTACTCAGTATAAAGTTGTAACACTGGCCACCCTGGCCCTCAGTACCTGAAGGACAAATATATTAGATTTACCACTCCCCATGGGAGAATACCCCCCTGGTATTCTTAAGGGGATTGAGAGGTGTCTAGGCTCTCTGTCATTGGCTCTAGCCCTGAATGACAGTGTTCACCAAATGTAGGGGGTGTAGATCCTCTGCACACCAGTTTCATTTAGCCACTAAATGAAAAGAATTAATTTTTACACAGAAATAATACTTCAGAAGGTATAATCACAAATATATATGAACATACTCCTCCCTAATACATGGGAGGCATAATTCCCCTCTCACCTGATGCCTCAGTCCCCAGGAAGGGGAAGGGGATTAAGATCATAACTTAGCACAGTCCCATTTCCAAGTCCAAAAGTCTTCTTGAGCTTGAGTTCCAAGCAACCTGCTTCTCAGGGCTTCTGTGCTGGTATGGCTGGCTGCACCAACCCACTTGTATTCCTGGCTCCAGGATTGTCATGGCTTGAACTCCAGGGTGCCATGAAGATCACCTCCAGCACCTGAAACTGAGGAGAACAAACAACACAGAACAGAAATAAACACCCCTAGGTCCACTTGGAGCCAGGGTAAAAGAGAGCAGGGGAAGGAAAGTCAAACTCCTTTCCCTCTCACCGGTTCAGTTTATAGTTTGTCATCTGGGTGTAGCAGGTAAAAGTTGCCAAAAGGAGCATAGCAGAAGGTGGAGCCAAGATGGCAGAGTAAAGGCTGGGACTCACCTGAGCTCTTCCCCAAACCCCTCCAAATAACTTTAAATAATGACTCAAAGCAAATTCTAGAACAGCAGAACCCCCCAAAAGACAGAATGAAGCAATTTTCCATCCCAAGACAATCTAGAAGTTCAGCAAGAAAGGTCTGCAGTACCATGGTGAAAGAAGAGATCGGTCCAGCACAGGCTGTGCCAAAGCAGATTGGGTCCACAGCAAACCAGCAGCAGGCCTCAGGGTGACCGAATCAGTGGCAGCAGTGGTGGTTTCCAGAACTCAGCCCACAGATGGCAAGGGAATTGGATAATGAGTCAGAAGAAGACTTACAGCAGTCCCTTTGCTGGCACCAAGGGCAGGACTCTGTTGCATTGCCTATACTTGGATCTGGGTCGCAGTCCTGGTCTTAGTCCCAATGTGAGGAGGAACGCTAGCATAGCACAGCTTGCAGCCACGGGGGAGCAGGGACCTTAGTCACAGTGCCAGGAAAAGAGTGCTTGCAGTTGGTCACAAACCAATGCACAGTACAGGAGAGTAGTAAATACACCTCTCCCCAGATCATACCACCTTGGAAGAGCCAAAAACTTACAGGTCCCCAGAATCACCTCTGAAAAGAGCTGCACAAAAACCCTGAAATTTGAGACAGCGACCTCTCCACTTGGGAAGCAAATCCCCACTTTAGCATAGAGTTAAAAGTCAAGAAATAGGCTGGGAAATGAGCTAACAACAGGAAAAAAATTCTGACCACAGAAAATTACCATGGTGACAAGGAAGATCAAAACATACACTCAGAAGGAGACAACAAAGTAAAAATGTCTGCATCCAAAGCCTCAAAGAAAAATATGAATTGGTCTCAGGCCAGGGAAAAGCTCAAAAAGGATCTTAACAATCAAATGAAAGAGGTAGAAGAAAAACTGAGAAGAAAAATGAAAGTGATGCAAGAAAATCATGGAAAAAGTCAATAGCTTGGTAAAGAAGGCACAAAAAAATACTGAAGAAAATAACACCTTAAAAAAATGGAACAGGCCAAATGGTAAAAGAGGCACAAAAATCCAGTGAAGAGAAGAATGCCTGAAAAAGCAGAATTGGTGGGGCAGCTAGGTGGGCAGTGGTTAGAGCACCCACCCTGGAGTCAGGAGGACCTGAGTTCAATCTGGCCTCATACCAAACACCTGACATTCACTAGCTGTGTGACCTGGACAAGTCACTTAACCCCAAGTGCTTAAAAAAAAATTCAAAATTTATTTAAAAAAGCAGAAGCGGCCAAGTGCGAAAAGATATACAAAAATTCACTTGAAGAGAAGAACTCCTTAAAAAGTAGAATTGGCCAAATGGAAAAGGAGGTACAAAAGCTCACTGAAGAAAATATTCCTTAAAAGTTAGAATTGGGAAAATGCAAGCTAATGACTTTATGAGGCATCAAGAAACAACCAAACAAAATTTAAAAAAAAAGTGAAATATCTCATTGGAAAAATGACTGACCTGGAATACAGATCCAGGAGAGATAATTTAAGAATTATTGGACTACCTGAAAGTCATGATAAAAAAAAAAGAGCCTAGACATCATCTTTCAACATATTATCAAGGAAAACTGCTCTGATAGTCTAGAACCAGAGGGTGAAATAGAAATAGTAAATAGAAGCCACCAATCCCTTCTGAAAGAGATCCCAAAATTAAAACTCCCAGGAATATTATAGACAAATTCCAGACATCCCTAGTCAAAGAGAAAATACTTCAGGCAGCCAAAAAGAAATAATTCAAATATTGTGGAGTCACAGTCAAGATAACACAACAGGATTACACATTTAGCAGCTTCTACACTAAAGGACCAGAGAGTTTGGAATATGATATTCTGAAAGGCAAAAGAGCTAGGATTACAACCAAGAATCACCTACCCAGCAAAATTGAGTATTATCCTTCAGGAGAAAAAAATGGACATTCATTGAAATAGAGGACTTTGAAGCATTCTTGATGAAAAGACCAGAGCTGAATAGAAAATTTGACTTTCAAATACAAGATGCAAAAGAAGCATAAAAAGGTAAACAGGAAGGAGAAATCATAAGGGATTCAATAAGGTTAAATTGTTTATATTCCTACATGGGAAAATGGTATTTATAACCCCTAAAAAAATGTTATTATTAGGGCAGTTAGAAGAAGTATACATAGACAAAAAGCAGAGGTGTGAGTTGAATGTGATAGTATGATTATCTAAAAAAAATAAAGTAAAGGGATGAGAAAGAAAAATGTAATGGGAGAAGGGAAGGGGAGAGGTAGAGTGGGAAAAATTATCTGACATAAAAGAGGCCTGAAAGAGATTTTACAGTGGAGGGGGAAATGGGGGAAGAGGGGAGGGGAAAGACATGAACATTACTCTCATTGGAATTGGCTCAAAGAGGGAATAATATATACACTCAGCTGGGTGTAGAAATCTATCTTACCATACCAGAAAGTAGGAAAGGAAGGGCATAAGAGAAGGGGGATAGGGAGAGGGTAAGGGGGTAGAGGTGATAGAAGGGGGGCAGTTTGGGGGAGGTAAAAGTTGGAAGCAAAACACTTTTGAGAATGGACAGGATAAAAGGATAGAGAGAGAGTAGGATAAACGGGGAGAAAATAGGATGAAGGGAAATACATAGTAATCATTACTGCGAAAAAAATTTAAGAGTTTCTCTGATAAAGATTTCATTTCTCAAATATAGAAAAATGAGTCAAATTTATAGAAATAAAAGCTATTCTTTGATTGATGAAAGGTCAAAAGATACAAACAGGCAGTTTTCAGACAAAGCTGTCAGACAAAGTAATCAAAGCTATCAATAGTCATATGAAAAAAATGCTCTAAATCACTATTGATGAAAAAATGCAAATTAAAACAACTCTGAGGTACTACTTCAAACCTGTCAGACTGGCTAATATGACAGAAAAGGAAAGTGACAAATGTTGGAGGGGATGTGGGAAGATAAAAATGGACAATTGATGAAGTTGTATACTGATTCAACCATCTTGGAGAACAATTTGGAACTATGCCCAAAAGGCTATAAAACCATGCATGTCCTTTGCAGTACCACTACCAGGCCTGTATTCTGAAGAATTAAAAAACAAAAATGTAAAGGACCTATATGTTCAAAAATATTTAGAGCAACTCTTTTAGTGGTGGCAAAGCACTGGAAATTGAGGAGATGTCCATCAATTGGGGAATGGTTGAATAAGTTGTATATGATTATGATGGAATACTGTTGTGCTTTAAGAAGTGAGGATCTGGTTGCTCTCAGAAAAAACATGGAAAGGCTTACATGACTGATGCAAACTGAAATGGGCAGAACTAAGAGAACATCGTGCACAGTAACAGCAATATTGTATAATGATCTACTATGAATAACTTAGCTATTCTCCACAATATAATGATCTAAGACAATTCTGTAGGACTTATGATGAAAGATACTGTCTGTCTCCAGAGAAAGAACTGGTAGAACTTGAATACAGATCAAAGATAATTTTTCTCTACTTTTCTTTATTTTTCTTGGGGTTTTTTTTGTCTGTGTTTTCTTTCACAGAATGACTTACATGGAAATGTGTTTTGTATAACTACACATGTATAACCTATGTCAAATTGCTTGCCTTCTCAGTGGTGGGGAGAACTGGAGGGAGGGAGAGGATTTGGAATTCAAAGTTTGAAAAAAAATGTGAAAATTGTTTTTACATGTAATTGGGAAAAATAAAATATTAAATAAGATTTTTTTAAAAAGAGTATAGAAGAAAATTAGTGGCAGAAAAGGTGGTTGACTGGCTCAGTCTCACCAATTTTTAAAGCTGAAGGCAACCAATCAAAAGAGGCTACCCCCACCACATGATAGGGATTGAAGAGAGCTCCATGTTAGGCAAAAAAAAGACTTGCTCAAAAAGTCCCTCAGGGGCATCTCCATGACAGGAGAACTGGGCATACTTAGAGAAGCCCAGATTACAGAATCAATAAGCAAAAATCAGTATATAATAACAAAAAGAACAATGCATAACTAGTGTCTACTGAACAAGCCTATCATTATCTTAAATCCCCAAAGTCACAAATATTTGAACTACTTCAAGTCCAGTCATTCTAGAATATGCACATTTAGTCCTCCTTTGAGTAGGCAAAAGAGTGTAAAAAACACAACATAGTTCAAAACTTGATGTTAGACCCACATTCGTAAAGATGAGTCATTGTATATAGTAATGAAGAAACTCTGCAAGAATTCAGTACCTGGAACTCATGGCATTTGAATCATGAACTCTGAATCCCAGTGGACTTCAAAAGAGACAAGCGTTTTCTCAGTCTGGGCTGTCCTGTCCCTCTGGCAGAGACCTCTAACCATCTCTGACCTCCACTAGCTCATCACTTATAGAGTAATAGAAGTGGATCCATTTGGCTGCCATGCACCTTACTTTTTTTTCCTTCAGCATGATACCTCTCTTCATGCAACCGTGTCATATTTCCTCTCTTGCTCCCCAACCCTAAAAGCCCTACCATTTTGCATAACAAAAACAGGGAGAAGGAAGCCATAGAGTAAAGGGTGTTCCATCTCTAAAACTTCTTCCAGTCGTGACCCTCCTTAAAATTCTTTTAACCTCTACCCAACCTCTTCTCCCTTGCTGCAGTCTTAGAGATTTCCTGGAACTATGTCCCACCCATCATTCCATTGCCTTAATCTTCACATGTTCTAACTGTATCACTGCTCGAGTCTGGAGTCTTTCCTGTTGCTTACAAAACATGCTCAAGTTTATCCTATTCCCATCCCCTTTCCTGCAAAACTTCCAGAAAAAGTAGTCTGTTCTATCTGACTCCACAGTCCCACCACCCACTCATTCCTCATCACCCTGCAATCTGGTTTCTATCCCAAATGCTCTTTCCAAGGTCACTGCTGACCTCTTAATAGCCAAATAAAATGAACCTCTTCTCAGTCTTTATTGTCCTTGAACTTTCTGCAGCTTTTCAAACTATTAACCCCTTCCTCATGAATACTCTTTCTTCCCTTCACTTCTGGAACACTGCTCCCTCTTGTTTCTTCTCCTACCTTGCTGACTATGCCTTCTTGGTCTCCTTCACTGGTTCATCCTAAATGCTAGTGTTCTTAAGAGCCTGGCCAAAGGCCTTTCATATTTTCTCTCTACACTTCTGTTTAGTGATTTCATCCTCCCCCATGGCTTTAAGAAGACTGAGTGGGATGGTGGACTTGAGGTCAGAAAACCGGACTTAATGTCCTTGCTCTGCCATTTGGTAACTTGCATGACCATTTTGGTCCTCAGTTGACTTAGAGGTGCACTTAAGCCAGTTTGAACTGGCTCATGAGAGTCCATTGTTAAATTTTCAGGGTGAACATTTATGCCTCAGAAATCTACATATGACATGAATCAGGGCTTGAATTTATTTAAGCCCTGATTTAAGAAAAGGAAAGAGAAAATGTCTAAAAAAAACCATACAGGTCAAATTTAAAAGTGTGTTTTGGTCACTTTTTTTTTTGAGAGCTGGTTGTTAAACATTTATCAGCATACCACTGATTGGACTAGGTTTTATGATCACTTCTAGGCAGATAATTCTATATGTTCAGCCCCAGGGTCTCTCCTGAAGTATAGACCTACAATTTCCAACTATTTGTGGGCCATCTCTGTTTGGATATTTCACTGATCTCTCAAACTTTCCATGGTCAAAAAGTGAACTCATCATTTTCTCCATCTAAACACCTCTCTCTTCCCAACCTCCTTAAACCTATTTATGGTTCCACCATCCTACTAGTCACCCAGGCTCAAAACCTCAGACATTTTTGCCCCTTTCCTCTCCATTGTCCCATATATCCAATCAGTTGCTAAGTCCTTGTTTCTGCCTCTCTAAGCTAGCAAATTATCCCTTCCTTTTCCATAACATATAGCAGGTACAGTAGCCCTCATCCCAATCACCTGGACCATTACAACAGCCTCTTCAGTAGACTCTTGGCTTCTAGTCACCCCCCTCTCTAATGATCCTCCCAAAGCTGCCAAAATAATTTTTCCAATGCTCAAGTCTCACCATGTCACACCTCTCCTCCTTGTCTTCCGCCTTCCAAAATCTTTTATGGCTTTCTGTTGCCTGTAGGATAAAAAAACAACCTTCTTACTTTGGAATTTAAGGTCTTCCATAATCTGACACCCACCTATCTTTCCAGCCTTACTTCCCCTTAAACCTCTTCACACACTCTGTATTCAGCCAAACTGGACTATTACGTTTCCTTGTGTTGTTCAATGTCCCACAGCCATATATTTGTACAGGACTTCCCATGCTTAGATGCATCCATATTACATCTCTGTCTGTTTCAATCTTTTTCTTCCTTTAAATCCCAGTTCAGGCATCCCCTCCTCCATGAAGCCTCCCCTAATCCCTTCAGTTGAAAGTTTCCTCCCTTTCTTCAAATTTCCTTAGTTCATCATACTTTCTCTTTTATCTTCACATTTAAATCTATATCCTACTTTTTTTGCATATGTGTCATAAACCCGTATTAGATTGTAATTGACCTCCTTGAGGACCAAGATTGTATTACTGTTCATCTCTATGTCCCCAGCACCTAGCACAGTATCTTGTCCATGGTAGGAACTTAAAATGTTTATTGAATTAAGCCTCTCCACTCCAAGGCAGGTTACATATAGCTTTTGTACCTCCTTCTTCTATAATATCAAGCTGTCTCTCAACCTGTTGGTAGTAAATACAATTAGCCCTCTGTGCTTCCCCCCTGAAGAAAAAAAAGTAAGAGAGAGAAAGAGAGAGAGAGAGAGAGAGAGAGAGAGAGAGAGAGAGAGAGAGAGAGAGAGAGAGAGAGAAACAAAAACAAAAAAGAAAAAAGCTCCATGAGCAGAAATCCTATCCCTCTTTCACCTGTTCCCTCACTATTTCCCAACTTCATTCTCCTCCACCCTAAGCAGATTCTTGCCCAAGAACGTATTGCAATTCTTTCCAAGTATGGAGCAAGAAACACACACATACTTATTCACAAAGCCACTGACTAATTATGTTAAATAACTAACAACAAAAAGAACTACAGTTAGGGCATTTAACAGCAAAATCCAGAATAACTGGCAAATGAAGCAAAAAGAATTATTTAACAAGCTAGAGAGGCAGCTCTGTGGGGACAAATCTTTAGGTCCCTGGAGTGTTAGAGGATCCCATAAGAAATTTTTTTATTTTACAAAGGAAGTACAAAAGACCATCGTGTTTCTTAGCAGCTCAATAAAAACATGTAAATACGGCATTCTGAAGGGTTAGCATCAGTACATGCCCAAAGTTGATGTACCAAAAGTAGATAATAACACTTCCTCCTCATTCTCATTCCTTGAAATCCTGTTCTGGGGGTAGCTAAAGAAGTCAGCTATGATTAAGTTGTCTATAACAACCATTTTTGTTCTACATTCCCAAAATGTTCTGTTTTTATAGCTTTAGGGCACAGCATGATGAAAGCCTGTTCTATGAAATGGATTTCTCTGGTTAGACATGGAAACCTGTTAAATGAAATGGGCACTGTAGTGAGCGATGAGAAGTCTCATTGCATATACTTCACATCTCCTAACTAAACCTAAATTATGAAGACAGGCATATTTCAGATAATGAAACTCCACAAAGAGAAAATGGAGGAAAGGAAACAGACGTTTATTTCATTAAATTTATTATTAAGCACCTACTACCTGCCAGGCACTGTGCTAAGTGCTTTATAAATATTACCTCAGTTGATCCTCACAACAACCCTGGGAGATAGGTACTATTTTTATCCTCATTGTACAGTGGAGGAAACTGAGGCAAGTGGTGGTTAAGTGATTTGACCCAGGTTGCATAGCTAATAAGAATCTCAGGTAAGATTTGAACTGAGGTCTTTCTGACTTCAGACCCAACACACTATCCACTGTACCACCTAGCTGCCCATAAGAAATGTAGGATCAGAAAAGAAGGTGGGCCAGTCATAAAGAGATACAGAATATATGGTTAGCCCAGATACTACTCTGGTATTTCAAAAGTCACTTTGAAAGGCCATTGGCACATTGGGTAGATAGTCTATGGAGCATTTGTGGGAGAGCATGGGAAAATCACACAGAGTGAAAAAGTGTAGATGGATTGCAATCTACACCTTTGAAGGAAGCACCCATACTGATGAGATCATGGATGTCGCAATGTTAAACATTTCTTTTTTTCTGATTTCTGGGCCTTCCCTTTCAAGCCCAGGTTGACTAATGTTTCAAGGCATAGCTAAGACAAGAGGTGTCCATAGAGAAAGTGTCCGTGGCTGGTGCAAATAAAAGGGCTTACACCAGAACAAGAAAAGGAGGACAAGGGAAAGAATCTGAATGAAGGACGGT
Organism: Phascolarctos cinereus; assembly: GCF_003287225.1. Classification (NCBI taxonomy): domain Eukaryota; kingdom Metazoa; phylum Chordata; class Mammalia; order Diprotodontia; family Phascolarctidae; genus Phascolarctos; species Phascolarctos cinereus. The sequence goes on along the minus strand of NW_027556098.1, from coordinate 56,913,973 downwards.
ATTTGACAATCTCTAACTTTCGATAAATAAACCACTGTGGCTCTGTTAAGCATGAATGGATCTAAACTCCTATTAAGCTTATTATCTGTACCTTCAACAACCTACTTTTGTTGTTTAATCAACTAGTTGCATCCAACTCTGCTTGACTCCACTTAGAGTTTTCTTGGCACAGATACTGGAGTGATTTGCCATTTCCTTTTCCAGCTCATTTTACAGATGAGGAAACTGAGGCAAGCAGGGTTAAGTGATTTGCCCAGGGTCACACAGCTAGTAAGTATCTGAGATAAGATTTGAACTCAGGTCCTTCTGACTCCAGGCCTGGCACTTTATGCACTGTGCCACCTATCTGCCCTTCTGTTTTACTATAGGGTAAATAAAAACACTCCGTGTTTCCTGCCCCTCTGTTCTTATTTCAGGAGGTCTTCAATCTGGAAGCTCTTGCTTCTATCTAGAAACCCAAAACATTATCTTCGAAACCATGAGTACAATTAGACACTCATCTTCAAAAAGCATGCCTCCCTTTTCCCCTTGTCACACTCTTCATGATACTTAGTGTTCCAGGTGAGACTGTACAGTATCACTTCGATGAGTTCAGTAGTTTAGATCTAGGTCCTCAGCAGGAAAAACACCTCCCAGGACTCAGTAAGACAGTGTCTTTGTTGCATGTGTATTTACAAGATCAACAGCACCCTTTGCTTCTTGATTGCAAAACCTTTTTTGATCCTACACCTGGGGTCTTTGGTTCTTTCGGTGGTAGGGACAGATTCCCTTTCCTTTTCTCCTCATGACCTCAGTGCTGGGATGGAGCCGAAAAGCGGGTGCTGCTTACAGCCTCAGAGAGCCAGCCTCCCTCCCACAAAGCCTGGGGGCTATGTCTGTACAAACAGCTGCAGTGTGGTGCTCTGAACCTTTCCAGCTGTAATGCTCACTATAGTTGATCTAAGTGGCAGCATGATTGGCAGAACCTGGAGGTATCACAATCATCATGATCAAGCCGTAAACAAGGAGGAAGAAGACCTGTTTGTTTAAGAGAAAATTTCATTTTGAATGGTTCTCAAAAAATGATTCTGTTGTTAGACAAGTAAACACAGCCTGCTTCTCCTCTTCATGCCAACATCCCTATTCCATTTCTTTGATCTCCTTGTGGACTCCGTCAATGAGCTCTTCTTTCTAAGGCGTTGGAGCCAAATGGCCCCCACCTGGAGTGTGACTGATCTGAATTTGTTGAAAATAAACAGAAGATAAGTCTGGACCCAAGTCAAATCAACTCTAAACTCCTCCCTGGGATAAATGAGGAAGTCCAGAGAGCCTGAAATGACCTGATTAATCTGTTTTTAAATCTCAGTAGTTATGCAAATGAACATTTAACTATTTTTTAAATCACACCCTGGAGGGTGATATGGTATTTAGACACTATATCTCATCTGCTAGCCAAATCCCATCTTTTTAGATAGATTCCAAGAATGCTGAATCTCTTGCAGATGAGCTGATTTTTCCTTTACTATCTAACTCAATATTGGAAATAGCTTCACTTTTTCAGACTCCAATTTGGAAGGGAACTTAAGGGTCATCTAGTCCATTTATTGTTACCTGAGGCTAGAAACAGAGGAGTAAAAAAGAAGGCTTATTTCATTCATTTTTCCACCAGGATCCTTCCAAGAAGCAGTTGGCTTAATGTGTGTGTGTGTGTGTGTGTGTGTGTGTGTGTGTGTGTGTGTGTGTGTGTGTGTATGTGTGTGTGTTTTAATAATAGGCATTAATACCTTTTTTGCTATATAAGCACAAGCGTTTTTTTTTCTATATTCCTCGCTAGTTAAACTCGCTGTTTCCAAATCTTGGGAAAGTATGTGTGGAAAAAAAAGTATAAATGAGTCACCAAAGAGTTAATTTCTAAAAGCCAGCTGTTTAGGTGCTGGAAATAGGGTCTGGCCCTCAGGGTACAGTGAAAGAGAAGGAGGCGGAGCCTTCTTGAAGCTGTGGGAAATGGATGGTGCTGCCTCCGGCTGCAGTTTGTATACTTAAAATTAAACCTTGCTGGGTTAAGCTCTTCGCCTTTAAAATAAAACATTTTTAACCCCTCCCTCCCTTTGGATTATCAAATGTAACTCTTTTTGATGGGGTCTTTTTCAACAACCATTTGATATGAGGTGATAGAAGGGATCGGCAAATCAAATCGCTATTGTAAATTTTTCAGAATACATTCTGTCATCTCCAGAATGTTTTCTCCATAATTAGGTTTTAGTTAAGCAATATGGGAGTGGATTTCTCTCCATGTGCCATCACTCCCTGCCTAAGGCATGTTTAGCTTAATGTTTTAGAATTTTAAAAATTATAATTGTTTAGAAATTCATTAAAGAGTTACTAAGAAATTAAACCCTTTTAATTAGCACTTGAATAACATTTCCTCGAGAGAAGTTGAAATATAATCATATTTTTACAATCGTTCTACTAACTTAGACATTTAATAGAAAAAGAAGTGTAAATAAGTATGTGCAAGGTGCTATTATTATTTTCATCTGAATCTTTGGGGGGGGGGGACAACCAAAAACTCTGGTATTAGTGGTTGATGAATTTTCAAAACAGTGTCTAAAGACCCACCGTCTTTGCTGGGATGGCACCCAACTACTACTGATTGTGTCACTTATAAAATGGACTCCACTAGTTTCATGCTGCATGTGAGGTGGGACAGGAATGGGAGAGGATTGTGAATGGTTTAAATGTTATCTGGGAATCCATCACTTAACAGAACGGATTCATTCTGGCAAGTTTTGTTACAGATTCGAGTTAAATGAATCCTACTTTCCTCTGCCCTTCCATAGGCTATCAATTTGAATCAATCAACAAGCATTTCTTATTTACCTACTTACTATGTTCCAGGCTGGAACTGTGTCAAGCCTTAGGGAATATAAAGACAAAAGTGAAACAGAGCCTGCCCTCAAGGAACTTCCATTTTAAGGGAAGAGATGTCATGGAAGTACAATGTTGGTATTTATATGCACGTGTACATATGCATGCATGCATGTATGTATGCATGTCTTCTTGTACTATACATATACACACGCATACATATGTACATACACACACAACATGAATTCAAGGTAGTTTCCAGGGGGAGAGCACTAACTGAGGAGATCCAGAAAGGCTTCACGCAGAAGGTAGCACTTGAGATGAATTTAAAAGGGAAGTAAGAGTCCCAAGAGGAAATGGTGAGGAGGGAAAGCATTCCAGGCATGGAGGGGTGGGGATAGGGTAAAGAAAATACAAAGATATAGAGATAAAAGATGAAGTACCACATGTGGAGGCCAGTCTAGATAAATCACCAAGTAGGAAGCGGAGGTTTAATACAGATGTAAAATGAAGAAGGGACCAGGCTATTAAAAGTATTAAATGCCAGCTAGAGGTATGATGGGAAAAGCATTGGTTCTGGAGTCAGGAAGACCTGGGTTCTAATACTGACCCACTAACCCACAAAATGAGCAAGTCAGTTCACTGTGAGTTTCAGGTCTCTCCTGTATAAAATAGAAATCATAATAGCTGTACTATCTATTTTGCAGGGTTATTGTGAGGATCAGATGATATAATGTCTGTAATTTGCTTTGTAAATCGTGAAGCACTATACAGAGGAAATGAAGGATATGATTATTACTGCAAAATATGAAGAAGAAAATGTTTGTTTCCAGATACAATAGAACACAAACACTTTATGGTGTTTGTGGCATTGGTGTATTTATGGATTCCTGGGCCTTTTTGAAATATATTTCCTGTTCCCAAATCATCTAGACGTATAGTTATTTAGAGGGGAAAAAAGGAAACTCTTTTAAAAAAAAAGTTTATTTATTTTTAGTTTTCAAAAGTCAATTCCATACACTTTTGAGTTTTCAATTTTTCTCCCCCTCCCTCCCCATCTCCCTCCCCAAGACGGCATGCAATCTAATATAGACTCTACATATACATTCCTATTAAACATATTTTCACATTAGTCATGTTGTAAGAAGGAATTAGAACCAATAGGAGGAACCACAAGAAAGAGGAAACAAAACAAAACAGAAGAAAAAAAAGAGATCAAACTCCATAGTCCTTTCTCTGGATGTGGATAGCATTTTCCATCATGAGACTTTTGTAGATGTCTTAGAGCCTTTCATTGCTGAGAAGGGCTAAATCTATTGAAGTTAGTTATTGCACTACTTGGCTATTACTGTGTACAATGTTCTCCTGGTTCGGCTTGAAGAAGGAAACTCTTAACACACAAATATTCTAAAAATTTGCTAAGAACTGCTGCTGCTCCAATATTTCCATCCTTTTTTCTTGCATTGAATCAGATGAGAGGGAAGAGGAAAATGGGTTTATTGTTCTCCATTACAGCTCCATTCCCCACCACTAGCTAGAAAAGTGGTCATTGGCATCCACCTAGTTAGCTCAGTTCAAAAGCTAGCACTTACCTGGTCAAAAATTAACTGGCAAGTGAATCAGTCGGTGACATTGGTGGAAGGAACATTAAGAAGTGACCTCCTGCCTGCCTACATTTTTTAATGGTCTCATGATTTAAAATAATATATACATTTACTTACTTTGAACATTCTTCTTTTTTAAATTTTGAGTTCCAAATTCTCTCTCTCCATCCCACCCTTCCCCACCCACTGAAAAGAGAAGCCATATGATATCAATTATACATGTGAAATCATGCAAAACTTTTCCATATTAGCCATACGGGAAAAAAAAAAGCAAGAAAAATAAAGGGAGAAAACTACACTTCAATTTGCACTGAGTTCATCAGTTCTTTCTCTGGAAGTAGAGAGCATTTTTCCATCATGAGTCCTTTGGGATTGTCTTAGATCATTGTACTGGTCAGGGTTACTAAGTTTTTCACAGATAATCATCATTATCATATTGCTGTTACTGTGTATAATGATCTCCCAGTTCTAATCACTTCACTTTGCATAAGTTCACATAGGTCTTCCCATGGTTTTCTGCAACCATCAGCCTTTTCATTTCTTAAAAACAATAGGACTACATTCACAATCAGCTATTCCCCAACTGATGGACATCCCCTCAGTTTCTATTTCTTTGCCACCACAAAAAGAGCTGCTATAAATGTTTTTGTACATACAGGTCTTTTTCCTTTTCCTTTGATCTGTTTTGCAAATAGACCTAGTAGTGGTATTGCTAGGTCAAAGAGCATGCACAGTTTTATAGCCCTCCAGGCATAGTTCCAAATTATTCTCTAGAACAGGTAGAACAGTTCACAATTTCACCAACAGTAAGTATACCTATTTTCCCTCATCTCTTCCAGCATTTATCATTTCTGACAGGTGTGAGGTAGTGCCTGAGTGTTGTTTTAATTTGTATTTCTTCACTCAATAGTGATTTTGAGCATTTTTATGTGATTATAGACAGCTTTAATTTCTTCTTCTAAAAACTGCCTGTTCATATCCTTTGACAATTTATCAATTGAGGCATGGCTCTCATTTTTATAAATTTGATTTGGTTCCCGACATGCTTGAAAAAAGAAACTCTTATCAGAGAAACTTGCTGTAAAAACTTTTGATATCACTTCATTGTCTACGGTACCTTTTAACAAAATGTAGTTTCCTTGATCATCTCTTTTAATTTGGTCAATTTTTGTTTTTGCTTTGTCTGAGATCATGATAGCTACCCCTGCCTTTTTAACTTCAGTTAAAACTTAATAGATTCTCTTCTATCTCCTTATTTTAACTCTGTGTGTATTTCTGTTTCAAGTGTGTCTCCTGTGAACAAAATGTGGTTGAGTTCTTCTTTCTGATAGAGCTGAATAGAAATTTTAACATTCAAACATAAGACACAAGAGAAACACAAAAATTTAAACATGAAAAGATAAATCATAAGAGACTCAAAAAAGTTAAGCTGTTTACATTCCTATTGGGAAGATGATACATGTCATTCCTAAGAACTTCTGTCTTATGGGTGAGCTCATTCCATTCACATTCACAGTTATAATTATTAACTATATATTTCCCTCCATCCTATTTTCTTCTGTTTAGGCTTCTCTCTTCCATTTGATCCTGTCCCTCCTTAGAAGTCTATTTTGCTTCTCACGGCTGTGTCCCTTAATCCACTTTCCCTTTTGTCATGCCCCACATACACTTTCTCTTCTCCGCTTTCCCCTACTATTTCTCTGTTGGGTAAGACAGATTTCTACATCCAACTGAGTGTTTGTGTGTATGTATATATGTATATGTATACACACAAACACACACACACACACACACACACACACACACACACACCCCAATTCTGTGATGAACCAATTCTGATGAAGTTCTAGTTTTGCCCACCTCCCATTTTTCCCTCCACTGTAAAAGTCCTTTCTTCTGCACTTCTTTTATGTGAAATAACTTTCCCCATTCTACCTGACCCTTCTCCCTTCTCCCAATACATCCTTCTTTCTTATCCTTTCACTTTTTTTTAGATCATCCCAACATAATTGACTCATACCCATGCCCTCTGACTATGTCTACTGATTCTAACTACCCAATAATGATAAAGTTCTTAGAAATGACATGCATCATCTTCCCATATAGGAATGTAAACAGCTTAACTTTTTTGAGTCTCTTATGATTTATCTTTCACGTTTAACTTTTTATGTTTCTCTTGCATCTTATGTTTGAATGTTAAAATTTCTATTCAGCTCTGGTGTTTGCATCAGGAATGCTTAAAAGTTTTCTGTTTCATTAAATATCCACTTTTCCCCCTGGAGCATTATACTCAATTTTTCTGGATAAGTTATTTTTGGTTATAATCCTACCTCCTTTGCTTTCCTGAATATTATAGTCCAAGCCCTCCACTCTTAACATGGAAGCTGCTAAATATTGTGTGACTCCACAATATTTGAATTGTTTCTTTCTGGCTGTTTTCAATATTTTCTCCTATACTTGGGAGCTCTGGAATGTGACCATAATATTTCAGAGAGTTTTCATCTTGGGACCTCTTTCTGGAGGTAATCAATGGATTCTTTCAATTTCTACTCTGTATCTAAGATATTGGGGAAGTTTTCCTGGATAATTTCTTGAAAAATTATGTCTCAGCTCTTTCTTTGATCATGGCTTTCAGGTAGTCCAATAGTTCTTAATTTATCTTTCCTCAGTCTATTTTCCAGGTCAGTTATTTTTCTGAAGAACTCTTTCACATTTTCTTCTGTTTTTTTTCATTCTTTTGACTTTGTTTTGTTATTTCTTGATGTCTCGTGTAGTCATTAGCTTCTACTTGCCCAATTCTTATTTTTAAGGAATTATTTTCTTCAGTGACCTTTTGTACTTCTTTTTCCATTTGATCAATTCTGCTTTTTTAAGGAGTTCTTTTCTTCAGTGAACTTTCATACCTCTTTTTCCATTAGGCCAATTTTGTTTTTAACAGTATTATTTTCTACAGGATTTTTTTGTACCTCCTTTACCAAACTGTTAATTCTATTTTCTTAATTTTCTTGCATTACTCTCATTTCTTTTCCCAATTTTTCCTTGACCATTTTTATCTCTTTGTTTAACTTTTCTTTTTTTTTTGTTTTTTGTGTTTTGTTTTTCTGGTTGGGCAATGGGGATTAAGTGACTTGCCCAGGGTCACACAGCTAGTAAGTGTTATGTGTCTGAGGTTGGATTTGAACTCAGATCCTCCTGAATCCAGGGCCAGTGCTCTATCCACTGTCCCACCTAGCTGCCCCCTCTTCGTTTAACTTTTCAAGGCGTTCTTGTAGGGCTTGGATCCAATTTTAGGTCCAAAGCTTGGATCTTTGAGACTTTAGTTGTAGCTATTTTCGCATTGATGTCTTTTGTCTTATATCTTGGTCTTCCCTGCCACAGTAATAGCTTTTCATGGTAAAGTTCTTTTTTATTGTTTGCTTATTTTTCTAGCCTATTTATTGACTTTGAATTTTATGTTAAAGTTAGGCTCTGCTCACCTAGGAGTGGGGAGGCCCTGTCCCAAGCTTCAGGCTTCATCATCCAGCTGTTTTCAGAGCTAGTTCTGGGGGTTTTCAGTGCTTCTGAGGTAGAATGATGCAGAAAGAGGTATGGTTACTGCTCTCTTGGTCTGTATGCAGGAAGGGCCCCTGCTCCCCTACAGATGCAAGTAGGTACCCACTGCCAGCTGTACCCACTGCCAGCAAAGGGTCCCCTGTAATCTCTTTCTGACCAGTTGCCTGACAGCCTCAGCATTTTGGGGCTGAGAGCTCCAAAAGGTGCCACCTCTAAGGCCCATGACTGGTGCTGCTGTCTTGTGTGCTCCTGACTGGTCAGCCACTATCCCAATGTCACAGACTTCTCTGCTAACCTCCTAAGCTGTCTCAGACTACAAAAATGTCTCACCTTGACCTTCTGTTGGCTCTGCCACTCCAAAATTTGATTTGAGACATTATTTTAAAGTTGTTTAGAGGGGAATGTTGGGAGAATTTGTCTGGATTGCTGCCTGTACTCAGCCATCTTGGCTCCACTGTCCCTCATTTTGTTCTTGAGACTCTACCACTACAAAATTCTTGCACATGTCTGTCTATAATAAACCATACTTTATAATGTAGCATGCAGACTTCTAGTTAGGATAGCTGCATGGATGACTACAGAAGAGCTCTTTCCTCCCGCATTTGTTGTTGTTGATATTGTTATTGTTATTGTTGTTCAGTCATTTTTAGTCATGTTGGACATGACTAAAAATGACTGAACAAAGCAAAGCAAACCAAAAACAAAAGGAATGTTAATTATATCAACAAGACAAGAAAAAGAAACTGGAGGCAGAGGCAAAAAGAAGACAAAATTATCATTTTGTAGAGGATATGATGGTCTATTTAGATAACCCTAGATTTTAAAATAAAAATTGATTTAAACATTAGCTTTAGCAAGTAGTCATTGTGTTAGCAAGGACCTATTATGTTCCAGGTACTGTTCTAAGCACTGGGGATACAAAGGCAAAAAACAGTCTCTGCTCACAAGGAGCTCAGAGTCTAATGGAGGAGACAACATGCAAACAACTTTATACACACAAGACACATACAGGATAAATTGGAGGTGATCTCAGGAGGATGGCACTAAGATTAGGGAAGATCAAAAAGGCTACTTGCAGAAGGTGGAACTTTATCTGAAACTTGAAGAGAGCCATCAAATGTAGAAGTGTAAATGAGGAGGAAGAGGGTCCCAAGCTTGGGGACCAATGAAGCAAGTGAAGAGGTCCAGAGCCAGAACATGGATTGTCCTGTGAGAGAAATAGCAAGGAGGCCAGTGTCACTGGATTACAGAACACCTGGAGGAGAATAAAGTATAAGAAGACTGGAAAGGTAGGGATAGCAAGGACTTTAAAAGTTAAACAGAGGATTTTGTATTTGTTCCTGTAGGTAATGATATTAGAGTTTATTGAAAAGGGCAGTGATATGGTCAGATAGACCTGGGCTTTAGGAAAATTAATTTGACAATTCAATGAATGATGGACTAAAGTGAGGAGAGACAAGATAGAGAGAATAAGCGGAAGGCTATTGCAATAGTTCAGGGGTGAGGTGATGAGGGCCTGTACCAAGATAGTAGCAGCAGCAGGGAGAGAAGGACTACATATGAGAGATGGTTAGAAGGTAAACTTGACTACAGTTCACAGTAGATTGGATATGGGAAATGAGCAAGAGTGAAGATTTGAGGATGACTCCTAGATTGCAATCCTGAATGACTGAGAAGATGGTACAGCCTTTATGCCAACAGGAAAGTTTAGAAGAGGAGAGGATTTGGAAGGAAAGATAATTAGTTCCGTTTGGATATGCTGAGTTTAAGATGTCTTCAAGACATACAGTTTGGGATGTCTTAGGCATCTGGAAATGAAAGACTAGAAGTCAGGAGAGAGGTTCAGGCTGGACAAGAAGATCTCGGAATCAATTATCTATGTATAGAGAAGATAACTGAATTCAAAGGAACTGATGACATCAACAAGCAAAGTTAAGAGGGAGTAGAAAAGAAGGCACAGGACAGTCTCGGAGGACACCCATAGTTATTAAGCAAGACCTGGATGAAAATCCAGCAAAAGAGAATGAGGAGTGGTCAGACAGGTAGAAGATCCAGAAGAGTGCAATGTCACCAAAAAAAAAAAAGAAGATCAAGTAGAAGAGAATGATCAACTGTAAAAAGCTTCTAAGAAGTCAAGAAGGATGAGGACTGATAAAGAGACCATTAGATTTGGCAACTGATAATTGATAACTTTGGAGAAAGCAAGTAGCAGAATATAAAATAAACTCACAACAATCATAAACATTTCTGCATATCTTCTATTAAATGCAGTGGGAAGAAATAAAGAAATTCTGTTCAAACTGTACTGTAGAATATATGAAATATTTGTGAATCTACCTATCAAGCCAGAAATCTATTAAGACAATCACAAAACACTTGTTTAGAAATAAAGACAAACCTAAATAATTTGAGAGATATTGATTGCTCATCTTTAGGCCTGTCAATATTATTGAAATGATAGTACCCCTTTTTTTTTTACTTATTCAGAGCCATATCAATCAAATTACTAAAGCTAGGTAGCTAGAAAAAAACAATAATAACATAACTCATCTGAAGAATCAAAAGATCAAGAAACTCAAGACAGATAATGAAAAAAGTGGCAAGGTAGGCAACTTAGTAGTTTCAGATCTCAAGCTATGTCACAACTCAGTAATCATCAAGACTATTTGGTACTGGTTAAAAATATAGAAAAGTTGATCAATTGGACAAATTAGGAACACAAGATCCAGGAGCAAACAAATAGTGGCATATTGTTCAACTAACCCAAAGACCCCTAACTACTAGGAAAAGGATTCACTGATTCACTCATTGACAAAAACTGCTGGGAAAACTGGAAAGTAGTGTGGCATAAATTAGGGTCACACTAGCATTTCACACCCTATACTACAATAAGCTCCAAATGGATATATAACTAAGATATAAAAGGTTTCATCATAAATATATCACAAAAGTAGGGAAGGAGATACCTTTCACATTTAAGGATCGAGGAAAAGTTATTGACCAACCAAGAGAAATAAATAATCACAGAAGATTAAAATGGACACTTTTAATTACATGAAAGTGAAAAGCTTCTTCAGACACAAATTAAATGCAATTAAAATTAGAAATAAAATTATTAATTCAAGGAAAAAGGTTTTGTGCAAACTTCTGATATCAAAGATATATAGGGAATAAATTGAAATATGTAAGAATAAGAACTATTCCCCAATAAATAAGTAGCCAAAGAACATGAACAGCCAGCGCTAAAGGGAAGACATCTAAGTTATCAACAACCGTATAGAAAAATCTCCAAATCACTAATAATAAGAGAAATGCACCTGAAAGCAACTCTGAGGCTCCATTTCATACACATCAGATTGGCAAAGAAGACGAAAAAAAAAGTAAAATGATCATTGTTGGTAAGGTTATGGGAAAATAAGCACACTAATTCACTACTAATGGAGCTTTGACATGATCCAGCCATTCTGGAAAGCATATTGGAACTACACCCAAAAAGTCACTAAACTCTGAATATTCTTCATACCAGTGATATTACTGGTATTACCAACGCTCACTACTAAGTCTATACCTCAAAGATATCACAGAAAGAAAGAAAAGTCCCATTGACACAAAAATATAGCAGTAATTTTTGCTTTAGCAGAGAACTAGGGTGGAAAATAGAGGTGTCCCTCAATTGGATAAGGGCTGAACAAATTATGGAATGAATGGTATGGTATGAGTGGAAAGAATGAATGAAAGGAATTAATTTAGAGAAACCAAGATGGATTTGATGCACATTGAAGTGAGGCTTAACCAAGAGAACAATTTATACTATGGGTACAACATTGGAAAGAAAAATAACTCTGAAAGTCTCGAAAACTTTAATCAATTCAATGACCAGCAAAGAGGACTAATGATTAAAAAACAACAATTTAAAAAAGAAAGATTTCTCTCACCTCACAAATGATAGACTGAAGGTGCTGAATGAGACAGATATTGTCAGTCATGGCCATTATGCGGATTTGTTTTCTTTACTAATTAATTACAAGGAAAGTCTGGGTTGTAGCTGGTTTTTGGGGGGGAGGGAGGGGAGAGCAAATTTTCATGAAAAGATGGAGCTAGTGACAATGACATCAAATTTATAAATAGGTAAATATAAACTCACACACATACACATAGATAATCCCATACATCTTTTAAAGTGATACATTTAAAGAAAAAACAATTTTCTGTTTAAAAAAAATACTGCTATACTCATGAATACTTCTAAAATAAAATTCTGAAAATATCAACATAAAACAGTATCAGAAGCTCTTGAAGTCTGACTACCTGCTTTAGACATTGTTCCTCAGAAGTACCTAATCCTCATTTTTAAATCAATTTAGCTAAATGACATATAAGCCTCAAACTACATTAACAATTCTAATTTTACATCCAAAATAATTATTTTGTCTTTTCATGTTCTTTTCTGGGAAAAGAAAAGGAATCCTATTGTCCTATTCCTTTGCAAAACTTTGTCTAATGTCATTTGAATGACAGTGTGTGAATATGTGTGAATATTTGTCTAATTTGCTTACAAGAGTTACCCTTTCTTGATTCTAAGTCCCTATCCCCACTTGCTCCAGATACAGGAATCTTCACTTTCTGCATTTGCTTGGGTTCAAGACACTTCATTAATAAATGTTCTTATTCAGTGCCATAATTAGGTGTTTTTATTTCAACATGAAATTATGACGCTTAAATTATTTGCAAAGACAAATTAATACCAAACTTCCTTTTCCAACACATCATCACAATTAAACCTTTAAATAGCTTACATTTACATAACATTTCCCATTCATTATCTCACTTGACCCTCACAACAATCCTGTGCGATAGGTAAGGCAAGTATTTTATACTCATTTTACAGTTCAGGAAACTAAAGCTCAAAAAGCATGCAATTTGTCCAAGATTAAACAGCTGATATGTGGCAGAGCAAAGGCTTGATCCTCTATTGTCCTGAACATCAGTGGGGCCTTGTTAAGATGTGTTTTCATGGGCATATTTATAATGGCTGTATATAGATAAAATGTTTAGCTGAGGACTAGAGATTTAAGCTTGGGGGTCATTCACAGAATGGGGTCAACTGAAGCTCTTCCTTAATCCTCTGATGGTGCAAGGATAGAGAGAAAGATATTTAGAAGACTGAAGCTTGAAAATTGAGGAATGACCTCATTTAGGTAGCAGGAAGAAAAATGATGGACAAAGAAAGAAAACAGAAAAATCAAAGGAGTATGATAACCAAACCAAGGTAACAAGCATTTATTAAGCACCTGCTAAGCACTGGAGGTACAAAAACACCCAAAAACCAGTCCCTACTTCCAAGGAGCTAGTGGGGAAAAGATTACAAAACAGCAATTAGCTTAGAGGCTAATAGGGGAAACAACAATGTACAAACAAGAAGTATATAAGGGCGTCCCAAAGAGATCAAACAAATGGGAAAAGGACCCACATACACAAAAATATTTATAGCAGCTCTTTTTGTGGGGGCCAAGAATTGGAAATTGAGAGGATGCCCATCAATTGAGGAATGGCTGAACAAGTTGTGGTATATGAATGTAATGGAATACTATTGTTCCATAAAAAATGATGGCAGGTAGATGTCAGAAAAACCTGGAAAGACTTACATGAACTGATGCTGAGTGAAGTAAGCAGAAGCAGGAGAATGTTGTACGCAGTAACAGCCACAGTGTGTGATGAACAATTTTGATAGACTTAACTCTTCTCAGGAATGCAATGATTTGTTCAAAGACGATTCCAAAAGACTCATGATGGAAAATGCTACCCACATGCAGAGAAAGAACTATGGAGTCTGAATGTAAATGGAAGCATTCTCTTCTCTCTCTCTCTCTCTCTCTCTCTCTCTCTCTCTCTCTCTCTCTCTCTCTCTCTCTCTCTCTCTCTCTCCCTCTCTTTCTTCTTTCTCTTGTTTTTTCCTTTGGTTCTAATTCTTCTTTACAACATGATTAATGTGGAAATATGAAAACAAAATAAAACACTAAAAAGAAAAAGAAATATACAGGATAAATTGGAGATAATCCTGGGGCAGGGGGGGGGGTCAAGGTAAAGGCATTACAGAGAGCTGAGGAAGGCTTCTTGCAGAAGGCAAGACTTTTAACAGAAATTTGAAGGAAGCCAAGGAGGTTCGCATGAGGAGGGAGAGAGTTCCAGGCATGAGGAACAGCCATTGAAAATACCTGAAGTTGGGAGATAGAGTGTGGTAAGCCAGGAACAGCAAGGAAACCAGTGACATTGGATGACAGAGTATGTGGGAGGAAGGGTAGAGTAAGGTGTAAGAAGCCTAGAAAGATAGGAAGGGGCCAGGATATGAAAGGTTTTAAAAGCCAAACAGAGGAAATTATATTTGAAAAGACACAGTCCAGGGAGTTTGTGTTAAATGTGTGGTTTGTGATGTTTCAACCAGATACACTGGCAAGCTGAAAGCTCACTTACCTGTTGGAGAAAATGTCACTTTCTCTCCTTCCTGTCCAACCTTGTCCAGAATCACAGAAGCCAAAGAAGGAAAAATTCCAGAGAGGTAGAGTCAATAGCATTAAATGTTGCAGAGAGATCAAGGAGAGAGGGAGTATGATGAATTGGCTAACAAACAGGGAATAATCCTAGAGTAAAGAAACGTCACTACGTGTTTCAAATGTGTCAAAGCAAAAAATTGGGAAGCAAGGGAATGCCTATCAATTGTGGGCATTTGTATATATGATTGCGATGGAATATTATTGTACTATGAGAAACAAGTAGGATTCTTTCAGAAAAACCTGGAAAGACTTACATAAACTGTTGCAAAGAGAAGTGAGCAGAACCAGAAAACAGTGTGCCCAGGCAACAGCAATTGCTGTGAGTGATTTAGCTATTCTCAGCAATACAATGATCTAACAAAATTCCAAAAGACTTAGGATGAAAAGTGCTATCCACCCTCAGAAAAAGAACTGATAGAGTCTGAATACAGATTTAAGCATACTATTTTTTAATTTTTCTTGAGGGTTTTGTTTTGCTGGGCTTTTTTGGTCTGGGTTTTCTTTCACAACAATGACTAATATGGAAATATGTTTTGCATGACTGCACATGTATATCGTATATCAAATTGCTTGTCTTCTCAACGAGGGGGAAGTGAAAAAGGGAGAGAATTTGGAACCATTTCAAAAAACAAATGTTAAAAATTGTTTTTACATGTAATTAGGAAAAATAAAATATTTAAAAAATTTTAAATGTGCCAAAAAATATTAGCTGGCTGGGGTGATGGAGGGGGGAGTACTACAACAATTAGCAAATATTGGGTTGCTCAATAGTTCATGGGCCTGACTACCACCTTAACCACATTCTCAGCAAAAGTTTGCAATAGTCTTCTTCAAAGTGTTTCTCCACTGAACTACACCTGTGGTTTTTTGATGAATATCAATGAGAAAAAGATTCCTTCTACAGAAGTTTGCTTTATGGACAAACAGGCAAAAAAACCACATCAATTCAAAAATGGGAAGGAGAGTTGCAAAAGAACCAATTATTTAACTCAAGATCTTAATAACAGTTTCAGATAATAATGTTTTCCATTAAATCACTATTGTAAGAAATTACCTTGCTGCCAAAAAATAAAGTTTGTAAGTTTACTTTTTTTCTGAAGAACAATTATTTCAAGAGTAGAGAGTAACCCTGAATGAGTAAGATATTTATTTCACCACTATTTCCTGATGGCCATGTCATGTCATCTAATTTGGGAATTTAAATATCTCAGTATTGGTAAATGTAATTATATTGTGGTTGCTAATTTTTCTTCCATAGATAGAAATAAAAGTTGGGATATAATGAGATATAGAAGATGGAGATTTTCCTTAACATTATTGAGACAAAGCCACCTTTGATGAAGATGCCTCTTTGATGAAGACACATGAAGGTAAAAGTGAATTGTTAGGAACTCCCATCTGAAGGCTGGTGGGACCCTTGCACATTTTGTAGAAGCAGCACAACATAGTAATAGAGTTGTCAAATGAGGAAAGCCCAAGCTACCTGCAGCCCACAACTCTACCAGGCACAGGCCCAAATTAAAAAGTAATTAGGAGACATTTAACAAAATAAAATTTTAAAATAGTAAAACAGAGAATGATTAATAAATGACAGTACTAATAATAGTAAAATTAACAAAATTAAAGTCAATAATTAATATTAATAATAAAATGTCAATACACAGCCTACTGGGATCCATACATATTATACCAACATGTACATCCATATATATTAGTGGTCCTGTTTCTTTTAAAGTTTGATAGTACTGGTATCGTGGATCAAGAGCTGGCTTCGGAGTCAAAAAAACTTGGATTCAGATCCTCTCTCTGACAACTACTAGCTTATGTAGGTGACAACATCTCAATGACCCAGGCAACCTGTATAAGACACCATGTTGCAGAGCAGAGTCTGAACTGCATTAGAAGGAGCTCTTCCCTATACTAATGAAATCATAGATCAGATCCAAAAATTCTTAAGAAGAAAAAGCAAAATATGACTTCCAGTCAGCTTAATGCTATAAACTCTCAGCCATGTGTGTACATATAATCATCTTCTCTTAGATGTCAAGTCAGTGTACTCCAGGGCAGAGGAAAATGAGTGTGGGTTGCAAAGTTAGAAGACCTGGGATAGGATTTTGGTTCTGCCAACTATTTGGCACTGATTTATCGCTTAACATTTCTGAGACTCAGTTTCCTCAAATGTAAAATGGGGGTAATAATGCCTATCCTGGCTACCTCAAAATGTTGTGGTGAGAATTAGATGAAATGCAGTTGTCTCTTCCGTATCGAGGCAGTTAGGGGCATGGCACTCCTAGTTATCTGGAAAATCTGAGCAAAATTTTTTGACCCTCCCTTCAGACCAAAGAAGTCCAAATTATTATGGTATTGAAAGATAAAATATGTTGCTATTATATAACATTATATACATACACATTATGCATTTCTGAGTTTCTAAACTTTTTCTGTGTCATCTGCTGGCCTTCTCATGTGATCTGTGGCTTCCACAAAATTCCCCCAAAATTCCCATTTAATTTCTGATGCTAACCTGGGATATATTGAAACTTCAGAGGACTTCAGTGATGGGGAAGGGATAACTATAATATGCCAAAGGATATTAACTATAGACTTCTATATAAATGTAAGCTACCCAACATTTATAATATTATTTCCATCTTTTGTCATCTTTGAGAATTTTCCAGGTGTGAGGTGAAACCTCAGGATTGTTTACACCTACATGCATATTTTTTAATGATTTGGAGCATTCTTTGGTTCTTAATGGTCTGGAATTCTTTTGAGAACTGTGCTCCTTTGCTTTGACTACTGAGCTGTTTGTAAGCTATAATATTAATTTTATTACCTAGGGGATAAAAACTTTAGAATACTATAATGGAGAGCTCCCTTAAATGTTTCAGTAATCCTTCATGGCCTGATCTGGGTTAGCCAACGGGTAAGCTTTGGAATGAATTTTCCTGAGTAAAGCCACTGAATAAAGCTTCCTTATTTACAGGATGGCAATGATGTCATTATGTTTCTGCAGGACTACTGGTTTTGTTTTGGGGGGTTTGCGCATAATAAAGTACTCTGAACATAATTTATTTACTGCTGCAGTACATTGCCCCTTTCAGAGTCATTTTGGAAGTGAATCTGAGCCCAGAGTGCACCCATCAGTAGAGGCAATTCATATTCCCCCAGGGTGGCTGGCTATCTGGCCCAGGGAGAATTCCAAGTGTGGGTTTGCTTTCAATTAGAAATAAGAAAGCTGTTACTTCAGATACAGAATACAGCAATTCATTATAAATCACTTTCAAAAATAAGTTTGTTTAGGACCGGAAAACTCCACTCTGAGGCTTTTCTCCTTTCTCAAAACCTATTAAGGACAACTTCCAGACACTTCAGAGGAGTGCCCTTCAAAGAGGACCACTCTGGCTTTGGGCTTGACCCTCTACCATAGTGTACATTAGTGTGACTCTGTTAATTATATTTTCACAAGACTGTTTTTAAGAGCCATGGGAATGATACATGAATGAATGAAAAATCATCTATGAATCACTTACTATGTGCCAAGCATTTTGCTAAGCTTTGGGCTTGCAAACACAAGGAACTTACATTCTAAAAGGAGAGGTGCCGCATAAGGGGAATTGGTGGACAGTGAGGAATATTTTGCTTCGAAAGATTACTAGGATGGGCAATAGATTGACAAATCCCTTCCAGAACTATAGCAGGGTTGATTTGATTATGGTTCAAGAACTGGAAAGTGGTTGGAAGAGGTAAGGAGAGTAAGCAGGTTCCTGAAGTGAAACACTGCAGGGCTCATCCTAGATACACGGGGCAACCGGTAATCAGATAAAGGCTTTAATTTAAAACTTGGGCTTTTAGAAAAAATTAGCATTATATAATAAAGATTAAAACTTAATTCTGTTTCAAATGACAGCAAATTTTTTTCATCCAAAAGTAGAGTGTTGATACACAATGGTATAAACAAAAACCTCCTTTATACCAACACCCAAGCACAGATCAACATATATGTGTATGTATGTATATGTGTATATACATATATATATGAATGTATGTATATGTATATATGTGTGTATATATATACATATATATGTGTGTGTATATATATATATGTGTATATATATATATATATATATACATATATATATATATATATATATATATATACACACATATATATAAATGTTGACTTAAATAAAATTCTTTCAGGCAGACTTGTGCCTAAAACACAAAGTAAAACATTAATACTTTTTTTTTCCCTCTGACACATTTGACAGGTGGTTATCTAACTTTTTATCAAAAATTTCCAATGAGAATGAATCCCACCACCTCTGGAGGTAGCTCACCTTACTTTTTTTTTTCCCAATACCTCTAATTGATTGGAAATTTTTCTTGGCATCTAGCCTAAATTGTCCCTTTGCAACTTTTACCCATTGCTCCTTAATTCTGATATAGCTTAATTTTAAATAAGAGAAGTATATTTTTAGCTCAAACTTCCATCCAGCATAGCCAGAACAGGCTATATCTTTAAAACTATTCAACTGGGACAGTCTCCCTTTCTCTTTCAGGGTAAGTCCAGAGGTGAAAGTATCGCTGAGCCACATATAGGACACCATACACAAAGTGAGTGTGGGGCAAGGGTCTGCCTTTCTTCCTCCCTTCATCTTAGGTCCTGTGGCCTCAAGAACCAGGCTTGGGGTTTTGGTCTGTTTTGTTTGGCCTTTTACTTCTAGGCACGGGTGATGGAGCTACAGTGGGTGACCTTGGAGCCAGGATCCCAAGTCAGATGTTGCTGCCAACCTAGCAGAATAGCCCTAAGAAGACAGATTGCCAGGAGGCAAGGCTAGGAGGAGTTTTTAACTTGGAATTTGGGAATATGCAATACAAGAACTGAGTTATACTGAGAACTGAATCTTCCTCCTCTTCCTAGAGCCTGGAGAGGGGGCATGAAAAGGGGATCTTGCCCCCAGCTGTTGAGGGGTGGGGTAATGTTTGTGTATTTGTTATGCCTTTGAAGTAAATATTCCTTTGTTGAAGTAAATTGAGCAAGGAGACCTAGGCCATAAAATCATATTGGACATCCTCATAAACCAACAGAATACAGTCTTTCCCATAGCCTCCTAGAGCATTAGGAGAAAGGAAATAAATAACTGGGTTAAAATTCAGAAATCAAAGCCAACCAAGAGGAAGGGCTTTCTTGAGTTGCACTGGAAATACCTCTCTAGGAAACCCTCTGTTCCATCTGTCATAAAGAGAGCCTCTGCTTTCATTCCTGTCGATCAGCCAGCTCCCCCTCCATAGGCTCACCACTGCTGCCATTTCAGGTTTCTTTGAGGTCATGTGGTGAAGCTTGCCTGTTTCGTCTTTCTGCTGTTTCTGCTTCCTCTACCTGTTCTTGTAGCTTTAAAACCCTCAGGGTGAAGGCCAGGTGGCTTGCTGAATGCCTTTCTAGAACTGAAAAACCACTTAGCGGTGCCCATGGGCACTAAGACAGTCCCTCCTGGGCATAGGATGCACCAACATGAAGTTGGACTGGGTTCAATTCTTTGGAGCCTGGTCTCTAATGAAAGAGGCCTCCCTTTTCTTCATATTCACTGGCTCATTAACAAATCTCTACCCCAGTGTCTCAGGGTTAATGCCAATCATGGCTCACAACACTAAGATTCTCCCAAAGGGGGAAAGAAATAAAGCTTTCATTTAGCCCAGTATCCTCATTTTACAGAGAAGGAAACTGAGTCCCAGAGAGGTTACACAGTTTGCAATGGGATAGATGGATATTGTATTCCTGCTCTCTCACACACACACACGTACACACACACATACATACACACACACACGCAAAGAAGGCTAAGCATAAAAGAATTCAAGCAAACAATAATGAAACTATTGGAATTGAGTGCAGTAAAAACTCAATTACAGTTACAATCAGTTGGCAGGCTAGATATTTACATAATTCACTAGAAAGAGTTCACTGGATTTGGAGTCAGGAAGACTTGAGTTCAAATACTAACTTAGATGCTTTCTAGCTGGGTGATTCTGGGCAAGTCACTTAACCTTACTTTCTCAGTTTCCTCATGTATAAATTAGAGATCTGCTTTACAAAGTTTTTGTGAGGGTCAAATGAGGATAGAAAGATAGATAGATAGATAGACAGACAGACAGACGGATAGATAGATAGATAGAATTTCTGTAAACTTTAAAGCACGATATAAATTTTATTATTATTATTAATATTTAAGTTGCATCAGAATATAAAACAGTTTTGCAAGGCTACTAATCAGGTGATTTCCATTTGATATCAGCTCATTAGCTGAATACTACCTAAGGTTCAATGATTTACCCAAGGTCACACATGTAGTAAATGACTGAGAAGGTATTTAAACCCAGGTCCTCTAACTCCAAAATCCTGTGAACTCTTTCCACTGGACCATATTTTCTCTGAGGACTCTGAGTGCTGTAGGCAAAAATGAAGAAAGAGAGAACTTATCCAACCATAGCATATCAGGGATGTTTTAGTAGCACCTAAACTGAGATCCAGAGCAGCTAGATGGCTCAGCAGATAGAGCGCTGGGCCTGGGGTCAGCCTCAGACACTTACTAGCCTTTGATCCTAGGCAAGTCACTTAACCCTGTTTGCCTCAGTTTCCTCATCTGCAAAAATGAGCTGGAGAAGGAAATGGCAAACCACTCCAGTATCTTTGCCAAGAAAACCCCAAAGGGAGTCACGAAGAGTTGAACATGACTGATATAGCTGAACAAAAAAAAGAAAGATCCAACTAAGACCAGGATTATGAAAATTGAAGATAAGGTGAGAGTAAGTTCTAAGCATGGTGAATGATTTACATGAATCTGCAAAGAGTAGAGATTGCATAATAATATGTCATCACAAATTTGATGAAAAGATGTTATTACAATTTGTCTGGAATATAGTGTTTGTGAAGGGGTATAAAGATAAATAGGCTAGAAAGGGAGGCTTGAGTTGAACTGTGATGGGTCTTAAATGGACAGTGTTGGAATTTTATCCTTTAGTGCGTAGGAAGCACGCAATAGTTAGGGGGAGAGGATTGATACAGTTAAATCTGTATTAAGACTATTAATCAAGATTATAAAACATTAAGATTATTTTGACAATTGCATAAAGAAGGAATAATTGGAAAGAGAGATTAGAGGTAAAGGGTGGTAACTTGATCTAGGTTGGTGGCAGTGTGGTTGAAGAGGACAGATGTGAAATATACTGTGGTTGGGATAATCCACAAGACTTCAAAAACGGTTGGATCAGAGGGTGAGGGAGGAGGAATGGTCAAAGATTAGATGATATAGTACAGTAGAAAATAAATTAAATTTGAAGTAAAAGGATCTTAGTTCAATTCCAACTTGACTACTTAATAGTTATATTAACCTCTCTGGGCTTCAGTTTCCTTCCCTGTAAAATGAGATTGGACTAGATGGTTGCTAAATTTCCTTCCAGATCTAAATATATGATCTGATGATTCAAATTTAATCCCAGGTGATTATGAGGAGGGCCATGTCATCAATATAAATAAGGGAGTTTGGAGGAAGAGTAATTTTAGAGGTGAAGTTTTGGATGTGCTGAGCTTGAGGCCTCCCAACCAGACAACATGGTAGAAATGTCCAGAAGGCAGTTGGAAATGTGAGAATAAAGTTCACAGGGGAAATTAGGAGTATAGGTAGGTATTTGGGCATTACCTCTGTATAGGTGATAATTGAGGCCATGGGAATGGGAGAGATAACCAAAGGAGGTAGAGGAGAAAGAAGGAGAGGGGAGAGAAAGAGAGGTGGGGGAGGGAGAGAGAGAGAGAGAGAGAGAGAGAGAGAGAGGAGAGAGAGAGAAGAGAGAGGAGAAGAAGGAGAAGGAAGGAAGGAAGGAAGGAAAGAAGGAAGGAAGGAAGAGGAGGACAGGAAGAAGGAGAAAGGCCCTAGAATAGAGCTTTGGGAACCACCCAAAACTTAGAAGACTGAAGGAGTATGAGGATGGAAACAGTGGAAAAGACCAAGAAGAAGCAGTCAGAACCAGAAGAGAGCAGTAACATGGAAGCTCAGTAAGGATTATGAGGTGATAGGATAACGGCGGTGGTTAGATATGGTTCAGACTAGATGGCCGCTGCATTCCCTTCAAATTTTGAGATTCTGAGATGAGAAAGCATCTGGGAGGTTAGAGTGGTCAGTGGCTTTGAAAACTTAAGACAGCATGAAGAGGAGGAGGAAAAAGCCATTGAAATTAACAATTAGATTGTCATAGAGTCTTCAGCGAATAGCTTCAGTACAGTGGTTAAGTCAGAAGCTAAATAGTAAGCGTTTGGGGACCAAGTGAGTGACGTGGGAGTGAAGGCAAAGAACGTAGACTGAGGTGGGGAACCTATGGCCTCAAGGCCACATGTGGCCCTCTAGGTCCTCAAGTGTGGCTGTTTGACTGAATCCAAACTTCACAGTACAATCCCTAATAAAAGGATTTGTTCTGTAAAACTTGCACTCAGTCACAAGGCCACACCCAAGAACCTAGAAGGCCACATGTGGCCTCGAGGCTGCAGGTTCCCCAACCCTGGTGTAGACTATTCTTTCTAGGGGTTTAGCAAAAGAGATATAGGACAATAGTTGGAGGGGATGTCCATCTCAAGGAAAGATTTTTCTTAAGATCAGGGAGATCTAAACTGCCCTAGTCAGTACACATCTGGAGAACTGTGTACAATTCTGGGTATCACTTTTTTAAGGAGGATATTGGAGATAAACAGAAGAGTACTCAGAAGAGGTCAACCAGGATGGGGGAGCTGGCTCAAGTCCATGAGGCTGGTTATCAATTCAATGGAAATTGGTTGAAGGAGTTAAGGATGTTTAGCCTAAAGATAAAAGATCACATTTAGTTTATGATAGCTATCTTCAAGTGTTTAATGGGCTTTCATGTGAAAGAGGGATTAGATGTGTACTGTTTGGCTCCAAAAGGCAGAAGTAGAAACAGTAAATGGAAGCTACAGAGGTGAATTTAGATTTGCTAGCAGTTAACTTCTAATGATGAGAGCTATCCAAAAGTGGCTTGAGCTACTTCCAGAGAGAACAGCTGTTGTTGCTTTTCCTTTATTTCAAAGAAAACCAATGACATCATGGGTGATGTCTTGACTCCTAGATGAATTGGATTTAAGTGAGGCAAAGGCGCACAAAGTCATCAGCCTTGCCTTCTCTTCCAGCATCATCAAAGCCCAGTGGCAAGACAAAATATTTGTGGGCTAAAGTCAAGAAATTGATGAAGATAGACAATATGTGAGATGAGGAGAATAGGCAAGTTCATAGAGAAGTCATAAAATGTTAGAGCTGGAAGAGGCTTTACCAATTATTTTATCTGACCTCCCTCATTTTACATATGAGAAAATAGGTCCTGAGAGGTTAAATCATTTGCCCAAGATGACTACAAAGGACTAAATCAAGTTTCTTGAAGCAGGAGGGGTAAGATCAAGAAACACAGATGTGTGGAGGTTAAGCTTGGCAAGGAGAAAGACTACCTCTTCTAAGACAGGAGGGAATGAAAAGAAAATGAGTAAAGATAGAAAGATTTGGAGATATAAGCCAGGAAAGTTAAGGGAATTCATGTTGTTTAGCCTTGAGTTTGTTTTGTTTCATGAAAGTAGAAGGGGAGGTCATCAGCTGAGAGTGAGGAAGAGAAGGAGAGAGAAAGAAAAAGAGAAAGAAAGGTGGTTGGTTTTGGAGAGTAGAGAATGGGAGAAGGAAATGAAGAGATGAATAACAGCAACAAGAATCTAGCTGAGGTTAAACAGTCCACATCTGTGATAGTAGTGATAAGGGGAGAAGGCTGCTTTATCCTCCAATTAACTCCATAAAATATCACTGCCCTTTTATGGAATAGTATAGCCAGGAGCAGCTAGGTGGCACAATGGATAGAGCGCTGGGCCTGGAGTCAGGAAGACTCATCTTCCTGAATTCAGATCTGGCCTCAGGCACTTACTAGCTATATGGCCCTTGACAAGTCACTTACCTCTCTGTTTGCCCTAGTTTCCTCATCTGTAAAATGATCTGGAAAAGGAAATGGCAAAACACTCCAATAACTTTGCCAAGAAAACACCAAATGAGGTCACAAAGAGTTGGACACGACTGAAATGAATGACCAACAAATAAACAGGAACATGCTACTACTTGTGTGCTATGATTTAAGGGGCCTGAAATCTTCCACCCCCTCTCTTCAGCAAAAAAAAAAAAATTAAATTAAATTAAATTTAAAATTCCAACTACCCACTTACCAGAATGCTTATATTCATTTTATTAGAGTCAGTCCTTTGGTTATTATCATTATTGGCTATTATTTGGTTATTGCTAATTATTAAAAATAATTATTATATTATTTGTACATATGTTCATATAATACATTATTTTACATATTTATATAGTGTTTATATACATACGTACTTTATGTATTACACATAAACATACAATATACCTAAATATATTATAATAATTTAAGCCAATCTATTATATTTTTGTATTTATATTACATTATTCTATAATATATAATAAATTTAAATATATTATATGGTATTTATAAACACATTCCATGTTATTATTTTATATATTACATATTTCTCTACTGTTATTAGTATTAACAATCGTGGTATTTGTACGAGCAGGGACACTATGTGAGATAAATTTTCATTCACTTGTCTTTAGGCTCCCCTTGCAGTATTTCTTTTTCTTTCTTTTTTTCCTAATCTACACCTGTTAATAACATAATGGGAGCCTAACCTATGCATAGATCCCATCAACTTGTTTGGTTGATGCAACTTTTCTATGTGGAAGACCCTAGTCCAAGAGAATTCTCATGGTGCAAGAGGGCGAGGAGTTGGCAAGAATGTGGAGCATTCATAGACTTTCTGCAACTGGTTCTAATCTTCTAACCACTTTTTTCAGGGTTTTTTGGGGTTTTTTGGGTTAGGCAATGGGGTTAAGTGACTTGCCCAGGGTCACACAACTAGTAAATGTCAAGTGTCTGAGGCCAGATTTGAGCTCAGGTCCTCCTGACTCCAGGGCTGGTGTTCTATTCACTGCACCACCTAGCTGCCCCCTTGTCTAACCACTTGTTGAAGAAGAGGCTCTTTGATTGATTGATTGATTGATTGATACTACCTTCCTCAGCCTCCACTCCTCTCTGATAGGAAAGCTGGAGAACACAGTATGAAATTCCTCCTGATGTCTTCTTTTAGAAATGGCAGAAACTGGACTGTTGCTCACCCCATTCTGCATCTGTTGCTTTGCCTACTTTCAACTCTACCAAACCCCTAGTCTCCACTCCCTCACCCCACTTTGCTATATGTTGTGCCCCTCCCCATCATTAGATAGTCAGCTTCTTGGGGGAAGGGACTGTCTTTCTTTTTATTAATTGTATCCCCAGTGCTTAGCACAATGCCTGCCAGTTAATAAAATGTTCATCGGTTTGCACGGATTGGATTCCCCATCTTCCATAGCATCTGTCAGTGATGCTACTCACCCAGGTGGAGGCACCCCATCCAACAGTTTGAGAGTATTGGTTCAAGAAAATTCAAGACACTGTTGAAGACAGACATACATACAAAGAAGCAGTGACTCCCGGCTAGAAGTAGCTTCAAGGAGGTAAAAAGAGAGATTTGGGGCTGAAGAGATTACCTTACTTATTCTCCAGATTTGTCTAGACCTGACAAATGGACATAATTCTGATAACACATTCAATAAAACATTTAAAGAAAAAAACATCCCGCCTAGAATGTAAGTGGTTACAATGCTTTGATAAAGTTACTGGAAATTATATGCAACAATTTAGCAAATTTTAATAAATAACAACATCTTGTTTGAAACTCTTATTCCCTCAGAGTTGCATAATTTCCCTTGATGAGGCACAGAACTGTTCAAACATTTACATAATTGATAATTTGTGTATAATTTTTGAAACTTTGGAACATGATTATCGCCACTTGTCTCTGAGTTAGAAAGGAAAACCAAACACTTTGGTGAATTTTCTTCAGATGCTAACAAAGTTTCAAAGAAAACAAACATTGGGGGGAAAATTAAATTTGACTGATCTACTACCAGAATAATTGTCACATACATTATGTGACTTAATAACATATCTTAGAACGAAATTAATTTGGGCATAACCAGATAATTGATTTAAATCAGGCAGGCTTTGATGGGTTTAAAACAAGAACTCCTTCTCCTCTCTCCTGTGAGAGGGCAGCTCCCAGCCCTTTCTTCTCAGCCCTTGATTATCTATAGTGCACTGGAGTCAAGAGCTAAATTATAAGTTCCATGAGGAAATGGAGAATGTCATAGTAATCTCTGTATTGTAGTGACACTGTGCTCAACACTTAGGAAACCCTTAATAAATTGTTATTGAATAAATGCTGTTGTCCTTAGTTTTCAAAAAGGACCAAAATGGCATCACTATGCTAGAGGCAAATTTTAGTGTCTCTGATTGTGGCTGATCAGACCAATATGAGCTCGGCATGCTCTACCACAGGTCGGGCACAAATAGTCCGTGTGAACCTTTGGGGTGGATTCTCTAAGTACGCATATCTTGCGTTTCTCTTGAGCTATTTCAATTCTGCTTTGCTCATGGAGCAATGCATCTTTTCTGATGTAGGCACACCATGATGGGCAGGCCTGTGCCAGTGTCTCCCATATCACACAATCAATTCCAAAGTTCTTAAGAGAGAACTTGAGAGTGTCCTTGTATTGCTTCTTCTGTCCACCATGGGAACACTTGCCCCATGTGAGTTCTTCATAAAATAGTTTTTCTGGGGGAAGTCAGGTGGCTCAATGGATAGAACACCAGCCCTGGAGTCAGAGGACCTGAGTTCAAATCTGGCCTCAGACACATAACACTCACTAGTTACGTGACTCTGGGCAAGTCACTTAACCCCAATTGCCCTCACCAAAAAAAAGAAAAATAGTCTTTTTGGCAAGCATATGTTTTGCATTCAAACAACAACATGGCCAGCCCATTGGAGTTGTGCTCTCTGCAGTAGAGTTTGAATGCTTGGCTCAAAAGAATATTGTGAGGATCCAAAGAGATTATATACTTGTATATACATGTATGTGAATAAGTTATAAAAATTGTAAAATGCCAAACAAATGTAAGGTCATAAAATTAGAGCTAGAAGGAGCCATTAAAATCACTGGTCTTGACTTCAAGTTAAGAAGTGACATGGGGGCAACTAGGTGGCATGGGGAATAGAGCACTGGCCCTGGAGTCAGGAGGGCCTGAGTTCAAATCTGACCTCAGACACATACTCACTAGCTGTGTGACCCTGGGCAAGTCACTTAACCCTGACTGCCTTTCCAAAAAAAAAAAAAAGTGAGATGAAAGTTAATAAAGAAGCCTAGTGCTTCACAGAAACCCCAGCAGATATCTGAAAATGGCCACTGAGGAAGAAAACCAAAATCAGAAACCCCTCCATCTAGTGCAGGACTACACAAGAAAGTGGTCCGAAATTAGTGGATATAGGTAGATGGATCTCACCAAGAAGGAGCTTAGACATACAAGGTAGATTCAGGGGAAAGGAGTCATACATACCACGGAAACCAACCCAAGAGCAGGTAAATGATCCCATCAGCACAAGTCAATAGAAGAGTCCCACCAAGCAAACCAAGGAGTTACAGGCCCTACAAGCAGACCAGTAACTAGCTAGCCAGTGCTCTGAGAAAGCTACTCCGAACTCCAGAGATCAGGAGCCTAAGGCCTATTGTAACAGAAGAAAGGACAAAACCAGTTCTCATAGATAACTACACAGGGACACAGGATCTTATCATGAAGTCCTTGGAGCCATAACAAGAGCCAGAGACAACTCAACACCTATGTGCCAGTACCAGGAGGGCTATGCAAGAGGCCTGAGACTAACACCATCCGCTGCATGGGCTTGTAGAGGACAAAGTCAACTCTCAATAGGGAATTGTTAAAGGAGAAAAAGAAGGAATCTGAGGGAGGTGAAGGCCCTCAGGCAACCACGACCCACCGCAAGAATTGAAGAATTGGGGTCAGCAACAGCAGAGGCAGCATTCAGACCATGGAGGGACAGGACCTAACAAGGTCTTATCCAGCCCAATCAGGAGTACCAATGGGGACTACTAGCTCAAACACAAAATCACAACCCAAAAACTGAAGCTGAGGAAAAACAGAAAAAAGAAACAGAGGAAAACACCCGATGAAATGAAGAAATAATGTGGAATAAGAGAAGCCCAGGGTATAAACCCAGAATTGAGTGCTTCCACAACAGCTGCAAGAAGAACCTCAGAGAAAAAAAAGGACAGGGCATAACAATACAGAAGTGGCTAGAAGAAGTAAAGGAAGAAATAAAAAAGGAAATTAGAAATTTAATCATTTTGGGAGGGAAAAAAGGAAAGGAAAATTCAATCTATTATGATGGGTTTGGCTTGCCCCCAGTCTCCTTCACGTAAGACAAAACAGGCTGCTATCTTTCATATAAACTAATAATTATTTTATTTGAAGTGGCTTCCACATGTAATGTAAATACCAGTGTTGGGTGTGGGTGCCTAGTGAGTGGACAGAGGGCTATAATCATCCTCATCAATCATTAAACTGCTGGGGGGGGGTAAGCATAGGGGAGCAGTAATGTGAGCCCTAAAAAGGGATTATAAAAAGAGATTCTTACTGAGTCCAGTGGAAAGTACCCCTTCCTTCCTAGGTTGGCTTGGGTCTGCCCCAAAGAAATTATCTTCTCCCTCTAGGGGATTTTTTTTTAGTTCCTTCATCTTATTTATATCTCCCTGTTTATAATCTCTCCTGTAAATCAGCTCCATGATGGCTAATGAATATGATCACAGAGTGACCAAAAACGTTTGTGATAGCCAGTGTCTGTATCTCACCAGAAGCTGGAGCTCTTACTTTTCCCAATACTGACCAATTCTGAATCCTTTATCTATATTATGTAATTAGCAATTATATATAATCATTAATTACAGAATAACTAATAATAATGGTTATATAATGTAATAGTGATTGCATTATAGTGATCTGTCCCCCCACTGCCTGAGGGGGCAGCCACTGGAGGAGCTTCTTGAGCTGCAAGGTCAGATATGTGTCACTGAGTCATTTCAGTCTTATCTGACTTTTCATGACACCATTTTGGGGTTTTCTTAGCAAAGATACTGGAGTGGTTCACCATTTCCTCCTTCAGCTCATTTTACAGGTGAGGAACTGAGGCAAATGGCATTAAGTGACTTGCCCAGGGTCACACAATTAGTAAGTGTCTAAGGCCAGATTTGAACTCATGAAGAGGAGTCTTCCTGATTCTAAGCCCAGTGTTCTATCCACTGTGCCACTTAGCTGCCCTAGAAAAATGACCATGGCAGCTAAGTGGAAAATAAATTGGAGTGGGGAAGAGACTTGAGTGGGGGGACCAGTGAGAAGGCTATCACAGCAGTCCAGATGAGAAATGATGGGGGCCTGAACTAGGGTTGCGACTGTATAAGTAAAGAATAGGGGATGAATATGGAAGCTGTTATGAAGGTGGAAATGACAAGAGTTGGTGATTGTTTGCATAAGGGGGATGAGTGAAAGGGAGGAGTCCAAGATGACACAAACACATATGTATTACATCATCTCAACAGTAATAAGAAAGTTCAGAAGGGGAGAAGATTTGGAGAAAAGATAGTGAATTCTGTTTTGAACATGATAATTCTGAGATGTCTCTAGGATATCCAAGTTGAGATGCCCAAGAGGCAGCTAGAGATTTGTGACTATAGCTCACTACGACTGGACGAATAGATCTGAGAATTATCTACAAACTCTCCAATTTCATTCCCTCAAGTCTCACCTCAGAGGTTTGTCACTTCCCAGGAAGGAGGTGGGAGGGACACCACCTCTGCTTTTCCACTACGCTTTCTGGTTCAGAGTTGAGTTCCGTGGGAGAGAGACCTCACCCTAACTTATGGTAATCATCAGGAACATTTCTCATATCTTCCTCTCTGATATTCAAATGAGTGACTGAAGAAAATGTACTGAAGCAATTTTTGCCTTGGGGGCAAAATCATTGTCTCTGCTGGAGGTGCTCAAAACTTCAGATCCCCTATGAAGTGGGATCAATTACACCTGAAAGACCTCACCCATACATTTCATCATCTATCTATAACTTCCCATTTTTCAGAAGTATAAAAAGAGTATAGCCTTATACTAATAAGAGATATGCACATTCAAACAATTCCACTTCACATGTATCACAGTGGCAAAGATGACAAAATAAGAAAAAGTCCACTGGGCTGGTGGGGGTGGGAGGAATGAGACAGGAATACCAATACAGTGTTGCTGGAGCTGTGAAGTCAGTCATTCAACTGTTCAAGAGGGAAATTTGGAACTCAACAGCAAAAGTCACTAATTTGTAAATAGTTTCTGACCCAATATATGTGTGTGTTATACATATATATATGCATGTGTACGTATATTTGTTCATATATAGAAATGTGAAAATTATTGTGCAATAAGAAGTAATACAGAAAAATCTGGAAGGACTTGCATGAACTATCTGTGAAGTATCTGGAAACAGGAAAACAATTTATACAATTACTACCACATTGTAAAAAAACACTGTGAAAGATTTCAAAACTCTGATCAATTCAATGACCAATTACCACTCCAGAACACTAATGATAAACCATACTATCCTATCTCTTAGTGCAGAGATAATAGACTAACAGACATCACCAGTGTGTGAATCTATTTATACAAATGTATTTCTTTATTACAAAGAAGGGCTTTTATTTTTCTTTGTAGCATGAGGTGAGTAGAAGAGAGAGTGAGAGCGTAGTTGATATTGATGCTTAAAATGGAAGAAAAGAAAAGAAGAGCAGATTAATCATTTAAAAAAATGAACAAAATACAGCAGAAAGAAGTTCACAAAGGGGCACACAATCAGAACAGTGTTGGTACTGCCATGTTAAATTAGAATTACACATTCATGCACATAAACACAACACTCATGCTATGAATCATGGGGGGAAAATATACATAACACAATTTCACAGTTCCTTTTTTCTTATTATCTTTGTATGTTGAAATGTTCATGTTTGTTGATGTTTATTATATTCATAATGATTTTTTAAAATTATCTAGTATAATGCTTTCATTTCATAGAAAAGGAAACTGAGACCTGGAGAACTGAAGATTCACCCAAAGTCACATAGAACTCCAGAGCCAATAAGCTTTTCATTGTATATCCATATATATTATCTCTGTATGTAATGTAAATATATAATAAGTAAGTGTAATACATATAATAAATTTAGACACAATAAATATGTGTGTAATATAATACATATATCTAATAAATGTACCTTCATCCACATATACATATATACATAGATTAAAAAAAAACCACGTACTGATAACTATGAAACTTCCTCAAATTACTTGAAATGTCTTAGATTATAGAATTTATTTTTCATAGATGGTCCTAATGAGGCCTAATTTTAATAGAATCCTAGGATATAAAATCTAGAAGGATCATACACATAGAATTGGAAGTACCTCAGAAGCCATAGAGTTTAATACCCTTATTTTACAGCTGAGAAAACTGAGGACCAGGGAGGTTAAGTTCCTTGCCCCCGATCAAAGCCCCAATTAGAGGCAAGATTTGAACCCACACCTTCTAACATCAGAGTCATGCTTTTCATAATCTAGTTAAACTCTTTGTTTTTCAGATGTGCACATAAAGTCAAGGGTGGCTTGCTAGTCATACATAAATAGAAATCATTTTTCTCCAAACTAATAGTTCTGCTAATAATAAATAAAATAAAGATGCTTTTAATAAGTTTAATAATTAAATAGAATTATTTGATGTCCTTCATTATGATTATATATATTATTATTAAGCAATAATTTCACAATATCACTATCAATAATTCATTGATGTTTTTTTCATGCTAATAGGAATAAAGATGCTTTCTCATCTGTCAAGATGGAACAAAAATATCATTTTCAGAGCTTTTCCAATCCAAAGAAATGTGAATGTCAAATTATTAAACCAGAGGTTTGGAAGAGACCTCAAAAGTCATCCAGCCCAATATGTATCCAAGTAGGAACTTCCTCTACCGCCTGTGTTGAAAGATCCAAATGGTGAAGAACTCAAAAGATCATAGAACTGGAGCTGACAGGAGCCTCATCTAGTCTGACCTTTCATTTTAGAGATGAGAAAACAGAGATCTAGGGATGCTAAATTACTAGCTAAAGGCCACATTGGTGGTAAGAGGCAGAGGGGGACTTTGAACCCAGGCCTTTGAATCCGAACACAGCTTTCCTCTCACTGAACCAAGCTGCCTCCTCAACTCATTGGTAAGGGATAAGACCAGTCTATTTCTGTCAAGCTCCATTTGTTAGCCAGTTTTTCCATTATATCAAGCTAAATTATGCCTCTGTAACTTCCATCCATTTTTCTCACCTCTTCTTCCATCTATTTCACTTATTTATTTCTTTGCACATAATTCAGTTCTTATGATAGAAGCCAATATGATTAATTTAAAGAAGTATAGCCATCTTTTTAGTAACACACTAATTCCATAAAGTGGAGGGTAGTAGATTAATTCCATTTCTATAGTATCAAAGATGGGAGTACTGATACCGTAGGGCTAACGACCACCAAACTCTTTATTTGTGATTAAGTGTTGAAAAATAATGGATTCAGCAGAAATAGAGGTGAGAAGCATTCTAAGCCTAAACAACAATGACAAAAATTACATTATGATAATGAGGAGAGTTTTAAAGATGCCTCAAAGTGTTATCACTTTAGGCTTCTAAAACAATATTTTGAAAGACTTGCTTGGGCCAGCTAGGTGGTACAGTGGATAGAGTGTTGCCCAAATCTGGTCTCAGACACTTGCTAGATGTGTGACCCTGGGCAAGTCATGTAACCCCAATTGCCTTCCAAAAAATAATAAAAGACTTGCTTGACTCTACATCCTCGTAACAGAGGTTTAATTTTCTTGCTTTCTAAGGTGAGGTAGGAGCAAAGTGAGAAGGAGAAAAAGTTGATCTTTATTCGAAAATGAAATAAAATCTAACTTAAAAAATAAATAAAAGGCAGTTCCCAAGACAACACAATTTATAACAGCCATTTGGAATTTGATTGCATTGGTATAGGGAACTCCCAGTGAAGAAACTCTCTCTCCTAAGGCAATCATTTCTTCCCTTGCCATTTAGTCTTAGAGAAATGCCTTGGACAATGAATGGATGAGCACCTTGCCCAGGGTCACACAGCCAATATGAGTCCAAGTTTGGACTTGAACTCAGATTTTCCTCACTACATCTGAGGCCAACTCTCTATCCACTAGGCTAAGTTGCCTCAATATCCTAAGAATCAGAGCTGTCCAAAAGTAGAACAGACTGTCTTGGAAGGTGGTGAGTTCCCTGACACTGGAGTGCTCCAAGCAGAAACCAAATGTTGTAGAGGGAACCCCTGATCGGGAAAGGGTTAGACTCAATAACCTATGAAGTGACTTACAACCCTAAGACTCTATTATTTTGTGATTTATTTTCAGAACATATCTTAAACTACAGACATTTACTGCATTTAACCAAAAAAGTGAATAGAGGAGAAAATGTTATACTGATTGAGTATGTAGGTTCGGAACAAGTTCTTCTATATACTCTGCTAAATTAATAGTTATAGCACATGGCTTGGGGTAGTTAACTCTTTGAAAGGTTCACATTGCTTTCTAGTCATTAGCATAAAAATTGAGTCAAGGATTGACTTTCCATCTTGGAGGTGTAGGGCCATTAAAATGTTTTTTCCCAGACGAATTATGGATAAATTACTAGTTAGTAATGCTACATGAGGAAAGCAATTTCAGATGCTTCTATCATCAACTGACTAGAAAGGATTGCATTACTTTGTTCTGATTAATATTTTGTACATTATAAGCCTTAAATAAATGTTCAATGATAATAATTCCATTGAGAGTATATTCAAATGGATCTAATCTCATTGATTTGGGTGTTAGCTCCAATGAGACAGGTCACAACTCATCCCAGCCTGCCCATTCTCTGCATTTTTTGGCCATGTTCTCTCATGAGTTCACCAAAAGAAGCCTTCCTAACTTTCTCCTAACATCACAAAGGTACTAAGGGAGCACTCAGGCTGTCTACCTCTCATCCCTATCCCTTGCCACATGACCAGCCCTACTTTAGCATACAATTCCTTAATAACATCTTTTGCTCCCATCCTTCAGAATTCTTCATTAGTTATATGATTCAGCCTGTTCACACCCACCATGAACTATCTCCTTTACCTTCCATGTGATTTTCCTTTTTAATTCTGGGTAGACTGCTGTATTCCTTGCCTTTCTTCCAGAAAGAAATATCAGTAGAATATTATTTTTTTAAAATGGGCCTTCACTTTCATGAGAAGCTTGGAGTCATTTTGCGATTTTCCAAAAGCAATCCAGCTTGATCTCTTCCTCCTGTTCAACTCTACACCTAACCTATTGACCATCTATACTGTCTGACACAGATATATGCAGTGATAGGTTGTCTGTCAAAAAGCATATTGAAATCTGGGCAATAGTTATTCTTTACATACTTGCTCTTTGCTGTATTGATGGTAAGGTCCAACTCCTTTTAATAATTATTGGTCTCTTATAGAAGGCTCTGCAATTTTCTAGAATTAACTTTTGTTTTATTTTTATATAAAAATATTACAGTTGGTGTCAATGTTATTTCTGTTCTCTATTTACCATTTTTAAAATTTTCAATTACCTGTTTAAAAAATAGATTTATCTTTTGTTTTTACATCATTTCTATATGTATCCATCCATCTGTCCCTCCACCTCCAGAAGCCATCCTTTATCATAAAAACAAGCAAATACATGCATAAGTAGCTAAATAAACAAATAAAAGCAAAAGAGGAAGAAGAAAAAAAAACCTAATCAATATATTAAAAAATTGACATTATGTGCAGTGTTCCACAATAGTAGATCTACCACTTCTATAAAAGAATGGGATAGAGGACTGGAGAAAGGGGGTGTCTTTTCATATATCTCCTTTGGGCCAAACTTATTCTATGCAATTTTACAACATTCAATAATTATGCCACAAGAAAATGACAAAAGGGATGGTTTCAGAGAGACCTAAGAAGATTTATTTGAACTAATACAATGAAATGAGTAGAAGCAGAAGACCAATTTACACAATAGCAACAACATTTTAGAGACTAGTGACTTGGAAAAATTGAAAAACTTTGAGCAATGCTATGACCAGTCATGATTCCAGGACTCTGATAGTGATGCATGCTACTACTGACAGAGAGGTGATATACACAAAATGCAGAATGAGTTATATATATTTTTGATATAGCCAATATGGGAATTATTTGTTTTGCTTGATTACAAATATCTGATCCAAAGATTTGTCTTTCTTTATTTTCAATAGTGGTAAAGAAAGGAGAAGAAAGTAAGAGAGCGAAATTAAATACTTAATTGAAAAAAATTAAATAAATTGAAAAATTACAACATATATTTTTCTTATTTTGTGTCTATTGTCCTTTCCATTAAATTGCTATCGTAATTATGTTTATTGTTTTCTTGGCTTTTTTTTTCTTCACCTTGCATCAGTTCATGTAGGTCTTTCTATGTTCTTCATAGTCTTCATTTTTGGCAACATATAATATTTATATTCCACAATTTGTTAGCCATTCCCCAAACTGACTGGCATCTATTTTGTTAGTTCTTTACTACAATGAAAAGTGCTGCTTTGCATATTTTGGTGTATATAGACTACTTTCTTTTTGTCCATGATCTCCTTGGAGTAGATGCCAAACAATGGAACTTCTGAGTCAAAGGATGGTAACATTTTAGTCATTTTCTTGGAATAATTCTAAATTGTTTTCCAGAATAGTTGTACTAATTCATAACTTTACTAAGAATGCATTAGTGTGCCTATTTTTCCACAGCTCTTCCAACATTAACTATCCTTATTTTTTGTCATGTTTGCCAATTTGCTGAGTGTGATATAAAGCATTCAAAAATTTTGATGCTAATGGTAAGGATGAAGAGCTGAAAATTTTGGGGGAAATTGATATATACTTTATACACATATATGTGTCTCTGTGTGTATATATATGTGTGTGTGTATATATGTATGTATGTATGTATGTATGTGTATGTATGTATATATGTATATTGGTGTATATATGTGTGTGCACACATAGATAGATAGATAGATACATAGATACGTATGTGTACTGAATTCTTCCTTATTTCAGCAATATACCTTACTTGAGTTGCAAAGGATTTGGAGCTAAAAGGGACCCTAGAATATAACTAACTCAACTTCCTCTTTTTTGGGGGGAGGTAGTTTTTTAAAATTTTAAACAAATACAAAGTGAGAAAAGAAAAAAAAAAAACAAACATTGCCATGTACACAGCAAACCATAAGAGAGGATTCAATATAAAAGAATAAATTTCCATTTCAAGAAAACCTATATAATAAATACTATACATTGTTTTCAAAGCTGCCCAGCTTTGCTTCTTTATTGGTTTTCTTTTGTTCTCTGCTGCATACTTTTTTAATTTATTTTTTTTCATTCCCTCCCTCCCCTGCCTATCCTAAAGAAAGCTACAATTAAGCATGGATATATCCATATACATATGCATACTGCAAACATACACATATATACACATATACACTCATACACATATATGTAAGACTGTACTATAATTATTTCCACCTCTCATCCATTTCTCCAAAGGTGGATAGTATCTTCCTTCATGGATCCAAGTATTTCTTTTTTCTAAATCAACCAGCTCATCATTTCCCACACTACAGCAATATTCCAACCCAATCATATCCTATCTGGGGGATTGTCCATGAAAGTTTCCCCCCACCCCAGTTTTCTGCATTCCTTCTATTCTAGCTACATAAGTTTTATTTATGCAAGAAAATTTTAACTTAAAATAATCAAAATTATCTTTTTTACATTTCGACAATGCTCTCCCTTGTAATACAGTTTAAGGTCTGATACTGCTGAATCTACTTTCTTTACATCTTTTTTCCTGGTTTCTTTGAAGTTCCTGACCTTTTGCTCTTCCAAATTAACTTTATTATTTTTTTCTAACTCAGTAAAATAATTTTTTAGTAATTTAATTGGGATGACATTGAATAAATAGATTGGTTGGGTAAAATTGTCATTTTAAAAGTTATATTCTTTACCCACCCATGAACAATAAATATTATTTCAATTATTTAGATTTGCATTAAGTTTATTTGCATAAAGTGTTTTTGTTTATGTTCATTTAGTTCCTAAGTCCATTTTGGCAGGTATATGCTGAGGTATTTTATACTATCTACATATTTTAAATGGTCTAAAGAAATATTGAATAATATTGCTGACACATAATATAGTTTTTCTATTTTTCACTTTTGATTAAATATGTTTTAACTTTGGGATCATGATTACTATTCCTGCTTTTTTTACATAATGAATTCTACTCCTGCCCTTTATTTTATCATTTCATGTATCTCTCATTTTTACTATGTTTCCTTAAAGCAACATATTGCTGAATTCAAATTTTTAATCTTCTATCCATTTCTATGGGTATTTCTATGGATAATCTGCTATCCATTTTTTGGGTAAATTTGTCCCATTCACATTCTAAGCTACAATTACTTGTTATGTATTTTCCTCAATTTCTTCATCTTATCAAAAAATAATTACAAATTTAAATTTTTTTCTTTAAATAAGCACAAAGAAAGACTAATATTGTGGTGTTCATTTTATCCAAAATTTCCAGTTTTAAACGTTTGCTGAGTGTTTTTGAGTCATAGGACAATAGTTATCAGGAAACAGCTATGGAGAGAGCTTAGACTCTAACTCTAAGAAAAATCTTTTCTCTTCTTTGGAAAGGCAAAATTTCCCTCCAAATTAATTTAGATTGTTTCTTTTCAACACAAGTACCCAAACACTAGCAAGATTTTCAAATTTAACAAAGGAGGCAAATTCACACACATACACATACACACACATACACACACAAACTTCAGACAATTTTAGTATGAGAAAA
Organism: Phascolarctos cinereus; assembly: GCF_003287225.1. Taxonomy (NCBI): domain Eukaryota; kingdom Metazoa; phylum Chordata; class Mammalia; order Diprotodontia; family Phascolarctidae; genus Phascolarctos; species Phascolarctos cinereus. Next base: position 56,875,369 of record NW_027556098.1, on the reverse strand, counting down.
AAAAAAGTTGGCAGGTAGGAGGAATGGAGGAATTATGAAGAGTAGAAGAGGTGCCACAGGATTGGAGTTGGGCAAACATTTCCAAACATTTCCTCATTTTCCAAAAAAGGAAAGAAGGTTCTTCCAACTACATGGCAGTGAGCTCAACTTTGATTTTGGGGAAAGTACTTGAATGGATTATTAAAAGGTTGATTTGTGAGTACTTGTGAGTTCATAAAGAACAAATCATGGCAAAGAAAAGTCATTTACTTTTTTGAAGGAGTTACTAGAGTAGGGATGTAATGGAGAGAGTTCTGGACATGAAATCAGGAAGAGCCAGGTCTGCATTTCATCTTCATCACCTGCTAGTTGACTATGAATAAGTCATTTAACTTCTCTGAATTTTAGCTTCCTCATTTATAAGATGATAATATCTTAAATATCCTCATTTGTAAAATTGGGATAATAATACTTTTAACACCTACCTCATAGGTCTATTATGAGTGTCAAATGAAAGTATATGAAGTATTTTGAAATCTTAGAGTGTGTATAATTGTCAGTTATTATCCTATCATATGTGGATTTTATAAAGCACTTGAAAAAGTTTCTCATGATATCCTCGATAAGATGGAAATTATGTGATTGGATAATAGCACAATTATATAGGTTTGGATCTGGTTTATTGACCAGACCCAAAGAATGGTAAGTCACAGATGTAGATGAATCTAGAGTAGGGATTCTTACCCCTTTATGTGTCATGGACCCTTTTTGGCATGGACCCTTTTTGGCAGTCTGGTAAAGTCTATGGACCCCTTCTCAGAATGATTTTTTTAATGCATAAAGTAAAATAAATAGGATTACAAGAGAAACCAATTATATTAAGATACAGTTATCAAATTTCTTTTCCCATCCAAATTAACGTAGCCCCTGAAATCTGTTAAAAGTGGTGAGTAATGCATATATCTCAACTTGAAGTCAGGATTCTTAACCATGTTTGGGTCATGGACAGTGCCAGTCAGAGTCAGCATGTATAAGCAAAGAGAGTTAAAAAAACAAAGTCAGGCTGAAACCCAGAAAGTGAACAAATCCTACAGATTCTGCAGGGTTTTCTCTTAGTTGTCTGTGTCTTTAGCTAGTTCTCCGTGTTCCTAATTCTTCAAAGTCCTAGCCCTAAATTTGTTTGCAAAACCCATGTTTAAACCTTTTATTTTATTTTATTTTTTGACCTATGATCTGCATTCCTTCTACATCAGTTTATTGTTAAATCATCCCTGAAATGACCCAAATTTGGTTTGTGAGAACATCTTCTGGTTGTCCTTGCTTTAGGAAGCAGTTTGGTGTGGAAAGAGTACCATATTTACGGTCAGGAGTCATGGATCTGAATCTCAACTCTGACAATTATGAGCTGTGTAACCACTGCTAATTAAAATTGGCAACTCACTAAATATTTCTGAGATTCAATCTTTTCAACCCCAGAAGCAGCTGATGGCACAGTGGATAGAGTGCTGGGCCAAAAATTAGAAGACCTGAGTCCAAATCCAGACTGAGACACTTACTAGCTGTATGATCCTGGGCTAGTAATTTAACCTCTGTTTGCCTCAGTTTCCTCAACTATAAAATGGGGATAATAATAGCATATTTGTAAAAAGCGCTTAGCGCAGTGCCTGGCACATAATAATATAAATGCTTATTTCCTCCCTCTGTCCTCTCATCTATAAAGTGAGGTTAATTATAATTTCATTACCTACCTCATAAGGATGTTGCAAGGAAAATACCAAATCTCAGAATGGTATACAAATATGAGATTTAAAATATTATTTTCTTATTGACATCTCCCTTTGTCAATTCAGGTTTCTCTTTGGCCACAATTTTCTGACTAAAATTTTTGAGGTCGATAATGATTCTCAGCTGAGGACTCTTGAACCTTCCAGATTTTCAGGTGAGAGGAAACTGGAAAGGATTTCTAATAAAGAAAATCCCATTGGGAAGCAGGCAAAGGAGGCAGTTAAAGTTGAGAGAAGAACAGGCATAATTCTAATCCTGAAAAGCCAGGCTGAGTTGTTTTCCAATGTGTCTTTAGAACACCGAGATCAAAGGAGCTGAGATGGATGAGGGAACATATTGCTCATTAGTGAATTCAGAACGAACTAAAGGACTCCATAGAAAATTAGGAAGCCAAAATATTAAGATTGCTAGGGAGTTGAGACTTTTAACAATTCAGCCTGATTCCTCAAAGTTTAGTCTTTTTATTACGCCAGATTGGGTGCTTCTCTCCCCACTGAGATGCTTCCCTTTGTATCACCCCTCATCCACCAAATGCTTCCATAGTCCTCAAGGCTGTGGGTTGTTGTGACAACTTTGATGGAAGGACATTACCATATGCAAGGTAAATACATTACGCACTTGCTCCCATATTCTTTCCTTGACCTCATGCTTCTGCCAGTCCAGTAATAAGGATAAGAATAATAAATATAGTATTTTAATGCTTAAAATGTCCTTTCCTTATAACCACTTACTATCTTTTAAAAAATATATTTTGTTATTCTGAACTTAACAAAATATCAATTAACAAACATTTCTGTATATAAAGAACAGAAAAAGAGATCTGCATATGGAACCATGAATCTCAACTAGATATATATTTTTAAAAACATAAAATACATTCAACATGTTAGTTTCAAAGGTTTCTTGCTTTATATTTCCCTCTAAACATCCTTCTGTTCTCTTCTGTAGTTTTAGTTACTTCAATTACCCTCTTTTCTTCTTTTTTTTTCCCACATCACAAATCACTCTTCTCTCCCCAATAAATTATTTTTTAAAAAGCCTCCTCATGTTAAATAAACATAATAAAGCAAAACAAATATAAGCATGTCATGTCTGAGAATATAGATCTAACCTTGCATCTAATATCTATCATCTCTCTGTCAAGAGGTGAGGAATATGCTTCATCAGTACTCTAGACTTTGGTGGATCATTTCATTGATCAGAATTTTTAGATTTTTCAAAACTGTTTTTCTTTACAGTAGTTACCACATAAATTGTTCCCCTGTTTCTGCTCCTTTCATATTGCATCGATTCATCCATACACCTATGTTTCTCTGAATCTATTCTTTCATTATTTTTATAGTGCAATAATATTCCATTATATTCACATACCATAATTTATGCAGCCATTCTCTAATTGATAGGTACTTCCTTAACTTCTAGTTCTTTGCTAAACCAAGAAGTGTTTTTGTAAATATTCGTGTACATAAAGGTCATTTCCTTTGTGTTTGATCTCTTTGGAGTATAAGCCTAGTAGTGGTATTATTCAGATGAAGGATATGAAGAGTTTAGTGATTGGATTTGGGTATATTTCTAAGTTACTTTCTAGAATGCCTGGATCAGTTTAAAGTGTCACTAACCACACATTAATATGCCTGTTCTCCCATGTCTGCCATATCAATTGCCATTTTCTGTTTTTGTCATCTTTGTCTATCTGATAAATATGAGGTGGACTCTCAGAATTGTTTTAAATTGTATTCCTCTTATTAGTGATCTGGAGTGGTTTTTTTTTTTCATATAGTTGTTGATAGCTAGCTTTTCTTTCTTTTTTTGTAAAAATTACCTTTTCATATCCTTTGTCCACTTATCTATGGGGAATAATGGCTCTTACTCTTGTCTATTTGAGTCAACTTCCTATGTGTCTTGGACATCAGACCTTTATTTTTTAAATAATATTTTATTTTTTCCTAAGTACATGTAGAGACAATTTCTAACATTCAATTTTTTTAAATTCTGAGTTCCAAATTTTCTCCCTCCCTTTCTCACCTTCCCTCTCCCTAAGACAGTAAGCAATTTCATTTAGGTTATATATGTGCAATCATGTAAAATGCGTGTGTGTGGAACTTATTGAGGGAAATGAGACAAGATGTTGGTCTAAATCTAATTTCTACCATGCTGCTTTCCAGTTTCCCCAAGTTATTTTTGAAAACTGAGTTGTTATTCCTGTAGTTTATGGTTTATCTAACACTATGCAGTATGCTGACTTGATTGCTTGTTCCACTGATCTACTTTTCAATTTGTCCAAATAATTGTGATAATTACTGCTATGTAGTATAGTTTGAGGTCTGAAACAGTTACAGCCTTTTCTTTTCACTTTAAAACTTTATTGTCCTTGATATTCTTAACCTTTTGGTTCTCCAAAAGAATTTTGTTATCATTAGTATAGCATAGCTATTAACAATTGATATTTCTCTACTTAGGCCTGCAACTCTGTAAAAGAGTGCTTTTAGTTATATTTATATAATTATTAAATGTGCCTTAGTAGTAGATTCACAAATATATAATACATTCTATAGTAATTGTGAATGGAATTTCTTTTTCCTTTTGTCTTTTCCTACTTAATTCTATTGCTAATATACAGAAGAGCTGAAGCTTTTTTTAAATTTTATATCCTGATACTTTGCTAAAGTTATCACTTCAATTAGTTTTTAGTTAAATCTTAGGGTTCTCCAAAGAGACCATCACACCATCTATAAAAAGGAATAGTTTTGTAGCCTCTTTGTCTATGCTTATTTTTTCAATTTTTTTTGTTATTTGTTATTTTTTGTTATATACACGTTTGATATAGAACTATCATTCCTAGCTCTATGTCAAATAATAGTGGTGACAGTGGAATACTTGCTTTACCCCTACTCTTAATGGAAAGCTTTCAACAATTTTTCCATTATGGATAACGCTACCTCTTAGTTTTGATAGATAATATTTACCATATTAAGCAAAGGTCCATTTATTTCTATGGTTTTCAAAATAAAGGAATGTTATATTTTATCAAAAGCCTTCTTTTATCTACTGATATGTGATTATCATTGTTTCTGTTATTAATATGGACTATTATATTAATGGTTTTCCTAATATGGAACTAAACCTGAATTCCTGATTAAATTCAACATAATTTTAGTGTATAAACTTTTTAGTATGTTGTAGCCTCCTCACCAATACTTTATTCAATATCTTTGTAATGATTTTTATTAGAAACATTATACATAGCTTTCTTGGTATAGTTCCCTGTAGCTTACAATGTAAAGAGGCAAGAGGAAACTTTTCCCTTTTCTTTGAGTGAATGAGTACTTACGATGGAGACCTACTAGTAGCACTGGATGTTCTAATCTTCAACTAATAGTTAGCGGGTGTCTCAGTTTCAGATGAAAAATGTCCAAATTTTCCTGGAAATTATTGAATTACCTACTGAAAGTTATCTGATGCTAAATATCTTAATTGTGCTGTGCAAAAATGAGTCATATTATGGGTCAATTGATGAAGTGCATCTCTAATATGAGCGAATGTATAGTGTCAAGAAAGTCTAATATATCATTATCCATACTCCCTTAATAACTTAAATTAACCAAGTGGTTGAAATACTGGGTTATGCAAGTCTAAGTTAAATACTCCTTTTAAGAAATTTGTTTCAGAGTAGTAGATAATACATGGATGTACCTTACGGATCTACCCAATTTGTTTCCCAGTCCCTGTACTATGACGGTAGCATGTTCATGAGAGGAATTTGAGGAAATTACCTGGACTGGAACCTCAGAATGTCATTTGCATGAAGCAATGACAGTGGCATCACACTATTTTCCCTTCACCCATCTATCAAAATACCTATGCGAACATTACATTGAGGGTAACGCAAACCATCAAGTGGCCTGTTGTTTAGAAGAAAGATAGCCTTGAAGAGATAGAGGAACCATCAGTGGTATCCAGGGGAGCTAGTCAATTTAGGTTACTATTCTGTTAAGAAGATATTCTTAATCAGGGCTATAGCCTGTAGGTATTTTGGGAAGTGCAATACCCAGAGAATGCCATGTTTATCTGTCTAGTCATTGACCATCAAGTAGGGTGAAGTACAAACCAGTCTAAAGAAATAAGCTCATGGTGAAGAATTGAATAGAGCTCTAAAGAAGTTATCATGGCCCATCCAAGACTACACTTCACAGGAGTGACAAAAACCAAAGTGAAAAAAAGGATTCAACAGTAGTCAGAGAAAAACAGAAGCCATTATAGGAAGGGGAAAAGTCAATGTAGTCAACTTGCCAATTGTAGCAGGAACAAAGTCAGATGGAATATGGCCAAAACAAGTCTTCAACAGGATAGTGGAGTGAGATATTTCAAATTGACAAGATTCACAATTACAAGCCATAATCAGCAGATTGTTTAAGTCCATGGAAGGACATGTTGCTAAACTCAGACAAAGAAAAAAATCACTCACTGTATGCCCAGATTGTTCATAGGACCAAGAGACAAAAGCATGAAGGTCAATGGCAGAGCAATGAAGGATGGTTTGGGAGAGTGCATCAGTCCTCATTCCAGGACTCAGAGACATGGTTAGATCCACAGTGAGCATTAACATGGTAAGTGTGGATAGAGCTGGAGTCTTTTGCAGACCATGCCATAGGCTGGAGCACCGTACAAGCTTGTCAGCAATAATCCAGTCATGAGAGGACTATGCACCACACCAGGCAGAAAGGCCATTGGCAACAGCCCCAGAATTACCCTGGATTCCAGATGGCAAGTAAGTTTTTTGAGAGATACACTGAAGGTTTCAGAGAAAGGAGCCTTCAATATGATGTCATTGAGGTAATAATGGATGGATCCATCCAGAAAAAGACACAAATCAAGGTCCCTCTGGACTAAACTATGGCTGATAGCAAGGTAATTGGCATATCATTGCAAATGGACAGTGCAGGTATACTGTTGGCAAGGTGAAAACTTGTCCCAGATGAAAACAAATTGGACCTGGCAGTACTTGGCTAAGGGGAGACTTAAAAGGGGATTTTCTAAGTCCAGTGAGTCACTCAACAAGCATTTATTAATGCTTATACCATACTAAGCACTGAGGTTACAACAGAAAAAATGAAGTAGTCTCTGCCCTTAAGGAGCTTATATTCTAATGGGGTAGACAACATGTATATTCATACAAGTATATGTATAATATATGCTGTTAATACCAGTGGAATGAACATAACGTGATTCAGTGAGGAGGTGAGGGGATGGGAGAGGACTGTGAACATAGAAGATGGTATCTTCTTGAGCTGAGTCTTGAAGGAAATCAAGGTTTCTAAGAGGTGATAGTGAGGAGATAGTCTAGGTATGGGAGACAGCCAGTATAAAGCACAGAGTTAAAAAATGGAGCGCTGGGTATGTAGAGTGTTGAGTAGGACAGTCTGGCTAGATTGTAGAGAGTAAGTAGGGTAGTAATATGAAAGAAAACTGGAAAAGTAGGAAGGCTGTGAAGAGTTCTACATGTCAGAGTAGTTTATAGTTGATTCTTGAGGCAACAGGGAGTCATTGGAAATTTATCGAGTAGAGGAGTGACATGATCAGACCTGTACTTTAGGAAAATTGCTTTGTCAGCTGTGTGGAACATGGGTTGGAGTGAGGAAAGGCTTGAGGCAGGGAGACCAAACAGGAGGTTATTACCATAGCACTCACCACAGGTCAATCCCACATCTTCAATTAACAAAACAATGTCTGGGATAAGAAGAGATTCAGTAATTAAATTTCTGGCAGACAATCGTCATATACCACAAGACATCTGTTTTAAAGACTAAACAAATAAGCTGGTTAAATTGTGAAATAGTTGGGAAAATAATATTCAACTGGGCGAGTTCTGCAATGGCAACACCCAGGAAGGGAGGGGCAATTTCTATATGGTGTGTTTGGCTACAGTGAGATGAACAATGATACGGGATCTGTTAGGAGACCAACTACTTAGGATATCCATACAAATGACACATTTGGGTTAAGGAGGGTAGTAGCCAAGGGGACTAAGGATGAACCAGACTAAAGATTTGTTATTTGGATGCCATATGCCTCTATGGTCACTTACTGCCCCATTAACTTAGAAGAGTTAATGGGGATGAGGGTGATCTCCGACCCAAAAGACCTTGAACAGTCTAGGTAGAGCCAGTGACCTAATGGACCATGACAGGTATGAAAGGCTACAAATCCCAGTCAGTGAAGAAGGCAATGGTAAAGACATGGAGGTCCTAAAGAAGTTAGGTTCAGGTGAATAAGAACTTAAATTTGCTCAAATTGGCGAGTGCATCCAGGGTGTATAACATTTGATGCCCTGGAGCTAGTTGGGAGTGTTAACCTGGACAGGAAGCTAGTTAGGGAAATTGTTCCTGAAACAGCTCCAGCATGGTTTTAAGTGCTCATCAGGAAGGAAGTAGAACTATAGTCAATAGAAACTTTTCAAATACCAGTATCAAGAAACCAATACAGGTCACTGGAGAAGGAGAAACCTGAGGGCAAATGGAAGGGAAGTTCCCTTCCAGGCTAGTTTTTGACTAATGTTGGATGGAGAAAGGCAGGTTGCTACTGTAGTATTCCTACCTTAGAAAGCCCTGAAGGCCATGAGATTTTAGATGCTGGCATCTATGGACAGCAGCTGGGGTTGCCCAAGAACAGATAGCTAATGTTGCCTTAAAGGGAAAATGGGTCACCCTGAAATATAGAGGACTTTATATAAAGAGAAAGAGCAATTTCCTCAGGGGAACAAAGATCAAGGTAACTGGCAAAGTGCAGCCCTTTGACTGAATACAAACTTCACAGCACAAATCTCCTTAATAAAAAGATTTGTTCTGTAAAATTTGAACTCAGTCAAAAGGTCACACCCAAGAACCTAAAAGGCCGCATGTGGCCTCGAGGCTGCAGGTTCACCACCCCTGTCCAGCATAACATAATATAAAAAGGAGCCAGGCTGTGTTACCTAAAGTGGACTGTGTCCTCAGACATATTTTGCCGTAGTCAATGTATTTAGATGCCAAGCAGCAATTATCAGTTGTAAAGGCTCTATGACCTTCCAGAGTTGCAAGAGGGTGTAATCTGAATTTAAAATGTTAAGTGATGTCTCCAAAAAGTCCATCCATGTCAGATATTTCTTCAAAAATTTTGCAACAACATTCAACAGGGCAATTGGTCTATAATTTTCTTTCTCTATTTTGGCTCTTCCTGTTTTAGGTATCAGCACCATATTTGTGTTATAAAAGGAACTTGGTGGGACTCCTTCTTTGTCTATTTTTCCAAATAGTTTATACAGTATTGGGATTAATTGTTCTTTAAATGTTTGGTATAACTTGATTATGAATCCATCTGATCTTGAGGATTTTTTTCTTAGGAAGTTCATTGACGGCTTGTTCAAATTCTTTTTCTAAGATTGGGTTATTTAAGTATTTTATTTCTTCTGTTAATCTGGGCAATTTATATTTTTGTAAATATTCATCCATTTAGATTGTCAAATTTATTGGCATATAATTGGGCAAAATAACTCCTAACAATTGTCTTAATTTCCTCTTCATTGGTGTTGAATTCATCCCTTTCATTTATGATACTAGTAATTTGGTTTTCTTCTTTCCTTTATTAAATCAAATTAACCAATAGTTTATCTATTTTATTAGTTTTTTCATAAAACTAGCTTCTAGTTTTATTTATTAGTTCAATGGTTTTCTTACTTTCAATTTTATTAATCTTTCTTTTGATTTTCAAGATTTCCAATTTGGTGTTTAATTGGGGATTTAAATTTTTTTTTCCTAGTTTTTTCAATTGCATTCCAGTTCATTAATCTGCTTTTTCTTTATTTTATTGGTGTAAGCAATTAGAGATATGAAATTTCCCCTAAGTACCACTTTTGCTGCACTCCATAAATTTTGGTAGATTGTCACATTATTGCCATTTTTGTTAATGAAATTATTGATTATTTCTCTGGCTTGTTCTTTGGCCCACTTATTTTTTTAGAATTACATTATTTAGGTGCAACTAGGTGGCACAGTGGATAGATCACCCATCCCTGGATTCAGAAGGACCTGAGTTCAAATCCAGCCTTAGACATTTGACACTTACTAGCTGTGTGACCCTGGGCAAGTCACTTAATCCCATTGCCTAGCTGAAAAACAAATAAAAAAAAGGATTCAATTATTTAATTTCCAATTTATTTTTAATCTCTCTTTTCTCTGTCCATTATTGAATGTAATTTTTATTGCATTATGATCTGAAAAGGATGCATTTACTGTTTCTGCTTCTTTCCATTTGGTTGTAAGGTTTTTTTTATGTCCTAATACACAGTCAATTTTTATGTAGGTACCATATACTGCTGAGAAAAAGGTATATTCTTTTCCATTCTCATTCAATTTTCTCCAAATATCTATCATATTTAACTTTTCCAGAATTTTAGTCACCTCTTTTATTTCTTTCTTGTTAATTTTTTGGTTAGATTTATCTAGTTCTGAGACGGGAAAATTGAGGTCCCCCACTTGTATAGTTTTATTATCTATTTCTTCCTGTAACTCTTCAACTTCTTCAAAAACTTAGATGCTATACCATTTGGTGCATATATATTTAATGTTGACTTCATTGTTTATGGTACTTTTCAGCAAGATATAGTTTCCTTCCTTATCTCTTTTAATTGGATCTATTTTTGCTTTTGCTTTGTTTGAGATTATGATTGCTACCCCTACTTTCTTTGCTTCATCTGAGGCATAATAAATTTTGCTCCAGACCCTTACCTTTACCCTGTGTGTAGCTCTCTGCTTCAAATGTGTTTCTTGTAAACAACATATTGTAGGATTCTGATTTTTAATCCATTCTTCTATCCACTTCTGTTTTATGGGTGAGTTCCTCCCCTTCATATTTATAGTTATGATAACTATCTTTGCATTTCCTTCCATACTACTTTTGCCTTGTTTATCCCTCTCTCTTACATTTGACCCTTTCCCTCCTTGCAAGCATTTTACTTCTGATCACCAACTTCCCCAATCTACTCCCCTTTTTATTAGTTCCTCCTCCCCCTTTTATTATCCCCATCCCTTTTTACTTCCTTATAGGGTAAGATAGATTTCTATAACTAACTGAGTTTGTATGTCATTTCCACTTTGAGCCAATTTTGATGAGAGTAAGGTTTAAGCTTTTCCCATCTTCCCATCCTCCCATCTTCCCCTCCATTGTAATATCTCTTTCACGCCTCTTTTATGTGGGATAATTTACCACTTTCAATCTCCCTTCCTTCTTATTCCAGTGCAATTTTCTTTCTCGTCCCTTTATTTTGTTTTTTGTTTGGGGTATCATCCCATCAAAGTCACCTTATATCCACATTTTCTGTCTGTATATACTCCTTTTAATTGCTCTTATAGTAATAAAGTTCTTGAGAATTATTTGCCATTATTACATTGCTAAATATTATCTTGCCATATAGAAATATAAATAGTTTAATCTCATTGAGTGCCTTATATTTTCTCTTTCTTGTTTATTTTTTATTTTTTTATGTTTCCCTTGAGTCTTGTACTTGGAGATCAAACTTTTATTCAGCTCTGGTCTTTCTATTAGGAATGCTTAAAAGTCTTCTATTTTGTTAAATATCCATTTTTTCCCCTGAAAGATTATATTCAATTTTCTAGGTAGGTGATCCTTGGTTGTAATCCTAACTCCTTTGCCTTCTGGTATATCATATTCCAAGCACTCTGGTTCTTTCATGTGGAAGCTGCCAAATCCTATTAATTCTGACTATAGCTTCACAATATTTGAATTGTCTCTTTTTGGCCACTTGCAGCTCTTTTTTCTTCATCTGTGAGCTCTGGAATTTGGCTGTAATGTTCCAGAGTTTTCATTTTGGAATTTGTTTCTGGCGATGATTGGTGGATTCTTTCAATTTCTATTTTGTCCTCTTGTTCTAATATATCAGAGCACTGTTCTTTGGTAATTTCTTGAAAGATGTTGCCCAGGATTTTTTTAAATTATGGCTTTCAGGTAGTCCAATAATTTTTATATTATCTCTTCCAGATCTATTTTCTGGGTCAATTGTTTTTCCAATCAGAAATTTCACATTTTCTTCTTCTTTTTAGCTTTTTTGATTTTGTTTTATCTTATCTTCATGTCTCATAGAGCTTCCACTTGCTCAATTATGATTTTTAAGGAATTATTTTGCTCAGTGAACTTTTGTACTTCCTTTTCCATTTGCCCAATTCTATTTTTTAGGGAGTTATTTTCCTTGGTAAATTTTTGTATATTTTTTCTCATGCTACTGACTACTTTTTTATGATTCTCTTGCATTACACTCATTTCTACTTCTCTAATTTGCTTTTAAAAATCTTTTCAAACACTTCCAGAAATTCTTTTTAGGTCTGAGACCAAATTCCATTTTTCTTTGAGGCTTCATGTGTAGCCATTTGACACTATTGTCCTCTTCTAAGTTGATGCCTTCATCTTCCCTATCACCAAAATAATTCTCTATTGCTAAGTTCTTTTTTTTTTCTGGTCATTTTTTCTGCCTTTTTGGTGACTTGCTGTTTTTATGTGAGAGATGGGCTCTGGTCTTACACTGTCCCAAGCTTTTTGTGCTCAGGCTCAGGGTCTTACTGCTGGTTTTCACTGGGCTTCAGGGCTTAGCTTCTAGCTTTCACTGGCTTGTACTGAGGGGTATGGTCTCCCTGTTGGCCTTCCCTGTGTGTGGGCTTTTGCCACAGGTCTGCACCAGGAGTGGGACCTTTCTGCTGGATTGCTATTGTAGCAAAGTTTTTCTGGTGGCTGTCCCTGGAGGAGGGATATCATTGCAGTGTCTCTGCAGATAGGCCCCAGGGGTGGAGTCTCCCTGTTGGTCAGCCCTGGGACAGGGCTTCATTACTGGTCAGCAATGGGGAAAAGGCCTCACTGGTGGCTTGTGCTGGGGGTAGGGCCTTGCTGTGCTACATAGACTGCTCACTTGCCTAGGGGTCTGCTGGTTTGCAGGAGAGTGAGGCCTTGCTGCTGGGATTGCCCCCGGCTTGGAGCCTTGCTGCAGGCCCCCTGCTGTGAGACTGGCTCCTGCTGCTGCTGCTCTTACACCTCCATCCCCTCCCACCCCAGTGACACAGATCTCTGCTGTTCTGGTAAGCTGCTTCCCTGCTCCTAGATCAGTTCTGAGGTGGTTGCCTAGTTGTTTGGAGGGGAGTTTGCAGAGCATCAGAGGGTTCCTTCCTCACTCCACTGTCTTGGCATCAGAAATCCCAGATATTTCTTACAGACTTAAGTAACAACTTTTTTTTTTTTGCATTCTTTAAAAAAAAATTTTTTCGTTACATTTGAGCTTCAAGCTGTTTCCCTTTCTCTCTGCCAACTCCACACCAGAGGAGGCCAACATCTGACACAGATATGTATGTGAAACTATGCAATACATAGTGCCATATTTCAGTTCTTTCTCTGGAGGTGGATAACATCTTCCTTTATAGGTCCTTGGTAGCTGATTTGAGTATTCATATAGTTCAGAATAGCTTAGTAATTCACAGTTACTCTTTGAACAGTTTTGCTGTTACTTTATACAACATTCTCTTGGTTCTGCTCACTTCATTCTTCATTATTTTGTGCAAGTCTTTCCATGTTTTCCTAAAATCAACCTGCTCATCATATCTTCTAGCACAGTAGTATTTTATCACAAACATTGACCACAATTTGTTCAGCCATTCCCCAATTGGTGGACATCCCCTCAATTTCCAATTCTTTGCTACCACAAAGAAGCTGTTATAAATATTTTAGAACATATAGATTCTTTTCCTTTTTCCTTGATCACCATGGGGAACAAACATAATAGTGATTTTGCTGTATCAAAGGGTATATACACAGTTTTATAACTCTTTGGGTATACTTCTAGATTGTCTTCCAAAATTGTTGGATCAGATCACAGTTCCACTATCAGTGTATTGGTGTCTCAATTTTTCCACGTCCCTTACAACATTTGTCATTTTCCCCTTCTATCATTTTAGCCAATTTGACAGGTATGAGATGATATCTTAAAGTTGTTTTAATTTGCATTTCTCTAATCAATAACGATTTAGAGAGTTTTTTCATATGATTTTAGATAGCTTTGGTTTCTTCCTCTTGTTAGGCATAACTTCTATAGGAAAAATAAAGACTCCCGAGGTAAAGGAGGCAAGCTCATTTATTACGCGTTCTTGTAAGAAGCAAGTGTGCTGCTAGAGGCAGACACACCCTGCAGAAGGGAGAGCAAGCAGTTATATTCCTGTCCCAAAACGCAAGGCCCCTTCCTGGTTTCTCCATTGGCTGGATACTTTGAGGTGTACAACTTCCCAAAACACCTACTTCATATTGCTCCTTAATATGTTCTTCCCTCCCTCTACATACATTGTGCCTAGAATTGTGTTAATCCTCCCGCTAGGGAAGAGAAGTTAATATGCATAAGCTTATTAAGCACTCGACTAGTTCGGGCAATTTGTGACTGTTGTCCTACCCTTAAGCACTTTTTATTCTGAGTATTTTTATTAAAAACAATACTGAGTCAAACCACTCTTTTCACACTTATAGTCGACTTTAAGACCACTTCCTCTACATCTGTGGAAACATAATTTCTTACATCTTACAGTTTGAAAACTACCTCTTCATAGCCTTTAGCCATTTATCAATTGGGGAATGACTCATATTCTTATAAATTTGACAAAGTTCTCTATATGCTTGAGATATAAGGCCTTTATCTGAGAAACTGTCTATAACTCCCCCCCACCAATTTTTCTGCTTTCCTTCTAATCTTGGCTACATTGGTTTTATTTATACAAAACCTTTTAAATGTAATGTAATAAAAATTATCCACTTTACGTCTCACAATGCTCTCTATCTTTTGTTTACTCAACAAATCTTCTCTCCATAAAGCTGTGAAGTAATATGTTCCAAGTTCTAATTTACTTTTGATATTCATTTTGACCTTACTTTGTTAAATGATGTAAGATAACAGTCTATATCTACTTTCTGCCAGACTACTTTCTAGTTTTCCCAACAATTTTTGCCAAACAGTAAATTCTTAACCTGAAAGCTTAAATCTTTACATTTATCAAACACAAGGTTACTATGATCATTTACTACTGTGTATTACATATCTGATCTATTTCACTGATCCCACCATTTATTTCTTAGCTAGTACCAGATAGTTTTAATACAATACAGTTCAAGATCTGGCATGGCTAAACCTCCTGCCTTCACATTTTTTTTTCATTACTTCCTTTGGGATTCTTGACCTTTTTCTTCTCCTATTGCTATTACTAGCATTGCTAGTACAATATTGAATAATATTTTGTTTTACTCCTGATTTTATTAGGAAAGCTTCTAGCTCATCCCTGTTATAGATAATGTTTGCTGATGGTTTCAGGTGGGTGCTTGTAATTTTAAGGAAAAATCTATTTATACTTATGTTTTCAAATGTTTTTAATAAGAATGAGTATTGTATTTTATCAAAAGTTTTTTCTATATCTATTGATATAATCATGATTTTTGTTAGTCATTGATATAATAAATTATGTTAATAATTTTCCTTATGTTAAACGTCTCTGAATTCCTGGTATAAATCCCACTTGATCACAATGTACAACCTTTGTGATATATGGTTGAAGTCTCCTAACCAGTATTTTATTTAGGATCTTTGCATCTATATTCATTAGTGAAACTGGTCTCTAATTTTCTTTCTCTGTTTTTGGTCTTCCTGGTTTAGGTATCAACATCCTATTTATTTCATAAAAGGAAGTTGGTAGGATTCCTTCTTTGCCTGTTATTACAAATAATTTATTTAATATTGCCATTAGATGATCTTTAAATGTTTGGTAAAATTCACTTGTAAATCCATCTGGTCCTGATGCTTTTTTCTTAGGAAGCTCATTTATGGCCAGTTCATTTTCTTTTTCTAAAATAAGTTTATTTAGATATTCTATTTAAATGAAACTTCTAACTCATCATTGAACCCCTAATCATGGGCAAAGAGGAACTCACCCAAAGTGGTCTAATTAGGGACCTAGCAGTAAGTTTTGCTCAGGTCCTAGAATTCAATCTGTGTCCATCCCCTTAATTCATAATTTAAGTTCCAAAGTTATACTTGTGGGTCCGGTGATTGTGAAGTCTATTATTGGGTTTGGCCTAAAAGGGTGGATCATTAAACCTGATGATGACTAGAGGGATCAGCAGGAGGAAGACTATATGAGAGATCATATCATGGTGGGACAGCCAAAGTAAATAAAGAAAAAGGATACATGAAGTCGGGAGGTGTTAAAGGTCACACTCCTTTCTCATTGTAAGGGAGGGGTTTATCCTCCTACTTCATTTAATGTAATCATAGAAGGCTTAGAATGTAACTACTCTAAGGAAAGGGATGACCACTGTAATTAAAAATAAATGTAACCATTGTAGGGAAAGGACAAGATATACAGTAGATGTCAAGGCATTTTACTACAGCCCCACAATAATATGTGAATAAATCTTTAATCAACTTGAGAGGATTATGAGACCTTGGCCATTAAATTGGGACAACCAACACCACACAAGAAACATCTTGTGACTGGTTGACGGAATCACTTGTACTCCTTTCACTTATATAGAAAAATAGCAAGCCATTTAGTCTAGACTCAGCAGTGCTTTGTGAAGGAAGATCCCTTTACCTCTCTTAAAAGGAAGCAGAGGGAAGACAGAGGGTGTAAAAGGTCTTCTCTCCTCTCCCTGCCCCTCCTACATGGGTCATGTCATCAGGCACATTGGAGCAGTGGACAATGCATCTGGCCAGGAACAAAGGCTTCCTCCTACCTATCTCACTACTCTTTCTAAGTCTCCTTTACTAGCACATCATTCATATCATGCTCTCTAACTGTGGGTATTACCCAAGACTCTGTCCTGGGTCCCCTAACCTTCTCTGTGTACACTTTTTTTTTTTTGAGGCAACCAGGGTTAAGTGACTTTCCCAATGTCACACAGCCAATACATGTCTGAGGCCAGATTTGAACTTAGTTCCTCCTGACTCCAGGGTCAGTACTCTATCCACTCTATCCACTGGACCACCTAGCTGCCCCACACTCTTTCTTGTACCTCATGAGCTCCCATGAGTTTAACTATCATTTCTATACAGATGATTCACAGATCTATACATCCAGTCTTAGTCTCCCTCCTGAGTTTCAGTCCCACATCACCAGTTACCTATTGCCTATTGGACATTTCAAATTAGATGTACTAGGTATTTCTCAAATTCAGCATACCTAAAACAGAACTCATTATCTTCACCCTTTCTCCCAAAACCTATCTATCTTCTGAATATCCTTGTCTCTTTCTGTCAAAGGCACCACCTCCTTCTAGTTTCCCAGGTTCATAATTTTAGCATTATTCTTGACTTTTCATTCTTCCTCACACCATACATCCAACCAGTTGCCAAATCTTGCTGATTCTACTTTCACAATAGCTTTCACAATTCAACCAATTTTCTCCACTCCCACAGCTACCACCTTAGTTCAAGCTCTCATCATCTCTCACTCAGATTACTGCAAGAGCCTACTCCTGGAGCATCCCCACATCCACCATTTTTGTCCATCCTCCACAATGCTGCCAAAATGGTTTACCTTAAGTATGGATCTCACCATGTCACTTCTACTTAATAAGCTCAAATGGTTCCCTATTGCCTCTGGGATCAAATATAAACTCCTCAGTTTAACTTTTTAAGCCCTTCACAACCCATCTTTCCACACTCATTGGACATTACTTCCACCGGTCTGCTTTCTGTTCTTCACACACAGATACTCCATGGCCCTTATTTGTGCCTTTGCAATGGCCATCCAGCATGCTTGGAATGCACTCTTTTCTTCGCCTCTGCCTGAAAGAATACCTCTCTTCTTTTGAGACACAGCTCAAGCACCCCTTTCAACATTAAGCCTTTCCTGATACCCTCAAATGTTAGTGCTCTCTCTCTCAAATTAGCTTGTATGTATTCTCTTTATATTTGTTCTGTATATATATAAATTAAATGGATATACATATATAAACATATATCTATGTATGTACACATACACGTATGTGTATGTACATATCTGTATATAATAGCTAGCATGTATATAGCACCTACTATGTGTTGGGCATATGTTAAATACTTTATAAATATTGTCTCATTTACCTCTCTGGGTACATCTCTGGGAAGAAGGTACTACTAAAAAGATATCTCACTCACACACACACACACACACACACACACACACACACACACACTTAGAGTGATCACAGGATTTCAAAATGTGTGGTCATATCAGATCTTAGCAGTCCCTCAATTTATGATCCCTACAAAAATTAATCAAGAAATTGATCTTGCCAAAACAATATTTTCACATCCAAACAGACCCCACTTTATGATTCCATTTGGGAAGTGACCGGTTTTTTCTCTTAATAATGGTGACTATCTCTTATGAGGATGCAGGATTCTAATCAGACCAACTCACCATCTTATAGAGAGGTTGTGGCTTGTGGGTATAGACCCTACACAATATTTATAAGTTACTGAGGATCATTTCTTAGAGAACTGTACCTGTTCATGACCATCTTTGTGGAAAATAAGTGACAAGCTCCTTAAAAGATACTAAATAATTGAAATATCAATTTAGAATCAAGAAAAGAATTCCCATTATGAATCTGGGCCATCTTTAACTATGTTTTGAGTAGGTAAATTGCTATAAAACTATCCCATCCTCATCACCATCTATTCTAGATCTGTGAGCCTAATTCCAAATTTCAGAGGAGTAATCAGGTCCTCCTGTCCACTCCTCAATATTTAGAAGCAAATACTCTTCAAATGAATAGTGATGTGGTAAGCATTACTTCATCACCACTAAAAGGTGAAGGCAAAACCCAAAGCACAATCACAATATTGGATGATACAAGGCATTGCAAGTTACAGTCAGCTGAAAGTGATAGCCACCTGGATCTTGAATGAATGAGGATCACAAAAGTTGCTACAAACCCCTCAGTGGATACTTCCAGATTGAGGTTCGCACCCCTTCTGCCTTACTGTATTTCCCTTCCTCTCCCAGCCTTCTCCACTCCAATACAAGCATAATTATCTTTGTGAAGGTAAAAGGACAAACCTTCAGCAGCAATGCAATTCAAAGCTAGATTGCTCCTGCATGTAGCAGAGGAAAAGGTCTGCTTCTGATGATAGGCCAGTCAGTAAGACCCCTGCTCTTAAGGTGTCCTTGAAGATTTGAGAATGTTTAGTGGCCTGGGCTTATAAATGGTCTTTTTCATACTGATCATATCATCATTAATCTTTGAGGCAACTCAGTCTTGTCACATAGCCAAGATCATCAGTGACCTTAGATGTAGGTACCTATTGTCTGGTGGCAAACCAAAGATGAGCTGGTTCTCATAATTAATCTAAAAGTGATAGAAAATTGATAACTTGAATTATTGTTGTTCAGTCATGTCCAACTCTTCATGACCCCATTTGGGGTTTTCTTAGCAAAGATACTGGAGTGGTTTGCCATTTCATTCTCCAACTCATTTTACAGATGAGGAAACTGAGGCAAACAGGGTGAAGTGACTTGCCCAGAGTCACACAGCTAGTATTTGAGGTCAAATTTGAACTCAGGTCTTCCTGACTCCAGGTCCAGCACTCTATTCACTGCACCACCTAGCTGCCTGATAACTTGAACAGGTGGCAATTATCTCACAATGGGTAGACTGCTAAGTTTGGATACTAATAAATACCTAGAGAATTATCTTCACAGAAGATGTCATTATCAAGCATAGTACCACCCTTAGGCCCTGGCAAATGAATCCCCTTTCCTGGGCCCTGCACCTTGGAAGACCCCAAGCTTTGGAGGACCCTTTCATCATAGGCCCCCAAAAAATTATTAAGGAGAGGGAAAGGAAACCTTTGAGTTGTCTCTAGAGTGTCTCCTGGTGGGAAGGTAGGTACTATTATTATCCCCATTTTACGAGTGAGAAAATTGAGGATGAGAAAGATTAAGTTAACTAGACTAGACATCACTATCTTTGAAATCTCAGAAATAGTGTTTGGAAACACACTTGTTTTTTTTTTTCTCTGTTGCTATGGGCAGGGGGTAGGGAGGACTAGAAGTAGTAGGTATAATCTGCCAACGTGGCAAATCTCAGCTCATTTTAAGGAGCTGCTGAGAGGCAGCTGGTGTCCCCTGACTCATGTGAGCTATATGACCAAGGGGAAGTCACTTAAACTCTCAGTGCCTTAGGTCAGTGTTCTCTGAACTCTTTTTGACAGTGCATTCCTATCAGCAAAAAAAAAGTGTTTATTTGTAAGTTACATGCATGTACTCCTTACTATATTACATTATGCAACGCACATAAAAATAGATATTAAAAGAAGATAAAGGTAAAATAAATGATTTTTATTTATTAATGTTACAAAACCCTTTTTGCTCCAACTAAAATATTGATTTTTAATATAAATTAATATTAATTTATTGAGTGGCTATCGTGTGCCAAGCACTGTGCTGAGCACTTTACAAATATTATCTCATTTGAGAATGAGAACAGTGTGATTAAATAGTAAATTAAGTATTATTTTAAAAAATTTTATCTTGTCAGAGAAGGCAGGAATAATTAATAATTATTATTTATTATTATTCAGTTAATTTGATATATGTAGTTAGAAAAGCATGTGAGTTTTTGTAGCTATTTGAAGATCACAAGACAACAATCAATAACAGGTCATAAGTCGGTGAACACTTTTGTATTGATCAGAATAATCACTTTTTGGTTTTTTTGTTTTGGTTTGGTTTTTTTGCTTTTAGGCAGTTGGGGTTAAGTGACTTGCCCAGGGTCACACAGCTAGTAAGTGTCAAGTGTTTGGTCTGAGGCCGGATTTGAACTCAAGTCCTCCTGACTTCGGGCCGGTGCTCTATCCACTGCGCCACCTTGCTGTTCCTAGAATAATCACTGTTAGGATAGGGATTGAACCTGTGAGTTCACTGGCATAGATAACTTTAAGGTGAGGAAATTCTCTGTACCAGTGCAGACCTGCATCTTCTCTGCAGTTGATGAATTTAGTTATCTAGTACACTGAAAGGTTAAGTCATGTGCCCAGAGTCACGCAGCCTCTGTATGTCAGAGGAAGAGAGCAGGTCTTCTGCTCCCAAGGCCAGCTTTCTATTTATTCTGCCACACTGCCTTATAATTTTTGCTGCTTTTTATATGGTTTCTTTGGTGACACTATTTCATTCCATACTTCACTTGAAATTGTGCATTGCTATTACTGCATTTTGTTTGCATAACAAACTCGTTTTATACAATTATATTCCAGCCCATCAGGACTAGGAGCTATTCTCCAAACTCCATCTGCTGTCTCCTGCCTCTGTTCATTTGTACAATCTGTCCCTCAGCCCTCTTCATGCACTTCCTCTTCATCTCAAGCCTGTCAAAAGCCTTCTTTTGACTCAAGGTTCAGGTTACCGGCAACCTCTTCCCTCATCCTCCTAGCTAAATTTCTCTTGAGCTAACCTACTCGGCATTAGAGTTGTTTGTGTACATGTCGTAACATGTAAGCTTCGTGAGGGCAGATGTTGCATCTTTATTTTTAGAGTACCTCTTCAACAAACACATACTAAGAGCCTGAGATGTGTCGGGTATTGTGTCACACTGAAGATACATTGAGACAGTCCCTGTCCTCGAAGAGCTTACGATTTACCCGGGAAAGGTAATGGGCTCACAGAGTACGTACAGGTTATATGCGAAATAAATACAGTAATTTGGAGTGGGGTTACCAACTGGATATCAGGAAAGGCCTCTTGAAGAGGGTGGCTCTCAGATTGAGAACCGAAAGCAATTAAAGGTTCAAGAGGCAGTGATTAGGAGGTAGAGAATACCAAGCATGGAGGACAGTTTGTTCAAAAACACAGAGAAAGGAAATGGGATGTCATGTGTCATGTTGCAGTTTGATCATTTTGATTTTTAGTTAGTGATATTAGTTGCATATCATTTATTAGCTGTATGACCCTGGGCAAGTCACTTAACTCTGTTTGACTCAGTTTCTTCATCTGTAAAATGAGCAGGAGAAGGAAATGACAAACAACTCTAATGTCTTTGCCAAGAAAACCCCAAATGGGAGTCATAAAAGAGTCAGATTTGACTGAACAACCACAGCATTAGTAACATACTCTTTATGTTCTGATTAGGCAACTGCTTCTGATATTCTATTGGCTTTTTAGAATTTCTAATACGTTTCACATTGGCTGCTTAAAAATTCTGATGTTTTACCTAAATTCTTAATAACTCACAAAATAAGCTACTATTGCTTTATGTTTGTTTTGGAATATATCCTATTCGTTAATGCTATGATTATAGTTGTAACTAACTTAAATTTAAAAATTCCCTAGTCTAAAGAAGGGGCAGATTTAACAATTGCTATTAAGGTGCACATGTGCTGTAGGACAATGTCTTCTGTTATATAACATTAGGTTAGAGCCTGGATAGTTGGATTATTGGCTGGAATATTTTAGTTTTGAACTTCTCACATTAATGTGTATTCAAACCATTGCAAACAATAGTGCCAAAAAACAAGGGATAGTGCAATTTGTAATAAGAAAATATTCTTATCAATTTACATCAACAATTAAAGCATAGGTTCCAATTGATTTCATTTTTTCAAATAATAATTTTGATGTATGCTTATATTTAATATGAATTGCTTATTTTAATTTCAATAATGGTTATTGTACCTGAGCTTTCAAAAATAGGACACTATGAACTATAAAGACAATATCAATATCCTATTCTCTGGTTTATTGTACTGCCAACACAACAAGTAATATTAAAAATAATAATTTGAACTTCAATGTAACACACAACAAAAGTTACCTTTAAAGTGACTCTTTTGTGAAAATGAATATAATTTAATTTACATTATGTATTAATATAATATATAATTGATAAAATATAGTATGTAGTATAGTATAATACATAGCTATTATAGTATATAATGTTATATTACATATTATATATAATTAATATCATTTAATTTAATACCTTCTTTGAAGGACCTTTTTCCACACAAAATTCTGAAACTGCATTCTGACCTAGGATAAAGTTTTTACATACAGTGTTTTATTCTTTGACACACACTATTGCAAAAAAGAACAACATTTTCAGTTTTTCTTGGAATACGTATTATTGAGTAGTGGTATAGGGCTTTTCGATGCGTTCTAGCTTCCAGCTATCAACTATCTAATGATGTTGAAAATACTTTCTGAAAATGCAGTATGGACATTTATGGCATTTTAAAGGGACAACAGACAGCATAGGAAAGAGGTGAGCTGGCATAGGTAAAGCATTTTCCTGTAATATCTGAAGAAGAGCATTGCAGTGTATGGAATTTTAATGAGAGTAGTTACATGAACTACAATAGTAATCCAAGTTTAGATAATCATTTTGGCTTTGTACAGTTCAGTGCTTTAAATCACGGTACTTTGTATAAAGGTATATGTTGGAAGCTCATTATCCTAAATCTTCATCATAAATCAGTATAACTCATAGGGGGCCATGAATTTAGTAATAATTTTTAATCAAATTACTTATACAGATAAGGACCCTGCCAAAAAAAAAAAATATGCCCAGGTCCTGACTTACCATATGGGCCACTGTAATTGAGAGTAGGGGATGGCATAATGCAAAACTCTCTGCAGAAATTAAAAGAAAAATAGCTTATGGTACAAGTTTTTAAAATATAACTTAAGCAAACTAGATTCTCTTTTGGACTTCCTTTTCCAGGGATAGTAGTAGAAAAGGGAGGCAGTGAGGATGTACTATACCATGGCCTTTATACGTTTTCCCTGAAGAGGGCAGAGAAAAGTGGAAACAAGAAAGGTCTGGAAGCAACTTGGCTCCTAACTATCCTATTTCCTCTTGATTTAAACACAAAAAAATAAGCTCTTCATACTGAGTCACCATAAAAGTAAAATTTTATGATTTAATCAAGTCTTCCTCTGCCTAAACTTTTATGCTTTTCCATGCTAGTGTAATTAACACATGCCATGTTCCTGTCTTTGATTAGTCTGCAGAACAATTTTATCTTAATTTTGCCACGCAGTGTAATGGAAAAACATTAGACTCTGAGAAGACTGGGTTTCTAGGGCTGGCACTACACTTTTCTAACCCTGTGGTCTTAAGAGCTTATCTAACCTCTCTAGGCCTCAATTTCCTCATCTGGAAAATGAGGAAGTTGGACCAAAAGTTTGCTAAGGTCCCTTTAGGCTCTGACCAGTGAACAATTTTGTCCACCTTTTTACTATGCAGAAATTGCATAATTCTTTTAATGACCAGAGTTTCTCCCTGAAACAAAGGTCTATCTTTTTGACACAAGTATTCCTCCATTGAGATTGTATGGCCATAAGTCCTGGAATACTACAGTATCCAAAGAACTTCAAACAATGAAAGTTGAAGATTACCCAAAAGGCAATGGAGAGGTGCATAGTGGGTGTGAAAATGTTGTAACACGTTATAAAATGAGGAATTAGATGGGACAAGTTGTGTGAAAGATGTTATCAGAGAAACATGCTTGAAAAATATGATCACCCAGTCACATAAAAGCAAAGAATAGTCAATGGTCTTCATTAATGTGAAGAGAATAAAGACCCTCCCAGAATGTTGATGGACCCCATCTCAACCAATATGGATGAATGAGAATCACATAAGGCTGAAAATCATGGATTGGTTACCATCTGCATCACTGGAGAAAATACCCACAAAAATGAAATCCACAGTTTCCTGGAGTCCAATCTCATGCTTATGAAATAACTGTCCTTGAACCCTTTCTCTGGTGACTGTACACAAGATTTGCTGTAGAAAC
Source organism: Phascolarctos cinereus (assembly GCF_003287225.1). Lineage (NCBI taxonomy): Eukaryota > Metazoa > Chordata > Mammalia > Diprotodontia > Phascolarctidae > Phascolarctos > Phascolarctos cinereus. The sequence goes on along the minus strand of NW_027556098.1, from coordinate 56,850,759 downwards.
TGAACTCTCATTTTCATTGCATGTTGTTGTTCATCCTTTGTTCTTGAAGAGGACCATGACATTAGGATGGTGATGCCATGACTTGTAAGTGAATTGGATTTAAGGGCTGACTAAGTCACCAGCCTCACTTTCACATCCAGAGTCATCTGGGTCCAGTGGCACGATTTGGATCACGGCAACTGAAGAAGGCCTGGGGTATAATGGGGAGGACAAACAACATCACGTATTAAACATGAAAAGAAAATATATTCTAAACATTTTACCTTTTTATTACCCTAGACATGACTGTGGTGGTTATATTAGATTTAGTCACTTAAGACTTATACCCCCAAATTCTCCCAAAAAAGACGTGAGGCAGCTTAACAAATGAGGCTTAATGCTAAATGCAAGAGTTAAGGATAGAAAGAGAACAGAACCTATAATGAAACAGAGATCGCTGTCTGATACAGTACTAGAAATGCTAGCTATAGCAATATGACCAAAAAAAGAAATTGAAAGAATAAGCATAGGCAAAAAGGAAACAAAATTATTACTTTTTGTAGATTGACTTAGAGGACCACAGTCAACTAAAAATTAATTGAAACATTAACTTCAGCAAAGTAGCAGGATATAAAATAAGACTACATAAATCATCAGCATTTCTATATATTAACAACACAACCCAGCAGGTAGAGAAAAATTACTTTTAAATATTAATTGCTCAAGGGTAGGTCAAGGCAATATAATAAAAATGACAATATTAGCTAACTTTATTTATTTAGAGCCATACCAATCAAACTGCCAAAAGATTACTTTTTAGAGCTAGAGAAAAAAGAATGTAAAATACACAGCAGAGAACAAAAGAAAACTTACAAGGAAGCAAAGAAAAGATAGCTCTCAATATAACGTGTAGCATTTATTGTATGGGCTTTCTTGAAATGAAAATTTATTGCTTTATATTTGGAATCTTCTTTTATGTTCTGCTGTGCACATGACATGCTTTTTTTTCTTTTCTTACTTTGTATTTAAGTTTCAATATTTAAGTTTATGATATGTTTCATTTTATTTTCTCTATTCTGTATTTGAGTTCTGGTGTTTGAGTCTAAAATTAAAAAAAAAAAGAATAACAAAAGTCATCCAGAAGAACAAAAGGTCTAGAATCTCCAAAGGGAAATAATGGGGGTGAATAGGAGAGAAATACAAATGAAGGGGGCCCTGCAGTACCAGGCCTCAAATTATATTACAGTGGAAGAAAGAAGAATAGAAACTGGCAATCAGTTAAGATAAGCTGATTACTACATTTGACTTTAAGTTTACAGTCAGTAAAGCAAAGAGGGAAACACAGTAATTTGCATAATTCCATCCATATTAGTGTCTCACCTTACCCAACCCTTGTACAAGTCTATTATTACTTGGATCATTAATAAACATCTAAGCTTCTATTCTTCCATAATTCCTAGTCACAACAGCCCTTAACACATTATCCAGGATGATGGCAGAGTGGAGGTGAAAGGAATGATCTTTTTTGGCTACTTCGTGACCTCAGGTTAATTACTGGATGATTTAATAACCACAGTTTATAGTTGTCATGTCAAGCTCTATGAAAACTTCAACTAAAAGATGGATGAAGTCCTAGAGTCATTATTATAGTTAATAATTTTCTGCTTTATTACATGACATTATGTTGATCCATGTGTTTAAAAGTACTATGGAAGAAAGGAAGCATCAGTTGTAGGAAAAGCATCTTACTATTTTTAAAAGCACTTGGACATTCTCCTTAAAGAGAAGCAAAAGTTAAGACGATTTGGGAGGTTGCTTCAAATCATAAAAGTCATAAATCAGAATCGAGGCATAAAATATTTAGGCTATGTCTTCACCTGGCAAGACAAATGATCTGTCATGCAGTTAACCTGGTTAGTATAGTTTGTCTTTGTTCATATTAAAAAATATATATAGATTGCTAAAATATCGTTTAACAATATAGTTCTATAGTTAGCAAGCACGTATGATACAGAATAAGGATTTGTAATAGAAGTAGTGCTAGTACATATAAAGAACTGTGAGATAATAATCATCCTTTGTTACATAGTAGCTCATTTCATATAACATAAGTCAAACAATGTCCCTCCAATAGTAAGAAAGAAAAGAAGGAAAATCTGATATCATTCAGTTTGCTATAAGGTAGGTAAAAAGTCTCGTCCCCCACCTCCAACATAATTAAGGAATTCCACTGTACTGTGTTCAGTATGCCCACCAGCTGAAGCATGAAATTCAGAAATTGGAAAAGGTCCAGAAGGGAACAAGAAAAATAATCACAAAGACTTAAAAAATGGCCCCTATAAGGAAATACTTTTTTAAAATAGGCTTTTTTAGCCTGGAGAAAAAAGACTTTGTAGCAGTTGTTGGACATATTTTATATTACGTAACATATAATTTCATTATATGCTATATGTATAACAGTGACTACTCTGGACTCCACTCCCTCAGGACCGGGTGTGTTACATTTCACCCCTCCTCCAGGGTTCTTCACTATACTGAAAAGGGTTTGGGGGTGGTGTCTAGTCTCTGCCATTGGTTCAAGCTCCCATGGATTGTATTCCCCCCAATTTTAAGCACCCCAGTTCTATTTAACTACTTAACAGTCAGATCATATTTTACAAAGAAATATTTACCTCAAAGATATATACATACATACATATATATGCATGTACATATTCCTCACCCTAACACCTGGAGGGGGAAGGCATTATCCATTCCCCCATATTATCACGTTTGCCTCTGCCCTGTCCAGGAAAACTTCATCACCAGGAAATTTATCATCGTGGAGATTGCATCAGATTTGGTACTCACACCTTATCAGTACCCACAGTTGCCTCTGATTGGAGGGCTGGAGGATGGAGCAAAAAACTCCTCTCAAAACCTCCATTTAAAGAGGGCTTAGGAAACCAGACAACTCATTATTTCCTCCCAGCTGCACTGCTTGGATTAGACTCTACAATCATCACACTCTGTTGTCCCCTAACCCCTCACTTCTAACTTCCTTTTGTATGTTATTATCTCCCATTAGATTGTAAATTTCTCAAGGGCAGGAATTGTCCTTTTTTATTTGTATCCCTAATACTTAGCACAGTGTCTGGCATACAGTAGGCACTTAATTAATTTGTGTTTTATTGTATTGTATTGCTTTATATTGTTGTATAGATCCTTAGTCCCTAGAGAAGGAAGAGAGATTAGGTTCACATCTGAGCTCAATTTCTTAGAAGTATGGTAGCATTAACTTAATATAATTAATCAATAATAATCATCATGTGGATTAATCAAATAATATGATTGGTATGAGTCCCACCAATTTCTAAGTCCAAAGGGATCACCAGCCCCTGGGTTTGCATACTGGCATCCTGGCCTCTCAAGACTTCCTTACTAGGCTAGTAGTAACAGCTATCCTGGAATTCTTGTTCGAAGGTCAGCATGACATGATCTTCCAGGTCTAGAACCCCATCCCTGTACTCACTGCACCTAGAACTGAAAAGAATAGATGAAACAGAACCAAACCCCAAGCCTATTTCTTGAGGCCACAGGACCTAAGGGGAAAGGGAAGGTGGACCTTCCCCTCGGTGTATGGTGCCCATGATGTAGGGGAACAAGACCTTCACCACTGGACACCACCAGAACAAGAAAGACACTGGGCCTCAGTAAGGTAGATTTTAGGATGTAGGGAATTCCAGCTATAAAGCCAATGAAAAAAGGCTTCCCCCGCCTGTGTGGAGGGGAATGCAAAATGTCTTCTCCTATAAGTGAGTTGCTGATATCTTCTGCAAGAGTTCCTCCATCTTCGGTGACCAGGTCATATGTTACAGTCAAATTACATTTGTATGCTAGTAAGCCACTTTTTTCTCCATTATCATGAGCAAATGAAAATAAATTGGAGAAGGAGGACTGTGGGTTACACATTAAAGAAACTTCCAAATTGTAAGAGTTATAAGACATTGGTATGCATTATAAAGTGAGATTCTGGAATCCTTTTCTGATGTTTCTTGGGAGAAGTCTTTCTTCTGGGGTTACTTGGGTTCATTGCTATTTGGAGAAAAGTATATGAATTATGTAATTCCTTGAGGTCTTTCCAGTTCTGTAATTTTTAAAATGCAGAAGGCAAACCTGAGGTCAGTTGGCAATAGGGAGGACCAGACTAAAGAGAGCCAAATGTGGGAGTCTATGCAGGCTTGAAAATTCAGACAAATAACAGAAATCTGAGTCTAGGAATAAAGTCAGTAGTCAGACATCCCAGGGATGATACAGGAAAATGGACAGACGGGGTATAAATACCATTAAAAGGAAAAAAGCCCAAATTCAGTCTAATATATCCTTTTGGGTAGGGGTTGAATAATGTTATCAAGAAAAGTTCAAATAAGAGTCATTTGGGGGAAGGGAGGAAGGGAAGGAAATAAGTCTTAATTTAGTGCCTACTGCGTACCAAGTGTTTTATAAATATTATCTCATTTAATCCTTATAAAACCCTGTGAAGGAGGCGCTATATCCATTTAACAGTCGAAGAAACTGAAGGAGATAAAGTTTTAAGTGACTTGCCCAGCTCGTAAGTATCTGAGGCCATATTTGAATTCAGGCCTTCCTAACTTCAGGTCCAGCACCCTTATCCATTGTTCCACCTGGTTGCCTATATAGATATATGATGGTTTATATGGACATAGATGCAGATATATAAGAAGGTCTACAGGTTGTCCAACTAACTTATGTCGTAATCTAAACAACATTTCTTCATTCATTTGGGTTTCTTCTGTATTTCCTCTGTGTGTGTGTGTGTGTGTGTGTGTGTGTGTGTGTGTATGTGTGTGTTTTGAGTGGTCACAGAGATTCTTCAGTATTCTGGGGCTTGGTAAAACCAGAACATCACCCTCAAATAAAAGTATCTCAAGTATCTCATGATCCATAAGGAGCTTCTCCATTCTGGACTCTATACTAGAACACCTTTAGCAAGCATTGTTCTGTCTGTTTTATTCCTTGCTTGATGGTAAAGGTTAATGAACATGGATAGCTATCCCTATTGTTATATATTTCAATGAATCCTGGATAGTTTAATATATTGATGAGATTCATTTTAGCGCAAGAGAAATTAATGTGTTTTGCAGTACTAAATCAAATGTTTTTTTTCATAATCAACAAGTGCTGTAGGATCTTGTCATCTCTGCAGCTTTCATTCAGCTATGTGATAGTAAAGATATACTACAAAATATCACTGGCAAAAGCATACCTGTTCTCTATTAAGACTGTCATCAAGGATGCCCTAAATGTATATGTAGATCATTCTCATAACCTTTTTATATAGATGAGAACGTAGGCATACAAGTCAGTAATTATTAATGTTCTCTCAATCAGTACTTTTTTAAAACATTGATACGGTTGGAGATTTTTTTTCATGACACTCCATCGATAAATATTTATTAAGTACTGCTGGGGATACAAAGAAAGGTAAAAGACACTCAAGGACCATCTCAAGAAATTCATAGTCTAACAGAAGAAAGAGACAAAAGATAGGTCCAAGAATTCACAGTCTACTGAGGAAGATAACATGGAAACAACTATATACAAAAAAGCTACATACAGGCTTCTTGCAGAAGATAGGATTTTCACTGGGACTTGAAGTCGGAGAAGCCAGGAGGTAGAAATAAGGAAGGAGAGCACTCCAGGAAGGGTGATAGCCATTGAAAATACTCAGTCATGGGGCAGCTAGGAAGCTCAGGGGCTAGAGAACTAGCCCTGCAATCAGGGGAATCTGAGTTCAAATCTGGCCTCACATATTTACTAGCTGTGTGACCCTGGAAAAGTCACTTAACCCCAATAGTCAGGAGTGCCTTCTTCCAGGAACATCCACATCACTGGACTGGAGAGTATTTGGGATGGAGAGGTATAAGGTGTAAGAAGACTTGAAAAGTAGGAGGAGGAGGGCAGTTGGTGGCACAGTGGATAAAGCATTGACCCTGGAGTCAAGAGGACCTGAGTTCAAATCCAGCCTCAGACATATAACACTTACTAGCTGTGTAACTCTGGGCAAGTCACCTAACCCCAATTGCCTCACAATAAAAAAAAAAAGAAAGAAAGAAAGGTAGGGGTAGGACTAGGTGCTAATTTCCCTCAGATACCTTTGTGAATTGATCCCTCAGTGCCCTCATAGTGGTGTCACTTCCAGCACAAATCTCCTCTGTGTACACTTGATCTAAAGTAGATGCTTTTTTCCATTTTCCTTCATTTTACTGCTACCTCCTCTATAAGCACCTCTGAGACTGTTATTAAAGTTTGTGAGACTGCTCCACTTTCATTTGATGATGAAAGAAGTTTATTATAAAAATCTTTTTAAGTCTTTTCAATTTTTTTATTTGCTTTTTATTTGCCTTCAGGGTGATTTTTTTTAAAAAAAGGAATATATTTTATGGGGAAGTTACACTAGGGCTATTTACAGGAGGCACTGCCCTCCAAAGAGAAAAGTAATGAGGATTTCTCCACTCTGATTTTTATACTAGTCAGATGTCACTGGGGAGAAAATCATAGTTGTAAAAGCCATATGAGGAAGAAATTTTTCCAGATTGTGATTGTGGCCAGAGGTTAGAGAATTGGGCTTGGAGTCAGGAAGACTGATCTTCCTGAGTTCAAATCTGACCTCAGACACTTACTATCTGTGTGACCTTGGTAAGTCATTTAACTGTTTGCCTCAGTTTCCTCATCTGTAAAATGAGCTGGAAAAGGAAATGGCAAGCCACTCCAGCATCTTTGCAAAGAAAAATCCCAAATGGGGCCACAAAGCATCAGACTCAACTGAAAAACAATGAACAACAACTTTTTCTTGTTGGCCTTTGATAGAAACCCAGAAGCACTCTTCTAAGCAGTTAAGCCCTAAAACTTAAGGAGGCAACCACCACTCTGGTGACCCAATCTGCCAAGGTCAGTACAGATTGAGGGATTGATCTCAGAGGTGCTGTTATATTGTAGTAGCTTCATCTAGATCAGAGGTGTCAAATACACAGCCCAATACAGCCTCCCAAGTTCAGCCTGAAGGAGATTAAAGTGTAATTGAGAAATATTTTTTTAAAAATAAATAAAAATAAATAGGACATAGATAATGTTAATATGTTTTTCTAAGTCAATGTGAAACAGTAGGAATCCTTATATATGGTTTAGTGGCCCTATTTCTATTTGAGTTCGACACCACTGAGCTAGAACCTACATTTGAAGGGACCCACCAGGGTTGTCATTATAGATAATCTAGTTTCACAGGGATCTACCGGAGAAAAATTTGGGGTCTTTTGTTTTGGGTTGTAATTGTTGTTTTTCAGTCCTAGAACATGGTATGAGAGCTCAAAATGTTTAATTTTTTTCTTTTTTTTTTGTATTTAAGCAGACTTAGACTACTTGCCTTATTGTGAGACCAGTGTAGTTGGTAGGTCTACAGGATAAGGTGGCCTGGAAACCGTGGGTAACCAGTGCCCAAGGCTCAATCCCCTTTGGGAGCCCCATGTTCATTGAGACTTTTTTGAGTTGTTTTCTATTCCTAATAAGAGATAAGTTGGTCCTTCATTTAGAATTCCCCAGGTGCTTCAGGACTCCCTGGAGAAATTTTTGGTATCCCATGTTGCTGCAAGCATCCTGAGGAATTTTTTAGGCCACGGTGATTTATTTTCCCACCTGAAGGGAGAGAGGATTACTTCTACTTGTCCTTCATCCTTATGGAGAGAGCCCCACTCATTTTAGAAGCCTTGTAGGTTGGGGAGGGAGGAGGACAGGGAAAGAGAAAATTTGGAACCCAAAATATTATTAAAAATGAATGTTGAAAATTATCTCTACATGTAATTTGAAAAAAAAAATACTATTAAGAAAAAAAAAACTTTGTAGGGACCAGCCTTTACTTCTAAGAAGGTTGATTTTCTTTCCTTTTTTTTTTTATTGCCTTTAGGTTGAAGGCCTTCCCAAAAAATAAGACAATAAGTTCTAAACAATCAATAACCTCTGATGAGCTTTATAAAATAATCTTTATTTGTTGAATCTGCATAGCAATATATTTGGGGGTGATTGTGGTTTATGTATATAAGTTGGGACAGTATACAATCTATGCTACATGGATTTTTCTGAGAATCTTTAGTATAAGGCACTGGAAAAGGCACTTAAAAGAATGATTCCTTTTTAAAAATGTATTTTATTTTTTCCTAATTTTATGTTAAAACAATTTTTAACATTTGATTTTTTAAAATTTTGAGTTCCAAATTCTAGCCTCTCTCTCTCTCCCCTCCCCACTCCCTGAAATGGTAAGCAACCCAACATAGATTATACATATGCAATCATGTATAACATTTCCATGTTAGTCATTATGTACAAGAAAAGAAAGAAAGAAAGAAAGAAGGAAAGAAAGAAAGAAAGAAAGAAAGAAAGAAAGAAAGAAAGAAAGAAAGAAAGAAAGAAAGGAAGGAAGGAAGGAAGGAAGGAAGGAAGGAAGGAAGGAAAGGAAGGAAGGAAGAAGAAAGAAAGGAAGGAAGGAAGGAAGGAAGGATGCAAAACAGCATGCTTCAGTCTGTATTTAGACAACATCAGTTCTTTCTGTGCATGTGGGTAGCAATTTTTATCACGAGTCCTTTGGGATTGTCTTGGATCATTGTACTGCTGAGAATAGCTAAGCTGTTCTCAGTCCTTTATCATACAATATTGCTGTTGTGGTATACAATGTTCTCCTGGTTCTGCTCACTTCAGTGTGCATCAGTTCATGTAAGTCTTTCCAAGTTTTTCTGAAATGAGCCTGCTTGTCATTTCTTATAGCACAATAATATTCATCACAATTATGTACCACAACTTGTTCAGCGATTCCCCTCATCCTCACCCCCAGTTGATGGGCATCTCCTCAGTTTCCAATTTTTTTTGGGGGGGGAGGGTCAGGCAATGGGGTTAAGTGACTTGCCCAGGGTCACACAGCTAGTAAGTGTTCTGTGTCTGAAGCTGGATTTGAACTCAGGTCCTCCTGAATCCAGGGCTGGTGCTCTATCCACTGTGCCACTTAGCTGCTCCTCAGTTTCCAATTCTTAGCCACCACAAAAAGAGCTGCTGTAAATAGTTTTGTACAAATAGGTCCTTTTCCATTTTTTTAAATCTCTTTAGGATGCAAACCTAGTAGTGGTTTTGCTATATCAAAGAGTATGCACAGTTTTATAGCCTTATATGCCTATAGGCATAGTTTCAAATTGCTCCAGAATGGTTGGATCAGTTCACAACTCCACCAATAGTGCATTAGTGTCCCAGTCTTCCCACATCCCCTTCAACATTTATCATTTTCCTTTTTTGTCATATGAACCAATCGGATAGGTGTGAAGCAGTCCCTCAGAGTTGATTTAATTTCCATTTCTCTAATCAATAGTGATTTAGAGCATTTTTTCATATGACTATAGATAGCTTTGATTTCTTGGTCTGAAAACTGCCTGTTCATATCCTTTCACTACTTCTCAATTGAGGAATGACTTGTATTCTTATAAATTTGGCTCAGTTCTCTACATATTTGATAAAAATAAAAGGCTTTATCAGAGATACTTGCTGCAAAAAAACTGTTTCCCAGCTTTCTGTTTTCCTTTTAATTTTCGTTGCATTGGTTTTGTTTGTGTAAAACTTTTTTTAATATAATAAAAGTTATCTATTTTACATTTCATAATGCTCTCTACATCTTGTTTGGTCATAAACTCTTCCCTTCTCCATAGATCTGACAGGTAAACTATTTGATGCTTTCTTAATTTGTTTATGGTATCACCCCTTATGTGTAAATCATGTAACCATTTTGACCTTGTGTTGGTATACAGTGTGAGATGTTGGTCTATGCCAAATTTCTGCCATACCATTTTCCAATTTTCCCAGAAGTTTTTATCAAATAATGAGTTTTTGTTCCAAAAGCTTGGTTCTTTGGGTTTATCAAACACTAGATTACCATCATGGTCATTTACTATAATGTACTATGCACCTAATCCATCCCACTGATCCACCACTCTATTTCTCAGCCAGTACCAGATTGTTTTGGTAATTATGACTTTATAATATAGTTTGAGATCTGGTACAGCTAGGCCACCATCCTTCACATTTTTTTAAATTGATTCCTTTAATATACTTTATCTTTTTTTCTTACAGATGAATTTTGTTATTATTTTTTCTAGCTCCATAAAATAAATTTGTGGTGGTTTGATTGGTATGGCACCAAATAAATAGATTAATTTAGGTAAAATTGTCATTTTTATTACATTGTCCCAGTCTACCCATAAACATTTTTCCAGTTGTTTAGATGTGGCTTTATTAGTATGAAAAGCATTCAGTAATTGTGTTCATATGGTTCCTGAGTTGTCCTGGCAGGTAGACTCCCAAGTATTTTATATTGTCTGTGGTTATTTTAAATGGAATTACTCTTTCTATCTCTTGCTGCTTGACTTTGTTGGTAACATACAGAAATTCTGGTGATTTATGTGGGTTTGTTTTGTATTAAAAGGATGGTTCTTAAGGCTTTTTTGGACTGCACAGAATATTCCTGGATTGGGGATGTAGATACAAAGTTTAAAATGTACCCCAACCAATTTTCTGGGGTCAGCAAATATTTAATGAGGATAGAATTGTAATGAGTGCAGGGCTGGTCTTATGGAAGCCATTTGTTGGAGCACGTACATATATTTTCTTCCTGGTTCCAGTCCAAGCAATCATGAGAAATTTTAGGGTGGGTCTGCTTCTAGCCATGATGACTTAGAGATTTGTACTGTGTGCAACTAGGTGGCACAGTGGATAGAGTGCTGGGCCTGGAGTTAGGAAGACTCATCTTCCTGACTTCAAATCTGGCCTCAGATGTATACTGGCTGTGTGACCCTAGGCAAGTCACTTAACCCTGTTTGCCTCAGTTTCCTCATCTGTAAAATGAGCTGGAGAAGAAAATGGCAAACCACTCCGGTATCTTTACCAAGAAAACCTTAAATGGGGTCACAATAATTTGGCTACAGCTGAAAATGACTAAGTAACAACAGCTTGTACTGTGTGATAATAAAGAGTTATTTAATTGGCCGAAGAAGCCAAAAGAACTGATTACTCAGGGATTACAGAGCCAGAACTCAGTAGGTGTAGAAAAGGGGTGATCTGTACTTTGAAATCTCTCTTTTCTTTTGCAGTTTCAAGTGAGCGTGGGACTGCATTTGCAACCACTGACCACTCTCTCCTTGTGGACGGTCTCTCCCCTCTGGTTTTTCATGATACAGCTCTTACCTGGTTCTCCCCCTGCCTGTCTACCTGTTCTTTCTTTGCTCGCCAAGAGTATCATGCTCCCTAACTGTAATTGTTCCCCAAGGTTCTGTCTTGGGCCCCTGTCTCTTCTCCCTATATATATTCTCATTAATAAATGTCATTAGCGGGGCAGCTAGGTGGTGCAGTGGATAGAGCACCGATCCTACAGTCAGGAGGACCTGAGTTCAAATGTGGCCTCAGACACATAATACTAGCTGTGTGACTCTGGGCAAGTCACTTAACCTCAATTTCCTCACCAAAAAAATAAATGTGTCATTAAGTTTTCAACTATAATCTCTATGCAGATAACTTATAGATCTTTACTGCTCCATTATCAATTGCCTATTAGGCATTTTAAACTGGATGCCCCAGAGAAATCTCAAACTCAGCATATGCCAAACTGAACTCATTATCTTTTCCCTAAAACTCTCTCCTCTTCCAAACTTCTGCATTTCTGTCAAAGGTAATACCATCCTTCCACCTATCACATTCATAACCTCAGCATTAAACTCAACTCCACTTTTCCTATACCCCACATAGCTTTATCATACATTACTCTCCTTTACAAAGTCTAACCTAGTCTTCTTGCTGTCCCTTACACATAACACTCTGTCTTCCATCCCCATACCTTTGCAGTAGGTAACTCCCGTGCTGAGACTGTGCTTCATCTTCACTTCTGTCTCAGAATTTCCTTTAAAGCTCAGCTTAAGCTCTACCTTCAGGATGAGACTTTCCATGCTCCACATAGTTGCTAGCACCTCCCCCCTCCCCCATTACCTCACATATATTTTGTGTATATGTAGTACCCCTTCCCAACAGGTCAATTTGTCCAGAGAATGGCTACCCATGTTCAAAGTATTCCACTGGTATGCTTTCCTAATGCTATAGCTCACTAGCCCCCACCAATGTTTTTATTTTTCAGTAATCAGCCAGAGGACACAATTAGCTAAATGCAAGACCCTTTACCAAAATGGCAAAGTAAGACAATTAGCAATAAAACATCCTCCCACAAATACAGCCAATATCACTAGGGAAATTGGATGCACATAGAGGTCGCAAGTAGAGATAGAGATACGCAGAGGCAGTAGGTATGAATAAGGTACGTGACGAGAGGAATACATGTGGAGAATATGTGTGACCAAAGCCTGTGAGAGGAGGGACAATCTAGACCACTGATGCTAAAGGGCTGCAGAGTCATTGATGTCCTCCCACTGTCCTTTCTCTGATCTCGGACCCAAGATCTCCACTGGATCCTGCTCCTCTGGGTCACTGATGGTCATTGCTTGGCTATAGCCTACATTAGCTCCAGCTGCTGCTTCTGCTTGAATACTCCATAGCTTTGTGCTCTAAGTCAGAAGCTGTGCAATTGGTCAATAAACTTTTATTAAGTACCTATTAAGTGGTAGTCACCGTATTAAGCTCAGGAAGTGTGCAGACTTCAAAATTCTTTTATCTGATCATAACCTTTTCATCATTTCATCTTTCCCTTTACCTCGGACCTCTGATTCTGTTCTTCATCTTCACCATCACCTCCAATTTTTCCATCTCTCAGTTCTCTCCTAAGCTATGATTCCTGAACTGGCTTCCCTATTCTCGATCCTTTTGGTGAATTTGGTTAACTCTATACTATCCTTTATACTTCTCTCCCTCCCTACCTTATCCTATAACTGATCACACTTTGTCAAATCTTAATCTTGTATTACCCCCACTATCTACCTCTTTCATGTATATTTACCCACTGTTACACAGAGCAGGAGAAAAACATAGAAGCTCCTGACTGGGGCCACTGCAAATGGGTGTTATGTGATATCAACTGGATCCTCACTATGTGAAGGCAATCCCTTTGTATCTCTCTAGACAGCTCCCCATTCCACTCCCTGTAGTGGCTATTCCAAACCTTTTCATACTTCTTCAAGCCTCCCATGACACTTCCACCCCTACCCTCTCAGCTAAAGACTTTGTTTTATACTTTACCTCACCCCCTAAATGAGGCCTTTCATTAAGAGTTTCCTCTTTTCCCTTCCTCTTCTCAAATCAAATATCTTCTCCCACTACCTCCTCCTTGACCCCAGTTTTCCATAAGAAGGGGACATTCCTCTTTTCCAAGGCAAACCCCTCCACATGAACTCTTGGTCCCATCACCTCCATTCTACGGCAGATTTCCCTTGCCACCACCCCCACCGTCTCGCTTATCTTCAATCTCTTCCTATATACTGGCTTATTCTCTAATGCTTACAAATATACCCATGTGTCTCCCATCTTTAAAAACTTTCACTTGGTCTGAACATCCTTCACTAGCTATCTTCCTATATCACTCTTCTCCTTAGCTAAACACCTTAAGAAAGCTTTATATCAGGTGCCATTCACATCCTCTGCAATCTTATTTCCAACATTATTTTTTAAAAAAACTGCTCTCTGAACAACTAATTCCTAATTGGTCTCCCTGCATCATGTTTCACTCCGTTACAATTTATCTTAAAGACTCAGTGTATTTGCACTGTTTTCCACTCATGTCTGAAATGCTGTCCATCTTCACATCTGACTCCTTTCTTCATTGGCTTCCTTTAAGACACAGTGCAAATCCCACCTTCTGTAGGAGGTCTTCCCTGGTCCCCTTCAGGGCTATTCCCTTCCCTTTCAAACTATCTTTCATTTATACTGCATATATCTTCCATGTACCTGGTTATGTGCATGCTGTAGAATGTGAGCTTTTAAAAAATTTTTTCATTTAGCATTTTATTTTTCCCCAGTTACATGCAAAAACAACTTTTGATATTTGTTTTTAAAACTTTAAATTCCAAATTCTCTCCTATTGAAAGAATTTTGAAAAGGCATGCCCCTATTGAAAAGGCAAGCAATTTGACATAGGTTATACATGTTTAGCCATGCAAAACATTTCCATGATAGTCATGTTATAAAAGAAAACACAGACCAAAAAAATAAAATAAAATAAAATAAAATACCAAAAACCCTCAAGAAAAATAAAGTAAAAAAAAAGTATGCTTCAATCAGTATTCAAACACCATCAGTTCTTTCTCTGGGGATGGATAGCATTTTTCATCATAAGTCCCTCAAAGTTGTCTTGGATCATTGTATTGCTGAGAATAGCTAAGGCAGAATGTGAGCATCTTAAGAATAATGATAATAATAATAATACATCACTAATGTGAAAACATGTTTAATAAGAATGTATATGTACAGCCTATATCAGATTGTGTGCTGTCTTGGGGAGGGAGTTGGGGAGGGAGGGAGGGAGGAGGAGAAAAATTTTGAACTCGAAAGCTTATGGAAGTGACTGTTGATAGAACAAAATAAATTAATTTAAAAATTTAAAATTAAAAATAATAATAACAACTAGACAGGACTCATTGGAAAAGAACCTGATGTTGGAAAAGATTGAGGGTAAAAGGAAAAGAAGATGGCAGAGGATGAGATGGATAGAAAGTGTCATGGAAGCAACGAACAGGAGCTTGAACAGACTTGGGGAGATGGTGTGCCTGGTGTGCTATGGTCCATGGAGTCATGAACAGTTGGACATGAGTCAATAACAACAACAACACAGAGCACTTTAAGGTTTGCTAAGCATTTTACAAATACTATTATATTTTATCCTCACAACAACTCTGTGAGGTGCTATTATTACTCTCATTTTACAAATGAGAAACTGAAGCAGTTAGAAGTGAAATGATTGACCCAGGGTTACATAGCTAGTAAGTATCTAAGGCTGCATTTGAACTCAGTTCTTCTTGACTCCAGGTCCAGTTCTCTATCCACTTACCACCCAGCTATTGATTGCCAAGACTGTATTTCTGCCCCTTTTTTAATCCTTGATACATTACCTGGCATGTAGTAATAATTATTTAATAAATGCTTGCTAACTGATTTACTGGATTGCCTTCTTCATCAAAGGAAGAGGATACATCAGGGCGTTTTGTCTCTTGAGAAGACCCAGTGCCTAGAGCTCTCTCAGATTCATTTGGGGGTTACCTATGAAGAAATCCTCAAAGCTGGTGCTGCTGGTACAGAACACTTTTTTCTCCTAGAAGGCTAAATTCTGAAAATATGTTTCTTGGGGAATTCAGAGTTCTCCCCTCCTCCACACAGGAGGTGGAGGATCAGGAAGGTATGCCCTGCAAGTCC
Source organism: Phascolarctos cinereus (assembly GCF_003287225.1). Taxonomy (NCBI): domain Eukaryota; kingdom Metazoa; phylum Chordata; class Mammalia; order Diprotodontia; family Phascolarctidae; genus Phascolarctos; species Phascolarctos cinereus. The sequence goes on along the minus strand of NW_027556098.1, from coordinate 56,835,351 downwards.
CCTCTGAGGTTGCATGCAAGCATATGACTCCTGTGCTTTTGCTGTAAGATGCTATTGCCAATAAGGAGAGAGGAAAGAGAATTCCCCTCCCCTCCTTGCTGAACTCTGTAAGAGGTGCAAGTAAGTCCTTAAAAGCTTTGAGCTTCCTCATAACTTCAGTGTTTCTTATAGAGCTGACTCTTCAGAGTTGAACAACTCCAGAGTGAAGACAATTTGCTTTGTATAGGCCCAAGTGGCATGGTAGATCCTCAGAGAGTCAGTCCTTAGAAGTTGCCTGTGTCCTAACTTTCCTTCATCTATTGGCCAATGCCTTATGTTATTATCAGGTTAAGAAAACTCCCCTGTTTGAACAGGAACAGCTCTGATCTAGCTCTTCTAGATATACCTATATACATACATACACACACATAGATAGATAGAAGAAAGAAAGAAAGAAAGAAAGAAAGAAAGAAAGAAAGAAAGAAAGAAAGAAAGAAAGAAAGAAAGAAAGAAAAAGAAAGATATACCTATATACATCTTCTCCCCTGATAGTTTGCAAACTACTTTGAGGGCAGGGGTCTGTTTCATGAGTTTTTCTGTCTGCTATATCATACCACTGACTCACATTGGGCTTTCAGCATAATTAACTGCCCAGATCTCTTTTGTGCAAACTGTTGTCTAGCCATATCTTCCCTATCTTATACTGCTTTACTGGCTTCTTTGAACTCAAGTGTAGAAACATTATATTTATCCTTAATAAATTTCATCCCATCAGATTTGGATCATGACTTTAGCCTGGCAAGATCCTTCTGAATATAATTAATATAATATAATATAATATAATATAATATAATATAACATAACGTAACGTAACGTAACGTAACGTAACGTAACGTAACGTAACGTAACGTAACGTAACGTAACGTAACGTAACGTAACGTAACGTAATATAATATATAATATAATATAATATAATATAATATAATATAATATAATATAATATAATATAATATAATATAATATAATATAATATAATATAATATAATATAATATAATATAATATAATATAATATAATAAACATCCTATGTGTTAGCCATCCTTTCCCTGAACTGTATCATCTTCAGATATGGCAAGCATATCTTCACCCCAGGTTATTGATTAAAATGTTGAATGGCTATAGCTAAGGGCATATTTCTTGGACATTCCATTTAAGAGAAGTTCTTGACTTTGATGTAGGTCTATTTATTGTCCAAGTTCCCCTTAGTTATGAGCTTCCTAAAAATTATCCCAAGGTTCAATCATGGTTTTAGGGTTGTAATCTTCATTATTCTCTTAATCCTAATGAATTAATAAATGTATATCAATAATCAATCTTAATAAATTTATCCTAATTAAAACCACAGATCATGATCCATCCCCCACCTTCCTACCCATTTTAATTTTGCCAGATGAACTAGAGGGCACAGTCATTCCAAGAAAAATACATTTAATTAAACAGCATAGCAAGATAAATGATGAGGAAAATTCCCTCCCTGTCCCTCCCCCTACTACCTTATATACAGAAATATAATCAATGCCTAGTTCTTACACTGCCAGTGGAAGAGGGAACACACATTGACAATATCTGTGGCCAGAGTACATGTACGTATGAGATACACATTTGGGAAACTCATGTATCCAGGGCATATACACAGCCAGGACAATTCATGCTGCTAGAGCTGGTACCCCCTGGAACTCAGCTGTGCCTTTTCTGCTGTTTGTTTTCCCACAGAGATGTTGATGGTGCCTGATGATGTCACCAGGTTGTAAGTAGCTTTCTCCCCTATTCCCAGCTACTGGGATGCCCTATCAGGTTTTTGTTTGTTTGTTTGTTTGTTTTGGTTTTGGTTTTTTTGCTGTCCTTCCATCTGCTAGCATTTTGCTGAGTTGGGTTTCCATTGCTGCCATCCCTTGGTTCTCTGACAAATTGTGGCTTCTGTCTTTGTAGCCTTTGCCCATGGGGAGAGGGGTCTCTGCTCTTAGCCCCAGTGGCAATGAATGAATGAATGAATGAATGAAAAAGTATTTGTTAAACACTCTCTGTGTACCAAGTGCCATGTTTTCTTGATACAAATAGAAAAGCAAGATGACCTTTGCTTTCAAGAAGCTCACACTCTAATTGGTGGAGATAAAACAGAGGCAGTTTTAGCTACAGGATAGCTGTAAAGACCTCGTATATCATCTCAGGTCCGTAGTCAGCCAGTTAGCCAGAGAAGCCCTTCAACATTTTTCTTTTGAACTGCTTTCTCCTGCCTCAATGAAAATTTGTTGAATTCAGTTTGTGCTTTGTGAAGAAAGATGCTACCTATCTCTCTTTGAACTCTTTGCAACCCACTCTTCCCAAATCTAGAGTACAGTAGGATTATAACTAGCTTTCCTTTCCTTCTTTACCATAATTTCTATGATTAAGCTTTGATTTCCTCCTGAGTTCCTCATAATTTTTACTTCAGCAAACAGGTTGTCCTTATGGGTCAGTCAGGCCCAGAATAGTAATTTCCTTTGCCACCACTTTTACATTTTTGGAGAATGAAACTGTCATTAAAACAAATCAAGAATTTATTCATTGTCTTGTTTTTAGCAGAGAGAGAGAGAGGGAAAGAGAGGGAGAGAGAGAGAGAGAGAGAGAGAGAGAGAGAGAGAGAGAGAGAGAGAGAGAGAGAGAGATCTCCGACAGATGTCCAGATAATTGATGTCACCCATCACCATTATACTTTCATGCCACATTTAGATCTGCTCCTTGAACTTCATTTATTTCCTACTTCTGACTGGGTGGTATGTAGAATACTTCCAATAAAACCATAAGATCATAGGATCATAAATTTGGAAGTGGGAATGATCTTAAAGGCCAAGGAGTCTATCCCCCATATTTTTCAGAAGAGGAAACAAAACATTCCTTTTGTTTTTTACCATCCTTTGATCCTCTTCCAATGCTGTCTACTGTGCTTTCCCCCTCTACTCTGTATTTTTTCCAGTCTTTAACACATAGTCCTACTCCTCAGACATTTTTTCCCCTATTCTGTTCCTTCTGACAAGAAGCAGTCTGGTGTAATGGATTGAGAGCTATCCTCAAAACCAGAAATATCTGAGTTCAAGTCCTGACTTTGATACATCCTGGTCTTTTAAGACTATAAGTTATGCAGAAGGTGTGGACCTGCATTAATAGGGAATTCCCTGCTTACCTGGGAATGCACCTGGGAAGTTACCTATATTAGTGAAATCACAGGCCCAGTCCTTATCTGTATCCCTGTTCTTTTCTCCCATAGCTATAGAATCTACTGGTACAAAGAACAAACTCCATATGCATAAAATGGAAGTTGATTTCCCCATGAGAGGTAATCAAGCTGAAAGAATGCCTTTCCGTTTTCCAAGTTATGAGGAAGGATGAAAGGTTCCTTGAAAGAATGAAAGAAGCACTTCTAAAGGAAAACAAAGAACAAAAGAATATGAAGAGGCAGAAGGGGAATCCACTATGCCCTAGTGAAAACTATTATCTATTTGTGTTGATGCCTTGTATATAAACATCTGAGGCCATGAATTTAATTGTTGGCTCTCTGTATGACTACTGTCTCTGGTGAATTACTACTCCTCTACTAAGATTCTCCTTCCTTTGTTGTACCTGCTAAGATTTGTGGTTTCTGGCTTGTCAATTAAAAATGGGCAATTATCTCACCCCTGTTCCTTTAAAGCCTCTTGATCAGATTTATAAGACTCTTTCTGTCTCTGTCTCTGTCTGTTTCTGTCTCTGTCTCTGTCTCTCTCTCTCCATATAAATAGATAGATGTATTTATGTGTATATATATGTATATATACATACATATATATTATTATCCATTATTTAGTGTACTCCATCCCTGACCAAAGGACAAGATTCTTCTATTTAAGTCATAGTTTAAAAAAAACCACCTCATTTTTAGACATCCTCTTTTTAACCAGCTACTCATTTCCCAAATCTACAATTCCCTTCCGAAATTCATTATTTCAACTAGCAGGAGTGATAAAATTACTAGCTACAGCATTAAGGTTTTCAAAATCTCTAGCAATGTTCCCTAGGTTCCTTCTAGTGGTTGTCCTCACATGAATCACTAGAAATAGAGTGCTCACTGGGTTCAGTAAGACCTGGCAGGCTGTCCATAAGGTCTTCAACACATGTGCTTAGAAGATGGCAGAGCTGTCTATGTTCACATCAGGTTGAAAGACAGCTGACTGAGAATTCCTCAGCAAGGTGTCCACTACCAGCATTGCTCATTTATTCCTCTAATACTGTATAATTTCTCTCCTGGAAGTACCTGTGGATTCATAGCTGAATTCCTTAAACCACAAGAAGCTTTTTTTTTTCTCATCCGGTTCAGCTCTATTTTCTATGGGAACACCTTCCTACCTATTACATGGCTCTGAATAGTCAGTGGCCCTTCCTTTCCCCTTATGCATCTTATGTATTCTGTCTCCCTTTAACTTCTTGATCTGGGTGAGTATTCTCCTTCTGCCTCTTCATTTTCTTTTGTTTTTTTGTTTTCCCTTTGAAATACTTCTTTTGTTTCCATTTTTTCAAGGAAGCTTCATCTTCCCTCACAACCTGGAAAGTCAAAAGGCATTCTTTCAGCACGATTACCTTTTCTTCTCATGGGGAGATCAACTTCCATTTTATGCATATGGAGTTGTTATTGGTACAGTAGACTGAAAAATTCCCTTTGCCCTCCATATTGGGCAAAAACTACGTTCTCAGTTCTTTGTTGTTCTTGTTGGCACCTCTAGCAGCTAACTCTAATGGCAACACTGGGATGTCAGTAACTATGGGGTCCTGAATAGGACTTTATTTCTAGCAGGTTTGTCTGACCTTTCTTGAAATATGACATTAGCTTCCCCAGCTAAAGCCCTAATGTAATCACAAGCTACCCTCAGCAGTTTTCTGGGAGGTTTTAAGTAGAAATCCAACTTCCAGCCACTGCTCCCATTTTCTTTCCCCTTAAACAATTATTTTCATCTCATGTCTTCTCTGTCACAGAATATTCTGTGCACTGTGCTTGCTTAAGTAATTTCAAACGACTCAATGAACATTTATTTTTGTATAACCTTGAGTTTCAAAGGCCAGGGAACAGAGGAGAGGAGCCATATATAAAAGAAATCTGTCTTCTGCCTCCCAGCTCCCAAAGGTAGAGAGCTACATCAAAGTCTGGCTGCTGTAATGAGAAACACTTGGCCGCTCAACTAACATCTCTAACAATGCAAAGGAGCATTGCCCAGGAAAAGCTATCACAAGGACATAGTATTCTATCTTCCTTTTTTTTTAATATGAAATTTGAAAATGTACAAGATTCAACAAATATGTAACATTTTGAATTTGAACTCAACATTCAAAATAGTTAAATATTACTAAGCAACTGTGTGTGCAGAATACTGTACTGAGAACTGGGGTAGGTAAAAGTTCAAATAAAGCATAGTCCCCACATTCATGTATTTGACAGTCTGTTAGAAGGGTATGACACGTACATAAACAAATAAACTACAAAATAATATACACTTAGTCCATTAGAGGGGTGCAAAACAGTGCTTTATAAAGTCCAAGGAGGAAATGGTCATTACTGAGGAGGGGAAACATGAAGTCATAGAGGAGGTAGAATTTGAGTTAGGATTTACAGGATGAACAGTAACCTCAGGGCAGTAGATAGGGCACCAAACCTGGAGTCAGAAAGGTCTGAGTTCAAATCCAGCCTTAGACAATTGCTAGCCAGGTAACACTGGGCAAGTTGCTTAACCCCTATTTGCCTCAGTTCCTTAACTATGAAATGAGGACACACTGGAGAAGGAAATGGCAAATCACTTCCACTCTCTTTAACCTTATGGACAAAGTCCATGGGGCCATGTACAGTCTGACACAACTGAAAAATAGCAACAGGAATTCAGTAGGTGAAGAGAGGGATCTTAGTATCCTAGAATTAGGGCTAGAAGGGACCTCAGAGGCCATCTCGCCCAATTACCTTAATTTACAGATTTGGAAACGAAAGCTCAGGGGCATTAAAAAACTAGCCCAAAGTGTCAGAGTCAAAATTTGAACCCAATTCCTCTGACTACAGTGAATATTTTTCACTGTACCCCAAGGGTCTTCTAGATATAAGGAACAGGATGATCAAAATAATCGATTTTGTGGATAAGCAAAAGGTGTAATTAAGGAATAGTACATCAGTCCATTTGGCCATAGCCAAACTAGTGGAAAAATATGAAATAAGACTGAAAAGATACGATGCCACCAAAGTGCATAAGGTTTTGCATACTGAGGAAAAGAATGTAAAACTTCGTCAGCAATGGGCAGGCGGTCACTGAAGAGTTTTGAGAGGAGGAGTGAAATGACTAGATATGAGCAAGATGAATATGAAAGACAGGTTTGAGCAGGGAGAAAATAAAGGTAAGAAAATCAATTAGAAGGTCAACCTACTTCATGTTTTACAACACAGTTGATTTATTATAGACAGTATTTAATGCTATTTCCATAATAAAATCTTTTTCAGTCTTCTGGAATATAGCCTCATAAAGAGCCATAATTAGCCATTCTAATGTCTGGAGGTAGAAAGTGAGCCTAGGAAAGGTACAAAAGGCATCCTCAAATAAACTCGATAAAACAAATTCAAGAGAAGATGGATAACCTCAGACTCTGGTACACAGACGCCTGTGTTGTAGTGGTAGTAGGGCAGGGCTAGACCAGAGAAGAGCCCATTTGGGGTTTGGCCATAGCTTCCCATTTTCACTAATTATTCTTGCCAACTAGATACTGAAGCTAAGTTATTTCTACCTGATAAAGAAATATAAATGTCACATGCATCTTCTAAATTTCAATACCCTCAGATAAAGACCGCAGTTTCCCAACACCAGTTATAGTTCTATCCCTATGTGTTCAATATTAGGGACAATTACATGATCTGTAAAATCTCTTCCAATATCCTATATTCCTTTGATTTCTACCTCTTTTGACAAAGTTTCTAAATGAAATATTAGAAATATTATCACTGTGATGTAACTATTTTGTTAGTAGAAGAAAAATTTGGCTCTGTGGACAGTATCCTCATCTTACTGAGTCACATTTTCTTAACTGGATGTGATATAATTCATTCTTTTAATTGCAATAGATGATAACTTAAATCCTGAGGCCAGTCAGTTTGAGGCAGAAGGGGGACCTTAATGTCAGTTTGCCACTACCATTTCTCTTCTGTTATCATCTCTTTCATCATCCCCTCTTGGAAATTTAGAAGGTAGAATTCATTTGAGGCAGCTATTGGAAGAAAGTACCTGGTAAGAGGGAGAGAGAGAGAGAGAGAGAGAGAGAGAGAGAGAGAGAGAGAGAGAGAGAGAGAGAGAGAGAGAGAGAAGAGGAATCAAGGAGAACAAAGAGAAAAAACAGGAGAAAGGAGAGAGAAAAAGGCAAAAAAAAATTACAACAAACATTTATTAGGTATAAGGAGAAGATGGATGAGGGAAATGAAGGTCGAGGGAAAAGCTTCAGTTAGAGTTAGAAAGGCTGCCAAGCTCCGTCTCCGGGTCTTTTGCTCCTGGTTGGGATAGGCAAGAACTAACAGGGTTAGATCTTTTTTTTTTAATAATATTTTATTTTTTTCCCAATTATATATGAAGACAATTTTTAACATTCATTTAAAGAAAATTTTCAGTTCCAAATTTTCTCCCTCTCTTCCTCAGGGAGGGGGGCCCTAAGACAGTAAGCAATTTGACATAGGTTATATATGTATAAACATGTAAAATATGTTTCCATATTAGTCATGTTGTGAAAAAATAAAAGAAACAGACCATAAAGGGGAAAAAAAACTATTAGAAAAATAAAGAAAGTGAAAAACAGTATGCTTCAATCTGCATTCAGATTCCATCAGTTCTTTCTCTGGAGGTGGATAGCATTTTTTCATCATGAGTCCTTCAGAATTGTCTTGGATCACTGTATTGCTGAGAATAGCTAAGTCATTCACAGCTGATCACTGTATAATTTTGCTGTTACTGTGTACAGCATTCTCTTGGTTCTGCTCGCTTCACTTTGCATCAGTTCATGTAAGTCTTTCCAGGTTTTTTTTCCCCCCTGAAATCAGCCTGCTTGTCATTTCTTGTAGCACCATAATATTAACAGGATTAGATCTGAAGAAGCAAGATGCTCCATATCACTCAGCTCTGGCTTTCCTACTAAGGCAGGGTCTTTGAATAGGGAAGCTCTTTCTTTCTTTCTTTCTTTCTTTCTTTCTTTCTTTCTTTCTTTCTTTCTTTCTTTCTTTCTTTCTTTCTTTTGTTGTTGTTGTTCATCCATCTTTGCCACATTCACAGAAAGAGGAACTATTTATTTGTCGAAATTTTCTCAAAAATTAATCTGTTTGCAACTACCTCTAAAGAAATTGCCAGCATTGAAGGAAAATGTGGGGTGTGTCAATGAGCTGTTGACACACTTTTTGCAGAGATGCCAAGAGATGGGTGGCATGCAGATTCTTGGTCCCATTTGTCCAAAATAGCTCTCACATATGATGGTTACTTCAGTAACTTGAACTTCCTCAAATGTGTGTTCACCTCCCCTTTGAAGTAAGGCCGAAGAGCTACGCAGATGGCAATGTTTCCTGGCTGCTCCAGCCACAGCATACAGTCAATGTTGTTCTGTTTCAAGGTCTCGGTCAGAGGCATCAGGGCAGCCTCATTGGAAGCCTCGAGGACCACTTTGCGCATGCTCCCCAGATCCTGGCGCTAAGCCGCCGTATGTGGGTGGTCGCTGTGGGCATGCGAGGCCGCGGTGGCCGCGTGACACCCCTGTACCACCGGCGCTCCTAACTGCTGCGAGGACCGCGCCAGAGCCTCGCAGAACCAAATACTGCACCAGCGGCTGACCTGCTTCAACGGGAGCCGCCATCTTCCCAACCCAGCCGCTCTTTCAAGAGAAAATTCAAAACCTGAGAGACCATGAGATTCAGAATGGGCTTGGGAAGTCTTAGGCTAGAGATTTTTTGTTCTGACTTAGAAATAACAGAAATAACATATCTAGACCCTTTCTTTAAATGGTTAGCCTAGATGTAGGTGGTTCATTTGCATTATAGCTAGGGTAGAAATAAAAGATGTGAACAGGTAGACATGCCTACTTGTACATAAATATGAGAAAAATTAAAATAGTGATGAAAATAGCCAATACTGATATGAATGATAATAAGAAAAGGTCAGGGCCCTGAATTGAGACTGAAAGTAGATAGAAGATGAAAAGTATTTGTGGGGAAAAGTAGATAGAAGTTTGGGGGTTATATATGTGTATGTATATGTGTATACACATGCCTACAGATATACACATATATTTCTAGCTCAATACATCCTGTCAGAATTTGTGTTCCACTGGGATAGCTTTTGAAAATCCAGAGCCCCCTAATGCCACAATTAGGCATCCAAGTAGAATTTTAGTGAAGGTTCAGATGTGTGTGTATTATATATGTATATGTGTGAATACATACACATATATACATGAATCTATATTATATACATACATGTATATAAGTACATATTCATGTGTGTTCATATTATTACTTCTTCTCAACTATCTGAACCAACCACAGCCTTATCCCTTTAAATATACGTTAGTACCCAGTCTATCCACGGAAGCAGTTACACACACTAATAGCTATACCTCCACATACATATTGTCTCCTCTACCACACACAATCTGCATAGCTATTACATATGCACAGGCACAGATAGAAATTTATAAATGAGAGAGAGTACACTTACCATAATCTAAGTTCTTGAAGCCATAGCTTTTATAGTCACTTAATATGAGACTAACCTTAATATGAGAGGGCCTGGAATCAGGAAGACTCATCTTCCAAAATGAACACATATAACAAATTACAAAGAAAACCATTTATCCAAGTTGATAGCAAAACAGACTCAGAGAAAGTATCCATATGAGGATATATTCCAGACAATAGAGAGTGAAGGAGCTCTCCCATTGGGAGCACAACTCTACCAAGAGAGAGACTCAGATCACAGCCAAGAGGGAATAATTCCCCAAAGCCTTTAGCACAGCAAGCTAGGAAATAGAAACAGGATGGAGATTGCCAGTCCCTGTCATGTCAGCTTCTTTCCAGAGCCTTATTCTGTCTTCAGCAAACTGAAGTGAAGTTGGCATTGTCCATCTTCTCTGTCAAATCTGGAAGGCAAAAGAGACCAAAGAGTCCAAAGAGATTGAAGAGCAGACCTCTTCCCTCACAGCTTTTATCCCACCCATCACACAGGAAGGGGGAAATTGATCTCCACCAAGAAGTAGAGAGTCCCACATCAATGGGTTCTGAGGCTTGAGTTACATTCCACTCCTGGGCCAAATTTTTTTGTAGTCTTTTGCAAAGGTCAGCTGGGGCAAGTCCAAAACCTGTAACTATATAATAATGTATAGTTACATTAGCACTTTAAAACAAAGAGGGTGATTTTCCTTGCATCCTGGGTAACTAACCTTCAGTACCAATGAAACTGAAAGAAAACAAATGCACATTGTAGAATAAGGAAAATGGCCAAGCTTTCCCAACATTCCCCTCCAAACAACTTTAAAATAATGCCTCCGATCAAATTCTGGAGTGGCAGAGTTGGGGTGAGACATTTTTCTAGAGCAAGACAACTTAGGAGGTAGGAAAGAGAGATCTGTAACACTGGAATGAGGAGTTGGCCTGGAGCCCTCTTGTCAGCAACACCAGCTGTGGGCCTTGGACGTGGCAATGGCAGCAGCAGCAGTAGCTTTGGGAGTCCTCAGACAAGCTACAGTAAGAGGATCAGGCAAACGGTCAGAAAGAGATTACAGAGGACCCTTGCGCTAGTACAGGGCACAGGTTAGGGCACTGTTTGGCAACTCTGTTGCCCATACTCAATTCTACAATGGAGAGGGGTGCTTGCTGTCCCAAGTGTGCAGAGGTCCTGAGGAATAGTATCACCAGCAATTGCAAGGGAGCAATAAACACAACTGTCCCTGGATTATACCAATTTGGAAACACTGAAAATTTCCAAACCCCCAGAATTAACTTTGAAAACATCCATATGAAAATGCCTGAAGGCTGGGATGGTAGCTCCCCACCTCCACCATGGGGACAGAGCTCAACTTTGATATAAAGTTCAAAGTCAAGAAATAGGCTGGAAAAAATGAGCAAACAACAAAAAAAGGAGCTGATCATTAAAAACTACTATGGTGACAAGGAAGATCAAGACACAAACTCAGAAGATATCAAAATAGCTACAAAAAAAGCCTCAAATTAATTGGACATAAGCATGACAACAATTTCTGGAAGTGCTAAAAAGTCATCTAAAAAGTCAAATAAAAGTGATATACAAAAAACTGGGAAAAGAAATGAGAGTGATGCAAGAAAATTATAAAAAGAAAATTAACAGGTTGTTAAAAGAGGCACAAAAAATACTGAAGAAAATAACACCTTAAAAAACAGAGTTGGCCAAATGGAAAAAGAGGTACAAAACTTTACTGATGAAAATGACTCCTTAAAAAGCAGAATTAGCCAAATGGAAAAAGTAGTAGAAAAGCACACTGAAGAAGATAAATCCTTAAAAATTAGAATTGGGGGTCAGCTAGGTGGCACAGTGGATTCAGGAGGACCTGAGTTAAAATCTGACCTCAGGCACATAACACTTACTAGCTGTGTGACCCTGGGCAAGTCACTTAACCCCCATTGCTCTCCAAAAAAAAAATTAGAATTGGACAAGTGGAAGCTAATGACTCCATGAGACATCAAGAAACAAGAAAACAGAGTAAAAGAGAATGGAAAAAAAATAGAAGAAAATGTGAAACATCTCAATGGAAAAACAACTTACCTGGGAGATAGAGTGGAGAGAGATGATTTAAGAATTATTGGACTGCCTGAAAACAATGATCAAAAAAAGATCTTAGACATCATATTTCAAGAAATTATCAAGTAAAACAGCCCTAATATCTTAAATCCAGACAGTAAAATAAAAATTCAAAAAATCCACTGGTCACTTTCTGAAAGAGATCCCAAAATGAAGACTCCTAGGAATATTATAGCCAAATTCCAGAATTCCCAGGTCAAAGAAAATATACTTCAAGCAGGCAAAAAGAAATCATTCAAATACTGTAGAGCCACAGTGAGGATTACACAAGATTTAGTAACTACCACATCAAAGGTTGGAAGGCTTGGAATATGACATTCTGGAAGCAAAGGAGCTAGGATTACAATCAAGAATAACCTACCCAGTAAAATAGAATATAATTCTTCAGGGATTAAATGGATATTTAATGAAATAGAGGACTTTTAAGCATTCTTGATGAAGAGACCAGTGATGTATAGAAAATTTGACTTTCAAATATAAGACTCAAGTGAAGCATAAAAGGTAAACATGAAAAAGAAACCATACTGAACTCAACAAGGTTAAAATGTTTACATTCCTATTTAGGAAGATAATATCTGTAACTCTAAAAACTTTATCATCATTAGGGCAGTTAGAAGGACTCTACATAAACAGAGGACAGAAGAGTTGGTCTATTACAGATGGGTGAGAGAGAGGGATGCACTGAGAGAAGGAGGAAGAGACAGAAGAATGGGGGAAATGATCTCCCATAAAAAAGGAGCTCAAGGAAGAACTTTTACAGTGGAGGGGGAAATGGTGTGGGGGCAGGCAACACTTGAACCTCACTCTCTTCTGAATTGGTCCAAAGAGGGAAGACTATATATACACACTCAATTGGGGATAGAAATCTTTCTTACCCAACAGGAATGGGATAAGAAAAAGGGGTGGTGATAAAAGGGAGGACACATTAAGGGAGGCAGTGGCCAGAAGCGAAACAGACTATATTCTAGCATCATAACATCTTTGGTTTCTGTCAAAGATCTTGTGAGTTGAATCTGCAGAAGTTGGTAGGAATCTCTGTTTCTCCTCCAACTGAGAGATGTGCTAAATGCAAGTAGTTGCATCTCCTTCATCTGAGGTTTGTTGTTCAGTCATTCGGTTGTAACCAATTCTTCATTACCCTGTGGATCGTAGCGTGCCAGTGTTGTCCATGGAGTTTTCTTGGCAAAGACACTGAGGTGGTTTGCCATTTTTTTCTCCAGTGGATTAAGGGAAACAGATGTTAAGTGACCTGCCTAGGGTCACACAGTAAGTGTCTGAAGCCAGATTTGAACTTAGGTCTTCCTACTCCAGGCCCAGTGCTCTATCTACTGAGCCACTTAGCTGCCTCCTCATTTGAGGTACCCAAACACAAATCAATAGACAGGTGTGGTTCTCACCCAGACATGAGCAAGTATCATATAAAGCCGTAGTATGATTCCTGGTGAGATTGTATATATGTACTAGAAAAGATGGAGGAAGCTAACTGGCTCAGTGGATACAGCACTGGGCCTGGAATCAAGAAGACCTGAATTCTAATCTGGCTTCAGACACTTACCAGTTGTGTGGCCCTCGGCAGATCACTTAACCTCTGCTTGCCTTAAACCATGGAGAAGGAAATGGCAAATTACTCCAATATCTTTGCCAAGAAAATCCCATGGACAGTATTGGCATGCTATGGTTCAAGGGGTCATGAAGAGTAGGATATGACTGATTGACTGAACATGAACAACCACAACTAGAAATGACATGTGTTGACTCTGCTGAGTCTATGGTTCAGGTCTCAAAGTTGAGTCTCAGAGTTCTCTATATGTTCAAGACTGTGTGGTTAAAGTTCAGCCTGTGGGATTCCTTGAGGATGGTAAGGAGTGGTCCTAGACTTTTTGATACTGGCCAAGACTAACATTTCCTTGGGTTGCTTGCTCTCGGAGACTCTACCTTGGTCAAAGTGAATCCTAACACTGAAAAACGTTTCATGTGAGAGATCCACAAGGAACTGAAGATGAGGTCAATGTGACTGTCCTCAGGGACCAGAACAAAATCCTGACCCTGCTCTGGTTGGATCTGGTTTTGACTTCATAACCAAGGTAACCTTCCCCTTGTTACTACATCCAATATAAGTAGGTCCATCTAATCCACAGTAACAAAAGGTGGCTGGGTTACTCTGATAATTACCTGATTAAGATGTTCTTATGTCAAGCTTTCAGGCCTTCCATTCCCTTGGTCCCCTCCCTCTCCAAGGAGAATGGGATTGTGCTGTGCTCCATCTCTTACCTGATTGCCTCAGGTTCTATGACTGCAGCTCAGCGCCGATGCTGCTGCTTTGCTGCACCTGCTTCACTCCTGTGACCCATCCTTGAGAAGGCCTGAAGCCTGCTGAGGCCAAGCCCTGTCAATTTCATACTGATTCTTGAAACTCAGGAGTACCTGTCTCACCTCAGCCATTGTTGACAGCAGTTTCTTTACCTGCATAATCCTGATGACATTAGATGCATCAGGGTCATATGCCAAGCCCTGGAACAATTTCTGCAATGTGATTTGTCCTGCATTCTCAGGACAGTGCCCATCTGTATCAGTCCTTGCACGTGTTTCTCTACCCTGAGGAGCAACTCAGTGGGATTTTCTCCTTCACACTACACAAGTATTAGAGACAAATTAGCGTAAGGGTCTTCTAATCCAGGCCCCTGAGCATCACAGCCAAAATTGGTATGCATTCATGCCAGGTAACGTTTGGCCTTGCCTGCATGAGCCTCTGGGAAGCTGTCTACTGCCATTGCAGCTATTTCCCCTGAGCTATCTGTCAGGCTCTTCACTTTGGCTCAGAGGTCTCTCAGTGTCCTATGTGCACTCTTGCCTGTCCTGGATTTAACTGTAACATTTAGTCTCCCTAAAGGAATGCCTCCTTTCATTAGGAGGCCTCCTACCTCTTTAAGCAATTCCTTATCCTCAGAGATGGACATGTTTGGAATTCCCAAGAATTTGCTGCCTATTGTCAATTCCTCAGGTATATCCCTGCAGTCAAAATTCTTAGGAAGAACTAGAAAAACTTCCCGAGTTGTTTCATCTGCCCTAACATCATTGGCCTTAATTGTACAGTCTTCCAATCTTTTCACTCTTTCTGCCCAATATCCTTAAAATGTCCTCATTCTTAAGGTCTCAGTCTACTCCTGTTATTAGGAGATCTCTATGCTTTTCAACTGCAAAAGAAAGATAGTACTCTTCAAGTACCTTGGTTCCCTTTCTAGGAGATTGCTCCATGTGTGCTCACATCAATACATAAATATTAATGCAATTAATAAATGTGCAGCATTATAGCAACAATAGATGGGAGCCAAAGTGATTGAGGGGTACTTTCATGAAAGCCGTACCAATGATTTTTCATATATCAACACATAGACACACACACACACACACATAGTAGCATTCAGACTTTTAAACAAATATAACATGTCAACAAATTCAGTAATTGCATGATAGTAAGATAAAGCCAAGTCACTTTTGATAAGCTTATTTCATCTAAAAAAATTATCTGTGACTATAAAGAAAATCTGCTTTCTTTTAAAAAAAAAAGTTTTTTTCAAAGCTAACAAAAAGGGTTTTTCAGAATGGGAAGGCAAAATTCTCTTTGGAAACCAAAACTACCATAGGAAAAAAAAATTGTCAGAAACTTTCTTTCTAAGTCAATGAAGACTAATTTACCTGAGATAACACTCATTCAAATGAAAAGGTATAGGTAGGAAATAAGGCAAAGGAGAGGCCACAGGATTGATCATCACAAAAAAATTTGTCTGAAAAAAAAAATCTTCCCTTCAAAGTTTCTCATTTTGCTAAATTGCTGCTTACAACTACAAAATGTAAAACAGGTGGTTTGTAGAAAATAATTCCTATTTAAACTTATTCCAAGCTAGCAAGAATACAAGTAAACCTAATACAAGGGGTCTTATATAATTGAAAGCTGGAGCTGGTAGTAGCCATTCAGTAAAAGTCTCAGGTAATTTGGGCTAAAAGGGCTTACTCAGGTAGCCCCACTCAGAAACAGTGGACTGTTTTGGAGAAAAATGTACTGAAGAACCACAGAAGGATCCAGGGGGAAAATGCCCAAGGTTTCTAGAAAAGCTAGCAAAGAACCCCATAATTTCTTGCAAAAATTAGCAATCAGAAATTATACTCCGCCCTCTGAAGATGGAATCTAATTTTCTTCTTAATTCCCCCTCTCCTTGATGCATGTTTCCACGGTGAGTTTAATATATTTCTGGTCCAAGCTCTTTGTGTGTCTTCGAATCTCCTTTGTCCAATTCAGATGCAACTTAAGCTTCATGGGTAGTCCGCTTCTCCTACCTCTGCCCTTCATGTTTGTATGTTGTCCTTGAGTATGTGTATAAGTTCCACTACTTTGCTCCTTCTTTCTTCCCTAGTGTATTCTCTTTCCCTCTCTCCCTTTTGTTTCCTCTAATGACCATCAAAAAATAGCAAAACTGCTAAAATTCTGAGGGGACACTTGTTTAATCTCCCACTATTAGAATATAAACATGTCATTGTATGGTTTCTTCCTGTTCAAATATATTTATCTTTACATTGTTCTCCTGACTCAGTGTTTGTATTTCAAAGTATCTACTCAGCTTTGGTCTCTTCATCAAGAATGTTCTGAATTCTTGGAATTCCAAGAATGCTTGGAATTTCATTAAAGTTCCCCTTTTCCCCTTGTAAGATTTGCTGGGTAGGTTATTCTTGATTGTATTACTTTCCATTTTATTTTCTGGAATATCAAGTTTCAATTTCTCTGTTCCTTAATAATGGTAGCCACCTGGTTTTATATAGTGCTGTCTCATTAGCACTTGGAAGTCTTCATTTCTGGCTGCATTTAGTATATTTTCTTTTCCTTGGAAGCTTTGTATTTTGACTATAATATTCCTGGGAGTGTTCATTTGAGGGTTTCTTTCAGTAGGTGACTAGTGGATTCTTTCTCTATTTTCACTTTGTCCTCTAACTTTCATAGGTCTGGGCACTTATCCATGTTTTCCTGAAAAATTATATCTGAACTTGTTTATGGTTAAGGTCTTCAAATAATATAAGTCTTAGGTAATCTCTTCTTGTTTGTTTTTGTAAGAAAATACCTTAGATTTTCAGATAAAATTTTGTCTTTCTATTTTGTTTCAGGTGTCTAATGGAAGACACGGATCTCTTTCTGATCCAAAATCATTTTCAAAAAGTCTGTGGCTTGAACACAGTTTTGCATGTCCTATACTAATCTGTTTATTCTCTTTCTAATTCTTTCTCTTAGAATTTTCATTTCATTTATATTGCCTTTTAAAAAACAAAACAAAATTTTTGACTCATTTATTTCAGGAAAGCCAGTAGAGCTTATTTGAAATTTTCTTTGTTGGCAATGTGGAATTATTTTCTGGTGGATTTGTGTCTTAAGTATCCCTGGCTCCATAATACTTCATTATCTTTGATGTTTTCTTAGATTTACTCATTTTTCCAATCTTACTTCCTGAAGGGGAACTTTGTGTCAGGGCCACAGTCTGTGCTTTTCTGGAAGAAATGGTGAGACCTTCTGTGTTACAGACCTGTACTATCTAGGACCTAGATTATAAGCCTATGTTCTTCAAGAATGTCAGTGGGTGACTCTACCCAGTATACTGAGCTGAGATGATCTATGTGGGGCAGTACCAGAGCAATCAGGCTCTGACCAAAAGGTCTGCAACAGGGTGGTATGATTCAGGATGCACTTTGAATGTTCCTCTCCTACTTCTATCTCTGGAGAATTCTGAACCTGGTTAGGAGTCAACTACCCAGTTGTAGCCTCCAGGCACCTTCGTTTAGACCCTTGTCCTACTTCCTATCTCCTATCACCCAGCACCCAACTATAGGCTTCAGGCTTCCTTGGCTCACTCCTGGTCCTTGTACTTGAAGGTTTCCCTACCCTATGATCCCAGGTTGTTTTGCTTTGAGAAGAGGAGTAGTGGAACAGAAGCAGACTGCATCACTTCTAGATCACTGGTATTTTCTCTCAATATCCTCTTCTTCCTGAGGAGATGAATGGGTAGCAAAGATAAAGAACAACACAAAAGGATAGTATGGAAAGAAATACACAGTTAAAGGCCTTAACTGTGAACATGAATGGAATCAACTCACCTACAAAATGGAGGAAGACAGCAGCATAGATTTACAGAATAGATTTCAGGTGCCAGACCTGGAATCCAATTTAGTTCAAATCTGGCCTCAGACACTTACTAGCTGTGTGACCTGAGGGAAGTCACTTACCTTCTGTTTGACTCAGTTTCATCTGTAAAATGGAGGTTAATAATAG
Organism: Phascolarctos cinereus; assembly: GCF_003287225.1. NCBI lineage: Eukaryota > Metazoa > Chordata > Mammalia > Diprotodontia > Phascolarctidae > Phascolarctos > Phascolarctos cinereus. Next base: position 56,817,166 of record NW_027556098.1, on the reverse strand, counting down.
CACTTACCTCCCAGGGTTGGTGTGAGGATCAGATGAAATAATAATTATAAAGCACTTAGCACAGTGCTTGGTACAAAGTAAGTACTACATAAATGTTAGCTATTATTACTAGCTAACATTAATTGGGAAATGTTTAACAAAGAAAATAAAATACAACACGGATAACGTTAATCTATGGTTTTCTAAGTCAATGTGCAGCCCACAAGGATCTATTTCTATTTGAATTTGATGCCACTGCCTTAAACTAATAACATTTGAGAGAAGGACAAAGGTATAATTCTAGCCCCATACTTCCTCTGTCTGAGGATATCAAAGTGGCCAATCTTTAACCCCAATCTTCTACTTCCTTTTGTAAAAGAAATTAAAGTCTCCCCTGGAAAAGAGTTGGGGGAGAAGATGCTAGAGATATATCTATTCCTACTTCCTTTCAAGTCACAGCCTCACCACACAAGAAACACACTTGAAACACAAAGATTCACATAAAATTTATATAAGGGGCTACAGCAAAATCTGTTATGCTTCAATTGAGCTTAAAAAAGAAAAAAGAGGAGATATCAATCATGGTATCATAAAAAACAACAATAAAATGGATTTGATTATAAGAGATAAATAGGGATACTACATTATGCTCATAGCTTTTGAGATAGGTGCTATAATTATAAGTGTCTGAAGCAGAATTGAACTTAAATTTAACTCCAAGTCCAAAATTTTAATCATCAGGTTTTTTTCTGCCATAAAGTCACTGGGCTTGTCACTACTCTAAAAGCCTTGCTAGCTTGTCAGTACTTAGTCAACAGTCAATGGACAATAAATACCCTCAAGGAGCTTACAATCTATTGGGGGAAGGCAATACACAAAAGGCAGCTGCTACTGAGCATGTGTGTGTGTGTGTGTGAGAGAGAGAGAGAGAGAGAGAGAGAGAGAGAGGTGTGTGTGTGGGGTGACCCTAGAGGTTATCTGGTCTGGGGTATGATACTGGACCACCTTTATTAGTGGATTCAAAACCAAGCAGAGTTTCCTACTAATATTTTCAAAAAGGATATCCTTATATATGTGCAAAACACACACACACACACACACACACACACACACACACACACACACCCCACAGTAAATGCAGCTAGCTTGAAAAATCTGAGCTCTCTGTGGAGGGAAGTCTTGGGAGAAGTTCTTTTCTCCACCTCCTCGCCCTCCCAATGAGAAGCTGTACTAGAGCTCATACTCTGCATAGCCCATGGCTGTTTCCTTGGAATCAGAGGAAGACTTAATTGGAGGACCACAGAACAACCAAATTAATGAAAATTGATCCCCAAAATGAAATGTTTACAGATAGAAAATGATTAGCAACTGATAAGGGAACCATTTCAGAAGTGGCTATCTGTGAGAAGTCCTATCACTCACTTATTAGATGGAAGATCAAAGTAAATTCATCTTAGGAGAAAAGACAAAGATGAGAAGACACAACATGCAATTATAATAATTCCGAGCCAGTAGCTCAACTCCAAAAGGGAAAAAAAAAAGGAAAACAAATGAAAGTAAAGACTGATTGACTCTACTGCTTTTTCTTAGGGAAGTTGAACTGCTGCAAAATCTTTGACAGAAGAAGTAGAAACTACAGAGCTACCTCAATCAGCAAACTCTTAAACTCCTTGACATAGAGAAGCCAAAAACAACACCAATTTAGAGTACAAACACCTTTGAAAAACATCACAGACCATGAAAGACAATAAACAATACTGACTTATGAAATAGCCAAAAAGCAGATGGGGGTGGGGGGAGGATCCTTCATGTTAGACATAGTTAAACCAGATTATCTTCACAGAACCAGAAATAGGACCAAACTAGAGGTGAAGTGAAACATCTGCCAGTGTTTCTATGGCAACCCCTTATTATCAACAGGGACAGTGAGACCACAACATTTGAACACCACTTCAGTATCTAGGAGTGAAAATATTACTTGAGAAGACAAAATTGAGGAGGATGGATGGACCTGACCAAATATTATTGAGGAAAACCATGTTGGAGGCAAGAAAATTTTTGGTGTTGAGGGATTGATTTTCAAGATTTCTCAAAGAAGAAAATTTCAAAAGATTAGAAAAGATCATAGGTAGTGCCACTACCATAAGGACGTCTGCAACTATTGGCCCACATGCTTTCTCACTTGGCTGAAAATTTTTTTTTTGAGAATAGTCTATACATATACATGATCTGGGTTATCTGGGCTTGCTCAGTCCTACTAACATGAAGGCTCCCCAAGGGGCCTTTGCAACATGTCTAATTGAATAACACGGAGGCCTTTGTGTCCCCTACCTTGTGGATGGGTGTAGCCTCCTTTGATTGGCTGCCTATATCTTTAAAGACTGGTGAGAGTAAGACCTCTTTTCTTTTTTTTTTTCAGCACTTTTTGTGCTCTTCTTCCTGCTGTGAATTCACCCACAGCATGGATGTCATGGACTGAACTGCTAAGAAATTGAAGAGGGGAAGGAGTTTCTTCTCTGCTTCTTTTCTTTGACTCTGTTTCCCAAAAAAGAGCCTGGTGGTGTTTATTTCTGCTCTATGTTGTTTGTCACCCTCAGTCTCAAGAGCCAGAGATGATCCATAGGACCCAGGAGTTCAAGCCATGATAACTTTGGAGCCAGGATTATAGGCAGGAGGGAAGCCCGAAGAAGCTAAGCTACCTAGGACTCAAGTTGAGGGAGAGTGTTGGACTTGACACTGGGATTGTGCTCTGTAGCAACGGAATTAAACTGTGAACCTAATTCATTTCCTCTCCCCAGAAATTGTGCAAAGAGTGAGGAAGGAGAGGAAAATTTTGTTTCCTACATGTTGTGGGAGTAAGTTTGTATATTTGTGATTATTCCTTTTGAAGTAAATGTTTCTGCATAAAAGCTAAATGGAACAGGGGTCTAGGGGCCCCACACCCTACACTTAGGGGAACATTATTATTAGTGGTAGCTGGAGCCATTGACAGAGAGTGTAGACTACCCCCCTCCTCCACACACACACACACACACACACACACACAACACACACACACACACCCAAGCCAGTTCCCTTAAAGGGTACCAGAAAACACTAGGTAGAGAGGAGTGAAATCTAATACACTTAGCCTTCAGGCAGTTGGGGGGGGAGGGGGGAGTGTCAGTTTTACACATATATAAGGATATCCTTTTTGAAAATATTAGTAGGAAATGATATAATTTGACCCAGTGATGCCAGTACTCAGCCAACATCCCTAAAGAACTCAAAGAGGAAAAGGACTCATATATTAAAAAATAGCTGCTCTTTTTGTGGTGGCAAAAAAATTAGAAACTAAGAGGGTACTTATCCATTAGGGAGTGGTTGAATAAATCATAGCATATGAATGTAATATAATACTATTGTTACATAAAAAATGACAAAAGTTTCAGAGAAACTTAGGATTCTATGAACTGATAAATAGTGAAGTGGGCAGAATATAGAGACAATTTATACAATAACAACATAGTAAAAATGAAGAAATTTGAAAGACTTAAGAACTTTTGGTCCATGCAATGACCAACCATGATTCCAGAAGACTGATGATGAAAAATGCTTTTCATCTCCTGACCAAGGGATAAGGGACTCAATATGCAGAATGAAAAATACATTTTTAGACATGAGAATTTGTTTTGCTTGACTGTGAATACTGGTTACAAGAATTTTTTTTTCCTTTTTTTAGTGTGATGGGAGAAGATGCAGGAGGGAAGGAAATATGACATTTAAAAAGGTTCAAGTGACACCGTTTCTGGGTAATTTAATCATTTTATTAATAAGACCAGCAGGTTATTAATAAAAGGATGATCATTTGGCCTTCCCTCTTAGACTGAAGACAGTCACGGTGGTGGACTCACAGTTTTATACATCCTTCAAAACAGTAGGTGGTCCATCAAATGGCAATCAAATCTAATTGGTTGAAGTGATCAGGAGGTGGGCTATATTAAAATGAAGGGCAGACTATCTCTTGGATAGGGGAAGTATCTCTACACCAGATCATCCATAGCTTTAGGCTAGCAATTCAAAGAATGTATACTCCACCCAAGCCTGAGCAGGACATAATAGCTTCCACTAGGGTGAGGTCTTGAACAAGAAAGTGAGTCCAATCTCATCATCAGCAATGTTTAAGAACTAAACTTAAAGTCAGAACTTTGTAAGAAGGTAGGGGGAGCTGTTCATCTCCCCAAGATATTAGTTATTAATAATCATTTCTCTCAGAAGATAGATATTTGTTCATTTAGAAAAAATCATTTTAAAAAATTCACAGAAAGGACAGAAGGAAACACAGACAAGCAAGATAGCTTTGAGAGTTACAAGTTTAATTTATTGCATACTTAAAAGGAAAAGCAAATTGTATGTAACAGAGACTTGCAATTTCATGTACAATTCTGTTTTCTTGTTTTACTTTGTACGTAGAACTGTTAATTTTATTTGGTGATTGTTAGATTCTGAATAAAAGTGAAATAAAAAGTTATTTAAAATGAGTATGGAATAGGCAGACTCATAATTCTGCAGAACAAACTACTGTTTTACAATTGTCAGACAAACTGACTTGAGTTATGCAGAGAATATTGAGCTTCTTTTCAGTTTAATGATTATTGGTTACAAAAAAAGAGCAATTGATTTGCTAGTGCAAAATACAGCTTCTCCTTTAAGGTGTTCCCAATGCCTGTATCAGGGTCATATAGATGCTACTAGCCTTGGTTCTAGCCTTCTTGGTAGCCATCTTCTCCAGGAGCAAATACTGCAGGAATGGGCTGCTATCTTTGCCACAGCCAACATCAACCGTGGACCACGTGTCACCAGTAGGCAGGCAGGTCAGAGTAGACTAAGAAAACAATGTGCCCTGAGACATAGGGTGTGGCATTATCAATGTAGTTTCAGTGAGGTTGTAGTTCCAAGATATAGTATGAGGAGAGGCATCAATTCCACTCACGTTAGCAAGGGAAAAAGCTTGAAGGGCACATGGTTGGGGCAGGTCCCTAGTCATGGCCCTGGTTAGGGAAAATGGGAGGAGTCACTGGGGCTATGACTTACATAGTAGGGGTAGCTGCCAAGACTGTTAGTCCGTAGCCCTGGGCAATGATGCTTCTACATTTTTTTTTAAATTATCTATCTATTTATTTTTAGTTTTTAACATTCATTTTTATAAGATTTTGAGTTCTAAATTTTCTCCCTTTCTCCCCTCCTCTCTCCCCAAGACACCATGCAATCTGATATAAGCTATACATGTATAATCATATTAAACCTATCTCCACATTAGTCATGTTGTGAAAGAAGAATCTGAACAAAAGGGAAAAACCATGAGAAAGAAAAAAAAAGAGAGAGAAAATAGTATGCTTCGATCTGCATTCAGACTCCACAGTTCTTTCTCTGGATGTGGATAGCATTTTCCATCAGGAATCTTTTGGAATTGTCTTAGATCCTTGCATTGCTGAGAAGAGCTAAGTCTATCCGAGTCGGTCATCGCACAATGTTGCTCCTGTGTACAATGTTCTCCTGGTTCTGCTCACTTCACTCAGCTCAGTTCATGGAAGTCTTTCTAGGTGTTTCTGAAATCTGCCTACTCAGGCTGATGCTTCTAAAGGAGGAAACTGGCATGGTTGGGAGATGGAACACTACAGGTTAATATGGTACAAGACAGAAGAGAGAAAGTAAAGCAAGAAAACTTTATTGATAGGAACTACAATTAGGGGCAGTTAGGGAGAACAGAAACAAGTGAGATCCACTGGGGTCCCCAGGTAGACTACGGCACCCTAAATCACTAAGGCCTAGTGGGTTTTGATAGGTCTTTTGACTGAGTCAAGTAGGACCAAGCATTGTGAGGAAGAGCAGGGAGCCTGGACCTGGTGTGCAGGTCAAGGTTCCAGGACTGGTGCTGATTCATGCGCCCAGGAATGCTTGGGGAATTGGCAGCTAGCTGACATTCAAACTTCCTGCTTCAGGCAAAGGCGTATAGGCTGTTACTGAAGGCTTTACTTTGATGGGTTCAATCAAGAGATTTGAACTTCTTCAGAGGCTTCTTTGTTTTTGCCAGCAGGGATGATATTGAGGTCCATACTGGCAGGTACTAAGCTGGTCAAATCACCACTGGCCCTTAGGCCCCAGTGAAGGTAGCCAAGACCCTGTGCCCAAGAGGCCCAGGACCAGCAGCTGCCTAAGACTCCCAGCTCTGTTTCCAGGCTTTAGTCACTCCTCCTCTTGCAGGCATCATGCAGAGAACCTTTGTAGAGACTTGACCTGGCAACTTACTTAGACAAGTGGTGCAACCTCCACCTCCTGAGGTCCCCGCCTTACTCAGAAAACTCCACTGCCTTCTTACTGCCTCTAGGATCAAATATTGACTCCTCTGTTTAGCTTTTAAAGCTCTTTGCAACCTTGTCCCATCTTATCTTCTGAGCCTTGCTGGACATTACTCTCCCTAGCACTGTGATAGAGCCAAGCTGGCCTTCTCTCTGTTCCTCACACACAAGGCTCCACCTCCTCTTTGGGTCTTTGCTGGCCTCTCCTTGCGTCTGGCACATGCACTTTTCTTCCATCTCACTTCCTTTAAGATAGCTCAAGCACCGTCTTCTGCCTGAAGCCTTTCTAGATCCACTCTAAATGTTAGTGCCCTCTCTCCCAAACTGCCTTGTAATTAACTACTTTGTGTGTGTGTGTGTGTATATATATATATGTATATATATGTATGTATTATTCACTTTATTCTGTTTATCTGTTTGTATATACTTATAATTTAGAATGCAAATTCTTTGTTAGGAGGAATTAACTCATTCTTTTCTATTTGTGTCCCCAGCACCTAGTGAATAATGGGTACTTAGTGACTGATTGGCATTGTTGAATGGATGAATGTCACAAATGGACATAATTTTATTATTGGAAATGTCACTGAAGAAGATGCATTATTACTTGTATTGCTACTACTCTAGGACTACTGGGCTTTCTCATCTAAAGAAACCTTTTAATGTGCTATCTCTCCCTATTAGAATATGAGAAAGAACTTGGGAGCAGGAACTATCTTGTGTTTTTTTTTTTCTATTTGTATCCTCAGTGTTTAATAGTGCTTTACATGTAGTGTTTCATAAAAAATTTGTTAAATCTCTTTACCCTTCCATTGCATCCACAAGTTTTGCTGTTGTTCAGTCACTCATTTGTGTTCAATTCTTTGTGATTCCATGGACCATAACGTGCCAGGCCCTTCTATCCTCGCCTATCTCTCAAAGTCTGCCTCAGTTCATGCTCATTGTTTCCATGACACTATCTATCCATGTCATCCTCTGCTGTCTCCTTTTCCTTTTGCCTTCAATCTTTCCCAACATCAGGGGTTTTTCTAGGAAGTCCCATCTTCTTATTACATGGCTAAAGTATTTAAACTTCAGCTTCAGTATTTGACCTTCCAGTGAATAGCCTGAATTAGGTACAAGTATAGAGATAACTATTCATTGATACTTTGATTATCATACTCAAGTGAAATATTCAACAGGGAGACACACATCAGATGTGATCAGCATGGTTATAGAGAACATCCTTTGGGCCAGACATAGTGGTACATACTTGTAATCCCAGTTCCTGGGAGGCTTTGTGCTACAGTAGGTTATGTTGATTGGGTATCTATACCCAAATTTGGCATCAATATGTTCAACCCCTGGAAGTGGAAGAACCACCAGGTTGCATTATAAAAGGCAAACTAGCCTGGGCAGATCAAACAGTGCAGATCAAAACCTCCATAGTAATTGGTGGTAGGACCAGCCTGTGAATAGTCCCTGCTGTACTTTGTGCCTTGGTAAAATGAAGAAAACTAGTCTTTGAAAAAAAAGAGACAAGAGAAAAAAAAAAGACAATGCCTTTTGCAAAGTCCCACTAGAAAAGGTTTTTGCTTATTGATGGAGTTTTCCAGACCTTCTCTTTGTGGAATGCATTGTGCTGATTGCATTAAACTCTAACATATGATATGGGACCTTCTCAGTGAGATCCATGGTTACTCCACAGGGATAAGCCTAGTCATCAACAGTCTGAAAAACATAGGAGATGAATACTATCATCAGTGACAGTGGACCCACAACATTTGGACACCACCACTTCGGTATCCAATGTGCTATCTGTGGGAATAAAAAAATGTTACTTAAGAAGATAAAACTAGAAAGAATGGCTGGACCTGATTAAATATTACAGAAGAAAGTCATGCTGCAGGTGACATAATTTTATAGGTATGTAGGGATTGATTTTCAAGATATCTCAAAGAGGGAGAAGATTCCTCCAAATTAGAAATGGTCTAGCCTTGGCCCAGAACACCACTGAGTAAGTCCTACATATTGGACAGATGTTGCAAAGGGCCAATGAGCTGGATCCAGAATTAAATAGGAAGAAATCATGACAGAAAACTGTGTAGTGCTTGTTGGTGAAATTGTGAATTAATTCAGTCATTCTGGAAAGCAATTTGGAATTACTCCCAAAAGATCAGCTAAGAGGCATAATGTTTGAAGCACTGGAGCTTGAGTCAGGAAGACTCATGTTCAAATTTGGACTTACTTTCTAGCTGAATGATTCTAGGCAAGTCATTTAACCACTGTCTGCCTCAAATTCCTTATATGTAAAATGGGGATAATAATAGCACTACTGTCCAGGATTGTTGTTAGGCTCAAATCAGATTATTATACAGTGCTTTGCAGACCTTAAAGCATCAGCTACTAATATTATTACTATTACTAGACTATGAAAATACTTTAATCCAATGAAGACACTACTGGGTTTTTCTCCAAGTAGATTTTTTAAAAGGGAGGAGGAGGAAGTCCTATATGTGCAAAAATACTTACAGTAGTATTTTTGTTGTAGCAAAGCACCAGAAACAAAAAGGGTGTCCATTAACTGAGGAATGGCTAAACAAATAGTTTATAAAGACAATGGAATATTATTGCAATATAAGAAATAATGAAAGGAATGGTTTCAGAGAATCTTGGGAAGATTTATATGAACTGTTGTTACAGAGTTAAGTAAATAGAACCAAGAGAAAAATTTATACAATAACAAAAAAATTACAAAGAAAACAACTTTGAAAGACTTAAGAATGCTAATCAGTACAATGATCAATCATACTTCAGGGTACTACATATAATGGAGCATTCTACTGAACCTGCTGATAGAGGGATGATGGATTCTTCTATAAGTACAGAGTGAAGCAATGATTTTTGGACATGGTAAATACGTAGATTTGTTTTGATTTACTATGCTTATTTCATACAAGGATTGTGCTTTTCTCTTTTCAATTGTAGATGGGATTTGGGGGGAGGTGACATGAGTTAGTGATATTATTACCAAAAAACATAGAAAATAAAAAAAGAGGTCATTGAAGAATTTTAAAAAATGGATAAAAGAGAACAGAGGGAAGATAAAGATAGCTATGAAAGCAACACTGAGTACATTACAGCTTTTTTGAAAAAGGCAAGCTATATGTAGTATAAATTTGGGTTTCAGATATAATCCTGTTTTTCTGTTTTATTTTGTATATGAAACTTTGCTTTTTGGTGCTGTTGGAATAGTTAAATGTAGTTTTTCCAAAAGCACTTGCCTTCCCCTCTACCATCTTCTTACATGGGGAAAGTTTCCTAATAAAGGTAAGATTAGGGAGAATACAAGGGATTGTCTATTATTAAAACTTCATTTCATTTCATTTCATGTGGTCCGTCATTGTCTTTCTTCATTTTCTAGTGACTTCTAGGCCTGAAATACCCTAGGGGCAAATACTAGCTGACTTGAAGGGAGGAAAAACAGGACAAGAGTTGATCTCAGCTTCAGCAACTATAGTCAATCCTAAAAGTTCTTTTTTCTTGACTATCATTCCCACCCTTTTCTTCAGTTGTCTCCCTCTTCTCTTATAACAAAAGTTGTTCTCAGAAAAGAGTCTGAATTTAAGTCATTGCATTATCTCTTTCAGGGGTATTTGCTTTTGAAGTCATATCTCTGTAGAACAGTCTTTGTCTCTTATTAAATGAAGTGGGAGCAGTTTGCTTTTTGACTGGAGAAGTAATTCTCTGGTGGGGGGAGCTTGGCAGGGTATGGGGGGTGGGGGATGAGGGGGCAGCTAGGTGGCACAGTGGATAGAGTACCAGACCTGGAGTCAGGAAGACTCATCTTCACTTCGAATCTGGCCTTTGACATTTACTAGCTGTGTGACCTTGGGCAAGTCACTTAACCCTGCTTGCCTCAGTTTCCTCATCTGTAAAATAAGCCAGAGAACCACTTCAGTATCATTGTCAAGAAAATCACAAATGGAGTCTTGAGTCAGACATGATTGAAAACTATTGAACAACATCAGCTCACAACATCTACCCACAACTATGTGTTAAATATTTTATAAGTCATTGGGTAAAGGATTCCAAATAAACAAACAAACAAAAATGATACCTTATCTTCCAGGAGCTAAGTGTTTACATTTAGAAAAGTTAGGTTTTGAATAATCACTTTTTTTTTGCACAAGTAACCCTGGAGTATAAATTGTAATCAGATAGTCCTCTCCTCCTCAAACGTTCCCATCCTTCCTATTTTTTCAAAAACAACTGTTTGGATGTCCATCATTTAAGGAATAGTCTTTTTCCTTCAATCAAAGGACAAAGAACCAAGTCCAAATTTTTGCTTCTCTTTGATCCATTTCCCCACCCCCACTTTGTTCCTGCTGAATAGTAGAGTTTAAAAGCAGCTCCGTCTATCAGTCAGTAACACACGGCTTAAGCTTGATTCACTTAGATAGAGTATACTTTCCCCCATCCCAACCTGGGTAGTCCTGGCAGACAAGGGGAAGAGAGTATATGCTGCCTCAGGGTGGCAGTTAGACGCCAACTGTCACTTCAGAACTTTAAAGCACAACACATGGTGAAGAGCAAATCAGGCTGAAAAGGGAAAGATGTCTCCCTGTTTAATAACATCCCTAATAGATCCATCTTGGAGCTCAGGGTTAGACTGTGTGTTGGCAAGTTGGGTCAACTGTATTGTGTGTTGACTTTTCAAAAGGGCTCCTGGATGCAGAGACAAGAAAGCTGTCAGTCTACCATAATCCACATTATTGTGTGAATTACTATAATGAATGATAATTGGCATTTATATAGTTCCTAAAGGTTTGCAGAGAGCTTTACATACATTATTTCACTTGATCCTCATGACAAATCAGTGAGGTAAGTTCTGTAGATGTTTTTACCCCCATTTTAAAGATGAGGAAAGGGAGGTTGAGATAGGTTAAATGACTTTTCCAGAGTTATACAGTGAATAAGTATATAAGGTAGAATTTAGATACAGATCTTCCTCATGTCAAGCCCATCACTCTACTATGCCAAGCTGCTGGTATTAGCATGAAAGTGAGGTGAAGGAGGAAAGACAAAAGCAGACAAGAAACTGTTTTTAGTGAAATACTAGGGTGAAGAGCACGAAAACCCAAAAATTGAGAGATGTATCTACTTGGCACTTATCATGGATAATACCAGTGGATAGGCTTTTTTTTTTAAAGGATATTATTGAAAGAGAGAGAAATAACAGGTTTCAGTGGGCCAAAGTCAAGATGAATATTGCAAAACCAAATCACAGCTGCCATGTATCACTCTATGGCTATGCCTCTAGTAATAAGAAATAATATCACTGCAAATATAAGGCAGTCACGGAAATTAGTATTGGCTCAAAAGTCCAAGACCCAAAAGAAATTTGAATAGATCTAAAATCACACTTTTCACAAGGGAAGTTTGAGTAAAAATGGAAAATCAGTTTTCACCTGGCTACTGCCTTTCTAGTACTATATTTATATAGGCTGTAGGTGATAACATATCAGATCAGCCCTATGACATTGGTAGGAATGGGAAAAGCCAGTGACAATTAAAAAAAAATTAACCTGTTTGTGAAGCTTCCATAAAAAATGAGAGAGTTCTGTTTGCAAGTTAGGATAAATCATGGTTATGTTAGCAGACCTTTTATGTTCTATATAGTTTTATTTGATATCAGCCCTGTAAATAAGCTTATCTCTACATGCCTCCGGTTTCTATAATCTTTGTCAGGCAGTTAAACATTTAAGTATAAATTGTTTAGAAGTATATTAATTTTATGTTCTTACAATCCTATAAGAATCACTATTTCTTTTGTAACATTTGCTAATATTTGTAGAGCAAGCCTTAGTTAAGAATCATGCTACTGAATTAGCTGCTGCTTTCTAGCTAGATGATTTAAACACAGAAATATATTGGTTAATCTAACTTCAAAGATCTACAGTTTTGTTCATCTGTATGTATTCCTTCCAACGTGGCAGGTTGAAAACTCATCTCTGAGAGTTGCTATGATTGAAACATTCATCATTCTGCAGCCAGCCTACTTGTGAGCCTCTCTGAATTTAGCTAGGCTGCTTCTTAAATAGTCTATCATTCAGCCCATAGTCTAAGGCTTTCTAGTTTGGTAGGATTTCCAAGAGCCTGGGTATAATATTTGGGAATGTGGGGTAGCCTCAATATCACAATGAGGCATCAGAATAGAAATTATGTGGATGTGGCTATTAGTTTAATTAAAATTCTACCTTTCTGAATATTTTTATATCAAATTACAGAGATTTATGGTACCAAATAAGACTAAATGTGCTTATTATATTCAATTTTACAATATAAATTGAGGGATATAATGATGGACATGTTATATTCCTCCCTACTTCTCATTCCCTGAAAATAGAAAAGGATGAAAAACTTAACATTTACAAAGGCTCACCTACTCTGTTGGGCAAGGAGAAGGAAATGGAATTACAGCCAAAGCTACAAAGGTCTTCAAATAAGAGCCTCTTCTTGAATTATAAGGAAACATTTTTCATCGTTAAAAAAAATGGTTATAAGCATGCTAGATAAAAAATTGATGGAGTTAGGTCTTTAAGTCTCTTTAAAAGTTAGCAAAAAATCACTGAAATTTAAAATTAAGAAGCCAATATGAACCTTAGTTTGGTTTATCATAACATGACATAATCACTACTTAAGACTCCCTCTTAACTCTCCCTGATGAATACATTAATTTATTTATACATTAAATCATTACAACATTTTATTAAGTACCTGCTATATTCATGGCACTGTATAGACACTGTGGGGGATATTTTAAAAAAGAAAAAAATATATAGTCTTTGTCCTCAAGAAGCTTTCAATCTAGTAAGGGAAATAAACATATCCAAGTAACCACACCATGAAAAAGAGTATAAGTGAATGAGGTATAAGCAAGGTGTTATGTGAGTACATAGAAGGGAGGGTTTATTTCCAGATGAGGGTAAAGCTTCATAGGGGTCCCTTAAGCTGAGCCTTAATGGTTAATGAATTAGAATTTGAGGAATTGGAGATAGGGAAGGGGGCAGCTAGGTGGCACAGTGAATAGAGCACTGGCCCTGGAGTCAGAAGGATCTGAGTTCAAATATGGCCTCAGACCAAACACTTGACACTTACTAGCTGTGTGACCCTGGGCAAGTCACTTAACCCCAATTGCCTTTAAAAAAAAAAAGGAGATAGGGAGAGGATCTAGACCATGTTAGCTGGGCAGGAAGAGAGCTAGTCAAGAAAAAAAGGAAGTTGTCAGAAAGGTGAGAAGAGAACTAGGAGAGGGCAGACACAGAAAATTCTATTTGGAATGCCTCATGCTAATTTAAATTAAATTTTACAGATTTAACCAAGTAGGACCCAACTAAATTACATAATAGAGGCAACTAGGAAGCTTAATGGATAGAGTACTGGGCCTGGAATCAGGAAGACCTGAGTTCAAATCCAGTCCCAGATGCTCATTAGTATGACCCTGGTCAAGTCACAACCTCAATTTGCCTTAATCCACTGGAGAAAGAAATGTCCAACCACTCAAGTATCTTTGGTTTTTTTGCAAGAGAATCCAGCTGTCTTTTACTAAGCCAGACTTTAGAGATTTCCAAAAACATGCAAAACAATGACATTTTCTCATGAAATTTTTTGTTTTAGAAAATATAGTTATTTCTCATAAAAACATTTTATGTTAACGTGCAATACATTTATTGTTTTTTAATAAATGAAAAAATATTTAAATTTTTTCCCATTTTAATTTTCTTTTTTTATATATAAATTTATTTATTTTAGTTTTCAACATTTACTTCCACAAGATTTTGAATTCCATATTTTCACCCTATCTTGCCCCTCACCCACCTCAAAATGGCATGCATTCTGAATAACCCTTCCCCTAGTCTGCCCTCCCTTCTATCTCTCCACCCCCACCCCCTTCTCTTATCCCTTTCCCCTTTTATTTTCCTGTAGGGCAGGATAGATTTCTGTACCTCATTACCTCTTTCCCAATCTGCCCTTCTCTCTATCATCCCCCTGCTCTCTTGTCCCCTTCCTCCTCTATTTTCCTGTAGGGCAAGACAAATTTCCATACCCAATTGATGTGTATGTTATTCCCTCCTTAAGCCAAATCCTACGAGAATAAGATTCACTCATTCCCTCTCACCTTCCCATTTCCCCTCCACTGTAAGAACCTTTTCTTGTCTGTTTTGTGCAAGATAACGTACCCCATTCTACCTCTCCCTTTCTTCTCCTAGTATAATCCTCTCTCACCTCTTAATTTTATTCTCCAGAAATCACCCCTTCATCTTCAACTCACCCTGTGCCCTCTATCTATCAATCTATCTATCTATCTATCTATCTATCTATCTATCTATCTATCTATCTATCTATCTATCTATCCATCCATCCATATCCATCATCCATCCATCCATCCATCTATCTATCTATCTATCTATCTATCTATCTATCTATCTATCTATCTATCTATCTATACATACATATAATTTTTCCCTCCACTACCCTAATACTGACAAAGGTCTCATGAGTTATAAATATCATCTTTCCATGCAGGAATGTAAACAGTTTAGTCTTAATAAGTCTCTTATGATTTCTCTTTCCTGTTTACCTCTTCATGTTCCACTTAAGTCTTGTATTTGAAAGTCAAATTTTCTATTCAGCTCTGTCTTTTCATCAAGAATGCTTGAAAGTCCTCTGTTTCACTGAACGACCATTTTTTCCCCTGAAGGATTATACTCAGTTTTGCTGGGCAGGTGATTCTTGTAATCCTATCTCCTTTGCCCTCCAGAATATTATATTCCATGCCCTGCAGTCCCTTAATGTAGAAGCTGCTAAATCTTGTATTATCCTGATTGTGTTTCCACCATACTTGAATTGTTTCTTTCTGGCTGCTTGCAATATTTTCTCCTTGACCTGGGAACTCTGGAATTTGGCTACGATATTCCTAGGAGTTTTCCTTTGGGGATCTCTTTCAGGGGGAGATCGGTGGATTCTTTCCATTTCTATTTTGCCCTCTGGTTCTAAAATATCAGGGCAGTTTTCCTTGATAATTTCTTGAAAGATGATGTCTAGGCTCTTTTTTTGATCATGGCTTTCAGATAGTCCAATAATTTTTAAATTCTCTCTCCTGGATCTATTTTCCAGGTCAGTTGTTTTTCCAATGAGATATTTCACATTGTTTTCCAATTTTTCATTCTTTTGGATTTGTTCTACTGTGTCGTGATTTCTCATAAAGTCACTATGTTCCAATTGCTCTATTCTAATTTTTAAGGAAGTATTTTCTTCAGTAAGCTTTTGGACTTCCTTTTCCATTTGGCCAATTTTGCTTTTTAGGGCATTCTTCTCCTCATTAGCTTTTTGGACCTCTTTTGCCATTTGGGTTAGGCTATTTTTTAAGGTGTTATTTTCTTCAGTTTTTTTGGGGGGGTCTCCTTTAGCAAGCTGTTGACTTGTTTTTCATGATTTTCTTGCATCACTTTATTTCTCTTCCCAGTTTTTCCTCTACTTCCTTACTTGCTTCTCAAATCCCTTTTGAGCTCTTCCAAGGCCTGGGACAGATTCATATTTTTCTTGAGGCTTTGGATGTGGGAGGTTTGATTTTGTTGTCTTCTTCTGGTTGCATATTTTGATCTTCTTTGTCACCAAAGTAAGATAATATAGTCTGACTCTTTTTGCGCTGCTTGCTCATGATCCCAGCCAACTACTTGAGTTTTAAACTCTTTGTTAAGGTAAAAGTCTGCTTCCAATGTGGAGAATGTACTGTCCCAAGCTTCAGGGGTTTGTATAGCTGTTTTCAGAGATACTTCTAGGGACCTGTAAATTTTCAGTTCTTCCAAGGTGGTATGATAAGGGGTCAGGTGTTTACTCTTTTCCTGGCCCGAGCTCTGGTCTTTGAGTGACTGGCCAGAAGCAGTCCTTTCTCTCTTGGAACTGTGAGGAGGGTTTTCTCTTCACGGCCACTACAAGCTCCACTGCGCCAGCACTCCTCCTCACCCCAGGACCGCAACCCAGAACTGTGACCCGGATCCAAGCATGGGCAAAGCAAGAGATTCCTGCCTCAGCACTGGCAAAGAGATCCCCCTCTGATCAGTCACTTGATTCCCCCTCAGTCTGTGGGCTGGAAGCTTAGGACATAGCCACTGCCCCGGCACCCAAGCTCTGCGCTCTGGAACTGGCTCTGACCTAGCTGCTCTCTCACCACAAAAACAGACTTTTCCCACTGATCTTCTAAGTTGTCTTTGGCGTTCGTGGATTGAGGAGTCTGGAAGCCGCCACAGCTGCCCGTGATTCAGTCCTCTGAGGCCTGCTTTAGGTTCACTTCAGCCTGTGCGCCCACACAGAACTGTGCTCCTCTACCTGCCCTGAGCAATATGCCTTTTCGATCAACCATCCAGGCTGTCCTGGGCTGGAAATTTGTTTTACTCTGTCTTTTTGTGGGTTCTGCTGCTTTAGAATTTGTTTAGAGCAATTTTTTTAGGGTATTTGGAGGGGTTTGGGGGAGAGCTCAAGAAAGTCACTGCTTTCACTCTGCCATCTTGGCTCTGCCCCCCACTCTAGTATCTTTGCAAAGAAAACCCCATATGGGGTCATGAAGAATCAGACATGACTGAACAACAATAATAAAATTACATAATGATTGTTACAAGTGGAAGGGACTAATTTTTTTTTTAAATTAACGCTGACCATTGACTTCACTGGTATGGTAGACCTTAAGGTATAAGTGATATTCCTAGCCTGGGAAATGGCATCTTGAATACCTTTATGGTCGTCTCTTTGTAATAAGTGCTGAATAAATTAATTCCTTCACAACCAGTAAAGGTCTAGGTACCAACCCTCTTCCCATCCAGTTGACCTAGACCAGCCCATTCCAGGCCACTTGGCCTCTGAGGTAAGCCTAGGCCCTCTCATCAGGCAATAATCAAATTAAGAAAAGTGCCTGGGACAGAGCAGTCCTGGTCACCAGTAAGGGTGAATAAACAATTGTCCTGTAAGAAAGAGGCCTCTCACCATCCATCCACCCAGACTTGCCACCTCTCCATCAGGTTACTGGCCATCTGGTTCATTCTAGGTCTAGAGACTTAGTACTGTCTCCCCCACTTCCCTTCTCAGTCTCCCAACAGAAAAATTAAATCAATATTCTAGCTGGGTTTGGAGCAAAGCTTTTCTTGCTATTGGGAATGGTACTTCAATGGAGAGCAAACTCTTCTTCTCTGAATCCCTGTGGCTCCGAGTCAGAGGCTGCTTAGGCAACAATTCCCTTTCTCTGGTGGCACTCTGTCATTCAAATCCATTTCAGCCCTGTCTCTCTCACTGTCCCTGTCCCATTGTGCCCCCAGGACCCCATTCCATTGGTAACGAACTACCCTTCCTATTAGATCTTTTCCTCTCACATTCTGTCTTTCCACCAGGGGAACTTGGCTCCTGCTTACCCTCTGGAAGACAGTGGATCCCTGATCACCCTCTCCAGTATGGTATTGGTAAACCTTTTCTCATCTCCCTTTCACTTCCCACAAAAAATGGGCCAGTTAGAGAAGATATACTCCTTGTTCTTCATTGCCATTGCCAGACCCTCCCCTGCTGCCAGTACCCAGAAACTTCTCCCAGGTTCACTCCAGCAAGAAATACCACCACATAGGGGTCAGTTATCTACTAGCCCTGACCTCCCCACTCCCCCTAGGTCATCATCCCAACTTTCTCAGGGAGTTCAGTATCAACTTAATACCTTCACTCTATATTTCAGTTCTGGCTGCAGGGTGGTTAAGTGAATAGAGTACAGGGCCTGGAGTCAGTTCAAATCTATCCTCAGACACTTACTTGCTATATGACTCTAGGCAAGTCACCTAATCCTGTTTGCCTCAGTTTCTTCATCTGTAAAATGGGCTGGAGTAGGAAATAGCAAAGAAAACCCCAAATGGGGTCAGGAAGAGTCTGAAATGACTGAACAAAAAAAACACACTTCAGCTCTCACCTAGGTGAGCTAGGTGTTCCAGTTTCATGATTTATGACTGAAATTCTTCTACAGTCTCCTATCCTTCTACCTCCTAGAATTTCATCTCTCCAAACTCTGGTCTTAGCAACCTCTATAGTACAACCTCTAGTCACTTTACCCTTGCCTGCTTTTTCAACTATCCCTCCCTTATGTTCTTTCCTTCAAAATCTGAAGTCAGTTCAACTTAAAGATTTTCTGTATCCCAGATCCTTTGTTCCTTTCCAAACCAAACCCCAACCTTCAATTACTCTTCCCCCTACCCATGCCTTCTCTACAACTGATCTAGTACTGCTGGGTGCCACTGGAGGAAATCATACCACTCTGGTATCGTGCAGATGCATGCCATCTTATCTCATTTGATTCACATTTGTCTTTTTATTCTTCTCTAATTGACTCCCTATCACATTTTCGACAGCATCCGTTCAAACCTTCCCTTATCCCCTTAAACCATAGTATATCCATCTGTCCTTTTCCCTCTCCCCTCCCCCACCCCTTTCTTTACCCCATTCACCCCCTTTTTCCCCACTGCATTTTGGCTTCTGACCTCATCATTCATCTGAAACTTCTCTCTCCAAAGTCACCAATGCTCTCTTAATTGCCAAATTCAATGGACTCTTCTCAATCCTTATCCTTCTTTTTGATCTCTCTGCAGCCTTTGACATGCAATCATCCTCTTCTTCTAGATACTCTTTCCATGTTTCCTTTCACAACTATCTGATCACTCCTGTGTCCTTCATCCAAGTCGTGGCCACTAATCACCTCCTAGATGTACCTAGGTGATGAAGTGAATTGGAGCACTGGCCTGCAGTCAGAAAGACCTAAATTTAAATCTGGCCTAAGTCACTTAACTTCTTTTACTTCAGCTCCATCAACTGTAAAATGAGGATAATAATAGCACCTACCTTCCAAGATTGTTGTGAAGATCAAATGAGATATTTGTCTTAGCAACAGTGCCTGGTACATAGGCATTTAAAAAATTTAATAAATGCTTCCTCTGTCAGTCAAAGCCCTTTATAAACTAGTATTCCCCTTGCATTTCCAGTCTTCTTATACCTTAAATCTCTCCCCCCAATTCTCTTCCATCCAGTGACACTGGCTTCTTTACTGTTTCTCAAAGTCACTCCTCCTGATTCCTAGCATTTTGACTGTGCACCAAACCTGGGATGCTCTCTCCCTCCTCATCTCTGTCTCCTGAGAGTGCAGGAGAGGAATTTATTAAGCACCTACTATGTGCCACATACTGTGCTAAGTGCCCAGCATTCCATACCCTGCCTATTAGTGCCTATGTTGCTTCCTCCTGATTCAAATGTTTTCCTTTCCACATCAGCTCCTTGAAATCCATAGCTACTTCCAAAGCAAAGCCTTTCTGACTTTCCCCTCCTGCTCCCAACCCTTTTGCCTCTCCCGGAAGTTACTAGGCACATATTTTGTTTTAGCCCTCATAGTGTGAAAGTTACTTGAGGGCAGTGACTACTTTGCTTTTGCCTTTTGAATCTCCTTATTCAACCATCCAATGCCTAGTATAGCACACTGAATTATAGTAGATAATAAATGCTTGAATTGACTAAGTGAAATTGGTATGGATTTTGAAGTATCTTGGTTTAGTGGATTAGGAGTCAGCCTTAGGTGCCAAGAACAGTGCTAGCCTCTCAGTATACAAAGAATGAAACAATCCCTATTCTCAACGAATTTATATTCTAATAAAGGAGACAACCAGTATATACATAGGTACATACAGAATAAACACAAATTAATACAAAGAAGTTAAATACAAGGCAATTTGGGAGGGACAGCAGGGATCAGGAAAGGCCCAATTTAAAAGGTGGCCCTAGAGTTGTATCTTTATGGAGAAGGATTTTAAGAGGTCTAGAGGAAGAGGAGGGAGAGCATTTCAGACTTGGGAAGTTCGGGGGAGTGGAGGAAGGGGAAATGCTGAAGCTTTGAGATGGGGATATGGAGTGCAGTGCTTGAGGAACCCAGAGAAGGCAGTTTGGCTGGATTGCTGAGTGCACTTCAGGGAGCAACTTATAATGATGAATCCGGAAAGATAGGTTGAGGCCAAGTTGTGAAGGTAAAAGCTGAACAAAGTTGATACTTTATTCTAAAATATAGATTACATAGGGGAGGGACATGATCAGATCTGCTGTCTCTCAATATAATTTATTTAGCAAACAGAATTTTTAAAAGGCATATATATTTTGGCTATGACCAAATTCTCAATATCAAAATCAGTTCTTAAGGAAAAATGTTCACTTTGGCAGCTTTGTGGAAGACTAGACTTAAGGCAGGAACACTAATCAGAAGGCCTTTGCTTCCTAATCTAAGAGAGAGGTTTTGAGGGCCTAAACTGAGATGGTAAAGCAGAGAAGGGGATCAGATGCAAGTGATGTTGTGTCAGTAGAAAAAGTTCTGTAATTTACTGGTTGTATTGGGTGAGCAAGAACAAGCTATGGAGGTAAGGCCATACCTGTGAGACAATGAAGAATGGTGGTGTCTTTGACAGAAACAAAGGTTTGTAAGAGGGTGGATTTGGAGAGAAACATGATGAGTTCTGTTTAGGACATAAGTTTGAGATGTCTCCAGGACAACTTATCAGTCACATGGTGACTTCTGCAGATGCATTTACAAACCCCAAACCTCCTATATCAATGCAATCCATCTGCAGAAGTTACTCAGTTATAGAAATGAAATGTAATATACCACAAGGACCAGGCAATGTGGAGAAAGCATAACAAATCAAACATGAAATATAATCTACAGAAAACTGGAATTTGTTAGTCTAGCTGCTAGTCTCAGTGGAAATATTTAAAGTGTGTATGGGTTTATACTGCAATTGGGATTTTAAAAAAAAACATAGCACCTAACATTAATTCCTGAGACCTACTACTGAACAGTGTCTTCCCTGTATTTCCAAATATAGAATTGACACAATTGTTGCTATTATCTGAAATACATGGAATCCTATTAATATAAATGCCAAATAAAAGGTTTAGCAAGGAATTAAAGCGTAAATTTATTGGTCATTAAATCTATTTTACTATTTCCTTCTCATCAATGTTTGCAGAAAACAGACTTTGCTCAGAGCCTACCTTCCAAACCTTGCCTATTTCATCAGGTCAAATGAGGTAAGCCTCATTTTTATTCTTTATTTTCCCATTTTCTCCCAATTATACTTAGGTCTTTTAAGTTATAGGTGTTTATTTACACATGAGATTAGCTGTCAAAACAGCACCTTCATAAATGCTACTACAATTGTCAGCAGGGTTATTTATTAGGAAGCAGGGAGCCTGGTGGAATCTTGGAAGACAGTCAGAATACCCATCTCTGCTACCAAGCTGTGAAGCTCTGGACAAGTCTCTTAACCTCTCTGTCTCGTTTTCTCCCACTGTTAAGTACAATGAAGTGGTGGGGGCAGTAGACGAGGCGGTCTTTCTTAGCTCTAACAATCTATTGTGTGGCATGGAGTTTCTAAGGCCACTTTTCTCCAGGTCTCAAACAACCAGAGCCGCCCCAGCCGACCGGCCCCTCGAGGTTCCTGCCCGGCACAGACTCTCGGAGTTGCTTGAAGATTATGTAGCATGAGCCAAGACGAAAAAAAAATCGGGCATCTCATCCTCCAATTTTCCGTCATTTTCTCTCAGAGAAGGTGACTGAGCAGCGATTATTTCTCGAATGTGCACGGAGAAGGCGGACGCCGAGCTGGGCTCCACTTTGACGTAACCAGACGGCGGCCTCCAGCCTGGCATCGATCACCCGGGGTGGCGACTCTCTTCCCGCGGAGCCCGCCCAGGCTGCCCGCTCCCCCGCGGTGCCCGGACGGCACCCCTCCGCCGCAGAAGTTATTTCCTTCTCCCGCCACCCCGCCATCGGGGGAGCTCGGGGCCCCAGGCCCGGCCAGGGGAGGGCCCCGCGGCCATCTGGGTGGGGTGGCAGCCGCGCCCTCCCCTCCCCTCCCCTCCCCTCCCTCCCCTCCCCCTCCCGCTCCAGCCCCGGGGTGTGTGCGCTGGGGAAGCCATTATTACCCAGCGGTGCCAAAAGCCAACGCCTCGCGCCGAGGGAGGGGGAACCCGTGACGGCTCCTCCCTCCCTCCCTCTCCAGCCTGGCTGCACCCACGGACCCACGCCCCCAGGATCGCCGAGGCCACTCGAGGAGGAGCCACGGCAGCAGCAGCCCCAGAGAGCCGGAGCTCCCAGGGAGCTTGAGGATCAAATGGAGCCGCCCCACTTCCGCCGCTGCGTTCACTGGGCAGACGCGGCGGACGAACCCTCACACCCCGGACCTCGCCCTCTTACCCCCGCCTACTCCCAAGCCCCCTCCTCCCCCTTTCCCAAGCCCCCCGCAGGTCCCGAGGTGACACGGTCCGGACCCTCCATTCTTTTCACGAGTATATTTAACGAGCACAACCTAACATAATGTTCCTACACGTTGACAACCCTCCCCCGGACAGACGCACTCCCGAGCCAACCACAGGCTGAGACCAGGGGCCATCCCGTTCCTCCGTCACCAATCGCCGGCGGCCTTGGTGGGAGGAGTCAGAAGAGCTAGCAAGTTGAGTCGAGGCACGGCTGACGTGAGTCAACAAAGGTCACGTGGGCCCGACTCCTGGACAGGATTGGCTGTGCCGAGGCCGGGCGGGGAGGGAGGGGGGTCACGGCGGCGGCGTGGGGTTCGCTCTGTGACACAATTACAACAACTTTGTGCTGGTGCCGGGGAAGTTTGTGTCTCCAACAAATCCCCTCTGGGCGCCCCTCAGCGCCGCTCTCCGGCTTCCCCAGCTGCCCCTGCCCGCCGCTGCCCCGCACCTAACCCCCGCGATGTGACCCCAGTGTTGGGTTCCGCTGCCGTCGCCAGACCCCGACCCCTCGGGGTGTCCGCAGCCCCTGCCACCGCCGCCGCCGCGTTGTGATTTCTCGGCGCCGCCGCTCGCGGTGGAGGAGGAGGAGGAGGGTGGAGGAGGTGGAGGAGGCGGAGGCGGCGATAAAGTTGGTGTGTCGGTCCGCCCGGAGATTGGGGGGTTTTGTTCGCGGCCCCTGCCCGGGGGGGTCTCGTTGTTGGGAGTTGTTAATTCGCTGCGTTTCCATGAAATCCTGCGGAGTGTCGCTCGCTACCGCCGCCACCGCCGCTTTCGGTGATGAGGAAAAGAAAATGGCGGCGGGAAAAGCGAGCGGCGAGAGCGAGGAGGAGTTCCCCAGCCTGACAGCCGAGGAAAGAGAGGTGCTCAGCGGACTCGACAGGTACTGACCGCGGCCCGGCCCGGCCCGGGACGGGGGATCCGCGCCTCTCTCCCCCGGGGGAGGGAGGGGGGACACGGTGATTTGTCTCCGGGCGGCTGGAGGCGGCGGCGCCGTGTGCGGCGGGACCCGCTCCCCTGCCTCCGTGCCCGGCCGGCCGCTGCCATCGCCGCCGCCGCCTCCGCGGGGGCCTCCCGGGCGGCGGCCGGGGAACGCGGGAGGGAGGTGGGTGCCGACTCGGGGACATTAAAGCGCTCTCTGTTCGTCTCTCTTTGCAGCCGCCTCTTCGGATTTTTGAGGCTTCATGAAGATGGCGCCAGAATGAAGGCCCTGCTGGTAAAGGTAAGGAAGCCCCGGCAGCGAGCGGACGAGCCGGCCCATCCTCCCTCCCGACCCCGGCCCGGGCGTCGGGGGGGGGGCGGTGTGGAGACTCGGGGCCTGGCTCGTCCCCCGCTGGAACTCGGACGGACGATTGCCGGACCCCCTCGGACCTCGCCTGCCCCTTCCCCCCACGGTCCCTTTTCCCTCCCCGATCCACTCCCTGCCGCCCGGGAGGAGGAGGGGGCAGCTCGGGGCGGCCGAGAGAGGGTCGGGGGAGAGGCTGGCAGGAAATCGTGTTCCCTCCCTTCGGCCCCCGCCCCGCGACCTCCCCGGTGTGCCGCCCCCCGTGGTTATGACCCCCTTCCCCCAAAGAACATCATAGCTGAAGTCAGAGGCGGCGGCGGCCCGGAGCCAAGCCCTGGGCTCCATCTCAGCCGAGTGGAAAAAAAAAACTGCCTGTTACCCGAGCCGGGGCTGGGGCGAACCCCCCGCCCTCGAGTGGCGTGGATCTGGGGTGCGAGGAGGAGGGGAGAGGGTAAGGGCCAAGGGTTGGGGTGTCTGCCAATTTGTGCCCGAGCTTGGTTTCTCGCGCCTCGTGATTGTAAATACCCAGATATGAACGTTCCCCGGTTCTAGACGACCGGCCCAGAACCTCGAACGCTGAGCCCAGGCTCGATCCTGGCGTTTTCCTGGCCCTGGTTGCAGAGGCAGGGCGACTTGCACTTCAGTGTAACATGGCCAGGAGTTTGGATTAAAGCTGTTAACAGGGACCGCATTTGTGTACGTTTTACCTGAAGTTCAGTGAGGTGTTTACTTTTTTGGGTCCAGCTGCCACTGAAATATTGCAGTTGTGTGTATGTGTGTGCATGTGTATGTCTTTTCTTCCCGGAGCCTCCTTTACTGTCTTCTTTGCCTGGGGCTCAGTGCTGGGATTTGGGGTATGCTGCCTGTTTATTTGTGTGGAAAGTTGTTGGCCCTGTCATTTAGTTAAGTAATGGCTGCTCCTATCGGCCCAAGATGGCGGGACGGGGTGGGAGGAGAAAGTGAGGGGGGCGGGTTGGGGGGAGGGAGAAGAGGTAAACATGGAAAGAAATAGTAGCGATGAATAGGTTTCTCTATAGAAGAGTAGTCTTAACAGCATTTAATAAAAACTGTGACTGAATAGTGGCAAATCATTTCTCCTTTCCTGAGCTTGGAAACAACATTCATAAGCTTAATGAATCCTTATCAACCTGTAGCATATTTAGTAGCCTATCGGTAAGCTATTTGAACAAAGGCTGTGGAGTCTCAGTCTCTCTGCGTCAGTTTGTATCTCAAGGCTAAAGCCTTGTTGAAATATTTGTATGCCTTCATTATTTTTTTCCTCTAAAACTCAAGAGTAGGTGCCTTATGCAGTGCACCGGTGAGATGATGTTCTCTTTCCTAGTTCTGTCTATAACTTTGCATTTGACCTAACCTTGTTACATTTATAAAGAAAGTTAGTGATTAAAACCTAGCATGTTTCCTTCTATTGTTTTTGTTGTTGTTTCAGTTCTAAGGAATTTCAGTCATCATTCTAGCTCCTATCGTCTTCATTTTTTAGCGCTAATACTAATTTTTCACATCCCTGTACTTCCTCTTTAAAGTAAATAGAAGAGATTATGATTTTAGCTAACTTTTATAAGATCATTGTACTGTAAATATAACTCTTCAGAAAATACAGGTTAGTATGAATAATATACACAAGATGACTTAAACTTTTAATTAGGTTTTAATTAGAAGTAATAACACATCCTAGAAAAAATGGTTAGTGATTAGTTTTGATACCAGATGTAATCGTACAAAAAAAATTTAATGTCTTAAGCTGTGAAGTTTGTTACAGTGTGAGCATTTCAAATTTTATTTGAAAATATTTGAACTTCATAATATGATAATAACAAAGTACCAATCTAGCAACTAGTTTTGACAGCAGTTTAGAAGAAGTGACAGTCCTTTGTCATTTAGGATGGATAATTGAAAACTATTTGTGGTTGAAAAAGTTTGGCCAAATCAGTTAAATTTTAGTTCTTTTACATTACTCATTAGTTGATTATTTTTAATGGATTATAATTTTTTAAAAATGAGATCTGATGTTTATGGGGGTAGTGTTAAGTTAGCTGATTTTAAGTTGATTATCTTTGTGCCAGTAATATTGAACTTTTCAGTGGGAGTATGGTTATTATGCCTTCGTAGATGTGACCTAGTAAATCTGAAGTGTTATGTTTTAAATTTTAGCATATATGCTGGCATGAAGATAATGCTTTCTCCACCTTTTCAAGCCTATAAATCTTAAGTGTTTGCCAAAATTATCAGTTTCATAAAAATTTGGAGTATATTAGAGCTTGACAGACTATTTAGTATTTAGTTAAGATGAAAAAAGCTCAAAGCTAACCTGTATGATTGAATGAGTCTGCTTTAAGGCTCACTGGGTTGTGAGTTCCTACCCGATTAGGTCAAGACTCATTAGCCATAACATTAAAGTAACTGTTTAAGTGCAGTAAAACACTCTGAGTTTGTGGTTTCAGTGTCTTGCAATTGTTAGTTGTAGCCTGGTGAGCCTGAATATAACAGTTAAAATATGTGTTGTAAAGTACAGCACCATAACCTTTCTCACTGTTTGTTTTGGTGACTGTGCAGAATGAATGAGCTGAAATCCTGACATCGGAAGTATTTAATTATTTAGTTTCCCAGGAACATTATAGGAAGTATGAAGGGTTATGTATTTTGCAAAATGTTGGAACCATGTTGGTTTTCAGAATCTTCTGGGAAAGTTCTCTTTGGCTTGGGATGGTTTAGAAGGGTAGTCTTGCCTTCAGGACAGGTAACAGGACTGGAAAAAAATCACTTGTGTTTTCTAGTCTTCTGTTTTAAAGCCTGTGATTTTTGTGCCTCCCAACGCATGACTGATTACTGAAATGTTTTAATGGTTTTTCCCCAAATCTTCTGGTGACATCATTATTCTAGGAATGATTTATCTATTGTCATCCTCCCAATCTCTTTTTGACTCCTTGCTCTACTCCCTTTCCAATTCTCTAGGCTTGGCTCAGATTATGGGCATATTTTATACTTTATCATCCTCTTCCTCATCTTCATCATCAGAAGCAGACACTTTACATCATGCTTTAATAAGTGGTTTTTTTTAAAAGCTATTTTTTTCACATGTTTTCTTATCTGTCCCCTTCCCCTTTCCCCCCTCCATGTGTCTCCCTTGTTTTTCCATGAGGCCCAAGAATACTTTGCTCTAGATTCTCAAGTCCTTTGATGTTTGTGTATATATATCAATTTTTATAATAATAACTTCACTGACAGGCGACTTTTCTCTTTTGATGTGATGAAGCAGTCTACTTGGTTTTCAATATCTGTTGCTATTCTTAGTCTTCAATTGATTATGTATGTGGTAGGAGAAATAGTGTGATATTTAAAATATTGGGTTATACATGTATTATTCTAATTCAGTTTTAAAATCAGAGTCTTGAACAATCTTAAATAAGATGCTATTTAAACTAATGCTGACACTTAATCTTCTGATATGTAATGCAGGGGTCCTTATTTTTAATTATAGTGGAGTAGTTGAAAAGTAGGAAGTAAAACATTTTAATGGAAAAAACATAGCTATGATGACTTTTTTGTGTCTTTTAAATAATCTTTTGGGTTAATTTGGTTTTCATCAGAATAAAAAAAAGAAATGTTGAATTAAACTGTAATTAAGGTATTATGTTAGTATAATACAAGTGGGATGGGGATTCTGCATCTATATCATAGAATAATTATTAAAGTGCTCTGATAGCTATTTAGGGACAAATTTTCTTGAAATCCAGGTTTGACTTTGGTATGTTGTTAAATATTACTCTCTTATTTATACAGAGTAGGATCACCTTTTGAGATGTTATAAGTATTGCATGACAGATAAAAATGGGGATTTATTATTTTTCTTCCTTTGTGGAATATTATTGAAGTAGCTTTAAAAATATTTTTCTGGCCATTGGAACTAATTTAATGGATTTTAAAGCATTCATTTTCCAAAATTCTGGTTTTCTTGGCCTAGACAGGTTAATAGCAGCTGGCAGTAATAAATTACAGGGGTTCTTGATTTCTGGTGGTAATATTTGGAGAATTATAATTAAAATCATTTATTGCTGTGCTTTTTTTCTGTTAGCTGACGCTTAAATAGATGTGTTAATCCTTAATGTTTATGATGGTTGATGTTTCTGTTGATACATTGACAGTAGAATTATCTTGTTTAAAAGAGCTATGAACTTTACTGTGTAGAGTTTTTGAACTATACCTTTTAGACTTTATATGCTGTTTTTAGAAATTTGAAAAGTGATTTTAAAGTAAAATAAAATTTAAAAAAATTGAATTAACGTAAGTAAGGTTTTATTGTTTGAAAATTGGGTAATGAATTTGTTGTATGCATTATGTGGAATGTAGATGTATTACTGTTTTCTAGTTAGGAAAACAATCATACCTTGAAAAGTTTGATAGTGTTTACAGGTGCCTACAAAAGGTGGTACTATGCAGCCTTTGCATGAAATGACCCTCAAAAACTAGCTTGGTTTGCCTGTAAGTTGAGCTAAGGTAACAGAAAATATTTGGTATCTGAAGATGAGTTAGGAGAATACAATTTTATATGACAGGGGTTCATGCTAAGTATTATGCGGTTTTTATAAAATAAAATTACTAGGGAGCAGCTCACTGTCAAGTTAGCCTTTATTTTAAGTTATGTAGAAAAACTACATATGAAAGATCAACTCAAGTGACAAAGCATGATAATGATGGGAAAATAGCTTCTTAAATGCACAAGTTAGCACTATTTAGTGCTCTTATTTTGGGTCAGGTAAGAATAGTATCATTCATATTATATTGCATGTCTTTGATTCAGCTTTTTCATGGACCAGGCCAAATGTTATTTTCTAAATCCACAAGTAATATGAGGTCAATTTTTTTCCTAAGTAAAAAGTCAGTGGAGAGGTGCTTTGTGCTTATTGGAACTTAGGATAATGAACGTCACCACTGTGCATTATTAATAATAATATTTTTGAAATGTGGTATCTAGAGAGCTAATTTGTGTTAAGAAAACAACAGCAAATTTCCTAAGAACTGAAATGGTGGTTAGGCTATTTGTGGAACCACATGCACTTATTTGTAGAATAGTTAATTAATTAGTTTGGAGTTCATTTAATGAATACATAATTGACAATCATATATGAACTTCACATGATTTAATTTTATTTTACAGATGATTATAGTATATTCCGTATTCAAGGTCTTTAATTTTTTGCAGTCCAGTTTCCAGAAAGTTGTTAATATATTACTTATGATAAAGGTACGTTTTTAAAGTTCTTCCAAGTTTGTCAAGCTTATATTTGTTTCCAAGTTTATAGATTGATTGTCTTTTAAATATGTGAGGGGTTGAATTTTCAATTCTTGATTTAGGAATTTGCAGTGTGTGCATAACAACAACAAATATAAGTGTATGTGTGTGTGTGTGTGTGGCTTTTTTTTTAATCAGAGACTAGGTCTTTGAACTCAAATTTTTGGCGGATAGTTAAAGGAAGAGCTTATCTTCATCCTCTTCAGGATGGTAGCTATGATATTTATCTACGTATTGATATTTTTGAAATATTACATCTCTTGGAAGTGAAAATGAAAAACAAATATTTGTTTACAGATGGGAAGTAGAAAAAACGTACAGATTTGGGGGTGTGGGATAAATTATTTTACCTGTTTTCCTCTTGGCTGGGACCCTGTAGTACCTGAGGGGAGTAAGAAATGCTTGGCTTGGTTTTTCTCCTTTGCATTATATAAGGTGGGCTTTGTGATTTGATCTTGACTCCAGGCAAAAAAGGTTGTGCTTTTTATCTCTGTTGCTAACTCACCCTATGACCTTAGGGAAGATATAACTTACTGGGCCTTGGTTTATTCATTTGTAATGGGAGAGTTCAGACGTCTTCTAAAGTCTCTTCTAGCTCAAAGTTATTTGATTTGGTGTATAAAGTAAAAGAATTATATAGATTGTAGAGCTAGTTTGTTGAAAGGTGTAGCGTTTGTGGTTTTGTGTTAGATCTGTGGAATAGAAATTACAGAAATGACAAACAGTATATGATATAGCAGCATTATGTTTCTAAGAGCTGTGTTTATGGCATTACACTTGAAATTAAGTTTACTTGAAGGGCATTTGATCTGTGAGGTTGACAAAAATAGAAATAAATTAAAATAGGAAAGGAAATAATTATTTCCTACGACTTTTCTATGGTAGCCCCAGTTGATAGGAAGTACTATTATTTCATTTATTTATTTATTTTAGGCAGTTGGGGTTAAGTGACTTGCCCAGGGTCACACAGCTAGTAAGTGTCAAGTGTTTGGTCTGAGGCCGGATTTGAACTCAGGTACTCCTGACTTCAGGGCCGGTGTTCTAGCCACTGTGCCACCTA
Organism: Phascolarctos cinereus; assembly: GCF_003287225.1. Classification (NCBI taxonomy): domain Eukaryota; kingdom Metazoa; phylum Chordata; class Mammalia; order Diprotodontia; family Phascolarctidae; genus Phascolarctos; species Phascolarctos cinereus. The sequence goes on along the minus strand of NW_027556098.1, from coordinate 56,786,840 downwards.
GCTGCCCCGAGTACTATTATTTTAAAAGCATGTTTCATTCATAGTTCATTTGATTCTTTTTCCCCCTTTAACTCTTTAAGTAACTTAAGAGAAAGGTAGAAAAGTATATTAGAAAAGTTGGCCTTGGAGTTGGGAAGACCTATGTTCATGCCCCTACCTCAGCCATATACTTAGTATTTTATAAATCTGGGCCTAGTCATTTAACTTCCCAGTGCCCCAGACAACTTTCTTAGACTATAAATTGCAGATTAGGTGTCCATAAAGGGTATCAACATTGCAGATGGAGTTTCTTTACTGGGACTTTTACCAATGAAATCATAGGTCTGAAAAAAAAAACCTTAGAAGAATTTCTGTAAATTTTGGTGGATTAAATTTGTTTATATTCATGTGTATATTGATAAATTTTCTTGGACAAGCAGTGGCGGTTTTAAGAAATAGATTTAGCAGATCTATGTGTACTGATGGACAACACATCAAAAGGAAAACATATCAAAACAAGACCATAGCACAGTTAACTCTTGACACTCGTTCTGTTTCCTCTATTGGGCTTCTAAAATGTCATCTTCTAAATACCTGTTTATTTACATGAAGCCTTATTTGAGATGGTAGTTATCAAATAAACAATAGTGACTTTAAAATTTTTTAAAAATAATTTATTTTTAGTTTTCAACATTCACTTCCATAAGATTTTGAGTTTTAAATTCCTCCCCTTCTCCTACCCCCCTCCCTAAGACAGCATGCAATCTGATATAGGCTTTACTTATACATTCATATTAAGCATATTTTCACATTAGTCATGTCGTAAAGAAGAATTAGAACTAATGGGAGGAACCACGAGAAAGAAGAAACAAAACAAAACAACAAAAGAAAAGAGCAAATAGTACGCTTCTATCTGCATTCATCCTGCATAGCTCTTTCTGTGGATGTGGATAGCATTTTCCATTGTGAGTCTTTTGGAGTTGATTTAGATCCTTGCATTGCTGAGAAGAGCTAAGCCTATCAGACTTTAATACTTTTTAACTGTCTTGGTGTTTTTGACCTCAGACAGTGGTCTTCTAGGATGTTAGTTTCTTAGGTGGGATAGTTGTTGCCATAATAAGAACAATAGTTGTACCTTAGAGTTTAAGGTTTACAACACACTTAATATACATTATCTCATTTGAACCTTTCAGCAGTTTTGAAGAAACTGAGATTGAGAGCTTAAGTGACTTGCCTGTGTTCAGGCAGCTAGTAAGTGTGAGAAGTGGGATTCTTGACTCTCAAGGCTAAGCCCTCAATCTTCTGCTATGCTACGTATTCCTATCTTGTCAGGTTTTTTCCTAGGTGATCAGAAAGGGCAACTCCTTCACTTTTGTACTATTTATTCTCAGGGACTTTACCACCAGGGTTAATCTCTCCATCCCCCTTTTTAAATGATGAAGAGTTATGAATGTGTATAACCTGATGCAGGGTCAAGTAAGCAGATTTTTTGTCTGTTCTGCTTTCATTTATTGACCAGTATTGATATGTATGTGGTTAATTTTCCTTCAGTAATTAAAATTCATTGGTCCTTGAACAAGGATTGCACTTTAGGAGTACTGACTTTATTATGTTATTTTATAATAATACTTGTGGATAGTTTTAAGATTAGTATGATGGGGGAGGGCATTTTGTCTCCTTCCTGCCATTCTATTACCATTGTGTGAAAGTGGAAGGACCATACAGAATGAGGGGGCTGTTTTGAAATTTAGTTCATTTCATGGGTTTTTGTGGCCAAACAATTTGTCACCAACTGGCCAAACTTTTCGTCTGACCATATCACCAAAACTCCAGTTGCTCCCTATTGCCTCTAGGATTAAATACAAAATCTTCTTTTTGGTATGTAAAGTCTTTTAAATTTGTATTCAGTCTGTCTTTCCAACATTTTTATAAATAATTTTTTTCCCTATGCGCTTTCTGTGGTCCAGCCAAACTGGCCTTTTTTCTTGTCTTCCCATCTCCCTGATTTTACATGGGCAGTAGTTCCTCTTGCCTGGAATGTCCTTCCTCATCTTAGAATTACTAGGTTTTTTTTTTTTCCCCCAAAACTGTAGAGGTGCCAGCTCATAGGTGCTGCCTTTTCTGTCTCCCCCTTGCTTCTAGTGTCACCTCTTCCCTGAAATTTATGTTATATTTATTTTATGTATATTCTGTATATATGAACATTTTATCTCTTTAAGGTCAGATAGTATTCCATGTTTTGCCTTTGCATCCCAAGTACTTATAGCACAGTGCCTGTAGATGCTTGATAAAATACTTGTTGATTTGGTCATGAGCCTCTCGGTACTTAGTTATGTTGCTCCTAACAATAGCAGGCTGTTGCCATGCCTTTATTTGAAACTTGTTTGGTTTGGCAGAACTTATAGAGCTTGTGCTTCTAGTATCATAGATTCCCAAGAACTTGGGTCTCCATGTCACAATGAGATTGGTTATCTGAATAGGACATAGATATATATAGCACTTCTGATCACAGAATATATGGAAGCAGTGCATTCCTAGAAAAAGGTTCTCTATTTTGAACCCTGTTTTCCCATTGTATCCTATTACACATTTTGAAATGATTTCCTTTTGAAAATTTTTTTTTATCATGGATTAATTAATCCATTCTTAAAATGTCTGACATGGTTTGTAACATTCTTAAATGTAAAAATTAAATGTTAATACTGGAATAATGAAAAAATTTTAAAAAAGACTCTAGCTTGTGTTTATCCTTTAAATATTCTGTAGACTTTTTAAGGTGAAGCAGCACGCTTACAAAGAAGTAAATAGAAGTCGCCATAATACACAGTTCAGGTGAATTTGGACCTGATTAAATGGCTGGACCCAAATAGTAGTTTTGATTTGATCACAGCTTAACGGGATGTCTCTAGAGTATACCTTAGGGATCTGTTCTTGTCTATCACATTTTAATCAGTAATTTGGGCATAGATTGCATGTTTATCAGATGTGTAGAATTTCTCACAGAATTAAAAGTCATATTCACCTGGGATCTAGTTGGCACATTCCACTGTCTTCCTTTTTTTTTTCTTTAAATGGGGCAACATGGGACTGTCTTAATCCTATGTTCCCTTCTCTGTGGTCTTTCAAAGGTTTCCTAATCACATCTGATGGTTGTTACAGTACCTGAGGGTGTAGTTCATTGATTCCCAGTCACCTGAACTCTTGGAAGATAATAGCTGGATTCTATACCGTATCTTACTATATTTCTGGTTATTTTGACTATCCTATTAGCCATTTTTCTCTCCTTTTCTTTTTTCTTTTTCTCCGGAAGTAAAGTGTGAGATGGTGGCTATGTTTGTCATTGAGCTTTCTGCTCCAAGAAGCAGCCCCTGTGTTTTTTCGTTTTATTCTTAATTTTACTTGCCAGACTTACCTTATTCTTACCTTTAGCATTCCTTATACTATTCTTACAGTGAATATACTATTCTTAATATGCTGTTGTGTTAATATACTATTATAATAATATGCTATTCTTACAGACTGTGTCTTACTTTTCTTTTTGTTCTCTGTTCTTACTTCCATATTTATTAAGTACCTACTACCTGTCACGTTCTCAGGATACAAAAATGAGATAGCCATTGCCTTTCAAGGACATTACATTCTACTAGGTAGTGCTGTGATGGGTACACAAAGGAGTAAGTACAAAATATATACAAAATAAATGCAGAATAAACTCTGGGGTGGGGGCTGTATATACAGCTTGTGATCACAGACAGGTCATTTAACCTTCACTCAGCTGTTTCCTCATCTGTAAAATGAAGATGATACATATAAAACCTACCTCATGGAGTTTTTGTGAGACTTTATAATTTTCAGGTGCTATGGAAATGGATTATTAATTTCTTCTCAACTTATGGGATGGAATTTGTGTAGAAACTGTCTTGGGACAAGTTGCTTTCCTGATATTTTTCTTTTGTATGTTCAGTAGGCCACTTCATTGCTGTTTTTGTAGTTAAATAAAATTGTTAGGATGTAAACATTTTTTGTTGGTTTCCTGAAAGCATCCTTGGAACAACTCCAATAGCAGATAGGATGATGGGGCTGATAAGTACTTGTCCTTTCCCCAAACGATCTCACTTTTTTTGCTAGTTTTCTGTGTTTTGAAAGGCTTTTCTTCCATGTAGCTTAGAGAGCATGAGTATTTATTCAGTATGCCATCTTCCAAAATGTTGTTAAGGTTTGTTTTTTTGTTTTGTTTTTTGTTTTTTTGTTTTTTCAAGGCAGTTGAGGTTAAGTGACACACAGGTGTAAAGTGTCAAGTGTCTGAGGCCGGATTTGAACTGAGTTACTCCTGACTCCAGGGCCAGTGCTCTATCCATCTTGCCACCTAGCTGCCCCTGTTCTTAAGTTTTTATGGATGATCATTGTTATAGTCAGACAGTTGTGGGTAACAGTTCAGTAATGGTTCTTTCTCTCTGTGATAATGCTCTGTTACAGTATTGTTTACTAGCTGAATTTTCCAGGATATATTCCTGGATATATATCCAGGTCAGGATTTTGCAGTATAGGGATTTTTCATCTATCAGGGTGATCTTCTGATGTTTAATTCTAGCCACCAGGTCATGTCTTGCTCAGTAGTCAAGGTGCTGAATTTTTGCAGCCTACTGTGCTGTGTTGCACATTTTCTGGTGTTGATCTGTTCTTCAAAGACAACACTCCATCTCCCAACTCTTCTCTTTTGTACTCATGCTCTCATGGATGTATTTCTACTTCACCTCCACTTTTTGGGGTCTCTTGTTTTCTTAAAAGCTACTCTTGCAGCACTTTTGTGAAGCCATTCTTGATCCTTCCCAGATTCTAGTGCCCTCTCCTCAAACATTTGCCTTGTACCTATATTTTGTCAACATTTGTTTCAACTTTGACTTTTAATCCCCAGCACCTTGCACAGTGATTGTCACATAATAGTTCATAATAAATGCTAATCTGTATTGGTCTGTAAGTCTGGACTCTTTTAAGGATGATCCTCTAATTTTTAGATGGTGATAAACCTGGTCCTGAATTGCCATCAAAACCCTCCTATTTCTATAAACAAATGCATGTGATAGAGTCATTTGTTCAGCTTTATTGTTGACTGATTTCGTGTAGATGTTGACCATAGAAAGGCCTTTTGACTTACTTTTCGATCTTAGCTGTTTCATAGGCTCCATGCAGAGTTAAAGCACTTGCATTTACATTTGACAAATCCAATGGCACATGCTTCTTGTCTGTCCTTGTTTCAAAAGTGTTTGTATAGATTTTTGAATTAACTGAATTAACTGTTGAGTGCTTTGAGAATCCTCTTCTTTTTTGTAGAGGAGTGTTAACTATTCTATAGTTTCCTTAAAGTGCAAGTCCTATATTTTGTTAATAATTTACAAATCCATTATAGTCCATTTTGCAGTTCCAAAAGTGTGCATTAAGATTTTTACTGTGTGAGTGCTAGTTGCTTTAAATGAGTTTTTTCCTCATTGAATTATTCAGAATATAGTAAGTTTCATAGTGTATTTGGCCACAGCTTTCTGCTTAATGACTTTCTGCTCATGGTGTCTTGCCTGGAGAGACCCAGGATATTTGTAAATATGATCTTCCTCTATAGGTTCACTTTGATCTCCTGACTTTAAGCTTGAAACCTTGATGTTTGTTAAGGGTTGTACACTTAAAGGTCCAGATAACTGATATCGTGGGAGAAGAATTTATGAGATGAAGAGTCTATGTTAATGTTCCCCATGCAACTTGATGATCATCTATGTAAATAGAGTGATAAATAAGATATCTTGATTTGATTTGACCTCCTCTTTAAATTGGAAGGCAGACTTTGACTTAGTGGCGATGATAATGGATTTAAGGTTGTCATCATCATTATCATGGTGGTGGTGGTTTTTATTATTGGCAGCCTGGCATGGTGGCTTGAGAGCTGGTGTCAGTCAGGAACTGCAGGGTTTCAAGTCCTGCTTCTGACACATACTGACTGCTTGATCTGGGCTGATTACTTAATCACCTACTGCCCCGGCAACTCTTTTAACCTCTTAGGTTGTAAAGGAGAGGTGTCTATCTGCATCCAAATCATTCAACAAATAGTAAGCACATAACACAGTGCTAGGCACTATGCTAGATGCTTGAGGATATGAAGACAAAAATGAAAACAGTCCTTGCTTTCAAGGAGCTTACACTGATAAAGATCCTTATCCAGAGCTCCTTGCTTTGGAGAAGTTACAGGTATGGTAAAAATTATGATTGATGATAATGATGATGATGATTCAATATGTGTTTTAAGTTCCACTTTTGATGGATAGGTGGCTGTGTGATCCTGGGTATGTCACTTTAACCTGTTAGTCTTAAGACTGAGTTGGAGAGAATGTGACCCCCTGTAGAAGTAGAGGAGTTTCTCTACTTGAGAGTTCCTATATCAGTGAAATTACAGGTCCAGTCATTGTTGTCATTGTCCTCGTCATTGTTGTCATCATCATATCACAAGTATAGTAAAAATAATTATCATCATCGTTATCTTATGGATGAGGACCTTTGGCTTTCTGAGACTGTGCAGTTATCCACCTATAGGAGCATCTGAAGAACCTCATAAATTAGGACTGCTTACTGTAGCATTTGAAATCAGGGCTCCACTCGTTTGCAGAATTTAAAAATGAGGAGACTTGATCAGTTTCTATTATGATTTTGGAACTCAGTTCCGTGTTAGTAAGGGGAAAAGGGAATTCATTACAAAACTTAATGTGTCGAAAGAAGATTTATTAAAACATAGAATATCTATGAATATGTGTGTGTATAATATATATAAAGGGTAATAGGATATCTAGAATATTAAAGTATAGAATACCTGTATGTCTAACTGAGGTGAGAATGGGAAACTTGGTGGCCTCTTTCAGATTGAGGTGTGATTATTTTAATAGTGCCACAGATTTGGTTTCTGTGGCTGCTTCACAAAGGCTTCCCATATTTATCTTTTGTTTTAAGAAAAGTCCTCTCTCTGACATGTTTCTGAAATGTGCTTTCCTATGTGGTGTTTCCTGATGGTGATGGCTGGGGGAACACTGTTATCTGCTAGCTTAGCTTCCCAGGGGATCTGTGAGTACAGTAATTGGTTGATGGGAAATGAGAGTAAGATATTTGAATGTTCCCTGATTTACTCAAGATTAGTTAAAGTAACAAGGGAAATGTGGAGGGCACTATCTTTGTTACCATAGTGCTCTGGGAGTGCTGTCTCGCTGCAGATGGAAACTTTACCTCTGAGGTTTATTACTGGAAACACTGGGGTGGGGAGACCTTGGTTAGTTTTAGGGGTGAAAGCAAAAAGCAAGGTACAGTTAATGCTTATAGGATATATACCACTTAAACGGCATGTGCCAGGAGATTGGCCTTGGGCTTATTCTCCTCAGTGAGAAATTAAAGGCCTCATAAAGGTCGTGTTTCCTCTCCCAGTTATGATTCCACATGTGAAATCTTAGCTCAGATTCCACAGGGGAAGGGAAACAAATTCCCAATACACAAAATTCTAATAAGGGTATAAAGGCCTTATTAATACAGAATTTTTTTTTGTGAATGTGTTTATGTATTCTGCAGCAAGCAATATTCGTTTATTTTCCTCAGTTTAGATAACAAAGGTCAGTAAAAATGGAAAAGCAGTTAAAACTTTTTTTTTTTTGTGAGGCAGTTGGGGTTAAGTGACATGCCCAGGGCTGCACAGCTAGTAAGTATCACGTGTCTGAGGTTGGATTTGAACTCAGGTCCTCCTGACTCCAAGGCCAGTGTTCTATCCACTGCGCCTCCAGTTAAAATTTTTTTGACCCTACTACACCTTAACGTGTAAGATATCCTTCTTCTAAATTCTCTGCACAGAATAACCTGCTTGACAGTGGTGAGCACCTTGCGTAAGCATATGTCTCCTAGTTTTTATGTCTGACTTGATATTGATAATCAGGTTTGTTTAACAAAACTATCTTGTAGCTATCAGGGAATCTTGTTAACATCTGCATGGGTAAGATGGAGGGGGTAGGAGACTGTTTTAAGATTGTCTTTTGCTCTATCTGCATCAGATATATTTTAATACTCAGCAAATAGTAAACACAGTGGGATTCTATATGTCTTTCAGTAATTTGTGACAGTGAAGAGGTGCTGTGCTGCAGAAAATTGATTGCAAATGTTTGCTGATTCCCTTTGTACACTTTTGTGTAGTGCCCTTGATAAGTGTGAAAAAATTCATGAGGATTTTGTAGGGAGATGAAAAAGTAGGCATATGGGTAGGTTGCTGATGTCCCCTCGATTGCCTTTTTGGGGTAGTAATACCATCTGTCATCTCTCCATCCCCCTCCCCCCCCTGCACCCCACCAATTATTTGATATCTTCCCTCTCTTTTCAGATAATGTGAAAACTGTTGCTACAATGCTTTCAGAATTATTTTAGCCCCATGAAAGATTTCTTCTGTGTGTACTTATCCTGATCTAGCTATTCTTTTTGAATAACCTGATTCTTATCAAGGGCCTTTTCTTCATCCCCAAAGTATATTGGGAACAGTGCAAATGTGGCCTCTTCTTGTGAATGGTGAAAGTAAATTGATGTCAACCACACCTGCAAAGAAGTTGTAGGTATTGTGGGTAGAGGATGGGAGAGGAAGGTGGCTTCTCATAGCTGTTCTTTGAGGCCAACCATTATAATTTTACAGCATTTAGTTTTGTGTAGAGCTCTGTAAAATGTCAGACTTTTTTGATGTGTTGGTTAATTTTACTAAACTGTTCCCCTCCCCTTTTATTCTTTGTTGTAGGGGATAACTCTTTGGGAGAGGCAGATGGAGGGGGATACATTGGGAAATGTAGGTGATGGAAAATCAAAAGGCATCAATAAAATTTTATTTAAAAAAAGGTAGATTGCTTATAGAAATTTTGACTGATCTGTACCATATTTGGGCTTTGTTGTCCTTCTAGCTTCAGTGTCATTTTCTTTGGGAGACCTGTCTTAGTTGTGTCTCAAACAAGCTTTTGTCAGACAAATTGTCATCTCCTCTTCACTGTTTTGTAGGGTTATGCTGCTTATTATCTTCCATCCTCTTGGCAACATTTTATAATAAGCAAATGAGAGCAGGAACATGGTATAGTGGAAACAGCATGAGGTTTGGAATTATAGAACTTGGATTCAAATTCCAGTTCTGCAACTTACTACCTATGTCTGATCTTGGGCTAGTCACTTCACCTCTTTGGGACTCAGTTTCCTCATCTTTACAACGTATGAGGGGTTTGAACTTGATGACCTCTGAGGTTTCTTCCAGTTCTAAGTCTGTGAGCTTGAATTTATGTTCTAACTGGGTGTTGCTGTTGTTGGCTGCTATTTTTCTTTTGCTTGGCAAGAAGAGTATATATTTGTCATCTAAGATAGTTTCTGGGCTTTCTTGGTCTACTTAGCTATTGGTTCATATTGATTAAACTTTTGTAGGCTGTGGTGATAGTTAAAAGCAATATTTTAATTCATGATGGCAGTATGATAGAGTGGGAAAGAGTTCTGGTTTTGGAGGCAGAGGACTTGGGTGTGGATCTTGCCTCTGCCAGTTAATACTTAGGTGCTCTTGGGCAAGTCACTTAACCTCTCTGGGTGCTGCCAAGCTTCCTCCTTTCTAAATTGAGAAGTTTAGAACTAGATGACCTCTGAGGTAGGTCTCTTGCAGTTCTAGATCATGATTCTGTGAAAATTATTTCCTTTATGGTGTTTTCTTTTGAGGTTGTTTTGAGTTGATCAAGTTTTGGAGATCTTAATATATATCCAGGGTCATCTTATAAAAGTTTTTCTTTTTACTTGATTGCTGTTTTAGAATTATATTCTTACTATTTGACCTTACTAATATGTACCTAATGATTTGGAAATGACTTACCTGTGATCAGTGAATTCTATCCATTTATATAGTCTCAAATTTTTTGATCTTGAGACCCTTTACACAACCCTCCTTCCCACAAGAGCTTATGTGGGTTATATCTATTCACTATTTACTAGATTAGAAATTAAAACATTAGTATTATTATCAAAACAGTTTTGACCTCTCATGGACCTCCTGAAAGGGCCTTAGGGAACACATGTTGGGGAGCTCTGATATGGTCAATTTCCTCATTTCTGATTAAATCTGAAAAAAAAAATAAAGTGCTTGTTATATATGCCACAAAAGTCAAAAGTATTTATTAAGTCAATAAGTCTTTGTTAAGTGCTTGCTCTTTGCCTGACACTGCTTAAATGTTGGAGACAAAGATAAAAATGAAATAGAACCTGCCCTCAAGAAACTTATATTCTCTTCATGTTTAGTGCCTTCAGACTTAGTTATGCGTTGTAGGTATGAAGCTTCTAAGTAGTGTTAAATCATTTGGTCTTAATTTCTTAGTCTTGGACCATATACATATATGTGTGTGTGTATGTGTGTGTTATTAATGTAAGAAACAGAATTAAAAGGAGGGCCATATATATTAAAATGTGAACTTCTGTTATATACAGTTTAAAAGATGTGTATCTGGTTTAAAATGATAGTAGTGAAGTACCTTGCTTGTGTCCACTTCTCAACTTCTTTTTGCTCTCCTGTGCATTTTTAAAATGTTTCGTTGATTTTTAAAAATGTCTAATTTTGCATCACTTTCACTACCTATCTACTCTCTCCTTTCCATCTTTTGTAGCAGATAAATATAGTTAAGCAAAACAAAAATTTTAGCCATAATATATGGTCTCAATATGCAGCTCTAACCTACTATCTCTGCAAAAAAGAATCATGTTCACTCAAGACAAATGGGACTTTGGAAGTTAAGATTGGTCGCTGAATTGATCTGAAGTCTTTTGAAGTTGTTATGGTAGTCATTTTTATCCTTGTTCTGCTCGTTGTACCCTCCATTAATTCATACAAGTACTAACCCAGGTTTATTTGAATCTGTCATGTTTTTTAATTTCTTATGGGGCAGCAATAATCCCTTGTATTTACCTACCATAATTTTTTCAGCCATTCCCCAACTGATGGGCATGCACTTTGTTTCTGGGTTTGTTTGTTTTTTGTTTTGGTACAACAAAAAGTCCTGCTATAATTAATTCTTTGCATATGACTAAGCATAGCATCACTCAGAGGGTATGCATAATTCAATGATTTTTTTTTTTTGGAGGGGTTTGGTAATAGAATTCTAGGTTGTTATGCCAAGATGATTCCACTAGTTCACATCCACCAATGTTGCATTAGTATGCCTGTCCTACATTCCCTCCAACAATTGTCGTTTTCCTTTTTTTTGGGGGGGGGTAATCTTTACCAGTCTGACAGAGGGAAAAAAAAGCTTAGTGCTGTTTTAATTTGTTTTTCTCTTATTAGTGTTTTGGATCAGTTTGTTGTTTTTTGGCTAGGCAATGGGGTTAAGTGACTTGCCCAGGGTCACACAGCTAGTGAGTGTTATATGTCAGAGGCTGGATTTCATATGGTTGATTTCTTCTTTTGAAGACTTCCTGTTCACATCTTTGACTATTCATCTGTTGTGGTAAACTGTTTCCTAACATATTGTTTGTTATCTTTCTCCCTTATTGCCTTTGTATTTCAAGTTATAGAATATCCAGGTAGGCAATATTGACTTGGTTTGGAAGACCTTGTGAAACGTTGTTATATGAGAAGAAGTTGTGGCCTTTTTTTCCTTATGCTTATATTCCAAACAAGGTGAGATGATGGTGTCCTATGGAATAATAATTATTCTTGCCTAAGTTTGCGTGTTGAAACCAACACTTTATTTACTTTGCCCTCAAACCTGTGAACTATTATTCTTTTTAACTGTAACTTCCTTATTTCATTTATGGCATGTCTATATAGCTATGACTTAATTCCTGCAGTAGTAAGCAAGCATTGGTTGTTGAATAAAGATCTACATTTGGAATATCAATGATTAAATTACTTTATAGATGGTCCAAAAATTCTCCTGCATAGGACTGAAGGCTGTTGTATATTTTTTCTTTGTTTCATGGGTTGCTATATCCAAAAGATTGATTCCTTAGTAGTTAAACTACTTGTGAAGAAATTCTGCATGCTCTATTTTTAGATAGTAGACAGTAGTCAGAACTTGAAAATAAGCTTCAGTCTGCACTATGTGTCCATCACCTCTCTGCATGAAGGTGGGTTAGTGCTTTTCATCACAAGTCCTCTAGAATTATGATTGGTTATTGTGTTACTTAGAGGTCCTAAGTCTTAGTTGTTTGTCTTTACGATACTGTTATTTTATTAGTTATTCTCCTGGTTCTATTGATTTCACTTTTGTTTTGTTTTTGCTTTTTGGTGAGGCAGTTGGGATTAAGTGACTTAGTGCCCAGGGTCACACAGCTAGTAAGTGTCATTTATTTCACTTTTGTGTCAGTTCATGCAAGCCTTCCTAGGTTTCTTCAGAATTATGCATTTTGTCATTTCTTAGAGCGCAATAGTATTCCGTCACGTTCATTCCATAACTTGTTCAGCCATTCTTCAATTGCTGGGTGTTAGAAACCGTTTGTGTTTCCAATTCTTGGCTACCTCAAACAGAGCTGCTGGTAATATTTTTGCCCATTTGAATCATTTTTCTTTAATCTATTTGGAGTATAAATGTAATACTCATACTGCTAGGTACAGGCAATGCACAGTATAATAACTTTTTGGCCCTAGTAACTAATTGCTTTCACAACTCTTTTATAATTTGGAGAAAAGAAATTTATTGGCATGGTATGTAACGTGTGACATTGAATTTAGCTCTTTTATGGTGAAGATAGTGCTTCCTCACAGAATCACTTGTATCCCATGCTGTCCATCGATGATAACCTAATATAATTTTTTATTTTGTGAACTATTATATATAAATTTTCATAATTCATAAAAGGTTTCATTCGTGTTTTCAGAACTGGTAGCATGCCTGGTTCTTCCAGACCTGTTGAATGCTTAAATTGATAATGCAAGTAATTAATGTATATGTATGTTCCTATATGAGAAGTATCTTGGTGTGGTGGATAGAGGTCTGAGTTCAAGTTCTGTCTGACAGTACTAGTTGCATGTGACCATGGACACCAGTCATTAAACTTCTCTGTGCTCTTGGCATTGCTCTTTAAGATTTGCGTCAGTGTAGTGATGTTAATAATATCATGGGCATTGATAAAATTAATATCAGGTTAGCAATAGTTCTTAGTCGGTGGCCTTTTGTTACTTAACCCTAGATATCTACCACTTTTTTGGTTTTCTATATATATATTTTTTTTTTGAGCAAAAGACCTTTTAAGTCTTGATGGTTTAGAAAAGTTTTGCTTTTCCTTAAAGTCATGGTCATATTAATTTTTCAAATTATATTTCACATCATAGGATTTCCTTTCTCTTTTCCCTTATGATAATAATGATCTTTAAGGGACATGAATTTAGCCAAATCCTATCATTTTTACAGAAGAGAAAATGGGCATATAGTGACATGGCCACACAGTTATTAGAGCTAAAGTAGGAAATCATTGTATATTCTGATATATCATTATTGTTATTTAGAGTACTTTGATATCTAATTTTATTCCTTTATTAATTTATTTATTTGTTGGAAAGGGTCAGCCAAGATCACTGTATATTTAGTAAAATGGTGTTAAATACTGACAAATTCTATTAATTTTGATTATTGACTCTTATCGTTGGGGTTAGATTTAAGTCTGAGGAAGAAAAATATTTCAAAGTTTTGGAACAGATTTTTATCAGCATTGAAAAGTTGTAAAGTATTGTGATGTTTAAATCAAATTCAAAGGCTTACCCAAAATTTGAGGCAATGAAATTTCTATTAGCCAAAGAAGGGACTTCAGAGGCTGCTTATTCCATTGTATTCCTACCCGCCATATCATTTCAGTATAAGATCATGTGGAACAGAACAAGTTTCCCTTGGAGCTTGAAAGACCTGAGTTCACATGATACCTCTGACACTGTCAGTGTGTGTTGCCCCGAGCCGGGTCCTGACCTCTTCTTTAAGCCCCAGGCACAATTCTTCGGGTGCCCAAAAGATGTAGACCTGCTTTAGTGGTCAGAGAACCCTCATTGGTGAGATCCCCATAATGGGCAATCCATTGACAGGTGGAAGGGACTTGATAGGTCCTCTTACTCCAACCTCTTCATTTTACAAATGAGAAAACTAAAACCCAAGGTTGTTCAGTTACATGTGCAAGGTAATACAGGGAGAGTAGGTCTGAGAGGCAGAACTGGAGCCTGTGATTTTAGAGAGAGTTCTCTTTTGAACCACACTGTATTTTTGACAACTGTCCCTTAAGGGGATTTAAGGACATTACTGAGGATAATTTTTCTTAAAACTTGTTTTAGTTAGGATATGATACCAGTGAAATCTATGTTGTGGTTTTTGTCTGCAAATATTTGTTTCTTTTACACAAACCACATCTTTAATCTATCTGAGTTGCTACAAAATTGCCTGCTTTTGGTCACAGAGTAGATTGTTAGGGAAAGAATATGAAGTGAAGAAAAAATATCACTCTCACTAGAAAAAAAAAGCGACAAAAAATGCATATACTCTTTTAACAGTAATAGCTAGCATTTATAGAATGCCTTTAAGATTTATAAAGCATTTTACATATTCTATCTCATTTGATCCTTTCAACTCTGAGGTAGTTGCTATTAGTATCCTCATTTTACAGATTAGGAAATAGAGACAGTGACTTGCTCAGGGTCACACAGTTTGTGTAAGGCAAGATTTGCATTTATTTAGGTCTTCCTGATTTCAGGGTCCAGCACTCAATCCATTGCACCACTTAGCAGTAGAATTAGTTAACATCATTTTTAGTTGATAGGCTGCTTAATCTTTTAAGAATCTTTTGAGAAATTTTTAAAATTTTGAACTTACAAAAAAGGCATTTCCAAATACAAAGATGGTACTGTTTCTTTATGAAACCATCAGTCACCATTATATACCGCTTGCTTTTTGAAAAAGGATATAATAAATTCTTCATGTTACTTTTTAAACTTTCCAGCTTGTATTTGCTTCCTTTTGGAAACAGAAACAATCCAAACCTCCTGTTCTTTTCTGCACTCTTTTTAAAAACAGTACTATGACCCCTCCCACAGCTTAGCTCCCTCCTCCTAATTAAAAGTTGAGAAAAAGAAAGGGGGGGAACACAACTGGAAACCTTGTAATAAGTATGCATAGTTAAGCAAGATGAATCCATTCCATGGCCATGTCCAAAAAATATGTTCTCTCTGTACCTTGTCCATCACCTCTATGGATGTGGGTGGCATGTTTCATCAAGTCTGATCATTGTATCAAAGGCTTTAAGTCTTCAAAAGTTGCCCTTTTTACAGTTATTTTCCTTTTATAAATTGTTCTTCTGGTTCTGTTCATTTTAGTCTGCGTCAATTCATACTATCCAGGATTCTGTGAAATAATTTGTTTTGTTATTTCTTACAGAGCAGTAATACTCTATTACGTTATATACCACTCTTTCTTCAGCTGTTCCCCAGTTGTCTAAGAGTAAATCTAACACATCAACTTAGATTCTAGTTTTTTTTCTTGTTCTTTTTTCTTAATTGTCCCCCCCGCCTCTTTCAGAATCAGGAAAATTGTTTTGCTTGTGACTATTGGTATTATTTTTCCCCCTCTTCCTTCCCTCCCCTATCCCTAGTTGTTCCCCGTTTTGATGGATTTCCATAGCTAACTGTATATCTGTGTGTGCGTGTGTGTGTGTGTCCTTTTTCAAATTAGAGTTCATCTGATAAACACTCTCCCCCTCAATGTGTGGATACTTTTCTTCTCACACATCCCAGAAATAGTAAGTTCTACCCTACTCTTTCGCCTTTCTTTTGTACCAGTGTATTCCTGCTTTTAGCCCTCCCTCTTCTGTCTTTTCTTTCAATCTTTAGGATTAATCCACATCCAGGACCTTTGTTTTTCTTATGTATCTTTCCACCTCCAACCCCTCACCCCCTCATACCCTTATGAAGACATTAAGGTTCTGAAGGGACGCATGTTTTTTCCCCTCTTTTATTAGAATAACAGAACTGCATCATCATATAACTGCTTACAGTTGCCAAAATAAATTTACCTCCCTAAGTTTTTCTAGACTCTTCAGAGTTCTTACTCAGTCCTGGTCTCTTCATCAGAAATACTTGGAGTTTTCTATTCCATTCCTCGACCACTTAGGATAATACTCATATTTTTAGGGTAAGTTATTTTTCATTGTAAGCCTGTGTTATCTTTTGCAACCTTATATTCCAGGATTTCTTATTTTTGATAGAAACTGTCAGGTGTTGTGTGTGTGATCCTGATTCTATTTTCTTAGTACTTACAGTGCTGCTTCTGGTTGTTTTGCAGTATTTTTACTTTGACATGGGAATGTGGGATTTTGGGTGTGATATTCTTGGGACTTTTCTTTTGGGGTTTATTATCAGGAGATGATTGGTAAGGTCTTTTTTAAAAAGAATCTATGATTATGATTTTTGAAAAATCCAGTTATCTTAATTTACCTCTCCTTGACTGGTTTTGATATTAGATACCTTTGTTTTTTGTTTTTTGTTTTTTAATCTTTTGATTTTGTTCTAAGATTTCTTGCAGTCTCATAGTCATTAATTTCTGTTTGGTCTATTCCAGTATTCATGGAATCCAATTCTTGGGTAAGGTTTACCATTTTATCTTATAAGCTGCTTCCAATTCCTTCCTATAGAGCTTTTATTTCATTTTATATTGCATTCTTCATTTCTCCTAGGTTTTTACATAGTCCTTATGGAAAATCTCTTTTTAAAAATTTGATTTTGTCTCTGCTTGTATTAGTCTCAGAGTACTCCTTTTTGGGGGGAATCAGTAGATTTTTCAATATACATTTTAAAAATTCTGGTTGGTCTTTTCTTTGATTTGTCTTCACAACCGTATTTCCTGAATTGGGCCTATAACCAGGCTTCTGTCCTTGATCTCTTTTTGGATGGGTTGGGCTCAGTTGAGTCTCACCCTGGATCTTCTGGTGATCCCCACTGTGGGACTTCCAGCAGTCCTTACCTTGGAGGTTTCTTGGGACCCCTGCAAGAGCCCTTGCTGCTTCAAGATATGGAGATTTGCTGGCAGCAGCTGTCCTTGGTTCATCTTTTGATTGCTGTGGAAGGCTACCCCACCTGTTGTCTTTGGGCTTTTGGCTGATCTTTTGTATAGTTGTGGGGTAGAAGTCAGTCACTTACTTTATTTTCTCAGTGGATTTCTTGATCATTATTTCGGTCTAGTGAGAACTTAAAGGGTTTTGCTGGAGTAAGTATGTGGGAACAGAATGTTCTGCTTTCTGGTGAAGTCCTGAAATCCATAAATAAATGGATCCACAGATAAATAATAAAAATAATAATAAATAATCCATAGATAAAAAGATGAATTTTGTTGTTGTTGCTTAGTCATTTTCAATCAATTCAGTCAATTTCTTGGCAGAGATACTGGAGTGGTTTGCCATTTCCTTCTTTAGCTCATTTTGCAGATGAGGAAACTGAGACAAACAGGGTTGGATGATTTGCCCAGGGTCACATTGCTAGTAAGTGTCTGAGGCCATATTCAAATATGAGTCTTCCTTGTTCCCAGCCTGGCACTGTATTGAACCACCTAGCTGCCCCAAAAGATTTATTATTAAAGGCTTATGTGTCAGAAAGTGGAGTATACCAAATACAAGAATACAAGACAGATCACACTCTTCAAGGAGCTTACTCTTACTGGGGGAAGACAACACATAAAAAAGAGCTGGAAGTGTTGTTTCTAGCAAGAGAAGATGGGCAAGAAGTGGATTAAAAGTTTCCTTTATTAGGAAATTTTAGTGTAGTAGAACACTCACTGTATGTTGTCAAAAGTCTTCGATTTGATTGCTGACTTAATGGCTTCCTAGCTGTGTGACTCTTAGGGATAATATTTGAATTAGACACTTCATAGGGTTGTTTCTTAAATGAGATAACAGAAGTTATAGCAGTTTTCAAACTATAAAGCTATTTCTATCATTAAGGGATTTGTCATAATTTGAAATCTTTAAGCTAAGTAACTGAAAGCAGGAGTTTAGTGGGTATGATAAAATTTATTGGTGGTTAGGTGATTTAGAAGTAAGCCTATTTATAAATGGAAATTGTAAATTATAAATTGGTTCTTTCCAGCTATTTTATTCATTGAGTTTATGGTAAGGGATATTTTTTTCCTAGGCCAAGCTCTCATATTTTCAGTATCATCATGGTCTTTGATGGCATTAATCTATTTTAGCTAAACCTTGCTCTAACGTAATCTGGCTAATTGCCATGATAACATGCTGTAATAACACATAACAGATGCAGCGTTGATGAAAATTTTAGCTAACTGGTCTCTGTTGCCTTCTATAATGTTTCACTTAATGTAGGGTTTTCATAAAACCAAGAAGGACCTGTATGTAAGGTATGTTATTTGGTATTTTAAAAGATGGATCTGATTTGTAGTGCCATTATTTTGCTATGAACTGATTTGATAAGTTCCAAATGAAATTGAAGTTCATAAGATCACAGATTTAGTGTTGGAAGGAACTTTAGAAGCCATCTAGTTCAAGTTTTAGAAAATGGATTGCTTTATTTCCTTCAGAGCAGCAAAAGTCTCTTGGTGCATTGATCAGTTTAAAGAATTTTCATGTAGACATTTCTGGATTTACCTTACACGTGTATGTATATTTTCATTTTTTCATCAGTGTTTGACAAAGCAAAAAAGAGGCCTAAGGGTCAGTGAGGGTAGATTTGATGTGTCTGAAATGAAGAAATTAGTTTTTGAAAGTCCAGTGAAATTAGGCATACTTGGTTTGGAGGGGAACCATTTTCTAGGTATTCAGTATCTGGTAAAACATTATTTTTCAAAATTGTTGTTATTCTCACCCCTGATTTTATGACCTTAGGCTATATATCTAAGTTAGCTTATGGAAGCTTGTAGAATTCTCAAAACACAATTAATTGTAGCTCCCTTAAACTGTATAAAGGCAGTATTTTAAAGAAATGGAGCATGGAGGTGTCATTAAATCAAACTAATAAGTTGCCCAACTTATTAGTTGCTAATCACTGCATGAGATACACCTAGCTGAGCATGAAAAAAAATTAAAACAGTTGCAGATGAGATAACACCTAGCTGAGAGTGAAAAAAAAAAATTAAAACAGTTGCAGATAACAGAATAAGCATCTTTATAGATGTGTTGAGGTGATTCTATTCAATGAAAACCCATCATATTTAGTTGAGGTTTTCCCCAGAATCAGAGAGGTTAGGAATTACAGTGTCCCCAACTGACATGTTTCTTAAGTTATATTCAGTGACGATCAATTGTTCCTTTTCAGAATGTTAAAGTCAGAAAAATTACTCCTTCCCCCTACACTCCCATTGCGAAATGCCATATTTAAAAAAATATAAAATCATGACTTTTGTGGTATTGGTTTGGTGGTGGTAGTGGTGGTGGTATTGGAAGTACCTGATAGTTATATTGAGTGTTTTGGGTCTTTTAACCTTAAGTAATTGAATAAAGAACATTGAAATCAATTTATCTTAGGATGTATTTTTTCCCCTTCTTCATTGCATCTAAACATAGAAGTAATATCTCTACACTGGTAATAAAGTTTGGTCTATAGAAATACATCTTTGTCTATGTTGTGTTTTTCCTTGATAAAAATGCAAAATCAGGTTATTTTATTTAAGGTTTTGAGTGACCCTAGTGTCTTAAGTGGAGGTCTTGGTTATAGCAATTTAGAGATCACAATATTTTTATAAAAGTTGGGAGTATTTTTAGTTCTTTCTTAAATACACCCTTATTTGTTCATCTTCCTGTACCCTAAGTGTACATGTTGGTCCTCTTTTTTTCCTTCTCTAAAACACTTCTTGGTTAATCTCATCTGCTTCTATGATTCATTATCCCATCTGTTCAGATAACTCCTATTATATCTCTATACCCAATTCTCTTCTCCTTCCTGAACTCTACTCCTTCATTTCCAGTGTGCTAGGTCTACTTCACTTAGGTTGTCCTGTTTCTGCCTAAAAAACTCAATGTGACCAAATTGAAATTTTGTGTATTCAAATTAAATTTTTTGATACTTTTGTTTTTATAGCATAGTCATTTCTAGATTGTTTCCCCCAGCCTTCCCAAATGACCAGCTCAGACTACGTATGCAACATTTTCTACTCATATTCCTCACCTCTTTTAAGGAAGAAGAATGATGGGTAGTGGTGGGAAGGAGTGGTAATGGTATAGAGGAACAGATTTCCTTATTTTTTTCTGAGGCCAAACTTGGTTATTATAATTTAGTTTTGGTTTACTCTTATTTTTCTTTAAATTATTGTTTTCCTGGTTCTGCTTATTTCATTTCACTTCTTTTTATAGTTCTGTGCTTTAATGAATTCATCGGTTTTTTATGTGCCAGGTACTGTGCTAAGTGCTTTTACAAATATATATTTGTTAAGTCATTTCCCGGTTGATGGAACTAACATTTTGTTTTTAGCTTTTTTGCTACTGCAAAGTGCTTCTATGCATGGGTTTGTAATACATGGGTTCCCACTTTTTGTCTTTGTTCTCTTTAAGGGTATATGTCCAGTAGTGATCTAGATCAGACTTTTAACTGGGTGTTATAAAATCATATCATCATGTTACTATGGAAGTAAGTAGAGCAGAAAAATTACTAATGTTTGACAAATTATAAATGTTGATAGATTGGCTGATTCATAGAAATTTACTATATTTTGAAAACTACATTTTTACAAAAAGTGATGCTGTGATAGCCTAGGCAACACCAGTTTCTTAGATTTTAGGTTTTAAATGATATTTTCACTTAATTCATTCATTTTTCATTACATTGTTTATGAATACACAGCTTTTGTGATTAGCCCTCTGATAGTAGTCTCACTGCCCTTTGTATGCCATATGCCTTTTGAACTGGAACTTTCTCTCCCCTTTTGCTCTCCTTTGGATGTTCAGTGAAATAGATTACTGAAAATTTTTCTAGTAAAGCAGTTTTTCCTTAGTTGAGTCATTAGGTCATCATGAGCTCTTCTTTCTCTCTGCTTTTGGTTATCTCTAGCTGCCATGAATTGAACTATCATCTCTTTGGAGACTTAATCCTTGTCTCTCTCCTTAATAACTCTCTTGTCCCACATCTCCATTTAGTTGTCCCATAAGCACTTCAGATATGTCCAAAATACTTTCTTTTTGCCCCAGACCCACCCTTTCTTCTAATTGATCTTTCTGTCAAGAGCACTACCATTTTTCCTGTCATCTGGTTTCAAAACCAAAAGAGTCATGTTTGATTCTTGACTTTCTTTCTCTCCCTCTCCATCCAGTCAGGGGCAAAGTCTTGTTGATTTCAACATCTTCAAGCATCTCTTAGTGTCTGTCCTTTTCTCTTATACTATTCTTTTTATAGTCCAGATCCTTATCTCCCCGTGACTATTATAGTAACCTCCTAATCAGCATTGTCTCTACCTTCTCCAAATCCATTCTCTATACAACTGCCAAATTGATATTTGAAGAGTGTAGTTCTAATCATGCCATTCTTATATTTGAGAAACTTCAGTGACTCATTAAGCTTTTAGGTTAAAATACATACTCTTATTACATTTAAAGTTGTTCACATTCTAGCTCTGTATTCTTTTTATTGGCTGATTATATGCTCCTCATTTCTTTGTTATTCCTCATGTATAACATTGTGTACCTCTTCATCACAGTCTCCTCTTTATGCTTTTGCATTGGCTGTCTGTCTACCATGCTTAGAATTCTCTCCCTCCTCACCTACACTTCTTGGAGCCTCTAGTTTCCCACAAAGCTCAGTTTAATTGCAGTTGCCTTCTCCTTTAACAGGGATTTCCTGATTGTCCCTGTTGTTATTGTCCTGTCCCCCTCCTTGACTGTCGCTTGGTTGTTTGCTTTGTTTTTGTTTTTAATATTCATTTACTTTACTATGAATATGTAGTTTCTCCCTAGTAAAATGTAAGTACCTTGAGGACAGTGACTATTAGCACTTTTGTTTTGGCCCTTTTAGTGTGAGAGCCAGTGTGGCATCGTGGATAGAAAGCTAGGTTGAGAGCTTGGAAGAACTGGGTTCAGGTCCCACATGCTACATAGGGATTGTGTGACACTTATCAATTCAATACTTTAGACAAGTCTCTAAAACTGTCAGTTGCAGAGAATATGATAGACCTGCATTGGTAGAGGGAGTTTCCTCACTTGATTGGAGATCCCTGCACCAAGGAAGTAACAGATCCAGTCCTTACTTCCCTGTTTCCAGTGCATTGTCTAGTACCTGGAACATTAATGAACTCTTGTTGATTGATCACTTTCCATCATGAAAATAACAGGTTTGCGCACATAAATGGATGAAACAGGTATAGAAGTTAGAAGGAGAGGAATGAATGGAATTCCCAGGGAGGAAAATTTCACCTCAAAATATGGAAAAATTCCCTAACAGCTGTTGAAAGGTGAGAATTGACTGCTCTGCGAGTTGTTGAGTTTTTTTCCCTAAGTGGAGGTCTTCAAAGGGATATTTAAAGATTGATTGTTCTGGTATGTTGTTGGAAAGCATGTGAACCATGGTCTTTGGTCTGAAGCCAGCTAGATGTAGTGAGTCAGTTGTGTTTGCAATGTGTCTGACTTGCTAATCAGGACAGTGCTGGCACAGGGCTGGTCTAATTGTCACCTTTGGTTCCATTTTCCTTCTTTTCATGAAAGAAACTTAAATCAACCACTTAAGGAAAAATAATTTGGAAATAACCAATGTTAAAAACAAGTCATTGAAATATCTACCTGCATATCTCTTTGGCACCTCAGTTCAATATGTCTAAAACTGAGCATATTTCTCTGTACCATAAACTTTTTTTTTGTTTCAGTTTCACTGTTTCATTTCACTCTGTGCTTCACTCCTGGCTTTATCTACTACTTTTTCTGCCCTCAGTAATTTTCTCACCTTGGAAGTGCCACCATGAGAAAGCAACTTCTCCATCTTGGAAGATCTTTCCATCTCTGCAATCCCTTTGTCTGTTTGGTCAGTTCTCTCAGATCTGGCATTTTAGGGAAGGGGCCAGGCTAGCCATGTAACCTCCTTCATTCTTCCTTAGGCTCTTTCTGAGTCTCCAGGCTTCTGATTCTCCACTATACCCATGTGGGCATTTCATCCCCTCCCCCTTCATCTTCCTTTTATATGTCATATTTCTCCATTAAAATGTAAAGTCTTTGAATACTTTAGACTGTTTTTGTGCTTCTAGTTTTATTCCCAGTGCTTAGCAAAATAACCTGGCAAATAGTAAATTATAATTCATTGTTGACTTTCCTATTTTTTCCCCCATAAATTTATTTTTAATTTTAAACATTCACTTCCATAAGATTTTGAGTTCCAAATTTTCTCTCCATCTCTCCCCTACCCCCACCCAAGACGGCATGTAAATTGATATAGACTTAATGTATACATTCATTTTAAACCATTTTCACATTAGTCATGTTATAAAGAAGAATTAGAACCAATGGGAGAGACCACAAGAAAGAAGAAACAAAAATAAAAAAGAGAGAGAGTAAATAATAGGTTTTGATCTGCGTTCAGACTCAATAGTTCTTTTTCTGGTTATGGACAGCATTTTCCATCATGAGTCCTTTGGAGTTGTATTACAGATCCTTGTATTGCTGAGAAGAGATAAATCTATCAAAGTTAGTCATCACACATGTTATTGTTACTGTGTACAATGTTCTCCTGGTTCTGCTTGTTTCACTCAGCATCATATAAGTCTTTCCAGGTTTTTCTGAAGTCTGCCGGATTTGAACTTAGGTTCTCCTGATTCCAAGGCTGGAGCTTGACTTTACTATTTCTTACAATCACTGTTTAGTCTTTTGGAAATTTTGGTGTATTTATTATTTACTTTCCCCTTCATCCAGTTGCTTAGTTGCTCCTGTTGCTTGTCTTCTGTTTCCATAACATATGCCTCTTCTATTCCCGTTTATGTCACCCTAGTATTAGCCTTCTTAATCATATACCTAGATCGTTATAGCTTTTTTATCTGGCCTATATAGATCTAATCCATTCTTCACATTGCTTTCTAAATTAATTTTTCTTATGCACAAATGTGGTCATGTTTATTCATCTTCTGGAAAATCTTCAATAGCTGTCTTATTTCTTATTACATCAGAAATAGTGCCTAAGCCTCTCCATAACCTGGGACTACTCTGCTTTACTATGTCACCTGTAGCTCCTTGCCTTATACTGTGGCTTGGAGGGATCAGAGGGAAGTAGTTAGATGGTACAGTGGATATACCACTGGACTGGGAATTAGGAAGACTTGCGTTCATATCCTGCCTTAGATACTTAGCTATATGACTATGGACAAGTCATTTAAAGTAAGTCTCTTAGACTTGTTTTTCTCATCTGAAAATGAGAATAATAGTACCCACCTGCCAGGGTTGTTGTGAAGATCAAATAATAAATATATTTGTATAAATGCTAGCCATTCTATATTACACACTCCAGCCAAATTTTATACTGTAATTTGTCTTCTTAGTGAGGCGTATGCATATCTCTGCCTTTGATCGCAGTGATCTCAATGCCTGGAACAGCCTCCTTTTCCCCTTCTGTATTCCAACTCTTCCTTTAAAAAGTCAATTCACAGTGCTACTTCTTCCTTGGAAGCGTTCTCTATCCACAACCCTAATTCCGCCTCATGCCTCAAAAACATTTTGTTTTGCTCTTCTGTGACTGCATTTATCCTATAATTTTTAATTCGTTATTGGTATACTGTGATGTACACTTGAGGGCAAACATTTTTTCCTATCTATACTTTGTCTCTTCTCCATTGCCTAGTAGTACCACATAGTGGGTATGTAGCAATATTTGCTTAGTTTGTTTGAAAATACTATTCAGCTAAATCCCAGTAAAATAGTAAGTGAATACCGTTACAAAGGAGGAATAGGTATGACAAAGCTATTTCCTGGTCTGCATGAATGGCTCTTGGTAGGGCACTTTTCTGTGTGAGAGTTTAAATGTGTTCACTGCAATGATTAAGCCAAATCAAAAATGCTTTATTTGATTTCTATCCTTTTACTGGTCACAATACTTTTTAGGACAGATGTTCTTAACTTGTGTGTGTGTCCTAGGCTCCTAGAAGTCTGATGAGACTGTGGATCCCTTCTCAGAATGACGTTTTAAAATGCATAAAATACAATGTGTAGGATTATAACAGGAACCAATTATATTAAAACAAAATATAATTTTTTTCATATGCAAGTTCATGAACCTCCTTTTTCCCCTGAAATCTATCCAGGAATTCCAAGTTAAGAGTGTGTTCTAAATAAAATATCTTTTTACACATTGGCAAAGCGCTAAGAAAGGAGAGGTAGGCTGAAATTTAATATTTTAGCGTAGAGTTTTGCCACATCAAATAGCAGGCTTCTTATCTTTAAAAACATCCAAATATGAAGACTCATATCTTCCCAACCACACAGTTTTTGCTCTTGCCTCTAAAAAAATCCCACCAAACTAACATACTGGAAACTCTCTTCAAAATTGTACCTCTATCCCCTTAAAAAAAAAACTCACTCATCACTTAAATTCCCAAACACTTAAGAGTCAGGTATCTTGAGAAAGAGGTAAGGGGTTGAGTAGTACATGCAGAGACTTGGCTTTTCTGCCAAAAATGGAGTTTCTATCCAGGACAGACTCTGATTTTTAGCAGTGTACGCCCTGCAAAATTTTACTAAAGATTTCTTATTTCATAAAATGTGAGGAAAGACCTTGATAATTTCTAAGGGTCCAATCCACTTCTAAATATTGTGATTTCTGTTTGTTCTTTGGAATTTGTTATAATAGGAATTACATGAAACAAGGAATTTTACTTTCTTGAAGTTTATAAAAATTAGTGCATAGGAGGGGGAAGAGAAAAGTGAAAGTTTGTCAACTAATGTTTATTGATTAGGCGCTATCTGCACAGTACTTTGAATGATAATTGTGTAGGTGTGTGGGAAAATTGATGTTGCTTTCCTAAGTATTCTTTTAAAACTCGTTTTAAAAAAATCAAAATAAAAGTTGTTCATAAGCTCTGTTCTCTGCTAAGAAGATGCCTTTTGTTTCATTAAGGAGGATTTTGTGGAGTACATGTATGGGTTTTTTATAATCATCTTTACAAATTTTCCATTTTTAAGGTCTTTCTTTTAAAATATTTGGGGATGATTCTGTTTTGCTTTCCTATCTATTATTGTTCGGTGCTTTATGATGTGGTACTGCTTAGAATAATCTTTGAAAGATTTTCTTACTTATGATCCTACAGTCTATCCTGTTCTTGTCTTTGGCAGCCATATCTCTGTTTACCATGTGAGTCAGATGTTTGCCATTAAAGTGATTTCTGGGTTCTTGATCTCCTTGTTGTGGCAATTAATTTACATTGGTTAAAATTCTGGATGTGATTATAGATGACCATTTTTGTTGTCTCATTTTCTATTTTTGATTATGAATTACTTTATTAATTTGAGACTGTGTTTTAATTATTGGTCCTTTCCTTTCCCTTTCCTCTTTTCCCCTTTCCTTTCCTTTCTTAAATAATTCTGGTCATCTTTGAGTTGATGGTCTGACTGTACATAAATTGCTGGCTCAGGAATTATTCCTACAGAAAATATTTTTGCTTTCTGTTAAAAAACATAATCCTTTTGATTTTTGTGGTGTTTATTTGATGCTCACTGTATCTTTAATCTTCTTTACTTGAAGAAAGTGTTCATGAGATAAAGGCTTCATTTCCTTTTTCTGAATCATATCCTTTTCCATATTTTTACCCCATCCTTACCTTTAATTTTTTTTGTTTTTTTATCATGAACTTGCAAAACCATCAACATGAACATTTTGATATAGAAAGAAGAGTTATATATCAAACTAAAGTTATGTATAGTTTTTAAAAGTGCACATTAAATTTAACACAATAGCAACAAACCTTTCCTATCTTTTCCATGTATTTTGATTTAATTTGAAAGGTCTTATTAGGTTTTTCATAGACTTCTCTACCTCTTCATTCTTAGCATTGATGTGATGCAGTTATTTTCTTGCAAATATAACAAATATTTCAGTAAATAATAGTTTTTGTTGCCTTTGAGTGTACAATAAAAATCATTCAGCCTAACCTTTTTTTTTTTTTGCCTCTCCAAGGAACGTCTGTGAACTATCCTTCATTTTGGCTGGATTTCACAGAGTACTAATACTCACATTTATGGACGATGATTGTTGATTCTTAGTGCTACCTGTCTACTTTCCCTCCATTCTACAACTGTAGAAGTGGAAGAGGACTGCATAGGACTGAGGGCTGTTTTGTGTTTTTTCTTTGTTCGTTAGTTGACATTGCCAAAACAAATTGTCATCTTGATATCATATGTTGATATCATATTTGGCCAGGTTGATCTTCAGAAAATGGATTCTTGTATTGCTGGCTATATATATTTGAAGCATTGCTAGCATGGTAGAATCTACCAGAGCTTACTCTTTACTGGTATAGCATTGAGAACCTGTGATCATTACTGTGAACATTTGGAATAGGGTTTATGACTCTGGGCAAGTCACTTAACCCCAATTGCCTCACCCCCCAAAAAAAATTGTATTTATAAATTGTGGTTGAAGCTTGTTCTTAATGTTATCTCTTTAGTTTAAGGACAGGTCCCCATATTTTATTATGTCTAGTTAATTATCTTTTAATTATTCATTTTGTGTTTCAGTTCTCCTCCCAAATTTGCTACATAGAGCTGATGCCAGACTAATCTTAAGATATTTTTCTTGTTACTAAATTCCCTCACACAAGAGTCTACTGTGGCTCTCTGTTGCTTGCAGGATATTATCTAAGCTTTTTCTCTCCAGAGTCATAGCCTTCTGAGAAGGGGTTGTTGGTGTATACTTTTCTTCCTTTCCCACTCATTTCTCATTCCCTTGAAATTTGGTTTCCTACTCCTCCACTGAAGCTGCTCTCTAAGGTTCAAGATTACCAATGATTTCTTAACTGCCTAAATCCAGTGACCTTTAATTAGTGCTAATCCTTTTGTTAAAACTGGCATTACCCTTCCCCCAACATACATTCTTCTCTTCCCTTGGGTTCCATGTTCCATTGTTCTTTCTTGATATTCTTTCCTTTTTTATATCAAACATTTATTAATTTATTTATTTTTAGTTTTCAACATTCACTTCCACAAGATTTTGAGTTCCAATTTCTCTCCCCATCTTGCCCCTCCTCCCACCCCGAGGCAGCTTGCATTCTGAATACCCCTTCCCCTAATTTGCCCTTCCTTCTATCACCTCCCTCTCTCCTCCCCTTATGCCCTGCCCAATTCTATTTTCCTGTAGGGCAGGATAGACTTCTATACCCCGTTGCCTGTATATCTTACTTCCCAGTTGCATGTGAAAACCATTTTTCACATTGTTTTCAAAACTTTGGGTTCCAAATGTTCTCTTTTCCTCCATCCCCATCCACCCTTATTGAGAAGGCAAGCAACTCAATACAGGTTATCCATGTGTAGTCATGCAAACATTTCCATAGTAGTCATGTTGTGAAAATTATATTTCCCTTCATTCTATCCCGCCCCACCCTCCCCCTTTATTCTATTCTCTCTTTTAAGCTTGTCCCTCCTCAGAAGTGTTTGCTTCTCCCTCAACTGCCCTCCCTTCTGTCATCCCCTCTTATCCCTTTCCCTCCTATTTTCCTGTAGGGTAAGATAGATTTCATACCCAATTGAGTGTGTATGTTATTCCCTCCTTAAGCCAAATCCAATGAGAATAAGATTCACTCATTCCCTGCAACCTCCACCCTCTTCCACTCCACTGTAAAAGCTTTTTCTTGTCTGTTTTATGTGAGATAATTTACCCCATTCTACCTCTCCCTTTGTCCTTCTCCTAGTATAATCCTCTTACCCCTTAGTTTTCTTTTTTAGATACCACTCCTTAGTCTTCAACTCTGTCTATCTATCTGTCTGTCTATCTATCTATCTATCTATCTATCTATCTATCTATCTATCTATCCATATAGTTTTTTCCCTTCAGCTACCCTAATACTGGCAAAGGTCTCATGAGTTGCAAATATCATCTTTCTGTGTAGGAATATAAACAGTTCAATTTTGGTAAGTCCCTTATGATTTCTCTTTCCTGTTTACCTTCATGCTTCTCTTGACTGTTGTATTTGACAGTCAGATTTTCTGTTCAGCTCTGATCTTTTTATCAAGAATGCTTGAAAGTCCTCTATTTCATTGAATGTCTATTTTTTCCCCCTGAAGGATTATTCTCAGTTTTGCTGATTAGGCCATTCTTGGTTGTAATCCTATCTCCTTTGACCTCTGGAATATCATATTCCAAGCCCTCCAGTTCCTTAATGTAGAAGCTGCTAAATCTTGTGTTATGCTGATTGTCTTTCCACAATACTTGAATTGTTTTTTTTTTTTTTACCTGGGAACTCTGGAATTTGGCTATAATATTCCTAGGAGTTTTCCTTTGGAGATCTCTTTCAAGAGGTGATGGGTGGATTTTTTTTCAATTTCTATTTTACCCTCTGGTTCTAAAATATTGGAGTGGTCTTCCTTGATAATTTCTTGAAAGATGATGTCTAGGCTCTTTTTTGATCTTGGCTTTCAGGTAGTCCAATAATTTTTTAAATTATCTCTCCTGGATCTATTTTCCAGGTCAGTTATTTTCCTCCTCTCCTGACTTGCCCAGGGTCACACAGCTAGTGTCAGCTGTCTGAGGTCACATTTGAACTCAGGTCCTCCTGACTCCAGGGCTGGTGCTCTATCCACTGCGCCACCTAGCTGCTCCTCAATTGTTTTTCCAATGAGATATTTCACATTGTCTTCTATTTTTTTCATTCTTTTGGTTTTGTTTTACAGTTGCTTGATTTCTCATGCAGTCGTTAGCTTCCATTTGCTCCATTCTAATTTTTAAGGAAGTATTTTTTTCAGTTAGCTTTTGGACTTCCTTTTCCATTTGGCCAATTCTGCTTTTTAAGGCATTCTTCTCCTCATTGGCCTTTTGGCCCTCTTTTGCCATTTGGGTTAGTCTATCTTTTAAGGTGTTATTTTCAGTATTTTTTTGGGATTCCTTTAGCAAGCTATTGACTTGTTTTTCATGATTTTCTTACATCACTCTCATTTCTCTTCCCAGTTTTTCCTCTACTTCTCTTACTAGCTTCTCAGAACCTTTTTTTGAGCTCTTCCATGGTCTGGGATACATATTTTTCTTGGAGGCTTTGGAGGTAGGAACTTTGACCTTGTTGTTTTCTACTGGTTGTATGTTTTGATCTTCTTTGTCACCAAAGAAAGATTTTATGGTCTAACTTTTTTTGCACTGCTTACTCATGATCCCGGCCAATTACTTGAGTTTTAAACTCTTTTTTAAGGTAAGGGTCTGCTTCCAGTGTGGAGAATGTTTTGGGGGTTTTGTGCAGCTGTTTTCAGAGATACTTGCAGGGACCTGTAAATTTTCAGTTCTTCCAAGGTGTTATGATCAAATTAGAGGTGTTTGCTCCTTTCCTGGCCTGTGCTCTGGTCTGTGAGTGACCACAAGCACTCTATTCTACCTTGGAACTGTTGGGACGATTCCCTTTGCACCACTGCCGCAAGCTCTACCATGCCAGCACTGCTCCTTGCCTCAGGAGTGCCACCCCAGGATTGTGACCCAGATCTGTGTCTTTGGTGTTTGTGGGTTGAGAAGTCTGAAAACTGCCACAGCTTCCCTTGATTCAATCCTCTGAGGACTGTTCCAGGATGGCTGAGGCCTGTTCTATTCCACACTGAACTGTGTTCTCTCCCAGCCCAGCGCAACAGACCTTTCCAATCAACCATCCAGGTTGTCTTGGGCTGGAAGTTTGTTCCACTCTGTCTTTTTGTGGGTTCTGCTGCTTTAGAATTTGTTTAGAGCCATTTTTAAAAGGTATTTGGAGGGGTTTGGGGGGAGAGCTCAAGCAAGTCACTGCTTTTACTCCACCATCTTGGCTCTGTGTCCCCCCCATTACTCCCCGCCCCCATATTCTTTTTTGATAGCCTGTTCTCTGTCTCCTGTGTTGGCTCATCATAATTATCCTTCTGCCCATTTATTTTGGGCCTTGTTTTGGGCCTCTTTTTATGTTCTCCCTCTTCTGTTGAGCTCATCTCTTTCTAAGGGTTCATCATCTTCTATGCATGTGACTCCCATATCTATCTCTATTCACTCACTTAAACTTTTCAGTCCTATATTACTACCTTTTAGATGTCTCTATCTGGATTAAACTCCATGCCCCTCAAAAAATCTAAGCCATTTTCTGCTAAACTCACCCTTCCTCTAAACCTCCTATGTTTGTTAATGACGCAGCCAGCTTTCTAAATAGCCCAGGTGTGTGTATATTCACTTTCTGACTATCCTCTCTGATGGCAGATTTCCTTGGGGACTGGATCTCAGTGTCTCAGACTCTTCCTTTGCCAGGTAATTCATGGTTCACCAGACTAGATCTAGTGTCCTTTGAATTTTGCCCTAGTGAATTTTGGGTGGTTAGAGCTGACCTCTGCTGGATGCTGTGCTATTTCACCCTCAGGCTTAATGCAGCACAGCTGCAGGGCTTGTGATTGTCTGCCCTGGCAGTGGCAGTTCAGAGCTTTGCCATGCTGG
Organism: Phascolarctos cinereus; assembly: GCF_003287225.1. Lineage (NCBI taxonomy): Eukaryota > Metazoa > Chordata > Mammalia > Diprotodontia > Phascolarctidae > Phascolarctos > Phascolarctos cinereus. The sequence continues at coordinate 56,755,288 of NW_027556098.1, read as the reverse complement.
TACTACCAGGTCATGGCCTTCAGTAGGCTTTTGCTCCAAAAAGGGTTGCTGCCTGCTGCTATTACCGGTTTCGGTTCTAGTGGTTGTGAAAGACTTTGAATGCCAAACAGTATTTTTTATTTGCTCCTGGAAATGATAAGGAGCCACTGGAATTTATTGAGTAGGGAGGGTGACATGATCAGACTTGTGCTTTAGAAAAATCACTTGAGTGGTTGAATGGAGGATAGATTGGGAGTGGGGAGAAACTTGAGGTAGGCAGACCCACCAAGAGGCTGTTATAATAGTCTAGGTGTGAAGGGAGGATCTGCTCTAGAGTGCTGGCAGTATAAGAGGAGAGCCTTGTATTTATTATGATTAAGTCTTTCACAATGGTTTTCCTTTACATTATTGAGGCATCCTAGAAATGACTCCTGTTTTTCCTCACTCTGTATCAATTTATACAAATCTTTTAAGTTTTGATGAATTGCCCCCCTTCATCATTTCTTTTTGCACTTTATACTCTTGCTTTTTTGTGTTCTGAAAAGTGAAGTGACTTTCTCCTGGTCACATAGACAAAGGCATGATGGTTAGAAGTGGTCCTTGTATTTGGGTCTGCCCAACTCCTAGACTGACTTTTTTTCCTCTGTTAGCTGTTCCATGGTGCTTCTTCATCTTTCAAAGAGGTGATCAGTAAAAGTTTGCTAATTGCATTGAGTTCGGTTCTCTGACCCTATCTATTTTCTCCTGTTCTCTACTATGTATCACCTGTCTCCCTTTTCAGAATGGTGTTTCCATTGTCAAGATTCAATTCTAGTTTCACCACTTACCTTAATGATAATTGACATTTGTATGAGAATATTATATTACTCTGATGCCTCAGTTTGTGGCATGTAGATAGATGACCCTGGGGTTTTGAAGGTTGTACCACTGGAATGCAAGTTATGGCCGATGCAAGCAAGCTAGAAGATGATTATTAATAGAAGCTAATTGAGAACAGTCCACCTGTAAAGAAGGGACCCGATTCCTTGCCATCACTAATTTCTGTTCAGCTGCCACCTAAAAGCCTTGGGCTTTGCAAGACCCCAAAACTACTAGTCTTGCTTCCAGCCTAGCCCTTCCAGCCATCATCCTGGGAAGCAATTTCTGTGGAGAAGTGGCCAGTCATCTCTACCATTGCTGACCAACTGCCATCTTTGGTAGGCAAGTCAGGACAGCTAAAGCAGCAAGGTACCCTGAAGGGAAAGACAGGAGGTGGCTTGTGCCCAGCAGTTCTGGGACCACCACGACCACCACCATTTTGATTATCACCTCCCTCCGGACCTTGACTGAGATAGTCTTTGGAACTCAAAAGCCTTTGCAGTAGCAACGTAGTCATTGTCACATCTTCTCTCTCCCCCCCCCCCAATAAAAGGGGGGCAATCTTTGAGAGAAACAATAACTTTGGATAAGGGCATATTTTGCTAACACAGACAGTCTGGTAAGTAATCTTGGTAAACCCTAGGGGAGTAGCTGTATCTCTGTGCGGCTACTGCCGCCCCCCCCCCCCCCAAGCAAGCCCCAAAGAGATGTGGCCTAGCAACTGCTTCTGCAGGTGCTACAGCCACAGCTACTGATGACCTACAAAAGAAGGTTCTCGTTACTTTAATACTGTCAAATGATTCAACACCAGAAACGGATAAATTAATTTTAGCAGTGGAAATTTCAATAAAAGAAAAGAGTACTACCATATGCTTTTCTGCTGTACTTTTAATACTATGAAGCCTTTCCATCTGGCTTGCAGCAGAAACTTCCTATATGTGTTATCTCCTCATTGTCTTTTCCTTTTTGTATTTGCAGTTGCTTAAATAAATGTATTTTCATTCCTTTATTGAATGATTGGCAATAGTTAGATCTAATTTTTTTTACTTCATTGGAAGGAATATTCACTCTCAAATTATTGATTCTTGAAGCATTAAAAAACTTAGATAGTACGTGAAACACTTTTCTCATTGTATTTCCTACTACATGAACCTAACTAACCTTTGTACATTCTTTCACTCAGTAGACATTTAATGAACTTGTTTGTAGACCACTGTGCTTATGTGCCTAGGATATATTTTTTAAAAAATGAAAATGTCTGTGTCTTCAGGGAATTCTCCTGCTGGGGAATAAAAAAGTTAAAGATAAATAGAATGTAATTGGGGGGGAGAAAAATATATGGACTGTTTATATTTTGTTTATATGTTCTATTTCTTATGGATTTTGGCACTTTATTATTTAATTTGGTACTTTATTTTGTACTGTCATGTTCTATAATTGTTTGATTTTTGTAAAAGTCTTCACCTTTCCCCCAAAAGATTTTAAATTATATGCCCTACTTATTTTGTACCTTTAAAAACGTAGCTGTATGCAAATGATAGTTGCTCAGTAAAGACTTGTTGAATTGACTTGTGGTAATTCATAATTAATTTCAAAGTAGTATAGTATATACATGCTATTAATATATTACAGTAAATGGTGCTGTTTTATTTAATAAGTTTGGGAAGGAACAAACATGAACTATTTTCACCAAGATTGTTTAGCCTATAATTTTATTCTCTGTTATTCTACTGCAGTTAAGTATTAGATTAGTTAAGAGGACAGTCAGTTCAGTTTACTTAAACATTTATTGAGCAAGCTTCAGTGGGTTGATATGAGATTGTACAGCCCCTATTAATGGAATATTTAAAAATAAATGCTGTTTTATTGATTTAACTTATATGTAGCAATTGAACTTAGTGTTTATAATATGGATAGGACCCAATGGGTCAGTGAATATAGTATACATTTGTAGCTAGCACATGATTTATTCAGAAGTGCATGCTGCTACTTGGGACTCAGTGTTCATATATCTTACATTATGTATTTAGGTACCAAAGGCAGTTGTTACTTTGACACTTAAAACTTTGAGGTGCTAAGTGCCTTGCACTGAGGCCTGAAGAGAGCAGTGGTCTCTAAACTTTTAATAGTGCATACACAATATATGCTTATAAATTATATACTTGCTACCATACCATTATAGTGTGTATATTATAATATACAACAATAGAAATTAAAAGGGATGAGACAAAGATGAAACGCTTGAAACTTTTTTTAAAGTAACAGTACAAAAACTCCTTTGTGTGTGAGCAGTGTGATACTAATTTATTTTCAGAAACTTTGATTTATACTTTGTGATACAGCAAATCAAAGGTGTGCCTCTGAATTTGCTTTTTATGATGCTTGGTTTTAATGACCATTTTAGTTTAAAAATGTCTCAATGCCTGTGTTAAAAAATCATTACTTATTTTTCAGTCCTGTCCACCAGTATGAAGATTTTTTTTTTTTGCAATTAAGGTGGGAAATTGGTTGGAATGTTGTCTGGGAAGGGAAGGTTCCAGGTCCAGTAAACAGACAATAAACACCTATTAGGTACTGTACTAAGTACTGGGAATACTAAAGAAGCAAAAGACAGACCCTGCCATCAAGGGGCTCACACGGGGGAGACATGTAAACAAATGTACAAATAAGCTATATAAAGAATAAATAGGAAATATTTAAGAGAGAGAAGGCACTAGGAACGTTGGGAAAGACTTCTCTAGAAGGTAAGATTTTAGTTGAGACTTAGAGCATTCGAGGCATGGGGGATAGCCAAAGAAAATGTCCAGAGCCAAGAGATAAAGAGTCTGGATCCTACCCTGGAATATCCAGAAGGCCAGTGTCACTGGATCAAAGAGTTCATGTTTGGGAGTAAGGTATAAGAAAGACTGGAAAGGTAGGAGAGAGCTAGGTTATGAAAGACTTTGAATGTCAAACAGAGCATTTTGTAATTGCTCCTGGAGGCAGTAGGGGAGCCCCTGGAGTTTTTAGAGTTGGGGAGTGAATGACAAGATCAGACCTGTGTTTTTAGGAAAATCACTTTGGTGGTTCAATGGGGGATAGATTGGAGTGGGGAGATGAGGCAGGCAGACTCACTAATAGGCTATTTGTAACAGTACAGTAGTGAGGTGATAAGGGCCTGCACTAGACCAACTAGAGTAGTGGAAGCATGATTGACAGGCCTTGGCAACAGCTTGGATATGGGGGGTGGGTGAGATATTGAGGAGTTGAGGATGACACCTAGGTTATGAGCCTGAGGGACTTATAGAGTAATAGTGTAGGAAAGGTAGAAAGGGTGGGAGGGTTTAGATGAAAAGATTAGTTCTGTTTTGGACATGCTGCGTTTCAGTGCAGTTCAAGTAATGAAAGGCAGTTGGAAATGCATCCTTAGAGGCCAGCAAAAAGGTGGGGGGAAGGGAAGATGTATTTAAGAGTCATCAGCATAGAGATGGTAGTTAAATTCACAGGAGTGCATGGAATATCAAGTGAAGATAGTATACAGGGAAAAGAGAAGAGGGCCCAGGAGTTCTGAGGGATATTTATGGTTGGAAGACATTATCTGAATGAGGATCCAGCAGAGGAGACAGAAGAATGGTCAGATAAGTAGGTGGACAACCTGGAGGAAGTGCTGCCCAAAAAACCTAGAGAAAAGAGGGTGTCAAGGAGAGAGGGATCAAAAGTGTCAAAGGTTGCAGAGAGGTCAAGGAGAATAAGGATTGAGAAAAAGGATATTGAATTTGGCAACTAATAGGATCATATGGAGAGAACCAATGGAATGATAAAGTTGGAAGCTGGAGATGGTGTTTTAATGGAGTTGAGCTACAAAGGACAGAAGAGATATAACATAATAATGGGGGAAGGAATGATCAAGGGAGGAATTTTTGAGGATTGCAGGAGGAGGAGGGAGAGGAGACACGGGACATGGACATGTTTTGTGAGCAGTAGGGAAGCAGCCAGTAGACAGGGAAAGATTGAAAATAAGTGGTCTGAGTGGGGATGATGGGGGGGCGTGGCAGTCTGTTGGGGGAGATAGAATTGGAATGGTATTGCTTGAGCAAGTAGTCTTGGTGAGGAGTAAGATGTCTCTTGTAGGTGGGGATGTGACAGTTGCAGGTCAGATTCCAGGTATTCACCCGATTTCTTGGTGATAGATATCCTTTTACTTCCAAGATGTGTGGTGGCTTAGAAGCTGTTGGAAAAGGGAGCATGAGAAAGCAGGATTGTGTATCTAAGTCTTGAACTTGGCTGCTTGAGTTCCAGATCCATGAGCTGAAGCTTCCTCTCACCTCTTGCTAGCTACCGGTGCTGCTCCTTACCAGCCCTTCACTCCCCCCCCCCCCATCCAACCCCTCTTATCCCCACCCCCACCCCCTCCCCCGATGGAGCTGCTGCTGTGCCTGCTTTTCTTGAGTTCTTTTTACCGGGCTAGATAAAAACCTCTCTTGTTCACTTCAGGGTAGTAGTTGAGAAAATGGCCCTGGTGAGAAGCACTTTTCTTGGTCTAGTATGAGCCTCTTTGGTCTCTTGGGGGTTGGGAGTGGGTGGATTTGTAGGCTTCTTGATACGGAGCCCATGCAGTGTACAGTACTGCTTCAAAAGGTAGGGTATATTCGAAGGAAAGATAGGGCTAATGGGACGCTGGAGCCAAGTGGAAAAGGCCAGCCTGCCTGCCTGTCTAGGAAGTATATTACCCAACTGTGCCTTCAGCGCTGCCTCAATTATGTGCAGTCAGGACGAACATCAGAGGCAGGTAGCTGCAAAATTAACATTGTTTGCTGCTCTGCTCAGTTCTAATGTTTTTCTTTCTTTATTCCTTTTGGATCATCTTGTTTACCCCACTTCAGAAACTACTGTAGAAGTGGGAAGCCAGAGCTGATTGAGTATTTAATTGAATATTTTAAAGATTTGTCAGTTGATGCAAATAGGAATTTTCCTGCTTACTTATGAGGAGAGGATAGGGCAAGGTAGGCATACACCTCAGTAAAATACAAAATTATATTCCCTATATCCAAGGCTAGGAAGAATGGTATGTAGGTACCAACATGTTTCAGGTCTTAGATTTGCTGATTTCTAGGGCTGTGCAAGTATTTATTAGTCAGTGAAGGCTATGGGATTAGGTTTGGTTGTTAAACTTAGTTGTTGATTGAGGGGCAGGCGCAATGGTCTCACCATCATTTCATGCCTTATTATTCTGAAAAAGGGTCATAATTACATTTCTGTGACTCATCTTGCTGTTTTTATTTTGAGAAAGAAATTTCCCCACCTGGGCTGGATTTTGATGGTTATAAATTCTGTGGAGGGTGGGCTGGAGGAGTCAGAGTCACCCAAAACAAGAACAACAGCACTTTGCTTTAAGGAGAAGTCTTAATTTTCTGGATTTTGAAATGTTTTAATATTAATCTGCCTCTTTCCAGACTTTCATTTTTTTAATGCAAAACAAAGTGATGCAATTTTAAGTCATTGAGGTTATGAACCAGCATACAGCTTTACCTGAAGATTATATCTTGTGTTATCTTTTTCTAATTTTCTTTTGAATTTATTGAATTATAACATAATGAAATAATCCTTTATTTACATAGTGCTTCACAATTCACAGATACTTTTTAGTGCTGATTAGTGGTCATTCAATCCATCCCTCTCATTTTACAGATCAGGAAACTGAGCCCCAGAGAGAATGAGGGCAGGTGCCCTATCTTATTTATTTTTGCATCATCTCCCTCACCCCCAGTTCGTATAATAAGCAGTTTATAAATTAGTTGAAAGAGTGAAGGAAGCAAATTGCTGAAGATCTGCAGACTATTAAATTCTATACTTAGCACTGAATTTTTGTAATGGTGTGACCTTTCCTCTATATACCATATTATTTGTTGAGTAGTTTGGGTTTTTTTTTTTTGTAATTAAGGTTTTTAATTTAGTGAGTCTAGTCTGTCAAAGAACTGTATCGATAATTATACTATGATGAAAAATGTTTTGTTAATGCTGTTACCTAGGGCAGTCTAAAGCAGTGCTTCAAGCAAGGGTTTCTGAGGATAGATTAATTTTGCTTGGTTTATTTTATTTATATCAAATCATTTTAGTGAATTGAAAAGTTTGCTCTTTGAGGGAATGCTTTTGTAATGCCAGTAATCATTCTGTATTTTGTTTTGTGTATTCAAATTTTCATGTTAGTTTTTTCTTAACTGGCCTCATGCATTGGCTCTTCTGCAGCAAAACAACTTATAGACTCTTACTATTACACTAATATATAAATATATGTGTGTATATCTATCTATCTATCTATCTATATATGTAATATAAATGAGGTAATTAGACATAGTAGGATCTTAATTTGAGCTCCTTTGAGGAATTGCCACTATGAGTTAGTGAACAAGAATTCTGTAATTTTTTTAAAGTATATTAAAGCTGGAAGGGGGGTGGACCATTGAGATAATTGACAAAACCCTTCACTTTACTTGTTTTACTGCTTATATGCAATATTGTTGTTGAATTGAACTCTGAAAGACCCATGGTTAGCTGAAGCTCATTTATAATTTGTACCTTAGGAACATCTATTCACCTGCAATTAATTTAGTTAATTAATATACTTAAACATCTTTTCCAAGTAGGGTATTTGTTGAAGTTTGGTTTACTTTGACTCTGTGATGAAATAGAATATAAGCAATAATTTACTTATATTCTCTTCAGTAATCAGTTGAAGACTGGAGCATGGTGGTGTCAGGCACAGGGGATGCAAATACAAAAAACAAAAATCCTTCCCCTCAATTACATCCTGTTCAGTTGTAAATGCACCTGATTCCTCTTCCTATCCCACAGAAATATAGAATGATATAGTATAAAGAGTGGTGAGCTGAATAGCATTAGGTTTAGATTTTTCACTCTTAATATATGTATGTGTGGCCAAAGACAAGTTTTTTTAAGATTTATGAGTCTCAGTTTCACATACTACACAGGATTGATAAGAAAAAATGCTTTTTAAGTCTTACAGAGATAAGATGCTCATCCAGGGAGAAACTTCTTGGTTTTTTGTTTTTGGTGAGGCAGTTGGGGTTAAGTGACTTGCCCAGAGTCACACAGCTAGTGAGTGTTATGTGTCTGAGGCCTCATTTGAACTCAGGTCCTCCTGACTCCAGGGCTGTGGTGCTCTATCTACTGTGCCACCTAGTTGCCCAAGAAACTTGTTTTCTTCAAGCCATGATGATAGTACCCTGGAAAACCTGTTGGATCTGGAATTAAAGGACCTTTGGTTTGAATTCCAGCTCTGTTTATTGTGATCATAGACAAACCATAGAACCTAAGCCTTGATTTCCTTATCTGTAAAGTAAGGAGATTGAATTAGATTATCCTCTATGGCTTCTTTCAGTTCTAAATATATAATTCTGTAGGGTTTCAGTTAAGTTGTAGTCTAGTAAATTTTTTAAGTACTTGGACAGGCTTCATTGTAGGCAAAGAATAGTTTCATAAGAACCAACAAATGACTAACCAAATACATAAATAGCCACTAGCCATCACAACTTTATGCCTAGTAAGTATTTAGAGAATAGAAGAAACAGATAAACCATGCAAGGTCTTTTTTGTTTTGTTTTGCTTTGCTTTTTGGTAAGGCTATCGGGGTTAAGTGACTTACCCAGCGTTACAGAGCTAATAAGTGTCAGGTGTCTGAGGCGGAGTTCAAACTTGGGTCCTCCTGACTCGAAGGCGGAAGCTCTGTCCACTGCGCCACCTAGGAGCCCCTCTGTGTAAGGTTTTGAGAAAAATTATTATCTTGGGATAGAGAGGAAGTAACAAAACTATTCAGAAGTTCAGTTGAGAAGGTCACATTTTCTTCTGCTGTGTATGGACCTCCAAGAGAATGTGTGTTTTTTGATCTATATTAAATTTGAGTATGCAAAAGTCATTAATTGACTTCATGAAAACATGATGTTAGTTACAGAGAGGACAGTCGGTTCCCTAGGAGCAAGTTTATAAATATAAGAGGAGGATTGACTGTATGATTGGTGGGGATTTGGTTATGATGTATTAATGATATCATTGTGAAATGTTATATGTTAGAAAAGTCTAATGTGGGGTATGCCTGTATCTGTACTCAATTTTAAATATTGATTGCCAGTATTCAGAATGTTACCTTTTAAATATGTGATTTTCTGTATTTTAATTTGATTTTTTTCATTTGTTTTTGGGTTAGATTTTTTTTCGGCTCTGAGAATGAAATTCCATTTAAGTAATGGGAATCACAATTAGTCAATTAAAATAAAAAACATTCCTCAGAAATAGATTCAAATAGTGCTGTTGGATTTGGCTATTTTAAAATGTCCCTTTAGATAAGGGGTTCTTAACTTTTGTGTCAGACCTCTTCTCAGAATGTTTTTCAAATGCATTAATGCATTTCGGAATACAGAATGACAAAGGAAGCCAGTTTCATTAAAATACAATTATCAAAATATTTTAAAAATACATTGAATGGATCACAGGTTAAGAATTCCCTTGTTAGTTTAAGCATTTAGCATGTGTCAGAACCATGACTATAGTCCCTGCTCCTGCTCTCAGTGATACTAGTCAGCAAACCTGACTGGACACATCTGCATACAGTGTCCAGATGAAATCCTGTTATCCTGCTTAAATAATCTTCCCTTGGTAGTGTTAACTAAATTTCTTTTGTTAATTTCATTTGACTTGAGTGTCTCATCTCTTTCCAATCCTCCAGTTTCCAAACTTGACTGGCCTGACTGAGGCCTGGCCCAGAATATCTGCTCTTGAAAATGGTGACTTGGAGAGTTGAGAGTGGAGGGTGAAAATATCTAGATGGCACAGGAGTGGATAGAGCACTGGGACTGAAGTCAGGAAAATCGGATTTCATATTTGACCTCAGACAGTAGCTATGTGACCTTAGGCAAGTCACTTAACCACTGCCTCAGTTTCCTCAACTGTAAAATGGAGATGATAATAATAGCACCTGCCTTGCAGAGTGGTTATGAGGATTAAATGAGATAATATTTGTAAAATGCCTGGCATATAAAAGGTACTTAATAAATACATGTTCCTCTCCTTCCCTTCATAGCTTAAGCTTTATGTTATACTTAACATTTGGTACAGTAATACATGTATATACACATTAGGTATATGTGCTCAAAATGTTTTTTATTGGGGGGGCACAATCATAAAAGTGGACTAATTCTTTTTTGTGGGGGGAGAGGAGGGAGGCAATGGGGGTTAAATGACTTGCCCAGGGGTCACACAGCTAGTAAGTGTCAAGTGTATGAGGCTGGATTTGAACTTAGGTCCTCCTAACTCCAAAGCTGGAGCTCTATCCCCTGAGCCACCTAGCTGCCCCTAATTAATTCTTTTTTTAAAAAAAAAATTAATTTCTTTGAATTATCAGCAATCACCCTAATTAATTCTTAATGTAGGTAAGGAAGTGAGGAGCCACTGGAGAGTTTTTTACCACAGGAATGACATGATCACATTTTTGCCTTAGGCCCATCATGACTCTCTGCTAGAGCTTGAGAAGAGTTCTGAGTTTCCTTTAGCAGTCCCCACACAGATGAGGAAACTGAGACACAGAAAGTAAAGTGACATAGTATAAAAAGACTTATCTTGTAAAGAGGCAGTTTGAACTCAGGTCTTACTTATTAGTTTAAGGCTATCACTCTTTACAAAAGCCGGTGGAGAGGACAAAGACTGAATGTGACAACTTCATGCCTGCAAAGCATGGGCTCTGCTGCTGATCTACTACATCCCCAACCTCAAGTTTACATTGATTTTTTTTGTTTTTATGTGACCTACATTTCTCAAAGGACTACTCCTCTTTCCTGCCCCAGAATGTTGTGCCATATAATAAAGGGTGACAAAGAGAGGGAAAAACTTGGGTAACACTACCCAACATATTGAAAAATCTGGCATATGTAGTAATTGTTACACAATTCTCCACCTCTGCAAGTAAGAGTTCTCATGTTTCTTTGGGGCCAAACTTGAGCATTGTTACAGCATTGAGTTTTAATTGCTGTTTATACTCAGTTTACGTGGTTGTCCTTTTGTGCATACTGTTTTCCTGCTTACTTCACTTTGTATTAGTTGCCATTTAAAATCTATCACTTCTCTATGTTCATCATTTCTCACAATGCTGTAGTATTCTGTCTCCTGCTTCCTTTCTAGGTATTTATATCGTTCTTATCGAAAATGCTCCCCCTTCTCTCCCTTTAAGTCTCTGCTTATAGTTATGGAATTATTTTCCCTTTGAGAGAACTCTGATTTTTCAATAATTTTTGACACTTATTCTTTGGTTTACTCATCTCTCTAGCCTTATTTCCTGAATTGGAGCTTTGTGCTATAGCCTGACACCCCTTGTTGCTGCTTGTGTCCTGCCTCAAATCTTCCACCTCTTCAGTCCTCCATATAATTGCCAAAGTTATTTTCCTAAAGGTCAGATTTAGTCCCTTTCCATAGCAATAGTGGCTCCTTGTTACTTCTAGGATCAAAAGTCAACAAGTCAGCAAACATTTATTAAGTGCCTAATATTTGTCAGGTACTGTGCTAAGCCCTGAGGATGTGAAGAAAGGGGGTAAAACCCCCCAATCTCTGTTATCAAGGAACTCACAGATATACAAATAGCTATGAATAAACAGCATAAACGTATTGGCATTAAAGGGAAGCTCTGGAAAGATTCCTGTTGAAGATGGGATTTTAGCTGGGAGCTAGGAGACAATGGAGGAGGGTTAAGAACTCCAGGGTGGACAGCTATGTGAACATGAACATGTAACACATGTAATATAAACTTTGTCTACTGTTTAAAATTTGTCGTGGTGTAATTCCAACCTACCTTTTCAGCCTTCTTGTATATATGCCTCCTCCTCTTAAATTACAGTCCAGCCAAACTGGACTTTTTGCTCTACCTGGCACATGGCACTCTATCTCCTGTCTGCCTAACCTTTTCACTGGTTGTTTCCTGTGAAAGAAATGTAATCCTTCCTGGCAACTACTTTTAAAATTTCATCTTAAGTGTTACCTTTTACATGAAGTTTTTTCCTGATCTCCCAGCTGCTAGTGTTGTCCCCCCGCCCCATTATGGCTATCTCATATTTACCCTTATTTCTCTCTCCTGCTCCCTTCCTCTGTATATATGTGTATATGTTTGTACATAGATATAGAAGTACATGTATCTTTATTTTTCCTCCCTTTTTCTAGATTGTAAGCTCCTAGAAGGCTGGAACTTTTAAATACTTGTTTTTGTATCCTTTTGCACCTAGTATAGTGCCTGAAACTTAATAAATATTTGCTGATTGATTTGTGTATCATTTTGTTTTTGTACTGTTAGCTTTACACTAATTATTGCTTCAGCTAAGCAAGTCTAAAATTATCTTTATTTTTTTGGACAAATGCTACTAGACAGTTTTGTTACTGCCATTCTTTCTACATCTTATGGAAGAGAAGCACAGGAATTATTTCTCCCTCTTTCCATCTTCCTCTTTACTACAGACCTTTTGCTTCATCAAATTTGGGCTGGTGGGGGAAGACTAGAGATCACTGATAAGACTAATTTCATGATATGACAATTCAGGAATTATAGGGAAGGCCCCTGAAAAATGTAAACCAATAAATTTATTTGTGGTTATTAAATAAAACATTTTAATTATTAAATTTCCCCTCCCTTCATTCTCAACCCCAGTAGAGGTAAGCTCTGGTTAATAATACAATTCCAGTAGAAACTCATGAACACAATTACAAAACACTTTTCACAAATAAAGTCAGATCCAAATAATTGGGAAAATATTAATTGCTCAAGGGGTAGACTGAGTAGCCTGAGCCAATATAATAAAAAGGAGAATTCTACTTAATCTACTTATTTAGTACCATACCATTCAAACTATCAAAAAATTATAGAGCTAGAAAAAATCATAACAGAATTCATCTGGAAGAACAAAAGGTCAAGAATATCCAGGGATGCAATGAAAAAAAAGTGAAGGTGCCTAACTGTACCATATCTCAGACTATATTATAAAGTGGTAATCATCAAAACAGTTTGGTACTGGCTAAGAAATAGAGTGGTGATCATTGGAATAGATTAGGTACATAGTACCTTTTGTACTATACTGATTTAGTGTTTAATAAACCTAAAGATGCAAGCCTTTGGGACAAAAACTGGTTATTTGACAAAAACTTCTGGGAAAACTGGAAAACAGTATGGCAGAAACTATGTATAGATGAACATCTCATACTGTATACCAAGATAAGGTCAAAATGGGTACATGATTTACACATAAGGGGTGATACTATAAACAAATTAAGAAAGCATCAAATAGTTTACCTGTCAGATCTGTGGATAAGGGAAGAATTTATGATCAAACAAGAGATAGAGAGCATTATGGAATGTAAAATGGATAATTTTGATTATATTAAATTAAAAGTTTTTGCACAAACAAAACCAATGCAACCAAAATTACGGAGAAAGCAGAAAATTGGGAAGAAAATTTTTTACTACAAGTATCTCTGATAAAGGTCTCATTTCTCAAATTTATGGAGAAATGAGTCAAATTTATAATAATGCAGTTATTCCCCAGTTGAAAAATGGTCAAAAGATATGAACAGGAAGTTTTCAGACAAAGAAAGGTATCTATAGTCATATGGGGGGGGGAAGCACTCTAAATCACTATTTATTAGAGAAATGCAAATTTAAAAAAAATTCTGAGGGCACCACCTCTCACATCCACCAGATTGGCTAATATGACAGAAAAGGAGAATGATAAATGTTGGGAGGGTATGTGGGAAAACCTGGGGCACTAATGCACTATTAGTGGAGTTGTGAACTTATCTAACCATTCTGGAGAGCAATTTGGAACTGTGCTCAAAGAGCTATAAAAAAGACAGCATTTCCTTTGATCCACCAATATCAATAATAGATCTGTATCCTAAAGAGATTTTAAAAAGAGGGGGATGGGAGGGAAAGAACCTATATGTATAAAAAATATTTATAGCAGCTCTTACTGTGATAGCAAAGAATTGGAAATTGAGGGGATGATCATCAAAGGGGAAATGACTCTTATTGTGCTCTAAGAAATGACAAGCAGGCTGATTTCAGAAAAATCTGGAAAGACTTAACATGAACTGATCTTGAATGAAGTGAGCAGAACCAGGAGAACATTGTATATAGTAACAGCAGTATTGTATGGTGATCAGCTGTGAATGACTTAGCTATTCCTAGTAATACAGTGATGCAACAGTCCCCAAGGACTCATGATGAAAAAATGCTTTCTGCCTCCAGAGAAAAAACTGATGGTGTCTGAATACAGATTGAAGCATACTCCTTCCTTCCTTGCTTGCTTCCTTTTTCTTCCACATAATGACTTAATGTGGAAATGTTTTACAATTGCATATGTATAACCTATAATAGATTGCTTACTCACAGGGATGGAGGGATAGAATTTGGAACTTAAAACTTAAAAACAATACCAAATATTAATTGTTTCATGTAATCGGGGGAAAAATAAAATATTATTAAAAAAAGATTCTGGGGTACCCTCCACATGTATACACCACACACCATCTTAAGGAAAACACATACACTCTCCTACACACATCTCTTAGATTCATGGAAAAAACATGTATAATACATTTATGTATACATGCATGTACACACACATGCATACCCTTAGAACTTTCATGGAAATTGTGAACTAGAATGAGCACAGTAATCTATTTCTACGTATTTTACTGATGAGGAAGAAAATTAAGACTTGAATTCATGATTTACCGCTTAATAGTGTCAATACTAGAATCCAGTTCTTTTGACTCGAGCGTCTTGTACTTATTTGCATTATACCAAGTTGCACAGAAGAAGAAAAGGTTACCATTATTTTATAATTTGCCTTCATAACAACAATACTAATAAATGATATTTACATAGCACTTGAGAGTTTATAAAGTGTTTCACATACTAGTTTTTACAGCTTTGTAAAGTTGTACTTTAGGTATTAGTAACCCCAGTTTAAGAGGAGGAAACTAGAACTTAAGAGACTTGCTCATACTCATACAACATAGAGTCAGAGGTGAACCTAGCACTGTAACCATGTTGTTCTGACTCTGTTTCAATACACTAATGTTGTAATGAATTAGTAGAATTTTGAGACTTTACATATAGCAATGGTAACCAAAGGGTTTTCTATAGAACACTAGAATGCTGTGAATTGACAGGTATGGGGTAGATGTCTTTTCTTGCATGCTTTTTAGTGTAGATAATGCAAACTTTTTATTCTGAAATATGCATTATTAACATGTAACACATATTATGTGTAATTATCTGCTGTGTAAATTTATCAGCTAAAAATTTCAATTTTGTAACTGTCTTACTTTCTCTTACAAACTTTTATTGTTGCCTTAACCTACATTATTATTTTTATTTTTTTCACTTTATTTTTCTTGCTGTTTTTTTAAAATTTGACAACATGTTTTTATTGTTCATTCATTTCAGTCATGTCTGATTCTTTGTGACACTATTTGGGATTTTCCATTTTCTTCAGCTCATTTTATGGATGATGAAACTGAGGTAAACAGGGTCACACAGCTGACTAAGGCTGGATTTGAAATCAGGACTTCCTGACTCCAGGCCTGGAACTTTATCTACTGTGCCACTTAGTTGCCCCATGTGTTACCTAGCTACCCCAGTATGGCTAATATGAAAATATATTTTGCATGTTTTCTCATGTATAATTGATATCATGTTGCTTGCCTCATCAGTGAGTGAGGAGAAGGGTCTGGATAGAGGAAGAGAACCTGGAATTCAAAATAAAAAAAAAAAAATAAAAAAATCTTCTAAAAAGAATTAAAAAAAAAAGAAGTGCTATGGACTCTAGAAAGGCACTGATCCACCATGCTGAGGATAGAGCTACCTAAGGTTTACCTCCTAAGGGAGGAAAGGACTTGTGGCACCAGCAGTCAAAAAGTATACCTGGAGCCCAAGTGTTAAGGTTAACTTAATGTGTTTTACTACTATCATACTTTTAAGTTTGAGCTCTTAAGTGTTATTTTTAATGGAAAATTTTAGCCTTTAAAAACCATAATTGGTTTTGGTAACAAACAGCATTACTGTCAGGACAAAGTTAAATTCAAAAGTTCTATTTTGTCTGAGTATAATTGTACCAGAAAAAGTGAACGTGTTTAAAATGTGTAAATTGCCATTTCTTAGTAAGTTATGAGAATGGGGAGGAAGTTTGATTAGAAGTTCATCTTGAAAATATGATAAAAAATTTGGAAAATTATTTTAGATTTTTTTTGTTGTATAGACCTTTTTTGTTGTTGTAGAGTGAGCTCCCAGGGAGGTAACTGCTTCTTCCAATGCATATTGGTACATGCATTGTGATTTGTTGGCTTGGAGAATTGATACGGGCATTAGAATGGTTGAGTGACTTGCCTGAGGTCACATAGCCATTTTATGTCCCATTCTTGACTTGAACCCAGGTCTTCTTGGCTGCAAGGAGAGTTCTCCATGAAACCACAGTTTCTTATTTTATCTTTATTTAACATATTTAATTATAATTGCAACTATAATATAATTTATATTTTATATATATATATATGTATATATATATAAAATCTAAAATAACCAACTGATTATAATATAAATAACCCTGATTGTTAGAAGAAAGAATGCTTTTGGGGGTGTATATTTCCTGCAAAATTAATACATAATGCTTTACGGTAAGTACTTTACAAATAAGATCTCATTTTATTCTTACAATAACCTTTGGAGGTGGGTGCTGTTATTATGCCTGTTTTCCAGATGAGGAGACTGAGACAGGCGTAGGTTAAGTGACTTGCCCAGGGTCACACAGCACCTAGTAAGTGTCTGAGGTTTGGATTTAAACACAGATCTTGGTTGACTCCAGATTCCAGTACTCTATCCACTAAGCCACCAGCTGCCTGCAGTTTTTTACTTCATATTTACTGCATTTGGAGCAGTATCATAGAGTTATATTTAGAGGAATTTTCATTTTACTTTTTTGAAATAGGTTTAAAGATATTATATACAGTATACCCAAAGTCTTAGTGTAGTTTTAAAGTTTAATAGCTTAGAGCTACAATAAGACTTTTGGGACACGTTGATTTTCATTTTTCACTCTATAAGGCTAAATAATTCCTTTTAAATTCGGACATTCAGATCTTATTGTCTGTCATTGGACAAATAGCTGTTTATAATAATATTTATTGGGATTTTCCCATATTTGATAATCTGTTTTCCGAAACATAAGTAGACTTAAGTTCCATTTTCATAGGAATTTTTATTCAGAATTTTTTTTTAAAGCCAACAGGCTACTATAGAATCAAAGTTTTCTTTAGTTTTAGTAGCAATGCATAATAGGTTGGTTTAATTTGAAGCTATCCATCAGACAGCAAAGATGTATTCCAATAGGAATTCAGCTTAGTTATATTTTGTAAGTTGACCCGAACTCTCTTCCTTGTTCTTTTCTCCTCTTAGATTATCTACAGAGATTCACTCAGACGTTATTGTCTTTGATTCTCCCTACACCATCCCTCCATAACTTCGTTGTCAAATTCTGCCTATTCTTCTTTTGCAATATTCATTTCATTCCTTCTTTTCCACTTGCACTGGCACCTCTAGTTCAGGTCATTATCAACTCTCGACTAACAAGTTTCTTTGCCTCCAGTCCATACTTCACATAATTTCCAAAACAATATTCCTAAAGCACAGGTTTGGTCATGTGAAAGGCTCCCTACTGCCTATAGAATAATGTACAAACTTAGCCTGGCATTTAAAGTCTTCTGCAATCTATCTCTAACCTATTTTTCTGGACTTAACTTCAAGCTATTGTTCCTTGATCCTGCTCCTTTATTCTGTCATTCTTGTAGGCTATTCTCCTGCTTAGAATGTACTTCTTGCCTCTTGAAATCTTCGTCTTTCTTCTAGTCCCACCCAGGTCATGTGCTGTGTCCAAGATAAAGTTTTTTTCTTCTTCTGCTGTTCTTTTCCTTTCCTGAGTTCAAAGTGGTTTATGTGAGATTTTCTTTGCATACCTTGACTGAACCCTTTCCCTCCCCTTATCATATTATACTCGGTAAGATACCTATTTGTGAAAAGCAATGTGTCGTCTATTGTATTTTAAGTGTTTTGAATGCAGTGACTAGTTTTTAGTGATTGTTTTAACTTCATTGCCTTGCACATAGGCTCTTAGTAGATTTTTGTGGAAATGAAGATATATAAAAATTTTTCCCTTTTAATCGAGGACCCTCAGTTAAGAATTTCAGGCAGCAACCCGCACAGCTGTAATGCTAACGTTCACTCTACTTCGATAACCAATCACTTTGTATCTCAAACACAGTATATCCAAAAAAGAAATTTACCTCTAAACTCATTTGTTTTAGTAAGTCATTAAAATTTTCCTGGTCACCCAGGTTTGAAATTTTAAAGCCATCCTTAACCTTTTCCTTTACTACTCGTTTTCAGTCAGTTGCCAGATGCTGTCACTTCTGCCTTCATACATCACCTCTACTCTGAGGGCAAGCGTAGACCTAGTCAAATCCATTCTCTGTGCCACTGCTACAGTAATAATCCTAAAATGCACTAACCATGTATTGTCCCTTAAGGCTCTGTCCTGGGCCCTGGATTCAGTGTTCATGTTTCTGCAGATGATTTCCAGCACTATATATCTAGCCCTAACTGCTCTCCTTAACTCCAGTCTCGGTACAACTACTTTTTAGACATTTTGAACTGGATGTCCCATGGACATATCAAAATCACCATGTTAGAAACAGAACACATTATCTTTCTTCTTCATCGCTTCTCTTCCCAACTTCCCTAAGGCCTTGCAACCACAGTGTCACCCTCAATTCCTCACTTCGTCTTTCTCCTTCCAAACATCTCTTCCTTCTCACTATTCACACAACTGGCACCTTGGGGTAGGCCTTCATTATCCCCAAGCCTGGACGGACAGTGGCGGTATCATCCTTGTTGGTGTCCTTGACTCAAACATCTGCCCATTCCTGACCTATGTTCTACAAAGCTGTCATAAGTGATTTTTTGGGGGGGGGGCAGGGAAATGGCTAGTCTTTTATTGGAGGGAAGAAAACGTTATAGTACATCTCAAGTAAACCAGTCCAGGGGCTCAGTGGCTAAACTGGTGGGGTATCAGCTTGTAATGGATTCCACAGTTGGGGCAACGCTATGTCTTACCTTTGTGAAGCCAGAACCAGATGACTGCGCTGTTGTCCCCTTCACAGATACAGCCCACTATTCACTTGTCAGTGATGGAAGGGACCAGTTTGTGTTCCTCCTTAGTCCCTGGAGCTGCCTTTGGGGCTAGGAGATTGTATGGATCCAAATCATCCCTTGCAGCCATCATAATCTCTCTCTCCAAGCCAGTAGCCTGCTCCTCATCAGAAGGGATACCTCCTTTGGTCGCCATGGAGCAAGAGGCCACCGGAGCAGGGCCACAGGCCCTCAAGGCCTGGACTGTGCCCCTCAGTAACCTTGTGCCCCTCAGTAACCTTGAAGCCATATAAGTGATTTTTCTTAAAGCACAGTTCTCACCATCTCAGTAAATCCAAACGGCTCTTAGCTTCAGGGTCAAATATAAAATCCTGTTTGGCATTTAAAGCAGTCCTTCACAATCACTAGATTTCCAACCTTTTCAGACTTTTCTTACACTTTACTCTCCTCTCCAGGTATTTTTTTATTCAGTGATACACTGCCTGTCTTGATAATTCATTTCACTTCATCTCCCAAGTCCGTATGTTTAGCCATTTCTTCTAAGTTCCTTTTCTCCTCCAAATGAAGATGTATCCACTCACCTCCCAACCCAGTTGAGAAAGCAAGAAAAACAAAACCCTTGTTACTAACATAAATAGAAAAGCAAACATTCCCACGTTGGCCATATCCAAAAGTATCATGTCTCAATATTTACTTTAAGTCCACCTCTCTTTTAGGAGGTGATTAGCTTATATCATTACCATTCCTCTGGAAATTGTAATCAGTCATTGTGATGATTGTATAATGCTGTTGTTATTATATAAATTGATCTCTTGGTTCTGCTTGCCTGTCTCTGCATCAATTCATATAAATTTTCCCTAGTTTTTCTCTGAAACCATCACCTCCATCACAGTGCTATTCCATCATATTCCTATACCTTATTTCATTCAACCATTCCCCAGTTTTGGGCATCCTGTGTCTCCAAGTTTGTGGCCACTACAAACAGAAATGGTATATTTTTGTACAGATAAATCCTTTTCATCTTTACTTTCTTTGGGGTATAAAACTAGTAGTGCTTTTCCTGGGTCAAAAGGTATTTATAGGTTTTTTTGCTTTTCGGAATAGCTGAGTCAATTCACAGCTCTGCTAACAGTGCGTTAATGTATGTTTTACCACAGCCCCCCAGCCTTTGTCATTTTTGTCTGTGTTACCGATTTGATTGGTGTGAGGTGGACCCATGGAGTTGCTGTAATTTGCATTTCCCTAAATACATATTTTATCAGTTTCCTATATATCTTAGAAACGTTTTATCAGAGAAATTTGCCACAAAAATTTCCCCATTTACCTGCTTCTCTTTTAATTTTAGCTGCATTGGTTATATTTGTGCGAAATCTTTTAAATGTTATATAATCAAAATTGTCCATTTTGCCTTGTGTCCCTTTGTTTGGTCATGAACTTATCCCTGTATATGATAGATACATTCTTCCCTGCTCCTCTTATTTGTGATGCCACCTTTTATGTCATGTATCTATTTGGAGCTTATCTTGGCATATGGTGTGAAATGTTGGTCTTTACATAATTTTTTGCCAGATTGCTTTCTAGGTTTCCCAACAACTTTTATCAAATAGTAAGTTCTTGCTCCCTACGTGGGCCCCCCTTAAAAAGAAAAGTTGGAGTCTGTGAGTTCATTGAACACTAGTTTAATATTCTGGTCTGCTTTTGCATGTTGTATGCTTAATTTATTAATGAGTTTCAGGAATAATTTAGTTAGTGTATGAGACACTGCTTTTGTACAGATTAAATATAGTTGACTGATTTTCCTGTTCTTCAATGTGGTTCCCACCCAAAAAGAGAGTCCTTTCTTGTAAACAATAAGTATTATCAAATAAAACCAATGAACACTTCGTTTGAAAAGTATGTCTCATTCTGCACCTCTAGTTCATTATCTCTCAACCAAGAAGTAGAAAATGTGCTTTATTTATACTTTTTATTCAATTTATTGCTTATCTTATTTGATATTTCATTTTATTTTTTAGTTTAATTTATTATTTATTAATCTTCTGGAGTGTTTGGTTTTTGTGTTGATCACATTTTACATACTTTTCTATATTTTTTTGGGTGTTGTGCCTTTATTAAATAATAGCTGCTTGTAAGCTTTTAAAAAGATCCATTAATACCGATTTTTTAAACTGTTTTGAAATGGTTTCATATTTAATTATTTTTCATCAATGTCATTGGTTTTCAAGGGTAAGTATTTTGATTCTGATGACCCTATAGAGCACCTCAGTTTTAAGTTCTCCAATTTACCACTTCAGGAGAAAAAAAAATCCAGAAATACAGTGTCTAGTAAGTTCAGTCCCAGATAACTCTATATATGTAATTGGGTAGGCCTGTTAATTAAAAAAAGGTGAGTAGAGAAGATGGAAGCCATTTTCAATTATTAGTTAGAATAATATTACCTTTGCTACTTAACTGTGTGGTATTAGGGACAGTGGGCAGCCAGGTGGCGCCATTGGGCTTGGAATCAGGAAGACTCATCTTCATGCACTCAAACCAGGACTGGGACATTTACTAGCTATGTGACCCTGGGTGAGTCACTTAACCCTGCTTGCCTCAGTTCCTTATCTGTAAAGTGAGCTGGAGAAGGAAATGGCAAACCATTTCAGTATCTCTGCCAAGAAAACCCCAAACGGCATCATGGAGAGTAGGAAATGGCTGGATAAAAAAAACAAAAATAAAACAAGGCTGTCCAGCAATAAACATCTCTAGACTGGTTTCCTTTATCTGTAAAGTGATTGATGGAATAATAAAAGTCTATGTAATGTCATTTATTAAAATTTACAAAGTACTTTTTGTACATTATCATATTTACTGCCTACCTTCTCTGTCAGGTGCATATGAAAGAAATTAACCATACTGTACAGTTGTACAGGTGAGATAATTGAGTATCAGTGGTTAATTGACTCACCCATGGTCAGCTGATGTCAGAGGTGGGTTTTGAGCCCAGGTCTTCTTGATTGCAAGCTTAGTGGATTTTCCACTATATCACCTTTCTTTCCTGAGTTTTCCTAACTGAAAAGTATACCCAAAACATCCCTGGGGTGATAAAAGTCTGATGAGTCATTGGTTACTTAGCTAAGCTAGACCCTCACACTGTAACAGCCCAGGACTTATATTGCCTATTTTTTTTCTTACCACTGATAAGGACTCCAGGGCTGTTCCTCAAAGGATACATTTTCCCTTTTTATTTTTGGAAGCCATTTCCTGCTGGTTGCAGGAACTGAAATCAGAATATATATTCTCTCTCTCTCTCTCTCTCTCTCTCTCTCTCTCTCACACACACACACACACACACACACACACACACACACACACACCCCTATTGATTTTATGACCATAGTATCAAACATGAATTTTTTTCCCCCAATTTTTTTTTCTTTGGCTTTTTTCTTTCTTCATGATTTCCCCTTCCCCCTATCTATGGTTGATTTCAGTCTCTTCTGTACAGAACCAAGACACATCTTAAAATCCGAAGCTTGCAGCACACTGTAATATAGTAACTTAGTTGACTTTTTCAAGCTGTTGTCTGTTTAGTAAAGGCAGTTTTCTTTTATCCTTTCCCTGTCTTGCCTGGGATTAAGCATAAGCACATATAATTTAAAAAAAATATGTTTTTAATGATGTCCCTTTTTTTACATCATCATAGTTTTCTCCAGTATCTTCCCTCTTACCTCCACAAAGAGACATCCCATATAACAAACAGTGTATTTTAATGGCACACCTCCAAAAAGAAAATAAAGTGAAAAGAAAATCAGCACAACTGATAAATGAGTTGAAAAAGTGTTCAGTGTTTAACACCTGTGGACCTCCATGCAGGGGTATCTTGGAAGTATAGACAGTTTTGTCTTTATGTAAATTTTCATTATGCGAATTTGACTTTACTTAAAGAATTCTGCTCTCCAAAAAAAACCCAGCTTACATTAACTTGCCTGTACAGTACCGTGCCCTTGTGCTCTCATGCTCTCTCTCTCTCTCTCTCCCCCCACTCCTGTCCCTCTCTCTGCTCTTCACAGCCCCGCTCACTCCCCCAAAAAACTCCTGTTAAAAACCAAACCTTCAAATGAAAGAACTGACACTGGTGGACCACCCTACCACTGGCAGAACAAGGGCTTGGCTTAAGACCTCCAAATGGGAGAGAGGAGAGTTTTTGCCTGCTCTGTCTTCCAACTGTTTGCAATACTGTCTTTTCCTGGCTGCCACCACAACTCCTGTCATCTGCTGTCTGTGTCTGTGTTAGGCCCCGACTTGAATTGCGCTGCCCACCCCCAATTATTTTTTCCTCTTGGTTCTTGCAAATGTGACTGGGCCTGGCCTTTTTCTTGCTGTCACTTCTCTGTCTTGCTCCCATGTGTGTTTCAGTGTCCTTCGACCTGGCACCCACAGTGGCTCCTTTCTTGCCTTCTTCAAGAATCTTTAAGTCTGCAGAACTGGTCCACATAAGTAAAGGGAGAACTGTCTCGTGTCCTCTCATATCTCTTCCTTCAGTCATGCTTGATAATTCTGGATACTTTTGGTACATTCTCCTGATTTTTTTTTTGCGTGCGCGTGTGTGTGTGTGTGTGTTACATTGCTATAGAGATGTGTATAGTTTTCTTGGCTCTGCATACTTCACTCTTATCAATTCATGTAGGATCTTTCTGTGGTTCTTTGTGTTTATCGCAGTCGTCATTTTTTTTTAAAAAGCGTAATAATATTTCATTACATTCAAGTACCAGAATTTGTTTAGTCATTCCTCTGTTAATGGGCATTTCCATTTCTTTGCAATAGCAAAAAGTGCTGCTATAAACATTTTAATGTAGATGGGGACTTTCTTATTAATCACTTCCTTGGGGTAATGAATCTCTGGTTCATAAAGCATTTGTCACTTTATTTGCCTAATTCCAAATTACTTTCCAAAATGGTTATACCAGTTCACAGCTTCACCAACAGTGTATTACTGCCCATCATCCCATTCCCTCTAGCATTGGTTATTGTCATTTTTTGTTATCTTTGCTAATTTACAGGGTGTGAGGTAAAGCTAAAGGATTGTTTTAATTTGCATTTCTCATATTAGTGATTTGGAGTATTCTTTCATGTGATTGTTTCTTTACATGTTTTCCCCCAATTCTTTTGAGAGCTGTTTGTTATCTCCTTTGATCACTTATCTATTGGGATATGGCTATTAGTTTCATATATATTTATTAACTTTATATATCTTAGGTTTCAAACCCATCAGTTTGCTACCAGGATTTTCCCCCCTATTCAACTATTTACTGCCTTATCCTAGGTGCATTAGTTTTGTCTGTGCAGATGCCTTTCAGTTTCATGTAATCAAAGTTATTTTTTATCTTTTGTAATTGCTTCTATTCCTTGTTTGGCTAAGCATATATTTCCTATCCACAGCTGTGAGAGGTATATGATCTGCTTCTCTTCTGAGTTGTTTAGTGTGTTCTTTAATATTAAAGTTACATATCTATTTAGATTATGTTGTGGAATATGATGCAGGGTGTTGGTCTAAGTCTTAATTTCTACCACACTGCTTTCTAGTTTTACCATTGAAGTGTTTTTGTTTTTGTTGTTTTGTTTTAAATCAAATAGGGGGTAATTTATGATTTCAGTTTTATTGAGTACTGGGTTTATTGAGTTCCATTCTTGCTGATTCTCCCTTGTCTAGTCTGTTACATTGATCTACTTCTCTATTTTTTAACCAATACCAGATGGTTTTTATGACTGTAGTTTTATAATATAGCTTGAGATCTGGAAGTGCTATTTCACCCTTCGTCCCTACTAGTTTTCATCAGTTCCCTTCTTATTCTAGATCTTTGGTTCTTCCCACTTAATCTTGTTATTATTTCATTATTCTATGAAATATCCCCTTGCTACTTTGATTGATAAAACTGTAAATTAACTTTAGGTAATATTGCCATTTTTATTATATTGCAATATCTCATGAATATTGAATAGTGCAGCTATTTAAATTTTCCTTTATTTCTTTAAGGAACACTTTGTAATTGAATCTATACAAGTCTTTTGTGTATTTTGGTAGAATGATCCCCAGATGCTTTATGCATTAGCACATTTACTTTTAAGCCATTCAACATAGAACTTAATGAAATCAGATTATTTTTTGCCTACACGTGAATCATTTGAGATGTTTACTGTTCTTTCTTCAATAAAATCAATAGTATTAAGAACATATCAGTATTGCAGCTGAATAGTGGTTTTAATTAATATTGCTTTTTTTGAAATGCAAAGGGAAATGTCATTTTAAAAGGATGCTATTATGTTTACATTATGACCAAATGATTACTCTACAGTTTAGGGCTAGATTTCAGAAAGCATAGTACGTTCTGTAGTTTTATACATGCTTTTCTTTAGCAGCCGAAATAGATTTTATTGTGACAATACATATAGGTACAAAGATCATTTTCAGTACCAGAAAGCGTCATTCTTGTGGGCGCGCGTGTGTGTGTGTGTGTGTGTGTGTGTGTGTGTGTGTGTGTGTGTGTGTGTGTGTAGAAAACCTCATTTAGTTTTTTGGAAGAGGGGAAGGAAATGGGGATAACATGAAATAATTCAGAAAGGAAATGTGATAGAAAAGCATGTTGTGTGTCATCAACTATTTAGTGTGTTTATAGTGATTAAGAAACTGAAACAATGTTGTTCATTGGGCAAACAAAACTGATTTAATGTATCTGGAAACTCCAGATTCTAATTGTAGCTGTTTCTCAACTGTGTTTTACTTTAGATACTTGAGTATATTGATGGATCTGTCAGCTCATCCATCTGGTTACTTCCTCTATTGGTGCAAATTATAAGCTGTCCAAGTCTTCATATTTTGTGTGACTCTTTCTCATTCCTTCCTCTAAATCCTTCACAGTGGATCCTCCCAACATACATGGCCTTCCTCTAGATCTCATTACTACTTTGGTACCATTGGAGCACATAGGCTATTGAAACCTTTTTCTCCTCCTTATTTTTTATTATTTATTATTTTTTTTTTTTAGGATAGGCAATGGGGTTAAGTGACTTGCCCAGGGTCACACAGCTAGTAAGTCCTCCTTATGATTATCATTAGTTATACCATTTTTATGTGTAATTCTTTGTTGCCTGTTCACACCCACCATATATTTTCCATTGCTCTACCCTGCTAATATTTTCTAATCTTGTTTAAATTACCCTTCAAAGATAATCACATTAGAGGATTAATTTCACAGTTTAATAATAATAACTACAACAATAATAATAGCTAGCATTTATGTAACTCTTAAGGTTACAAAGCTCTTCATAAATAATATGTCGAGGAAATTGAGGCAATAAGAGGATAAGTGATTGCTAGAAAGTGTCTGAGGTCATATGTGAACTCAGGTCTTCCTGACTCCAGGTTCCTTGGCTTTATGCACTGGACAGCCTAGTTTGTCTTTATCTGTAGTTTGCTCATTCATAAACTGAAAAGTATGTATTTTTCATCCAATCTGTTTTTGCATTGAAGATTTGTCAGTTTATCTCACATTCCTATGAATTCTTTGAGGATTTTTGTTGTTTTGAGGCTCAATGCAATTTTAACATATAATCTGTGAATTTGATCACTTTGGAGAAATTTTCCAGCAATAGGGAGTTCTTTTGTTTGTATTTTGTTTGCAGAACTCTTCCTTAAAACAATAGACGACTGCAGAGTAGGGTGACGTAGTGATAGTTTTGGAGGTCAGAGGACCTGAGTTTGAATCCTTGCTTTGTTGTATAATGTGTGATAGTTTTCTCATTAAAAAACCAAAACAAACCTAGGTCTCCCTATCTCACTGAGGCCAAATCCAGTTATTTAATTAGCAAGGAAATGGTGGTGCTGAGAGGTTACATAGAGACAGAAGTTTGTCTAAAATTCAGTTGTCAGTTCAATAAAGATATATACTAAGTATCTGTTATCTATCATTTGTAAGTGCTTTTTCTGCTATGCTATTGCCTGCCTAGCAGTTTCACATTTTGAAAATACTTTCAAGGCATGTTTTGTGCTATCATTGCAATAAATTAATAGGAGAGGGTTTAAAAGTACTGTTGAATTGATAATACTATTCAAGGTGGTGAATTTTCTTAGCAGTTGGTGATTTTGCCATTATTGTGATTGAAAACCAAATAAATATTTGAGTATACACATACAGTTTATATACAAAATGAATATAGGGTGGCTGTGGGAGTTAGCCTACTAGCAGGTAGGGGAAAGGGGCTCAGAAAAGGTTTTTTGGAAAAGGTTGTATTTGAGCTGAGTTTTAAAGGCAACCAGGGATTCCAAGAGGAGGTGAAGGAGTACATTCTAGGCATGGGGTGCAGGGTCAGGGAGATGGGAGATGGAGAGTATGTGTGTGGGAAGCAGCTAGTAGGCCTATGGCTGGATTTCAGAGTTTGAGGAGGGAAGTAATGAAGGGGATTAGATTCAGAAGAGCTTTTAGAGATTTTGTTTGATACTAGAGGTGACATAGGAAGCACTGTGCTATGTAGCCGGCCTTTAAGGAAAGAGTTTTAATTTTGGAGGTTGTTGAGCAGTGATGCATGGACAGAGGATGGGTGTGTGTGTGTGTGTGTGTGTGTGTGTGTGTATGATATGATCTGACCTCTGCTTTAGGAAAATTACATTGGTGTCTGTGTGCATGGAGGATGGATTGGGGTGAGAAGAGGCTTGAGAGAGGGAGAATAAATAGGAGGCTTGCTTAATGCAGTAGTCTAGGTTAGAGGTTGATGAGGGCCTGAACTTGTATAGTGACTGTGTGAGAAACTGTGTAAGAAATGTAGAGATAGGATGATATTTGGTAACTGCTTGGATATATGAGGTAGAGAGTGAAGAGTTGAGAACCACTCAGAGATTGTAAAATTGGGCAACTAGGAGAATGAAGGGAGGGAGGTACCCTTAAGAAAAATAGGGAAGTTTGGAAATGGTGTGTTTGGTTCTAAAGGTAATGAATTCTGATTTGAACATATTGAATTTGAGATGTCTCCAGGACACCCTGGTGGAATTGTCTGGTGGAAACTTGGGGTTGTATGATTGATTGGAGTGCTGGGAGAAGGTCGAGGGCTGGATATATAGATCTGAGATTCATTTGCATAGAGATAATTGAACCTATACGAATTGATTATCAAGTAATAGAATATAGAGAAAAAAAGAGAAGAGGGCTTAGGAGAGATGTGGGAAATAAAGGAAGAGAATATAAACATTTATTAACATTGTCTACATTACCAGACTCATTTGATCCAAGAAACTAAGGCAGACAGAGGTAAAGTGACCTGCCTCAGGGTCACATGGCTATATTTAAAGCCATATTTAAACTCAGATCTTTTGATTCCTGCAAAGTTCACTGAGCCACCAGCTGCCCTTAGGAGGATGAAGCAACTGTCCTTGGATGTAGTAATTAGAGATAGTTTAACTTTGGAGAGAGCAGTTAGTTTTACTTGGTCTTTCTACAGAAATTGTATTTTCAGTGTAGTACTTGTATATTTTACTTGTATTTATATTCATTTTCTTCACTGTCTTTGGAAAACTGTTCAGAGTATTTTTGTGTGTGTACACTTGTCCCGAATAGTTTTAAAATTATACGCATAACCTTTCATTTCCTTTATGTTCTCCCATTATGCCTGCTCTGTTGTACACAGTTAAGTAGTGCTTAAGTTTTTAAAAGCTTGAAGGAAGACTCATTCTTACTTTTGATTTTAATTCCAAATAACTTGCAATTTGTATAAACCTCTTCAAATAGGCAAATTATTCTATTGCTTTCTTCTGTAAATTTTTTAGTATACTGCTTCTCTGCTGATGGGCTTCCTTTGAGGCTTTGTCAGTTCCCTTAAGGATACTTGTCTTTACATGCTTTTTCTTGAATGTCTCTCACTGGTAACCTAGATATTATTGCTGCAAGGTAGTGTTTATTGTTATCAGGGTCAAAATACAAAGAATTTGTGGGTGAGAGATGGTGAGGGAAAGGATTTTGAAAATGGACTCAGGACATCAATGCTATTTTTTTGTCTATTATTTTGCCAAATTACCTAATTAACATTCATTTGCACAAGTGTTAGGAGATTAAATTAGTTCACCGTATAGCACAGAATCCTTCAATATGTTTCTGATTTGCTACTTTTGATATTACTTAAGTTGTGGTCTCCTGTGGGGTGATGTCAGGGCAAATTAGCATAAATTGCTGACCTTGGCTGGGAGTGGGGGTAGGGAGATAGTAAATTTATGGTGAACTTGTGATATAGGTGTGTTTTGGGAGTTATACTCTGAAAGATCTGCCACTAAATGGTGGGATGCTGGCTGGGATCCCTCAGTTTAGGGATTGTTTTGCCTGTTCCGGGACCAATACACATTCTGTTTTGGATGCTCCTGTCATCCTTCTCCTGTGCTGAAAAATCAAAACAGAAAATATTCCAGTTTTTGGGATACACTCAGTTATTGGTTGACTTGGATTAATAAATGTAGCAGTTGCATCTTTTTAAGTTTGGGATGGAATTGAGAAAATTTAGATATCCACTTTTCAATTAAGTAAACATTTAAACCTTGCTGTTTGTAGAATTGGCCTGATGTGCTATGGTCCACTGGATCATGAAAAGCCAGACATGACTGAGCAACAACAATTTGTAAAGTACTATGCTAGGCTCTATGGAAGGGTAATTGAGACCCAGACCCCATCCTCATGGAATTTATACTCTAGTAGGGTTTTTATTTTTTTTTAATGTTTTTTCTATTCTTATTATAGTTATTAACATAGTTTCAGCTTTACATAATACTGTATGTGGCATATAGATGTTTTTTTTAAACCCATTTTCACACGGACAGAAATATATGATTTAAGTCTCAAGCCAGTCCTAGATCTGTTAGTGTACATTGCCTCTGCTCTTCCATCCCCCACAGTGGAAGAGGGATTATAATTTCTACTTATATAGATAGTAATTTAGATAATATTTTTACGTAGCCATTAAAAATATTGACAAATGATGTCACATTTTGCCATGTACTTTTCTCTATTTTTGTTGTTGTACTTTTTCATGATCATGTTACTACTACTTCATAGTAAGAATGCAATAACTTATACCTTTATTAAATCAACAATGGTATATTTTGTTACTGAGTTGTTTCATTAATAGATTTACAGAGGAGGCTAAAGAAAATCTTACCAATAACTTTTAAGTAATCAGGTAATTCTACTTGCATCCCTCACCCCAAAAACCCTGTGTTTGGCAGATTTCTATACAATTGAAAAAATCATTAACAAAAAGCAGAAAAATCTGATTTTTGTGTATAGTATGTTAAAAGTAAGAAGATCAATATTTAGTTGTTTAACTCAGTTTCAAATTTCTCATTTATCTGGCTGAATCTTTTTTCAGCCCTGAAACACATTTTTAATATTAGTAGATTAAGTAACAGTTTAAAAATATATATGCTCCTTTTGTTGAAATAAGAATATATATGAGATAGATATATAGAGATATATATATATATATTACATGAAGAAGATATCTGGAATACAAAAGCTTGCTTTAAGTAAAGGTACAAAAAAAAACTTGCAGGGGGATTATTGTGGCTAATGTGAATTTTCTGTATGAAAAATGTTACCCCAAAAGCTGTGATTAGTTTATTGAATTAAGGGTCACCTTACAACAAAACTTTACAACTGATTTTTTCAGGTTTTTATAATTAAAAGGAATTGCATTGAGATTTCTTATTTAGTTAAAAACTTTAAATAGGGTAGTTAGGGTAAATTGTGTAAATATTTTTTCTGTCTTTGAATTTCAGAGAATTTGTCTTTAATTATGATCCAGTATATCTTGTAGGAAAAATTGATCTTTTTTGAGTAGTGACTTTACATACATTTGACCATTTTACTCCAAACTTGTCAAGATGGAAATTTTAGAGCTAAAATAGTATCCCTCAAATTTTATTATTTGATTCTCTGGGCTTATATTTCTTTTTTTCATGGATCCAGTTATAGTACATTATTTCCACAGTTGCCAACATATCACACCATGAAATCTGGTTAACAAGCTACTGATAGAGGGCAGTTAATTCAGATGATGTAGTCCCATTTCTCAAAGAAACCTTCTTTGTGATTTAGTTGACACTTCAGTAGGTTTGAGCACAAATCAGACAGCAAGCTTAATTATTAATTAGGTGGTATAATTGCCTTGAGATTGTTGGGAATGTCATGACTTAATTTGTACAATCCCTTCATTAATGCATTTTTGAAAAGGACTTTAAGAGAGAAATTTGACTTCTCATGAGTATTAGGATTGATTTACTGGTATAGTAGAGAAACAGTATCATAATAAAACCTTTTTTTAATTCACAAAATTAAATGGGGGAGTGGTTGCTTTTCTTTTTTTTTTAGGGACTTTTGTTAAATTTTTAGCCTTTTCAAATCACCTTCAGGAATTATTGTAAAAGTTTTCTGCTAAAATTGAGTGGAGCAGGGATACCATCTAGTGGTTTTAGTTGAAAGTAAGCAATAACTTTTGAAGTATGCAAGGAAATGTGTGATAAAGGATTTAATCCCTTAAAAGTGTGAAGCTTTTCAGTTTGGAAGTATGGCAACTGCAATTCTAAGAGCTGGATGGGATCTATCTATGTGGGATCTGTTTATTATATCTGTGAAACGTAACATAGGCAGCATTATGAAATTGCAAAGCACTATGGCAACCTGGAATAATGAATGAACAGATTTATCAAGTCTTGTATTTCCACTGATGTCTGCTATCCGTTACTTCCTATAAAACTTAACGCAGAAACTTAATTGTCAGGAAGTTGATCTAGATAGATTTTTAAAGTTTTTCTTTAAATTACTTAGTACCATATCATAGAAGTGAAATATTGTAAAGCTTCAGTTCATTAGAGCTAAGGAAATTAGATATTCTAATTAATCGATCATTTCACCATTTTGTAGAAAGCACTATCAGGGAAGGACTGGATCTGATTTATTTTTATTTTTCCTTTTTTTAAAAAAATTCTTAAATATTAAGTAAAATGATTTTTCTATATATACTCTGGAACAGGAGGGGAGGATTGAAAATGCAAATCTATGTGATACAGCATGCTTTTCAGGTTCAACATTGTAACTTCCAAAGTTTTTCTGATTCTCTGTGATTCCCTTTGTTCTTCTCTCCCTTTTTTGGGGTTGGGAACTTTATTTCTTCCTCCTAATGTCACTCCCTTTCTCCATGGGGTAGAGGAATAAAATTCTTATGACAAAGGTGGATGGCCAAATAAAAAAAAATTTCCTCAGTGTCCATGTCCTAAAAGGCATATATCTCTTTTTGCTGCTGGAGTCCTTTATTTGGTAGCATGTTTCATCATTGGTGGTCATGATATTGGTTGATGTTTCTATGGTTTTCAAAGTTGGTTTCCTTTTTTAAAAAATATTGTTGTTTTATTGTAGAAATTATTCTGGTTTCAAACAAATAAAAGACTTCATTTTGCATTAGCGCATACCAGTCTTCCCAGGTTGCTCTGAAATAATTTCTTTTGTCATTTCTTATGTTATGATAGTATTCTATTACATTTACATACCATATTCAGCCATTCCCTAATTGTTAGTGTACCACCTTAGTTTCTACTTAGTTTGCCATTACAAAAAGAGTTGCTATAAATATTTTTTTTACATATGGCCCTATGCCCCCTCCGTTCTTTGATCTGTTTGGGGTGCAAGCGACGTAGTGTTATCCCTAGAGCAAAGGTTGTGCATGATAATGACTTTGGGCATAGTTCCATATTGCTTTTCAGAATTGCTGGACCAATTTACAGCTCCACCAACCAGATACTAATGTGCTGCTTTTCAGTGACCCTTTCAACAATTGTAATCTTTTTTTTTTTGTTATATTTTCTAATCTTATAGGTGTGAAAAGGAACCTCAGAGTTGTTTTAATTTGCAGGGTTTTTTTATTATTAGTGATTTGGTACTCTTTCATATGGTTGTTGACAGCTTGGATTTCTTCTTTTGAAAATTGTTCATATCTTTTGGTCATTTGGGAAAATGGCTTTTCTTATCAATTGGAATCAGTTCCATACATAAATTGGAAACGAGACTTTCATCAGACAAACTTGAAAAAAGTTTCCCCTTCCTCCTCTCCCTGCTGGAGTTTTCTTGAGAAAAGGGAGAGTGACATGGTCAGACCTAAACTTGAGGAAAACAGTTTGGTAGCCATTTGAAGGATGAATTGGAAAGGGGATGATGGATTTGGGTCATGGACACCAATTAGAAAGTTCTTACAATAGTCTAGGTGAGAGGTGATGAGCTCCTGAACTAAGGGTGTGTATGAGTGGAGAGAAAAGGATTTATGCAAGAGATGTTGTGGAAAGTAGAAATGACAAGATTGGTAATTTTGTGTATGTGTGTAGGGGTGTGTGTGTGTGTGTGCGTGTGTGTGTGTGTGTGTGTGTGTGTATGGGAGAGAGAGAATAAAGATGAAAGGAGTCAAAGATGTGACCCTGAGGTTGTAGCCCAGGGGACTGGAAGGGTGGTGAAACCCTTGATGGAAATAGGGCTATTCATAAGAGGGGTTGGGTTAAGTAGGAAAATGGTGACATGAGTGTAGAGTTGGAAAAGATTAGTTTGAGATGTAAAGGGGGCATCCATTTCTAAATGTCAAGTAGAAAGGGTGTGGGACCTGACCTTAGGTTAGAGCTATTAGTATAGGTTTGGGAAGTATTAAGTATAGAAGTTATAATTAAACCCTTATGTGAATGGGTGAGGCTGCTAGAGAGTTTAGAAAGACAAGAAAAGAGGGCCAGATTCACTTGTATGTTGTGAATAATGATGCCAAGTCTTTTGGAATTTGGAAATTAAGATAACATTTGCAACTTGGGAGAAAGCAGTTTCAGTTGAGTGATAAAGTCTGAAATTTTGCAAAGGGGTTGAGGAGTGAAAGGTAATAAAGTGGAGGTATAGTGACTATAGACAGCTTGTCTTGCATGAGAGAAGAGAGGTCAATAGTTTGAAAGGGTAGTAGGGTTTAGAGCAGTATTTTTT
Organism: Phascolarctos cinereus; assembly: GCF_003287225.1. Taxonomy (NCBI): domain Eukaryota; kingdom Metazoa; phylum Chordata; class Mammalia; order Diprotodontia; family Phascolarctidae; genus Phascolarctos; species Phascolarctos cinereus. The sequence goes on along the minus strand of NW_027556098.1, from coordinate 56,721,205 downwards.
GGATGGAGGAGCTTTGGGTTTTGTTTTAGGCAGCTGAGAAAGAACCAATGTGTAGGGGAGACATTGAAGATTAGAGAGAAGGTAGATAGTGAGGGCAATCTGCTAGATAAAAAATATAGAAATGGATAGAATCAAGGGGAACATGTAGACAGGTTGGCCTCTTTCATCAAGCTAGAGTTAAAAGGGTAGAGAATGGGGCATGATGTCAGAGAGTTGTGAGATGAAAAGATCTGAGAGGAGAGAAGAGCAAGGTCAGGCAGGTAGCCTCTTACAAGTATGAGCTTTTCTGCTGTGTTGGAGAGGTGTTAAGAGAGAAGAGTTTAGAACTGAAGCTTTGGGGGAAATGGAATGGAGAGTCATTTAGGGAGGAATAAAAAGATTACCTAGTGGCAGCTATGTTTTAGCAAAATCTGTTGTGCCTCAGCTGAACTCAACAGGTGTAGTAATCATCTCAACATCTCAGAGAAGACAGTAACAAAAATAGACTTAATTGAGAGAGTTAAACAGTAAAAGGGTCAGCTAGGTGGTGCAGTGGAGAGAATGCCAGGTTCTTCTGAATTCAAACCTGGTCTCAGATATTTACTAGTTGTGTGACCCTGGCCAAGTCACTTAATCCTCTTTGCCTCAGTTTCCTCATCTGTAAAACGAACTAGAGAAGGAAATGGTAAACTGTTCTAGCAGCTTTGGCAAGAAAACCCCAGAGGGGGTCAGAAGTGACAGGACTCAAAAACAATTAAAAAAAAATTACCTGCAGTGAATGTGAGGTAATATTAATTGCCATAAATTTGATGACAACCGGTTCAGTTTGAGTGATTTCCTCTGTGACCATTCATCAGCATTTGAATAGGTATGGTAGATGGAATAAATAATCCGGAGTTTGGGGTTTGGCCAACTAGGGGCAGAGGTAGTATGGGTGGACAAGTGATTTGAGAGTGGAGGACAGTGTAGAATTGAATTGAACTAGTTTATACTAAATGAGGTTAATACTATTTAGCTGAGAAGGATTAGCTGCTGCTTTTTAATTTGCATAGAATCCTCATGGCTTTTAGTATTTTGGAAAGGTAGCTTTTCTTTTTGTTGTTTTAAATTTCTATGTTTCCCATAGTAGCAGGAAACATTAGGACATAAACTTTTTTTTTTTACTTAACTAGTTGTGCCTCGAATTTAGGGAGCCAATATAAAAGAAAATGTTGTTAGAAGAAGCAACGTGTTTGGTGAGGCAGTCGGGGTTAAGTGACTTGCAGGCTCACAGAGCTAGTACTTGTCAAGTGTCTGAGGTCAGATTTGAACTCAGGTGCTCCTGACTCCAAGCAGGAGCTCTATCTGCTGCGCCACCTAGCTGCCCTGCAACATACAACTTTAAAGCTTCGTGGATGATATGCCCTTTGGGTGTATAATTTTACCAAGGAATAAAAAAATTATGGTAAAGTAGGGTGGGTAGCTGGACTTCTTCATAGGTCGGTAATGGCCACAGTCATTGAAACCATGCTCAAAAGAACTCGGGTGACTTGAGCTGAAGTTGAATTTTCTTAATGCTGTTAAATTTTTGTATGATAGTAAATAAACATTAAATGCCTGCTAGTGCACAGGAAGACTCCTTTTCCTGGATTTAAATTGAGCAACTGTGCGTGACCCTGGGCAAATCACTCAATCATTTGCCTCAGTTTCCTCACATGTAAAATAACTGGATAAGTAAATGGCAGACCACTGCAGTATCTTTGCCAAGAAAATCCCCAAAATGGGGTCTTGAAGGGTTGGACAGAACTAAAAGGACTGAACCAGTAACAAAGTGCCTACTGTGCTCTAGGCCTACTATGCACTTGGCATTCCCCATCCAGCGATGGGGATATAAAGAAAGGTAGAAGAGTCAGTCTAATGAAGAGACAGCATGCAAAAACTCTGAATAAACAAGCTATATACAATATAAATTGGAGATAATCTGCTGAGGAGAGCACTAGAATTAAGTGGGATTGGGAAAAGCTTCTCATAGTAGGTGGGATTTTATCTGGTCCTTGAAGGAAGCAAGTGAAGCCAGGAATTTGAGGAGAGCATTTTAGGCTTGTAAGGCAGCCACTGAATATGCCTGGAGGTGCAAGAGTTGGGAGTCTTTTGTGGGAGGTCAGACTTTATCCTTTAGGAAAATCACTTTGACAGCTGGACTGAGGATGGACTTCAGTGAAGAGAGACTTTGTAGCAGGGAATAGTTCAACCAGAGGGCCATTGCAACAGTTTAAGCATGAGGTAATGAGGGCCTATACTGGTGTGGTGGTTGTATCAAAAGAGAGAAGGGGGAAAGGGAGAGATGTTACAATGAGAGACAGTATTGGTGAGAGAAAGTGGAGTAGGATGACAGCTTCCGTTAAAAAGCCTTGGTGACTGGTAGGATGGTGGTAACCTTAACTCTAACAGGGAAGTTAGGAAGAGGGGAAAATTTGGGGAGAAACAAAATGAGTTCAGTTTTGGACTTTGATGTCAATGGGACATCCAGTTTGAGATATCCAGTAGGTAGTTGGAAATTTCAAGAATGGAGTTCAGCAGAGAAGTTAGAATTGGATAAGTAGATTTGAGAATCTACTTCAAGTGTGTGTGTGTGAGAATGTATAATTGAATCTGTAGGAGCTGATGGGAGCTCCAAGTGACATAATATAGAAGGAGAAAAGGGCTCAGGATAGTGCCATTTGGGACACCCTGGTTAGTCAATGTGACCTAGATGAAAATATCCAGTAAAGGAGGCTAAGAAAGAGAAGGTGGGAGGAAGAACCAGGAGAAAATAGTGTCCTGAAAACCTACAGCAGAGGTGTCAAATTGGGGTCCACAATACTCCCTAGTATACAGAAACCATATTAAATTGTAATTGGGAAATGTTTAATAAAATAAATACAATAGAACATAGTTAATGTTACTGTGTGATTTTCTAAGTCAGCATATTGCCTGAAGGGATCTTTACATGCTGTTTAGTAGCCCCCTTCCTATTTGAGGTCTATACCACTGATATATGGAATTTTTTTTCTTTTTTAGGCAATTGGGGTTAAGTGACTTGCCCAGGGTTACACAGCTAGTTGATAGATGGTATTAAAGGCTACAGAGAGGTCAGGAAGGATGAGGAGTGAGAAAAGGCTTTTGCATTGGGCAATTAAGAGATTATTAGTAACTTTAGAGAGAATTGGAAGCCAGACTATATACAATTAAAAGAGAATGAGAAGAGAGGGAGATAGTTATAGTAGACAGCCTTCTCAAGGAATTTAGCCACAAAAGGGAAGAGTTTTATGGAATGACAGGGATGGATGAATCAAGGGAGGGGCTTTTGAGAATGGAGATCTGGTGCTATTTATAGGCAGTAGGGAAGCAGCCAGTAGACAGAGAATGAAGATAAGTGAAAGTGTGAGGATGATAGGGGGTAATGTGCTGGAGAAGATAGGTTGGAATGGGATTACTTGCGCATGTGGCAAGATTTGCCTTGTCAAGGAAAAAGGCCACCTCTTTATGTAAGCCTTTAGTGTGAAGTAGGAGATAGAAAAGGAGTGAAGAAGAAGGTGCTTTTGGTGACTGGCTTCAATTTTTCCAGTAATATAAGGCAAGATTCTTAATTGAGAAGATGAGAGGAAACTATGGGAGGTTTAGGCAGCAGGATGAAAAGTTTTGGAAGCAGGCCTGGTGAATAAGATAGTATGTTAATTATAAAAGATCCTTATGGAAGGATCGCCTTGCAGCAGTGAAGGTCTAGCTGAAATTGTCTAACATTTTGTAGTAGACCCAGTCAGGACAGTTTTATTATTTTTCTCCAGTTTCTTTCAAGCAACATGTTCTTTAGGAGAGAATGGGGTGGATTCTGGGAGTGATTCAAGGCTGAGGGCCTGGCAGATAAGCAAATTCTGTAGTATGATAAAGGGGTTTAAGGGAATAAAGGACTAAATTGAAAGAAGGGTATAGAGCTGACTGGTTTATTCACCAAGGGGTCAAAATAGAGAGTGTAGATAGTGCAGAGGTGGTGACCTGGGAGAGAATTGAGAGATTGGATCAGAGGACACAGTGTGGATGAAGAATAAGTTGAGGCAGATGAAAACAGACCATGCTTATTAGATGAGGGGATTTCAGAGTTCACGAACATGTAAGTAGTATATTTGTGCTTGATGGAATTTAGAATCTTATAAGAATTTGAAATGCGTATTTTGAAGAAACAGGCTTCGTAAACACCAAATTTGCTTCTTTCTTTTCCCAGGTTACAAGTGATTTCCCATTTTTAGGAAGTTTTGACCTGATTTGGTTCTCTCTTGAACCTCTACCTTAGCTTGACCTTTAGCCTCAATATAGGTCAGAACTTCCATAGGTCAAGCAGCAATCTACCAGCCTCAGCCCTCCCAGCAGCAGAGATAGATTATAGACCTATGTGGGGCTACCAGGCCCAACCTTACTGTCCTTTATAACCAGCCCTAGCTGATACTTGATTTTGGTTTGAATAATAACTTACACCAAATAGCATGTTTATAGATTCATTGCCAAAATAGCTTTATTATTACAATTTTATAATAGGATTAATATTGTAAAATCTAGCTCTTTCTGTAGCCTGCCTACACAACAAAGGATTTTAGTCAGAACTAAACTAGCAATTTTGTCGTTGATGCCTGAGAAGACAACACAATGTTCTGTTGCAGCTGTATTGCTTTTTCATTGCTGACAGTTTAAAAAGAATATTATGGTAAACTAAGTGGAAATAATTTGCAAGGCATAAGGAAGCAGAAACTATAAAGACCTTTTTGCATTTTCCAAATTATCACACGTGTATCTATACTAACACATTTCTGTGACATGCTGAAAATTGTATGTGTATGTGTCCATGAGCAAACGTCCATGAACAATACTGTTGTGTCAGTCGTGAGTTTCTTAAGCAACTGTGTGCCAGGAAGATAAAGACAAAACAAAATAGTCTCAGACAACAAAGAGTGATGGAGACATGTACAGATTTAAGTACATACAAGTTATGTAGTGGTATATGCAAACTTATATAAAATGGTTACAAAATAACCTTTTGGATAAAAAAAGTCCCTAGAAGATGGGATGGATCAAGAAAGGCCTTATGCAGAAGGACACAGATCTATTCTGAGCCTTGGAAATCAGATTTCCAGCCAGGATAGGTGAGGAGGAAGGGACATTATTCCTTGCATGGGCTCCAAAGACAAGAAAATGAAGACTAGAGTTTGGAATGTGAGGATCAAAAAGTAGGCTGGTATGGCTGCAGAGTAATTTGTAAGAAAACTAGAAAATTAGGACAGAGTTATTTTGTGAAGAGCTTTAAGTGAGAATTAGAGGATTTATATTTGACCTGGGAGATAACTGTCACTAGAGTTTATTGAGTAGGGAGACTAGCGCTGGATATATAGATTGTGTAGTTTTCTGTATAGATACAGTAATTTAATTAAATCTGTGTGAAGTGGTAAAGGTCAAGTGAGAGTAGAAAGAGAAGAGGAGGGACAAGGATAAAGCCTGGGGTGGGGGGGACTCCTATATTTAGTTGGCGTGATAGTGGATGCTGATATGGCAAAGGAGACTCACTAAAGAGTAGAACCAGGAAAAGCTATGTCCTGGAAACCCAGAGAGAAGAGAGTGGTCAACAGTTTAGATATTGCAAAGAAGTAAAGTGTTTTTTTAGGGTATTTGTAATTTTAATTCTTTTCTGTTTGAGTCATAGCAATATAGCCCTTCTGGGAATAAGGTTGTTAAAAAGGTAGGCTTTTGTAGCAATTGGGCATCTTTGGGTCATTGAAGTGCTATACAGTTCTCAAATGAAATCCAACTGAAGCTGCTTTTTATTTCTAAGTCCAACTCATTGTCCACATACTATACCTGTCTAAGATAAATTATGCATATTCACTTAATAAATATTAAGTGCCTCCTATGTGCCAGGCACTGTGGTAAACACTGGGGATACACAAAGCAACAAAAGACAGTCCCTGTTCTCAAGGAGCTCTCAATTAAATCTGGGAGACAACATGCAAACAAATATATACAAAATAAGCTATATAAATAGATAATTAATGGAGGGAAGGTACTAGAATTAATAGGGGACAGGGAAAGTTTCCTATAAAAGGTGGGATTTTAGTTAGGACTTTAATGGAAGTCAGGGAAGTCAGTAGTTGTAGTCAATGAGGGACAGACAAGGAAAATCCTCAGAGCTGAGAGATATGTATGGAGTGTCTTGTTTGTGGAACAACCGGGAAGTCAGTGTCATTGGATTGAATTATATAACTGGTTGCCCATCTAGTTGGATTTTATATTCTAGGCAGTAGTGAATTAAAAAATTACTGTTTTGTCAATGTAGTGCCATAAGTGGTTTTTAAAAATTGCATTCTTGCCACATGCAGAGAGGATTGGGTGAGTGACAGAAAAGAAACAATATTTCTCAACTTGTAGGGTGCCTCACGGCTAGCCTAGTACAAGTTTGCAGAGGAATAGTGTGAAGTAGTAGGTAGAGAATTGGCCTTGGAGTAAGAAAACCCACTTTTGTTCCATACCAGACATGTGACCCCGACTAGATCATTTAACTTCTCACTTCCTCAGTCAATTTCTCTTAGATTAACTAGGAAGATATTGCAGAGAAAGTGTGCTTTTGGAGCACTGGAGGAGGGATCTTGAGTACTATTTTCCTATTAGCACTGGGTTTATCAGATTAGTTTGTAACCAAGGAAAGCAAAAAATGTTTGAATGTGAGAGGATGAGAGCTCTAGGATTGAAAAGAAGCAGAGATAAGAGAGGGGAATACTGCAGCATTGAATGCCCAAGTGGGTTGACTATCCTGAATGGGCATTATGATTAATGAAAAGATGACCAAATAGCGTTACTTTTATTTGGGGGTTCAGTGCTTTAATTACTGGCGAGAAAAGCAAAGCTCTAGGTTAGAGCTTTTGTAGTGAGTTAATCATGACCCTAGTCAATATTTGTAGTTATGTAATAACAAAGGACGCTTAGATAATATAGCAACTTAAGTTTTCCAAAGTAGTTTCTCACAACATGCCTACATGCCTTTGTGAGATACACTGTATAAGTGTTACCACTTCCATTTCTACAGGTGAGGAAATTGAATGAATCCTAAAGAGCTTGTAACTTACCTTTAGTCAAATGACTTTAAAAAGTATTGAGAGTGATTGTGCAATGGAAAGAGTACATCCTAAGAACCAGAAGACTCTGGTTCTTATTATGACTCAGTTTTCTAATTTGTAAAATGGAATGAGGTTGAACTAGATGACCTTTTAAGACCTTTCTAGCTTATACCAGTGATCCTATGGAGATGTAAGATTGAACTTGTCATTTTTCACTCCTTTCCCCCCAAAATTATTTATTTATTTATTTATTCATTTATTCAGTTTTTTGGTGAGGCAATCGTGGTTAAGTGACTTGCCCCAGGGTCACACAGCTAGTAAGTGTCAAATGTCTGAGATCAGATTTGAACTCAGGTCCTCCTGATTCCAAGGCTGGAGTTCTATCCACTGTGCCACCTAGCTGCCCCTTGTCATTTTTACTCTTAACCTTGTTATTTCCAGTCTGCTATGTACTTTATTTTGGCTAAAAGAAATGCATGTAAAATAAAGGAATAGAGGGTTTTTTAACCTGTAATCTGTGAACTTTTTTATATTTATTTTGAAAACTAGATTACACTATAATTGGTTTTTGTTGTAATCCTGTATTTTATTTTATTTATTTTAAAACTATGCTGAGGAATCCATGGGCTTCACTAGACTGGCCAATGGGTCAATAACACAGAAAAAGTGATTATCTCTAAAAACTCTTGGAGTTAGGAGATTTCAGTGATTGACAAGGTTTGAAATACTGATGATGAAATTTTTGTTGATTAAGGGAGGTTTTGACAAGAGAACTTTGTTTAGCAAGTGATAATTAGGCTGGTGTCCTAGAATAACTAAGAGAAAAAACACAGTAGTTGAAAATAGACATTAGGCACATAGTTGAAATGTCATAAGTAGGATTTTAGAGTGTTTAGCTTAAAGGGACTCAGAGTTGAAATTGAGTGTGTATTTCCTTGTCTTTGTGGGTAACCTGAGAGTGGACAAGGACTGACCCGTGCAGGGGGGAATATCTCCCCTCCCCCCCTCTACCCCCATTTCCAGGTAGGATGGAGGAGAGGACACAGAAAGACAAAGACTTTAGAGGGACTAGAAACTGAAAATAAAATTAAGAAAATGTTTAGTATGCCTGTCAGTCCAAAATTTCTCTCTTTTCCCCCTTACACACACACACACACACACACACACACACACACACCCCTGTGAGAAACTTTTATCTCATATTGAGCTTGTTGTTGTTGTTGTTCTTTCTTGAAGAGGGCCAATGATATCAGCAGTAAATCGGGTTTAAGTGAGGCAGAACTGCTCACTCATCAGCCTCACTCTTCTCCAAAGTCATTGAAGTCCAGTGGTAAGAGAAAAGTTAAATATTTTAAATCAGACAACGCAGAGGAGAATCCTGAAATCTTCCAGGCTAGCTCACTGTAGACTATCTATTATAGATATTCCTCTTCCTTCTCTGGAGGACTCTATTTAAAATTTTAGTGTTTCTGTCCATTTGGCTTACTTATTGTGGTAATTGGTATCATATGATGCTAGTTGACTTCTATTTTTTGCCATACTGTCTTCCAACCTTACCACCACCACCACCACCACCACCACCACCACTTCTTCATCATCTTCGTTGTCATCGCAGTTGGGGTTAAGTGACTTGCCTGGGGTCACACAGTTAATAAGTGTTTGGTCTGAGTTTAGATTTGAACTCAGGTCCTCCTGACTTCAGGGCTGGTGCTCTATCCACTGCATCCATTACTTCTTATTGAAGAGGAAGTATTTCCCCAAACATATTTAGCAATTTTGTTATTCCAGAATAAAAAAAAATTGGTCAAGTTGTATACAATAACTCCTAGGTAGTTTCAATTGATACAGTATTACACCTACAAATTAGTTTCAGTAGTATTTTAGTAAATGATAATAGCTAGTATTTTTATAGCACTTTAGGATTTGCAAAGCACTTTTCAGATGTTATCTGATTTTATTCTCAGAGCAAACATATGAGGTAGGTGCTGTTGCTATTATTATCCTCATTTTAAAGATGTGGAAACTGAGACTGAGGTGACTAGCTCAGGATCACACAGCCAGGAAGTTTCTAAGGTGAGGTCTCTACTGTGCCACCTACCTGCCTGTAATAATAATCGGAATTTATATAGAGCTTTTTAAAGGTTTCAAAACACTTTATACATGTTATCTCTCAATTCTCATAACCCTGGGAGGTTGGTACTATTATTATGCCCATTTTATAGATGAGGCAATCTAGAGGTTAAGTGACTGCTCCAGCGTCTTATAGCTAGTAAGTATCAGGACAGGATTTGAACTCAGAACTTCTTGACTTCAAGCCTCAGTTTTCTCATTATAAAATAGTAATAATAAAAGCACCTACCCTACTGTGTTTTTTTTGTATCAAATGAGATAGTATATGTAAAGCACTTTGTAAACCTTAAATAGCTGTGTAATTGCTATTAATGTTATTGTATTGTTTTCATGCTTGTTTTAGTTTGATAGGGAATGTTTTAACATACAAGTTAAATACAAGTCTGGGATTGTATTTTAGTAGATGCACTTCTGTATGTTTTATGCATTTTAGGAGTAGGGGAAGATTTAGGGCAGGGGCAGAGAACTTGAGAGGCCAAAGGTTCTCCACCCCTGATTTTGGGAGAAAGACAGAGTCCCATTTAAAATCGAGTTTAAAATGTCTTTAGGACCTCCAGATCCAGACTTTTGGGCTAGATAGTTGGAGATGCAAGATTGGAGGTCAGTGGAGAGGTTGGAGCAGGATGGTGGATTTGAGAATTGTCAGCATAGAGATGGTAATTAAATCCACAGGAACTGATGAGATCACTAAGTGAAATAGTATAGAAGGAGCAGAGAAGAAAGCCCAGTCATGGGCTTACATGAAGGCATGTATAGTTACTTGAGTATAATCTAGAAGAGAATTCAGCAGAGCTGACTGAGAAGGTTCATTAGATAGGAAGAGAAACAGGAGAGTGGTGTACTGAAAATGCAGAGAGAAGAGAGAACCAAGGAGAAAAGAATGATCAGCACTGTCAGAGGCTGTAATCAAGGAGAATGAGGATTGAGAAAAGTCCATTGGATTTGGCAAATAAGAGATAATTGGTAACTTTGGAGAGAGTAGTTTCCATGGGGAAGATCAGAAGCCAGATTGTAAAGGATTAAGAAGAGTGAAAGATAAGGTGGAGGTATCTATTATAGATGAGAATTTAGCTACAAAGGGCAGAAGGCAGTATAGGATGATAGTGGGGATGGAAGGGAAGGATCAAGTGATGATTTTTTCAGAATGGAGAAGACTGGCATGTTTGTTAGTCAAATGATTTAGGGGTATGAGAGGGACAACTTTTGAAGATATGGGATCACTTGAACAAGTAGTGAGAGGTTAGCCTTGCTAAGGCCACTGGAGTCAGGAAGACTCATTTTTGTGAGTTCAAATGTGGATCAGGACTCTTACTGGCTATGTGTGTGACCCCTGAGCCAGTCATTTAACCCTGTTTTCCTCAGTTTCTTGTCTGTAAAATGAGCTGGAGAAAGAAATGGCAAACCACTCCAGTATCTTTGCCAAGGAAACCCCAAATGGGGTCAGGAAAAGTCAAACACAAGTGAAAAAAACTCAACAACAACAACAAAGCCTACTTCAATTTGGGACACAGGGATTAAGAAGATAGTAGCATAAGACATTTGATTGATAAGATATGAGGAAAAGAGAAGAAGCTCATGGCACATGACCTTTTTTTCCCTTATAAAATATGAAGCAAATTTCTCTGCTGAAAGATTGGGAGAAGACTATGGTAATTTGAGGAGTGGTGAAAATATTTGAAAGAGCCACTGTGGAGAATTAGGACAGTGAGTTGTTAAGGGAGATTTAGTAGGATTTTCTAGCTGTAATAAAGCCCCAGTTGAGATTGTGTAACATAAATTGGTAGTAGACCCCCTCAGAAAGGTTTTGTAATTTCTCTCCATCTTCTTTCAGCATTACATGTGTAGGAATGAAGATAGTGAATGAGTAGTGATTGGTGGGAGCTATGTGAAGCTGAAGTGTAATGGGCAATGTGATAATTCAGTAATTATGTTGTCTTTCTTGGCTTTATCTCTTCTTGGATTAAATGTTAGGATAGGTGTCAAGGTGTTTAGTAGATAGTGGAAGTTACTGAGAATTATGTAGTGTAGACTTTGTCATTCAGCAGTCAATCAAAAAGCATTCATTAAACATCTGCTAAGTACCAGGCACTGTGCTAATTGCTGGGTATACAAAGAAAGATCCCCCTCTCCCCCAAAACAAAACAAAACTTCTTTGCTTCCAATCTAAAATGGAGGAGACAACATTCAAACAACTGTACAAACAACATGTATACTAGATAATTGACAGAGAAAAGGGCTTCTAAAATATTTGCTTGAATCCATCTAATTCATTCTGGACTAGTGCCTTTTTTCTTTGGTAGCTCTTTTATAGCTTGTTCCATTTAACTTTCTGAAATAGAGTTGAATTGAATGTTCGTTTCATAGTCACATCAAATTCTCAGTTTTGCCACCATACTCTTAGTGTTGATCATTCCCTATTCCATGTTAATTGTGAATTAATCTTGTTGATTTTATGTTTTGCTAATATTTTCCTCCTTTTTTGGATCAAATTAGCTAAAGCTTTGTCAGTGGGTTTTTTTTTTGTGAAACAGCTTTTAGTTTTGTTTAGTCTTTCTGTTGTCCATTTTATATGTTTCTTCTCTAAGATTTCTGTTCACTAATTTGATTCTGTTTTTAAAATTTTCATGCTTAGTTCATTAATCCTCCTTCTAATTTAATATACATTTTCAGAGATGAAGACTGTTTTAGCTGCATCTAAAATTTGAGTATGTTGTATCAGTGTTATTATCATCTCATTAATACATATCATGTATTAATGCTTCATATTATTATTTCTATGCTGTTTTTTATTCATTCACTTCAAGATGCTATTATAAAGTCTCCATTTGTATCTGTATTTTCTGCTTGTGTACATTGTAATGGCTGTAATTTTCTGTGCCCTATGTAGTAGTCATATCTGGTCAACAAGCATTTTATTAAGCACCTGCTATGTGCCAGATGCTTTGCTAAGTGTTAGAAATACAAGGAAAGGCAAAAAATGTGGTTCCTGGCCTCAAGAAGCTTGTGATTTAATGGGGGAAACAATATGCCAAAATTAAATACAAATGAGATATAAAGGATAAATTTGAGGTGGTCTTAGAGAGAAGGCACTAGCATTGAAAGGAGGTAGGGACCAGGAAGGCTGATTTGAAGTCATTCTACTACAAAATTGAAATGAAATGACACACCTGGAACATTTAGCAGTTAAGAAAAGGAGGTTTACTCATCCATGTCAGGGAAAAGATGTTAAATTGAATGAAATTTTCCTGCCTGTGTTTGTCCGTGATGATTGTTGTGCCAGTTAAGAGCTTAAGAGAACAGCTGGATATTTTTGAACCCTGGCAGTTTTGAAGATAAGTCAGGGAACTGGATGGAGCCTTCTTGCCACTTAAGTCTCCAAGAGAGTTTCAAAACCTTTTAAGGAAAAGAACTGTTCCAACTCATTTTGGTAATTGCTTTAGATATTCTTCCTACCCCATCTTGGCCTATTTTTGCAGAAGCATCTTGTAATACTGAGAAGTCTTTATATATGGAGACAACTAGGTAATTGTATTGTAGGGAATAAAGCGCTGGACTTGCAGTCAGAAAGACCTGAATTCAGATATACTTTTTAGACTCATTGCATTTGTGACTCTGGACAAATTACTCAATCTTTGTCTTCCGAAGTCTTGTAGTCTGAAAGACTTGAATTCACATGTACACTTTAGACTCCTACTAGATGTGTTACTCTGGAACTTAACCTTTGTCTATCTCAGTGTTCACATTTGTAAAATGAGGTAGTAATTGTACCTGCTTCCCAGGGTGATTGTGAGGAATGAATAAGATAATATTTGTACAGCACTTTGCAGACCTCAAATCGCTAAATATTCACTATAATTTATATTATTTAATGTGTGTATTCAGTAGATACCATAAGTCTCTCAAACTTTACTGCAGGAATTCCTTCAATTCACTCTTTCATTATCTTTTTTATCTTTTACATTTACTTATCCATCTCTTATAATTATCTTATTATCAACATCTTTTTGCAGTTCAGTTAATTTTTTTCTTTACATAGATGCTATAGCATTTGTTTTATATAGATCTAACATTAATATTTCATGTCTGTGGTATCTTTCTGTACAACGTAGTTCACCTTTTTTACCTCTCTTGTGAATCTTTTATTTCATAGCATAATTGCAGTTCTACCCTAATCTAATTTTAAGAAATTCACTTTAATAAATATAAAGTAAAATGAACTTTGATATATAAATTTAATTTAATATGTAAATTAGAACAGAAAAAGAATTATGTGAAAATTGGCTCTATCACATACTGTTTGCTTTTCCCTTTAAGTATGACTAAATCAGCATGTAACTTTTGAAGTAGTACTGCTTGTCTGTGTTTCCTTCTGTCCTTTTGCTTTTTTTTTTTATACATTAAAAAATGCTTCTGCGACCCTATTTTTCCTTTTGGCTTTTTTTTTTTTTGGCGGGGGGGATAGCAACCTTATTGCTAATCTTTCTTCCTTTCTTCTCCTTCCACTCCCTTTGAAAAACCAAAATGAAAACAAAACCCATGTAACATGTCTATTAAAGAAAAGTTCCCACATTAACTGTGTTTTATTTTGCCTATTTGAGTCTGTCACCTCCCTCTAGGAAGTTGTTGGTAATTGTTGTGGTCAGAATTCTTAAGTCTGTCAGAATTATTATTCTGTACAATCTTGTTTTTGTAATAATTGTTCTCCTAATTTTGCTAACTTTCCTCTGCATCAGTTCACACACAAGATATCTTCCTAGTTGTCTCTGAAACTGTTCATCAGTTCTTATAAAATAGTATTTTCTTTACATTCATTTACCATAATTTATTCAACATTCCCAAGCTGTTGGACACCCCTTAGTTTCTAATTCTTCATCACTATAAAAAGAATTGTTACAGATATTTTTGTACATATGGATCCTTTGCCATTCGTTGATCTCTTTTGGTGGGAGTGGGGAGGTGGAGTTAGGGTGTAGTGCTGAGTCTGCGCCAGTAATTTTTTAAGGAAGGGAGTTACTGTTTCAAATTGCTTTCCAGAATGGTTGGATGAATTAGTAGTGCCACCAGCAGCACATTAGTGATCCAGCATTCTAACATTGACTTTTTGGCCATTTCCCTTTTTTGTTGTTGTTGATACCTTTACCATTTTGCTGTGTTTGAAATGAAATCTCTATATTTTGATTCACATTTCCCTTATTACTATATAATCCATTTTTCATAGTAATTGTTATTCTGTTAGGATTCTTTTGAAAATTTGTTCTTATTTTCTGACCGCTTACCTATTGGGGAATAACTTTTATTCTTATAGATTTATTTTGATTGACTTTGTGTTGGCTATTTGAAAGTTGGATATTTCCTACAAATGTTTTTTTTCCAGTTCATAGTTTTTTTAAAAAATCTTGGCTGCACTGATTTTAACTTTTTAAAAATTTCAAATAATTATAATTTTCTCTATCATCTGTTATGATCTCCTTCATTCCTTGTCTTGTAATTCTCTTGGTAGCCATACATGTGAAAGGCACATCCGTTTTCCTTCAATTTTTTTATGTTGCATGACCCTTTTAATTTAGGCCCCCATGTCTATTTCTTTCCATCTTTTAAAAAAATTTTTTTGGGGGGGAATTGGGGTTAAATGACTTGCCCAGGGTCATACAGCTAGTAAGTATCAAGTGTTTGGTCTGAGGCTAGATTTTAACCCAGGTCCTCCTGATCCACTGAGCCACCTAGTTGCCCCTGTTTCTTTCCATCTTGATAACTTGCTGCCTTATGTTGTGGATAGTGTCATCTGTGACACTCATTTGGCTACCTTGAGTTTAGCTGCCATGTGTAAGTGCTTTCATTATATAGTTAATTAAGACCTAGGATTGCCCTAGGTGGATAGAGGGCTACATCTGGAGTCAGGAAGACTCATTTCAAATCCGGCATTAGACATTTATTAGCTGTATGATTCTGGGCAAGTCACTTAACCCTGTTTGGCTCAGTTTCCTCATCTGAAATGTAAGCTGAGGAGGAAATGGCAAACCAGTCCAGTGTCTTTGCTAGGAAAACTCCAAAATGGGATCACAAAGAGAGTCAGACATGACTGAAGTGACACAAATACAACAACAACAAAAAAATTGAAATTTGAGAATATGCTAAAATTGGAAAAAAATAAGCAAATGTCTCTTGAATGATGTTAAGAACTAAAAAACTTGCCCAACAAATGTAATACCTTATCAGTAGATTACAATTTGTGATACAATATAAGGTGCTAATACTAAGTCTTTTAAATTTAGCCCAAATCATGACAGTTCATTTCATACTTCTATGCAAGTATATTTGTATACACACTTTACTTCCAGTGATAAAGTATGGTGACTTTAGATTCTTGTGAACCTTTAATATGTCTTATTTGTAATAGTAATTCTCATATTCCTTATGGCAACCCTGTGAACATAGAAAGCACTCAGTATATAATGGATCATTTATATCATTTGAGAGAATAAAATTTCAGGAAAGCTCTAAAATCATGATCAGTTCAATAGGCATTTAAAAATAATTACCAAGATAGAAAGATATATAAGAATTTCTGAACCCATAAAGCTAACAGTCTAGCAGGGGAGTTATACCAGACATACAGCTATTGTACAAAGCTGAAGATGAGAAATAAAAACAACTTACTATATAAAGGATATGGAATAAAAGGATTTCTACCTGTGGAAGAAAAGGCATTTTTGCTTGGTCTTAACAGGAGGGTAAGACTTTCGATAGGCAGTGATCAAGCAAAGAAGGCATTCTATTTGATGGTTTTAGGGAGTTGTATGAGGAAAGCATGAAAGTAGGAAAGATAAATAAGTAACATTTGGCTGGGTTGCAGAGTTATGTGAAGAGAAATGTGAGGGAAAGCTGGAGAGGTTGGTTCAAGCCAGATTGTGAAAGGCCATGAGTATTAGGGACATAAGTGAAGTAAAAGACGATATTGTCACAAAAATTAATACTTGGGGAGACCCAAGTATGTTTACATCTCTAAAACAAGTTCCTAATTCTGCTGCCTCCTTTAAACACTAACCCTCTCTGTCTCTTTTTCAGTACTAACTGGTTGAAGAAGTGCCATGCTTCTACACCAACTCTTTTGCTTTTCTGTAGCTTGTAACCTGGTATTTCATTCCCAGCAGTCACCTAAAACAGTCTTCACTAGGCTCTGTCTTCAAGGTCACCAGCAGCCTCACTCACAGAGTTCAAGGACTATTTCTAATTGATCTCTCTTTCTTGGACTTCTCTATAGATTTTAGCATTTTCTGTCCCGCTGCTACTGTACCCTCTGAGAAGGACCACTGAGCCCTTTTGCTCTGTTTTTTGGGAATGGGTGTCCTCACATTCACTTTTTTATCTCTTTTGTCCCCTGTCTCTCTTTTTCTCCCATACATTTTTTTTCCCCAAAAACTCAACCAAATTACCACATTGCTTACTCTTTCCCCATTTGCTTCTCTGGTGTTGTCTTCCCCATTAGAGAATAATCTCCCTTTAGTATTTACTGCAATTCTGCTTTGCTCATAGAGCACGAGGTCTTTGCTGCAGGCACAGTATCCTTTGCCAGTGTCATGCAGTCCATTCCAGAGTTCTTCAGAGAGACCTTGAAAGTGTCCTTGTATCACTTCTGACCTCCATGTGAGCGCTTGCCTTGTGGGAGTTCTCTGTAAAATGGTCTTTTAGGCAAACATACATTTGGTATTTGAATAACAGGGCCTGCCCATTGGAGTTGTGCACATGGTAGGCACCTATTAAATGCTTTTCATTTGTTCTAATATAATCTCTTCCCTTGACTTCACTATTCTGGAACTCCTACCTTCCAAAACCACTCTGGTTTTCCTGTACTGGTTTGTCCTAACCCTTTAATATTGTTGTTATTGGAGTTGAATTTTTATTGGGAAGGAACCAGTGGAGAAATGGAGCTTGACTTGCTTTTCAGAGAAGTGATGTTTGGGATAGGAAGACTCTGAAGTAGGTAGGTGGGAATCAAATGGAGAAAACAAGTAAAGAATTGAGTGAGCGTTTAGCAGCATCATTGAGATAGGATGGGAAGGATAGGGGATTAATGGTATTCAAACTTGATTGCTTTAATCTTTTCAGTAGAAATGTTTGTGTATATGAATAAAAAGTTTCCAGATTATGATAAGAACCTAGTTGAAGACATATAGCATAATTTATAATAGATCAGAGTGATTTTTTGTGATTTGGCCACGGGGTTTGAAAAAATGTTTTCAAGATTTGAGGAATGGGGAAAAGTTAAGGGACACTAGCAATCCCATAGTGTCCTGGTGCTGTCCATGGTACCTGCAGTTCAAACATGGAATTTTATTTATTTTGTTAAGAAATCACCTGATTTTCTCTCTCTACTTTTCTGATCAGGAAGTAGCTTCATTTTTCCTCTTTGCATCCACCCCTCCCCCAGTTATGGTCTAGAAGAAAGGGAGTGGTTTGAGAAGGGGATGCATACTTTTCTTTTCTCCACCAAGTTCATGTGCTTTGTATGTGATGTAATTCCTCAAATTGTTTCTTATTCTTTGTTTACCAGCGACTACATCTTTTATAAATATATAGTAAATATATTATGAACCTTGAAAAGAGTAACTTATTTTTGCAGAGGACATCTTTATTTAGTACAATTGGTTAATATTTTTACCTCATATAAAAGATAATCTGAGGGAGAAAATTCTTTGGGAATGAGAGAGAGAGATGTCTGTGGTTGTAAAATGTTAATAGATCTGCATTTATAGGAGCTTTAGTTTTTTAAGCTTTTAAAGAAGTTTCTTGTTAATTTTTTATTGAATAAGTTTTGTAATTTTTAGACTGGTTATCCAAGCAAACATTTTTTAGATTAAAATATTTATTTTATTTTGAAAATATTGTAATTAATTGTACTTTTAACGCTGGTCTGCCAAAGAAGGATTGAATATGACAAAATCAAAGATTTAGAAATTTCATGTTTCAGAATTATAATTTCTGAAAGTTTAAGGGTATAACATTAAGAGTTTGATTGGTTAATTATTATGATTTTGTGTATATGTTGTAGTTAATAAAAATAATAATAGCAATTGAAAATCTCCCTTAAGAAATTTGTTTGGGAAATTTGTTTTTTTTTCTTTCTCTTGATTTATGGATTTTGAATTTATGATTGTGAGAAAGATATTTTTTGTTACAATTAGATTCTTATTAGGAATTTCTTTTTTTTAAAGAACATTTAAAAATTGATGGTCATTTGCCTTTCATCAGTAGTTAAGGTGCTATAAGAGGATATAGTCCTTTTCCTCAGTGCTATTCATGAATTGAAACTAGTGGAGACAGTGCTTAATTTCTTATTTTGGCAACTTCAGTTTTGGGAAGATAAAGCCATTTTGGAATTCATTTCTTTCAATTTTATCTCTTCTGACCTCTCCTCCTTTTTCGCTTGTGCATTCCCTTACCAAAGCTCCTAAACTAATGAGTGAGTTGGAATGGCTTTTCAAATCTTATTTCTATCTCTGTTCTTCATTTACCCCAGTCACTTTTTGTTGTTGTTGTTGTAGTCATTTTCCTTATACCAAGACCAAGTATCTGGAAAGAAACCAACTTTTTGCTTTTCTAAACAATTTGTATATTAGTTTGAATATAAGAAGCACTTTCCATGCCAAACAATATTTGCACAGAATCTATGTGACCAACATGGTATTATTTTTCAGTGTATACACATACATTTTTTTCCTCTTTCAAAGATTAGCCTATCTTTGTGGATATTCTAGACTCTATACTATATTCTAGGGTAGTCTTTCTTTAAACCAGTGTAGACTTTACTTGAGCTGTCTAGAACCGTTATCACACTTATGTCAGTACCTCAAATTGATGGGTAAGTTTGTAAACTCATATGTTTTCATCCTGTGATGCTTTCTTTTAATACATTATCTATTATTGCTTATTCTCATGTCATGTTATTCAGTCATTTCAGTCATATTGGACTCCTTATGACCCTTTTGAGGTTTTCTTGGCAAAGATACTGGAATGGTTTGCCATTTCCTTCTCCGGTTCATTTTACAGATGAGGAAAATGACTTGTCCAGGGTCACAGAGCTAGTAAGTGTCTGAGGCTAGATTTGAACTCAAGTCTTTCTGACTCCAGGCATGGCGCTCTATCCATCGCATCACCTAGTTTCCCATTTGCCAGCATACATACCTTTTATTTCAGTATTTATCAAGGTATTTTATAGTTTAAAAAAAAAAGTTGAGGCCCCTTTATGGAGAGCTTTGAAAATCTAGACCAGGTATAGGATGAAGGGAAATGAGTAGATTGGAAGGTTTTTCAGTAATTGAACTGTAAGGTGATACAGGGCTGAATCAAAGTGATGTTGTTAGTAATGCGACCCCCCCCCCCCCAACACACACACACACAGACACAATTATAGGCATTGAAAAGGAAGAATTCATGATTTGTTCTTAGACTGTGTTGATTTGCACGTTGAATTGAGTAGAAGATAAAGGAAAGGGAAGATTTTTACAAAGCTCTTGGGGAGGGAGGGAGAAAGAAAAAGAAAAATAAGAAAGTTATATGATAACGTATTTAAAAGGAATTGCAAGTTGTACAATATAAATTTATAGTTTCATGTGTAACCATCTTTTTTTTAATGTACTGTTATGGAAATGCTTATTTTATTTCTCAAATATGGCATAAAATAAAAAACAAAGCTATTCTCCATTCAATCTGTTGATATATTCTGGCCTCACAAAGATATGTAGTTGGAAAAGGAAGGATAACTTTAATAGTCACTTAATGTCTTAATATTTTTATGAAAATAGTTTTGATTTCATACACACCCTGAAAAGAGGTCTGGTACCACAGGAGTCCTCAGATGGCACTTTGAGAACCATGCCCCAGAATGTACCTCTGATTGTCTCATAAGATCCTCTTTTTCTTCCAGTAATATTAAGTTCTTGTTGCTTCTAGGATAAAGTATTAGATCACCAATGCTGTCTTTTGCAAATTTTACATCAGATCAACAAATATCTTATTAAGTGCCACTTGACATAACAGAGAAAGGCAGAAAATGATGATCCCTGCTCTCGAGGACCTAACATTGTAATGGGGAAGAAAACATACAAAAAATTATGTACAAATAGAACAATTGGAAGTAATATCAGATAGAAGGCAAAAAAATGTCTAGGTGATTGCTAGGAAAATGGGAAAAGAGTCATCCAGGGATGAATGGACTCATTTTTTTTAGTAAAGTAAGGACACTGGGAGGTTGGGGGAAGGTTGCCATTGAAACCTGAGGAGGGTTGGAATAGCCACTATCTTAAGTGAGTTAGTATTTGGTTTGGGGAGAATTGCCTTTTGTAAATGGATTTACCTATAGCAGGGATGGGGGGGGGACGGGGACGACCAGTGGCTTCAAAGCCACTTGGGACCTTCTAGGTCTTTGGGTGCAGCCTTTTGACTGAGTCCAAGTTTTACCAAACAAATCCTTTTATTAAGGGGATTTGTTCTGTGAAGTTTGGATTCAGTCAAAGGGCCTCACTTCAGGCCCTACAGGGCCACATGTTGAGGCTGCTGGTTCCCCAACCCTGCCCTATAGCAAGGACTCAGTTGAGATTATGTAACATATTTTTGGTGGACCCAATTATTTTGTATCAAATTCAGCCTAAATTTGGGAACCAAGCAGACCAAACAGTAGTTCTCTTTTAGCCTTTTAAAATACTTAATAGATTCAATAATTTTAAGTGAGAAAGGGACCTTAAGAGATATTTTTCTAGGACAGTGGTTCTTAACTTGTGGGTCAGTATCACCGATTATTACTATTAGTTATGTAATTAATCATTAATGTCAATAAAATATTTTAAAACTATATTTTATATAATTGGTTTCTTTGTAATACTCTGTATACTTTTAAAAACATTATTTTGAGAAGGCATCTATAAGCTTCAGACTTAGAGACACATCAGTGACACAAAAAAGGTTAATAATCCTTGTTTTAGGCCAGCCCATTCATTTTACAAGTAAGGAAATTGAGTGATTTACTCTTCCTCAGAGGTGACATACACCCTATTTCTGGTCTTGATGTCTTTACACAGGCTCTCCCTCATGAGTAGAAGATACTCCTTCCTCACTTTAGTCTTTTACTCCCTAGTCTCTTTCAAAGCATAGCTCAAAACTTCACTAACTACATAAGGCCCTTTCTGTTTTACTCCTTGCTAGTACCTTTCTCTCCGCATTGCCTTGTAATCATTTTTTATATGTATATGTACTGTTTCTTTTTCATCTTTGTTATTTCTAGCACAACACTGCTGTGCCTGTTATAGTGATGTTTAATAAATATGGATTGGTTGGTTACCCGTTTCAGGCCTAGCTCAGCTACATTAACTAAAACTGGTGTTCTTTTCCTTATAGTACACTGCTTCCATCTGTAGAAGAGAACTACTTAGTCCTCTTCCTTTTCTTCCTCTCTCCCCCTCCTCTTTTTGCTTAAGGTCTTTTAAAATATTAGGCAAAATTTCAGGGTTTTCTGTGGAGAAGATTTAATAGTGCATATTATTTGGCATATTTGAGGTCCTCATTCAAAGAGTGTGCTTTCATTCAGTTGTGATTTTTAAGGGGGGGAAATATATTCCTTAGTACATTTTTTTTAACATGTTGATGGAGGCTGTATTTGTAAAATTACCAATATAATTTTGTAACTGGAAGTTAGTAAATTGATAATTTAGTTTTTCTCTTTATACAGAGGAGGAAAATGAACATCAAGGTTATATGTTTTATCAGAAATGACTGCATATTTTGTTCTGCTTTTTCTTAATATTCTTTGTGTTTCTTTTTTCTAGGCTGTTCGCTGCTATGAATCTCTAATCTTAAAAGCTGAAGGAAAAGTTGAATCTGATTTCTTTTGTCAGTTAGGTCACTTCAACCTCTTGTTGGAAGATTATCCAAAAGGTAAAGTTGTCTTTTCCTACCTCTGATAATATTTTTAACATTGAAAATTATTTTATAATGTATAATTGTTTTGATAAATGAGATGATGTATGTAAAAGTGTATAAAAGTATATAAAAGTAAGCTTTGTAAACTTACTGCATTAATATGGTATAGTTATGATGCTGATGGGTGATCTATAAGTTGGCCAAAGCGAATTTTTAAATTTTTCTTTGGATTTTGATGAATTTGGATCATTTTAGAGATAATGTAGTAGGGAACAAAGAAAGTAAATGATTAATTTTTACAAATTTTATATCTCTTCCATAAATCAGTTTGTTATAAATGACCATATATGTGTTCATTTTGTTCATGATTATATGCCAAAAATGTATATTTCTTCTAGGAGTTTATACAGTATGGATGACAGGAAAGGACATGATGCAGTGAAAAGAGGATAATTTTAGAGCAGTTTTTAACTTGCAGTCTGTGAACTTAATAAGTTGGTTTCTTTTGTAATTCTACATGTTTTATGCATTTAAAAACATTCTGAGAAGGGGCTCATAGGCTTCCCCATGTTGATTAAGGATATATAATGCGAAAAAAGAAATCCCTATTTCTTGAGTTAAAAGAAGTGTTCAAAATGTTCAGATTCTACTTCTGATACTTACTACCAATAAGATCTGTGCCAAATCACTTAGCCTGCCTTCTTATTTCCCTCCTCCATAAAATGAGGGAATTGGATTAGGTAACTTAAGATTCCTTCCATCTCTTCATCTATGATCCACTAATCTGTAACTCTGAATTAAATTCTTATTTATCATCTGCCTCATAACCAAGTACCTTGTAAAGAATTAAGTAGTGTTCAGTACTTGTTCATTTTCTTGCTCTCCTGTGTCCTATCTAAATTTTTTTTATTAGTGTTATTTAGGTAACTGATTAAGTATTATCTAAGTAACTGATAAGTAGGAATTGTAGAATAAAATTATTAAAAATATCAGTGAAAATGATTGCTTCTCTAATTCAGAAAAAAAACTAAGTTAAGGTATAGAGTAATAGATTAAGAGTTCAGCAAATATCCTCAAAAGAATTCCAGTTCAGTTTAATAAACGTTTATTAGTTTCTCCTGTGTACGTGCACAAGTCAGTGGAGAGAAATGCCAAATTCATCTTAACTAGTTATAAAATTCCAGTACTTCATTTGATCTGCAGTGGTTTCAAGTGATGATATAGAGGGAGTGGATCAAACACATATACTTTTGAGGAAAATTAAATGTAAGTGATGAACAAAGATATTATAAAATGGTATGGCAATTAGAAGGAGAAATCATAATGACAAATGTTGGTATGGTTCTTCCTTGGGAATCATCATAAGGAAACAAAAAATTTTGCTCTGATTAAGATCTGTTTTTCCTATCTACCAAAAAGTCTTCATGCTTTAATCCTCCAAAATGAATACTGTATTCGAGGCACTGTGGACACCAAGCCAAATGAAAAGTAGTTACTATCACCAAAGAGCTAACTTCTGCTGTTGGTTTACACTATGTAAACAGATAAATTACATACAGAGCAATTTGAGGATGTGGGAGATAGCACTGACAAGTGGATTCTGAGCAGGAGGTGAGGAGAACAATGCATGGTTGAGAGTAGGTACATCCTGTCTGATCTCCTACTTTTCTGCCTCTCCTTTTTCTCCATTCCAACTGCCTTATGAATCCCTCTCTGTAGGAAAATGTTTGTTCTCTGTCCTTACCATAGTCAGGGCTCTGGTCTCAAGGCAATACCGAGGACTGCTCAAAGAATGCCAAGGGCCAAGATGAAACACATTGAGGGACGCAGGTGGGAAAAAGCATTGGTTTTAGATTCAGGACCTGGGCTCATATCCCGCTACCTTTGTGGCTTAGGGCAAGTCACTTCACCTGCTTTTGTTTCAGTGACCTTATCTGTAAAATGAAAGTGTTAGACACTTTAAGAAGTGCTGACGGGTTCTTGAGTGGAAGAAATTTAAGAAGCCCTGGACTAGATGACATCTAAGGTACCTTACAGAATAAGATTTAGATCTATGATCATATAGGTTCTGTGGCTTCCTCCATGGTTCCAGCCTTTTCCCACTGCATAGTTGCACTGACAACCCCCCGACCTCATACATCCACATACATGAAAATTGGAGCTCTTCTCAGAGACGGTTGTAGGGGAGTGCAATGAAGGGTTACTTGTCTAGGTAGTTAGTTTGTTTCTGGGCCCCTCTGACTTGACAGTGAAACCAAATACACAGGTCATGTGTGTGCTTCACTCGTGTTATGCAGTCATGTCACTCCACTGCTGTACTCTGTAGTAGCTTCCATTTGATTGTAGAATAAAATGCATATTGATCCAGGCAGCTAGGTGATGCAGTGGGTAGAGCACCAGCCTTGGAGTCAAGAGAACCTGAGTTCCAGCCTCAGACACTTGATACTTATTAGCTGTGTGACTGTGGGCAAGTTACAAGCCCAATAACTAGCCCTCGGCGCCCTCCCCCCCCCCCGAAAAAGAAAAAAGAAAACACACACACAGAGCTGGGGGGGGGGGAGCATATTGATCAACTGGGATTAAATCCCTTCACTTTTATTTATTTCATATTATTTCCTTTCACTTACTCTACATTGTAGCCAAACTTCCATACTTTTTTGTTGTTCCATTAAGTTCCAAACCCTGCCTTCCTCTCTTTTCTTAGGCTGTCCCTTCTGCCTGAAGTGTACTCCCTCCTCACTTCTACCTCTCAGAATTATTAGCTCCCTTCAGGGTTTGGCCCATGTGCTATCTCTTAAGGGAAATCTTTCCTTTTTACACATGGTGGTATTATTATTCTTTCCTTCAAATTATCTTGTATTTAATTATTTACATTTTGTGAATTATCTTTAGTAAGCCTTTTGAGGGCAGGAATTTTTTGGGGGGTATTGTCTTCATTTCTACATAATATGCCTAATTATCATTGGATTGAATTGCTGAAATTACTCATGGTCAAATTTAATTTATGCTATGAATGGAATGGTTTAATATTTTTAAAGCAATTAGCATAGTAAATAATACTAAGATCACCATATGATTTTAATCTGTAGAAAAAAACCTTTGATAGAAATGGGAAGGCTGCAATCAGGTTTGAGAGACAGTAAAGAATCAAGAATGGTGCTTAGCTTTTGAACCTGGATCACTAGGAGGAGGGTGGTACCCTCCACAATAATGGAGAAATTAAGCAGAAAAAGGTGACGTTTCAGTTTTGCGTATATTGAGTAAGTGGAGAGCAGTAAGATGTAAGAAGATTGGAAAAGTCAGAAAGGGGCAGAAGTGACAGGACTTGTTAAGATATTTATTAGATTATATTACTAGATTCATGTATATTCACATATATTACAAGATTCTGGGAGAGTAACTAAATAGCTATGTGTCTCCGTTTCCTTATCTGTCAAATTTGAGAACATGCTTAATGGCTTACAATGTCCTTTCTAGTTCTAAGTCTGTGGTCCTATGATCCTATGTAAGTATATAAACGAGCACAAATTATTTATCCCAAACTACCTTAAAGTAATTTTGTGTAGTGAAAAGGAAAGACCACTAACTACTGGGGAATCAGGAAAGTTCACTTGTAAGAGGTGCCATTGGACCTGATTTTTAAGAAGTATGGATGGAAAGTATACTAGGCATGGGGTTCAGCCTTGGCAGATGGGTAAGGAACTAGCTGGAATATGAATTGTGGAAGCAGAGGGTACTAGTCTAAGACAAGAAGTGATGAGGGCCTAAACTAGTATGGTAGCCATATGTAAATAGAATCAAGATCTGGCAACTGGTAGGATTTGAGAAGAGATAGAGAAAAGTTGAGGATGGTTCTTTGGTTGCTAATCTAAATGGTACCATCCCAGACAGAAATGAGGGAGTTGAGAGGAAAAGGAAATGAGTTCTATTTTGAACATAATGAGTTTGAGATTCCTGTGGCACATCAAGGTGGATATCTTTAGCAAGCAGTTTACTGGTAATATAGGACTGGAGCTTGAGAAAAGATGAGGTGACATACATAGATATGGAAATGAATTATTATCATAGCTGAGAGGGTTAGGAGAAGAGTACTGTATTACCCAAAGGTATTGGGACAAGTTGTGAGTGATAAACCTGTTAAGAAAACTGAGGAACAATTGAAATAATAGATGAACATGGTTTCACAAAAAAAGGTTAATAGTGTCATCCTGTGCACAGAAGGTAAGAAGGATAAGAAATGAAAAAAGGCCATTAGGCTTAACAGTAAGAAACCATAGCTGACCTTGGAGAAAGCAGTTTCAGTTCAGTGGTATGATTGGAAGGAAGCTTAGTGTATAATATTTACCAGAATAAATTATTGTCATGAAGATGCAAAATCCATTTTTTAGGGGGCTGTATAACTTGGACATTGATAAAGATGGAATTAGGGAAGCAAGAATAAAATATAGAGCTATATAAAATATTTTATTCAGTACCTTACATAGATGTGTCAGGAATCTGGTACCTATGAGTACCTAGTACCTTTGCCAACTAGCCAAGTCAAAGAGGTGATTATAGGAAAAATTGTGCAAGAGATGAGAATAAAAATTAGGGGAACAAAAAATACCACACTCAAGAAGCCTTTTCCAGTCTCTCTTTAATGTTAATTTCTTTTCTCTAAGTGGATAGAGTATAGGACCAGGAGTCAGAGAGACTGGAGTTCAAATCTAGCCTCAAGCATTTACCAGTTATGGCCACAAGAAAGCAAATAATCCATATTTGCTTTAGTTTCCTCCTCTGTAGGTAGGGATAGAGACTGGAACTGGAAAAAAGAAATCTAAAGCGGATAGGGACTTAAAACTAAAAGTCTACTCCTTAAATCTTTATGAATGAATTGGACGACTTGATGGTCATAGTACAGAAATTATGCTTAGTACGTAAGAGATCGATCAATCAACAAGCATCCCATTTTTCCTGGCAGTTTATATTTCATTTTTTCAAATTATGTGTAAAATGCAATTTTAACTTTGGTTTTAAAAATTTTTGAATTTAAAATTCTTCCCCTCTTTTCTTCACCTTCCTGCTTCCTCAGATGGCAACGATTAGATATGGATTATGCACGAGCTGTCATGCAAAATATTTCCATACTAGCCATGTTGCAAAAGAAAACAGATTTCTCCCCTCATCCCCCATAAAACAAACCTCAGGAAAAACAAAGAAAGTTTTTGGGGTTTTTTAAGTGTGCTTTGATCTGTATTCAAATTCTGTCAGTTCTTTCCCTGGAGGCAGATAGCATTTTTCATCAGAAACCTTTTGGGATTGTCTTGGATCATTGTATTACTGAGAATAGCTAAGCCATTCACAGTAGTTCATTGTACAGTATTGTTATTACTGTGTTTAATGTTCTCTTGGTTCTGCTTACTTCATTTTGTATCTGTTAAGTTCTCATGTTTTTCTGAAAGTGTCCTGCTCATCATTTCTTTTATAGCACAATAGTGTTCCATCATAAGCATAAACCACAATTTGTTTAGCCATTCTCTAGTTAATGGGCATCCCTGCAATTTCCAGTTTTTTGCCACCAGAAAGAGTTCCTATAAATATAAATAATTTTTGTATAAATTGGTTCTTTTCTTTGAACACTTTGTTATATAGACCTAGTATCCTATTGCTAGGTCAAAGGGGTATGCACAGTTTTATAGGCCAAAAGTAGATAGGGTACTGGTAGTTGTAGGAATCAGGAAAGGCTTTTTTTTTTTAAATAAGCAAAGTGCTTATTGAAGAAATATTCCTCCTTCCTCCTACTCCCCATTGGGGGTGTATGTGTTTTTGTGGGGGTTTTTTGTTTGTTTCTTTGTTTATGGATGGTGGTAAGGACAGTTAACTGTGCTAAATGAAAATGTAATTGCTTTAGGGTTTAAAAAGAAATGAAGGGTAGAACTCAGAAGTATTCCAAATAAAATTATAAACAAAGGATTGCTGTGGATTGGTATTGGATCCTGGCTCATTTAATGATTTTATGAGTAATTGGAAAGAAGGAATGTATAATGACATTATAAAGTTTATAGATAACACTAAGCTCACTTATTTCCAAGTCTTTAACAATAAACCAGGTAGATCTTAACAGGTTGTATGAGTGAAGAGAGCATTAAACCAATGAACTTGTTTGTGGGCAAATAAAAGTTGGTAATTGGCTGCTGGGAAGAGTGAAATTTAAGTTTTGTTAAAATGATGCTTGTTTTATCTTAGGGCTGTAGGAATAATTTTGAAGTGCTGCAGAACATATTAACCCATTGTACTCCTGCAGTCACAAGTGAAAATGAAAACATTCTTGTTATTAGGAAGGATATAAAGGGACTGAAGAGAAAACATTATTTTACTCTCTAGGAACTCCTCTTGGTGCAAATTTCTAGAGGATCCACAGAAGGATACCTAAAATTAACAAAAATGGGGAAAGTGTGAGATCAGATCAGCTGTGGCATGAGGACAGACTTTAAAAATATTAAAATTCTTTAGTGTGAAAGATGAAGACAGGTGGGTATGAGAGAAATTGGGTATCAACCCTGACTCTTTTGCTAATTAACAGTGATTTTGTGCAAGATCACCTCCTGTGATGCTTGTAATAGAAACAGCACTGATTGGGAGTTGAATACTGGGTTCAGGTTCCGGTTCTGTCATTTATTAGCTATGCATTCCTTGGCAAGCCAGTTAACCTCTTTGAGCTCTATCTTTAAAATGGAAATAACAATATTTATATTGCTCTCAAATGAGATTGTGATTATGAAGTTTTTTACATAATTATTTAGATGTGAATTGTCACTATTCTAAAACTTTTGATTCTGAATGTATAAAAGCATGAATTTTATGGTTAGGGCAAACAAACATCACATTGTAGAATTCAAGGCTATTCCAATCCGTCCTCCATGCTGTTGCCAAAGTGATTTTTCTTCAGGGCAGATTGAATCGTGGAACTCTTGTACTCCATAAACTTCAGTGCATCTTTGTGGCCTCTAGGATCAAATATAAATACTTCTGTTTAGCTTTTAAAGTCTTTAATAGCCTGGCCCCAACCTATCTTTGCAGCTTCATTGTGTATCTCCCACCTCATTGCACATCATTCATTGTATTTATATCCCCAGTCCCTGGAATACTTGGTGATTAATAAATATTTCTTGTTGTGGTTGAGTCACATTTCAGTCCTGTCTGACTCTCTTTGATCCCATTTGGGGTTTTCTTGGCAAAGATAATGGAGTGGTTTGCCATTTCCTTCTCCAGCTCATTTTGCTGTTGAGACAAACTGAGTTAAGTGACTTGACCAGGATCACACATGAGGCTGGATTTAAACTCAGGTGCTCTTGACTCCAGGGCTGGCGCTCTATCCACTGGGCCACCTAGCTGCCCAAATACTTGTTGATTAATGAGGAATATCCTTTCATACTGTGGGTTGCTTAAACAAGAACTCGTTTTTTTTAGAGGTGGGGCGCTGAGATTTTTCCATTTTAAAATGAGGGGGTTTGGACTTTGCAACTCCTTCCGTGGAAGTGATAGTAATAATGAATGTGAAATTGATTACCTGAAGAGACTGTAGTATATAAATAGGTGATAGATTGAGAAGTTATTAAGGGAAAGGAGAGAGTGTGGGGCAGTGGAGAAATAATGTCTAAAATACTTAAACTTTTGCTGAAAACCATGGTGCCAGTAGTTGATGCATAGCAAAAATCAAATGCAGTTAAGTCTACTTGAGACAAATGTGAAGTCATAGAAAAGATATGAATATTTGTTCAGTTTTTAATACTGTACTCTTCACTAGATACGTGTCTTTTGCCGTGTTTTTATTTCCCCCAATTCAAAATGAAATAGGTCAGTAGCATCATTATCCTTTCCCCTCCCTCTTCCCTCCAGAAAAACTCAAACCATAACCATATTGTTTTAATTTTGAAAATATGTGTAACTAAAACACAAGCTTGATGTATTCTATATGAAATAAAATAATTGTTGTTAATTTGTTTTCCTTTAGAAAAAATGCTTAGCCTTTATAGTTCCAAACTTGAAAATGTTACTATTTGATCGATCTCTCTCTCTCTCTCTCTCTCTCTCTCTCTCTCTCTCTCTCCCTCCCTCCATATATATATATATATATTTTTTTTGCTGTCTCCAGATTACAATGCCTGAATTTTCTCTTATTCTCTGAAGTTTATTTTATTTTATTTTGAATGTTAGTCTTTGAATTCTCAATGGGATATATATAATGGTGAAATTTAATACTCTTAATATTTTCTATGATCATTAATAAAACATAGAATAAATACTGTTGTGTGTTCATCATACCTTGCTTTATGAGATCCTCTGTATTTAATTATATGTAACTTCTTTGAAAGCCTTCACTATTTAGTTGTTGCTGATAATATCAAAAGTTAGGGAAGGCACTTACAATAGAAGAATTATTCAATAATGTAAATTAAGTGTTCAGTAATTATATTGAATAGTGTGTATGAATCTGATAAGTAAAATATTAAACAAAATTAAGAACAACAGCCAGGTTCTGCAATGATATTGTGGACAGTTTTTAAAAATGATCTTTTATAGACCCATATTTGCACTACAAATGGCACTATACTTCCAACATGCCCTAAGGTAGACATTGCTTACATTCTTAGGATGTCCATTTTTATATTTTGTTTGAAAATCCCCCTTCTTGTGTTCTTGGCTCTGGCTGTCTTTGGAACATATAGTAATCGTTACTATGTTCTTCAGAGGTACCTTCTGTGGCATATATATGTTCTTTTTATTATATGTAGAAATGTGATAATTATATGCTACTTTTAGCATATACGTATATACAAACTCCATTCATTTTTCATTGGATAATCCTCTTGATCAAGCATTAACATTTTCTTTGTTCTTCTTTGTATTTAATGTCGCTGTTCATTCCCTCCTGTTATTTAGTTTCAGCTATGTGAAAATTGTAGAGAAAAATTATATACTTTCCCAGTACCCCACTTTAATATTTTTTGCTATGTTTACCATTTTCTTTCTCTTCCTCTCCCCTTCTTACCCTTAATCCTTTTTTATTTCCCTGTATTGGTTTCTCTTTTGTTCTCTTAAGGTTGCATTACCTGTTGTTTTCTGCAAAGCAAACCTTTTCTGGGATTCAGGGGCAGAACACTTGGTGGTTTCTCCTAAAGTGGGTAGTCAGGATACAAAACCTGAGGTGTGATAGTGCTAAAGAGTAGAGAATAAGGGAATGGGGAAGGGAATAAGCATTTATTAATGGCCTACTATGTGTCAGAAACAGTTCTAATTGCTTTACATGTATTATATTATTAGGAGTAATAGGCTACAAGACAAACTTTCTCACTTTTGAATTTGAACACTTCAGTTAAATTGCTTCAACTCATTTCAAAGAAAATCGAACACTAGACTAAATTATGAAAGAGTTTTAAATTCACATTCTCATGTGGTAAGCTAGAATGTTATGGTTTGAATTCAGTAGCAGGAATGATTTGGAGACTTAATTTTACATTGTCAAGTCAGAGGTGACTCTGGTGACCTATGAAGATAGCAAGCCAACAGGAAAGTAATACAGTGAAACACCTTTGTAATTCAGTAAATCAGGGGTGGGGAACCTTCCCCTTCCAGGCTCCTGTGGCCTTCTAGGTCCTTGGGTGTGCCCTTTTGACTGAGTCCAAGTTTTACTGAACAAGATCCTTTTATTAAGGGGATTTGTTAGTTGGCTAATTTATTTTAGAGCATGGTGATGAATGAGGCCTGTGTTAAGAGGTTTGAACATCATACAGATGGTTGTGTCACACAGGAAAACTTTTCCATGTTTTTTTGTTGTTGTAGGTTGTTTTGAAACTCTACCATGCTATCATACATATGTAGATCAAGTGAGAGTATGGATGATTTATTACTGCCCCTCACTTGGAAACTAGTCCATAGTGTATATATGCCTTTGTAATTGGTGGTGTATATAAGTAAGATGGTATAGACACTATTTAGACACTGTTTCAGGAGACTTGAATTTGAATTAGTCAGTACTATGATACACTTACCTCACTGGATCACTTTGAAAACACTGCTTTTATAAACCTTAAATTTCCCTACAGATGTGACTGGTGGTTCATGCTTTTTAGTTGTCCAACTACTTTTCCCTAGTCTGTGGTTTCATTAGCTTTTTAAGCCTTTATCTGGGGGCGTGCTAAGTGGATGTTATTCCCCTTCATCCCAATCAACACACACATATCTTTTTCTGAGACTGTTGGGGATAAAGATAAAAACCAGTGTTTTTAGACTCAGTGATTGAAGACTATTTACTACCTTCAGAAATTTTGTACTTTTAAAAAGTTGGTGAGGCCATTCTTGGAGTAAAGGATAAAGTAATTTTTTAAAAGAAATCATGATAAAATTATAGGTTTCTATGGATAATTATATGAATACTTCTCATGAAGAGCACTTCGGCTTTTGTAGTCTAAATTGTAAGACATTCTTGGAGTGCAGAGGTGGGTGGTGTGTGGGTATGTGGGGAGTGAGAGAGGTAGAGGCCTAGAAAATCTATTACCGTTTTGAATGGTTCTAAGAAATAAACACCATATCATTTTAATTCAAAGGCCCCTTCAGAGCTGGGTTAAATTTGGTTGTCTAGCCTTGGATTTATAAAATCTGTTATGAGAGGTTGAGAGAATTTGGGCCTTAGAACTACCTAACAAAGTGTAGATTTTGCACTTTTTTTGGGTCAGGGCTATGCAACTCTAACCTCTTTGGACTGGGCTGAGAAGATAACGGTATTGTCTTTTATAAACAATTATATCTCATGGTTTTTTTTGTGGAAAAAAACTTTTATAGTTATAACATCAAGCCTGCATTTTCCAGAGAAACTTTTTATATGTTAATTTTAATTTTATTTTAGCTTTTGAAATCTTTTATTGATAACTTTATAATGTTGTCTTAATTTTTCTAAAACTTTTTTTTTCTTCTTTCAGCATTATCTGCATACCAGAGGTACTACAGTTTACAATCTGACTACTGGAAGGTTGGTGCATCTTTGCATTTCTGCTATTTGCCACTCGATTTTGGCATATTACTGTTGAGCTACATCCACAATAAAATTTTATCACTGACCATTTTTATCTTTTCTAGAATGAGGGGTGTGATGGCAGGGAGGTGAAGAGTTATTTTATCTTTCCATGTTATTTGTTGGTCTAGATCTATTATATCAGTTGTATTGGTGTAAAGTTTATGTAGTTAATAACTTTTTCTTCCTGATCTTCCTACCGCTTTTGGTTGTTACTTTGCAGTGAGGAAAGTAGTAATGAAGAGTTGAGTATATGTGAATGTTCAAGTATGTGGTCATGGTATTTGTATCTTGTGGGGGAAAGGTTGGTGGGAAAGTTGCTGTCCAGCCTTGTACCTTATTTTCAGTAGAGATCTGAAACCATCCTCCTGTATTTTTAGATGATATTTCCAAGAGGACTGAATATACTGACAAGTCATCCTATTTTCTTAGTTCATTTTAATATGATACATGATAGTGGATGAATTTCTTATCCTATATATAAGTTTTGAGTGGTACAGATTCAAATTTAAGCACATTAGCATACATATGCGTCAGCATTCTCCCAACAATCTTACATTAATATTTGTTTCCCTTGATAAGTGAGGCAATAAAGTAAATATGTGATATTGTTGTGTCATCAGTTACTATTTTAGTATTGGATAGTACATTCCCTCATTACCAATTAGCACTTTTTACTTTTTGGATTTTCTCTAACTATGCTTTTTTAAAAGATGAAAGCATCTGTTCATAGTTAAATTAAGAATAACAAAAGGAAGTAAGGTATTATGATGGGTGTGAATAGTCATGCTTAGAGTTAAGAAGACCTTGGTTCAAGTTGTACCTTTGACAAGCATTGGCTGAGTGACCGTGGAAAAGTTATTTAATTTCTTCTTGTCCCAAACAACTTTTTTCATTAAAGGATAATTCTGTGGAAGTGGGAGGGATTACATTGGAAGATGTAGGTGATATAAGAACAAAAGACCAATAAAATTTTTTGTTCGAGATTTTTAGAAAATGCAATAAAGACACCCCAGTGTTTAAGATAACTTTGTCCTGATGATTTGAGCCTAAGGCATGCAAAAAAGTATCACTTTTGCTCATATGGCATGTGACCCCGATTAAAGAAAGCACCTTAGTGTTTCACCATCCACTGGGTTTAACTAAGGTCACTTAAGAATAAAATGGTGACATTATATTGTCTGATTACTCTTTAAAAAACTGGAACATATTTGAAATGTTTCTGTCTTCCTAGTTAATACTCTAAACTTGAGAATTTGCCTCTTTTTGTCTCTTTAACATTTGGACCCCTCTTTTGGTTCTGATTTATGAAGTGCTCCCAGTGCTGATGCCAATACGTGGAAAGCTAAATACAGCAAAGGAAGCATAACTGTTTATATAGGTAATCCATAGGAATTTGAAATTTCTAATAATTTGCTAACTAGAGGAGATTCATCTTTTGTGAACATTATTTAAATGCTCATAATTAATACTAAATTATAATTTTTAATTCTAGTTTTATTTGTAGTTGGTATTTATCTCTCACTTTCATGCCTCTCTTATTTGCTTTATTTGATAGATTCCAGATCATTTGTTTTTTAAACTGATGAATTCAGTTTCTTTTGGGGGTAAGGCCCACAGGTCTGTACCTTTGGATACAGAGGAGACTAGGTGAAAATGGGGAATCATTGGAAATGCAGATAAATTAATGCAGATTATGACTCTTCCTGACGAGATGCAAGCATGTGTGATTTATCACAAGAAAAAATACCTCTACTTAGCTTCCATTGGCCCCAAATAATAGCACTCTCACCTTCATCAAAACTCTAAATATGAAATATAAATTTTTTGGCATTGAAAGTTCTCCATAACTAATAGTGACCCTCTTCCAAAACTACTTCATATTGAACTACTTTGTATGTATTTGTCTTAATTTACTTGGTTTTATGCTATATATTTTTTATATGTACTTGTCTACTCCATTAGAATGTAATCTCCTTGTGAGCAGGAATTGTTTCATTCTTTGTACTTGGATCCGTAGTGCTTAGCAAAGTGCCTGGCACATAGATCCTTAGTCAGTACTGATTGATAGCACTTTTTCAGGTTTCCTTACACTGTACTCTCTACCACTCTACCACTCTCAGCCATAGTATTCTGTTTGCCTTTTATCACCTAGAATGTTCCTTCTCATATATATGTGCCTTTGGACTAGTTGTCCCCTGTGTCTTTCCCTTTAAGACTCACTTCATCTTCAGGAAGCTTTTCCAGTTCTTTGTTATTTATTAATAAGTTCTCCTTTAAGTATACTTAGTTTGTATTCACTTTGTTTGTAATCCCCAAGAGAGTCTTACCTATTTTTGCTTTTTTTCCTTTGTGTCCCACCTGGTTATCTGGCCCATAGTAAATACTTGGTAAATGCTTGTTGATTGAAGTAGACACAGTTGTGAAGTATGCAAAATTTTTCTCCTCTTTATATTCTTTTACATCCTTTTTAGTGCTGTGTCACTTTTTGACTTCTAGTAGAAGAGCAGTTTCCTTCTGTTCCTTCTTTTTTTAATCTCTTCATCAAATACTGCTAACCTAGGCCCAGAAGACCTAGATCCTTTTTACTCATTGCAGTAGATTTTAAGTACTAAACAGTCTCCAAGTAGCTGAAATCTTTTCTTTGATAGCTCCTTGTATGTAGCTCAAGTTCACTTCTGGTTTTAGGGGAATTTATGTTCTTAATACCTAGAGGTTTTAATTGAATCTCAAATTTTCCTTTCCAGAATAATTAATATAAGTGGCAATAAGTTTGATGGTACAATATATATTGTGTTTTCTTGTCTTTAATATGAGTGAATTACACCAGATAATTCATAAAATTACATTTAGTTCTAAAGTTCTGTGAATGTAAATTTTCTTATCAAGGACTTTTCTGAATGGAAATTCTTGACAGGCTTATTTCAAGGGACCTTACTAGAATGTGATACAAAGAATGAACTATGGATTTGGAACCAGAGCATATGGGCTCAAATCCTACCTCTATTTCTTATTGACTGTGTTACCTGGGCAAATCTCTTAAGCTCTCTGGTTCCCTGCCCCCCAGTAATGAAGGATGGACTACGTGACCTCCAAAAGTTCCCCTTAAGGCTCTGTGGCTAAAATATTGTGCTACACATTTTTCAATTGCAAATGTGAAGGTGTACTACATTTTTAGATGAAACATACATCTTTGTAAAAGATAACTAATTCCATAGCAACAGTGTTATAAATGGCAGAAAAGTTTTTAGATAGTGGTATGTAGACTTCAAAAATCTTTTTAGAAGCATCACTCTATAAATGGGCTGGAATCCTGAAGCTTCATCTGGCCTACCTGTATGACTATAAATTACAGATCACTCAGTAACTCGTATGTAAAATGAGGGAATTAAATTCCAGCTTTAGACTGTGATTCCATGAACTGTTACTTCTGAGACAAACCCTCTAACCTTCTTAAGTTCTTCTCTTTGCTTGTATTCCTTGAGCCAAATCCTTTCTGTAGCTTAGAGGAAGGAAAATATTTCAGGCCTGGCCAGAAACCATTTTCTCAGAGGTAGAAAATAGTAACTCCCTTGTGGTTCAGTTTCTCTGTCCCTGTCCAGCAGTCATTTCTCTCTGAACTCTGACCACTTCTATCAATCACAGGGCTTACCACTCTCTTAAATAACATAACAATGAGATTTGGGTGACTTTTAAGGTGGGTTTCATTGTAATATATATGATAGTATTATTTTGAAAGTGTTGGTTAAGGCAATTTTATGGTGATGTGATATAAGAGAAAAGGGTAAGATATATAATATTGTAAGCTGTATTATGGATTTTGTTGGTTAGCCTTGGAAACAGACATTACTTGTGGCATGTGGGTTTTTTGTTTTGTTTTGGGCAAATATATTCTTAGTTACAGTTACTTGATTTGACACCAAACTTTTTGACTGCAATACATTGAAGATTGCCTATAGTTAAAAAATGCATGGGGCTGCTATCTTGTCAGACATTCCCAGTGTCTTGTCCCCTTTAGCAGATTTTGGAACCTATATTGGCTGTGCCAGGAGACCTTGAATTAGAAAGCTGTAGCCAGCAGCTTTGGCATCTTTGTTATTCCTTATTTTCTTACTGATCACAGAGTCCCTGATTTGCCCATTCTAAGTCAGATGTTAGTACAGAATATTCACAAGCAAAAATTGAAATAGTTTCTCTATTTGATACCTGCCATAATGAGTTGGAGGCATTTTGCTTCAAACACTGCTGTCTCTCAGTTTATTTCCAGTGTGGCTGTTTTCTGTTTGCTTGTTGATGTTGAAAATTGAAATTCATCTAATGATCCTGAAGGCAAGAAAATGGCTTTGAATTAGAGGAAATCTTGTTATATGCCCTAGAATCAATAAAACAGGAAAGAACAGGAAGCTGCATTAGATATATCTGAGTTTTTTTAGTCACATAGTAGGTACCTAATAATGTTTATTGACAGATAATTATTAAGTTCCTGCTATGTGCCAGGCACTTTATTTAGTTCTGGGGATACAAAGAAAAGCAAAACCAGTCCTTGCTTTCTAGGTGCGTATATTCTCATTGGGGATACAACTTGTAAACAACTACCTACAAATAAGATATATAATAAATTGGAAAGCACTAGCTTCCAGGGGAATAGGAAAGACTTCATGTAGAAAGTGGAATCTTAGCTGGGACCTGAAGGAAGACAGAGAAGTCAAGAGACAGAAATGATGGCCAGGAGACAGCCTGTCAAAATGCTGAGAGTCAAGAGATGTCTTGTGAGAGAAACAGCAAAGAGGGCCAGGGTCAGTAGATCAGGGAGTGAGGGAGGAGGAAAGTGTAAGAAGATTGGACAGGAAGGGTTAGGTTATAAAAAATCTTTAAATATCAAATAGAGGATTTTTATATTTGACTTGGAGGTCATAGAGAGCCACTATAGCTTATTGAATTGGGGGAGAGGTGATATGGTAAGCTGAATAGAGGATGGACTAGAGTGGGGAGAGACTTGTGGCAGGGTGATCAGTCAGCAGCTTTTGCAGTAGTTCAGGCATGACATAATGAGGGATTACACCAGGGTAGTTGGTAGTGTCAGAAAAGAGAAGGTAACGTATATGGGAGATGTTACAAAGATAAAATTGACCTGACTAGGCAACAGAATGGATATGTTGTTTGGGGATTGGGGTGAAAAAAGTGTAAGGAGTTGAGGATGGCAATTAGATTTTGAGCGTGGGTTACTGGGAGATATGTTGTATGTTGTCTTTGACAGTAATAGGGAAGTAGAAGTTAAGAAAGGAACATTTGGTGAGGGGCTCAAAAGATGATTTCAGTTTTGGACATCTTGAATTTAAGATGTTTGTGAGATATCTTATTTGAGATGTCTAATAGGCAGTTGAAGATGTGAGACTAGAGGTCATGAATGAAAGAGAGTAAGACTGGATAAGTAGATCTGAGAACCATCTACAGCACATGGAAATGATGAGATCACTAAGAGAAGTAATATGGAAGTAGAAGAGATGAGCCTTGGGAGATATCAGTGGTTAGTGGACATGACATTGAAGATCCAGGAAGGAAAAGAGACTGAGAAAGAGCAATTAAATATGTTGTAGGAGAGCCAGAAGCCAATATTTTCAGGAAAACCTAGGAAGTAAGTATTAAAAAGAGGTTATCTTCTCACCATCAGCAGTGGCAGAGCTTGCAGAGAGGTCAGTAAAAATGAGGATTGTGACAAGACCGTTAAGTTTGAAAATTAAGAAATCATTGATAACTATGAGAACAGAAGTCAGACTGCATAGAATGAAGTAGAGAATGAGAGGAAAGGAAGTTGAGAAATAAACTGTAGACACCTTCAAAAAATTTAACCATGGTGTTGGGGAGGAAGGGAGGAGAGGATGATTGGTGGGGTGGGGAACTACAAGTAATGGAAATGAATCAAGAGAGTTTTTTGAGGATGGAAGGATACATAGGCTGGTAAGCATTAAGAAAGCAGCCAGTAGATCAGAGATTAAAGATCTGTGGAGAAAACTTGTTGGAATCAGATCGTTTGTCAACATAGAGAAGGGTTTGCATTTCAAAGAAAGAGGGCCAGCCTCTTCTGTGAGATGGAGGTAAAGGAGAAGATAGTGAGGGAAGGCATATGATTGATGTTAGATGAGGAGGAGGAGCTAGAGGGCTGTTAGTGAAAGGCCTCTGTTTTTACATTGAAATATCAGACAAAGAATCAGTAAGGGGCCTGCACTACAGAAACTTTGTTTTTAAATTTTAGAGGCAGTAGGGGTTAAGTGACTTGCCCAGGGTCTCATAGCTGGCTAGTAAGTGTCTGAGGGCAGATTTGAACTCAGGTCTTCCTGACTGCATGGCCAGTGCTCAATGCACTGGGCCACCTAGCTGCCCTAGAAACTTGAGCTTAAGTACATAGATTTACATTGATATAGTTTTTTTTAGTTGAAGTACTAGGCTCTCTTTTCCTAAGTTCTTTATAGTTTTCTTCATGTCTATTAAGAATAGATATTGAAAAAAATCTGATTTCCTGTTGGTTTGTATAAGATAAATATTTCTAATGATTTATTGGTAAAAAAATTAATCTGAATTAAATGCTAGAAAGTTTACTTAAACATTGTTCTTGATTTAAAAAAAATAGGAAGAATCAGTGAGGCTTATTGACATGCATCTTAGGGCATGTAGAAGAGTAGTTATTATTACAAAGTCATTAGTTCTAAATTTTAAAAAATTATGATAAAATAGTAGAAATTACAAGATTAGAAAAGGATAAATGCTTTGTCTTTTTAAAAAAATGGGGGGGGCGGCGCAACTAGGTGGTGTAGTGGGTAGAGCACCAGCCCTAAAATCAGAAGGATCTGAGTTCAAATGTAGCCTCAGACCCTTACTAGCTGTATGACCCTAAGCAAGTCACTTCACTCCAATTGCATAAAAAAAGAAAGAAAATTAAAAAGAGGTGATCCTGAACATACAGAATAATAATTAAATCTAAAATCATATGGAATGTGAGAGACCACACAGCAATTAACATGGTTTTCTAATAGAAACTCATCTGAAGCCATTTTTGTTCTTAGAATTTATTCTTGCTGGCTTTGTATCTATCAACAACCCTGAATATTTTTTGTTTTGTTTTGTTTTGCTGGGCAATAGGATTAAGTGACTTGCCCAGGGTCACATAGCTAATAAGTGTCAAGTATCTGAGTTCAGATTTGAACTCAGGTCCTCCTAACTCTAGGGCCAGTGCTGTATCCTCTGTGCCAGCTAACTGCCCCCCAACCCTGAATATTTGGACTAAGTAAATGTTCTACTAAATCCAGAGTCTAGGAGAGATCCTATTGTTTCATTTATGGAAAACTGAAACACTAATCCTTTAAGATTAAAGGTTGCTCAGGCTTCTTTGCATCTAGACTAGCTGTTCTTCAAATTTCCCTTATTTTTGTAATCTTTGGCCTTTTCT
This sequence comes from Phascolarctos cinereus, assembly GCF_003287225.1. Classification (NCBI taxonomy): domain Eukaryota; kingdom Metazoa; phylum Chordata; class Mammalia; order Diprotodontia; family Phascolarctidae; genus Phascolarctos; species Phascolarctos cinereus. Next base: position 56,680,575 of record NW_027556098.1, on the reverse strand, counting down.
GGTATCTCCTTAAGGAACTCAAGATTAATGATTTTAAATGGATAAAAATCTCCAAAATCCCATGAAGGAAAAGTTTGTCATAGATTAGTGTTTTGTTTAGGCCCAGGGTCACACAGCTAGTAAGTATCTCAAGGCCATATTTGAACTAAGAAGGATGAATCTTCCTTACGTGTAGGCCCCACACTCTATCCACTGTGCCACCTAGCTCCCAGGCTGTCCAGAATCTTTCCTGCATTTGGGAAGGTTCTAGTATGGAATTTTGTGAAAATACTTTCTTCTATTCTCATCTTAATACTCTTATTGTAGGCATAGTGCATAGGAAAAGATCTGTTGTGTGGAATCCAGCAAATGTCCCAGGAAAACCCGGATTAATAGTTGGAAATAAAAAAAAAATGCATCTTTTTACCCACCCATTTCAAAGTATGTTTGTTTAGAGGCTATGTATGGTGTTTATTTGCCAAGGCTGGCTTCCCTGTGTAGGATATAAAACTTATAAAATTTAAACATATACACAGATCATTTTTACTACCTGTCATGTAGACTCTTCCTAATTGGTGTCTCTTTCTATTCCATTCCTTATACACCTACCAATGATTTTCTTTAAGTATAGGTTTGACCTTGTGATTCCTGTTTTTAATAAATTCACTGGTTGTCACTTCTAGGAGCAAATAGAAACTCCTCTATTTGGTTTTTAAAATCCTTTACAACCTGACCCAAACATATTTTTCAGTCTTCTTAGTTTTTCTCCTTTCTTGCACATTCTTTCCTGTCAATCGGGCCTTTCTACTATTCCTCACTGCCCGTCATGGAATGTATTTCTCATGTTTTTCCTGTTTCTTCTCTCCTCTTTTCTGCCCCTCCACCCCCTTGTTCTTTCAGTCTTCTTACATGAAGCTGTTCGAAATACTGCCTCCTAAGCTCATTTCATTTCCATCACCCTCTGTCTGTTTTGTACATACCCATGTATATGTTTGTTGTTTCCACCAGTGGAATGTTAGGTGATCAGGGTATTTTCTCTACCAGTGCAGATCAACTTGTAGTGTTACAGAAGAAAGTAGCCTGAGTCTCTGAAAGGTTAAAGGATTTGCCAAAATCAGTCACATTGCCTCTATATTTCAGGGTGATGATATGAATGCAGGTGTTCTTGACTCCAGGGCCAGATCCTTATACACTGTGTCACAGTTGTCTCTCAGGGGGCAGATCAGATTTTGTTTTCTCCTCAATCATAAATACATTTGTCCCTAAAGCTTCCATGATTTTTAGTTTAGCAACCAGATCCTTAATATGAATCCAGTCCAGGACAGAAGTCCTTATTGCTTCTTCCATCTTTTGCCAGGGTAAGCCAAGAAGTTATTTGCTGCTCTACTTTTGGCAAGTAAATATCTAGATATTTGAAATATACCATTACTACTAAATAATGTCATTTTTGCCCAACTGTGATTGGTTTCCCAAACTCATATTTACATTTTCTCTCTCAGAGTTCTATTAGTATATTTTGATGACTATAACTTTTACTTTTCAGTTAAGTCAGAACTTACTATGTGTCGGGCATTATGCTGAGTTCTGAAGATACAAATATTAGCAAAAAGAATGTCTGTGTTTGCCCTCAAAGAACTTATTCAGCATCAGGAAGTGAGGAATAGGGCCAGGAGGGGAATGAGGGTTGCTTTGGATCACTTCACAAAATGGAGAGGCCAAGTAGAATTTGCCAGTGGGTGAAGCAGGGAGGCAATCTTGAGAGGTGGGTATGGGAGGTGTGGCTCCTAGGAATAGGGCTGTGATAATCCCTCTGTACTCTCCACTTTGTCAAACCTCATCTAAGTATTACAGTTCTGAGTGCTACAATTTCCGAAGGACATTGAGAAGGTAGAAAGTATCCAGAGGACGGCAACCAGGATGGTAAAGACTTCACATCGTGAGATTGAGAGAATGCTTAACCTAGAGGAGAGAAGACTGGGGACAAGAGAGCTGTGTTCAGCTGTCTGAGGGACTGTTTTACAGAGAGAGGAATTATACTTGGTCTTGTTGGCCCTGTAAGTCAACTAAAAACAATAGATGGAAGTTTAAAAGACTTCTGTAGTTCAGGTGTCAGAAAAAAATTTCCTAATGATTGGAGCTGTACAAAAGTGGAATGGGTTTGATTGCTTCCTTTTTTATGTCTTCAGGCAGAGGTTGGATGATACTTGTCAGGTAGTGGGGGTTCTTTTCATATGTTGCTTGAACTAAATGATGACTAAGATAATGCCAGCTCTAAAAGTTTTCTGGTTACGTTGGAGATCATGGTAAGGATTAAAAATAGGCTTATTTTGTCTCTGTCTATCCCTCTATTTATCTATCTTTCTATCCAGTATCTCTTATTTTAACAATACTTTTTTTTTTTACATTTTCAGTTCCAAATTTTCTCACTCCAGTCCCCTCTCTCATGCATTGAAAAGACAAGTTATGATAAATGAAGTCATGCAAGATGCATTTTCAGATTAACTATGCTGTGCGCACACCCCCCCGGGCCCCTTCTCCCATCCCTTCCCCCAAAAAGAAAAATCCCAAGAAAAATAAAGTAAGTGAGAAAAGTATGCTTCATTCTGCATTCAGAGTTCTCCCTATGGATACAGATAGCACTAGAGTAACTCTTTCATAGTTTGTCATTATTTCAATATTGCTGTTATTGTGTAAAATGTTCTCCTGCACTTTGCTTTGTGTCAGTTCATATAAATCTTCCAGGTTTTTCTGAAAGCACTGGGATAATCATTTCTTAAAGCACAGCAGTATTCCATCACAATTACACATCATGACTTGTTTATCCCTTCCCCAGCTGATGGGCATTCACTCAATTTCCAGCTCCTTACCATCTCAAAAGGGGTCCATGTACCTATTTTTTTGTACATGTAGGTCCTTTTCCTTTTTCTTTGGTTTCTTTTGGATACAGACTTAGTAGTAATGTTTTGCTGGTCAAAGAATTAATGTTTAGTTATTTTTAGGCTTTTTGTGATCCCTTTTGGAGTTTTCCTGGAAAAGATATTGGAATGGTTTTGACATTTCCTTCTTTAGCTCATTTTATAGATGAGGAAACTGAGGCAAACAGGGTTAAGTGAAAGTGTCTCAGGCTAGATTAGAACTCGGGTCTTTCTGACTCCACTGTGCCATCTAGCTCCCCTTGATATAGGCAGTTTTATAGTCCCTTAGACATAGTTCCAAATAGTCCAAATCGAGTGGTTGGACCAGTTCACAACTCCACTACAGTGTATTAATGTCTGTCCCTAGTATTCCACATCCCTTCCAGCATTCATCATTTTCCTTTCTGTCATGTTAGCCTATCTGGTGAGTGTGAAGTGATACATCTTTCAGAGTTGTTTCACTTTGCATTTCTCTAATCAGTAGTGATTTAGAACATGTTTTCATATGATTATCAATAGGTTTGATTTCTTCTTCTGAAACATATCCTTTGACCTTTGTGGAATAGCTCTTAGTTTTATAAATTTGGTTTACTTTCCTATATATTTGAGAAATGAGGCCTTTATCAGAGAAACTTGCTATAAATTTTTCTCCCAGTTTCCTACTTTCATTCTAATTTTGGACCGCATTAGCTTTCTTTGTACAAAACCTTTTTAATTTCATCTAATCAAAATTAATCCATTTTATGACCTGTGATCCTTTCTCTTATCCACTTATAAACTCTGCCCTAATCCATAGATCTGACAGTTTAACTTTTTTTTTAATATTTTCCTAATTTGCTTATGACACCACCCTTTAAATCTTATATTTATTTTGAGATTATTCTTGTATTTAGTGTGAGATGTTGATCTGTGCCAAGTTTCTGCCAAACTACTTTCCAGTTTTTTCAGCAGTAGTTGTTGAATAGTGAGTTCTTGCCTCAAAAGCTAGGATCTTTCAGTTTATCAAACACTAAATTGTTGATTCATTTACTAGTGTATGTTGGCTGTCTAATCTATTCCACTGATCTACTACTCTATTTCTTAGCTAGAATGTGATGATAATCGCTTTGTAATAGAATTTGAAATCTGATACTGCTAGTTTTCCCTTCCTTTATGTTTTTTTTTTCATTGATTCCTTTGATATTTTTCACCTTTTGTTCCAGATGATGGATTTTGTTATTTTTTTTTAACTCTATAAAATAATTCTTAGTAGTTTAGTATGGCACTGAATAAGTAAATTGATTTGGATAGAATGGTCAATTTTTATTATATTGGCTCAACCTACCCATGAGCAATTAATATTTCTGCAGTTGTTTAGATATCTTTATTTGTATAAAAAGATGTTTTGTAATTGTGTTCTTCTAGTTCCAGGGTTTGTCTTGGCAGGTATAGTCCCAAGTATTTTATGCTGTTTACAGTTATTTTAAATGGAGTTTCTCTATCTCTTCTTTCTGGGTTTGGTTTTAATATGTAGAAATCAAGATGATTTATGTGGGTTTATTTTATATCCTGCAACTTGGCCAAAAGTTAATTGTTTCAACTAGTTTTTTAGTTGATTTTCTCAGGTTCTCTAAGTAAACCATCATATCATCTGCAGAGAGTGATAGTTTTGTTTCCTTGTTATTCTTATTCCTTCAGTTTCTTTTACTTTTCTTATTTCTGTTGCTAACATTTCTGCTACAGTAATCAAGTACTAGCGGTGATAATGGAAATCCTTGCTTAACTCTTGATTTTATTGGAAAGACTTTTAGTTTATCCCCATTACAGATCATGCTTGCTCCAGATTTTAGATACATATTACTTATCATTTTAAGAGAGGCTCCATGTCTTCCTCTGCTTTTTGGTGTTTTTAATAGGAGTTGGTGTTATATTTTTTGAAAGCTCTTTCTGCATCTTATTGGCATTATCATATCGTTTTTATTGCTTTTGTTATCAATATGGTTAATTATGCTGATAATATTCCTAATAACTAACCCTGCATTCATGATATAAATCCCACCTGGTCATAACATACAGTTTTTGTGATACACTGCTGTGATCTCCTTCCTAGTATTTTAGCTGAAATATTTGCATTAATATTGCTTAGGGAAATTGACCTATAGTTTTCTTTCACCCTTTTTGTTCTCCTGGTATAGGTATCAAAACCATCGTTGTATTCATAGAAGGAATTTGGTAGGTCTCCTTTACCTATTTTTTCAGATAGATTGGAATTAATTATTCCTTAAATGATTTACAAAACTAACTTGTAAATCTCTCTGTTCCTGGGGACTTTTTCTTAGGGAACGCTTTTTTGGCTTGTTCAATTTCTGTTTCTAACATAGAGTTGTTTAGGTATTCTATTTCTTCTTCTGTTAATCTGGGCAGTTTGTTTTTTTAATAATTCAGTTCACTTAGATTGTCAATTTTATTGACATATTATTTGCCCAGATAGCACCAAATAATTGCTTTAATTTCATCTTCATTGGTGCATTTATCTTTTCACTTTTGATACTGGTAATGTCTTTTTTCCCCATCAAATTAAGCAATGGTGTATTATCTAATTTAGTGTATTTTTTAAAAATTTGCTACTAGTTTTATTAATTAATTTAAAAAAAAATTTCAGTTTTGTTCTCTGCCTTTGTTTTGTGGATTTCCATTTTGGTGTTTTAATGAAGGGTTTTAAAAATTTGTCCTTTTTTTGTTTTTGTTTTGGTGGTGCTTTTTAAGCTGCATATTCAGTTTATTGGTTTATTCTTTCTTTATGTTATTGATATAAGCGTTTAAAGAGATAAAATTTCTCTGCTTTGATTGTACCCCACAAATTTTGGTATGTACTTGCAGATGCAAGTACCAGTGGGTTTCATATAAATAGGCCCTGGCTCTCAGGCCAGGTTCCTTGCTGCCTTCTCCCAAGTGCTCTTCCATTCCCTGGAACTGTATATGGACAATGAAGTTGCCATACAGCCCTGTTCCTACCCACAGTGCTAGCGGATCAATCTCTTTCCACCCAGTTATCCAGTCCCCTTACAGTTTCTGGGCTGAGACTTCTTAAAACTGCTGCTGCTGCTGTCGCATGTGCCTCCCCATACTCCCTTTCTCCTCCTCCCTACCCCAACCCCCCATTTTTGCTCTCCTGGCCAACCCCTACACCAGTACCTTGCAACTCTGATTTCCTAAGTTGTATTGCTGGAAAAATGTTTCATTTCCCCTTTTCTTGGCTCTGCTAGTATGCAATTTTATTTGAAATGTCATTTTAAAACCCTTTGGGGGGTAATATTGGGATAGTTGGGCTGTAGTGCTTCTTTTACTCTGTCATCTTCATTTAGTCTCTCAAAGCAGTTTTAGGAAGAATAATTCATAGGGAAAGATAGAATGATAAGAAATTATAGTTGTTTGATGAATTTTAGAATTCTTGATTACAGAAATGGTACGCCCTAGTGTGGCAGGTTTTGGGGTGGAAATTCTATGAGGAAAATACTGAATTTCTGGATTAAGGACAGAGAACAGTCTGGAACTGTTAGGCAATCTGTCAGCAGAATCTGATTGAAGAGATATTATAAGTAACAGAAAATAAATTATTAGATAGTGGGAAACGATAAAAATTAGAGACGGGGAAAGGGAACAAACATTTATTAAGTGTCTGTAATGTGTGAGGCACTGTGCTAAGTACTTAATAAATATCTCATTTGATTTTCACAACCTGGGGAAAGATGGGTGCTGTTGTTATCCTTACGTTACAGTTGAGGAAACTGAGGCAGAGGGATTTGGCCAGGGTTACAGAGATGGTTACAGCTGAGGCTAGATTTGAACTCTGGTCTTCCTCCAGATCTACATCCCTATGCCTTGCTTCACCTAGCTGCCTCTTTATGGATATAGTGAACCTCAAAGGAAGGAGGTTTTGCTAAGTGATGGTGGCAGAGGAAAATTTCAGATTAAAATGAGAGGAACTTAAGACTTATTTTAATTCTCAGTTCTCTTACCATTAGTGATTAGAGTATGATTTCATTTGGTTATTTATAATTTGCATTTCTTATCATTTGTGTGTTAGACCCATAGGCAATAGAGTCTTCCTTCCAGAAACATCAATTATAGTGATACTTATGAGCTCGAATTTGGCTCCTAACGTTAGAATCCCCTGGTTCATCTTGCTTATTTCCAGTATTGCAAATTTGTGTTCATCTGAAACATGGGTGCTCTTTGATTTTTTTTTCTCTTGTAACCAATAGTGCCTTTAATATTATTCTTTATGTTTAATAATCCTAATAGATAAATCTGTTTTGTGCAGCATGTGTTGGTAAATATATGTAGTTTAAACCCTGTTGATTAAATTTGAAAAACTCTGAAGTTTATCCATTTTTATCAACCCTTGTTAGTAGTACTCATTTCTTGTGTCAAAGCCTATTGTTTTATGGTCTCAGAATTTAAAGCCCAGCTCTTCACTTTCCAAGTCATCACTTTATTTTTCAAGCCTTTTCCTGTGTTCTTAAATTCTTCAGGTTTTGCCTTTACTTCAACTTTATGATGTGATCATAAGTGTGACTCATTCATTCTGTAAAGAAAAATGTTCTCAAGTCATTTAAGCCATAAGGACCTTGTGTTCAGATGCTTTAAAAAAAAATAGAGTGATAGCAAATCTAGAATACAATAAGAAACTTAAGGAGCTATTGTAGCTGTTAATTCCTTTTTATTGTATAACATGGCTGAAGAACTTGCCTATTAGTTTCATAAACTGAGAGCTAGAAGGGATCTTAGAAGGGACCTTTCCATTTTACAGATGAAGAAACTGAGGTGCCGAGTGGTAAAATGAGTTACCCATGTGAATTTTATTAATATATGGGTGTTTTTTAATAAGTAATCTTAAGCTCAAATCATGTATTAATTTAGGATGGAAACAATGTGATTGAGTGGGAAAAAGAAAACAAAACATCTGGAATGACAGTACTACTGATTGTAACTCCTGATGACCCCCTCAACTTAGACACATGATTTAACCTCTCTGAGCCCCAGTTTGCATATGTAAAATGAAAAGGGTATACATTTCAGCTCAAGATATTATTATTTTGATCTTTTTATTTTCAAATTAATGTTTTTTAAGTGTGAAGTGTTTATTGTTTTGTAATTCCCTCTGTAAAACTGGAGGGAATGTCATTTCCCTTTCCTTATTTCTATATTATAGTTCTGTATGTTTTTGTAAAACATTGCTGTGAACAGGAAGATTTACTATACTTGGTGGGGTTTGAGACTTGTGAACTAATAATTTTTATCATTAGTATCTGGGTCTTTGGGTTCTTTTAGATAAGTAGGTATTGGCTGGGATCTAATTTATGACACTAAATCGACATAGACGACTTTAGATGTGATTTTCATTTGTGTACTTATGTGATCATAACTACCATCTCCTTTTGCCTTGATAGTTGGCACAGTTAATTCTGTTATTCACTCTCATCCTATTCAGTAATATGTCTTTTAATAAAAATGTTTCCCCCAAAATTCTTTTTTTTTTTAAGTAAACTTTTTTTGAAAGTGGCAGTTAGGGTTAAGTGACTTGTCCAGGGTTACACAGCTAGTAAGTGTCATATATCTGAAGCTGGATTTGAACTCAGAGGGTGGCCGCCCGCCGCACCTCCCCCTCTTGGGAGTCAGGAGAACCTATCTACCTAGCTGCCCTTCTCACAAATTCTTGCATCAAGTTTCTTTGCTAAAGGTCTCATTTCCAAGGAAAATGAGAACTGGTTGAAATTTACAAGAATAAGATCCATTGTCCAACTGATAAAAGATCAGAAAATATGAACAGGCAAAGAATCTCTCTCTACCTGTCTAAAACTATAAGAGAAAATGCTCCAGATTACTTATAATTGAAGAAATGTCTATTAGAGCAACTCTGAGGTTCAACTTCACACCCTTCAGACAAAGTTGACAAATGAAAATTACACATTTCTGAGCAGGCATGGGAACACAGCTACAGCAGTATTGTTGGTAGAGCTGTGAATTGGTATACAGAGTCTGCAAAGAAGTTTGGAAGTATGCCAGAAAGTTATTCAGCTGTGCATACCTATTGACCCACCAATACCATAACTAGGGCTATACCCAAAGAGAACAAAGAAAGAGGAAAGTTCCTAAAACACACACAGATACAACAGTTCTTTCTAGTACTGATAAGAAGCTGAAAACTAAGGTGGTGCCCATCCCTTTAGTATTTAGTATAGTGTCTGGCTTGACTTGACTAGAATGACTGTTTGAATTATGAATGTAATGAAATGCTGTTGTGTTGTAAAAAAATGCTGAAGACTTGTATAAACTGATGCAAAGTGAAATGAGCAGAACCCAGAAGGCAGTTGATACTGTAACAATAGCACTGTAAAACTCAACAATTTTGAAAGGTTTGAGAATTCTTTCCAATGCAGTGATCAGTCATGGGCATCCCAGGGGACTAATGATAAAAAGAATGCTATTCTCCTTTGAACAGGAAGGTGAATACGTAGAATGGGATACATTTTTGGATATGAGAATATGTTTTGCTTAACTGCACATATTTATTACAAGGGTTTTCTCTTCTCTCCTTCCCTCCTCCACCTCTCCCTGCCACTCCCCCTTCATAGCAGCTGTATCCAAAACTACAAGTTTATCATTTGTTAAAAACTCAACAGTCCTAAGTACCGGCATACAGATTCACTGCTTATCAATAATGAAAGCATTCTAGCAGAAAAATGATTTATACTAAGACTTTATACCATATACCGAAAAAAGTTGCTTACTGCTTTTTAAACATTGCAAATAAAACCCTTAGGCTCCGTATTTTGTTTTTTCTGCATCAGCAGTAAGTTCCAGAACATTCCTGGCTTTTCTGAAAATATTTTTGGGTTTATAATACGTTTTCTAGTTCTTAATACATTTGTTCTTTGGTAAAATCATCTTGATGCTAGGGACACGAAATTGAATTTGAAATATGCAGAGAGTGCAAAAAGTATAGAACAGGGTTATTAAGAGTATATGCTTGGGACAGCTAGGTGGCACAGTGGAGAGAGCACTGGCTCTGAAGTGAGGAGGACCTGAGTTCAAATTCGGCCTTGGCCCAAACACTTGACACTTACTAGCTGTGTGACTCTGGGCAAGTCACTTAACCCCAGCTACCAAAAGAAAAGAGTTATATGCTCCTTGAACGTTGTTCTACTGATTCTTAAGTAAATTCAGTCTTAAAGTAGAGAGTGCAATCAAGAGTTAATCCATGAAAAGATTTCAGAATTTTGCTTGACTTCTGGGCATGTTGCTGCTGCTAATATATTTTTTTTAAAAATCGAACTGAAAAGTTTGGAAAAGTGTGATAAGATGTAATCTTATTCCACTAGGTTTTCACTGTCATGATTTTTGGACTCCTATTTTCTTCTGCCTTTTTTTCTCATCCTTATGTCATTTATGAATTCTTTAAGAATAGCATATTATGCAAGAAAACTTCATGCACTTATATTTGTTGCTAAAAGATACGGATTTCTAAAATGTGAGTTCTGTAATGCCTTTCTAAAAAAAATCTTTTCTTTACAGAATGCTGCCTTTTTATATGGCCTTGGTTTGGTCTACTTCCATTACAATGCATTTCAATGGTAAGTCAGCCTAAAATGAATTTTTTGCCAAAATATGTGTTCTTTTGGTATATAATATAAAATTTTAATGCCTACATTTATTTTGTAATAGAATGTTGATTTAAAGGTATCAGAACTTCAGAATTATGAACCATTTTCTATTGTCATGTTTATATATTATTTATTCTCACTTGAAGCTTCATCTCATAGTCAGCTGAAGACAGGAGTATTAGTGCATTTGGAAGAGTGATGAATTTGAAGTTAGAATTAACCTGGGGTTAAATTCTGACTTTGTTTCCTGCTACCATTGTGACATTTTGGGCTAGATTCTATTTCTTTCTAGATCAGATGATTCTTAAATTTCCTCATAATCCTCATTTTGATTTGTTGTAATTTAGCCTTGAGGTAATCCTAGTACTGGGTCATAGGGAGAATCCCACTAAAAACATATAAAACAAAGTTGACAAATGAAAATTACACGTTTCCAAGCAGACATGGGAACACAGGTATAGGTAGCAGTGTTGTTGGTAGAGCTGTGAATTGGTACACAGAGTCTGCAAAGAAATTTTTATAAAGGAAATTTTTTTTCTGTAATCTGTTCTAAAATAACATTGCTATGCCAATAAGAGTTAATAACCTAACAATTCTTTTAGCAGTATTTAAGTCTATCTTTTGCATCATAGCCTCACCAGCATTGCTTTGTTATCTTTAGTTATTTCAAGATACAAATTAACGTGTCTGCCTATTTGTGCCCCCTTTTGAAGTCATTACTTTTTCTAGATATACACTGTATAAAGACAGCCATTAAACTGTACATATAGGTGTAAAACAAGATATAAACAATCTGAACGAAGTTCAGAACCTTTATAATGTAGAAATCAAGGTAACGACAACTATAGTCTTGACATTAATTTTTAGATTTAATGCAAATCAATCAAATGAAGTAGGAAAAAGTAATACAACAAGTGTAATGAATGTCATGAGACATTCTGCAGAAGGAGAGTGGTTAGCTCATGGAGTACTTTTGCAGTATTTGACTTCTCAAACTGTATGCTATTATACAAAAAAAAATAAGATAAATGAGCAGAAATAAGACTGTAGCTGTTAGACCAATTAGATATAAAAACTGGTATTAGATTAACCTAGAAAATTTTAAAGTATGGAAAGGATTCCTTCATTATATAGTGGTTAGCAGTATGGCCAAAAACAAAAAAGTATTTCTCACTATATGCTGTGTTAAATTCTAGCTAGGTGATAGACTTAAATATTGAAAAATAAACTAAAAATCATTTGTCCTTTTGGGGATGAGTGTTAGCAGTTTATTCATCATACAAAGAGAAGAAATTTTGGACAAGACAAATAAATGCTGTTAACATACAAGCTGAACAATATCTCTATAGAAAGAAACAAAATAATTTGTTTGGAAAGGAAAACTGCAGCCTGGAAAAAATATTTATGGTAAATGTGACACAAATTATAACATCTGTAAGGTGCCAACAGAAGTATTCAGCAGAATTACCTAATCACATAATAATGTCAGATAACTATGAACAACTTATAGAAGATAGTATAAATTTTAATAATTTAAAAAATGTTCAGGTTCACTAATAATCAGTGAAAAATGCAAATTAATGTAAGTAGGATGCCATACCTACCAGAGCTGCAAATATCTAACAAAATTACTTTAAAAAAACATGAGGGCTATAGAGCATCAGATTCAGTCGTGGTGCTATGTTAATTACATGTTAAAATTGGGAGCGGAAGACAGTAACATTCTATAAAAATTAAAAGAAAAATCACACTTTATGGACATGCCTGGAAATTATTGTTAAAGCAAAGCTATATACATTCAAAGACATTTGCAGCAACATTAGTTCTTAGTATAAAAATGTTGAAAATAAGTTCGGTGCCGAGCAGTTGGGGTATAGCTGAATTAGTCTTATATAACTGTATTAGAACACTGTACTGTGATATCAGTATTGATTAACCTGGCAATTATGAGAAATTCTATAGAAAGAATTTTGTTAAATATCGAAGTTAGGAGAACCAAAAGAACATAGTATCGACTATATAATCATAATTTATATTTAAATGTATTGAATGTGAAAGAATAAACAGGAAAAATTACACAAATGATACATTACTATGAAAATCCTTTGAATAATACTCACAAATTAAAGATTTCATTGGTTTGCTTGATGTTTAAGGTTTAAATGTATAATTTTTTAGTCAGTGTTAGTGCTGTGTTGTCTGTTGGTGTTTCATTCTCATTTGTTTCTCACTTAAAATGCCTGAGAGTCATGAAACAGGAAGATATATATACCAGCAGTTTGAATATATTTCAAGTAGGAAGGGGAGACAGAGTGTAAGTTTTAAGAGAATCTATGTTGAAAAGAACTTTAATGGTCATCTAGTTCAGTTGCAACCCAAAGTTCAAGGAGTGCTGAAGGGGTCACAAGTGGAAAAAGTTTAATAAGCCTTGCAGAAAGTTGCTATCTAGCTACTGAATGAACACCTCAAACAAAAGAGAATCTTGTACCTTCTGATGCAGTGCATTTTACTTTAAACAGTTCTAATTTTTAGGAGAAGCTTATTTCTTCTGTTTACTGGTCAATGATTTAGCCATTTAGATTGGGTCCTTAACCTTTTTGGTACAATGGACTCATCTTCGTAGAGTAATATTTTTTAATAATACAATACTAACAATTATATTGAAATGTAATTATCAAAACTTTTTTTTTAAAGTTTCGCTTTAAAAGGCTCCAGTTTAAAGAAGTCTTAGGCAACTTTTTATTAAAGAATTTGAAAACATATATTACAGAATACGAATTGAAAGAACTCCAGGAAAATACCTTTCTCAGCTCTTAAGTGACCAAAAATCAATTCATTATCTAGCCTTTGCATGCATGTTACTTCCAGTAACAGAGGTTAACCTGTCACTCCCTTAGGAAGCCCGTTTCACATGGGACAACTTTTCAACTTGCCCACATTTGAAATACTTGAATTATGATGGTTCTGTTCCCTCATAAGTGTTCTTTAGGCTAAATGTTCATTTTCTCCAGTTGATCCTAGTATGCCCTGGTCTGTAAATCCTTCATTATCCTGGTTTCTGTCTTTTGCTTGCATTCCAGTTTGTCATTATTACATTTTTTTTTAAATGGCCTGGAAAAATAAACCTTCATGTATGTTCTGACTGGGGAGTGTTATATGGAATACAGCAGAGCCATGTCTCATCTCACTCTTTTAAAATCCCACTTTTTTATTGATCAACAAAAATCTCTTTTCTCTCTTTCCCCTCTTCTCCACCTTCCCTGACAGTGGAAACAAAGAAAAAAGCTATATTAAGTGTTCATATTCAAGCCAAACAAATTCATGCCATTGGCCATGTTAAAAAAAAATCTCATTCAGTACTCTGAATCTTTTCATATATCTGTCCAGGTAGTGGGCAGTATAATTCAGTCCATCAGCATTTATTAAGCGCCTTCTCTGTACCAGGCACTGTGCTAAGCTTCTTTATTTATTCTGTAGAATCATAGTTTGTAATTGTTCATCAGTTATGAATTCCTTGTTTGTCTTTACAATATTGTTCATGTACAAGAAAAAAACACCACTTCCTTAAAAAATAAAAAACATCAAATACAGGCATAAAAGGACTTTTCTTTAATATAACAAGTAGTATCTATCTAAAATAAAGAGCTAGCATTTTATATTTGTTATCTATCACCTTACATTTCTGAGAGCTTTTCTGCTTCCTTTAGAACAGTCTGAAGCTAGCATTAGCTCATTTTGTTAATTTACAGTTCATTTATTAAATTTCTGTAATGTACATCAGCCACTATGAGCAGAAGATAAAAAAGACAAGACACAAGATCAAAAGCAGTCACTGCCAGTCTTTGTCCCTTTGGTAACTTATACTGAGCTTATCCATTTATACCCTCAAACCTTTTTTCTTGTGGACTGTTGTCTAGGCCAGTGTTGGTGTGAGAGAGAGAGAGAGAGAGAGAGTGTGTGTGTGTGTGTGTGTATGCACACATTGCATATACATATATGCATATATACATATACAGGTATAATATTTATCCTTGTTAAGATTTAATGATTAGATTTACTATTATTTTGTGGTTGGTAGTTTGGTGCAGTAAGTAGAGAACTGACTGTTAAACTAGTGGCTTTGAGTCCCACTTTTGACATGTACTGTCTGTGTGAACCTGGACATATCTGGTATAGGTAACTCTCTAAGACTCTGAGGTGCATAGAAATTGACAGCTTACATTGGTAGAAGTTATTCCTTAGGACACCAGTGATGTTGACAGATTCAGTTTCTATCCCTACTCCTTATTGAATTTGATTAACCACTTTAGTCTGCCAGTGTTTCTGGATTTTTAACTTGGTCACATTGATTTGATGTAATATTCCCCAAAGTGAATATAAACCTTTTTTGAAAATCTTTAATACTTCATTAATATAAGGGTTGATTGAATTAGCACTGAGAACATAAAGGATGAATATTCTCACACTAATGTAAGTGCAAAGTATACCTATAGTAAGAATGTTAAATGACATAGGAATTTTATGTATTAAATATTATGGGATTAAAAGTTGGACTTGATAGCAGTTATAGATTTGAACCCAGGTCTTTTGATTTAAATTTTAGTGTTCTTTCTGCAGTGAATTGTAGCAAACAATTGGAGAGTAGTTAAAAAATTTTTTTACACATGGTTTGAAGAAAGATTTCTTTTTCCTCTATTTATTCTACTTAGCTGAACTGGTAATTACAGTTTCCAATACTTGTTAACTTCTATAGTCTCTTTTATTAGCTATGAAATGTATATTTGGGTTTGGTGAATGATGGTAGATTAGATATCTCAGGTACTAAAGCTTTACAATTGGTAAAGTACTGGGTACTAGTTTGTTTTTTTTTATTTTGATTGGTAGTTGTTTGTTAATAAAAGTAAAGACTTAAAAGTTAATAAACTTTAAAAGATAAGCCTAATTATATAAAATTACATGCAAAACAAACATGTTCTTTAACTGTTAATTTTTGTGAAAGGTTTTTGAGGTAAGCTGGTGTCACAGTGCACAGAGTGCTAGGCCTAGAAGGAAAAGCTGAATTCAAATTTTGCCTCAGACACTTTGTGTATGACCCTGAGCAAGTACCTTAACCTCTGTTTGACTCAGTTTCCTCAACTGTAAAATGGAGATAAAAATAGCACCTATCTTGCAAAGGTTTCTCCACTTGTAAAATGGAGATAATAACAGCATTAACCTTGCAGAGTTGTTGTGGATTAAGTGAAATATTTGTAGAAATCACTTAGCAAAGGGCTTGGCACATAGCAGGCACTAAAATATGCTTGGTCCTATCCCTTGTTCCTCTATTTCTGCTACAGCCCCATTCAGTGAACTGTGAAATAAATTGACAATGACTAAAATGTTATAATGATGGTTACCCAGCAAATTTAGAGGGAAAGGAGAATGGAAAAAGAAACATGAGCAGAATTTTACAAGAAACTGAGAAAAATGAACTGCAAGACTTTTTTCAGGAAGTTTAAGAGGTCAGCCTATTGAGAACAGATAACACTACTGTACAGTAGAGTAGATGAAGTAGTATATGAATGGAAATGTCCGCTAGTGATTGGTTAATCCAAAGTTATATCTGTAGTAAATTTTCCATTATTTGGAATATTTTGCTTTACTGAGAAAGCTTAGTAATGAAGATCTTGAAAGTAGATAGCATAATCTCCAATTTGTTTAAGCAAACATTTATTAAGTCTCTCCTGTTTTCCATATGGTATCTAGGTCATCATCATGCAGATATTATTGTATGGATTCACAGTCCATATGTAAGTCATGGTAACAACAACAATAATAGTAACCTGCATTTATATAGCACTTTGCAAATATTATTTCATTTTATCCTCACATTTTATGGATAAGAAAACCGAGGCAGATAGGTTAAGTGACTTTCCCATAAGGCAGAATTTGAACTCAGGTTTTCCTAGATATCTCAGACAAGCTATCTACATTTATGTCACAAGCAAGCAGTCTGGATTGATTCAAAAGGAAATTTTTAAAAGAAAATTATTATGGATGAGTCAAAAAAATTGTTCCAGGTGCATATCTAGGCATTAGTAATATCGGAATATAGCACCCATACTGCTTAATAGCATGCATATTCATAATGACCATGGTAATGTATTGATTTAATACTTAAGCATTTAACCATATAAAAGTTATTTCAGAAAAAAAAAATGATCTGACTTTTTAAAGGAAACATCCCGGAAAACTGATTTTTTCTGGAAAGGAAAAACAATGCTGACTTTCCTTAGTAGCACGTCAAATATCCCATGTAAGTATAGTCTTTGGCTCTGCCCCATCCCCATTTGCACTCATAGATTTCAGTGACTACCCCAGATTCAAAGCAAAATGCTAAAACTCACAAGCACCCATGGGTTTACCTTCAGTGGTCAGGGGGTTGATTCATTTAACTCAAAGCAAAGCAACTTGATGAAATGGCATAGCACAATCAGTAGTAAGGAAATATTCCCTTTATAAACTTATGTTATATTCTCCCATAAATAAAATATAGCTTCAGTTGGAAGAGTGGTATACACAAAAAGAGTATACCACTAGGGAGGTGTATATACTTGGGAAACACATGTGGCCAAGGCAATTCATGTTTCTGATGCTGCAGAGCCTTCTTGTTTCTCTTTTAATGGTGTGCTCATACTATTTTCCCCTGGTCTTGCTCTCTGCTTGGCACAGTTATCTCTTCTGCAAGATGCTGTCATAAATTAGGGAGGTGAGATGAGAAAGAAATCCCTTGGATCCTAGATAGATATCCTCTCAAAAAGCTGGATTGCGCACCCATAGTAGTCTACTATACTTCCAGAAATGACTCACGCAACTCATAGAGGCTCCCCATATCAACTGATTTTTTTAGATATAGCTCAGGCCTGCACAACAAATGGCCCACCCAAGGATTTTACACAAAGGCCCATGAAAGATGTAGGGGATGTAAAAGAAAGTAAAGATATAATGAGTTCTTTCTCCATGTCCAGCTTAACTAGCCTTCCACTAGTCAGTATTGTACCCATCATATAAATTGGTGTATGGGTTGCCACTGTGCACTCTTCTTTTGTGTCAAGTGACCCTTGGCAACCAGCCATTGTCAGTATGTCTCTAGTCTGAGAGGAATGATTTCATAATAAATAAAAATCTTAATGGGTGTTAGTTAATTGATATTAATTGAAATTTCCTTTTTTTAAAATACAGTTTATTTGAAAAACTGCTCTCTAATTCCATCAAATTAATGTCTTCCTAAAGGAACAATGAAGTATTAAGCACTTCTTTATATTATATCTGCAAACTGTGAATAGATGACATCTAGGTTTGTACTTTTGACAATATCACACACCCTACTCACTAAAGTATAGTAGCTTCTTATCACTTCCAGTGTCAACAATCCTCTGTTTGACATATAAAACCCTTTATAACTTAGTTGTTTCTCCCTCTCCTCTCCCCTCACCCCCATTCCATTTGTCTTCTTACAGCACAACCTCCAGTGCCACTCCCTTCTCGCACATACTGTGCAATTCAGTAACGTGGCCTCCTTGCTGTTCCTTTTCACTGATTGGTCCCTTAACTTGGATGCTTTCCTTCCTTATGCCCACCTCTTGGCTTTAAGTCTCACCTAAAGTCTCACTTCCTATAGGAAGCCTTTTCCTCTGTTGATTATGGCTTCTTTATCCTATACATACATACATACACACACACACACACACACACACACACACACACACATGCAGAGAGAGAGAGAGAGCGAGAGAGCTTGATTTTGCTTATTTGTTTATGTTGTTACTCCTATTAGATTGTAAGCTCCTTGAGGGCAGGAACTGTTTTTTTTTTGTTGTTGTTGTTGTTGGGTTTTTTTGTTTGTTTGGTTTTTTTGCTTCTGTACTTCCATGCACATAGCAAAGTGCCTGACATGGTAGGTCATAGTCTCTCAAGGTCTTTTGTCCTTTATGAGGTAAAAAATGATCTATTAAAAATCTGAAATGAATTGACCTTTTACAAAATACAAATGCGATTACCTTAATAGCTTATTGTTTCTGTTAACTGCTCTTTACATTCTACAATGTCAGCGCTTAGGCTTGGAGGAACTCAGTTGTTCACTCATCCACTTACCACTGATACCACCACTACTACATTAGTGCTTTCTCTGTCTTCACATTATCTTTTTTTATTTATATGTGAATAATATGTGGAAGTGAGGAGGGACTGTATTCCAAACCTAGGCAAGAGGGTGGGCAGCCAATGTAAAGGCACTGAAATGGCGAGAGTCATGTTCAGGGAATAGCAAGAATGGAAGCAATCCTAGTGGAGAAGGGACCTGTCCTGCTCCCAAGCAACAACACCAGTTGCCTGTGATGCAGGATGTCCTTTACACTCCCCTATCCCATACCCCAACTCCTTTGTAGCTTGGCTCCAATAGCCATTATTCAAGAGACCAAACCCTATAGAGATGAAGTCTATCATCCCCACCACCACTGACACCACCAACTACAAACCCTCAGCTAGGCTAGTTTGTTTCACTCGTGCAACTGCAATGACACGCAGGGAGAGGCAGACTAGCCAATCTGCCTGATGCAGCAAGGAGTACTAATGTTGAATAAGGAAGGGCATGTCTTGTTCAAGAGAAATGAGATAGATATCAGGCAGGTTTGGAATAGAGGAACACAGATTATTACAAGATTACACTTAATGAAGAAATCCAGGAACCAGAAGGATGAAACATAGGGGTGTTATAGTTGGAAGGTAGTGTAGATCATTTTGAATACAAAGAGGAAATAGATGAGTTCATTAATTAGATCTTAAGTTTGATACAAAGTCATGGTATATAGAACATCTTAATTGGATATCTGCTGTACCAAAAAGAGAGTAGTTGTTTGTTTTCAGTTGTGTCTTACTCTTTGTGACCCCTTTTGGGGATTTTCTTGGCAGAGATACTGGAGTGCTTCACCAGCTCTTTTTGTGTATGAGGTAACTGAGGCAAATGGGGCTTATTACGCAATTTGCCCAGGGTCACACAGCTAGTAAGTGTCTGAGGCTAGATTTTATCTCAGGAAAATGAGTCTTCCTGAATCCAGCCCTGGCGCTCTATCCACTGTGCCTCATAGTTGCATTTAATAATTTCCTAATCTAAAAATATTGGACCATATGTAGATGACATAAAAACAAAAGCTATCTAAATACACGTTGAGGAAACAACAGAAAATTCTAGAGCTGATTTTTGTCAGTAGGGAGAAACAATTGTTGGAGCATGGAAATGATGGAGAATCTAATTGTTTCAATTCATCAAACATTTATTGAGTGCCAGATACTGTGGGATGCCTAGAAAAACAAAAGAACATTAATTCCTGCCCGCAAAGAATAGACAAAGAGAAGATAGCTTAGGATAAGGGACATGTCCCCTAAATTGTCGAAGAGCAAATTTCAAATGCTTCAAAGGAAAAATAAACTGCAACTGAAGTTAGCCCAAAAGGGATGGGAAGCTCTAAAGAATTAAATTTTCAGATTCAAAGAGAGCCAAAGCTAGTGAGGCAAAAAGGAGCTCTGTCTAAAGAGATTGTTGTGGATGCACAAGGACCTCATCAATTGAGATTTAGGTGACATACAGAAAACTGAAACAAGGGCCAGTAATAGAGTATGAATTAGTAAGAATGGTCAAATATTGTAAAAAATAGCAGCAGAAATTCCAAAGCTCAGAGTGAGCTCGGTAAAACAAAAATATGTTTTATCAAAACAGGGTAGTATTTCTTCTTAGAATGGGTGTAATAGTTAATGATGACAGAGAATAGGCAGATCTGATAAACGACTATTTTGTTTCTTTTTTCTTTGACAAAGTGGATGATCTTTGGACCATAAAGTATAGCACAAAACTGGATCAATAGGATAAATTCAAATCACATGGTTCAGATTAATTGCATACCCCAAAATGGCTGAAGTTATTGCTGAGTCAACAGTCTTTTAAAGTTCATTAACAAGGGAAAGTACTGCAGGACTGGAGAAAGATAGTTGAAAGAATTGGGAATGTTGTGCCTGGAGGACCAAAGACTTAGGAGAGACAGAATTTAGTAATTTGAAGGTCATGTGAAACAAGGATTAATTTTTTTTTTGTTGGCCCTGTTGGGAGTAATAGAAATGGAGGAGATAAATTCAGGCCATAAAATAAGGAAAATGTCCTAAAAGATTAACCTATCAAAAAGTAGGATTGGCTCCTTAGCCAGGTAATGGGATATTTAAGCAAAGTTTGAATGTCCGCTTATTGAATGTTTTGTAGCTGTGCTGTTTTAAGTGTAAAAAAAATTTTAAATTCATCGTTGTGGGCTGCTCTAGATGGACTAAGGTCCTTTCTGACCCAGAAATTGTGGTTCTCTAAATTTTATACCTATATATGTTTCATTTGATTTTTGTTTACTCTCTTCCCTGTTGGTCTTCTCTGTTCTCACCTCTTTTTTTTTTTTTTTTAAATCTTCTGTCCCTACTCATTTCAGCTGCCAGGAATACTCATTGATCTGTGGGGGTTGTTTAGCTCTGGAGAGATATTTATTTTGGTGGTTTGACATGCTTAGGATGTTGACCCAATGCTGTCCTTAGGGTGAATTAATTTGAGCTCACAGAGATTAAAGAAAATAAAAGAAAATCTAGTTATACCTATTATACTCATGTGCCCAATAACACATTTTTATAAAATGCTTTAAATTTGCCGAATACTTTCCATTCATTTCTCGTTTGACTGGTTTTGTTGTTGGCCTCATTGTAGAGGTGGGTAAGCTTTAGTTTAGAGACTTTCAGTGACTCGCCTAGGGCTCTGACTAGCAGGGCAAGTCATGCATGAGGGTCTCCTTGTTCTCATCCTTGCTTTTGACCTCCTGCATTGTACTGCTTCTCCTTCATGGTATATAGAAACAAAAAGCAGCAGCCATAACAGTTTTCAAGTGAAGGATCAGTAAGCATAAGCTAGTTCTTGGTCTGCCTCTTTTTAAAACACATTAGAGAATGGGGAGTAGAGCAGTGATTAAAAAAAAAAAACCACCTGGGAAAACAGTTAAGTTTCTATAAATTTCTTGAGTCCCTAAACATTTAATGAAAAAAGAATCAAATGATTAGAGAATAATACCCCTTCTGAAAGTGGTAATTAGTATCTTCACATTGGCTACCATTTCTGTCATCTGAATAACTAGTTTTTCCATTTCCTTCTTTCACCACTTTATATGAATGAAGAGGTACAAATTTTTTTCCTCTTCAAATTACTGCATGGAGGGGTGGGGGCTCGAAGTACTTTTTTGTAAACTCCATAGTTTATAACTAAACAGGAGGCAGCATGGTGCAGTATATAAAGAGCTAGATCTGGGGTCAGGGGGCCTAATTTTGAATTTGACAATAACTATTCAGTGACCAAAGCAGTACTTTGCATATGGTAGGTGCTCTATAAATATTTATTGAATTAAAAATGGTATTGAGTTTAAAATACGATTTATACTGTACTCCTTAGCAAATACATGCAAGTAAATTGCAAAAAAAAAAGTGATATCTTTTATGTCTATTTATTTCAGGGCAATTAAAGCATTTCAGGAGGTGCTTTATGTTGATCCCAGCTTTTGTCGAGCCAAGGAAATTCATTTACGACTTGGGCTTATGTTCAAAGTGAATACAGACTATGAGTCTAGTTTAAAGGTAGGTTCTTGGGTTCTATTTCCCTACCTTCAGATAAAATTGTTATTTTGTATAGTTTCTTAAATGTACTTAATGTTGGAGTTTGTATTAGCAATTCAGAAGCTGTTTTAGAAATTTAGGTGATTTAATTGTTTATATATTAGCCAAGGACTAAAATATTCAGAAATAAGAATTTTAGGATCCTTTATCAATAAAAACCTGTCATAGAAAAATATCTTTGATCAGGAAAATGAGATTTTCCAAGGACCAATATGCCAAGAACCATGTTTGGAAACGTGTCAAATATTTTAGTAGAAATTAAATTTTAACATAAAGTTCTGTTTTTAAGGGCTGTATTCTCTTTTTTTGGATTCCTTGTTCTCCTCATTAACATTAACTTGTATTAAAACAAAATATTGTTTCTTGAAAAGATCATTAGAAGATTTGAAGGAAATAGCTAATGTAAATGATGTAAATAATATTAGTCTAAAATAGTCTGACTGTGGTTGAGAAAGGAAGAGTAACCTCCTAGATTGCAATGTTTCTGAGTTATTTTCTTGTGTAAAATAAAGGAGTCATCCCAAGATATATTCCCTACAATGTCCCTTCCTGTGATTATTATTGAAAAAGCACTTATTGAACACTCAATTGCCTTACATGTATTTGCTAGGAGTAATTTGAAGTTATTGTCTTTATCTTTTTGAATTATAAACCTTAGGTACACAATATTGATGATCTCTCTCTCTCTCTCTCTCTCTCTCACACACACACACACACACACACACACACACACACACACACAAAATATCCAATTCAGTGAAGCCATAAAGCAAATGTCAGTAGAGAGTACAATATTTAGGACATGTAATACTTCAGAGGTAGACATTTAAGGTAGATTAAGTTAAGGTGTTGACAATATGATAAAAACTATTAGCATTTTCTTAGGGAAATAATGAAAGTGCAAGAAAGAGCATATGATTCTAGAAATGACAGAGCAAAGACTTAATGGCATTAAGTTGTCAGTATGTGCTTCCACATTCACAAGAATTCTGAAAGCTTTAAGGGGAGAAATGTTTAGAGAAGAAAAAAAGTTATTTGAAAAAGAAATGTGTATCATCTGGATTATTGACAGTGTTCTAGATTGAACAAACCACTTTACCAAAGTACCTCTGTACATTTTTCTCCTGTGATGGAAAATTTCCCAGTAAAGCTTAACTTTAAACTCAGTATTCATCAAATTAGACAATTGAGATCACCTGTCATTTTTACTAATTTTCCATGAATATAATTTAGCATTAATAAAATTATTGCCTTTAACCAGACCAGGTATACATTTGTAGTAGGTTTTGCTTTTCTTGCATTCCTTGAAAAAAAGTCTTTGAGCTTTAACACACACACACACACACACACACACACACACACACACACACACATATTTCTCTTATCTCCATACAACCAGCAGGTCTTTTAGAGCAGAGATTCTTAATGTGGGTCCATGAACTTTGATTTTAATTACTGTTTTTATAGTACCATTTCAATGTAATTGATTTCATTTATTTTGGGGTGAGGCAATTGGGGTTAAGTGACTTGCCCAGAGTCACACAGCTAGTAAGAGTTATGTATCTGAGGCCGGATTTGAACTCAGGTCCTCCTGACTTCAGGGCTGGTGCACTATCTACTGTGGTACCTATATCGTCGATGTCTCAAAAGTTTAGTGAATTCTGTTGGATCTCAGATTACTCCTTTTAATTTCACCTTTTTAACCTGAAGATATTCCTTCTCTCTTGAATTCCTAGCCCCTTATATTATGTATTACTCCCAGAAACATACTTCTGAATGAAGATGGAGGAAATTACACAACCATTCTGATTGGATCCACTACAGATTTATGTAACACAACCTCAGCTGGGCCCTCACTACTGCTAGGCAATCCTATTCTAAGTTCTTTATCAACTCTCCTTCCCCCCACACTCTCAGCTGAGAACTTTGCTTTTTTTTTTTTACAGAAATAATTGAGGCCATTCACTGTGATCTCTCTCTTTCCCCTTTTTTGTCATCTGCTATCTCAAGTGAGTTTTGCCACTTTGTCCTCCTTCACCCCTGTCTTATGTGATGCAGTGCCTTTACTTAACAAGGCTAACCTCTCTCCCATCCTGAAAAATACCCCTACTTGATCCTTCTTTTCCTGCTATCATCATCTGTCTCTTCTGCCCCCTTTGTGGTTAAACTTTTTAAAAAGGCTGTCTACAATAGGTACCTCTGCTTTCTCTCCTCTTAAGCCCCTATGATCCGGCTTCTGACCTTGTCATTTCCCAAACTGCTCTCACCAATGTTACTAATAATTTCCTAGTTGGCCAAATCCAATGGCCTTTTCTCAGTTCTCACTCTCCTTGATCACTTCCCCTGCTTGAATAGTGTCTTCTCTCTAGGTTTTTGGGACACCATTCTCTATTTCTATCCCCTTTACTGAATTCTCCTCCAGATTACACCCTCTAACTGTAGGTTCTGTTGTGAGCCCTCTTCTGTTCTTCATCTTCCCTTGGTGATCTCATTACCTCCTATGACTTTAATTACAGTATCTTTTCTAATTTTATTTTCAAGCCCTCCATTCCTTTAATAATGTGGCTTCTAAATCTTGTATGACTTTGGCTGTGATTTCACGGTATTTGAATGATTTCTTTCTGGCTTGACCTGCCTGGGAACTCTGGAATTTGGCTATAATATTCCTGAGAGTTTTTATTTTGGGATCTCTTTCTATTTCTGTTCAGTTTTCCTTTATAATTTCTTGAAGTATGATGTCTGGTCTCTTACTGTGTTTTCATTGTTTTGATTTTATAATATTATTTCTTGACGTCTCATGGAGTTATCTTAGACTTGCCCGATTCCGATTCTTTTTTATTTTTTTTTTTTAATTTTTTTTAAGGCAGTTGGGGTTAAGTGACTTGCCTAGGGTCACACAGCTAGTGTTTTAAGTGTTTGGTCTGAGACCGGATTTGAACTCAGGTCCTCCTGACTTCAGGGCTAATGCTCTATTCACTGTGCCACCTAGCTGCGCGCAACCCCCTCTCCCCCCCAATCCCCATTCTGATTCTTAAGGAATTATTTTCTTTAGTGAATTTTTGTGCCTGTTTTACCATGCTGTTAATTCCCTTCATAATTTTCTAGCCCAAGTTTTTCTTCTTATCTGTTTAATTTTTTTCCAGGCATTCATGTTGGGCATGTGTCCAATTTGCATTTTTCTTTGAGGCTTTGCTTATAGCTCTCTTCATGTAGTTGTCTTCTTCTGAGTTTGCGTCTTAATCTTCCCTGTCACCATAGTACCCTTTTATGGTCTAATTCTTTTGTTGTTTGTTCACTTTTCCAGACTTTTAACTTGAAATTCAGCTCTATTCACCTGGGAGTGGAGAGAGGACTGTCCCAAGCTTTAGGCTTTTTCACTCTGTGTTTTCACAGCTAGTTTTGGGGGGTCTGTAAGTTTTTGGTTCTTCAAAGGTGGTGTGATTGGGAAGAGGAGTGATCACTTCCTCCTGGTCTGTACTCTGGTCTTTACCTAGAAAGGGCCTCTCTTCCCTTACGGCGTCAATTGCTAATTCTTTTCTTGACCCTGAGCTGTGGCCAGATCCCTTGCTGCCATGCATCTGCAAGCACTGGTGCTCCTTAGTTGCCTCCAGAGTTCACTATTGATGTTGCTACCTGGTGGGGCTCTGGCCTGGTCCCTATTCCAGTGTCACAGACCTCTCCTTCTAACCTCCTAAGTTTTCTTGGGATGAAAAATTAACTCACCCCCAAACCATTTCTTGGCTATACCACTTCAGAATTTGAAGTGTAATCTTAAAGAATTTGTGTAATTTTTTAAAGTTGTCTGAAGGGGAATATTGGGAGAATTCAGCCAGGTTGCTGCCATGCTGCCTGTGTCCCTAAACTCTCTCTTTCCCATCCTACCTACCATTCTCTGTTACTGTAGAGTACACTACTATCCTCCCAGCCTTCTGGTGGGTCTGCCTGCACCAGGGTTCTTCCCTCTCCAATCCATTCTCCATTCACCTACTAACAGGATTTTCCTAAAACAGTGGTCTGATCATATTACCCCTCCTATTCAGTGAGTTCCAGTGGTTCTCTGTTGCCTTCAGGATCAAATACAGAATGCTCTGACTGGCATTCAAAGCTCTTTGTAACCTAGCCCCCTCCTTTTTCCAGTATTATTACCTTATTTCCCTCCATATACTCTTCAATCAAATGTCTCTGGCCTCCTGGCTTATTCACAAATAAGGCAGTTGGTCTCTTAGCTCCCCACTTTTTGATGTTCCTCCATTCCTGGAACATTTTTACTCTTATTTACTTCCTTTAGTTGGATTACTGTAAATCCCAACTAAAATCCTACCTCCTCCAGGAAGCCCTCCCCAACCCTTCTTAATTCCAGTGCTTTCCCTATTTTAATTATTCCCTCTATATCCTGTATATATGTGTTTGTGTATTGTCTCACTCATTAAATTGTAAGCTCCTTAAGGTCAAAGACTGTGTTTACTCTTTTTTTATTCTTAAAGCTTAGCACAGTGCCTGGCATATTAGTAAGTACTTAATAAATGTATATTGATTGAAATTTATGGCACATTTGATATTTTAATGAACACTTTATTACATTTATTGGAAGAATTAGTATTTCTGATTGTTTCTAATAACAATCTATATTAGAACTATTCTTTATAAACTTTTTTAATAGAAGCATTTTCTGCATTGTAAGTATATTCCATTCAAATCCTTTTAGTTCCTTGATTAGTCTCTTGGGTTTTTGATCCAGTTTTCTAAAATTTTGTTTGTTTTTTTCTTCACAATTTTTTTTTCACAGCTTCTTTATGTCTGGATATCAGTTTGGTCCATCAGTTTTTCTTTTCCTGATTATAAATGATTGCATGTAGATCATTTCATTTCTGGCTATTAATTTAGAGGATCTGAGTTCATAATCTACCTTTAATAATACTTCCCATATGATTTTTAATTTCCCTTGGCTTCAGCTTCTTTATCTCTAAAATAAAATGATTGGACTAGGTGGCCTTTTGAGGACCCCTGTATCTTTGATCTTTTGATGCCCTGAATGTGTTTATTTTGTGCTTATTAATTGTCAAGCACTGAGGATGCAAATACCATCGCTGCCCTCAAGGAATTTATGAGGCAACTATAAATAGAAGTGTTGTTCAAGTAGAAGATATTTTGAATGGAAAAGGAACATTTGCAGAGTTGAGATGATAATGATTCAGGAGCTAGAAAGTGTGAAGGGGTAGAGCTGACTGGCTACTGAAGTAAAGGACAGTGTGTCTGGAGCCGAGGCATAGTGATAGTAAGGCCGTTCAGGAAGGATGTGATTTCATATATATTCTTGGATTTTTTAATTGGGCATATAATTTGCCTCTCAGTGGGGAATAATGTAAAGCTCAGCTATAGAGATTGTTTAAATTCTTATTTCAAGAGAATTAAAAATCATTAATTTACTCTGGTTTTGTTTTATTTCTGTTATATGTATTACTACTTCTGGACTTATTTTCTAAATCAACTTTGGACTAACAGATTGGGTTATGGGAGGGTGTATGAATTCTTAGAGTTTTAAGTGCTTGGGGTTTCTGTTACAGTTGGTTCTGCTATAACTATATCTACTCCTGAAAATCACATGACAATACAAAACCTTAAATGGTGGCCTTGTACTTTCCTTGAAACTGCTGCTTGGGTTGGTAAAGCTGGCAAAGTCAATGACTGTGTAGCATCAGTACAACTCAGGGGGCATGGCCTTTTGGCTTGGTAGAAACGGGTTGAGGATGAGCATCCTCCACACATAGCTCCTACTGCACCAGAAAATATACAATAAATATGACTCAATAAATACTCTGAAAAAACATGGAATTGAGTGTCAAAAAAAAGGTTGTAGTTAATGAGTTATTGTGAAGTAGTAAAATGTTCTGCTTTCCTAGTGTTCCTTGTGAAATTGTGAAATTATAAATGTCAACTTGGGAATACTTGAGAATTTTTTCTTATCCTCCTATATTCCTCTGTGTGTGTGTGTGTGTGTGTGTGTGTGTGTGTGTGTGTGTGTGTGTGTGTATTATCAGAACTGCTTTGCTTAGAAGCCCCATCCTTAATATATATTGATCAGTACCAATTTGTCTCTGAAAAGATTGACTCTATCTATACTTAACTTTACAAGACAACCTCTTCCCCTTTGTTGGTATGGTAAACTTCCTTGTCCTGTGTGTCCTCTTCTCTGTTTGAGGATTTCCCTGAGTTCACTTCTGTGGTGTAGTGTAACTAATGGACAAGTTAATCCTTTCTGATATCATTTTCTAGGGCTGCAGCGTGTCTAACTGGGCTTTGCTACTTATGCCACTGTCTTCCGAACTTTAGTTAGGATGTCTTTGATATGTCTCATAGTATCACTGGTCACCTGTGCTCTCCCGTATGAGGATAATTATTCCTGAAAGAACAGAAAAGAAAAAAAAATGACAAAAGTTGTTGTTGTTGTTGTTGTTGTTCTGTTGTATCTGACTCTTTGTGACCCCTTTGGACTCATAGCATGTCAAAATGGCCAAGAAACTGGAGTGGTTTGCTAATTTGTTTTCCAGTGGATTAAGGCAAACAGAGGTTAAGTAACTTACCCAGGTTCATACAGCTAGGTCTTTAGGCTAGATTTGAACTCTGGTCTTAGAGACTCCAGGCCCAATGCTCTTTCCACTGAACTATCTGCCTCCTAGCTGTTCTTGGCTACTGGGCAGCTTATGTATGACAGGCAGTCCTTGTCGTTTGAAAGCATCCAGGGAAGAGACAGACTTCTTTCACTCAAACCTTTTGTATGCGCATTCAGTTCTGGTTACACAGACCAGTGAAAAGTTTTCCATCATCCAGCAGTAGTGAGACAGGAAAGTGAGAGTATATTTTGGCTTCCTCTGAAATAGGAGAAGTAGCCTTTTTGTTACATGTGCCCCAAAGTGTGATTCTGAAACCTCCCAAATGCATATTTTACATGCTGTATGGACTGGGTCCTCAACCAACATACATATGGGGGAAAGGGAGCTGTTTAGGTCATCTTATCCAAGACTTGACAAATTCCATTTGGCAAATTGTGATACTTTTTAATTATTTCTTTGTTGTACCTCATATTTTTGATACCATCTTGCAAGGAGATGCATTTTTCAAGTTATTATGCTAATAAACTTCTACAAATACAGTGCACTGTCAGCAGACCCTCCTGGGAACTCTTCAAACTTAGCAACCTGTGCTGTTCATTTTTCCAAATGGACAATGAAAAGGATGTATGGATGTGCTAGCTGTGTCTATGAGCAGTGGCAAGCAGGCCAGTTAGGCTGGAACATAGTTTGTGAGATAGAGTCATGTACGCTCACCTCTAATGCTGGGCATTCCAGACTAGAGCCATTTAATAAAGGCCTTTAAATGCCAAACAAGAAGACTATTCATGTTATTGAAAGTTTATGAACAAAAAGTACTCCTTCCCTGGGACCACCGACTCCCGTATGTTTGAGGTTTCCCCTATTAGAATGTAAGCCCCTTGAGGCAGATACTTCCTTTGCCTGGTGTCCTATCCTGTTGAGATTATTTTGAATTTTAATTTTTATTATCCCCAAAGAGTTTGTGTCCTTTCTCTAAGTTTGATGAGAATACTACCTATGCTTTTATCCATATTATTGATAAGAATGTTAAGGCCCAACACATCCTTGGAGATTTCCTTCAAAGTTGATATTGAATGATTAATTTCTGTTATTTTAATCTGGCCTTAAAATACTTCTAAATTAATTCAGTATCATCCTGAAAAATAAATTTCTCCAAAATGATGAATGTTTGGGGGTTTTTTCCCCTGAAGAGAACCAAAAGACACTGGTCGTGTCTTGTACCTAATAATATCACACCCAAAAAAGAATTGAGTGACAGTTTGACAGACAGTCTGATACTCACTTGAAGATCCTCTTGTAGGCCTGTTTGCCTGAGTTTAGTTTCCTTATAAAGAGATAGTACTTTTTCCTCCAAACCATTTGAGAAAATGTTAAAACTTCAGGCTAGTATTACCATTGAACACCCAGATTATGAGGTGCACTTTGAATAACAAATTGGCTGTGTAGATTAGCTCTCTCACTGAATCCTCTGTCAACACATTCACCTTCCCTGAGCACAGAACATCCAGAGACCAGGACTCACCTCTAATCCCAAAGTCTCCTGACTGGAAACATTGACTCACTTTTGGGTGTGTAGCATCCATGATCATGTTAGTATAAAGGAAAAAAATGGTGCCAAATATAATTTCATCAAGGCCCCTGAAGGACCAACCATCATTAGGTTACCTGATTACCTGATTTTTCTGCATTCTTAATCTCCATCTCCCAAACCAATATTGCCCACTTTTTTTCATGGGTTGATGCACAGTAGGAGTCTCAGCAACTGGTAGTTTACCTTCTTCCATGTTGTGCCTAGGAAATACCTACCTGTTCTTCTAATCCATATAGCTGAGTCATCAGCTGCTGAAGCAGGAATTTCCTTTTCCTGCTATCATTGTCTATTTTACCATCCTTATCTGACTCAGCCCTACCTCCTCTTCTTCTTCTCCTTTTTTTTTTAACCAAAATTCCCTTTGTCTTTGATCTCTCAAACTCAGTTTCCATCTTCTTATAATGACAGAAATCTTGTCCTCCCTGAAAGGCTCTAGGGTAGGTAACTGTTCTCTTCTCTCAAGTCCTTGATCATACTTGACCTGGAGCAGTACTAGGGAATAAACCTTGTTTCTCACTGCCATTTTAAAATCCTCCCTGTGTTGCCATTACTTTGGGAGGGGGGGGTGAGTTTGAGAGACCGGGGTGGGGGGGGTGGAGAGGGAGGGAGAGAGAGAGGGAATATTACCTAATCTACCAATTCCTTATTCTGGTTACCTGCTCTTTCGCTTCATTTCACCCACACATGCTGATATGGTCACATTGTGTATTTTGCCAGAATCCACAAATACTCTTAAGTCTTTAAGGGTAATGTTACTTTATCTGATTGTAACCTCTCCTTTCATCTTTCTCACCTCTCCTAAAACATTTTTTCTTTGCCTACTTTAAGACAGTCTCTCCAGTTAGTCAGCTCAGCTATGGGTTAAAGTCCCACCATCTTTATCCTGTTTTTCTACTCCTTTGTTGCTGAATGGAGCTAGAGGAAATCACACAACTATTCTGGCTGAATATATTTTCAGTTCATGTTACTCAACTTAATTTGAGTCTTTGTTACCCCAAAGCAGTTTATTCCTTCCTAATTGGTTTCTTGTCTCCTTCCCCACAAAATGTATTAAAAAAACTATCATTTCTTAAATTTAACTATGCCATGCTTTCCTGTCCCTTTTCTTTTACCTTGCTTTTTGCTTTACTAGGGGAAAAATGACATTTGATAGGAATTCCATCTTTTCCCTTTGTCTCCTCCAAATTCCTTGGTATCACACCCACTCAACCCCTCCTTTCTCCAGTCTCTGACAGTTATAATGAGGTGACTCTTCTTGCTAAAATCTGTGCCATGCCCTTCCCCTATCATCTTTGCAATATTCCATCCTCAGTCATCTCTCTAATCTTCAATCTCTGCTGGTCCTTTCCCCGCTTTCTAAAAATGCCTGTTACCTCTATTCTTAAAAAAAAAAAAATACTGTCTCTCACTGTCCTCTGAAACTATCTTTCTATAGCTCTCATCAGCCATATTCCTAGTTTAGAGTTGTCTACAGTTAATCTCTTCACTTCCTTTCCTCTTATTTACTCCCTTCCAACCTTATTGCTTATATTTGAAACTGTTCTGTGTATTGAACTACTAAATCTGGTGGTCTTTTCTCTGGCCTCATCCTTCTTCACTTGTCTGCTTCATTTGACACTGTGAACTACAATGTCCTTCAGCCTGTTTAACCACTCCCCTTTTGCTAGTTCATCTTTCATGTCTCCGTGGCTGTGCATATTTCCCAGGGCTCTGTTGGACTCCCTTTGTACATTCTCTCTCTTTGTGATCTCATCTGTTCTCTTGGTTTCAATTATCATCTCTATGCTGAAGACAGAGATTCTCTCTCACACACACATTTGTAGTATCTTCATATTTGTATTTCTTTCTTATGTTGTCTCCTCTCAATTGGTCGTGAAACATTTATAGTCTGCTATATACTAGAGATACAAAAATAAGTGAGGCAATCTTTACCTCAAGGAGTTTCTAGTATACTAAGCGAGACATTGTGTCAAAGATAAATGCTATACATTTAAAATGTCATGATTTTTATATAGATATTATTGTCTGAGGAGATCAAGAAAGGCTACTTGGAAGAAATGGCATTTGAAATGAACTGTGAAAGGCACCTAGTGGTTATAAGAGATGGAGTTGAAGAAGGGAGAACATTCGATGTATTGAGGACAACCTTGCCTAAGGCATGGAAGGTGAAGATTCAAAATGTACAAAAGCAGGCCAGTTTGGCTGGAACATAGATAGAGTATATCAGATGAGGAGTAATTTGTAATCTTTCTGGAAAGGAAGGCAAAAGACAGATTTAAATTTGAAATTTAAATATAAATGTTGAAGGTCCTGAAGGTACTGGTGAATTCTCTTGAGCAGAAAAGTGTGGGCTTTAGTAATATAAATCTGGAACAATTCTGTGGAAAATGTATTGAGGAAGAGAGAGAGACTGGCTATACAGGGAGGATAATTAGGTTATTGCAATAGTCTAGGAAAGAAATGGTAAGATCCTGGACAAGGGTAAGTTTGGTATGAGTAAAGAGAAAGGACACAAATGTTAGAGATATTAAGGAGTTGGAATCCATGACACAGCCAACTGGTTAATAGGAGTGGGGTAAGAATAAACAAGGATGATTTTGATGTTGCTAATTTGGGTAATAGTACTTGATAAATAGAAAGTCTTTAATAAAAGCTTATTGATTGATTGGCGGAATTGTAGTACCCTTCATAGAAATAAGGGAATTTGCAAGAAGAAGGATGAGTTTAGGACTGTTTTAGACACTGAGTATGAAAAACCTCTAAGTAGAGATGTAGGACTGGAGTGCAGGAGAGATGAAAACTCTGTGTGTGTGTGTGTGTATGTGTGTGTATATATATATATATATTTGGGAGAATCCCATGCATAAAATGATAGTTGAGTCTATTGGATCTGATGAGATTAGAAAGAAAGAGTAGAAATTGAAAAGTGAGGGCCCAGGAGAGAGCCCTGAAGTACACTCAAGTATGGAGTAGAGGATAATGGATGATGAGCAACAGATAGGAGAATTAGCATGATCAAGCAATGCCAGAGAAGCACAGTATTCTGGTCCAGGCCTAAGCTGATTCAGGCTCTTATATTGAAGTGTACTGTGGCACTCATCTTAAAGTGAAATAAAACAATTAATCTTATAACAAATTATAAGGTTTATTTTTTAATGAGTTTTTATTCCTGTCTTTTGTTTTTATATCATTACAGTTTCCCCCAGTATCTCTTCCTTTCTTAGAAATATGACCCATATAACAAATGGTATTTTTTTTAAATATTAAAATGAGGAAAGAAGAGGGTGAAAATTAGCACAACCAATCAATATGCTGAAAAAGACTGAAAAAACATGTAATGTGCGTCACTTAAGGACTTCCTCCCTGAAGAGGTGGTTTGGGAGTATACTCACCTCTTTTTTAGTCATTCTTTATCTTTATAGTTTGGTGTCAAAAAGTAGAACAGGATAAGCAGGTAACATGAAAGTGGTCATTCACTTCACTCAGGAAATTTCTCCTGCTGCCATTTGTCTTCAACTTAGAGTCCTGAGCTGACATCTCTAACTTACAGGGCTCGCACCAAAACTACAAATGTCCAGCTCAGGATCACCTACCCAAGTTGAGGGAGAGACATAAAGCAAAATAAAAAGCAGCAAAGCCAGAGACTCTATCTAGGCCAGTAATTTTACTATATTTGCCATATACAAAGAGTAACCATTTTTGCTAGCTTTGGGAAATATTCAGGGGCCTCTCACTGGAAATTTCATAAAGAGAAAATACCAGTTCACAGTTATGAGATGAGAGTGGAAATATTTTAAACCAATGCAGCACTCCTTATTGTCCTCTGAAAATTGCCTTTGATGCAATTGGCTCATTTATGCAGAACCTCAAAATCTTCTATATCTCAGATTGTACTCCTGTGGAGGATTTAGATTTATGCTCCTCTTAATGGCTTTCAGCAAAGAGTTGCAAAAAAGTCCATGGTAGCAAATTCTCATTGCCTTCTGAATCCTCCTCACCTTGAGACACACCCTAAAACTCATATTATCAGTTATATAACCCTAAAATTCCAGAGGTTGTGCCATGGTTTTAGTTTTCTCACTGTTGGGTCCTTTATGCTGTCCTTCAAGAGGGTGTATGTCATTATCTAATTGTAGGACTGAGGACTGCTTGGCATTTCACAAAAACAGCAAACAAATAGTTTACGCAAATACAATTCCCTTGAAATTAGGAGAGCTTTTCTTTTCTTTCTTTCTTTTTTTTTTTAAATAAAGTAGGCTTCCCTTGAGGCAGTTTAGTTGATGATGACCATTATTCAGTCAATAAGCATTTATGAAGCATCTGCTATATGCCAGTCCTTCACCTTCACCCTTTTCCCTCTTCTTGCAATCACTGCCTTGTCATGACAGAGGGGCTTGCATAGCTCAATGAAACTGTGAGCATAGGGTTGCCCAAGACATACAGGTCATAGTGGAAAATTCTGACCAAAGGTGATCCAATGCAGAAGGAAATGGCAAACCGCTTCAGTATCCCTGCCAAGAAAACCCCATGGACATTACTAAGATGATAAGAGTTTACATCGGAAGATGAGCCCCCCCGAGGTCAGAAGGTGTCCAATACACCATTGGGGAAGAGTGGAGGACAGCTGCAAGTAGCTCTTGTACCAGTAATGTGGCTGGGCCAAAGCCAAAAGGAGGTTCAGCTGGAAATTTGTCTAGTGACAAAAGGAAAGTCCAATGGAAAGGTTAATAAACATCTGGCATCTTGGGTGTCAGTGAACTAAAATGAATGGGAATGGATGATTTTAATTCAGGTGATCACTACATATACTACGGTCAGCAAGAATCCCTTAAAAGAAATGGAGTAGCCTTCCATAAAGGGGTAAGAAAGCAGTAGTGAGGTATAATCTTAAAAGTGACCGGATATCTTTTTGAATCCAAGGCAAGCCATTCAACATCACAGTTGCTCTAGCCACTGATGCCACAGAGGCCAAAGTCTATCAGTTCTGTGAAGACCTACAACATCTTCCAGAAATAACACCAAAAGAAGTCACATTCAGCATAGGGAATTGGAATGGTAAAGTAGAAAATCAGAAGATAATTGGAATAAGTGTGGCCTTGAATAAAGCAGGGCAGAGACTAGTAGAGTTTTGTCAAGATAATTCAGTGGTCATAGCAAACACTGTTTCAGCAGCCCAAATGATGACGCTGTACATGGACATTACCAGATGGTGAGTGTCATTATTAGATTAATTTACATATACTTTGCAGTCAAAGGTTGAGAAGCTGAGAGAAGTATCAACAATCTCAGATATGCAGACGATACTTCTTTGATGGCAGAAAATGAAGAATTAAGAAACCCTTGAGGTTGAAAGAGAAGAATATAAAAGCTGGCTTGAAGATTGACTTAAAAAGAAAGCTGTTGGCAACTTGTCCCATTGCTTCCTGGAAAATAGAGGGAGAAGAAATGGAAGCAGTGTCAGATTTTATGTTCTTGGTCTCAAAGGTCACCACAGAAGGCGACTGTCCCATGAAATTAAAAGATGCTTGCTTCTTGGAAGGAAAACTATGGCAAATCTGGACAGCACACTAGAAAGCAGAGATATCCTCTTGCTGAGAAAGGTCTGTATAGTCAAAGCTATGGTTTTTCCAGTACCAACGTATAGCTGTGAGACTTGGTCTATAAGGAAAGCTGAGTGCCATATAATCAACACTTTTGAATTGTGATATTGGAGACTTTCTGAACAGCAAGGAGATCACATCACTTAATACTTACAGAAATTAATTCAGGTTATTTATAGGAAGGTAAAATACTGGAATTGTGATAAATGAGAAGACAGGACTGATGTTGGGGGAAATTGATGGCAAAAGGGGATGGTAGAGGATGTGATGGATAGATAGTACCATGGAAATAGGGAACGTGAACTTTGACAGACTTTGAGAGATAGTGGAGGATAGAAGGGCGTGGTGCATTATGGTCCACAGGGTCACAAAGAGTCAGCTATGACTAAACAACAGCAGTATATGCCAGAAAGTGTACTGTTAAGGATACAAAGAAAGGCAAAAGAACTTCCCTCAAGGAGTTCACAATCTAATGGTATTTTATAACATACAAATATGTACAAATAAGCTGTATACAAAATGAAAAGGAAATAATCAATAGGGAAGAAATGATTTTACCTGAGATTTGAAGGAAGGCCGGAGGCATAGCTGAAGAGAGAACATTCCTGGCATGGACGACAAACGGGGGAAATGTCTAGAGCCTAGAGATGGAGTGTGTTGTTCGTGGGGCAGCAAGAAGGCCAGTTGCAATAGATCAAAGTGAGGTATTACCAGAAGATTGGAAAGGTGAGAATCAGGGGAGCCCAGGTTATGAATATCTTTGAACCCCAAATAGAGGAATTTATGTTTTATTGTGGAGATGATAGCCACTGAAGTTTATTGGATGGGGAGGTGACATAGATCTGCCCTTTAGGAAAAACACTTTGGTGGCTGAAGTGAAGACGTAGTAGGGGCAAGGTCGGGGAAGTACTTCTGGCAGGGAAACCAACCATATCATTAAAATAATCCACATGTGAGGAGATAAGGACCTTCACAAGGATAGTGGCAGCAGTATTAGGTGAAATAAGAAGGCATATTCAAGAGATGTTGCAAAGGTAAAAATTTAACAGGTCTAGGCAGCAGATTGGGATATGGGGTACAGGGGCTATGAGAGACAAGTCAAGGATGCCATTAAGGTCAAGAATCTGGGTGTCGAGGGGATATGAGAATAGGGGTGTCCTTGACTGTAGTAGGGAAGTTTGGAGTAGAAAGGGGTTTTAGGGCAAAGAGAAAAGAGGGAACAATCTGCTGGAGCAAATGGGATGAAATTGGATCACCAGTGCCAGGTAGAGGGCCTTGGCAAAGAGTAGGGCAACTGCTTTGTGTGAGACAGTGCAAAGGGGGAGAGAGTAGCAAAAAGCACCTGAGTGATGTGAGATGAAGATGAGGAAGGGAGACAAGCTCTCAGTGAATGGCCTCAATTCTTTTCAATAAAATATGAAGCAAGATTGTTAGCCCAGAGGGTGAGAAAACAGAGAGCCATGGAAAGTTTGAGGAGGGATGAAAAGGTTTTGGGGGAGATGTGGTGGGTGAGATATTTAGGGAGGTGTAGAAAGATTACTGCCTAGCAATATTAATTAGTGAAGGCTCGGTTGAGTTTATTTAACAGTTATTGAAGAACTAGTCAGAATGGGTGTGAGATTTCCTTCACCTTCTTTCAGCAGCATGCATGTAAGATTTAAGGCTGCAGGTTGTGGGAATGATCCATGACTGTCTTGACAGGGCACAGTCAACCATATGGGAAGGGAGCCAGGGACTCAAGAAGAGGATGGTATAAATTTGAACAGGTTGGCTATGGGAAAATGAGGAAAGTATAGCTAGTCCAGAGGATGCTCTCCCAGATGAACTGGGAGAGAACTAGGGGACCAAGGCATTGCACATCATGGTCTAGATGAAGAGCAGGGTTTGCTTTTGGAAGGCAGAAGTAGAAGGGACTTTCAGAGTTCTTGAAGTGGTGTGTGATGACAGCTATGACCATCTTTGTGCTGAGGAAGGATGAAGTAGTAAATTATAAGAAATGAGTAGGTTTGTATCAGGGCAGTAGTTGGGAAGGAGAGAAAGATTGTGAACTATGTGATAAACTCAAGAGGAAGAAAGGGGAGTGACCTGGAGTGTGAGGTCAGGATTTTGATTGGATAGTAAAGGTGGATTTTATAGATGTGAAAAGAGAACACTTTACTGAATGATGCTGGTTGGAAGTGAAGGGAAAGCAAAGAGTATATCACACCTGAACCAATGAGTCAGGAAAATGAGGAAAGTGCTAGAAAGGGGATCTCAGTGATAGAATTTGGAAGGACTGGGAAAGAGAAAGATTTTAACATGAAAGCATATTTGTTTTCTATGGAACAGGCATTCTACAGAGGGGGAAAGGTGGGTATTGTTTTTTTTGTTGTTTTGTTCTGTTCCTTTTTTCTCATGGTTCCTCCAACTGGTTTTAATTCTCCTTTACAACATGACTAATATGAAAATATATTTAATTTGAATGTATATGTAGAGCATATATCAGGTTGCATACCATCTTGGGGAAGGGGGAGGGGAAGAAGGGAGAGAAATTTTGAAACCAAAAGCTTGTAGAAGTGAATGTTGAAAACCAAAAACAAACAAATTTTTTAAAATGACTCAACAAAAAGTTATTATTGGTCAGTCGTGCCTGATTCTTCGTGACCTCATTTGAGGTTTTCTTGGCAAAGATACTGGAATGGTTTGCCATTTCCTTCTCCAGCTTATTTTATTTTTTTAATTTTTTTTAATATAAATTTATTTATTTTTAGTTCTCAACATCCATCTCCACAAGTTTCCGAGTTCCAAAATTTCACCACATCTCCCCCTTCCCCCCTCCCCCAAGATGGCATGCATTCTGAATATCCCTTCCCCTAATCTGTCCTCTCTGCCATCTCTCCCCCCTTCTCTTATCCCCTTCCCCTTCTGTTTTCCTGTAGGGCAGGATAGACTTCTGTACCCCATTTCCTGTATTTCTTATTTCCCAGTAGCATGTGAAAACATTTTTTTTAAACATGTTTTTAAAACTTTAGGTTTCAAATTTTCTCTCCTCCCTCCCCACCCACCCTCATTGAAAAGGCAAGCAACTCAATATAGGTTGTACATGTGCAGTTATGCAAAAACATTCCATAGTAGACATGTTGTGAAAAACTAACTCTATTTCCCTTAATCCTATCCTGCCCTCCCATTTATTCTATTCTTTTGACCCTGTCCCTCCTCAGAAGTATTTACTTCTGATTACCCCTTTCCCAATCTGCCCTCCTCTCTAATCCCCCTGCTCTCTTCCCCCTCCCCTATTTTCCTGTAGGGTAAGACAGATTTCCATACCCAATTGAATGTGTATGTTATTCCCTCCTTAAGCCAAATCCTATGAGAATAAGATTACTCATTCCCTCTCACCTTCCCCTTTCCCCTCCACTGTAAGAGACTTTTCTGTTTTTTTTTTGTGTGATAATTTACCCCATTCTACCTCTCCCTTTCTTCTTCTCCAGTATAATCCTCTCTCATCCCTTAATTTTATTCTCCAGATATGACCCCTTAATCTTCAACTCACCCTGTGCCCTATCTATCTATCTATCTATCTATCTACTATCTATCATATAATTTTTTCCTCCAACTACCCTAATACTGACAAAGGTCTCATGAGTTATAAATATCATCTTTCCATGCAGGAATGTAAACAGTTCAATCTTAATAAGTCTCTTATGATTTCTCTTTCCTGTTTAACTCTTCATGTTCCACTGGAGTCCTGTATTTGAAAGTCAGATTTTCTATTCAGCTCTGGTCTTTTCATCAAGGAATGCTTGAAAGTCCTCTATTTCACTGAATGACCATTTTTTCCCCTGAAGGATTATACTCAGTTTTGCTGGGTAGGTGATTCTTGGTTGTAATCCTATCTCCTTTGCCCTCTGGAATATTATATTCCATGCCCTGCGTCCTTTAATGTAGAAGCTGCTAAATCTTGTGTTATCCTGATTGTGTTCCACAGTACTTGAACTGTTTCCTTCTGGCAGCTTGTAATATTTTCTCCTTGACCTGGGAACTCTGGAATTTGGCTACAATATTCCTAGGAGTTTTGCTTTGGGGATCTCTTTCAGGAGGAGATGGGTGGATTCTTTCAATTTCTATTTTGCCCTTTGGTTTTAAAATATCAGGGCAGTTTTCCTTGATAATTTCTTGAAAGATGTCTAGGCTCTTTTTTGATCATGGCTTTCAGATAGTCCAATAATTTTTAAATTCTCTCTCCTGGATCTATTTTCCAGGTCAGTTGTTTTTCCAATGAGATATTTCACATTGTTTTCTAATTTTTCATTCTTTTGGATTTGTTTTACAGTGTCTTGATTTCTCCTAAAGTCACTGTCTTCCAATTGCTCTATTCTAATTTTTAAGGAAGTATTTTCTTCAGTAATCTTTTGGACTTCCTTTTCCATTTGGCCAATTTTTTTTTAGGGCATTTTCTCCTCATTGGCTTTTTGGACCTCTTTTGCCATTTGGGTTAGGCTATTTTTTAAGGTGTTATTTTCTTCAGTATTTTTTGGGTCTCCTTTAGCAAGCTGTTGACTTGTTTTTCATGATTTTCTTGCATCACTCTCATTTCTCTTCCCAGTTTTTCCTCTACTTCCCTTACTTGCTTCTCAAAATCCCTTTTGAGCTCTTCCAAGGCCTGGGACTGATTCATATTTTTCTTGGAGGCTTTGTGTAGAGCTTTGACTTTGTTGTCTTCTTCTGGTTGTATATTTTGATCTTCTTTTCACCAAAGTAGATAATATAATCTTTTTGCACTGCTTGCTCATGATCCAGCCCAATTACTTGAGTTTTAAACTCTTTGTTAAGGTAAATCTGCTTCCAATGTGGAGAATGTATGTCCCAGCTTCGGGGTTTGTACAGCTGTTTTCAGAGATACTTGTAGGGACCTGTAAATTTTCAGTTCTTCCAAGGTGGTATTATAAGGGGCAAGGTGTTTACTCCTTTCTGTCCTGTAACTGTGAGGAGGGGGTTCCTCTCCACAGCTACTACAAGCTCCACCACGCTAGCGCTCCTCCTCACCCCAGCACTGCCACCCAGAACTGTGACCCAGATCCAAACACGGGCAAAGCAAGAGATCCCTACCTCAGCACTGGCAAAGAGATCCCTGCAATCCCTCTCTGATCAGCCACTGGATTCCCCCCTCAGTCTATGGGCCGGAAGCTCAGGAAGCAGCTGTCCTCCCCCAGGGCCACGCTCTTGGGGAATGGAGCTAAGACCCCACCTTCCTGTCTCAGCACCACAGAAACAGACTTTTTCCACTGACCTTCTAAGTTGTCTTTGGCATTTGTGGATTGAGGAGTCTGGAAACCTCCACAGCTGCCCTCGATTCAGTCTTCTGAAGCCTGCTCCAGGTTCGCTGTGGCCTGCACACCCACGGCTGCACTCCCAGCCAGGCACGATACACCTTTCTGATCAACCATCCAGGTTGTCTTGGGCTGGAAATTTGTTTCACTCAGTCTTTGTGTGCGTTCTGCTGCTTCAGAATTTGTTCAGATCCATTTTTTATGAGTATTTGGAGGGGTTTGGGGGAGAGCTCAAGCAAGTCACTCCTTTCACTCCACCATCTTCGTGGGGGTTTTTTTTGGGGGGGATGAATGGGTTGAGGGGCCTGGGGAATGGTGTTTGGATGATGATCTACAGAAGTTTAGAATCTGTGGCATATGTTGGATAAGACCTGGTGGGAGTTTGTTCATTAAGTGAAAGGCACCTCTCCTTCCTAATGGAGGCTGGAGATTGGACTGGAAACACAGGATGATGCAAGGTTCATGTTAAAATGGAGGGTCCCCGCTTTACCTTTCTTTTTCCTGTGAAGACTGGGGATTAGGAAGGAGATGAGCATAGAAGAAGATGAAAGACTCATACCTGCCCCCTTTTTCTTCCTGCAGGAGACAGGATTTAGAAGGAGAGATGGAAGTGAAGTCAGAGTTCTTTATCTCTCCTCACCTCTTCCTGCAGGCTGGAGATCAGGCAGGAGACAGATTTTACAAGGGGAGTTTTTTCTCTTTTTGTAAGAGACATGCAGCATTAGCAATGTGATAGCATCCATTCCCTGCTTGGGGGATGCACAAGTCTTCTAAATTTGTCCTTTTCTTTTTTTTCTTTTATAATTTTTTTTGGTTTTTTAGGCAATTGGGGTTAAGTGACTTGCCCAGGGTCACACAGCTAGTAAGTGTCAAGTGTTTGGTGTGAGGTCAGATCTGAACTCAGGTCCTCCTGACTTCAGGGCCAGTGCTCTATCCACTCAGCCTCCTGGCTGCCCCTGTACTTTTCAAATAAGGACAAAGTCTGTTTCACTATCAAAATATTTAATCCCTTAGCTGAGTTTTGAAGAGATATCATGAGAACTTTGACAATGCTTAATTACTTCAGGAGCTCCAAAAAAAAAAATCAAAAACTACCCCAACAACACAGTTTACATAAATCACGTTCATAGTATTTTTCTTAAGAGCACAACAAATATCTTTCTCTCTTTGTTCAATGGCTTCTGGCAGTTTACTTCCTGATCTGCCGAAGGTGAAGTCAGCAAGACAACTAGCATTTATTGGGGGTTTACTTTGTGCCATGCATTTTGCTAAGTGCTGTGGATATTATGAAAGGCTGAAACAATCCCTACCCTCAAGGAGCTCACTGTCTATTTCGGGAGATGACATGCAAACAATTAGACACAAATAAGGCCTTCTAAAATAAACTTGGTAATTTATATTTGTTATTGGAACAAAATAAGACTCTGAGGTCCCGTAATAGTTAGTAAAAGGAGAATTGTATAGTACTAACAGGGCAGCGAAGTCCCTAGGATATTTTCAATACCTTTTAAGGAAAAATTAGCCTAATTTACATGAGTGAAGTGTTGTGAATATTGTTCCTACCATTGAAATATAGCAATAGGAGACTGTGATGAAGGATGGAGACTGTGTTTCAGAGGTAAAAGGCTTAGGGAGGGCTATTTATATGTTCAAGATTACTTCCCTTCCTCAGAAAATCTTTAGTAATTCTCTATTAGGCAATAAAGATTAATTTTTTAAAAACAGAATAAAATTAAAATTTGTCATCAGTGACTCTCCCGTTTTCTGACTACAACCTACCTTTCCAGTCTTATTACTGCATTCCAGTCATACTGGCCTACTATCTGTTCTACAGTCTCTACAACCTGCAGTGCCTACAAGTGCACCTTTAAAACTTTAGTCTCCATTTATCTTTCACTCAGGTACTACCTCCGCTGAGAAATTTTGCTGATTATCTACCCACCCTCTTCCCCTGGTTGTTATTCCTTTCTCCCTCTTTAAATATATTTCATAATTTTGTATATCTCGTTGCTCTAGTAGGATGTAAAGTATTTTAGGTTAGGAATTGTTATGTCTTCTCATCTATTTAGAACAGTATCTTGCAGTTAGTGCATGGTAGTTGTATTTCAGTTTAGTTGAATACAGGACATGATTGGTTACCAGAAAGTCAATTTTAAAATAGCATTGACAAATAAATGCCATATTCTAAATGCATACCAGGAGTGAAAAAAGAATGAAGATGAAAAGATAGTAACTCCAACTGGACTTATCCAGACACTGATTATTGACTCAGAGTATCGGGGCAAGAATCCAGAAGAGCCCCTGACTTGGCCACAAGTCTCTATCCCTTTGATATACACCTAGAAATGGGTGCCCATACTGGTTTTTAGTATATAAACTCCTTTATAAAATGTTAAGGAAAGAAGGATGATCAAAGATTAAATGCTGTATTTACTCAAAATAGTGCAGAGCTTATCAGGATAGCTCTGTGGGTGCTAAAGGTCCTAGTTCTAGTTCTGGACAGCACCTCATATACTAGGAGATCTGGCCACAAGTAGCCCAGACCTGGTTTGTTGTGTACCAGAAGTAAGAACGGGCTACTGAGGCACTCAAGGGCATATTTATTGTCAGCACATTGAAATAGCCAGCTAGCAATCGGGGCAGCAAGGTCTAGAGCCAAATGGGGGAGAAAGTGATGACCCAGGGAAGCAGAGTTCTAAATAATGACTCTAAGGAAAGGCAGAATTTACCCTAGCATGCACTGAGAGTGGAGATTCATGCTGTTGGCCTTAGAGTCATAGATACAATCTCTTAGTTGGAAGGAGATTGTAGGGAGTGGGTATTTACTGGGTTGATCAGACTAGACATTTCCTAAGGGGACCTGAGGGCAGGATCACTCTTTTTTACTCATTTTCTTGACCATGTCAACTGTCAGATTGCTTAGGCACCTTTCCCCTTGCTGCCACCAGGAGAGATTTTTCACAATCTTCTAGAAGAGCTTAGTTGGAATTGAATGTTTCACAAGAAGGCATAGATTGGGTGAAAAGGGAGGTACAAGGAGGTCTGGGGGTTATCCACCTCTCTGAGGATATACACATTTCATTGCACACTAGTGTCAAAGGATCACATAAGCATTATGTACACTGTAATGCAAACCAAACCCAGAAAAAGATTAAGTTGCTTATCCCTGAGGTACGTTAGGGTATTTGAGTTTATATATTAAGATATTTCCATCTAGTTTCATTA
Source organism: Phascolarctos cinereus (assembly GCF_003287225.1). Classification (NCBI taxonomy): domain Eukaryota; kingdom Metazoa; phylum Chordata; class Mammalia; order Diprotodontia; family Phascolarctidae; genus Phascolarctos; species Phascolarctos cinereus. Next base: position 56,635,975 of record NW_027556098.1, on the reverse strand, counting down.
TGCTTTATTATTAGGGGGTGTTTTTCGGACCCACTTTGTTAATAAGATGATACAAAAAGCAGATAATTCACGGGACCCAGAATTCACTTATCCAGCTATCACTGTATGTTATTTCTCTTCTAAATAATGTTGCCTTTCCTTTATATCTCCTTACAAACTTCACATATATACTATATTACCACATAAAATTTTGAATTCTGTAGCAACTAGATATTTACATTTTTCTAACATTTTTTATGTTCATTTTTTTCTAGTAGAGTTCCATAGCTTTTCCTTATTTCTTACTTCAGTTTGCTAGCTTTTCTTTTGTTATTCTGATTGGTAGTTCATTATATTTGATGTATTGTCTCTTTTCAGATGAGTTCTCTACTTCTGACTCCACTAGTTTCCATTACTTAAAATTTCTTCCTGATCCCTCTAAATTTGCTTTTCACTATTGGTTTGTACATTGAGGCATGGAATTCACCAGGTGGAGAACTAGGCAAGTATAGGTGGAGAGATGTTCCAAGATAAGAAGGCAGCTGAATCATGGAGTCATGGTGGTGAAATCTGATGAGGGTGGTGGTAAATGAATAGTGGATGGGCTGGGCCCATTTCTGTTTTTAAATTAAGAGGGTAAAATAAAGTTATGGAAATATTCTTGTGATTTCATCTGTATAGGGACCTCCTGATGAAGAAGTTCTGCCATTGCATCTTCTCTGCTACATGTACTCTGGGAGTGACCTAGAACTCAGAGTATAGTCTTACGTCAGGAAGAGTTGAATTTATTTAGGGCAGTACAGGCAAAATATTGAGTAATGTTCTCTATCTAATTCTCCTCAGTATTTAAGAATAGGTCTATGTTCTTAGTATCAAGATCCTAGGTAGCCATGGTGTCATAATAGAGAGGGCCAGATATGAGCTATTCTTTTAAAACAATTTTGCCATATTAGTCTCCATCTCCTTAATCATGAGTCAATCAACTTAGTGAGCCATCAAATTAATTTACATAGAAACTGCTTGTCATAGATTATTTATAAATACTGGTAGAACAGTGGCTCTGGCTGTAAAGACTCACTGGTTTAACTATTTATGTAACTAGAGATTCTTCATCTCTTTATAAGTTTTAAACTTGGCCAAGTCATTTAAGTCATTCTTTGCACTAGTAGGTAGCCTTATCTATGGAATAGAGTAATGGATACTTACCTGTATTACAGAGTAGTTGTGTTAGGGTTTAAATGAGATACATATGTGAAAATTTTTTTTGAGACTTGATACTCTACAAATATTAATTTGTTAAATGGAATGATTCCATTTCATTATTATTAAATATTCCAAGTATATTTCACATTCGTGTTTTAGGCAACATAAAACCTCTGTTCCATATTACTAAATGTGTTGTGGTTGACAAGAGTCTAACCCAGATTCTAATTCTTTCAGTGCTACTAATTAACTATGAAATTGAGGGTAAATTTTTTTTTTACCTCTTTAGTCCTGATTTCTTCATGAAAATTAATAGGGCAGGGGAGAAAAGATCTATAAGGTACCTTCCATTAATCAACAAGTATTGATTAAGCACCTATTATGTGCCATGCACTTTGCTAAACCCTGGGGATACAAAGCAAGATAATGAAACAATCTCTGCTCATTCTGGTGGGGGAGTCTCTGTGTGTGTGTGTGTGTGTGTGTGTGTGTGTGTGTGTGTGTGTGTGTGTGTGTGTGTGTGTTTGTGCGCATGCGCGCTCGTGTGACATACACAGACATATGCAACAAATATAAAGTGAATGAATGTAAATATATACAAAGTAATTTAATACGTGGTAGATGTAGTACCCTGTTATATTGGAAGCTTTTGAAGGGCAAGAACTAATTTTTCATCTTGTAGGTTCATCTTCCAAAACAGTGCATTGCCTGTACTAGATACTCAGTTTTTGTTTTTAAAGTAAGAGAGTAAAATAAAGATAAGGGAATATACTTGTGATTTCGTCTGTGTAGAGACCTGTTGATGAGGAAATTCTATCATTGCATCTTCTGTGCTACATCTACTCTGGCAGTCACCTACAACCCAGAATATTAAGTGACTTGTCCATGGTCATTCAGTCAGTATGCATCAGAGCTGGGACGTGCTTAATCAGAAGCTAGCTTAATATCCACTATGCAGTGGTCTTTCTTAGAGAGTAAAATAAGCGAAATATTTATCATTCAGTATGTTATTCTTTCTTTAAAATTTTTTTTTTTGTAATTTGTCAGACATTGTTAGAAATTGTTGAGTTGCTATGATACCACATGTTGTGGATTTCCCTTTCCATTCAAGGCTTCCTGTTCAGCATTCTAGCACATAATTGAATAAAAATTCTAAGTTCCAAATCTCCTAAACATTAATTTTTGGGTTCATTTTGACTTGAAGCTGCCATTCTTTATACATTTTCATTTTACTATCATGAAATTTTTTAAATAAATGGCTGGTTAGTGGTACTCTGATAGTCCATATGTGGGAAACATACTGAATCAAGGGCTTCTCTGACATTACCGTGAATACTACACTTTGGGTTCTCTTCTGTGCTCTAATTCCAGAAAACTCCTGTCTAACCTGTTTCTGGCCCAATAAGTTATCCTGATTTGGCTCTCTTGAGTCTTTCTCAATTAGTCTTTTCTCAGCCTTTTCTAGACTCTAATGACCTTGCTTTGGGCCTTGCCATGAAATTGGAACTGATGCTTTTTAGCAAAGTACTTTTCCTTTTCTCCTGTCCTCCTCATTTCTTCTACTCCATTTCATCTCCTCGGCATAATAGATGGGATTCTGGAGTTATTCTGGAAGACCTTGTTTCAAATTTTGACTGACAGTAAATAGCTCTTTGATTATAGACCAATATCTATAAACCTTGGTTTTCTTAGTCTGTAATCTACTTCACAGAGTTTTTATGATTTTTAAATAAGGTAATACATGTAAGGGGGCTTCTAAACCTTAAAGTACTATGTAGATGTTTTATTATTTCTCCCTCTTTCCTGTTTTTTGTTTGTTTATCTTTTAAATTTCCTTACCTGCCTTCCTGTTTTCCTTTCCTTGAAAGCAGTTTTTTTTTTTTCTGGCTCTAGATCCAAAGAATACTTGTCCTCCCCTGCACTAGTGAATATAATCCTGGCCACAAGCCAACACTTGGAATCCCACAAGATTATGCTAGTTATTTGAATAAAGGCATTGCTAAAGAGTACACGCATCAGACCTTGATTACATAATCTTTAAGTAGCCATGTCTGAAAGAGATGAACGATATAGAGTTTTATAACAGTATTCTCACATCATTGTAGATATTTGAACAATTTTTTTCTTTATGTAACTTGTATAAATTATAGGGCTGTGGGTTTTTTTTGTTTTTGGTTTTTTGGGGTTGATTTTTTTTTTTAAGAAAAGTTTTCATTTAAAAGTTGAGAAATATTTACATGAATAACCATCTTAGAGTTAACATCAATCTATATCATAGGATTCTTCAACTCAGAATAATGCATAAAATAAGATACATAGGAAAAAAAATAAAACTGGTTTTGTTGAAATGATTAGCCATTATCAATATATATCTAAAACTAGTCCATAGATTCTGGTTTAAGAACTATTGATCTTAGATATATTTTCTATACTTCCATAACTGGAAACAGTACACATTTTTAGTGATGTAGTTATTAAAATGCATTAAATTAGATTTAGAATCTACTGAATATTTTTAAGGAAAGGAATTATTGATGTATAGTATTGATATGTCATATTGATGTATAGTATTATTACTGAAGTATTATTTTTTTATTATAAATTGCATGATTATATAAAGCTAGAGTTTTGTCCCATACTTCAAATTACTGGACATAGCTATACTTAACATGTAAGAAAGTTTTAAATCTAATTTCAAGGAAATAAACTATACTTATTATGATTTTAATAATATAAGCATTAGGCCAACTCAGATCGTTACAAATGGAATACTAGGATTAGAGGAGAGTAACACTTATTAGTACTCAGAGCAGCGCCTCCTAGGTAAATCTTGCTCGGAATTTGTATTTCTGTGGACTGCTCTCTGCTTTAGGTTTTGTATGTAGTCTCTGAACTGCAGTGGCCTCTCCTGCATGTTAACTGTTTCACACAGCAGTGGCCAGCTTCAGTACCGCAATATTTGTGTGAGGTGCAGATGTTTGCTAGCTGCTTGTTTGTTGCAGAGATGGGAATTGGAAATTTTACCATGGTAAAATTTACATGAATTACTTCAGGTTATGGCGCATGATTATGAGAAATAGTTTAAGTTTCTGCTGATGAGCATATGGCTATTTTATATCAGTTTGTATATCTAAAAGGAAGCCATGAGTTTTTTTGTTTACTTGTTTTTCCTGTTAGGCTGCTGAAAGGTTGTAGGGATGTTTTTGTATGGGTGTTGGTGTCCATGTTTCTAAAGATCATTATCTTTTTTTTAAAATAATTACAGTAATTTGATGTTTCATCAATATATATTTGGTATTATCTGCAGTTTTACTTTGTGATTTCCATAGAAAATTTGGAATATTTTATATGTCTGATGTGAGGGATTTTGAAATAGTGAGGCTTCTTTATTTCTTTCAATATTCTGGGTGATTATGGAGTATTGTCAAGAAGTCTTCCTGCTGTGTTTCATTGTATAATCTTGAATACTTAGATTTAAATGTAGACGTGGGTAATTTGACTTACAGAGTTATCTGTTTTTCTTCATGGGGTTTTATTATAATAACAGTTCTAAGATGCCACCATCAAGTAAGCATTTGGCTTTGTTTTTAGGCCGGTTTGGTTTTTGTGTTTGTTTTGTTTCTGTTTTTTTTTTTTAAAGGTAGCATTATTATGATAAAACAAATGGTATTATTACTTAACTGAAATGGAAACTTATGTCGATATAAATTTTTTTTTTTAGACTGAAATGTGTAGGTCTCCAAGACTTTCTTTTTTGTATTAGAAAATAGAATTAATGCTAAAGTATACTTTGGATTAATTTTCAGTGTGTTGACTTAAAAATCTTATGTTATTACTATAGTATTAAATGAAAGAATGTTCAAGGACACACAATGAGTATGTAATTTGAAAGAGAAAAGGCAATATTTTATTTGTCACTTCTCTCAAGGTCAAAATTAGAAAAAACCATCGGACAAGAAATTATGAAATTGTGTATATATATTCTAATATTGTGAAATAAATGTCAAAACTTTTGGTTGAGTTAATATGTTATTTTAAGATTTAATAAATATTGAAGAGATTTCTTATATTGACAGTGTTCTGTCAGTGTAGACTAAGTAATTTCTTGGCCTCAACAAATTGAGTAAAGATATTAAATCATATATCTGGTCATGTTAAAACTTTTGACTGCATTAACATCTTATGAGATGTCTTATATTAGTGATGCCCTGGAAATTTAGGCCACAAGTTTCTTGTCAGTAAGACTGATAAATCAAGTAAATGTGACCAAGTAAGTAACCCTGAAATGAAATGAAATTTGGTATATGATTATCAGAATGGTTTCTGATTATAGTTAAGTGAAAATTTGGTTTACTCAAACTTTATTCTTATGACTTCCTCATGTTAAAAGACTTGCAAATATGGAAAGCAAAAGCAATGATGAATGTTATATAATTTTTTAAATAATCAAAATGTTTTCATGAATATTATTGTTGTACAATACTCCCAAAATATGGCCACAAACTTTTTATTCTGATATGATGAGCGTTTACTATAATTACTGTTTGATTTCTCCATTGCTTTCCTTTAGGCTACTAACTGAAGTATTCAAGGAAACCAGTTTCCCATCCTCATCCTTGTAGTCTGTTTTCAAAATGAAGTTTCTCAGTGATATTAAAAAATTTATTTTCCTCATTCAGCTTAGAGGGGTAAAAGGGGTCAAAAAGAGGCTCAGGAGAAGTTGGGTAATTTATGTGGAGATAATGTTTCGATGGCATTGAGATAATTGCAGCTTTTCATATTTAATACTTTCCAGCTTAAAAATTTTTGCACCAATTATAACAGCTATTGTTTATCTACAAGCTAAGACCATGAAACCAACAGGTAAAATATATTTATAAACCAAGGAAATCAAGTCTGGCTAATAAAATGAGTTTTAAAAAATGATTTAACAAGTTGTTAAACATTTGAGTTTTAAGTAGGCTCATTAAGCTGTGGTATCATAATTCTGTGCTGTCATATATAGGAAAATAATATATGAAGAATTCAGAATATTTTATCCACAGTTGAATGTTCTTAAATTTTTAAAAATCATATTACTTTAAAATAATTTTTGTATAGACTAGAGATGAACTTGAATGTTATGATAATTTAAAATCTCTGAAAGTTAAGTATTTGTTAAGGAATATAAGCATTTTATACCATAATGTTAATTTTTCTCAAAATAGCTTTAAGTTTTCTTAAAGTTTTAAGTGCTGTTCATGGATAATCAAAGTTTATATCCATCTTAGTATTCAACTTACATTTTTCTTAAAGAATTTAAGTATCTTCTGTCTCTAGCTATCCATACTCAAGCTATGAAAAGTTTAAAAATTGACTTTAAATTATTCTTTTGAATGTCATTATAATAATAATGAGTCTTCTTTCAGAAAGTTTCCCCCCTGAGGAATTTCATGAAAATAATCTGGAGAAAAACTCTAATATTTTTTGTTAATATTTGAGTTGTAAGAAATATATTTGAAAGTGTGATTGTTTCTTATGTAAATGTTTTCCAATCCATATGACGTATTCCTCCATCATATTAAAAAGTTGCATTTCCAGCCTCATATTAGGTATTTTAAACATGTTAGTATTGAATTTTTATTCTCAGAAACCAAGCATTAATTTTCTTACTTTACTTTTTTGCAGCATTTTCAATTAGCTTTGGTTGACTGTAATCCCTGCACTTTGTCCAATGCTGAAAGTAAGTATTTTTAAGCATTATGGTTTCCCCCCACATTAATATCACTTATATTAAAATGCTTGCTCCTGAAATACAGCTATCATTAGGAGAAATAGGTATTTTATGTGGCTTTTTCCTTCCAGAATTATTGAATCTAACCTTGTCTCGGTTGCCATGGCTACCTAGCTTGCACAAATGGAACATGTGAAACCAGTTTCTGTGAAGAGTCTGTGTTTAAAATAGATGTGCCACTGAAGTGGGTTGTTGAATTAAAATTATTCCCACTAGTAGAGGAGAGTGATTTTATGTGGATTGGGAGATACATATTTTATGGAATATATATTTTTAATTTTCATCCTTCATCACTATTTTAGAAAACATATATTTATATACAAAGATGCTAATCTTATGTGATACCTGATTCTTAACCATGGTAAGTATTTATAATATATGTTGTTACAAAGGATATTTTCTTACAGTTTTGCAGAATTTTGTTTACAAATTTATGTTATACTTTTTTTTTCATTAATCTGTTGAGTTAGACTGTCATTATCAAGTATTATTGTTTCTTTTCAAATAGCTTTATCTAGATTTTTCCCCTCAAAGATAAATTGATTCTCATGGATGTTGTTGTTAGTATATGGAATATTTTGCTTGTATATTACATTTCCTTCAAAATTACTTAGTGATTTTGGAATAACATAGTCACTGACTACAAACTAGAATTTTAAAATATTTTGTATGTAAAAGAAATGAATTTGTAATATTATGGCAAAAAATTAGCCACTCTTTACTGAAAATACTGAATTTTTTTTGTAGACGTAACATAATGTGAATCCTCCAATGAGAAATAATGTATATTTTCATGTAAATTTTCAAATATTAAGGTTGAATAAGATGTAGCCTGTATTCATAAGCAGATATCAGGAGCTTATGTATGTATGTTTTGATAAACTAGAAAAAGTAACTCCCCGTCCCCCCAACTGCATTGTAAACCTGTTGTAATGACTCATATTTTGTGGATTCAAATGTGTTTGGGGAAAAATTGTCAACTAAGACACAATTTAAAATAAAAGCCTAATATAATACTTGCCAACTTGAAATGCTTATATCATGGGTCATTTTGTATTTTGGTGCAATCATTGTAAAATTTATCTATTACATTTTTATAAGGTCAGACTGTTAGTATTCAATACTATTTAGTGTCTTTAGAATAAAAAAAATAGAAAAAATTATTTCTAGGTTTTTGTAGATTACATTTAATTGGATATTATGGAAATTTAAATTAAATTTGAATGTGATAAAGGAAAAAAGCAGTGCATTTCCTGTACTTTGTGATATGTCAAGGACAGTTAAACCAAATTTCCTAAAAACATTTTTAAAAATAGCTGTAATAGTAGATTTATTAGAGTAAGCAAATTACTAAATTTAGATGATTTGAGCATTCAAAATGTTTCAGTTTCAGTTACCTTAAAGATAAGTGTTTGTCTGTGGAAATGAAAACTTTTGAGGAAGATTTGTAAACTATAAAGTTATATTTAATTATAAACTTTTTATTCTGAAGGCATACTATTTTACCTAAATCTGCATATTTGCCCTTTTCAAAAGAACATGTCTGTTACTTTCAAATGATTGTTACTAAGGTAGTATGTATATTTATGCCAAATATTACTATAATCTTTAGCATCATTGCTAGTTAAGTAACGGGAAGATTGGAGAGCCGTAAAAGTAAAGCCACCCCAGTCTTGATTTAGTGTTCACCATGAATCTTCCATCCCTTCATATTTCCAGTATATGTTGCTATTAAGGAAATAAACTAGTAAAGTCAATTAACTGGTAGCTATCCAGTTTCTTTAAGTAACTTTTTCTCAGGCTTTTCTACAGAAAAATTGGAAAACACGTTTCTTAGATTAATTACTGTTGTTTTACTTCAAAAAAAGTGGTCATGATTTGATTTTCATTCCTGTTTTACTTATACTCTTTTCATACCTTTCCAAAATGGAAAAGATGAGTAGACTAATGGATTTTTATGTCCCTTCTTACTCTAAATTTATGTCCGAAGATGATCAATAGTACGACTATGTGCCACTTTGAGGAAACATTATATAAAAAAACCTGTATCTATGAAAACATACACATTTGAAGTGGTAATTTAGATTTAGAGAATTTTTTTTTCTTTCACAGGGTTTTGCCACAGTTTATAAACATTCAGTTTCTGTAGCACATTTAAAAAATTTGATATACAAAAATTTGGCTCATGTATATCTGTTTCAGAACATCAGTTGCCTAATGTGAAACATACTTCTTTACAGGCAGCTTGTAACTTTTAAACAAGCTTTATTCCAAAAGTCTGTTTACAAATCATATTTTTGGAACCCAGCATGCATTTTTCTTTTCATTAAAGCATTACATGGTTAAACTCCAAAGCTAGCAGACCAAAGCCTATTTAATTGATAATATTATTTACACATCATGTTAATAATTTTATTTTATTTGTAAATATAAATACACTTTATCCTTTTAAATAAATTCATCTTGTTGAATTTACCAGCTCCTGTGATATTTGTGGCATGGGTTGATTAGACATTCCTTCACATCATCATCTCCCACCCCATGCTAGCCATAGCCTTATTTTTCCAATTCCTTGAGATATCTTTTCCCAACTTGGGCTGACTTTCATATATAATTTGATGAAAACGAATATCTTTGAGTTCAAGCTTGTTATATATCTGTTATGCTGTCATGTTATAATTTTGAATTAGTATGCTGTAATAAAAAAGGAACCAAACTGAAACAGGAGATATCATCTTGGCTTGAATTCTAGCTATTAAATCTACTTCCTGTATAGCCTTGGAAATATTAAACTGTATAGTTTTCAGTTTATTTATAAAATCAGGTTGTCAGATCAACAATTTCCAAATTCCCTTCCAGCTCTAGATCAAGATTTCTCCAGTCCTATCACTTTGTTTTCTTGTTTCTGTGCATTCTCTTCCTTAGTTATCACTTTCACCTTTATAGCTTCAACTATCACGTCAGTTCAGATGATTATCAAATATATTTATATGTGTCTCTTCTTAGTTCTGATTCCATATCTTTAATTGTTTGTCCACATAGATGTCCTAATGGTGCTTCAAATGAAGCATATTCAAAATTAGACTCAGTCATATTCGCCTCTAAACTGGCCCATCCTTTCAACTACACATTCTTTTTGTTGTTGTTGTTGTTGTTGTTGTTGTTGATCATGCTCTCAGTCACCCAGCCTTGAGAGTTTCATGTCATCTTTGGCTGTTTCCTTTCCCTTATTCTCAACATCCATAATCAGTTGTCACATCTGGCAGTTCTATATTGATACATATATCCTTGAAAATGAATACTTTTTGTGAAATGACTAAATCTTAACCAACCTCCTAAGTTTAAAATGATGGTTTCATTTTTTTTTAAGCTGGTTAAGTTTGTCAGTGATCCAATTGATAACTACTTTTTTCTGTTTTTTTTTCTGCAGTCCTAGTGTATTGCAAGCATTTTCTTTTCTTTTCTTTTCTTTTCTTTTCTTTTCTTTTCTTTTTTCTTTCTTTTTCTTTCTTTCCTTTCCTTTCTTTCCTTTCCTTCCTTTCCTTTCCTTTCCTTTCCTTTCCTTTCCTTTCCTTTCCTTTCTTTCTTTCTTTCTTTTCTTTCTTTCTTTCTTTCTTTCTTTCCTTTCTTTTCTTTTCTTTTCTTTTCTTTTCTTTTCTTTCCTTCACCGAAGGGGAAATCCCAAATAGATTTGCTTAAAGCATCAGTTTTGTTTGTAACATGGAATGATATTTTCAAGGTCTACTCTTTAGGAGATTAGAATGTTTGACAGATAGCTACTTTGATGAGTGGGTAATCCATTAAATACAATATACAACAATTCCATTAAATATAATATTTTTCATTGCTTTTCCTTCTTGCTTCACTCATGTATTTTTCTTAGCTTCCCTAACGTAGGCTTGAAAGTTCTATATCTTAAGTGAAAAAGCACTAAAAAAAAGCAGTTGAGAAAAGGTGGAAAAGGGTTTTACAAAAGAAACTAAAGGTGTGACTGTTCCCTCATCCCAAGACTTGATAGTCATATTGATGAAAAGAAATAGATATTCATAAAATAAAGCTTCTCAATACTTATACTATAATATCAGGAAATTTCTTTTTGTACACAATATAATTTACACTGTCAGTTTTTGAAGATTGTTTTAGTCCTAATGATCTTACATTTAGAAATTTATGAAATTGAAATAGTTTGTCCCCTGCTCCCCAATTTTATATATGGATATTATACTACTCTATATTCTAAAGGCATCTCAAAATTTTACTTGCATATTGTATGTATTAGTAAATTGGGTGTTTCTAACTGATTGCACTTTCCCACAGAAACTATAATACAAGTTGGTTAAAATTTTCAGGGTTAGAAACCATGTAAGGTGTAGTACTAATAGTATTATAGAACTAACTATCCTTTGTGGCTTTTAATTTGCATTAATGAGTTCAGAGTTCTGACTTGAATTCAAGGAACATCTCTTTCAGTGAAATTCAGATACTTCTCCTTTTCGGTCCTTCACCCTGTCTAAATCTCTTTGAGACTCTTTGCAAGTTAGAAGCTATGGACATGGAGGTATGAGTTGTGAAGGCCCCAAGGCTCTGGCCTGAGGGACAGATTGTTCTTTTAATGTTCCAGTGAAAAGTGGCTAGGAGTACAGGGAAAATAATTACTAAGGAGAAGGGAATTGAGGGGCTATGGAATTGTTCTTTTGGTTTTTTTTCTATCACACTTTTTCTTGTCTTAGAGGGAGTAATGTTAATCGGTGAGGAAGGAATGTTAGTAAAATGTCTGATGGCAGTAGAAATGAGTTTTCTCTGATTTCTATTCCAGTTCTGAGTCTTTTGCCTAAGGTAGAATAAGAAGCATAACTTGATAGGGTTCCAAAAAGGGAATATGATACTGTTACGGTAGGTTTCCCCTTCTCCACTATTCCCTTTCTCTTTTATCCTATTTTGACAGATCCTTACAATCCATGTGTAGTGTGGAAAGCGAGATTTGGAATTTTGGAGTAAGGAATTAAAGAAGAAATTAGGCGACAGGCAGTTTCTAACATACAGGAAATGAAGTGAAGATGGGAATTAGTAAGCGAGGGAAGGGAATTTTCTGACTATCCTTATGGGTCCGGTGTATCCCACACTAAGTATATCAGGGATTTCAGAAGTTGGGTTTGTCTCTTCATAGTTGATTTTTTTATTCTGGCATATCAGTTCATGGGTTTTCCTAAGATATTTCAGTAATTTTGCCACTCCCCCAAATAATTTCATTTTGACTCTGGAATTTATTCTGAGATTAAATTGGTTTTGCTGTTGTTTTGTTTACAAGAAATTTACATTAATCAAAAGTCTTCACAGAGGATATTGTAATGGCAACAGAGGGTTGCAGTTTTTTTGTTTGTCTGATTTTTGGTTTGTTTATTCATTTTTTAGTTGGAAGGAGAAGTAATACAAAGCTTATCTAGGACAACTCTCCTGTTCTTCCTCTAAATTTTATAGATGATGGTCCAGAAGACTGGTAGTTAACAAAGCTGAGATGGCATGTGTGTCTCTCTCTCCTCTCTCCTCTCTCCCCTCTCCCCAGTCTTGGAACTCCCCTTGTATTCTGTCTACTGCATTGGTTTGCCTACTGAAAGAATGGTCAAATTCAAATGATAATTGCAGTAATTGACATTTATGTAGCCTAAGGTATTCAGAATGCTTTACATTATTTCATTTGGTCTTTATAACAACCTTGTAATTAATGTGATATTATTTCCAGTTTATAGATGAAGGAAATGATGTGTATAGAGTTTAAATGACCATGCTTGATCAAGCAGCTAGTGACTGTCAGGGGGAGATGGGAAGCCAGGAGTCTTTTGGCTCCAAGTCCAATAATCATTCCACATTACTATGATGCATATATTTAATATTTAGGAAAAAGTAACATGATTTTGTAACTGATTATTTGCAAGGGGGAATAATGTATCAAAAGATTCTTAAGAACATCATGTTAAGAGCTAGCTGGCTGTCAGCTATATGACTCTTAGTAAATCACTTCTTTGGGCCTCAGGTTTCTCATGTAAAATGAGAGGGTTGTTTCACATTCTTTGATTTCTCTGACATCGTAGGCCATTGTTGGAAGGGAGATTGGGCACCGTGGAGTCTTGGGAGAGAAGACAAAAAAAATCCTTATTTGACTGACAGTGTATTTGTTTATTTTTCTCCTGAGGAAGAATCATGTTTTATACTCTTATTTTACATATTGCAATTTAGATTGTTTAGCATTTTCTGCTGCACATTTCTGTTTGATTGTTAAAATTAGTTCCTCTATGTCATCATACCCGAAAGAAAACTCATTTTTTCTGTTAAACCTTTCTGTTTCCCTCCATACTTTCATGATTTTGTTAAGAGATGCGACCTTCCTTGTTGATGCCACCAACCTTGTTGGTTTGTAGTCTTATAACCATCGTTGACTTGATGTCTGCCTGAATTCCCCATATCCAGCTGGGTGCCAGGATTTTAAAATTCAACTTCAGTAGTCTGTCATCCGTCCCCTTTTCACTCAGATGGCTAGTTCATACTTATGTTATTTTTTGCCTCAACTTCTGTAACAACCTCCTCATTTCTCCCTGTTTCCAATCTCCACATAATTTCTTTCCCATAATTGCCACAATAATCTTAATCACTTGTTTGAAAGCATCACTTCTCAAATCAAAAAACTTCAATGGAGTCTTATTACTTCTAGGATAAAATGCTAATTCCTAAGACGGTCATATAAAGCCTCAGTTCTTAGTGTTTTCTTTGTGTGATATAATAGATAAGAGAGTAGTAAGAGAGCTGGCCTTGGAACTAGGAATGCCTGGGTTCATTTGCTGCTTCTGATCTCCACTCTATGGATTTGGGCAAGTCCTTTAAATTCTTTAAACCCTTTGGCACCTCTTGAAAGACATTCTTAACCTGGGGTCCATGAACTTCCTTTTTTTAAAAGGTTATGCTTTAATAGCTATATTTCAGTGTAATTTATTGCCTTCGTAATACAGTATTAATTTAAAAACATTCTGAGTCCATGTCACAAAAAAGGATAAGAACCCCTATTCTAAAAGTCTTTAAGTTGAAGATAAAGTGCCACCCTGCATTAGTAGAGGAAGTTCCTGACTGGGAAGTAGCTATACCAATGAAATCATAGGACTTATCTCTGATCCTTCAGTATCTGAATGTTTTATATCTCCACTCACCTCACCCCCATTCCCCAAACTTCTTCAATAAAGTGTAAATTTTAAAATTTTTATTTATTTAAAATTGTTGAAAATACAACAGATGTGCTGTAGCTGTTTTCCTGTGTGTTCATTTTCTAGTCTTAGGGATGGGAAAAGGGAGGATGGCATAAGATTTTATGGCATTCAAATGAAATCTGGTATAAAATGAAGGGAGAAATGACATCTCTTGATCATTTCATTGCTTGACTTTCTATTTTGCTAAATAGTAACATCTCAATTTTTAAAACTTTATCAAGATGTAAATATTTGACATGTTGACATTATTTGTCTTCATTTTTCTCTGAAAGAGTGAAAAAACATTCTCTGTAAAGTATTTTGTCTTCTGTTTAATCTGAGATCATAGAACCATGAACATGTGAATCTTACATTCATATTAGTCTGTTAAAATAATTTTGACCTCTTGTTTTCTGAGAATCCTGTTTCTTCATCTAGCTTTATATGTTATTTCATTAATTCATATAGTGCATTTAAAATAAAACTAATTTTTCATCTGTAGTTTATTTAAAATTTAACTCATGTTAACTTCATTACTTTTTTCTTTCCTTTTTTTGCGTTAATCTTATGGATTGAAATTCTTATTAACTGTTCTGGTTTTTGTAATTGATTTTTACTCTCCCTGATCCTTTGCAGTTCAATTTCACATTGCCCACTTGTATGAAACTCAGGTAAGTGTGTTTAGCTTCTACTTTAAAAAAAAAAATCCCACTATTTTATTATTAATTTTCTTACGATTAATTTTGTTTTGTTTTTGTGAAGCCAGATATTTGCAGGCATCTTAAAAGACCATGGTATATATATTAAAATAGTATTATTATTATTTTTTTTTTGCTGAGAAATTTAAACAGTAGATTATAAGAAATAGCATGCAAATTTGAGAGGGGTAGGTTTTTTGTTTTAAGTATTAGATACTATAGTTCTGTAACCTGTTTTAAGATTTCTGAATATTTAGGTCTTTATGTTTTCATGCAAGAAACATAAAATCTGAGTTGGTTATTTGCAATTATTGTCAGTGTTTTTTCTTAGGCTAATATTTAGTGAAATATGTCATCCTTTTTTCAAAATCTTTTTGGATTTCTATAAAGCAGATTTGCTTCCTCTTCCCACATGTTACCTAGAAAAGCTACATATTCTCATGTCATAGATTTATCCCACTAGTAAAAATAACAATTATTTTGACATCAGAAATAAATTGTTTGACTTCTGGGTACCTCGTGATTAGGAGGCAGGCAGAGAGGGTTTGAGGGTAAGATTTTATCTTATATATCCTGCTTTATTTTAGGTTAGCTAATCCTTTTCACTAGTTGTTATTTCCTTAAAATGTTCCTTTATAACAAAGGAAAATTTTTTCTATATAATTTACCGTTAAAAATTAATTTCTCTTTCTTTGAAACATGCTAATTTGTGGGGTAGGAATTATTGATCCAGAAATATAAATTAGGTCTAGTCAGGGAAGATGTATTAAATGTTTGCTTTGTGCCAAGCACCGTGCTAAGTGCAGAGGATTCAAAGAAAATTGAATAAAATAGTCCCTGATCCTTAGGAGCTTTCAGTCTAATGGTGAGACAACATGCAAACAATTGTATACAAACAGTATCTATACAGAACAAGTTGGAGATCATTCGTAGGCAAGACACAAAAATTAAGGAGGACTGGGAAAAGGCTTCTTGTGCAAAGTGAAATTTTTGCTTAGACTTGAAGAAAACCAAGAATCAGGGTGAGGAGGGGAAAAAATTCCAGGCATTGGAGGCAGAGAAAATGTGTAGTCAAGAAAAAGAGTGGAGTGTCTTAACCTGAGAATTAAGGAGATCATCTTCATTGAATCTTAGAGTACATGGATGGAAGTAAGGGAGTAAGAAATAAGAAAGCTGGAAAGGTAGGCAAGGATCAGGTCTTTGAAAGCCAAACAGGATTTTGTTTATTCCTGCAGGTAATAGGGTGGGAACAACTTGAGTTTATTGCAGTGGGTTTGGAGGGTGTGGGAGGGAGTGTTGTCTGGTCACATGATTAGACTAGCCCTTTAGGAGTAAGAATGAAGCTAGCATATAACGAAGAAATTGTTATGGGTTATCCAGGAGTTGTCATGGAAAGTTTTTATTTTGGAATTTCTTGGTTCATGTGTCACCCAGTACTTAGAACCAAGCAGCTTTGACTACTTACCAAAAAACTTTTTGGCCTTTTGAGAATAATATATACTAAAGTAATCTTGAATCTAGGAAATAATCCTTGTGTGCCTAAATTGAAACCATTTAGAGCATGTTATTAAACTGTGTTCATCGATGAGTCTTAATCCATGAAAGGGAGGATATTTTCTGTTGGTTGTATATTTTATTTATTTCAAGGCTCTCTTAATATTTTCCATTTTGCCTTATCTGAAAGTAGTTCAGTTGTATTTGTTTATTAATTTGTGCAAGTGCCTTACCTTGTGGTTTAACAATATAATGACATAGAAACTCAAGAGATCATACTTTTAAATTAGACTGTAGGATGGAATGAAAAGTTGTAGCAGAATTTGGGCATATAACTAAATTCTCTTTTGTCCTTAGACATTCCAGGAAAAACTATTTTATATATAGTTTTAGGACCTTGGAGACTTATCTGAAACTGCTGCTTGTTTAACATTTCACAACAGATCTATCGCATACTTAGAAATCAGCCTTTTATTTTGATAGCTTAGTCCATTGTTCTTGTATTAGTAGTCTTTGTGATAGGTGTTAGTTGAAAAACAATGGTAAAATCTTCAAGTTAAATGTAATAATTATTCATTCTCAATCTTGCATGCAAAATAAATTTATATCAGGTGAGCTTCTGATAAGTCAGGGAGCAATATAGACACATATTGCCTCATTTTCTTAGTTACTTTTATTATAATTTAAAAGATTATACAGAAAAGAATTTTTGGTGAGTAGTCTGCATTTATTTCTCTTATAGAATATCTGCAAGAAGTTGGATTGACATTGCGTTCACATAACTTCATGCCCTCAATTAAAAGACTCAGACTAAAGTTTGCCACATACTTAATTTACATTTCATGTGCAATCTCACTGGCTTTATGAAATTTAAGTGTTTAAGTAACTATTGACTATGTTTTCTTGGGCCAGATATTTGCCAGAATTCACCGCCCTGTAAGAAACACAGGCAGATACTTTTAAGGTAGATCAAGTTATAGCAAATTTGAAATCTAAACTAAACTTGCCCGGGGTCACACCACTAGTGTTACAAGTGTCAAGTGTCTGAGACTGGATTTGAACTCGGGTCCTCCTGACTGCAAGGTGTGAGCCCTATCCACTGCTCCACCTAGCTGCCCCCTAAACTAAACTTTTTTTTACAATTCTTAATCTATGGAAAGTTTTTTCTGTTTTCTTCAAGTATATTGTCTTAGTGAAAACTAAGACTTTAATTACGGTGTAAGAAAACCTTTGTGCTCTTTGTTTCAAGCCAAATTATGTTGGAGACAATTTATCAGTATGTTAGCCTTCCTCAATAGGAGAGAGATCCAAAAGGGCCAACTTCCTTGATGGTAATTGGAATTTTCTCTCAGCCAAATGCTTATTGTTAATTACACTGCAAAGTGAAAGGAAAGTATATAGTTTAAATTTTAAAGCTTTTAAAAATTTTCCATTTAGAACTATAGCAATGTCTCCTTTATGCCCCCATGTCTTCTTGGACTTTTAGAGGAAATGTCTCCTGAAACTAATTACTCTTCTTTTAATCTGGCCAAAGGTATATAAAAGGGTATCTTTCTTTTTTTCTTTCTCTCTTTTTTTAGTGAGAGCAGTTGGGGTTAAATGACTTGCCCAGGGTCACACAGCTAGGGAGCGTTATGTGTCTGAGGCCAAATTTGAACTCAGGTCCTCCTGACTCCAGGGCTGGTGCTCTATCTACCGTGCCACCTAGCTGCCTCAAGAGATCTCTTTCTTAATTGAATTAAATAAAAACATTTCCACCCTTAGTTTTGTCACAGTAGATAGGATTTATTCACTTATTTTCTTTGTAATTCAATATCTCTCTTCGAAACTGATTTTTATTATGTCTTCTCTTTGAGGAAGATTTTGATTCAAATGAAACCAAGCACATCAGAACAGAAACCTGATGTTATTATATTTTATTATTATTGTTTATTAATTATATTTTATTTATATTATATTATTGTTATTAATATTTTATAACACATTTGATGCTTTAGTTTGCTACATGCTTCCACACTAGTAGCTGATAATACAAACATCTATAATAATTTATTCTGCACTTTAAAAAATAGGCAAAATAGTATAAAACATGAAGAATGGGAATATTTGGAATATAGAATGTTTCAAAATAGGCAGCTAGATGACATAGTAGATAGAGTGCTGGTCTTTGGGTTAGGAACTCTTGAGTTTAATCCTATACCTCCGTAACTTAATAGTTATGTGATTTCAACCATATCACTTAACTCAACTGTAGTTTCTTCATCTGTAAAATGAAATACTATCACCTCCAAGAATCAAATAAGATGTTTGTTAAGCACTTTGCAAAACTTAAAACTATCAATATTGTCATGTTTAAGTAATATTAATTATCTACTAACCATTCTTACCCTGTATTATAAAAATATTTTTCTACTCTTATTTTTATTTTACTTTCTCACAACAGTGTCCTGCCTATAAGTAATTATGTGAATATAGACAAGTCATTCAACTTCTCTCTATTCTCTCTTAGTCTTCGGTAAAAAGAAAGAAAAATACTTATCCTTTTCCTAGAGTTCAGAGGAATGATCTTTGTAAACTATAAAGCTACTCTACAAATATGAACTTCTGTCTCTATCAAAAAAGGAGTATAAATGGTTCTTTTTTCTAGGTATTAATTTTAGTAGTAGGTGTCCATCTTCCAAACAAATACAAATAACAAAGACTATTATGCAAGCAACTTTAAGAATTATCTGTCGCTTTTTAATTACTGCTTTCTCCTCATCCTTTTTCAGAAAACTTCATGAAATTCCTAAACCAGTATTAAATATCCGTCAAAATCTTCTGTTGTCATAGTGTCAAGGAAATCCTGTATTAAAGTTAAAGTTCTGTGTCATTAAAGTTCAACAGTTCATTTGGTTCACCTATCCTAATATTTTTTTTCCTGTTGTGCTGTAAAAAATACATATGTAAAACCTTTGAAATTGGTTTGATCTTTTGAGAGTTTATATATTTTTTTTAATTTTCCCCACTTAATATTCTGTTAGCACTGTTATAACAAATTATATAATCTTGCATGTTTGTAGAAAACTTCCTGAATTTAATTATCTTGGTTGGAATAATATTTTACTATTTGCCAGCACATAAGGAGGAGACAGTGTTATTAACCTTTTTTTTATATTGAAGTTATAGATGTCACCTTTGTAGGTCCTATACAATTATAGGTCCTATATGATTTATAGGTTAAAACATTTACGTCTCATTTCTCTCTAAAAATTTCAGTTCTGATTTCACATTCTGATTTGCATAAATAATATAGTAAAAATTATATACAATTATGTTAAAATTCCTGAGTTCAAATCTGGCCTCAGACACATGATACTTACTAGCTGTATGACTCTGGGCAAGTTACTTAATCCCGATTGCCTTGCCAAAAGAGAGAGAGAGAGGGAGGGAAGGAGGGAGAAAGAGAGAGAGACATAGAGAGACAGAGAGCACACAATAATCACTTTGTTTTGAGAATATTTTGACTGCTTACACTCTATTAAAAATCAGTTTTTATTTGGGACATTTAATATAGCAAAATGACCTTAGTTATAGGACTTATTTGGAAATGTAGTGCTACATTATTAAATGTCCAGCATTACTTACTTCAGTACCTTTTAAGAGACAGCATGGTGGGTAGAGTATTTGATTTGTAGTCAGGAAGACCTGGGTTCTTACCTACCTTTGATACTTACCCTGATCCTGGGTAAGTCTGAGTAACCACTCTAAGCCTCAGTTTCATCATCTGTAATATGGGGCTGTTAAGTACCTGCTACACAAAATTCTTTTGTGGAGCATGTAAGATATTTGCAAAATACACTGCAAACTTTCAGTTGCTATGTTAATTACAACCAATGATACTGAAATGTTTTTCTTGGCTTTCTAAATTAGTATCATATTGAACATAATATAATCTTTTTAATGACTCATTTTCAGCATTTTGTTAACTTACCACTTAATTCAAATCCATTTCCCAGTGAGTCTGGTCTTTCCCCTCTCCATCTGTCTTGTGCAGAACAACTCAATATTCCTTTCCTACCCGCTTGTAATTTAGCTTCATCCTTGAGTACCTTTTATTGTACACTTGCAGGTTATCATAAGTCTTTGCCATCTCAATGGCCTTTTGAAATTGTCATTGTTGAGAATTTGGAGAATCAGCATGTGGTCCTCAGTATTGGCATTTCATCCCTTTTGCTGGCAGATTATAACTAGGAAGCTTGGGTTCAGATTGGAGAGCTGAAAAACTTGTGATCTAGAGGAAAATCTGTCTAGATATAGCCCATTGAACAAGTATTCAAATTCTCTTTTTCTCAGTGATTAATCAACCCTTAGATTGTGGTTCCTCTAATGAAAGTTCAAGGAAGTTCAGCCTGCCTATGGATTTGATGTTGGTTAAGCTGCCAGATCATCTGAAAGCATTTGACACTTCCCCCTTTGGTTCCAGAAGACTGTTCTGCTTATCTTCATATATTATTGGCTTTCTGTCTCCTTTACTGGCAGGACTTCCTTTATTTTCCCTTTAAATATGATTTCTTCTCACCATTCAGAACATGATCTTCTGATAGTTAGCCTGTACTCATTCCTGAAATGGTTTCACTTATTCTCATAGTTTCAGTTATTACATTTGTATAAACAGTTCCTAAGTCTGTTACTTTCTCTGAGGTGCTAGTCCTGCATTTCCAACTTTTTTGATATTTCCACTTGGGTATGCTCTTTTTTTTCCTGGGGGGGGGCTAGGCAATGGGGTTAAGTGACTTGCCCAGGGTCACACAGGTAGTAAGTGTTATGTGTCTGAGGCTGGATTTGAACTTAGGTCCTCCTGAATCCAGGGCCAGTGCTCTATCCACTGGCGCCATCTAGCTGCCCCCACTTGGGTATACTCTCAAGCTGAGTGTGTATCTTTATCTCAAACCATTCCACTTTCCTGACTTGTCTTTTTATGTTTACATGGCAATTTCATTCTTCTTATCTTATTTTTTGCCCTCCCTAAAAACTCAGTTCATCTTTGAGGTCTCTGTTTTGTTTAACATAGTTTGTCAGCCATTAAGTGCTGTCAATTTTTCCTTTTCAATGTCCCTGTCACCTTTCCCATCCTTTTAAAAGTTTATTATTACTTTTACTAAGTATGGGGACAAGATTTTGATTTCATTGATGTAATGAATTCCCAAATGAGGAAACTCAATCAGTGCCATCTCTGCAATTAACAGTCTTAGAGAGTTGCCTAGTGTATAAAGTAATATCTTCCCCAGGGTCACATAGCCAATATGTATGTGTCAGAGGTGAGTCTTGAGCTCAGATGTTTCTGGTTTCAAGGCCAGCTTTCATCTATACTCCAAGCTGTATAATTTAATGTTTTTAAGTACGACTTGATAAATACAGATAATCCAATACATAGATGACTTTAGGAAACATAATTGCAAATAATCATGCATAAAACTGTAAAGTTTCTGTTACTTAGATTTTTTTTTAAGTATGCATGCTGAAATCTCACTGAAATTATATCTGTCATAAGAAAACTGAGGAGATTATTTCTTCCTGAAATGACTTACAGATAATGCAATGCCACTCAAATCCTCATCTCACCAAGAATGAGGGAAGAAGCAAATATAGAGACAGAACATTTCTACCTGGAAACAAAAATACACTGGGATGTGAATTGGTGCTGTAGGACATAGCTGGAACCATTTCCCACTCAGACCTGTTAAGTTTTTTTCACATTCGGTTGGAATAAACCTCAGGTACCAAGGCTGTGGCTTCCCTTCCCAGAATCTGGCTTGGCCTGTATCCCCAGCATCTGTCACATCTTTACTTAAAAGACTGCTGGAACTTCTTTGATCTCTAGGCATTTCCCGTTCCCATATCAGAAACAGCCAGGTTTGTGTAGAAAGAAAAGTGTTCCCTCCCTCATCAACTGACCCAAACTCTAGAATTCATGGCTCACTCAATCAATAATCATTGACTTCATGCCACATGTATAGTGCTAGGAATACAAAGAAAGGTTTAAAAAAAGAAAAGACACTGTCTCAGCGATCTCACAATTCAGTTGAGGAGACATCATGCAAACAACCATTTATGAACAAAATATTTAACAAGATATATTGGAGATAATCTCAGAGTTAAGGAAGGATGACAGTAGACTGGGAAAGCTTTCTTGAAGAAGGTAAGCCTTCAGATGAAACTTAGAGGAAGCCAAAGAAACCTTACCTCACCCTTTCTGGAACCTGACCTGAAAACATCCCACAACTAGGATCTCAAAGCTACCCTACAGTTCCCATTGTGTTACTCAGTTTTGTTGACCCAACTACCCCTCTTAATTCTGATAGCCCAGCCCGTAGTCTCTATACTGCTCCTGGAGCTCAGACCTAATAGTTGGTCCAGCCTAATCCTCCCACCAAACATAGTCCTTCTCTTCCAGAAAAAATTTCCCTGCTTTTTCTGGACTCTTCAAAATTAGGAGATGCCACGCTCACTGTCTCACTCTTCTACACAACTAAACGACGTGGAATATGCGGGCCTATCACTTGTTGTTATTGTTGTTGTTCATTCATGTCCAACTCTTCATGACCCAGTGGACCATACTATCCTTGCGGTTTTCTTGGCAAAGATAATGGGATGGTTTGTTGTTTCCTTCTCCAGTGGATTAAGACAAACAAAGGTTAAGTGACTTAGCCAAGGTCACATGCCTGGTAATTATCTGAGGTCAGATTTGACCTCAGGTTTTACTCTATCCACTGAGCTGCCTAGCTGCCTCCCTACTATTCTATCCCTACAGTGGACTATGACCTCTCCCATATTGCATCTCTAGATCTTTCCTGCTTGATTTGTATACTTCTAATTCTGGAAAAGAAAAATGGTGTAAATCAAAACTGGCAATTCAGTAAACAGCTTAAAGAATATAAAAGACCTGAGAAATTTTTTTTCCCAAAAATATACCAAGTTAAAGTATCAATAGTTGGGATGGAGAATGTGTTAATTTTTTTAAAAATCAGATTGGATAAATTTGATAGTAACCAAATTAAAGCAGAGCTCTTGTGTGTGTATTTGTGTATTTTAACGTAAAGACATGATGCAGCAGTTTAGGATACTTAAGACAGTATCCAAGATCTAAAAACAGTTATGGAAGCAGCAAATAATAACTTCCACAAACTTGAGCAAAGATTAATAGGTAACTAAATACAATTGAAGAAGAGACTTTTTATCATCTTCAAAAATGATCAGGTTTTCCTCGAAGGCACCTAAGGTTATCTTCCAGTTATAACTATGACTTTTTTGCTTGATCACAAGAAACTATCAAGTCCATCACTTTACATTCACCTGGGCATATAAATCCATATGAATCAAAGAAAAATTATTTTCTAAGAGTTGTGAAGAGTTATGAAACTGTGCATACCCTTTGACCCAGCAATAGCACTATTAGGTCTGTTTCCCAAGGTGATCAGGGAAAAAGGAAAAGAACTTATATGTTCCAAAATATTTATGGCAGCTCTCTTTGTGGTGGCAAAGAACTAGAAATCGAGGAGATGCCTATCAGTTGGGGAATGGCTGAACGAGTTGTGGTATATGATTGTGATGGAATACTACTGTACTGTGAGAAATGATTACCAAGTTAATTTTACAAAAACATGGAAAAATTTGCATGAAATAATGGAGTGAAATGAGCAGAACCAAAAGAACATTGTATACAGTAACAGAAATATTGTTTGTGGAATAATTGTGAACAACCATCATTATAATTATAATTTACTAGCATTATAAATACTCAGATCAACTACAAAGGTCCTAAGAAGGAAGACCTGATAAATAGAAGTATTCATAGTATGGTTTTACATATATTAATAAATCTGTGTCAAATGGTAGCCTTCTCTAGAGAGGGGTAGAGAAAGAGGGAGGAAGTAATTCAGAACTTAAGTATAACAAAAAAATAATAAATGAAATTAAAAAAACCTTTGAAACAGAAACAATGACATTTTAAAAGACATACAAATTGAAGTATGCCAATCAGAGTTAAGCAGATGCATGGTTCTTCCTTGCGAATGTGAACATACAAAGAAATATACAAGCAAAGCAAATCTGATTGAAATTAGGAAGAGTTCTAGAGTGGAAAAACACATCCAAATTAACAAAACTGTTATTTGTTAAAATTTACTCTATGCATTAGGAAATCAGGGATGTATAATCTTTCTAATAGATAGAACAGGCTTAACGTTTGGATAAAAATATTTATCATCAGCACAAAAGGGGAAATGATACTAAAAAAATACTATTACTATTACTATAACATTTAATGTGAATAACAACCGCCTCACAAGGAGGCCAGCAGTGAGGAGCATCCTGAAAGACTAAAAATGAGATTAAGCAAAACTCATAAAACAACATGTAATCATATGAATAAATGCAGAAAATTTTTTTTTTAACAAAAGGCAAGAATGATCATTAAAAACACTGGAAAAAAGGTATCTTTTTCCTTAACACACTGAAAAAGTATCTGCCTAAAAGCAAAAACACGTTATATTTAATGTGCAGTCAAAAAAATATTAAAAGCTTTTCTAGTGATAATTGGTACAAAGCAAGAAGCTCATCATCACCTCTTTTATTTGAATCATTCGGATATTTATATTTTTCTTAGGGTTATAGATTTTCAGTCGCATTAGGACAGAAAAAAGAAAAAATATTTTGTTCAATGGTTCAGGTTTTATTGATGGAAATGATACTAAAAAAAGGTATATATTACAATCTTTGCCAGCAAACCCTAAGGATCACTGGATCTTTCCTTTTGAATTGTTGTTGAAAGCCCTCTTTATGTGTTTATATGAGCTTTTAGAATGTAAGCTCATGGAGAGCAGGTACTACTTTCCTGTTTGTCTCCAGTTCTTCATGAATGATTTTTCATTAACATTGAAAATGAAGAGGTCAAAGTAGCATTCATGTATGTGATAACTGTGAGAGTATGTGAGTAGCACATGATATAATAGTAAATCTTTTATTTTTATTCATTTTTAACTTTTTTTTAATTAACTTATTTTAAATTTTCAACAATCACTTCCATAAACTTTTGAGTTTTAAATTTTCTCCCTCACTGCCTCCCCAAGATGGCACATAATCTGATAGAGGCATTCCTATTAAACATATTTTCACATTAATCATGTTGTAAAGAAGAATTAGAACCAATAGGACGAACCATCAGAAAGAGGAAACAAAACACAACAGAAGAAAAAAAAATAGCAAATAGTATGCTTTGATCTGCATTCAAACTCCATAGTTCTTTCTCTGGATGTGAATAGCATTTTCCATCATGAGACTTTTGGAGATGTCTTAGATCCTTGCGTTGCTGAGAAGAGCTAAGTCTATCAAAGTTAGTCACCCCACAACGTGGCTGGTATCATGTACGATGTTCTCCTGGTTCTGCTCATTTCACTCAGCATCAGTCCATACAAGTCTTTCCAGGTTTTTCTGAAGTCTGCTTGCTCATCATTTCTTATAGCACAATAGTATTCCATTACTTTCATATACCACAACTTGTTCAGCCATTCCCCCAATTGATCGGCATCTCCTCAATTTCCAATTCTTTGCCATCACAGAAAGAGCTGCTATAAATATTTTTGGACATGTGGGTCCTTTTCCCATTTGTATGATCTCTTTGGAATACTGCCCTAGAAGTGGTATTGTTGGGTCAAAGGGTATGTGCATTTTTATAGCCCTTTGGGCATAGTTCCAAATTGCTCTCCAAAATGGTTGGATTATTTCACAATTCCACCAACAATGCATTAGTGTTCTAATTTTCCCACATCTTCTCCAACATTTATCATGTTCCTGTTTTTTCATGTTCACCAGTCTGATAGGTTTGTGTGTTGTGGTAACTGAGAATTGTTTTGATTTGCATTTCTCTAATCAATATTAATTTAGAGCATTTTTCATATGACTATAGATAGCTTTGATTTCTTCATCTGAGAACTGCCTGTTCATATCCCTTGACCATTTATCAATTGTGGAATGACTTGTATTCTTATAAATTTGACGCAGTTCTCTATATATTTTAGAAGTGAGGCCCTTATCAGAGACACTGGTTGTAGAATTCTTTCCCAGTTTTCTGCTTCCCTCCTAATCTTGGTTGCATTGGCTCTGTTTGTGCAAAAACTTTTCAGTTTAATGTAATGTGATAGTAAATCTTAAAAAAAAAAAAAGTAAATCTTCCTTAATGGAGACCAGTTCAAAATTAGATTTTGCAAAGTTAACATAGAAAAGTCTCCAGCCATTTTATTTACTTGTAATAAGTATCAAGAAATCATAACCTCCTATTACAGTGTTTAATTCTCCTGCATCTGGAAACCTCTACCTGAGGCCCAGTTTCCTTATCTATAAAATGATGGGATTATGCTAGATGGCTGCTTAAGTCCCTTCCCTGTATAAGAACAACTTTAAAACAACCAAATTAAAGAAAGATCAAAATTCCATTAGTGGAAAGGATTGTATATTAATATATTAGTAAATGTTAGAACACTTATACATTTAGTATGTCTATCTTATTCAATACCATTTAAGATTATAATGTGCTTCTTTGTAGAACTAGACAAATCTTAACAAAAGTTACAGTAAAGCAAACAAGCAGGAATATCAAAGGAATAGGTGAAGTGGCCTTAGTCACAGGCTCAGTTACCATCAAATCTATATGGTACTAAAACAAAATAAACTCAGAGAAATGTGTATAAAAGATTAGTGTTTGGGGGGGAAACCGTAGAAAATTAAACCTAGCTAAGACATTGGTTTAATAACAAATGTATTTTCTAAAACAATTTTTGATGATCTGTTTGGTAATGGAGTTTTTACCTATGTTTTACATTTTATACCCCAGTCAATTACAGCTATGATCCTTCAACATTTTGATAAACTCAAAGCATAAAGAAGATGGGAAAATCGAAGTATTTATTATCTCAGTTGTTCCAAAGGCAATGAAAATTCTTGTTTGAACAAATGGGATGATTAAAGCTAATAGAAATTTACATGAGAAAATGTTTCTGTACAACAGCAGCAACAGTAGCAGAAGGGGAATATATTTGTGGCAGATATGACAAAAACATTTCTCATCTAAAATATGTAAGGTGCTATGAAGTCACAGACATCATTCCCAGTCCATAATAAATATATGTTCAAAACAGCAATATTGGGCTTGAATTTTTTCAACTTACTTTAATTGTTGTCTTTTGTTTTCTTGTCACATTCATTTCCAAGCCCTCATCTTCCCCCATTCCCTACTCACCAAGCCACCATCCCTTTTAAAATAAGATAAAGCAGTTTGGCTGAATTACTAACCAGTATGTCAGCTCTGACAATCTTAGGCAGTATTCCACATCCATAGTTGGTTTCCCCTCTCTTCCCTAGGTCACACTTCTGTGAAATAAGGAAGATGTTTTTTCTTAACTAAATCTTTTCTTGCGCCAAGTTTTGTATAATTTGATAATTATGCAGCCTTCAGTTTAGTTTTTTTTCTTACACATGATTTTCCAGAGTTGAAGCATGTTGTTAATAAATCAATTTGAAAAATAATCAGAGGTAGGTAGAAATTAAAACAGGTGCAGCACTGTTCTCATATATCAAATTGGAAAAAAATTAAAATCTCAAAATTCAGTGAGTTTTTGGAGAAAAGGAATTATATGAACTCATTGTTCATATAATTGACAACTTTTAAATACTTTGTTTTTGTAGAGCAATCTGGCATTACACCATAAAAGTTAAAAAATTTTGACCTGTTGATTCCATAATTACAGTGTATCAAAGTATTACCAAAAACAAATGAAAAAGAAGTAGTTACTAAAATATTTTCTTAACTGTATTAAGTATGATTGCCTAAAACCTGGAAACCATCTAACTATTCAGTATTAGGGAATGATTAGATTAATACCTGAGTACTGTAATGCAAACTAAAAGTTTGGACCCAGAATTGTAACCAATACACAGAAATCTAGAAAGACCTTTATGAAATAATTCAAAGGAAAATAAAACAAGTAGAATGGAGTATGTAATAATTCTTAAGTATGTCAGAAAATTAGAATATACATTCAAATAATCCTGATTAGGACTTTCAGTGATTGAAAATGTATAATAGTTCATGCACTGATGTTCCCTAATGATTACTAACCAAATATAGTTGGATTGTTTCATTGTTCAGTGTTTTTTAAAAAAACATTAAATTTCTTAAAGTGTATATATTTCCATTCTTTGTTTTTCTATCTCTTTTGAACTTAACTCCTGTTTGTGTATTTGAGTTTGTTTACTGCTGTTGCTCTTTACATCAGTTTACATTGTTCTTTTGGTTCTGCTTTCTTCACACTGTGTCGCTTTATGTAAGTGGTCTCATTTGTACTCATTTTTATAAGTTCTATTCATGCTAATTGTGCATTCTGTGCAGATATTATAGTTTGTTCAACCATTCCTACGTTGTCACACAGGTGTTTTTCCTTTTTCTTTTTCTATTACTAGTTCATGGTGATGATAATGGAGGCTCCTCTTCCTCCTAGCCTCCACTGCCCATACATAACCTTTTTTGTTAAAATCCTCATAGTGGGGTCACTAATTCAAAATTCCTGAAGGAAAATTACAACTAATAAATGGAGGAAATTGCACTGCTAGAACTCACATAATAGTATAAAGCAGTAATATAAAAAAAGATTATGTGGTAATTGTATTAAAAAAAATGCTTTCATCATGTGCGATTCCTATTTTTAAAAATAATTTTAGTGGCTTCCATTTCTTTCCTAGATAACAAACAAATTCTCAGCTTGGAATTCAAGATCATTCAGAGTCTCACCTCAACCTATACTTTGTACTTAGTACATATCCCCCTTATTCCTTGTCCACTCCTGTGGTCTGCAAACTCTGGGGCAACCAAGCTAGTCTGTTACACCTGTCCTCCACACAGGATAGGAATACTTTTTTTTGTCACATATATAATAATGCTAGGTATTCTCTCTCTAATAATGTCTTTCCTGTCTACTTCTATAATTAAGTCCTATTTTAACTTAACCTTTTCTGTATTTCTTTTTCTATACAATTAGTATAGTCTAATCACAGTAATCAAATTCTTTGAATTAATGTTCTATCATTCATTGTAACATCTTAGATATTCTTAACTCTTTTATCTCTAATTATTTAACTTTTCGTGGGGTGGGTTTTTTTGGTTGGTTGGGTTTTTTTGTTACTTCAGTTAGACTCTAAGATCCTGTAAGTGAAGGGGCTAGTTCTTATTGAACTTATCACCTACAGTGTGTGGCAGAGTGTCTTGTTAAGACCTTCATTCAGTTTAAAGGAGCAACATTGATTGGACTCATTTCTCCTTTCTTCACTCATTTTTCATTTTCTACTTTTTTCTTTCTTCATTTCCTTTAATCAAAGATTATAATTTTTAATCCAGGAAACCTTTTTAGCTAGTGGAAAAGAAACATAAACTAAACATTTAAAAAGACATCTATCTTTTAATTCTTTGTCTTACAAATATATCTTTAGCTCTTGCCCATTTTAAGAAGGTTCTGATATTTTGCTTCTTAGCCAAAATATTTACAGATGTTCATTTTTATAATTGGATCTTATGCTAAGGCTTCTGTGGTGGTTTTTTTACCTCGATAATTGTAACTGTGTCCATTTTTTATTAGATTCTCTGAAAAGGGGGGATAGAATTATTTTTAAAAATATATTAAAGCATTGCTTCCCTTAATTGCCCTGTAAAACTTTAAAGGCAAGAGTAAAGAGAGAGGTATCAAACTTGAATTCTGGCCACTTTTTACCTTGAGACGGTGGGATAATGGGGGAGTAACAATTGAGAAAAGTTTATGGACATAAAATAACATTCCGCAAATGTTTATTAAACAGTAGTAGAGAGTAGGACTGTTTTTTAAAGCTCTTTGCGAGATTCAGAGTTACAAAGTTAAAATGTACATAATTATTACAGGATGGCTCAAAGAACACTCCATCAGACTAAATTCAAACCATTGGCAGGACACCTTACATAATTATAGGCTTATGGTGATACAAGTCCTTTCCTGGAAAAAGAAAAATAGGCAGCTTTTAATGGACTAACATGACAATTCTGTTTGACACAGGCATCCTAAGAACAGGTTGGAAATTCCGCATATATCCCCTTCTTCAAAGTAAAAATAAAAATTTTTATAATTTATTTAAAAGAATCACTTATTTTTGGTTCCTTCACCTCTAGTTCATTTTGCATTTTGGTGTTGTTGGATGAACAGTCATTTTGGAGTCAGGATTTTGGTCCAAGTACTGTGCTCTGCCGCTCACCATCTAAATGATATCATGTAAGATCTGTTTCAGCTCTAAATCTGTGATCTTTAAGAAAAGTAGAAACTGAAAACAGTAAACTCATTTCTCTTTTAAACAATTTAAGATTAAGACCTTTGCCATTAACTACCATGGAATAGTAGAAGGAAATAGCACTGTGAGGCTTCTTCTACTTACAGTTAAATAGGTACACTTTAGTGTAAGAACAATTTTTTTTATTACGAGTGTAGGTTCATAGTAAATTTGTCGTATTTAAGAATCTAAACTTTTATAGAGTTTATGCTGTAAGATATACAGAACAGATACATTCCTGAACATGTGTCAATCAAATTCCATATGACCCTATTTATTATTACAAGTCATGATCTTGAACATAAATTTTATTCTGTAATATACCACACAGCTTCTGTCACCTTCTGATTTGCTCTTTGTGTTTTGCTCTTTGGTTAGATAACCTGGCTTGTTAGAATTGCACATGACAGTACTTTCATTAAACAAGTGAGAAACTTGTCTATGGAATATAATGTATGTGAACTTTTTGAAACCTCTGGCTGTTTTTTAGAACACTACTCCCTGTCCTTTTATGTTCAAAGCTTTGCTGTGCCCTCTGAGAAATACAGGCTTTGAATGTTGAATGTTATTGAATGTGACTTTTCATGTGCCTGGTTAATGACTGGTACCTTGGCACCTACTACTTCTGTATCAACAAATTATTTCCTTGAAGAGAAAATTAGTAGGAGATTGTTCTCTTTGAACATGACAATCTTTCTGTCTCTTGTCATGAAAAGATTTGGTTTGGAGAACTGGACCGTGTCAAGATTTTGCCTTTATTTGTGTGTAGGAAAAGTTGTTTATTTGGTGGTTTTGTGTTTCAGTTGGGAGCTTGGTATGGTTAGTAAATGACTTAATTAAAAAATATATTTTGTTATTTGGATAAATATTGCATGACATAAGATCAGGGGGAACAGAACTTGGTATCCAGCAGGAGCACTTCCTCTGGAATCAGAGAATTGTGTTCACTTTCCTGCTCAGGTGCTTCCTTATTTGTGATCTAGGCAAGTCATTTTATCACTCAGGGCTTCAGTAAAGTGAGAAAGTTGAGCAGGATAGTCTCTAAGGGTACTGACTCTAGGATCCTCAGGGTAATTTTATTTGTTAAATAAATAGACCTTCAAACTTTGGGGTTTTAAGTTAGTATTATGGAGTAGAAAATCAGAGATTTTTATGTTGAATTTAAGGATTTTTCCTTGAATTCTGCTGGGTTTTTTTTCTCTTAAGTACATTTAATTAGATATATTATTTACTTTTGCTTGCTATATTTGCAGCAGACAACCCACAAGTTCTATTTTTAGGGCTTAGAATTAGCAAATTTATTCATGTTTAATAACCAAACTGTAACATATTTTACCTGTGTTCTTTTCCCAGTTATATGGACAAGCCTATGAGAAGGAATAGCTTGTTTGCTTTGAACCATAATACTTCAACAGTGTAGTTACTTATTGTCTTGTAACTTGTTTAAATTTGTTCTCAGCAATAATTCCATTTATTTAACTTGGTGCTTTTCTCTGCTTTTCTCTCTTTTTAAAGAAGAGAGAGGGATTTTTTTAAACTGGAAGTGAAGTTCACGGGAAAGGTGGGGAGGGGGTTAATAAAAACAATTGTGTCTGATCATAAGTTAATATGCTGGTTTTTGGTGAAATGCAGAGTGTCAGTGTGAGGCTATTGAAAGACCTAAATACAACATGTGTTGCTTTCAGAAATAGTCTGATAAGAAATATTGAGCACTTGCTATATGAAAAGCTCAGTGCTATGAAGTATGTATTGACACTGTAAAGCTATGAGATTACTTTCTTGACCTGCCTACTTATTGAATGTAGACTAATAATGTAAGTAAACTCTGATAATCCTTTTCTAATAGTGAAGTGTTCAGTAATACTTTAAATTCATTTTTTGCTTTTTAAATTTTAGAAACACTTTTATTATCTCATTCACTGCAACTCTTAGGAGCTAGAGAAGTCAAATCATCTAACTTTTCCAGATGGTTAAACTTAAGACACAAGTGTTATGACTGTTGCCTAAGGTCATAGAGCCATTTAAAATCAGTTCCATAAGGATCAAGCTAGAGAGAGGGAGAGGAAGAGAGAGGTTTATTGATGTAAGATAAGTGTTTCCTTAAAAGGCTTCATGGCTCTTAGACTTCTGAGAAAAGTAATTAAGATTTTCAAACATTCTCTGAAGATTTCTAACAGTATGGGTTTATACCTACAAAAGCAAGATAGATTATTATTTACAAATGTAATGTTTTTAAACATTGCCCACTCATATTGCCCACAATATTATAATTTTATCTTTTATATCCTACAAAACAGTGACTCAGTATGTTAGATTAAAAAAATTTTTTTTTCAGTTCCTCCAGAACTTGATTAAGGATAAGGATAGCATTTGGCCTTACTGCCTTGTTTTTTAACTGGTCTGTTAATCATTAGAAAGATTTTAGGCAGATTGCATAATTTAGGGTAGAGAATATTAGCCTTTAAAGGGATTGCACATATAGGCAAGTAATAAGAATGTTAGATCATTTTACTTTTGTGTCTTTGGGGATAATAGCAAATTGATAAGTAATAAGCTATTCTGTTTTTCATGATACTATGTAATTATGAATGCTAGATTTAGTAAGTACCTTAGCATTCTAAAATTTGGAGCTAGTTGAAGGCTAGGGTGTCAGTTATGTAGAGGTATAATTTGAATAAATAACATTAGGGAATTATTCTGTACTTTTCCCTTTTAAATAGCTTTAAATATTTTAAACCAGATATTGATTAAATTGTAAAAGAGTTTTACACAAAATGTCTAATAACTTTTTGAGGTGAAAAAATTAAAATAATTGGTTCCAGTGCTTTGTAAAGATCTTTATTAATGAGTGATATTTAAAGGGTTATCAAGTTTCATTTACTTTTTCTTTAACTTTCCCCTCCCCTCCATCCATTCTGCAGAGAAAGTATCACTCTGCAAAGGAAGCTTATGAACAACTTTTGCAGACAGAAAACCTTCCTGCACAAGTAAAAGCAACTGTCTTACAACAGTTAGGTATGTAAAAAATATTTTGGTTTACCCCTAATTACACATTCCCTTTCTATTTGAATATTTTAGGTGGTTGTTTTGATCTTTTCGCTTAACATTCGTAGCACATTTATTTGAAATCCACTGTTTAGAATTAATTTTTATTTTTATCAGTACTATAGTTTAAACAGAAACCCATTCACTGATTCATTTAAGAAGCTTACTTATTGAGGTAAATAAAGGATTACCAAATTTTCATAGTTTTTATCTGTAGTAAATACCAATGGGAACATTATCTATGAATTATATAGGCTTTAACATACACTATAGATTCTGAACCATCTTCATTGAGAAGGTAGCATGTCCACGATTACACAAGATAATAAGATACCTGCCATTTAAATTTTTTTTAAAGTTTGGTATTAGCATTATAAGAAAAAGGACAAGACTTCCTGAAATAGGGATGCTTATTTTATGCTCAAAGTTTTTACTTTTTATATTTAATTGGATGGTATTACTTTGATTCTTTTCTTATATAATTTTTGGTAGAGCATTTTTTGAGAGTATAATTTACCCCTGTACCATTTTAAGATGCTCTTGTCCAATATGTATGTTTTAGTTAATATTGACAGTACTATTTTAAACTGAATTTTAAATGCACTTGTTAGTTCAGCTTTCTACCATGTAAATTCCTTTAGTATTAATTTATACTGTATTTTAGAAATATTAGCATTTTAGACTGTAAAAGCATAAGGTATGGAAATAACGCTTTGTCCCTTTTATATTAAGATAACCTGTTAACCTATATAGTTTATTTAGAGTAATTGTCTTTTATTTTTAGTTGAAATACACCTTTCATTTTTGCAATGACAAAGTTTTTTCTTCAATAATTCTAGTTTTGCTACATAAAACATTAGAGGTAAATATATTAGAACTCTATGCAGTTTCATTGTTCCTTGTAGGCAGTATTTATTTACATTGTTAGCTTATAGCCATACTCCACTCTAACATTTTTCTCATTGCCCATTTATAACTTTATCCCTTTCAGACTGCCTGCTTTTGTTCCATTTACCTATTGTCATTTATTTAATAAAAATTAATGAAGTGAGTTGTTGGGTACAGGATACAAATTTCATTTGTAGTTCCTATCCTTCTAATTTTACTAAAGAAATTCGTGATAGGGAAGATGTCAATTTGTATTATTTTATCTATTATCGTATATTCTGATGCTAGTATATTTTACACTCTTAAATGAATTGGAGCAATATGTGGCAATTGCTTACTCCTTATTTTGATGTACAATCAATAAAAACTGATCTTTTTTTTACGTACTTGATACATTAGCAGCTGAGCTTAACCCCACTGTAATGCAGCTTGTCACTGACCCTTGAGCAGCAACTAATGAGTAGAGGTCATTGCAGCTCCTATTCCCATTACTAATAGCAAACTGACAGCAGAGCTGGTAGGCGGGGATAGTAAGAATCATTTTATTCTTCACTTTAACTTATACCTCCATAGCATTTGGAAATAGTACCTATAAGAATCAAATTTTGTAGTGCAACCACTTTAATGAACATGTATCAAGCAGATGAGAAATTCTGTTAGCATATGCTTTGAAATATTAGCAAGGAACAGGATAGCCTTTACGTATTTGAAATTATCTACAACAGAATAATTAACTTCTTTTGAAAGTTGTTAATGACTTTTTAAAAACAAAAATGCTACAAAGTAAAAAACATTTTTTACTGTGACTACATGATGGGTTTAGAATGTAGTGTTTTATAGTGCTTATTGTTACGGATCTTTCTTCCACAGATATTTTTCTATACCATAATGAATTGCTGTGGCAAAAAAAAAATTGAAAATCATATCTTAGGGACCAACTTACTAATCATGAATTTCTAATTTAGGCTTGTCTGCAATAATAGCCCATTTCTGGGTCTGTCCTTGAGCCTTTACAGTTTGGTAGGAACTGTATGTTTACAGATTAAAGCTTTCAAGAACCCACCCAGCTTGATGGCGTAATCAATTATATATCAGAATAGGACTTTAGAAGAGGGAGAGCTTTGAATATAATAAACTTTTTAAAAAAATATTGATGTGACCATCTTTTGAGATGAGTTGTACCATTTATGTGCAGAAGGTACGTTCTCAATATTTTGTTGTGGTAGGAGGCAGTTTTTAAATTGAGCTTGCATAGCAAATTTTTTATAATAGCACATTTCTGATGTTTAGTTGCATAAAACATCCTCATGAAGGGCATTTATGTCTTAGAAGATAAAGATTGTATAGGATATTCACAATTTTTTGTTGAATTATTTTTAACCTCAGTTTCTAAGGAGAGACTACAAAATTTTCCCATTGTTTGTGTTTATTGTCTCCAATTTGGAATTTTTAGAAATACTAGAAAAACTAAGAAATATACTTACCTTATTCGGCTACATTAAACTACATTGTCTTGGTGGGGGTGGGAGAGAGAAAAAAGTCAGTGGCAAAAATTAATATTGGTTTTTGTCTGTACTCAAGTTGGGGAGAATATGCCAGTATTCCTATTACAACATGATTTCTGATATGCCAAATGAACAATTGGTTCATTCAGATCAGTTAGAAATTCTGATTGCTTTACAAGAGATATTTGTTGGAAAATCATTGGTTTAAGAGTTAGGAAACCTGAGTTCAAGTCTTGCAATTAAAATTAAACTCCTTAGTTCTAAATTTCCTTATCTATAAAACTGAATGTTAGATTAATTGGTGTCTTCGGTTCTTGTTTCATAAGCCATTAATACTATAGGATTGTCAGTTGTGTAATTATAATCTGAATTTGTTTTAATCTTAATTTAATACTGGAAATTTAAGATGACACTATACCTAAAGTTGTTTTTTTTAATAGATTTTTATTTATATTTTAATAACAGCCCAACAGATAAAAGTGCTTAATAATTAATACCTTATCTTTGTGTAGTATTTATAACCTTTCAAAGTACTTTATTTGCCTGTCATCTGATTTTTATGTTTATAGCTACTGTGTGAGGTAGCAAATATAATCACTTTTTGACAAATGGAGAAATTGAACTATAGTAAACTTGTGAACCACTTCAGCTCATGTTGCTAGTTTAGTGGTAGGTCTAGGACTAAGGTTAAGACTTTTTCCATACTCAGCTCAGATTCTTGTCACTAGAATACTGCCACTTTGCTTTTTACTAAGTTAAAACCCAAAGGAAAGGCGTTAAGATTTCAACACCAAGTTTTCATTGACTTAGTATCTCCCTCTTGACCACCCTAGTTGCCATATAGTGTTAGCACTGTGGCAGAGGTCCATCTGAAACTGAAAAATTAAATTAATGTTTTGAGTTTTTATAGAAGATAATTAAATTCATTGAGTCAATTAGCACATATTAAGCATCTGCCATGTGTCAGTCACTGTGTTAGACATTTGGGTTTCAAACCAAAAAAACAAATAGTTGCTCCCTTCAAGGAGTTAACATTCTATTGGGGAGAAATAGCATGCATAAAGCAAATGAAATGTAAGATATGGCGTTACAAGAGAAGACACTAGGGGAAATGTGATGATCAAGATAAAATTCCTCTGTGAGGTAATTTTAAAGAAAACTAGAGATTTTGCAGTTTAAGCATAAGAGAGAAGACTATTCTAGGTGTGGATGACAGTCTATGCAAAATCCATGGAGACAGGAGATTGAATGTAATCTTTAGCAAACAGCAAGAAGGCCAGCTTGTATAGAAATGCAGGCTGTGTGAAGAACAGTAATTGCAATTAGCATGGAAAGGTAGGCTGGAGCCAGATTATGTAGGTCTTTAAAAGCCAGACTGAAGGGGTTGTATTTTATTGTAGAGACAAAAGGGAGCCACTGAAGCTTTCTTGAAAGCTTTTTTGGGGAGAAGATGCGGGAAGGGTGTGTATGGTTGTTATTTATTTTTTTAATGCATGCAAGAATACCATTTAAATAATTTAGTTTAGGTGATTATTTGTCACATTTTATTGTAGGGTGGATGCATCACACTGTGGATCAGCTGGGAGACAAAGCCACCAAGGAAAGCTATGCTATTCAGTATCTCCAAAAATCTCTAGAGGCAGATCCTAACTCTGGCCAGTCCTGGTATTTCCTTGGAAGGTGAGTTCTGCTCAGTATTTTTTAAAGACTTTTCTTAATTCCACAATGAGAATTTGTATTCTAATTTTAAAATACTAATTTCTACCTTATAATTAATCAGTGCATTTTTCCTGTAAAATAATTTCAAATAAAGTGTGATGGGTTGCTTCTTCTCCCCTACTCTCTCCCCCCCAAAAATCTAATTTTCCTATTGTTTCTTACAGTATTACCTCCAGTTCCAGCTGGCCACCCATAAACCTTTTCTCTTTGATGTCACTTTTGTTCCCTTGGCTTTCATTTCATTGTATTTCTCTTTATAGACTTAAAAGAAACTGGTTGGATCTTAACCCTCAATAATAACTAATAATAGTTTTCACCTCTCTCTTAATCACCTAGCTTTTTTTGCCTAGTTGTGTAGTTTTTCTTTGCATTTTATATTGTATAGAATGGATGTCAATGATGGTAGATTTGACTTT
This sequence comes from Phascolarctos cinereus, assembly GCF_003287225.1. NCBI lineage: Eukaryota > Metazoa > Chordata > Mammalia > Diprotodontia > Phascolarctidae > Phascolarctos > Phascolarctos cinereus. Next base: position 56,597,644 of record NW_027556098.1, on the reverse strand, counting down.
GATGCCTAACGGGTACTTTTAGGATATTATTATCTTAATACTATCTTCAATATCATTTTTCTGACTTAAGGTGGGAAGATATTACTTACTTACCTTAAAGACACAACTGAAAAGTTTTTTTTATTTTTGGCAGAGAGATCATCCAGTACAAGGTTCTTAACTTTTTTTGTGTTAAGGACACCTTTGGCAGTATATTGAAACCCTATGTTACCCCTTCATAGAATAATGTATTTTAATTCACAAGATGAAGAGGATTACAAAGAAAATTAATTATATCAAAGAATGCTTATCAGAATATTTTTTAAAACCAAGGTCATGGACCTGAGGTTAAGAATCCCTAATCTAATACAAGTCTGTTTTAAAGATCAAGACACAACTCAGCAAAGTGAAAGGATTTCCCCAAGTTCACAAACCTAGATAGGGGTAAAGGTAGGGCTAGAATATTGGCTCTTAAGAGTATCTATCCTTTATGCTAAAGACATAAGAGTATTGTCAGTGTTAGGGTAGTTGGAGGGAAAAATTATGTGTGTGTGTGTGTGTGTGTGTAGATATAGATAAATAGAGGGCACAGGATCATGGAGTTGCAGATGAAGGGGTAATATCTGGAGAATAAAATTAAGGGGTGAGAGAGGATTATACTGGGAGGAGAAAAGGAGAGGTAGAATGGGGTAAATTATGTCACATAAAGCAGACAAGAAAAGGCTTTTACAGTGGAGGGGAAATGGGAAGGTGAGAGGGAATGAGTGAATCTTATTCTCATAGGATTTTCTTAAGGAGGGAATGAGATACACACTCAATTGGGTATGGAAATCTATCTTACCCTAAAGGAAAATAGAGGGGAAGGGGACGAGAGAGCACAGGGATAATAGAGGGGAGGGCAGATTGGGGAGGGGGTAAATCAGAAGCAAACACTTCTAAGGAGGGACAGGGTCAAAAGAGAGAATAGAATAAAGGGGGAGTGGGATAGGATTAAGGGAAATATACTTGGTTTTTCACAACATGACTACTATGAAAGTGTTTTGCATGACTACACATGTTTAACCTGTATCAAGTTACTTACCTTTTCAGTGAGGGTGGGTGGGGACGGAGGAAGGAAGAAAATTTGGAGCCCAAAGTTTTAAAAACAAATGTTAAAAAAAATTTTGTTTTCCCATGCAACTGGGAAATAAGATATACAGGCAGTAGGGTATAGAAATCTGTCCTGCCCTACAGGAAAATACAAGGGAAGGTAATAAGAGAAGGGGAGGTGGAGATAGAAGGGAGGGCAGATTAGGGGAAGGGGTATTCAGAATGTTTGTCATCTTGAGTTGGGAGGAGGGACGAGATGATGAAAAAATTTGGAACTCAAAATCTTGTGGAAGTGAATGTTGAAAACTAAAAATAAAGAAATTAATAAAAATAAAGACATGGAGTAAACACTTAAGATTGAATTTAAAATTATCTAATGACAAATTATAAAAAATTAAAATGCCACATTATTTGGTTTGTTAAAATTAATTTTAACATAAGCAGGCTTTCAAATTTTGTTATCTTGCAAAATTTATCTCTAGTACACTTAAAATTATATTGAACTGTTATAAACATTAGATCGTTATTTAATTTCATCATTAACTTTCTATTTAAGCTTTGATTTTGTACAGCTGCCTTTCTCTTTATATTTGTCCTTTGTGTTAGTCTTTTGTTCTATACTATTATTTTCCACTTCAGTTTTCCTTGTCCTAAACTTACTGCGTAATCCTATATTTTACATTGTAGTAATTTTACTTTTTGAAAATTGTATATCATTATATCAAAAGAGAAAAGAATATTTGTTTTCAAGTATAAGTTATTGATATAAGGTATGGACACCATGTAAAATTCCTACTTTGATGGAATGGTAAATGTATTTTTTGTTTAATTATGATTTAGTGAAAAGTCCCCTTTGATACTCTCTAAATTGTTTTTCCCTTGATGTTTTTAACATCACTTGCATTTCTTAATAAATTTTCTCTCTCTCCTTACCATCAGTTAGATAACAAGAGACAGAAATTTGAACTTGATTTTATTGGTACAGAGAATTCTTATGTGAGGAAATATAAGATGGCGCGTTCTGTACGCCTTATTATTTGCTTAAAAGACGTTAAGTGACTTGCCCAGAGCTATACATCAAGTATATATCAGAAATCTTCTTGGCTTTCATTCCATTTCACTATGATGACTCATCCCTTGTAACAAATAATAGGAAGGGGTGGGGGGAATAGTTCAGCAAGCCAAACACCACAGACAGATTTTAAATTACTTGTAGTGTGCCATACACTTGTCATATTTTTTCTTTGGGTTCAAGCTTGTTCATAAGAATTTCAACAAACTGAAGGTTTTTGTGGGGGTGGGAATGGAAGGGGTTTTCTTAATTATTTTTTATCTTTCTATTTACATTGTTGCTGTCACCATCTTTATTGTTTTTCTTTTCCTACATGCTTCACTTTTTATCACTTTTTTATCACTTCATAGTGTAGTATATGCCTAGCATTGGGATTTTGAGGTCAAAGGGAATAGACATTTTACAATATGGTTAGCATAATTTTATATGCTTTCCAGAATGATTGGACTAACTTATGCTTCACCAACATAGAATTTCTATTTTACTGTCTTTCCCTAATCCTTCAACAAAGGCACCTTGGTGGTTCAGTGGGCAGAGCACTGGGCTTGAAATCAGGAAGACCCAAGGTCACATCTGATCTCGAACACTTACTAGCTATGCAACTTTGGTCAAAACACTTAACCTCTGTTTGACTGTTTCTTCAACTGTAAAATGTAGATGATGGCAATAACACCTACCTCCTAAGGTTGTTGAGAGAATTAAATAAGGTAATATTTGTAAAATATTTAGCATGCAGTTAGCAGTTTATACAAGTTGACTCTTTTTATAACATTTAATATTCACATGTTTTGGTATCTTTACTAAGTTGTTATGGAGTTGTTTTGATATGATTAATGACTTGGTTCCCTTTTAGCTGTTAATAGTTTGCAGTTCTTCTGAGAACTTTCTGAAGAATTGCTGTTTGTTTTTATACAGTTTTGTTGGTTTCCTGTATGCATTGGATACTATTAGACCCTTTCTGGTGATGTTTGATGCTAAGATATTTTTCCCCCAGTCATTTACCATCTTATCCTTATCATTTATGCATAAAAAAACATAGAAAAAATCTCTACAAAGAGGACTGAAAAAACATAATAAAAAAAATCTTAATCTAAAAGCTTGTGTTAAATACAATCAGGAAACAGGAAAATCATTTCCATTAAATATATTTTAGTCACTTTCTTCATATAGTTCCTCATTACTTTTCTAGAATGTTTGAAGCATCTCAGCTCTACCAGTGGTACATTATTAGTGTGCCTATCTTTCTATAGGGATAGAGTGATTACTAATGGATAATGGCAAGTTGGATGCAGTGCTAGGCTTGGTTTCAGGAAGACCTAAGTTCAGATCTAGCCTCAGAAACTATTACCTTGTGCAAGTAACTTAACTTTTGTTGTGTCTTTCCCTGACTGTTAGGGGAAAGCATCTCTCTGGGTTGTTGTAAGGATCAGATGAGATAATATCTGTATAAAGCACTTAGCATAAAGTAAATACTACATAAGTTCTAGCTATTATTATTGTTTAACTAGATAATTTTGATTATATCAAACTAAAATGCTTGTCATGTGACCAACAAAATGAAAGGCTAGGTATTTTCTGTTACGGTCCTTCCATCCTGTCTAAAACATGTTATGTAGCTGTCTCTGTGGTCTTAGATACTAGGAACCTAAAAGAAGGCAAAATCTCTTTGAACTGATGCCTGACTCATACTCTCTTAGAACCCCTTTCCCCTACTACCTACCATGTTCCCACTCCATGGGCTTGAAACAAAATGCAGCCCATATGCTCACATATACACCCTCTCTTCCCCACCCCCGCGCCAAATCTTTCCTTTTAGTGTACGGAGACCCAAACCCTACATTGCACAGAAATTATGGTGCTCTTGACAGCCAACACCATGAAAACACTCTCTGCTGCAAAAGATATCTACAGGAGAGCAGAAGAAAAAAGGTAAAAGGGAAGCACTCATGTCTGGGTTTACGATAGATCTCAATTCAACACCCAACTGCCACCCTCCTCCCAAAGCTTCAGATCCAAACTCCTAATGACAGATAACTGCCCAGGCTAAGATGGCAATGCATGGCACTTCTCCTTACTGCCATGGAAAAGAACTGAGGAATAGAAGTTATAGGGCAGAATATAGTGATATACAGAGTGAAAAAAAGGTTATGTGGCATTCTACTAAGCGTTAGGGAAAGAGGCCAGTATTCAGGTGGTGCTACTCTTATCTTCCCAGAAGTCACTTAGGGCAGAGACCTTGGCTGGTAAACCATGAATTGCCCAGCATGAGAGGAGGCTAAGGTATTTGAGATCCAGTCTCCATGGAAATAACCGTCTGAGGAGAGGAGGTGAGAAAGCGAGCAATAGGAGAAAATTAAGAAGAAAAAAAGACTGAAAGTACCAAAGATCCCAGGAGGAAGAAAACTCAAAGACAAGTAGATAAAGCAACAAGGAAGACATTAACAGCAGAAAGAAATATGCCCCCCATGTCTGTTAGGAAGCTAATTTGGGCATCTGTGATTAAAAACTGGAAAGTAAAGAAAAATGATTCAACACCTAATAAGGCCGGAGACCCTGTGGATTTTGTGGAACCACAGCATGTTTTTCCTGAGTGGTTTAACAAAGAAATGAGAATTGTCAGAGCAGAATTTATGGCCTCCCCCCAAAAAAAAAATAATTGGCAAAACAGATTTTGAAAAAACTTTGAATCTGTGGCATTTCACCAAATAGCAAAAAAACCTGACAACTGATTAGGAGTGCCAATAAGCAGAAGTGAAGGACAATCTAGGAGGGGGGAAAAAAGAAAAACATTAAAAGAAAACATAAACTCTATTCAAAACACATTGATCTTGAAGACAAGCTTCATATGGATTATAGGTCTCCCAGAAGAACACTACAAGTCAAAAAACACAAAACACCATAATGTAAGAAAAAATACAAGAAAACTGTAAAGAACCTTTGAACACAGAAAACAAAATGCCAGTCATAAGAATACATAGGTCACCTCTAGCAAAAACTCAAATCTTCAAAAACACAAGTGTTTAAATTTGACAATTCCAAAAGATTCTGCTGGCAACCAGGAGAAGAATCTGTAAATACAGGGGAAAGGAAATTTGGATACATGAAATTTAAAATTTTTTTTCATGAACAAAATTAATGTCTCCATTTTGTTTTTAATCTTAACAGTTTTTAAAATGTTAGTTCTAATCCTTGAACCAGAGTTAAATAAAAGGGAGTGTACAGAGTTATCCTTCGGCCTTACTATTTTTTTTTATCCGTATGTGATGTCAAAAGATCACAGTGTAGAATCTGCTTCTACCAATACATGTTGATAAGTTGTGTGTTGTTTGTAATCTAGAATAATAGAGAGGGCACTTGAATCCAGATCTTCTGCCTGCAGTTGTCCCTTCATTTTCTTAAGTTACTCTTTTATTTGAAAATTTTTTGTTTTCCTTTTTCCTCCTCCAGTCACAGATTGATATTTGACAGTTAGGTACATGTAATATTACAGATCTTGGCTTTAAAACTGTACTTGGAAAATGTGAATATCATTCACAAAATTAGAAATTTTCAGAGAGATGAGAGAACAGTGTATGTACTGTAGAAGTAATAGATTTAGATAGAGGTAACTGATTTAGAAGTCAGAAGAACTGAGTTTTAAGTAGTGCTGTACACTGACACTTAATATTACCTTAGGCATGTCATTTCTTCAGAGCTTTGGGGGAACCACTCTCTCCTGAGTCTCCTACCTATTTGACTGTCTCTTCACATTTTCCTTCAGTGGATCCTCATCCGTATAGCACCCTCTAATCTTAGATGTCCCACTGGGTTTTGTCCTGGGTCTTCTGCTCCCTCTCTAGTATTTCACTTGGTGATCTCATCAGTTTCTGTGGATTTAATTACATCTGTGTGCTGACAGTTTTCAAATCCATCTCTCCTGCCTACTTCCCATTTTCACATCTCCAGCCACCTTTCAGATATTTGCAAACTGGATGTCCAGTAGACATCTTGAACTTAACATGTCCAAAACTAAATTCATTATCTTTCCCTTTAAATGCTTACCCCCACCCCTGTTTTCCCTATTAATTTAGAAGGCATCACCATCCTCCTCAGGCTCTAAACCTAGATGGCATCCTGTCTCTCAAGAATTATTGGTTTCATCTTTACAACATCTCTCAAATATGCCTCTTCTCACATCATGCCTTCACTTTTGCAATCTGCCTGCCTCAAGTTATGCTTTTCTCCAGTCCATCCTTAATTTAGCCACCGAAGTGGTTTTCTCAAATTACATCTGATAATGTCACCCCCTTACTCCATAAATTCTAGTGATTCCATGTATCACCTTCCAGATTAAATATAAAAATCCTCTGTATGGCATTTAAAACCTTTCATAACCCAGTCCCCTCCTTTTAAGTTTTTTTTACACCTAACCCCCGCCACATACTGTGCAATCCAGTAACACTGACCTCCTTTTTTTTTTTTTACCTATGAATAAAACACTCCATCAGGGCATTTTCTTTGGCTGTCCTCCATTTCTGAAATTCTCTCCATCCTCAGCTCTACCTGCTTATCTTCCCTTGTTTGCTTTAAGTCCCAACTAAAATCTCATATTCTACAAGAAGCCTTCTTAATTCTAGTGCCCTCCCTCTCTTGGTGTTGTACCTTGTTTGTACATATTTCCTTATTATTTCTTCTCCCCCTCCACACGCACATACACATATTTAGATTGTGAGTTCCTTGAGGGCTGGGATTGCCTTTTGCTTCTTTTATTTCCCTAGTACTTAACAGTGGGCCCAGCATTTAGTAGGTGCTTAGTAAGTGTTTATTGACTGAATTTCTCCCTTCTTTTCTTCTTTCCTGTACCTGTGAATGATTATATTATCTGCTTCTCTTCTAAGTTCTTTGTGTTGTGATCTTTAATATTAATGTCTTGTATCTATTCAGATTATACGTTAAAAACATGGTGGAAGGTTTAAGCTTAATTTCTGCCAGAATGCTTTCCAGTTTTTCCAGCGGTTTTTATCATGGGAGGTCTTTTCTAAGTATTTAATGTTTCCCAGTTCTTTTTCCAAATAAATCTTGATAATATTTTGTTGACTCTGTAAAGTATGCCTTTGATAGTTTGGTTGGTATTGTATTAATATTGTAGCATTAACTTTATTGGCATTTAATTTTTATTATACTGCCATAGCTCATCTAGGAGCACTGATTATTCTTCCACCTATTAAAGAGGATTTTGTTATTGAATTTATACAGACATTGAGTATGCTTTGAAAGTTGAGATGGACTGCCAATTATTTTATGCATTTACCATTATTTTTAATGGGATTTCTATTTGTATTTTTCACTTTGAGATTTTGTTATCCTTGTATGGGAATGTTGTTTTATTTTTATTGGCTTATTTTGGATCTTTGCTAAAGCTATTGTATCATCTAGTTTTCATTTCTGATTCATTTGGAATTATAAGTAAACCATCATGTCATCAGCAAAAAAAGATAGTTTTTTTCTCTTGCTGTTATTAGCATTTCTAGAACTAGAACAATTAATAGCAGTGAAAGTGAACACCCTTGTTTTAGTTATATATTTATTGAGAAAGCTGCTATTGTATCCTTATTAAATATGGTGCTTCTTTTTGGTTTTTGATGGGGTTTTTTTATGATCATATTAAAAGTAGATACCTGCACTATATAGGGAAATTCCTATTTCTCTTAATGGAACCAACATCCTCAAAAATTAGGGAATTTTTTACTTTTTACTTTTCCTTCTCTTTTCTCCACAATTAGTAATTTTTTTAAATCAGTAAATATTTTGATCCCTTCTATTTCTCACTGGTGAAACACTGACACATCTGGCTTATTTTCTTTTGACCATTTCCTTTAGTTAATATTCACCACCATTACCACTTGGCCTAGATTATTGCAATACCCTCCCAACTCTTCTAGCCTATGGCTTCTCTTTCCAATCTAATCTACATGCGATTACCAGATTAATCCTGCTAAAGTAGAAGTCTACTCTGTATTTCCTTGCCCGCAAGCTCAGCCACCTACCAAGTGAAAAAGAGATTTCTTTTTCAGACTTCAAAACTTCTTGCATGGTACGACCCATTCTCTCTTCTCCCTCAGTGTTCCCCTTAATCTTTCCTAAGCATTAGTAAAATTTGACTGTTTTCTGTTTTGTGAGGAGATATCAGTTCTGAGTGACTCCCAAATAGAAATTTAAATCGTTGACCATTCCTGAACCCCCATCCCATCTTTCCTTTCCAATTACTTGACAGTTCCACTTGAAAGAACTATCATCACCTCAATATATTTTAAAATAATATTCATCTAACTTCCAAAACTAGTTATCTCTCATGACTTTCTTTTCTCTTCATCAGATTCCCAATCACACATTTTGAAACCTTTGAGAAATCTTACTTTTCCCACTCCTTTTTTGATAGACTAATATGTGGGAACACAAGGCATGAATACATCGGTTGGAAAGTTAATTTGCAAGACAATTAAAAGGGCTTTACAAACCAAATAGGGGAGTTTGCTTAGGTTTTATCCTAAAGGACATAAGGAATTATGGACATCTATTTCATTTGGGAATGACTTGATAATGCCTGTGGTTATGGAAAAATAACCCTTTGGCAGCTATGTGGCATATGGTTTGAAAAGGAGAAATATTTGAGGCAGGAAGACCAATTTAGAGGACATTGTAACACTCCAAGAAATCCAGAAAGAGGACCCCACTTCATTGATAGCTGTGTAAGTAGTGAGAAGAAAACAGTTACTAATGAAGAAAAGGACAGAATTTGGCAACTAATGTAATATGTGGTATGAGTATATTGTCAGTAGTAATAAGCGTAATGCAAATAATTATTTGCAAACTTAGGAGACTAGAAAGATGGTGGTGCCTTTTATTAAAGTTCAGAAGAGAGGTGAGTTCTGAGGAAAAGATGAATTCTGATTCAAACTTGTTAATTACATATTTTTGCCTTTCTTTGTATCCCCAGCACTTAGCACAGTACCTCGCACATAGTAAATTCTTAATAAATTCTCTTTACCTGATTAACTGATTGAAATGTCCAAAAGGCAGTGCTGGATTTGAGCTCAAAACGGTAGGGCTGGATGTATAGATCTGTGTATCTATGTATAGAAACTGTCTTTAAGCCAATGGGAACTAATGAGATCATCAGATGTTGATAGATAAGAGACAATACCTCCATGCTGAGTGGGTGCGATATGGATGATGAAGTCAGACTGGTAGGAGATGAAATGTGAAAAAAGCTATTGTCACAAAAAAACAAAGAAGAGAGAAGGATGGTCAGCAGTGCCAGATGCCACAGAGAGGTCAGGAATGATGACTGAGAAAAGGTCGTAAGAGTTGGTCTGTATATCTGTTTTCTAAGTATAAAGAGTCTTGTCACCAGTAGTCTGACCTAGTTTTTTATATGTATTACGGTGGTGGAAAAGAGAAGAGGCAAAAAGTATTAAAGAACAAAAGTTTTAGAACATCTACAAATGTTGGTCATCTCTAAATACTGGCACTCTGAATATATAGTTTTTATCCAATTACCAACACATTGTCATACTATTTATACAAATGAGCAACACTATTGATATTCCAATGAAAAAGTAAAGCCAAAGACAAAAGCACGTTGCCTCCAACTGGCAGAATGGTTCACAGACTCCTTGGAGTAGGAGACTATGGAGTTGATAGAGTTGTTTTCATTGTGTATCCAAAGGCAGTAATAAAAATCTTTTCATGGATACTTCATCATTTCTTCTTATAGTGCTCATGATGGGTATAATCAAAGAGACCACCATGAAGATAATCATAGCTTATGAGCCTACATCTGTTGGAGAGGATGAAAAGGTAGAAAATAATTTGACAAAATATTTCAAACCAAGTGAAAAATACACTTTGATAGTCATGGGTTTTAATGAGAAGGTTGACACAAGGAAGAATAAAAGAAAGTATTGTTGAATCAGATTTTAGGAATGAGAAAGATCAAAGACTTGTTGACTATATCGATATTTCGTGTCTTTATATCGTAAATTCTTTTTTGGGGGCAGATTAGAAGATAGTACAGGATGAATGTCAACTAACCACCACCCCCACCCTGTCCCCCAAATGAAATTGATGGAAAACTGTGCAGTCAAACCATAGGCTAGTTCAAGTCAAACAAAAATGAAAATAGGCATCAAATTACCACAAAGGATAAAGACAAGAAGTTCCTTCCTGTAATTGCAAGTCCTTCCACCTGACCTATTCAGATACAGAAACGAGTGAAAAGGCAAAGATACTGAACTTGATTATTACCATTTATTGTGAAACTATATAGAACAATCACCACAACTAGGTGGCCAAAAGAACCTAGGAAGTATCTTGGCCAGGGAATATTTGATCTTGCCAAATAGGGAGAAATTGAAGTATAGAAAACGTGTATAGAATTTGGACTTACTTCTAAAACACCATAAAGGAAAATGGTATAGTATATTACGATGCCCACTTCAAAACAATGTGGGGGAAAGCATATAGAAAACTTGATGTTAGAGTCAAGTGATCCGGTTTACCATAAAACCTTCAGAGCTATGAAGACACTCTCAAGAGAACAATAAATAGCTAGAAAATGGGACAAATTGTTGGTATTTATCTAAAGACATTTACTTATTGTCAGCAAGAATGCAAAACCTCAGTTTTCTCATGCAAATCTGAAGAAATTGATTTTACACTTAAGACAGTTGGGAAAAACAGCTAGATGAGTCAAGGAAATCTGTGCTGACCATTATACAATCTTGAAAGCATTGACAAATCATTTTTAAGTTGTTCCAGGAGAAGGGGATGAAAAATAATTAAATGAATCTGATCTCATCTAATGTGGCTAATATAGATGACATTCCATCCACATCTTACTCTGTTATGACTGTTGTCCATGATTTCCAATAAAATCTGCACATTTTTCCCTACCCATTATATTTAATGGCCTTCCTCTGCCATTATTGACATATATTCTTTTCAGAACATGGACAATTTCATCAGTTATCCCTTGACCTTGCTTACTCAGTTAAAAATAATGCTTAATATGTGACAAGACACTGTACTAGAAATTGGCTCCCTTTTTTCAGGAATATATATCTTTAATGATAAAAGTTGTGCCTCTTCTATGTAATTATTTGCTAGTATAATCTTGTAGCCAGCTCATGCCTGAGATCTCTCTCCCTCTGACCTGTGAGTGACCTAAAACTAATTCTTAGGAGACTGCTGTACAGCATCATTGACCAAATATTGTTAACAAGGTGGGCTTTTTTCACCCAGGAAAAGGTTAGTGTTATAATTAAAGCACCGTGTGATTTTTTTTCCCAAAGACAATCTAGCCTGGTCCCTTGTTCAGTATTTGATCTACTTCATTGTACATCATCTTTGTCTTGGAGAGTGTATGCACAGATAGACCCACTCTATAAGTTAATCTTCTGACTGCATCTAGCTGATAGTCTGCACAATAGACGTTCTTAATCTACTTTGGTTTTCTTATATAGATGGGTTTAGTTCTTTCAGTGATTCGGCAGTGTTCCAGAGCTCAATGGAGCTAGGACCAAGAAATAAGGGCTATCTTTGCAAAAATCTGTGATTGTAAAAGTTAGGTAAGCTAATCATATGAAAACACAGGATAGGAGTAGACATCCCAAGTGCTACCCTGGTACTCATAAAATGGAAAAAGATCTAGAGAATCCCACATTGGAGAGGTTCTGTGTGGATATGAAAGCTTTTTGCAAAAGATTAAAAGAGATAATTGTTTATTATACTGTTGGGAGTGAATACGGATTCATTGAAATAAGGCTTCATCATACAAATAGTGGCTAGTAATTGTCAGTGTAAGTTATCTTTAAATCTTTAAAGTAAAATTTTTGCTATAATGTTAACAGTCCTTTTTCAAATGACTATTTTATGATTTTATAATTCATGGTGTTAATTTTATACAGTTTCTTTTTTTAATTTTGAAAAAATACTTCCCGGAATCTTTATTACCTAAAAATTAAAGAGCTTCTTTTTAGTTTATTTTTCCTTGGGAACCACAGTATAAATTTATAATTTGCCTTGTGTAGACCAGTCTTACCTATATCATTTTTTGGTTTATTTTTGTTTATAACTGTATATTTTAATATAATTCTAAAAAGAGGTTGGTTGTTTTGCCTTCTTTCTTAGGGAATGTTGTGATTTTACAGTATTTAGGCTTTGATAATTTCTAAACGTGATACTCTTATTCAACCTATCCATTGTTTAAACAAAGACTGCTGTACTTTTTACTCAAGCTAAGTGTTTATTGAAATATTAGTTGATATAAATGCATCTTATGAAAGTTTAAATGTTCTTTTATATTTTGGTAATATACAACACCTCCTTAGAATAGTGGAAGCGTTTTATAATATAGTAATAAAATGTTCTTGATTTTTTTTTTCCATCCCTCTCAGGTGCTATTCAAGTATTGGAAAAGTTCAAGATGCTTTTATATCTTATAGGCAGTCAATTGATAAATCAGAAGCAAGTGCAGATACATGGTGTTCAATAGGGTAAGACGTTATATAAGATAAACAATAAAATTGTTTATATATTAAAACAAAGACCTTTGCATTCTGTACCACGTGTTATATATATTGTTGGGCTTAATAATCCTCTTTAGAAAATATTTAATTCTTCTCTTTTTTTTCTTTTTCTTCTTTTCTTTCTTTCTTTTCTTTTTTAGTGTGCTATACCAACAGCAAAATCAGCCTATGGATGCTTTACAGGCTTATATATGTGCTGTGCAATTGGATCATGGCCATGCTGCAGCCTGGATGGACCTAGGCACTCTGTATGAGTCCTGCAACCAGCCCCAGGATGCCATTAAATGCTACTTAAATGCAACTAGGAGTAAAAATTGTAGTAATACCTCTGCACTTGCAGCACGGATTAAGTATTTACAGGTAAAATTTAAATAGCGTTTACAAAAGAGATTACTTTTTCCATGACACAGCAGGCAGGAAGAGGGTGGATGGCTGGCAAGTTTGTCTAGTTGTGTCATGGTGTTTATGATCTGTTTCCATACTTTGTATACATATCATAGCTTGCAGTATTATTTTATGTTCCATTTTTAAGTGAGATATGAAGTATTTCTAATATGCTCTTTTGCACATTTACTCAGTTGATGCATATTAATTTACATAACTTTTTTTTCTATGTATTGTCTACATTTTTAAGTTTCCATAGCATTTTAGAGAAAGAACACAAACACTGTCTTTCACTCTTGCTTGAAGTTTCATAAGATAATAATTATGAGAGCTCAACTTTGTTCTGATTCTCACAAAGGTTTATATTCTGGTTACCCTCTTTATCCTTAGCATCTTTCTAAAACCCCAAATTTAGAATCTATTTTCTTTAAAACATAATTAGCTACAGCATTTAGGAAGATTTAGTGGACTTGCTCTTACTAAAGTAGGCTTGTGTTAAATTTGCTTTTTACATAATTTTTCCTAGGCTCAGTTGTGTAACCTTCCACAAGGTAGTCTACAGAATAAAACTAAATTACTTCCTAGTATTGAGGAGGCATGGAGCCTACCAATTCCCGCAGAGCTTACCTCCAGGCAGGGTGCCATGAACACAGCACAGCAGGTGAGAAGTTGGGTTATATTCTGCAGGTACCCAGCTTTAAGGGTTATTTCAATCTTTAGTGGTCAAGCTTATTTTACTAAGTGCAGGACTGGCTTTCTTGATAATAAAAAGCCTTTGATTTAATTACAAAGGGATTCTAGATCAAGGTAATACTCCCTATAATGTGGGAGAAATTTGGGGTACCAATTTAGAACCTTTGTGGATTTTCATGATTTTGAGAGAGATTTCTCAAGAAGAAATGCTGCAGTGATTATATTATTTTAAAAAAAAAAATTAAATCCCAAGGAAGGTACACATTCCTCCACTGATAATTCATTTGATTTTGATTTTCAATCATTGTAATCAGCTATGTCCACATAGCTTTGAAAATTATGCAGCTTATAAAAGTTTTTAATTTGAAGGAAAGAATTAAGAGTATATAGAACCATATTTTTGTCTTCCTTCTGTGATTCTTAGGCTTGTAAACCTCATCATCCAAATACTGAACCTGTATTAGGCCTCAGTCAAACACCAATTTCACAGCAATCCTTGCCACTACACATGATTCCTTCTAGCCAAGTAGATGACCTGTCCAGTCCTGCCAAGAGGAAAAGAACATCTAGTCCAACAAAGGTATATATTCTAGAGAACTAGAAAACCCCAATCCAAAAACAGGCCCAAAATGCACGAAGATTTTGAAATTGCAACATCATTTGTTCTGATTTTTATACTTGTGGACATCAGGGAGTGAAAGGTTTGAGTTTCTCTGATAATTATACATTTTTAACACTGTATTTCATCATGAAATCCTAGCATCATAGTGAATAAAGCTAGAGATCAGATTACATGCATCAGGCCATTTTATCCATTTCCCTGCTGCTAAAATTTTAAAACGCTTTTCACCATCACTCTCCAGTAGCATCAAAGTAAATAAAACGTTGGGTCTAAATGACAGCATGCTTTTTTAAAAAGGAATTATTTGTTTCATAATTTGAGGGTGGTGGGTGTGAGGGTGGGTTTTAAAGAATCAATGTTTATATATACTATTAATGATTTCCCCTCCCCCAAATTTAGAATTAACTTCTCAAATTATTTATCATTTAATAATTTTACTTTTGAAAGAACTTAGTATTTTAAAATGATTTCATAGATAAACTGCAGTATTTTATTCCAATTCATTGTCATTTAGTCCCCATTAGTTATTGTTGTTTGGGCCAACCACCATATTCTTTAATCATGTTAACATTTTAACATGTTTTCTTCAGAATACTTCCAATACCTGGAGTAGTGGCCATACAGTGTCACATCCTCCAGCACAGCAACCAGTTCATTCATGGTGCTTGACACCACAGAAATTACAGGTATGTATGCCAAGAAAAGAGTATTTTAACATTTAGAAAAGTCTTTGTTTTGTTTTAGGTCCCCAAAATTATATTACTGGAAAGTTTATCCTTCCCTTGAAAATAAACCCAGTCTCAGTAATTCATCATATGCCACATCTGCTGTTAGGTTTAACTGAAAACCCTAGATGTGGAATCAGAAGGCCTAAGTTTGAGTGTAGTCTGACATTTATTAATTTTGTGACTTTGGGAAAAGTTTAATTTAACTTTCCTAAATCTCTGCGTTCTCAGCTGTAAATGTAATACTACCTTGAATGTTAGCCATGAGGATTAAATGAAATAAGATTATTTTGCTATTACTATAAAAACTGGAGTATCTACATGTTTCATATGCATATCTCTGCATGTTGGCATATCTTGGTAGAAAATAACGCAGATGTAGGTAGAATCATATATATATATATATATATTTGGTTCCTAATACATAGTATTCCTAATATATAGTACAGATATTGCCAGAATATAGAAGCATTGCCTAATTTTACATTCAGTGAAATACAAGAAATTATGTCTTAAGGTTACTTAACATGAAGCAAAATCTTGATTGTGTATATTTGGTATACTGGCTACAAATGCATTTTTTCCCCTTTATTTTGTGATAATAAGGTAACCTGTAGTCAGTGCTAAATGGAATAAGAAAAGAAGTATAGGTCATTAATTCACAGTGTGGGATTGATGTGCTATTCACTTTATCATTGTAGTTTAAATATACTATGTCTCTAAAGCCAAACATCATTGTGAAATGTCATTAGAAAAGAACATTGATAAATAAACTGCTATTAAGAAAACACTCCACTTTAGGTATCAAGGAGGTACTGCTATTCAAATTGAGATCTCTAGTGGTTAAGAAATATAAAAATATGCAAGATTTTAATTCTTCTAATAAAATGGAAGAAAATTTAAGAATTTTGTTAAATTCTTCTGCAAGTTTTTCGTACTAAGTTTTGCTTTAACTAGAAAGTGAAGTGAAATTTGGTGAATCTTGGTTATGAAACTTGTGGTGTTTGGGGTTTGGTTTTGGTTTTTGTTTTGAATTGGGAAATTAACTAATACTCTGACCTGTCCCTGTTTACTTGGAAGAAAATGTGAGTGTCAAGAGAAAGAGAAAGGAAATGTGATTTTTATTGCATCTTAACCCCTCCTCATCCCCCAGGCAGCAGCTACCGCTGTAGCAGAACTGAAGGCAACCAGATCATCTGATGTCTAAGTGTGAGAATTACCTGTAAAAACCAAGTAGCAGTTCAATTTTAACAACACTGAGGTGCTGCGGTTCAGGAAAAAGAAAACTGGATTAAGAGTCAGAGATCCTGCCTTCAAATCCAGTTCTGTCACTTAACCATTCTGGGCCTCAGTTTTCTCGTCTGAAAATGAAGGATCGAAATAGATGGCCTCAAAGACCTCCCATCTCTCAATCTGGGCTCTTGTAGAAGACCATACACACTGAATAAATGGATGTTTATCTCATCAAAGCCTATAAAAGAGATGAAGTGAATAAGATCATATGAGGTCTTTCAGAGTAGCCAGATTAAAACATTTAAAATTAAGGGAATATTTTGTATTGCTGGAAAGTGTTAGATCATAGAAAAGCTAATTCATTAATCAGAATCGTCCATTTGAAACTTCTGAATGAAAGGAAATGTAGATTTTGACATATAACCATCATATGTGATTCTTGCTTTCTTCAAATGATTAAATCTAGTAATAGTTAAGATAGTAGAATTGTAGAGTTGGAAAGAACTTTAGAAAACACACATAACTGTGTACCTTCATCTTATGTTTAAAGAAGCTGAGGTCAGGAGATTATGTAACTTACCGTCAGTCAGATATTTAAAACAGAGGTTAAACTGAAAACCAAGGAGACTATACCTCACATAGTTTTAATATTTTGAATGGCTGGAAGTTCTTTCTCTGGCTTTTTGTTCTGTATACAGATGTGGTGACCATTTTATATTGGGCACATGTGAATTTTAATTTTTAGTTTTTCTTTTCCGTTTGCCCTTTTGTAGCACTTGGAACAGCTTCGTGCAAATAGAAATAATTTAAATCCAGCACAGAAGCTAATGCTGGAACAACTGGAGAGTCAGTTTGTTTTGATGCAACAACATCAGCAGGTGTGTATTAAAGTGATTCTTTATGATTTATAAGGTATACTTTCTCAATTTTTAAAGCTTGAAATCATCTTAAATTGTTTCATGCCCACCTATTTTACCAGAATAAATACCTTTTATTTCTTTTTATTAAAATTCTGTTTGATGACTTTATTTATAGTGTTAGAGATAGGTTTTTAGAGAAAAGATAAACATTAAAAATGAGTCAAATAACATGCATTTTAAAAAAGCCTATTCAGTGCAGGTACAAAAGTGTATTTGGTAATGCAGATATAAAAGTGAGTTAGACCTTCAAGAAACCTTCATTCTACTAGGGGGATACAGTATATTCACAGATACATTACGATACAGTATGTGCAAAATAAATTTTAAAAAAAAGGATTAGAGAAGTGAAGTTTAGCTGGTTTTAGGCTTTTTCTGAATAATTGAGGATGATTTACTTTAATATTTCTCAAGGGAAATTTATGCAAAATTTTGAGTATTCAGCTTAGCCAAACTTCCTGTCCCTATTAGTTTAAGGTATTTTGACTCTTGCATACTTTCTGTGATATCAGTTACATTCTCCAACATCTGGCATTTTAATTTTACTTTTTAGTTAAGGTATAATCAAGTGGTAGAAGGAAGAAAATCAAGTGCTACTAATAAAAGAGAGTTATAACATTTTGGAGGCCTTGACAATAATTGTGTGCTCGTTCCTTCTACCCAAGGAAAATAAAAGCTACTTGTTTTTTTTTTCTAGTTCTCTAATCAATAAAATAGTCAGCATATAAGAAAAAACTTGTCTCTATTATACCAGAAAGTTTGATTTTAAATTTTCATAATTTTATCTATATTTTTAGTCAGAAGAAATAAACATTACAATAAATTCATCACATACTGACTGCATGTTAAGAACATACTCTTTTTCTTTTGATTCACATGAGTAATTATGTTTCTTACCTTTTTTTCCATAGATGAGACAAACTCCAGGAGTTGCACAGGTACGAGCTACTGGAATTCCTAATGGGCCAACAGCTGACTCATCACTGCCTACAAACTCTGTCTCTGGTCAGCAACCACAGGTTGCTCTAACCAGAGTGCCTAATGTCACTCAGCCTGGAATCCGTCCAGCCTGCCCTGGACAGCCTTTGGCAAATGGACCCTTTCCAGCAGGCCCAGTTCCCTGCAGTACAGCAAGAACGCTGGGTAGTACAGACACTATTTTGATAGGCAATAATCACATAACAGGAAGTGGAAGTAATGGAAACGTGCCTTACCTGCAGCGAAACGCACTCACTCTACCTCATAACCGCACAAACCTGACCAGCAGCGCAGAGGAGCCGTGGAAAAACCAACTCTCTAACTCCACTCAGGTAATAGGATAACAACTGCATTATTGGCTTGATATAACTAGCAACTTGCCTATATTTTCATCATATTAAGCCTTGGGGGAAGGGGGGAAAGCCTGGTGAATGAATGGTACAGCTTAGAAAAACGTGTTTTTAAAGATAAAGGTTGACTTGAGGACCTTTATTGCCATCTTAAAAGTAATTTAAGAGGTGTAGTATATATGGGCATATTCAATGCAAGTTCAGCTTTGCCAAGTCTGGCAGCCCGATGGTATCGGTACCTGCTTTTTCTTTTAATTAAGTTTTTATTGATGTGTTTCATATTATTTCTTCTTTTCCCAGTATCTTCCTCCTCTTCCAGGGAGCCGTCCCTTATTATAAACAGAGGAAAAACAAAAGAAACAAAAATGGGGGAAAATGCCTTGAAAAAAAAAATTTGTCAACACATTAGCCTTAGGTGTCACACCTATAGTCTCCTACCTCTTCAAAGAAGGTTGGGAAGTGAATTTTCATCTCTTCTCTTTGGGCCAAGCTCAGCTATTTCAATTTCATAGCATTCAGTTTGGGTTTTGTTGTTCTTGTTGTCCTTTCCATTTACATTTTTATTATCATAGTACATGTTGTTTTTCTGGATCTGATTACTTCACTTTGCCATCGGTTCATATAAGTCTTCCCAATGTTTCCCTGTGTTCTTATTCATTATTTCTTCTAGTACAGTAAATTTTTTTTTTTAGTCACCACATTTTGGTTAGCCTTTCATCTATTGATAGGTGTCTTTATTTTTTTTTCACTTCTAGTTTGTTATAAAACTTGCTCCTCTAAATATTTTGGTGTATATAGTGCCTTTTTTAATCATTGATTTTTGGGGAGGGCAAAGAGAAGGGGCTATACCTACCAGTGAGATCTTGGGGGTCAGGGGGACTGGGTCAAAAGGTATGGACATTTTAGTCACTTTCTTAGTATAATTCCAAATTGCTTTCCAGAGTAGTGGAACCAAACCAACAGGATTTGTGAAAGGTGACTAACAGATTTCTTCGCACTTTTGGCTCTAGCATTCTGCGATGCTGGGACTTAAAAAGATATACTTCCTTTTCCAGTGGAAGGAAGATGGGATTTAAGCAGCAGTGGAGCTATATAAAATCCTCAATCAGTCCACTACAATGAAGCCTACCTAATAGGGTCTTGTACTTAAGACCAAGTATGTTGTTTCCAGAATGTTTCAGGACAATAGCACTGGCAGTTCCTTTCCAGAGGTAGTCATTCTGTTAGTAGCTTGAGCATTGCTTCTTTTGATAGCATGAAACTACATAACTTTAAGTTGGCCAAGTTTGGACATGGCCTAAGGTAGTTCTACACAACTTAAAAGTAGAAAGATGCCTACATTAAAGACTTGCATCCATTTGAGGGGGCGGGCGGGGGGGGGGATTATAGTACTTAATAATAGCTAACTTCCTAAAATCTACTAATGATTAGTACCCATCTCAGTGATATTTAATGTTGTGGCATTTCTGGCATTTACTCAGAGAAATAGTAAAGGCTGTTTCACTTAAGTAACTGAATGTAGTTGTACACATAATCATGGACTTTAAATTTAGTGGCAGTATGAGTTGGTAGCCTAGTAAATACTTTGTCTGTTGAGATACTTTATCTTACTTCATAGAATTTTATGGAGTTTTCATTGCTCTTTGAACTGAAAACCTGATAATTGAGATCAATCATTTTCCCCTAGATTATTGAATAAATTTAGACCTTTGTTAATCAAGACAAGAAAGGTTACTTAGTTGGCTTGTAGAAAAAGCCTGCTTATTTTTACCTCATTAAGACTTTTAATTCTCTTAGGAAAATGGGGATATCAAGGAGTCCCCAATAAGATATGATATAGCCTTGAAATAAAAACTAAACAGGATATGTACTCATAGTAAATTTTGTTGAGCTAGAATTTTAATAATGTCTATTACAGACAAAATAAACTGTTGTTTCAGCCGAAAGATCATTTTCATAGTCATAAACCTGATGAAAAAAGAGAAGAATGAATTTCTTAAAAGTAATTATTTTAATCTTATTCTTTTTTGATAGATAATCTGGACATTTATTATTTAACTTGAAAACAGGTTTTGTAACAGTATTCAAACAATTCCAGGCATTGTACTAGGTGCTAGCAATAGAAATATAAAGAGTGGAACAATCTCTACTCTCAAGGATCTTGTAGTTTAATGAGAGAGACAAGTACACAAATACATATATACACAAATACCAGGTTGTTTGTGAAGGAGGACACTAACAGGTTTATTAGGAAAGTGTTCATTTAGAAGTAGTATTTGAATTGTCAAATCGAGAACTATTAAGTTCCTACCATATGCTATATCATAAAAAACAATTCAGTATCCGATTGCATAAAAACCATTTCAGTAAACATGCCGCTTCAATTTTCTGTGATTAAATTCCTTCTTATCCCTAATAATATATCAGTTGGATTCAGTTTTATGTTGCACAAAATATGGGAAAAGTTCCACAAGCAAAAGAACATCAGATCATTGGGCCAAAAGTTTTCCAAGACTGTCTTGATTGCAAAATGGCTTTTTTCAGGTAATTTTGTTGCTTTAGAGACTGTTATTAACATCTTAAAATGCCCTTAAAAGCAAACAAAAACATGCTGTCATTTTTATTGACATTCTACTCATCCTCATTTAGTTAACCAACAATTTTCAGAAGTTTTTCGATAAATAATTGACTTTTTGGACATTACAAAGAGACAATCCTCATTTTAATATGTATTAAGTTTTCTTTTTTTTTCATTTTGACACATTTCTATTTTATACAAAATATATAATCAGACTCCATATGTAGTTGGCATAGACATTGTCTGTAAATGATCATTTTAGGTTTTTAGTGGGATTTTTTTCTTATGTGTATTTAATTTTTTAGCATGGTTTAGGAATAGTGATTTCCAGAAGGCGAGTATTATGTCTTAGCCAAATTGCTTTCTTATATTAGGGGTGTCAAGTCATTTGAGATATGTGTATTCATATAGATTCATGGTATTTATAACTTTGTACATTCAAGTTACTTATTTTGTTGCCATTTTGAAATTATGACATTCTTGACATATTGACAGTAGCCTAGTATTACTTAAGTCAGTGTTCCTGAGAGATTAAATTCCCTAACAATTACTTAAAATCTCTGAAATGGAATCAGTATCTTTAGAGATATTTCCCTTATAACTCAAGGGGAAATTTTACAGAGCTTTCTAGTGTGTCACCATTCCATTGAATAATCCTTCTTCCAAATTGACACTTTGAATAACTATTATACTTTGTCCTTCTAGTGGCTTTCAAATAAGAACTCGAGATTCTTAATATTATTAGATCATTCTCATTAAGACCTGGTTAAGGTAAGTAGATGACAAGTATGTCTCCATAGTTGCTGGAGAACAAGAGACACAGGATTATTGTGACTAAAGAAGAAAAACCTTAAAGAAGAAAATTCATTTTATTAAATGTTTTCATACATGGTAGAGGACAGTCTCCAGATAATAAGTATTCACACCAAGCCTAAACTTATTAAGTGTAATAATTCAGTTGTAAAATACTGATAAAATTTATATTCTATAATTAAAAACCACTTACTAGTTAGGAGCTTTAAAGCAATGAAGAAATGCTGCTGTCTTCAGCAATCACAAAGTTAAAATCTCAGGAATAACCATTGATCACCATTCTTCTTAAGCTAGGCCGTTTATATCTCAAGTCAGACATCTAAAATTACCCACATTTCCTAAAACAATAGTCTGGTATATAAATTGTTGGGTTGAGGTCTCAAGGAGGAGAGGAATGAGAGAAAAGGGATTTGAGGATATAGCAGTAAAAAGGAAAGCAGGGAGAAGCAATTATAACCCCTTCCCTTAGCAATGACAGGCAAGCCATCTATCCTCTCCTGCATTAGCTCTCTAATGCCTTACTAGCTGTTTTACTACAACAAGGTAGTTTTATTTAAAGGCAAGATTTTAAGATTCAGAAAGACAGAATGAATGCTAGAAATATTTAAGATTTTTTTAAAATAAAAATTTATAAAATTTTAATGAATTCTGGCAGTCATTGAATCAGTGTTAATTCAGCAGCATGGTATGGTGAAAAGTAGACAGAACTACTCAAAAGACCTACATTTAAGTTTGAACTCCACCATTTAATAACAAGTTACTTGGACAAGTCACTTCATATCGAAGAGTCTCAGTTTCCTTGTCTGCAAAATGGGGATAATACTTAAAGTCTCCCACTTCACAGGGTTGTTGTGAAGAACAAAGTACAATGTTCATAAGAGACTTTTAAAAGTACAGTATGAATTGAATGATTATTGATTTTTTTGGGTCATTTTATGTACACTTGTGTCAAAATTTATAATTATTATAGTGATTTACTAATGCTTAAATATTTATTATCTTCTATAAGTAATGGTCCAAATACTTCTGAGCATTCTACAAGGTACAGTATGTTAGTATTTTCTCATTTAAAACTTTTACTGTGAGGAGCAGTTTCTTTGGTACCTGGAGGATTTGGAATATTTGTGATCAGCCTTCATGTATTTATTTTTAGGGATTTTGATATTTAAAAGAAAAACTAAAAAGCAGTCTTAATTTTTAACAGTACATATTATATCTGATTTTTTTTCCCCTTAAAATTGGTCTCAAACTTTTTTCTTTCTTTTTAGGGGCTTCACAAAGGTCAGAGTTCACATTTGGCAGGTCCTAATGGTGAACGACCTCTCTCTTCCACTGGGCCTTCCCAGCATCTCCAGGCAGCTGGCACTGGTATTCAAAATCAGAATGGACACCCTACCATGCCTAGCAATTCAGTAACACAGGGGGCTGCTCTCAATCACCTCTCCTCTCACACTGCTACCTCAGGTGGACAACAAGGCATTACCTTAACCAAAGAGAGCAAGCCTTCAGGAAACACATCAATAGTGCCTGAAACAAGCAGGCATTCTGGAGAGACACTTAACAGCACTGCCGGTGTAGAGGGACTTCCTAATCATGTCCATCAGGTGACGGCAGATGCTGCTCCCAGCCCTAGCCATGGAGATTCTAAGTCACCAGGTTTACTTAGTTCAGACAATCCTCAGCTCTCTGCCTTGTTGATGGGAAAAGCCAATAACAATGTGGGTACTGGAACCTGTGACAAAGTCAATAACATTCACCCAGCTGTTCATACAAAGACTGAGAATTCTGTTGCCTCTTCACCATCCTCAGCCATTTCGACAGCAACACCTTCTCCAAAATCTACCGAACAGACTACCACAAACAGTGTTACCAGCCTTAACAGCCCTCATAGTGGACTACATGCAGTTAATGGAGAGGGATTGGAGGACTCTCAGAGCCCCATGAAAACAGACCTGCCTCTAATTAGCCACAAACCTACCCCTCAAATCATACCATCAATGTCTGTGTCCATATATCCCAGCTCAGCAGAAGTTCTAAAAGCATGCAGGTTAGTCTGGGAAAAATTTATAAGAAATTGAAAATTATTTGCTGTTGGCCTAAGTTAAATGTTTTCTTGATCTTTCATAAAGCCTGGTTTGTCACATAAACATAAAGATGAACTAATTAGGACATGGCAAGTATGCAAAATTAAAAGAAATGAGAAATCAGTTAATTAATGCAATAGCTTGACAGTTACTGTTTTTGTACCCAGGAACTGTGTTTCTGTTCTGTTGGTTTTTGTTTGTTTGTTTTCTAAGGTAAGATTTTTATAAGCTACAAAATCTGATGTCATTTTAGTTTATTCTTGTTTCTTTCTAGTGGTGATGGCTTTGCCAGAGAAGCCTCACATCTCTTGTCACTTGCTTTCCCATTTAGTTAGAATAAAAAGTGCAAAATTTTCATTGGGCAAAAGATTATCCAAGATCCTAGAATTCTGTTACTACTTTAATGTTTTTCTAAGAGTTGCATAACTTAAAGCTACAAAAGGAACCTTATATTTCTCCTACCTCAGTCACTTTTATCTTTGAAATGAAATAACTAAAGACCAATTAATTGCAATTTACTTAAGGTCACACAGCAGCTTCACACTAGATTAGACCTTGGAATGATGATTTAAGAGGAAAGGGCAGAATTGTCAGGATTTGAGACATTTAATTGCCAGCTGGTGTTTAGAGTAGTCTCTGTCTTCTGCTATCAAAATATAGGTGGATACGAAAATATAAGAGAGAAATTGGTAGGTTTCTTCCTCAACTCCTCTTTCCTCCCCAAAAAAACAGGTTAAACTATTTTTGTATTCCTGTAGTATTTAGAGGAAAAATACACATACACATTGTTTATTGATTTAGAAATGGCATAGAAAAGGAAGAGAAGGGTTCAGAAGAAATGGAATTCTTTCTAATTTTCTGTTTCCCTTATATATTATTTCTCACCCCAGTTATTCATAAGGAACTGGGAAATGGCAGACACACTGTATTATGTGAGCACTTAGATTGAATTTGACTGGTAGTTGTTTATGATGTTGAGAATTAGCTATAGGAATGATGATTTTTAGTGCACGGAATTTCAGTTTTGAGATATATCATGATCACTTTAAGTCAAATCTTTTCAAGTGTTAACATAGAAAAATAAAATCTTATTTATATATACTATTTGATTCTTACAAGAACCTGGGAGGAGGTAGATGCTATTATTATCTGTATTTTGTAAATGAGGGAATTGAGGCTAAAAAAGGTTAAGTAACTTGTGTAGCTTCACATGGCTAGTAAGTGTCTGAGGCAGGAGTCAGTTCTTCCTAATTTCAAATTCAACATTATCAGTCACACACACAAAAAAAATGGCTAAATGTCATATATGACTTTTTTTCCTCTTCAGTTGGTTGCTAGGTCATCATTTAGTACTGACTGTAGTGTCTGTCCAGCTTGTTCTCTATTCTACCCCCTCTGTACCCCAGTACCTCTTCTTTTACTGCCTAAATGCTTCTGACACTACTGCTGTTGAAATAGGAGATGATTTCACTGCTACTCCAATCCTGGAAAATGGAAGTGGAAGACATTGCTAAAAAGCATCTGTAGAATTATATGGCTCAGTACCATTGAACTAGGGAAATGAAGGACTCTATGTCATTGCTCCCAAAGAAATTCATGTGTGGACTACTTAACTATATAACAATCTCGGGATATAGATCTGGTTAGTTATGTTTTCCCAATGCATTAAAATGGTCTTCTTTCTCATTCTTAAGAGGTTTATATAAATGTTTATCTCAGTGAATTGTGAAGCATAGTCTTCCATTCTATTTTTAGGTTTTAATCTCCACATTTAACTCTTCTAGCAGTAAATCTCTTTATCTCACAGGCTATATTTTATGACTAAATTTGTTTTTAGGATGTTAGCACAATTACTTTAGCAGCATATTTTTTTATATTCTAAAGTTTTTGTTTTTAAAATTCATATTCATTTATGTCTCATCTGGTAGCTTAAATTAAATTTCAATTTCTAAATCCTTTAGTTTATACTGTACTTATAATTAAATTTTCTATCTTATAAATATTAGCCACCTCAAATCTTTTTTGGAGATAGGCAAGATGTAAAAAATAAGATATCTTCAATGTTGAACATTTTCCTGGATCATGAAAATAAAATTTTAATTCTAAACAAGATTTTAGAGATAATATTAATTCCTTGATTTCATAGACTTGGAAATACCAGACAAACAAAATAAATCAATCAGAATAAGCAGGCATTTTTGAGGTGCTTACTGTGCTCCTGACGTTGTTGTAGGTGCTAGAAATACAGATACACAAATGAAACCATTACCATCCTTAAGGATCTCTGGTTCTTGGATTAGGAAAGGGACGATAAAATGTGTTTACAGGTAAGTAACTACAAGAAAGATACACAATAAATACAGTGAGGACAAGGTGGGAGGGGCATTAATGATAGAAAACTTTTCCATGGGAGGCTTGAAGGAAAAGAGAATTGAGCTCAACTATGAAGTTGCTAAGGGTCCTAGGAGCAGAGGTGAGGAAGTAGGATATTCTGAGTGTTGAAGGTAGCTGTGCAACATTCTAATGTGTGGTCAATCTAGAAAGATAGGGTAGAGCCATATTATAGACTTACATTTTATTGTAGAGACAATGCAGAGCCACAGCAACTTCTTGAGCAGTAGTGGGACTTGGTCAGATGGGCATTTTAGAAATAGCAGTTTTAATGAAGCAAAAACAATTAGGAGTCTGGTGAAAGGTTTTGAGCATCTGGAAAGAGGTGGTTTTTATGTGAGTAGAGAGAAAGGGAGTGATTAATCTATTAACCAGACTTGCCAAGTAATTGGAAATGGGTGAGGGCAGAGCTGAGAACTACTCTCAGAATGACAACTTGAGTGACTCTGTGCCCTTCATGGAAAAAATAATGGATTCTGCTTTGACTATGAGATGCACAGAATATATCTTAAGTGGGGATGTCAAGCAGTTAATTAGAAATGTAAGTCTTTGAAGCCCTCAGGAAAGAGATAAGGAAGTTATTTGGGAGTTATTTGCCTGGAGAAAAAGTTGATCCCTTATGAAGGGATGAAAATGGCCAACAGAGAAAAGGAAAACAGGCCCAGGCCATAGCCTTATGCACACATACGTGGTGAGACCTGGATGAATGATTCTGCAAAGCAGAATGAGAATGATCAAAAGGAAGATAAAAGTCCCTATTCTAATGGGGTAGACAACAAGTAAACCTGTAAAAGATATTTACAAGATAAATTGGATATAATCAACTGGAAAGGCAGTAGCTTTAAAGGAAAGTAACACCATCTCCCATCACTGACTGTCCCACACACGGATGCTGTACTACACCCACTCTCACCTCGACAGCTCTGCGTGTGAGCTTTCCTCATTTCCTTTAAGACTCATCTCAAATCCTAAGTCTTTCCCAGTCCCCCTACCTTGCTAAAGCCTTCCGCTCTCAGATTGTCTTCCATTTACTCTATATATCTTGTATTTTCCTAGTTGTTTTCATGTTGTCTTCCCATTAGAATGTGAATTCTTTGAGAGAAATACTTCTTTCATTTCCCCAGTGCTTAGCACAGTGTGTGGCACAGAGTAATGATAGGCTCACTGGCCTGCTGACTGCCTGGTTTGAGAAGAGAAAGTCTAAAACAGCTGTCATTCAGGGAAGAATAGAATTGTCCTGTAGCAGTGGGTAACATCAGTTTTTGGTAGACTCAGTGTTCATGGTTGTGTTAACCTGTTCCGGTATTTTAGCTGTTTAGTGGTGGAAACCATACCTTTTCAATATCTTTCCATGTAACCACTCTGGCCTTGGATGTTTAAAGTTATTTGTTCTCTTCTGAGATCTGCTTTCATTCATCTTTTTTTTTTCTTATTCTGGGAGAAACACACCTTACTATAAATATATCAGAAAATAGTTTGTGTTCTCCTCTGGATTTTTCAGAAAAGTTTTGAACTCACTGCATTAATGTGTTTTTTATGCCTGGAATCCCTTTGCTCAAGTGTTTTCCTTAAATAATAGTAATTCCCATAATCAGAAGGTATTACAAAAGTCTTAGTGCAAATTTAAATTACATTCTTCATAAAGTGTTTTAAAGATTTACAAAGTGCTTTCTTTACACTAACTCTGAATTAAGTCATGTAAGCATTATTATTCTTTATTTACAGATGAAACTTAGGCTCTGAAAGTTTAAGTGACTTTGTCAGTATCACATGCCTTATAAATTAATATCTGAACCATGATTCTAGTCATTATGATATACCATGATGCTTTCCTTTAGACCAAAGTTGTTGACTCCTTTCCTTCAACTCTTCATTTTAAACAAAAAAATGTTTTATCATCTCCTAGGTTTGTGTGCTAAATTGGAGAAAGCAATGTTATAGGTAGTTAGAAATGATACTTAATCAAAAAGCATTTATATCTTGGTCTTGTAATTTTTTTAAACTTATAGGTATGTATGAGTAAAAGATCATTAATTTACACTTTTCATTTTTTAGACTTTTAGAATTTTTGGATAATCTGAAAGTGCCTTTTGAAGGTTTCCTTCTACTCTTTGTAAGGAAAAGGAGCTAACTAATGAAAAATGTACCCTACCATGAAAGAGAATAACTTTTAGTTTGTTTTGAATAATTAATTTATTTTTAGTTTTCAACCTTCACTTCCATAATGAGTTTTAAATTTTCCCTCCCACTGCTCCCCTACCCTCCCCAAGATGGCATGCAATCTGATATAGGCTATACTTATGCATTTTTATTAAACATATTTTCACATTAACTAATGGAAGGAACCACAAGAAAGAAGAAACAAAACAAAACAACAAAAGAAAAGGAGAACAAACAGTATGCTTCCATCTGCATTCAGACTCTTGAGTTCTTTCTCTGGATGTGAATAGCATTTTCCATCATGAGACTTTTGGAGATGTCTTAGATCCTTGCATTGCTGAGAAGAGCCAAGTCTATCAAAGTTAGTCATCCCGCAATGTGACTTACTGTGTACCACATTCTGACTGTTCTATTCACTTCACTCAGCATCAGTTCATGTAAATGAAAGAGAACTTTTTAAAACACTTTAGTTTGCCTACAAATAAACATTATGCGTATTACATACAATAATGCTTTTAGAATTATATTACACTTTATTTTCATTCTCTTTTAATTTGTTGATTTGTTTATTAAAGCAGTTAAATGTTTTCCCTAATATACAACTGTATTCTTCCTTCTTCTCATTACTTTCAGATACAAATTATAATATTAAAAGTTTTTCTTATAAAATGATATATTACCCAATTTGTTCACTAATTTGCATTGACCTTTCCTTCAGTTAGGGCAAATTAGTGAGGTCTTATTTTATTTAAACAAAATAATGTAAATTATTTTGACTTTGAAAAGAGTTATCTAATATTCCCTTTATTTCTTTCCTTCATGCCCCCCACTCACCTCTCCTTTTTTCTCGCAGACTATAAAATTTCTCTCTTCTCTACTCCATATTGAATATAGCATCACCTCTCAAGCCTGTAGTTTGGGCTTTAAAAGCCTTCTATGGACTGTAGGTACAAAGAAAAAAAGTTACCAACCAGAGAGAACATTGGCTGCAGGATTTCACTACTTACTATAATTAATGTGATTAATCTTGAAAGCAGAAATTTGGGGGAGGGGGGACTATAGCTTTTATAATGGAAATTTTCTCCCCTCAATCCCTCTTCCAGCCTCTTTTTCAGGAAAGAGTATTATTTAGTCATTTTTGCCTCATCATTTTAAGCACAGACATATTTTTTTAGCCAAGATAAAGGGATGTTTATTAACATCTCATTAATGTACAAAATGTCATATACAGTATAATGAATCTACCTAGCCTTGGAGGGAGCCGAGTTTAAACCTAAAGTTCTCATGTTTTTGCGGCCACAGACACACATACACATACATACAAACACACACAACCAAAAACATACAATATCCCTCTTTGGTTTATTTTTCTTAGTTAACACTCCCATCCCCATCCTCTGGCACGCAAAAATCATTTCCTAAGACCTCCCTCTTGTTCCTATCTCCATTTCCTGCTTTTCTGTATGTTATCCCCTCATATTCCGTTTTTCTGTGCCTTACAAGGTGATTTAATTGGACTTACTTTATTTAAGTACAGGCTGAGAAAGAAGGAATTTTTCCTCCATCTCCCAGACTATGATAACAAAGGACTTAGTGGTCATAAATACTTATTTGTGGTTTTTTTTCCTTTTTTTATAGTGTTAACTAGTATAAATTAACAGAAATAATAGGATACAAATCAGTTTTGGGAGAGAATGGTATAAAATCTTTCTAGCCTTTATTTTTAAGGGTAGAGTGGTATGTAGAATTTGGCTGTTTAAAAACCCAAATACTAGTATAGATGGTGACCAGAGATGGTAGGGACCATGGAGTAAAAATGGATAGAAGAATGTTGTATTGTACGTTATTTTTCTTAAAGATAAAATTGTACTTGTTTGAAATGTGGTAAGAAGCAGTGGATGAACAGAAGTGCAAAATGAAGGCAGCTGGGCTTTTGAACTTCCTCTCATTTCCTTAAGTTTTCACAGTGATAGCTTCATTGTTTGTTTTGAAGTATATTTATAGTCAGTTATTAGTTTAGTAATGCATTCCAAAGCCAAGTGCACTATGTGTTTCATTAATGTCACCATTAACTTGTATCAGATCTACATATTCTAATAACTTGCCAGTAATAAAGAATGTATCGTTTACTCTTTTCTGATAACCTAAGAAGTTGTTCATGGTTATGATGTAATTACGTTATTTACATTGAATGGCCACTTTAATTGGATGCTGTCAGTTCGTCATAATAATGCTAATGGTGGTTAGCACTATACAGTGAAAAGATACAAATGTGATTTTTTTCTTTCTGTATAAATTATAATTTTATCAAATGTCTAAACCATTTAATTACAATGTATCATGGACCTTCTTCATGTCTTTTCTTTTTAAAACTATTAACAGCTATTTTCTATTCCATTGTTATCTGTTTGAGCATTGTTATCTTTCCTGTTTTTTATGATGTAAAACTGATTTTGGCAGAATTCTTTAGTCATCTTAAATTGTGGTGTATCGTATTTAAGTGAATGATTTTATTTTCTGCTGTTCTAAGTAACCAGCAGGCCAAATTTATCTTAAAATATTTTTAATTTTAAAAAACCCAAGTTAGTGGTTTTAGCTACATAGAGATCTCGTGATAAGAAATTTCCTCTGTCAGTGTGGATTTACAGCTACTCTAAAACTTTGAAGTCACTGAAAACATTTCATGATTTCACAAATGCAAGGCCAGCTCACAGTCCATTCTAGGTCTCTTTTCATGCTTTCTTTTATAATATTTGTCATATACAGACTTACGGGCCAGTTTTATGAGTACATTTTACAGCACTGTAAGGTTTGCAGAGCATTTTACGTTTGATCCACATAACTCAGTGAAATGCGTGCAGTTTCTATCCTTACTTTATAGATAGGGAAACTGAAACTGAGAGTTATTATTATGTGTCAAGAGACACACAGCTAATCAGTGTCTGATGTAGGATTTGAACTCAGGTCTTCCTGACTGAAAGTCCAGCACTCTACCATACCATCTAGCTATCTTATTTGTAATCCACTTCACTTTTTTTTCTTTTTTACTTTAGATTAGACATGATTGTGGCTAAAGAGTTGACATGAAAATGTCTCGAACATTATTTGTTTAAAAGATGAACCTGTGTACCTCTAGAATGGAGTGAATGAGAAGCATTGGTTAAATAGCAATTTACTTTTACTTAAGATAAAATCAGTAAATGTTGTGGGACTTAAAACTTAAATATAATTCTTTAAACTTGGGTTTTATTTAGAACTTTAAAAATAACAATCTCTTATCTTTAATTGATTCAGTGATTTATAGTGGAAAAGAGATCTTGGAATATGACAAAACCTGGATTCAGATTCTGTCTCTGAAACTTATGCCTGTATGGCCAAAGCACTTAAATGCTTTAAGTCTATGTTTCATTATCTGTAAAATGTGAGCAATATCTATAAATACATATTTCACAGGGTGTTTGTGAAGTTAAAATGGGAAAAGTACATAAAAATTTCTGTTATGTCCATAAATGGAGTCACTTTTAAACCAGTTCTTGAAAAATCATCTGTAAATCTTCCTATATACACATAATTTATATGTTGTCATATATAGGAAAATAAGAATAACTAATTTTTCATGAGTAGCCATTTCATGTAGTTAGGTTGAATTAATTGTAATTAATTAATGAGAAAATCTGTTTATCATGAAGTAAATTCATTGTGTATTCTATATTTTGTTTGTATTTTAGATCATGTAGAAATCATGAATTAATACATTTCAATCACGGTGAGAGTTCAGAATAAATTACATTTTAACAGCTTAGGATTTTAAAAAAAATCTAAAGTGTGGTATAGTGAGTATAACTGTAGGGTGCAAGTGACAGAAAATTATTTTCTGTTAACTATTTTCAATTTAAATGATTTCAGGTTATATTTAATTTTTATTCGTAGTTTATGTTCATTATTATGTCATGATTAAGAAGCAGCATAGTAAATAGAAAAGCCAGGCTTTGGAATAAACCAGGAAGACCTGTTAAAGTTTAGTTGAAATCCCATCTGTGACATAACCTGGCTCTTTGACCTAGCAGAAGTCATCAGCACCCTCAAGCAGTTCTCTTAACACTATAAATTGCAGAGCAGTTTGCCAGTCTGCATTGGTAGATGAAGTTTTCTCACTAAAAATTCCTTATACCAAGAAATAACAAATCTGTGATGGGAAGATAGCCATTTTTAGTCCAGATCTTTTATTTCTTAAATATAGGGGTCTCCCATGATTCTCTTCCTCCCAACAGTTCTGATTATGAACTTGTCTATAACTTAGTAGGGAGTTGCCTTGAGCACTCAAAAGTGATTTTCCCATAATCATACCTAGAAAGTAGTGTCAAAGATAGGGTGTGAACCTAAATGAATAATGAAATAGGACCAGAATTGAATGGGGAAGGCCAGTGGCCTAGATATTTTGGAACTTGCATAGTGCTTTTTAATAACCATAAGCCTCTCCCTGAAACAAAGGCACTTTTTTTTTTAATACCACTCTTAAATTATTCTGATGGTAATATTCAGTGGCTGTAAATGAGTGGATGAAATAAGATTCTAATTGGGGGGAACAAAGCATAGAGAAAGTGATACCACAGTTTACAAAGAATTAAAAGTTGTGTAGTTATGTCACTCTTCTCCTATACTCCTTTTACTGTAATTATGCTGCTTCTACCAAGTAATACGGACTTTGATCAGATCTGGGTGAACAAGACATTGCACACAGAAAGTTTTCCTTCAGAAAATAGCCTTTGTATTCTGTTATCTATAAATTAAATTGGGAGTATTGTCAACAGTGTTACTTTCACCCCCAGTTCCAAACTGATAACATAGGAAAAGAATTATTCCTGATAATAATTTCATAGCCCAATAACTCAGTCAAGTTTTGATTCTGAAATTTGTTGAGAAAAGGCTTTATTTTCAAAGTTGTTGAATTTCTTTCTACATTTGAGGAAAGTAATTGAGAAATGCTTTCAATAATTCATCTTATTTTATGATATAAGATAATATTTTTCAGTAGATAGTTTGAGTTTTTTCCTCCTAAAAGGAAAAGTATTTAATCTAGGCTCCTAAAACTAATTAATTAATTAGTTTGATTTATTTATTATTGTAAACTTGACAGATATCCACAGATGTGAACATTTACCTACAGAAAAAAAAGATGCATTTGAAGCTGTAAATCTTTATTATGTACACCTTGGAGGGGGTGCACTTATTTATTTGTTTATGTATTTATTTCAGATTTAGCAATGTAGTTCCACTTTGGCCCTATTTTTCTATGTCCTTTTAAAATTTTTCTTCTGGCTTCCTCTATTTTTTTAATGCTTCATTGATTATCTTTGCTTTGTTTTCTTTGTAAGAGGCATTATCGCTCCTCTCCAAAAGCCTTCTATTATAACAAATGAGGATAGTCACGCAAAATAAATTCATACCCTGACTGTGTCTGAAAAATGTATATTTATCAATTGATGGACACCCACCTTGTCTTCCAACTATAACACAAAAGTATTGTTACAAATTTCTTTGTAGATGTTGGTTCTTTCACTCTTACTTTGATCTCTTTATAGCCTAGTACTCATATTGCTGCATTTGGGCATATGGTTTCACATTACTTTCCAGAATGGTAGGACAACTAAACAACTATACCAACAACTTGTCCTCCCACAACCTCACCAGCAATTGTCATTTTCCTTTTTTGTCATCTTGGCTTATCTCATGGATGTTAGGTGGAATGTCAGAATTGTTTCAATTTATATTTCTCTGATTTGTAATTTGGAGCTGTCTTATCTCCTAAGAGCCTTCCTCTCCTTGTTTGGTCAAGAATTCTTCCCGTATTCATTGCTGTGAAAAGTATCTTTCCTTTGTTCTTCTAATTTTTTCATGATTTAACCTTTTTTTTTAAACCTGCATCTGTTTGGCGTTTATTTATAGTATCACTTCTGATGTTGGTATCAACCATTTCTTCTCAGACTTCTTTACAGCTTTCCCGGGGGAAATTTTTTTTTTAATTGGGACCCTTGGGGTTTATCTATTGAATAATATACAGCTGTGTTCCACTTATTTATCTAATCTGTTCTACTGATCAACTTTCCATTTTTTTTAACCTGTACCAAGTAATTTTGATGCTTACTGTTTCATAGATTAGGTACTATTTTGCCCTTTCTTCTCTTATTTAGAATCTTTAGTTCCTCTAAATGAATTTAGTTATCAAATTGTCTAGTTCTGTAAAGGAATCACCCTTTGGTAGTTTGATTGGTATGTCAGTGAATCTATAAATTAATTTAGATACTGTTATTATATTTTTGCATTATTGGCAGGGTCCAGTCATGCACAATTAATACCTCTCCAGTGCTCTTTTTACAAATCAAAATAAAGGCATTTGCTAGCATTGATATTTGCTCTGGAATTATCTACTTAATTGACCTAAATATTTTGTTCAGTTGTTTGGAATTAAACATCATACGTGATAAATGCATTATGGATTAAGAATTAGATTGATTTAAGCTTAAAGAATATTTTCTGTTTTCTGAGTAAAAATATGCACAGCTGATTTCATGTAATTCTTTTTATTTTTAAGGAATCTTGGCAAAAATGGCTTGTCCAATAGTAGCATTTTATTGGATAAATGTCCACCTCCACAACCACCACCGTCACCGTATCCTCCCTTGCCAAAAGACAAGTTGAATCCACCTACACCTAGTATTTATGTGAGTAGGAACTAACTTATTAGAAATAAATCAATCCATTTTTTTGTGACCTTTACGTTTGACTGTGTTAACAAAATACTGTTTTTAAAGGAAATTGCTATATAGACTTGGGAAAACATTGTAATAACTACTGAAGACAACCTCAGTATACTGCTTTTATTAGTTAAGGGGGAGGATGTTGTTGTTAAGTAATATTAGAAAACAACTGTCCTTTAAAATATAACTGCATTAAAGTAAAGATAATCCAGCAGCTATGAAATTTGGTTTTTAATTTTCTAGCACCACTACCTAATTGTGTGACCCCAAGCTAGTCACTTAGCATGAATTCTTTTTTTTTTTTTAATCTGTGGAATAGATTATCTTTCCTATCCATGTCCTCCCTCCTTTTTCTTCCCAATGCCACAATCCTAGTACAGGCTATCATTACCCTTCATCTGTGACAGTTACAATCTTTTCTTACTTAGTTTTCCCTGTTTCATTCTATCCATTCTTTTTCCTCATTCCTCATAGCATTGTTTGAGTAGTCAGATGCAACAGATAAAATTGTGGCCATTTGCTCACTGTCCTTGCCTAACTACATATAATAATTCCTTAGCCTATCATCAGGCAAAGCTCCCTGCAGTATGCTGTCACCCTGCCTTTCTTTCTAGCCTTGTCTTGTTCTTCCACTCCACATACACTCTACCTACTTGCTGCTGTCATTTGTCTACATTTACTGTTCTCTTGCTCCTAAGCTCTACACTTGTGTGCTTTTGCTCCTCCTGTTCTCAGGGCCTGAAATTCCACCATCTATTCAAATCCTCCCTGTCTTTTTAGAGTTTTGCTCAAAGGAGAGCACCTTCTTTATGTTATACCTCATCCTCTTTCCTAATACCTCCGTCAGTAATAACTCATGTGATACTGTGGAAACTTAGGCCCAGAAAAGTAGAATGATATGCAATTTTTCACAATCTGTTGGTGATGGAGATAGGACTGGAACGTCTGATCATCTAAATCCAAGTTCAGTGTTCTTTACACTATGCTAAATCCTGATTAGTAGGGAAAATGAATGCTCTGAAGTACTTATATGTATTGGAATGTGCACCGTTCAAAATTATGGTTTTGTTAAGTATGGTAATTGGTTCTAAAACAATGGGAACTGTGCAGT
Organism: Phascolarctos cinereus; assembly: GCF_003287225.1. Lineage (NCBI taxonomy): Eukaryota > Metazoa > Chordata > Mammalia > Diprotodontia > Phascolarctidae > Phascolarctos > Phascolarctos cinereus. Next base: position 56,561,139 of record NW_027556098.1, on the reverse strand, counting down.
GCAAATTCAAATAATGCAGCCCCTTCAGAGGATTCATTATTTGCATTAATTGAAATCTGTACCAGTGTTTTATATCATACTTTTTATTCTGTTTTTGGTAAAATTTAATAACCTTCTTATTCAAATGTCTATTCCCTTACTTAAGACAACAAGCTTCACAAGGGAAGGGACTGGGTGTTTAATCTTTTTTTTTTTCTTTTCTTGCCCAGGTACCTGTATAGTTCAATTTTGTGCCTATAATAGATGCTTAATAATACTTGTTGAATTGTGATTATATTTTGCTGTACTTACCTCACAGGTGTTTGTGAGCATGAATTATTTCTTAGGAAGAGGGTTGATAAGTGTAAAGCAAAATATGGTGATAGTCATAAGATTATCACTGAAAATCAAAATTGGAATAATATACATGATGATATATAATACCTAAGATAGAATTTGAGATCTGAAAGTTGTAAAATGATGTGATGGATTGGAAGTTGGGCATGATTAGTCTTACATTAATTCTTTAGTTTCTCCCCAAAGTAGAGTTTGTTTTGTTTTTTTAACCTCAACATTCATTTATTGAGTACTTACTTTTGCAGAGCCCCATTCTTGGGACTGGGAAAGACCCAAATTAAATTAGAAATGACTCCTGCCCCTCAGGGAGCTTACAACCTAATAATAATAGCTAACGTTTATATTGAACTTTAAGATTTCGTAGCGCTTTTCAAGTGTTATTTTTTTCCTCACAATGATTCTGGGAAACAGAAGATATTATTATCCCCCTTTATTAGATGAGAAGGCTGAAGCAGAGAGAAGTGACTTCCCTAGAGGTCACAGAGCTAATAAATGGCTGAGGCTGAATTCAAACTCATGTCTTCCTGATTCCAGGCTCATCACTCTAGCCACTGTGCCTCCTCATAGCTTCCTAATAAGATGCTATGCACATATACACTGTTACAATACAAAATAATCCATAAGGACATCAGAGTGATGTAACCCATGTGAGTTACATGTGAACCTATGGAGTCAGGAGAGACCAGGATTTGAATCCTAGATCTAGTCCTTAGATAATTGTGTGACCTTGAATGAATCATTTTATTTGTCTCGCTCAGTCTGTTTCTTCATCTACAAAAATGGGGAAATACTACATCTACAAAATGAGGAGATACCATGTATCTCATAGGGCTATTGCTGCTCCTCCCACCCCCAATTTATCTTTTATTTATTTTTAGCATCTTTTTAAATTGAGTTCCTGATTCTCTCCCTCCTTCTCATGCTTTCCACGTTCACTGAGAAAGAAAACAATGATATCAATTATACATATATGAAATCATGCAAAAATATTTCCATATTATCCATCTTGCATAAATAAATAAAGCAAGAAAATTATACTTCAGTTTACTCTTAGAGTTCATCAGTTCTTTCTCGGTGGGTGGATAGCATTTTTTCATCATGAGTCTTTTGGAATTGTATTGATCAAAATAGCCAAGTCTTTTACACTTGATGATCATTGTTGATGAAGTTGCTGTTACTGTGCGCAATAATCTCCCAGTTCTTCTCCCTTTGCATCAGTTCATATAGGTCTTGTCTTTTTTTTCTGAAACCATCCACCTCATCATTTCATGTAGGACAGTACTCCATCACAGTCATATGCCACAACTTGTTTATTGATTCTCCAGTTGATAAGCATCCCCTCGATTTCCAATTCTTTGCCACTATGAAAAGAGCTGCTAGAACTTTTTTGGACGTATAGGTCCTTTTCCTTCCTCTTTGATCTCTTTGAGATACAGGCCTAGCAGTATTATTGCTGGTCAAAGGGTATGCACAGTTTTATAGCCCTTTGGGCCTAGTTCCAAATTGTTCTCTAGAATGGTTGGACTATTCCCCTACTCTACCGGCTCATTAATATATCTGTCTTCCCTCATCCCCAGCATTTGTCATTTCTGATAGTTGTGAGGTGGTAACTTAGAGTTGTTTTATTTTGCTTTTCTCTAATCGATAATGCAGAACATTTTTTTCATGTGACTATAGATAGCTTTGATTTCTTATTCTGAAAACTGTTCATATCCTTTGACCATTCTATCAATTGAGGAATGTCTCTTAGTATTTTTATAAATTTAACTCAGTTCCCTGTATATTTGAGAAATGAAACCTTTATCAGATAAACTTGCTGCAAAAATTTTATAATACTACTTCATTGTCTGTGGTCTCTTTTACCAAAATGTTGTTTCCCTGATTATCTCTTTAATTAGGTCTATTTTTGCTTTTGCTTTGTCTAATATCATGATTGTCACCTCTGCCATTTTTTTTCAGCTGGAGCATAATAAATTCTTCTCCAGCCCTTTATTTTAACTCTGTATGTGTCCTTCTGTTTCAAGTGTGTCTCTTGTATACAACATATTGTTGGATTCTGTTATTATGCCAATGAGATGTTTCACATTTTCTTCTATTATTTTCATTATTTTGAATTTGTTTTACTGTTTCTTGATTTCTCATGGGGTCATTACCTTTTACTCTCCCAATTCTAATATTTAAAGAATTAAGAGTTTTCAGTGAGCTTGTGTACCGCTTTCCATTTGGCCAATTCTCCTTTTAAATGAATTCTTTTCTTTAGTGATTTTTTTTTTGTACTTTTTTCATTTGGCCTATTCTGCTTTTTTATAGGACTTCTTTTCTTCAGTATTTTTTGTGCCTCTTTTACCAAGCTGTTAATTTTCTTTTCATAATTTTCTTGCAAGCTTTTCATCTCTTTTCCCGTTTTTTCCTCTGCCATTCTTACCTCTTTAACTCTACCAGGAATTTTTGTTGGCTTTGGGTCCAGTTAGCTTTTTTGGAGGTTTTGTTCATAGCTGTTTTCACATTGTTGTCGTCTGAGTTTGTGTCTTGGTATTCCTGCTACTATAGTGGTTTTTTATGGTCAAGTTCTTATGTTATTGTTTGCTCATTTCCCAGCTTATTCACTTCAGATTTTATGTTAAAGTTGGGCTCTACTCACCTGCAGGTGAAGAGAGGCTGTGCCAAGCTGAAGGCTTTTTCATGCTGCTATTTTCCAAGCTAGTTCTAAGGTTCTGCAGGTTTTCACTGCTTCCAAAGTAGTGTTATCCTGGGAGAGGTGTGGTCACTGCTTCTCTTGTCTGCACTCTGTCTGTCTTTACCTGGGAAGGCCCTCTGCTCCTCTGCAGCCACAAATGCTAGTGTTCTCTTGGCCCTGGAACTGGGACCAGGTCCCTTGATGTTCTGCTCCTCTTGGCTCTAAAGCTGTGACCAGAGCTGTTTCTCCCTTGTGACAGATCACAAGCTGGAGAAAACAGATCTCCACCCTGGAACTGGGACCCAGAATTACATATGTGTAATATAGTTGCCAGTCAGTGCCCAGTACCTACAAAGGGTCTTTGTAATCACTTTCTGACCAGTTGTCCAACCTTTTACTGTCTCTGGGAGGAGAGCTCCCGAAGCAGCTGCTGCTACTACTGCTGCTGTCCCAACTGTTTCAAAGGCCTATTGCTGGTGCTCCTGCCAAGCTCAGAGTCTGTGCCCACCTGAGTATCATAGACTTTTCCTGGGGACCTCCTCAGTTGTCTTTTGCTAGAAAAATATCTGCCTCTGATCTGTTGGCTCTGCCACTCCCAGATTTGATTTGAGGCATTATTTTAAAGTTGTTTGTAGGGGAATTTTGGGAGAGTTCACCTGGGTCTCAGCCTGAACTACACCCACTTGGTTCCACCCTGTCTGTTTTCAACAAAATGGTGCTGAAGTATGCTTTGGAGATATGATCCCTTCTGCCCTCTAGAGGCCAAATACAATTATTATTGATGACAGTAGCAAGAAAATCCTCAGAGGAATGCTAGCTTTTTTAAATTATTTTAAATTTGAGGTTATTAAATCTTTTAGTGTTATGGGGAAAAGTGAAAATTAAGTTATATTAAAATCTAATTATTCATATATAAGCAAAATCTGTATCTGGTGAGTTTTTCCTAAATTTGAATGTTATCTTGAGTGAAAAAGTCAGTGGTCATCTACTCACAAACCATCTTATTCACATTTGTCAGTAGAATTGACTGTTTTAGCTTGAAATTAGAAATGTTATTACCACTGTTAATTTTGGAGCACTATGAAATTTGTCATCTATAATATTTAAAGAGAAACTATTTTTTTCTGAGATCTAACAATGCATTTTAATTTTGCAGTTGGAAAATAAACGTGATGCTTTCTTTCCTCCTTTACATCAATTCTGTACAAATCCAAACAACCCTGTTACTGTAATACGTGGCCTTGCAGGAGCTCTTAAATTAGGTATGGTTTGCTTTGTTTTTTACTGGTTAACAGAAATGAAGCATGTACAAGAATCATTTGGAATTCCACATTTTAATTGTAATATACCAACTCTAAATAGTTTTTTTTTCCATTTTTTGTGTATACCTATATAACCTTTCAATTTGTTAGCTACTTCATTATGTTTGTAATGAAAGGGGGTGGAGGACATGATATTTTTCTCACACACAGATATACAGATTTTCCGTTTCCCATAAGGAGGGTTTAGAGTAGATGGGGTTTTTTGTTTTATTTTTGTTGTTTAAACCTTCATGAATTTGGGTAAAGTACAGTTTGCTAAGGATGTTTGTAAAGTTTGGTTCCTTGATACCTTAAAAGTAAAGTAGACATTGATCTTTCCTGATGGTTGTTTGAGTGGTTGTTCTTTAAAGTATATGGAAATGGATAGCCACTTTGGGTAATCTTCTGTCCTGTATCTGTAGAATATTAGTGTCTTTCAGCCAGCAACTATATCTGAACTTCATCAAGAAATATTATCATTTATTAACGGAATTCAGTTTTTTGGTTTTTGGTTGTTTTTTTTTATATATATAAAAGACCTGGGACTTTTCTCCACCAAAACTTTGGTAGAAGCAAATAATGAACATATAGTGGAAGTGAGGACACAATTATTGCAACCCTCAGATGAAAACTGGGACCCCACTGGAACCAAGAAAATTTGGCGATGTGAAAGTAATAGATCTCATACAACAATTGCTAAGTATGCACAATATCAGGCCTCCTCATTCCAGGAATCATTGAGGGTAAGATTTATTTCCAGACCATTATTCCAAATCTAACAGCAGGCTGAAGTATCTCTTGAAATTTCTTTTCATTTATACTTTTCAAGTGTTAAGTGCTCCCACCTAAATAATTTGCCATGCATTTTTAAAGCCTAAGCAGACCTCCATTTGATAGTTTTGTTTGTTTGTTTTTGCTTGTGGTGGTGGTTTTCCACATACAGATCTTTTGCCAGACTTCACTCTGGGACTTCACTCTGGGTCAGCAAGTTCCTTTATAGATGTTCCAACAGTTCTAACAGTTAGTAAAATAATATTAACAATAAAAAATTCATGGTTAGCCAAGCCTCTTTTTAGGTATGACCCCATAGGTTATTGCATTTTCTTCCTACTAGCATGATCCTTCTTTAATATTTCTACAGTCTGATTTTACCATAATGGGTCCTCCCTCTACTTATATAAATTGCAATCCCTTCATGACTTAGTAAATGGTTTGGGGATTATGTTGGTTGAAAAATTCATTATCCTGTAGTTAACATGGTAAAGAATTACTCCAAATTTAGCCAGTCTAGTCCTCAAATGTCACCAAGCCCACAGTGAAACCTTTTTAGCCAGCTGTAAGATTTGATAACTCTTCTTTTCTGCTGGTATAGTCTCGGAAAAATAGGGTCACCTTTATGTCATGATAGACGTAGATATAAATATAGGATTTCTGTTCCATTTTGAATATTCTAGTTTAAAATGTCATATTTTATAATCATTTGCTTTTTCTTTTTTAAAATAGACTAGTAATATTTATATGTTGCAGAATAAAATTTATAGTACACATATGATCTGGTTATAAACCAGCCTAATTCCTGAGTTTTATGATAGACTTATTTGTAACTCATAGAAGTTGGGTACTGTGCCGTTGGACTTACTTTAACTCTTCTTGATCTTGATTGTATTTGAAATTAGTTGGGTTTTTTGTTAATGTTCCATATACATACATCATGTATTATTTTGTTGTTAAATTTCATGTTGGGGCAATCTGTTATAAGATACTAAAGAAACTTTTTAACCACAGGAAGAAAATGAAAAAAAGAGTCACCACAAGGACCACTCAGATAGTGAATCTACATCTTCAGATAAGTGAGTGATTTTTAATGTACCTTTTTATACCATTCAAAAAGTCATTCAATGAATGACATTCTTCTTTTTCTTTCCTTCCTACTCCCTCCACCTTCAGCTCTGGTCGGAGGAGAAAAGGGCCTTTTAAAACAATCAAGTTTGGGACCAACATTGACCTGTCTGATGACAAAAAGTAAGTGCAGCGAGAATCCTTTTTTTTCTTTTTCTTTTTCTTTTTTTTTTTTTTTGGTAGTTTAGAAGAGCTTTATACTTTCCAAGCTCTCTGAATTGCCAGCAGTTTCCTGTTTTATTTTTATCTCGTTGCTCCCTAGCAGTAGGAATATATGCAATTGAATAGCATTGATCATGATATCTGTTTTAACTTTTCTGTTTTTACTCCAAAAATGATGGATATCATTTAAGTTCATGTCTTTTTACTTTAGTTTTGAAAATCACTAGTTAAATGCTGGGTTTATAATGCAAAATGAGTATAGAGTTCAAAATTCATGATGTTATTTTTAGACCTCTTAAAAGTAAGTTTGAACAAGGAAATAAGTATTCGTAGTCTTATATAGGCTGGAAATTACTTCCTAATCATAGCAAAGAGTTAAAGATACCCCAGCCACCTCAGAATGGAGCGAGAGAAGATGAACGTTTGATATTCAGGATACCTTATCTTATCTACTTTGTTTCCTTTCTAGTGCCTAACAAAATGTAGGGCACAGAGTATCAAACTGATATATTATACTTATTAGACTAGTGTATTACAATTATTATTGTTCCTAATTTATAGTCCTAATTTATAGTCATAATAGTATGTGTTAGAAAGTCTATAGATTGAAAAATCTCAAAACAGTCCTTAAGTTATAAGAACTGTTGGGTTTGGGTTTTGAAATGTCTCTGCAGAATCTTTACCTAAATTGTAATGGGGAAGAATCCTAAAGATAATCATTTGGAGTTAATAAGTTTTCTCTGTACAAATCCCAAAATTTAATTATGTAAAAACAGTTTGAAGTATTAATATATTTCTTTTGTTTAAGTTTTCTTACATTTAGAAAATTATTTGTAATTTAAAACTGTCTGTACAGACATTGTTTTAATAATTGTTTCCTGTACCTGTTAAATTTATTTTCTCAAATATTTATTTTAGATTTTCACTTTTGAGCTGCTCTTTTGTTATAGGTGGAAGTTACAGCTACATGAGCTGACAAAACTACCTGCTTTTGTGCGTGTGGTATCAGCAGGAAATCTCTTAAGCCATGTTGGTCATACGATATTAGGAATGAATACAGTACAGCTGTACATGAAGGTTCCTGGAAGCAGGACTCCAGGTAACTTTGTCACATTCATATGACCTGTGGAAGGTGAAACATATAAGAAAAAAAATTTTCCTACTTAATCATATATTCTTCACTAGTAGTAATTATTGACACAATAACACTTTAAAGTTTTCATAGTATTTTATTTCTTTTGATTAAAAAGTAAACAATTTGAAAGATTGAGTTGTTGTTTGAGGCAAGAGTTTCCTAGCATAATGGACTCAGAACTTTTTCTCATCCTCCTTTTTATATCTTATATATAGCAGTGTGATAGACTCGAAACCTTTTTAGCATAAATGATATAGTTATTGGGAATGAAGGGTGTACCAAAATGGCAATCCCAACAGACAGGACCCTTGACTTCTCTGATGCCAAAAAGGTCCATCTAGAATACTGTTTGTGCAGTTAGAATACTCTTTATAAAATATGAAGAAATTTTATCCTTTCCAAGGTCTGTTAATTAACCAAAAAAAGGTTCCTGTTTTCTTTTTGTCTCAACTCTGGCCTTGCTTCTGACTACGACAGTGTAGTGTAATAGAGACAGCACTTTATTAAAAGTATATATCTGTTCTCCAAGTTCCCCTTCTGATTTTAAAGTTCTCCATTCTCTAGGAAGCCCTTGGTCAGGAGCTGAGCTGCTTGTTTCCTCATCACTCCATTTTTTTTTGGCTTTTTTAGGCAGTTGGGGTTAAGTGACTTGCCGAGGATCACACAGCTAGTAAGTGGCAAGTGTTTGGTCTGAGGCTGGATTGGAACTTAGGTCCTCCTGACTTCGGGGCCAGTGCTCTATCCACTGCACCACCTAGCTGCGCCCTCATCACTTCCTACCCCATTTCAGTTAAGGCACTGTGCCAGAGCATCTAAGGAATCTAGGTAGCTAACCTTGACCCTGGGTATTCGGAGTAAGGGCAGTTAAACTCCAGACTTTGACAGCTCAGTTATACAGGATTCCATCCATTAACAATTAGCATAATAAAAAGAGTTGTGGATTGTTAATAACCAACTTTCTCTGGGTTTTATTTTCCTCATTTATAAAATGTTGAAGACTACATAGATGATCCTATATAGTATCTTCCAGTCTTAAAAATTCCAAAGACCATTGAATGAATTTATAAAAACAAATAATAACAAGAAAGAAGGACTTAGCCTTTCCCGTTCTAATTACTCCTCTTTAGGAAAAAGTCAAATGTAAATGATTATTGGTAAATCTTGATTTGATTGTATCTGCTCTATCACTTCGGTTCCCTAGTGTCAACACCCTATACTAGGGATTTAGACACCTGGACTATGATAAACATTCCAGACAGATTCAAGCTACCACTTCAGAAGTTTCTTAAAAGTTGAATGGATAGTTGAAGAACGTTTAAATGTTTCCCTGTTTTTCTTCCTGTAGACATAAAAGTTTTCACAAAATTTAAATTTTTGAAAATTATTTTTCTTTTTCCTTTTAGGTCATCAAGAAAATAACAACTTCTGTTCGGTTAACATAAATATTGGTCCAGGTGACTGTGAATGGTTTGTTGTTCCTGAGAATTACTGGGGCGTCATGAATGACTTCTGTGAGAAGTAGGTTTATGAAGTTAATTTTCTTTATAATTACATATGAATTTTAAAAACCACTTCTGGTTTGGTAGTATAAGAAAATGTAAGCTGTAGAAGACAGATAGACCCTTAATGGAGCAGTTAATAAATTATTCTATAATTCTTATATATTTTGATAGGATAAGTGACAAAGAAATATTTTGAGTGATATTAGAAATTACAAGAATTGAACATCTTGCTTTATTACTCAGTTCTCACATGTTACTTTTTCTAATCCAAAAACATCAGTGCTAAGAAAAATTCTTAATCTTGTTAAAACATTTTGTTTTATGTGCCATTTTCCTAATTTATGTCTTCTTCACTAGCTAAATTAAACTAAAAGACTTTCCCACTTATTAGTACATAATAGGTGAAAAATTATGATAGATTTTTCTTTTTGTTAATCATTGGTGACATCTTTTGGAAAGTTTGCTCTCTGTGAGTTTATTTGTTTGGTTGGGGGTAGGGAGAGGAGGGGATTAAACAACTAGTAGTATGCATTCAGTGGCTCCCACATATCAGGAGCTAGGCTCAGTACTACGGATATGCAGATGGAAATGAAACAGTCCTTGCCTTCAAGGATTTTGTCTCCTGTTGGGAGAGGCAACAAGTGCAAAAATAGGTATATATAAGATATATTCCTTAGGATATTGGCTGGAGTGAGGGACCAAAGAAAGGCCCTGTGTAGAAACCTGAAAAACAGGTTTTCTATAAGCCATTGTCATATCTGGAGGTAGTACCTCTAGATAGAGTAGTCAGACATTTAGAATTTTAAAATCATAGAACAAGTTCAAGCCTTTGTTACTTTTGAACTTGATTTTCTGTTACATTCCAGAGGCTCTGTATAGCCAGGTGAAAGAGAGCATGAAGTACTTGCTGTGGTAACTGTCCAGCAGAAGGGAGCTGGCTTCTCCATGGCAACTAAAGCTGCCCAAATTACTGTCTTGTCATACTATGCTGATGGTACTTACAGGGATCAGAGGAACATTTTTCTTGTTCATGTCTTTTATAACTTAGAGGGATATTTTTATCATTTAAAATATAGCCTTTTCTAAAACTTTAAAATGTGATTTAAAAGAACCTTTCTCCATTCTTAACTATTACTTTCTAGGCCTTAGAGCCCGGCATTTTTAGGAAACATCCTTAGAGTCTTATAATAGAACTGAATTAGGCTTAAATTATGTGCTTGTGTTACAATTCTTCAAAGCTAATTTTTATGTAACTTACCTGCTAGTGTTGATGCATACTTTGATTTCATAAGTTCTTAAACTAAAGACAAGTAGATCCCTTTTCATGTGTTCAACCCATTGTAGGTTTCCTGAGGTTAATCTCAAGAAAAATCTTAGGAAAAAGACATCTAGGAAAGAGAATGAAGTAGACACCAGGCTAACAATTACACATAGTTTTGAAAAAGCTACTTTAAAGATCCATTTCTCATATAAATGCTTATAAATAAGATGGTGAAAAGAAAGTGCTAAATCAACCAACAGGCATTTACTAAATAGCTGTTATGTAGCAGGTACTGTGCTAAGCAGTGGAGATACAAGAAGGAATTAAAAACAGGCCCTGCCTTTATACTTATTTGAAAACTAAATAGAAGAAGTTGTATTTATTAAGTTCCTACTATATATGCAAAGCGCTCTACCAAATCACGAGGATGTATGCATACACACATTTTCAGCTGTAAGGTAGATGGAAAAGTTCTGTGGTTCTTAGCAGCCAAGTAGATTTTACTGCATATTCTGTAATGTCACATCTTTTAATAAAATCATATCTGTTGCTAATGTCAAACCATTTAACTGTAAGCAAGCACTTTTGTAGCAAAAACTTTCTTTACTGCATCTTCAGTAGTTACAGTTGCAAAGAATAAGTGTTGTCAAGCTGCATCTGCACGAGGATTTATCCCTTGGACCATGGCTGATGGAGCCAGGCTGTTAAAAGTTGTCAGTTTAGGGACCACTACTTTTCATGGGGCTCTTAGGCTTACCTGCTCTCCATTTGTAATAGATGACAGATTGATATTAGTGATGGCACAAATGATGGGCCCCTTCTCCACAATAGTTGTTTCTTTCAGTGATGGCTATGTGGGTCAAGCTTTAAACAAAGACAAGTGCTTTCAAGGGCATGGCACTTCCCGAGATTCTTGGACTCTTGATCCTGATCTGTCTGCTGGAATCAGAGGGGAGAAGTAACTGTGAAAGCATTTACTGCCGCCTGTCTCTCTGGGTACCTTGTTTACCTAGGGTAGCTTGCCTGCTGCATTGGTGATCATTGCTTGGCAAGTGGTAGCGGTAATTGTGGAGAGAAAGCAATGACAGGTCCCCTCTCAACTGAGTATACTTTCCTGGGATAATGGCTGTCAGGGCCAGACTGGGTATGAGATCTGGAAGAAATACAACAGAAGGTACCAGTCTCTGAGTGACTGGGTACAGACTCCTATAGAAGGTAATATTTAAGCTGAGTCTTAACAGCATTTCAGTAATGTAAGACAGCCAGTGCAAAGGCAGGGAAACAACAGTTGGACCATAAATTCTTGGAGGATAGTAATGTACGAGACTGAATAGGTAGAAAGCAGGTCCACATTTCAAAGTCCTTTAAATGCAAGCAGAAGAGTTTCTATTTGATCCTAGAGAGATGGGAGAATTACACAAATTTGCAATTTAGAAAAATCACTTTATTGGCTTTGATTAGAATGGGAAGAAGCTTGAAGGAGACCAATTAGATCATTACAGTAATCCAGACTAGAGAGGGGTGAGGGGCATGGCTGTGTGAGTGGAGAGACGAAGTTGTAAATGAGATGTTGTAAAGGTAGACAAGATTTGGATGACACAAGTTTTGCACCTGGGTGAGTAGGAGGATGCTGCTAATGCAAATGTTCTTCATGTCAAGCTTTTAAACTTGTGATACTTAGCCCAATCCCATTTTATGAAATCAATGGCAATTATCTTTACAGTGATACTGATGATAAATATGTCAGTAATCTGTGCCCCAGTCTAATGAAAAAAGCACTGAAACTTGTTCAGTCGATCAGTCATGTCCAGTTCTTTGTGACCCCATGAACTTCAGTGCTGGCCGTGGGGTTTTCTTGGCAAAGATATTGGAGTGGTTTGCCATTTCCTTCTCTAGTGGATTAAGGCAAACAGGATTAAGTGACTTGCCCAGGGTCACACATTTTGTAAGTGTCTGAGGCCAGATTTGAACTTGGATCTTCCTGACTCCAATCCCAGCACTCTAATCCTTGGAACCTCCTAGCTGCCTCTATTCTAAACTTCTAATTCTAATTCTTCTTGGCCCTTAAAACCTTTAACCATCTGACCCAAACCTACTTTCCAACATTAGCATCCATTACTCCACTTTCCATGCTCTGTAGTCCATCCAAACTGATCTCTTTACTGCCCCTCATTCACAGTCTTATGCTTCCATGCCTTCTAATTGCCTATCCCTGATAATTCCTTATTTCCTTCAAAACTCTGCTGAAGAACCACCTTTTCTGATCATCCTTATTGCTGGTTCCTCCTCACCCTCCTCCTTCCCTCTGTCCCCAACCATCCCCAGTTAATTTGAGGAAAAGGATTTGTATTTTTTACTCTGTGTCCTCAGTGCTCAGCACATTGCTTGGCCCATAATAAATGCTTCTTGATTAATTAATTGTATTTACTTTACATGTAATATTTATTATATCCTCTTATAGAATGTAACAAAGCTCGTATAGAGGACATATTTTCATTTTTGTCTTTGTAGCCTCAATGCCTAGCATAGTACTTGGTATGTAGTTGTTATTTAATAAATGCTTGTTCATTTCTTTATTGACTAATTTTGTGACCCTTTAAGCAAGTTGTTTAAAATCTAGACCTTAGTTTATCTCTAATGAGAGGGTTTGGATCAGATTAATATCTAAAGGTACCTTTCAGATCTAAATGTCTTTTACTGTGTATGACTTGTAAGGAAATAATCATTTTTTAAAAGCTTGTTTGTCAAATTGATAGCAAAATATTCCTGAACATATGTTTAGTGACAATTATTTAGCCACAAATATTCTTAGTAATTCTTAACGTTTGCCTGAGTTCTCATAAATACCTAACAGGGGGATCTGTTCAGCTTTTCCAGTTTTACATGGCTATGGGATCTATTTAGCAATAGTCTCTGGTTTTATAAGGGCAAAGCAAGGAAAGAGGCTGACCAGGATTCTGGCCCATTATGTAAACTGAATGTGAATTAAAGTGCTACTAAAAACTGTAGTCACTTTAAAGGGTAAGATAGGCAGTAGATATATGTACTGTGAGGGTGAGAGAATAGAATCCTTGCCATTGTCTACGTTTGAATGAACTATCAAGTACCTCCCAGATAGTAACCAGGAATTTTTCACTATAATATAACTTTAAGCTGGTCACTTTTAGGTGAAGTCTTTCTCATACCAGCAACTCAGTTCTCATGTAATACTCAGAATTTTTATTTTTCCTTTTTTTTTTTTTACATGATATTCTGGTCCTAGTAGCAAATGGTAAATATGTTATTTGTTCTTGTTTTAGAAATAATTTGAATTTCCTAATGGGCTCTTGGTGGCCTAACCTTGAAGATCTTTATGAAGCAAATGTCCCAGTATATAGATTCATTCAACGACCTGGAGATTTGGTCTGGATAAATGCAGGCACTGTCCACTGGGTTCAGGCTATTGGATGGTGCAACAACATTGCTTGGAATGTTGGCCCCCTTACAGGTATTTTAAAGAATATGATGAATATGCTAAACTATTTAAGATAATAACTCACTAAAATTCTTGATTTTTTTTTACCTGTTTCTCTTCCAGAAAGAATAATCTCTCATAGGCATAGTCTTTGGCATCTATTGGAAAATAACTTATCAAAAATCTGTAGAAGAAACTGCCAGCCAGGTTGCTTAAAATCTTAATTTGCAGATCAAGAAATTGAATTCTAGCTAGCTAGTTTCAGTCAGACATGGCTAGATTTTAGCAAACAAAAGTTTTATACACAGTATATATGATTTTAATTATTAATGTAATTTTTTAAAGCTCTAGTTGAAAACAAAGCATTGTTAACTTTTTATAGTCTTCAAAACTTACATAGTAACCTACCATGGTCAAATAGAAGCTTGAGTGGTCCCTCATTTCATTTTAAAACATACAAAATAATCTTAAAATGTTCTGTTAAATTGTATTATGGTTTTTTTTTAATTAGTGTTTCATATGTTAGTAAGGTGGTTATATAGCTTACTCATTTTTAATGTTGTATTGCTTTAAAACAAGTTACTTATTTGGGGGGTTTTCCTTCACTTTTAGCCTGCCAGTATAAATTGGCAGTGGAACGGTACGAGTGGAACAAATTACAGAGTGTGAAATCAATAGTGCCCATGATTCATCTATCTTGGAATATGGCGCGAAATATCAAGGTTTCCGATCCAAAGCTTTTTGAAATGATCAAGTAAGTGCCTTGTGAAACTACTAGACTTCTCCTTTGATATGGAAGAAAGGAAGAATATGAAGTTACTTCTTTTTTCTGGATACAGTGTTAATGTCAAAGGAAGAAGTAGGTCTGGACTGAAGCACTGGAAAGGAGCACAAAGTTCATGTTTTCTAACTTCTTTATAAAAAGAAAGGATAAGGGACCATTTTTCACTCACATAATAAATGAGAGAGCCAGGATTCAAACCCAGTGTCTCTGAATACCCCTAGAACCCAGCACTCTCTTTTTCCACTCTTACATATTATTGCTCATACTTTGTTTTTGGTTTGTTTTTTTTTTTTGTTTTTCTTTTAAGTTCCATCCTTTCTTGGCTATATATGCAGAGAAGGAAAAAAAATGGCATGGATAATCCTGAAACGATTTCCAATTTACACTCTCCCCCTTTTTTTTTCTTTCATTTTGTTCCCCCCTCTCCCTTCTCCCCCCCCTCCCAGCTGGGAACAAGGAAGCTTAACTTGAATGGGTGCCCAGCCCAACTGAGTATCAGGGCAATTGTCCCAAGTTTGGTGGAGAACTAGTAGGTGCAGCCTCACAACAAGATTATCATGTAGATAATCCTAGATAAAATAGAACACATTTTCTTCTATCTTTATAAATTAGAATTATTGGCTTTTTAATGTTAGTGACATAGTTTAAATATATTTTATCTTCATGCCTTTCACAATTATTAGTTAATTTTGTAGGTATTTTTTGAATTAGCTAATGATTTGAAACCAATTTTAAAATAACATATTGTTAAATTGAATAAAAATCAAAACTAATCTCCAGTACTTCAATGAATCTGACTGATGCCTTATAATGTACCACTTTTTCAATCAGTTGCTACTTGAAAATTATAGAGTATTTGCTTGCTTTCTATGGAGAATAAAAATGCTAGCAAGTAATGTGAATTTTTTTTAGCATAGGGATTTGTCCTAGAAAACAAATTTTTTTTTCCCAGTAATATGTTGCTACTTATTACTGTGTTCTATTCATTCCAAAAATGCTATATTCCCTATACATCAGACAAAACTACTTATGTGAGTATATTTCAAAGAGTAGGTATAATCACATGTTACAAGCAAGTTAGGTAGAAAATGCTGGTCATTCAGCACACTTATTGAGATTCATTAATGTTGGTGGAACCAAGAATTTTGAGAGATTTTGCTTTAAATTATAGGGCAGGTGCAAATAAAGGTCACAATAGAAAGCATTTTATCTTCAGATACTTTTCCCGGATTTCACTTACTCTTTATAAAAATAAATCATCTACAACAAAAAATATTTTGATTGTCATAAAATTATAGACACAGTAGAGATCATCTGGTCGAGCTTCCCACCTAATATAGGAATCCTATCTAAATCATCTTCATCATTATACAGCTTTTGCTTAAATATTTTGGTGTATCAGAGACACAGTACATCTGAATGAAGTCTATTTCATTATGATACATCTCTTCTCATGGTTAAATTCTTCATTCTTGGATGAATATATGATCCTCAATGCTGTGGGTATTAGAATAATAGTAATACCTTAATAGTGTCATTGTAGTACTTGGACTAGCCATCTTTTATCTCTCATCTCAAGTATGTGACCAATCTATCTCCTTTTCCAGTTATACACACATTTCTTATATAAGTAAGGCAAATGAAAGCTTCATCATTGGGCAGAAATCTGCCTCTTATAACTTCTACTTGGTCCTATTTCTGTTTTTCTTGGCATCGCTGAAGAAACATTTTCACTTTAAATGTTTGAAATTGCTATCTTGTCCTCCTTTACTTGGTCTTCTCTTCTCTAGAGTAAACATGCTTTCTGTGTCATGATCCAGTTCTTCAAGCCAAATGACAGTCTTGTGGTATACCATTAAATACTTCCCTTCAGGCTGATTCTGATGCATTAGTGAACACCTTGGGTACCACTGGTTAACTGTCACAGTACATAGCTTATTAACCTTATCAAGTATGAATAGAAATTTTATGATTAAAATTTATAGATATATGCATACTTTCATATACAGTGGGTAAAATTTTTAGTGCTGGAATAAACCAAAACCAGAAAGTTTAGGAACCAATGAGGGTTTGAGTTTGCCGGCAAGGGAGCCCCACCCATGCAAGCAGAGACTCCCTAAAGGAGCAGAAGGACAAGACTTACATAGGTTTCAATTAGGCAGGAGGTAAACTGAGTACTGGACACCTCATGATTGGACAGGGCTTGTTTCTTGGGGTTTGGAATACAGACATGTAAAGAGAGAGGCTCTCTGGATTAGCTGTTTCATGTAAACCAGTCTTATCCATTAGGATACTTGATGTTTCAGTAGAAAGGAAGGTCAGAGACAGGGCAGGGGCTGCAGTACAAACTGGGTCAGGGACAAAACAGAGGAACTACAAGCAAAATGGAGTTGTTTTAGTTTTCTCGGTTACCTATGGTACAAAGAGGTATTTTAAACACTGTGCTCATGGGGGGGGCACAAAAATAAAAACAATTATCAGTTACTTAGGGAAAACAACATACACACAGATAAATAAATTTTAAGGGAGGATGTGGGGAATGGATTTGGTGGCCAGGCTTATTATTGTTCAGTATAGGGATCTCCCATTGTAGGTACTCCCTCTGCCCTTGCCAGTTAGCTGTTCATCTGCAACTTAGAATCTTTCAGACTAGTCCAGTGAGTAGTAATGATTTACCTTCAGACACACACAGCTGTATCAGACACAGCTCTTGATCTGAGATTTTTTTTGGACTCTGAAGGCCAGTTTTCTAACATTAAATCATGCTGACTTTCAGTCATTCCATAAGTTAAGCACCTACCACGTACCAAGCACCATGCTAAATACTGGGGGATACAAAGACAGGTAAAAGACAGTCCCTACTCTCAAGGAACTCATAATCTAATGGGGGAGACGGCATGCCCCCAGCTATGTGCAAGCAAGCTACGTACAGGATGAACTGTCGGACAAATGAAAGATGTGTCCACAGTAAATTAAACAAAGAACTAGTATCTATTCAGTTAACTGATTTCCAAACATGCCTTCTGCTACTTCTGTGCTTTGTTTTTTATGTTTAATACTTTTGTTGTAACATATTAAATATACTATTGCCATATTAACCTTTTCACATTTTCTATTCAGTCATTGAGTATTGATTAAATATCTATTATGCTAAGTGCTGGGGATACAAAGATGAAAATAAAATTGTTCCTTCTCTCAGAGAGTTCATATCATATCAGTGAGATAATATATACATAAATAAGTGTAATAGAGGATGAATAATAACATTTAGGAACATATAAAAGGTTTCACAGAGGTACTGCTTATTTTTTTCCCCCTCCATTTAAAAAGTTCTGAACTCAGTAAATGTAGACTAAAACAAACATATCCACAGCACAGCAGAAAAGAGTGTTGTGTATTGGGCTGGGAATCTCTATTAGTACAGCTTGCTTTTCTTTAAAATATAAAATTCAGTATGTTTGGAAGCTGCCCTGTTTCCTGTGATTTCTCCTGGCTCTCCTTCTGTTTTCTAGAAGGTTGCATTTGAGCTGAGCCTTAAAGTAATAAGGCATTTTGTGAGACAGGAACAAGTCTGGAGTGCTTTCTAAGCATGGTAGAGAACCAGTGCACATAGGATAGAGAGAGTGCCACTGCGAGGAAAAGCAAGGCCAGTTTAGCTGGACTGTGAAGTGCAGGAGGGAGGGGTTTGTTGTGAAATGAGGCTGAGTTTCTACGAGATTGCTCAAGAAGCGTTAATTAAGTACCGATGTACCATGCATTGTGCTATGCACTGGAGACACAAATACAAAAGTGAAACAATAGCTCCTGCACCTGAGCTTATATTAATGAAGGTGATAATAATACAAAATAGATGCAAGGTAACTGACAGCTGGGGAGACCAGGAAAAACCACATGTAGAAAATGGTGCTTGAGCTAGCTATGTGATAAAAAGAAACCAGAGGTTCCAAGAAACAGAAATGAGGCAGGGAAGTGCATTCCAAGCACGGACGACAGCCAGTACAAAGTCATGGAAGAAGGAGCTGGAATGGCATGGTGGCTAATAATGTCTAGGTCATAGAGTACATTAAGGAGACTAATATGTATGTAGTGTGTCTGAAAAGGCAAGATGAAGCCAGGTTTTGGAGAGCTTTAAAAGCCAAACAGAGGAGTTTATATTCGCTCTTAAATGTGACCTAAATCCACTGAAGTTTGTTGAAAAGTGATAAGAGTCAGAGGTACTTTAGGAAAATCACTTTAGATATATGGAGGATGTATTGGAGTGGAGAAAGACAAGCTAGAGAGAACAATTTGGAGATTATTTCAATAATCTAAACAGGAGAAGAAACAGAGAAAGCAAGTGCACACATGTCTTAGCATATATTCCTTTTAGTCTTCTACATAAGTCTATTACGTCCAACCTCTGAAAGTGCTTTGCGCTTTCCTACTGCTACTCTTTGTCCTTTTTCCCTCTATCTGAAGTTGGTTTGTTTTTCTGTGACTATTAAAATCTTACCTATCCTTTAAGACCCAGGTTAGCTTTTGCATTTTTCCATGCAGCTTTCCCTGATCATTTCAGCTACAAATATCTCTCCAACTTCTGAAATTCCATTACAACAGTTAGCACTTTCCATTTGCTGAATTGTATTCTTATTTCATGTGTATCTTATCTTTTCCCAAGTACACTATGAGCCCTTTGAGGAAAAGAGAGCATGTCTTACACTTCTTTTTAATCTGTCATATTCCCCAACAGTACTTATTAGGGCAGTGTGTTATCAGGGAAACTATTAGACTGAGAGTCAAAAAACCTGAATTCTGGTGCTAATCTGCCATCAGCTAATGATGAGACTCTGGGCAAGTCACTGTTCTCTGTTTAAATGAGGATGTTATATAACATAATCTCTCATATCCTTTATAAAATTCGTTTACTGATCCGCCGGACCTGTTCATTCAATTATTAGTCAATCATATGATCGTAAATTTAGAGCTAGGAATGACTTTGAGGTTATCTAGTCCAATTCCCTCATTTGCACATGTAGAAACTGAGACCCAGGGAGATAAGTAAGTGACTTTGCTAGACATCACACCTACTAATGAGGATCAGGGACAGAATTTGAATGTAGTTCTCTAACAACCAGTTGAAAGCTGTCTCCTTTTTCTCCTCCCTACTTGGTTCTAGTCCATTTGTTTTTTTTACTTCTTATAACTTTCAGCAAGCCAATCAGCTTCAACATTGTGGATGCAACTTTATGGTATTTAACCTGGTAACTAAATCATAGACCGGTTGTAATCTCATTGGTGGGGAGAGTTCTCATACCAGAAAACTCTAGAGTGATTAAATCATAGGTCTTCTTCATCTTAGCATAATTTCATTTAACTTATTTTAATTCTTGATCTACCAATTGCCAGTAATTCACCTCCAGGTCAGATTGATATAAAGTACTGTGCTTTGTTAAATATCTTGAAAGAATATTTTTTTAGCTTTGAAATTCCTATTGAAGAAGTTGGGTTTTTTTTTAGCCAAGTCTTAACTTGGTCAGTCCATCATTATTCTCAAAGGATATCACTCTGTGTGCATGGTCCTTGTAATCTTGATTCAGAACAAGGTTTCTTGACCTTTTTAGTGTCATGGATTTCATTAACAGTCTGTTGAAAGCTATAGACCCCTTTTCATAATATTTTTTAATTCATAATGGAAGCTATACATTTCAGTTAGTGAAAATAGGTATGTAATTTTTCCTCTCCAAGGTCATGGACTCTTAAAATTTTTCTGTGGACTCCTTGGCTGTGCATGTAAGAACCATTGATTTAGAGGGTTCTTTTATGATCTGATCTTTTTCTGTCTGCTTGGTTCTTTATTCCATTGATGTATATTTTTTATATAATGTGGAGATTTACATAATTAATGTTTGTATCAGGGGTATTTTTCTATAGGCACCTTCTTCTACATGTATACACATGGAATGTCCATCTGTTATTTCTGCTCTTGCAATATCACTGGCTTCATCCCCTTTTCTTGCTCATTCATCACTTTAAATAGCTATAAATTGGTCTGAACTTGTAATCTCTCTCGCTCTCACTCTCTCTTTCTCTACACACACACACACATACACACACAATTTATGGTAAAAAAAATGCACGTATGTATATATGGGTATATTGGTTTACATCTTTGATGTCTGTATAAATGTGTACATATACCCACACATGTTTGATATACATATACCCTGTCTTTTAATTGCTTTTGAGTTTAACCCAGTTTTCTTTTTAAATTTGTTTTGCTTATGCATTAGAACCTTACTATTAAGATCAACTAAGGAGAGGGGTAAATTCCAATTTTTAAAAGTTTTATTTATAGAATATTTAAAGAGAAATAGGGTCAGCTAGGTGGCCCAGTGGATAGAGCACCGGCCCTGGAGTCAGGAGCCCTGAGTTCAAATCCAGCCTCGGACACATAAAACTTACTGGCTGTGTGACCATGGGCAAGTCACTTAACCCCATTGCCTACTCAAAAAAAAAGAAAAAGAAAAGAGAAATAATGTTTTTACTTGAAATTAAATAAGGTGGAGAAATAGGGAATAGAATGGCTTTGACATATATAAGACTTGAATTTATGCCTCTGAAAGTGGATATTAAATGGCATTTTTTTTAAGCTTTTTAACCTCCCAACCAGTCTACCTTTTGGAAGGTATGAGAAGCATTTCAACCATCTGTCTTCATGAATTCAAACTCTTCAGTCTTAGTAGTCTTTACAATGCCAGGTCTTCCATAAGATCTGCTGCTTTCCCTAAATCCAGAAGTTTCCATCTATGCCTCCTTGTCCATTTAATTTAGTTTAATTCATTAAATATTTGCAAGAGACTGTTCCAGCCTTCAGTGATATTAAAATTGTAGTAGGGAAACTAAATATATTTGTACCTATGCACAAATAATAATGTTAGGAGAAAACCAGGAAGGTCTCCATTTTCAGTAGACCTTGTGTGGCAAACTTTGGGGAGTATTTGAACAAAAGTTGCACGGGATGGACATGCATAAATGCTTTTATCTGAATCAATAGAGGAAACTTCTTAGAAGGTATAGAAATAAATGGAGCTTTTCTGAAAGCAATAGGTGGAATCTGTCTAAAACCAAGTGGGAGCATTATCTATAATGTTGATAAATTCAAAGTTTTTCCAGTAATACCAGGGGATGTTTATTATTCCATTTTGTGCTGTAAATGTTAGCTATAGCAATAAGACCAGCAAAAGAAATCGAAGAAATAAGCATAGACAGTGAGGAAACAAAACTATCATTTCTTATAGATGACATGACAGTATATTTAGAGAACCATAGTCAACTTTAAAAAATAGTTAAAACAATTAACAACTTTAGTGAAGTTGCAGATTATAAATAAACCCACACAAATCATCAGCATTTCTATATATTGCTAACAAAGCCCAGTAGGAAGAGAAAGAAAAAGAAATTCCATTTAAAATAACAACAGATAACATAAAATACTTGAAAGTTTCCCTGCCAAAACACACACAGAAACTATATATACACAGTTACACAATACTTTACACAAATAAAAATAGATCTAAATAATTGTGAAAATATTCATTGTGCATGGGTAGGCTAAGCCAATATAATAAAAAAGATAATACTACTTAAATTTCTTTATTCAGTGCCATACTAACAAAGTGCCAAAGAATTACTTTATAGAGCTAGAAGAAGTAATAATTCATCTTTAGGAACAAAGGTCAAGAATATCGAGGGAATCATTGGAGAAAAACATATGAAGGAAAGGTATCTGTCAGTACTAGATCTCAAGCTATACTACAAAGCAGTAATCATGTCAAGACAATCTGGTACTAGATGAGAAATAGAGTAGTTGATCAATGGAACAGTTAGCTTCACAGTATACAAGAGCAAATGAGCATAGTAATCTAGTGTTTGACAAACCCAAAGATCCCAGCTATTAGGGCGAGCATTCACTATTTGATAAAAACTGCTAGGAAAACTGGAAAGTAGTCTGCAGAAACTAGGAATAGACCAATATCTCACATATATACTAAGATTAACTTAAAATGGGTGTGTGGTTTAGACATAAAAAGTGATATAATAAATTAGTGGAGCAGGGAAGAAATTAACTGTCAGATCTATGAATAGGGGAAGATTTCATGACCAAACAAGAGATAGAGAAATTTACATGAGGTAAAGTTTTGATTATATAAAATTTAAAAGTTTCTGCACAGACAAACTCAGTTAGAAGAAAAGTTAGAAGAAAAGAAAAAAAATGGGGGGGAGCACTTGAATTTTTGAAGCAAGTTTCTCTGAGAAAAATCTCATTTCTCAAATAAATAGGGAGCTAATTCAAATTTATAAGAATTAAAAGCCTAGTTGGAAGAAGGTCAAAGGATTATGAAGGAACAGTTTTTAGAGGGAAAAAATCAAAGCTATCAATAGTCATATGAAAAAATGCTTTAAATCCACTAATAACTTGAGAAATGCATATTAAAGCAACTCTGGGATACCACTTCACACCCATCAGATTGGCTAAGGTGACAGAAAAGGAAAATGACAGGTGCTGGAGGGAATGTGGAGAAAATAGATATGCACATGCACTGTCAGTTATGAACTAGTCCAGCCATTCTTGAAAGCAATTTGGAACTATTTCCCAAAACCTAGAAAACTGTGCATACCCTTTGAACCCAGAAATACCACTACTAGCAGTTGTAGTTATATTACATCAATACCACTTTGGGTCTATATCCCAAAGAAATCGGAGAAAAGGAAAAGAAACCCATATGTACAAAAGTATAGCAACAATTTTTGTGGTGGCAAAAAAAAATTGGAAACTGAGGGGATGCCCATCAGTTGGGGAATGGCTGAACAAGTTGTGGTATATGAATAAGATAGAATACTATTGTTCTGTAAGAAATTATGAAGGGAGGAATGGTTTCAGGAAAGCATGGGAAGAGGACTGGACTGGTATGAAATGATAAAGAGTGAGGGGAGCAAAACCAGAATAACAAAATACATCGTAATAGCAATATTTAAAGATATTAACTGTGAAAGACTTAGTAATTGACCAGTAGAGTGATCTGCCAAAATTCCAAAGGACTTATAATGAAAAATGCTATCCACTGCCAGAAGGAAAATTCATAAACCCGGAGTGCTGATTGAAGCATATTTTTACCTCTCTTTTTCTTGTATTTTTCTCCTCGAAGACAGCTAATATGGAAATATGTTTTGCATGATTTAATGTGTATAATAGGTATTGTATTTCTTACCTTCTCAATTGATGGGGGAGGATCAGAGGGAAGGAGGAAAAGAATTTGGAACTGAAAAGCAAAATTGAATTTAAAAGAGAAAAATCCTGAATCAATGCTGTAACAGATACATTTGAATATAAAAATAACCATAGGAGAATATAGAGCACAATAAATGCCACAAATGAAATACAGTTAAGTCCCTCTGGATTATAAGAGAAGGAAAAGTTACTTCTTGGATGACTATTTTTTGTTTTGGGGGGGTTTGTTTGTTTGGTGAGGCAGTGGGGTTAAGTGACTTGCCCAGGGTCACACAGCTAGTAAGTGTCAAGTGTCTGAGGTCACATTTGAACTCAGGTCCTCCTGACTCCAAGGCCAGAGCTCTGTCCACTGCACCACCTAGCTGCTGCCCCTGAAAGTTACTTCTACTTGGTGGAATCTTAATTTCTAATTGGAAAATTTCAGGGAAGAAGTGGCATTTGACGTGGATCTTGAAAAATGGATAGGCTTTTGATAAGATAAAGTAGGAAGAAAAAATATTTTAAGGTTAGGATACATATAACAAAGTTACTAGAATGTCTTTTTCTGAAAAGGGAAGGGATTGATTGGTCATTTGAAAATGACAAAATAGTAAATGTTTGAGGTGTTTTTGAGAACTCAAGACAAGGTAGGAGAGGAACTGGATTGTTTTGGGTCATGAAATCTTTCTCTTATAATAGTATTATTATTAAAGCAGAAAACTGTTTTTGAAGAGTACATAATAGCAAATGTTTTCCAAGTACATCCAAAGGAAAAAAGTTTACCAAAGAGAGAATGAAGATTATTTAAGACTACTAGGTCACCAGCTTACGTGGCACAATGGCTGAAAGTGCCACCTGGAGTTGGAAAAACCTCAATTCAAATCCTGCCTCAGACACTGGCTGTATGACCTGGACAATTCACTTAACCACTGGCTACCTCCATTTCCTTAACTGTATAATAGGGATAATTACGATGTCTACCTCCCAGAGTTGTGAGGATCAAATGACATAATATTTGTGAAACCACTTGGCATAGTGCTTGGTAGAAAAGGCATGCACTTAAGAAATTCTTTCTTCTTTCCTTCCTGTTGGATTGTGAGGGTTTTTTTTTTTAGACTTTTAAAAATTTTTAAGTAAAATGGGTTTGGCCCAAGTTGATACCTGCTGTTTCCTCACATGTCAGAGTAAACTCATAGTCCTAGTCACATTGATCCTCACCCAGTCAATTATGATTTAAGTCACTTCCAAAATGTCCCCCACGTTGGTGATCAACCTTCTTCCATATATCCAATTACAAGTCACATGCTGTTTTCTCTAAGAAGCCTTCCTGGTTAAAGATAGTCTGTTTGATTAATAAAGTTCTCTTGCATGCCATCAATTTTCATCCAGGCTTGAATCATGAAGTAGAACTGAACTAGGAAATTGAAAACTAGAATATAAAATTTTATCTAGAAACCCTTGAACCAAGATTTAATCTCCTAAAAGAATAGATTATTTAGTTTTCTCTTTGTATTCCCAGTACCTAGCACAGTGGCTGGCACATTGGCACTTAATAAATGTTTGTTGATTAATTACTTTCATATTTCAGTTCAGAACAAATGTGAAATAGCAGCATTGTTCTCCTTGCTAAATATATGTACATATACGTATACATATACACATACATATGTATATGAAAGAACACCTTACAAACAGAAGTTAACATGAGAATGTACAAGAAATATGCCATCTGTATTGCTAATGCTAGACTTATTAATAATTTTACTTCTCATACTAGGAGAGATTTGGCTAGTGACTTGACTATTCAGTTTTCCGAAAAGCTCTTCATATTTATGTCTATTATATAATAATTATTGCTGGTATTCATAAATTCATTGTTTTTCGTGCTCAATTTAAATAGTACACTGTGAAAAAAAATAATGGGGTACTTTTCATTTTTTTAAACCTGGACACTGGAGATAATTTCTTGCATAATACGATTGCCCTTCTAAGGACCAGGAAATAAATAGAATATAGCAAAGAAGAAGTATAAATTGAAGTCAAGTATTAAGCTAATAGGTATCAGTTGTTATTGGCCCACTATAGTTAACTCTTTGTATCTGCCATACTTGTTGAAGAAAGTTCACCATCATTATGCTAGGTACTATTTACAAGGCCATGCATGATTGATGTTCAATAATTTTTGATTTTTTAAAAAGCAGTTGTTTGCTAGGATATTGCTTCTATTTTAATGTTAATTAAAATTTGTAAAATACAAGTTCTGAATAAGTTACTTCATAGGTGAATTGCTCTAGACTTGGAAACTGAGACCCAGAGGAGTTAAATGACTTTCTGAAAGTCATTTAAGTATCAGAAGAAGGATTTAAACTTGGGTTTTTCTACTACATATAGTCAATGCTTTTTCCGCTATATCACATTATCCTCCACCATTAAGAATTATACTTCCTTCTTTACCTTGAGTAAAAACCCAGGACATATTCTAAAGTTGTCAAACACTTTTTGACATCCAACTGAAAAACCAGAGGGTCATTGTGGTAGAGAGCTGGCCTTGAAATCAAGAAAACCTAGGTTCAAGTCTTAGCTTTGATTTTAAGCAAAACATTTATCTTAAGCAGCTAGGTGGTGCAGATAGAGAGCCAGGCTTGAAGGAAGGAAGACGTGAGCTTAAATCTAGCCTCAGACATTTACTAGCTATGTGATCCAGGGCAAGTCATATAACATCTGTTTGCCTCAGTTTCCTCAGCTGTAAAATGGGGATAATAGCACCTACCTCCTAAGATTGTTGTAAGAATCAAATAAGATAATAATTGTAAAGCACTTAGTGCAATGCTAGACATTATATAAATGTTAGGTATCATCATTATTATCATCATCCCTCTTAGATGTAGATGTTTATCTACATTGCTAAAGGGATTTTCTTCACTGCTAATTCCCTATCCTATATCATTGAAATCACAGTTCCAGTGTACAAACAGCATAAAGATCATAGGACCTAATGTTGGTGAGACTGCTATTGGGAATGCATGCCAATTGCTAAGTACTTGGATCTTTAAGGACATTTATAAAATGTTCCAGCAAGAAGATCTTAGAGATCGGAACAAACAGTCCTTTTGGAAAGACTCACAAGAAAGGTTGGGACTATTTACCAAACAATTTTGAGAAATTAATGTAAACTAGAGGTGTCAAAACACGCGACTCCATTGCCAACAACCTAGAACCAGAATAAAATGTAAATGGAAAACACTTAACAAAATAAATTAAAGTAGAAAACAGATCATGTTAATTTGTGATTTTCTAAGTCAACATGCTGCCCACACAGATCCTTTATGTTGAGTTTTTGTGGCCCTGTTTCTATTTGAGTTTGACACCACTGTTGTAAACCACTAGGTGTGCAATAGAAATTAATAGGAATGAAGTACTTAATATGTGTAGGAAATAACCCAGGAAAGAAGTTATATAGGAAAATAGAAAATTGTAGTCATAAAATTAAAGGGTTTCACAATATTTTATTTGACCATTTACTATAAAAAAAAAATTAAGCACTTTTTTTTTCAGTGTTAGAATTAAATAGTGTAACCTGAAAAGATGGAGTCTGGAGTCTGCCGTTATTGACCCAAATGAATATCCAGAATTTCAGAGGGTCCTGGTGATTATCTTTAACTGAAGAAGAATCCCTACTACAACCTTCACAAACAAACTCATGTCTTATAGCTTCATCCATTTTTTGGAGAACTCTAATAGGAAGTTTTTCCTCAAAGCAAGCCTAAATTTGACTCTTCCCAATTCAGCAAAGTAAAAATCAAGTCTCTTTCCAACATAAACTCGAAGGAAAGTTAATTTTGACCAAAATCAGTATATTTTTGTATTCAAAACCATGTGTTAATAATTTACCATATTTTTACAGTTATAATGTATTTTGGTTTTCTTATTAGATTGTCATGCATTTTATTCATTAGCATTTTACAATTACATCACTGTTGTGCATAATATCATACATAAATTACAAAACTTATCAAGTCATAGACGTTGGATTAGTGAAATCAGAAATATAACCAAAGCTTCCCTTTGAGTCCTGCATTCTAAGCCCTTTAATATAAACCAACATTTTGTATTACTAAAATACTTTTAATATTCAATTACTGGTCATGCATTTTATCTTGCTCTGCCCTCTATGCAATAGGTATTGTCTGTTGAGAACTCTGAAGCAGTGTCAGACACTGAGGGAAGCTCTCCTTGCTGCCGGAAAGGAGATTGTGTGGCATGGACGCTCAAAAGAAGAACCAGCTCATTACTGTAGTATCTGTGAGGTCAGTTCCTGTGCTTTCGGTCTGTAGCTGGCCATTGTTTTGAATCCACCTGTTTTCCACATTAGGTCTTTGAGTAATTGTTTGATTGTACTCTTAGCTCTGCTTGATTTAAAAGGCAAACCAACAAAATAAAATGTATTTTTATACATTGTGAAATCCACTTCAATAAACTTGAAAGTCATCATGAAATTTTTAAAAATAGATTGCAAAGGATTTTCTTTCTCTAGTATGAAGAAATAAGTTGTTTCTGCTTATCTTGGGTTTTTACCCAGGTGACCTGTTTTCAGGGTTGTGGTAGTTGTTGACTTGAGTCTGAAAACTTTGTACTAGAGTCTAAAGTGTGAATTCATTAATCTTTTCTAATGCTTCCCAAACTTCTGAAATCTTTTAAATAGGTAAGTGCCTTGGAAAAGTGTTAACATATTTGACACCATGCTTTCCAACAACTAGGCTTCTTTAATCATTTCTCCTTCTAGAAGTGATTAAGGAGGATTCAATCTGTAGATATGTTAGTTTTAACTTTAAAGGGAATTAGGATTTGTTTAAATCAGGCCTGCACAACATACCGTAAGCAGCCTGCAAGTTGTATGTTGTGCAGGCCTGGTTTAAACGATTATAGAAAATAACCTCCAAAATAAATGGGTGGGGGATGGAGGGGAGAATTTCCTTATGTCAGTTTGCCTTATAGAGAACAAACTATTATCCTTCTGTTTTCCTGGCTTTGTCCCACTAGTGCAGTAGTATCTAGAAAGTAATTGAGCCAGGGAAAAATAATTTCTTTAATTTGTTTCATAAAGAAAGTTATCCCCATTTTTTTCCTGTCACTTCTAATTCAGAATAGGAACAGGTGGGGGCAGCTAGTGGCGCAGTGGATGGAGCTCTGACCTTGGAGTCAGGAGGTCCTGAGTTCAAATCCAGACTCAGATACTTAACACTTACTAGCAGTGTGACCCTGAGCAAGTCACTTAACCCCAAATGCCTTACCAAAAAGCAAAAAACAAAAAAACAAAAAACAGAATAGGAACAGGTGAAACTAGAATAAGACACTTGAATTCTCAGAAATGATGGCTGATGTTTACTCTATACAGAGAATTATGACTACTGGTGATTGCACTAGGGAAATCTTTCTCTTGCACTAAGACCTTTAGGAGAGAATTGGGGGAAATAGAATTTTAGGGAATTGTTATAATTCCTTACTTGAAGTGATTCTCCAAGGTCCTAATGCCATTGAATAAGAAAACTAGGTTGGTTCTTGACACTTCCCAAGGAGTCTTATGTGCGTGTTTGATTTTGTTATTTCATTGAACTTTCTCTTTAAAATATTTTTAGTATGTGGTGTCAGCCTTCTCTTGGATATTTTATATCTTAAATCCTTAACCAAATGTAAAATACTCAACTGCGTATAAACCCCAAATGTCAAATATAGTATCATTTATCCTCTTGGTATTAACTACTGGTAACATAAATATTCTATGCTTTAAAATTAGGAAATACCCTAAATTATAGAAATACTCTTTTCTTTATAATTTGCATTGAGTGGAACACTTAAATGCTTGGAGAAAAAATACTTTTTTCCACCTTCTTTTCAGCTCTGAGTTGAGCACTTACTACTTTAGAAGGGGAGAGTCAGATCAGTTCTTGCCACTTCTCCCTACCAGGCAACAGAATATCTGTAAATGATCTAGGGCTACAAAATGAGACACTGAAATATATGCCTTACCGGGATTTTAATTTTCCTAAAAAATAATGCTCAAGTTTTATTGGTTTACAATGTTGATGTCCCTTCTAATAAGATAATGTTTACCTATAACTTTTTTTGGCCAATTGAGAATTTTTTTTATAGTTGTATATA
Organism: Phascolarctos cinereus; assembly: GCF_003287225.1. Classification (NCBI taxonomy): domain Eukaryota; kingdom Metazoa; phylum Chordata; class Mammalia; order Diprotodontia; family Phascolarctidae; genus Phascolarctos; species Phascolarctos cinereus. Next base: position 56,531,222 of record NW_027556098.1, on the reverse strand, counting down.
AAATACGAAAGAAGCTCTATACCCAGAGACAGTAGGTTACTAATTATTTTCCATCCTTTTATTACATGCCCTTTTTTATGTATTGGAATTTTCATTTTAATCTTGTTTGGTATAAAAATGTCGCCATTTTTGTATGTGAAGAAAGTGTTTCCTCACCATTGGTAGAGCACATGTTAGTTGGGAGGAATCCATAAACAGCTGAGACACTGAACAAAAGATTGAAGAATTCATACATAGGTGGACACCAGTTCAGTCATTTCAAACATGACAGTAAGCTCTGTTAGTGGGAATTGTTTCATTCTTTGTACTTCTATCCCTAGCATCTAGCACAGAGCCTCACAAATAGTAGATGTTTAATAAATTGACAGTTGATTGACTGACACAGTTTATCCTACCGTGGTAAGATAGGCTTGTTTGAACGGTGAATTACTAATGGTGGTACCTGGCCAACCAAGCTTGATTTAAAGGATGGGTGAAAGTGCCTGGGTGTTGGCCAGATTTAATCTTTGAATGTTACAAGCACCACAACGATAGATTATGTGTAATTAGCAATAAGTATATGGTTTTATGCAGCTGTTATTGAATTTGTATCCTTATCCTGGTAACTAGAGAGAGAAAGGTTACAAAGAAAAATGGGAGTAACTCAGGCTGAAGCATAAAGTGACCAAAGGTGAAGTTGAAAAGAGTGTCAAGAGAAGGCAGAAGCCTGAGAGGAGGAGAGAGGCTAGTACCTATCCACTCAAGAGCCTGCACTCTGGGCATGGACTCCTTTTACTCTTCTGAGGGGCTATTGCCATATATCATTTCTCCTTTGGAATAAGCTTCAGTTAGACTTCTGTCTGCCGAAATAGCAAATTTAAGCTTGATTAGGGAGTGGAAGGTAAAACGCTTGATCACAATTAGTACCTAAGAAAATTTTTGCTTTCTGATCTGAATTCCTGTCTACTTAGATCCCTATATACTTACAATCTAATTTATATTTTATTCATGTATATGTCTTGTCTTCTACTAAATTTATAAGCTCTTTAAATTCAAGGATAGTTTCTTATTTACTTTTGTATGTCTCCCAGCTTATTAACATGTAGATTGTATGTGATAGGTTGAATTTTGTTGTTGTTTTCAGTGCTGGTGGTGAATATGTCTTAATCCATCCACTTCTTTTTTAATAAGCTCCTAAGTGATACAGAGCACAGGTACTTAATCCCATCTAAGAGTTAAACCTACAGCCTTGGTGCTATTTTAGCACCTGTCTTTAACTATTACATACTGACCACACTTGCCTTGAAAATAATTTCGTCCTAATCTATAGCTGTGAATTTTCATTATCTATACTTTTTTTTTCTGTGAAATAGGTAGAAGTCTTTGACCTGCTTTTCATCACTACTGAGAGCAATTCTCGAAAGACCTACATAGTACATTGCCAAGACTGTGCACGAAAAACAAATGGGAACCTGGAAAATTTTGTGGTGCTAGAACAGTATAGAATGGAGGACTTGATGCAAGTCTATGACCAATTTACATTAGTAAGTGAAATAAACATGTGAGTACTTAATTAGCTGGGTTAAGAAGCAGCAGAGTTTTTCATTTCCAACCAGTAAATAGGAGGTAATGAAATACTTGTATTTAAATATTTTCCTTATTATTATTCATAATGTCCCTTTGGAGTGGGGGGGTGTCTGAGAGAATTTTTTTTTCCACCTTCTGCATAAGTACTGCCATCATAATGTACCACCTAAACCTTACAGTTCTTCTACTACTGTGTGCTTTTCAAAATACTTGTATTTATTATACAATAATCTCATTTGACAAAATATGTTCATTATTAATGACCATAGCAGGGAAGAAAAACTACAAATTCAGTGTTCATTTTTATACTTGCACAAACACACACACATACACATACATAGACATAGATAGATTTCTCTAAGCTAATAATATTTAAGGTATTTAAGTGTTATCACTGGAGAACATTTGGCAAAGCTAACTTAGTGTGGTATATGAGATTTGTGAAATTCAAGCATAAAATCATGAGTAATATAAATAGAATTGTAAACAGAAACAAAAAGAATTTGCTAGGATTTTCTTTTTATCTTCTCATGTGCTAAGTACATGAGCACATAGGTTACATGATATCACTCTGACATCCTAAGAATTTTCACAACTTTGAAAATTTAATTCATTGTATTTTTATCTGAACATGATCTTCACAAGTTTGTCTAGATAAAACTAGGCAATACTTGAAAAATGCTTTATAGCATTTTTACTCTGTGACATGCATATATGAAAAAAGGAATACAGTCTTTGAAAGCTGTATCATAAACTAATAATTGGTGAAGGTTTAGTGATACTGTTAAGTTACTTTTCTATAACACATTTTGATTTCTAAAAATATGATCAGTGACATTTCTAAAAGCTGAAATCTGGAAATCAGGCTCATTATGCATTTTTTAAGAGACAATAAAATGGGCAGACAGGAGTAGGTGATGGTAGTGTCCTCTTAGACAAACTGGCCAGTCTGGAGGCCGCAGCCAAGATTCTATTGTAAAATAGGCTATTGAACTTTTCCTGACATTTATTGGATCTTCTGAAATTTGCTTCAAAAGTTGGTAAGAAAATTAATATACCACTGTTTATATATGCTCAGAAGTAATTTACTTTGGGTTTTTTCTCCTCAGGCTCCTCCATTACCATCCTCCTCATCTTGACATTGTTCCATGGACATTAAATGAGAACTTTTCTGATATTCAGGAAGTGACCCAGTTCTGCACCACTGGTTTTTGTAGCTATCCTGTAAGGCTGCTGGCTGAAAGCTGTGTCTATGCAACCTTCCAAGTGCGGAGTGTCAACCAACTGGACAGGAGAGAGCACTGCTCCTACTCCAGAACTCAAAATAAAGCTGAACCAGCTATACTTCAAAAAAATTTCCACGTTTTGTATATATCTGACAAAACTGGCAACATTATACAGACTACTGACTTGAAGACCACCTCTTTTATATTTCTCTGTTTCTGGGCTGATGACTTGGTTTCATCCATTTCCTTACTCCCTTACCCTTTACCACCTCCAGAATTTTCCTTGGAAAAAGTACTAGCCTAGCTGGTCATTTCTTTGTAAGGTAGTTAGAAATTTTAAGTCTTTCTTTGGACAGCATTTTTTTTTTAATGTGAAAAGTTAGGTGATAAAAATTTTTTTACTTCTCATGTTTTTCTGTCTTGTTTTAAAACCATGACGGTTATACTTTTGGTTCCTAAATAAAACTTTAAAAAAATTAACAACCAAGTCACAAAGATAATGGGTTGCACATAGACTAAGGAATAAACTTCAAATTTGTGATTTTTGTTTCTAATCTTGATGTAAATTTACACTATTTATAAATACATATTTATTGCTTGAAAATATTTGTGAATGGAATGCTGTTATTTTTTCCAGATTACCTGCCATTGAAATTTTAAGGAGTTCTGTCATTTCAAACACTACTCCTATTACATTTTCTATATGTAAATAAAACTGCTTAGCATTGTACAGAAACTTTTATTAAAATTGTTTAATGTTTAAAGAGTTTTTCTATTGTTTGAGTTTTAAAAAAAGCCTTTATGTACAGTGCCCAGTTTTTGTTCATTTTTCAAATCTGATTATATATATTTTATATATACTTCTGTATGTGTATATATATAATATATATAGAAATCTGAATATAAAATATATGTATAAAGATTTAGAACTTAAATTTTTCTCATTTTAAGTTTCACATCTATGGTAGATTTGAGGTGTCTACTGTAAAGTATTGCTTACAAAAGTATGATTATTTTTAAAGAAATATATATGGTATGTATCCTCAAGACCTAAAATGTCTTTCAGACTGGTTTATTGTTAAATTGCAATTACTGCAATGACAGACCAATAAACAATTACTGCCAAAAAAAGTACAGTAGTAGAAAACAAGTAGTTACTGAACTTAAGGTTTTAAAGGGAATGTTCTGTGGGGTTGATTTCTCTTGAAGCAGCTGGAGATGGGAAAAAAAGAAAGATTACCTCTAGATATGTACCCTTGATTATAGAGTGCAGCTTTAAGAGATTTATGTTTAAAACCAGACATGTATTTGTATGATTTCCTAATAACACTGAGACTCCAAAAAGTCATGATTTAGGGATAAAATTTTAAGCCATACTTTCACCACTATTAAAAAAATATGTATCTTTGATTAAATTCACTTAGAAATATTCTTTAGAATGTAACATTTTACTTTTTAAAACTCATACTTAGTGACAGCACTTTATTTTATAATCATTACCACTTGTATTTGTGTGGTCCTTTTTATTCTCCAACATACTTCCTTCATATATACTCATTTTATTCTTTCATTAAGTTCCAGAAGCATATCAAGTTAGACTTTCAATACCTGATGTTAAATATAAGACTAAAGAGAATATGTAATATTCTCTAGTGGAGTCATGCTGATTACAGTAATGAAGTGCCTTTTTTCAAACGGCTCTTAAATATCTTGTCTGCTCAGGAGATTAAAAACGCATGGAAATATTTTATTAAATTAGTTAATAAAGAGCACAAGTATTGAGCATTAACTACTGGTAGCAATTGGTACCAATTCATTTATAGTAGCAAAAGAAACAATTGCAGTACTGTCTTAATCTAGGACAGTAGTGCTTGGCTAAGGGGGTGCTCTGAAGTTATTTTCCTCTAATTTACATGAGTGATGAAACATCTGTTTTGTCAACAAAATCCTAAACAGCATTAGGAAACAAAAATTTAAGGTGATGAACAATGTAAAGAAGTGATAAGGAGTGTGTAGTTATTGGAAAAAATGAGAATAATGCTGTCTTCAAATCATAAAGATTTTTATAAATTGAAATAACCTATGAATTCACATTTTTCAGTTCTTTATACTAGAGTATGAAGACCTTGTTACTTCATTTCCATTAAATTAACATCCTGGTTTATAGTTTCAGTCTAACAATGTTAAGATTCTTGGTGATAAATTCTCAAGTATAACTTTCTCAGTGTGAGATACTGAGTATCTCAGTATCAGTATAACTACTCAGTATATCTACTGAAACCTCAGTATGAGGTACTTTTATAATCAGAACGTATCAACATAAATAATAGATTGTTCACTGGTAATACTTTTACCTTCGAAAGAAAAATATGGTTCGACTGAAGGTTTGATAGAAAAAAAAGATTTTGGTGTGGCATTGTTCTTTCAGCCCTAACATGCACATATGCTAGATTCCTTATACACCAAAGCTTTTCCCTGAATTTTATATATAGAAAGTGACTGATCCAATCAAAGTATATGCAGGCATTTTATAAACCTTAAAAAGGGTATAAATATGAAAATGGGATTTATTACACTTCAACTGAACCCAAATATGAAACATAGATAAGAATGTAAACCTTAATTGCTAGTGATTTGTTTACCTTTTATCAACCCTTAGTAAATTTTTAGATGTTAATGCTTTTGGGGCATACACACTTTCTAACTAATTAATATTCATGTTATCATAGAGGACTACCAGAGAAGAAATCTTATAATTAAAGGACAGCAAAAAAAGTTCTGAAGGAAAACAGTGAGATGGAAAAAGAGAAGCATCAGAAGGCTTTAAGATCTAAATGGATAAAGGGAATTAGTAACTAAATAATAACTAAATTATAAATTAGGATGAAAAATTGTAAACTACAAAATAAATTAGGAAACATTGGAAGTTTGAAGTTGTGCCTTTGTAAAGAAAAACAAGGTAACTTAGTTTTTAGTGGTTTTCCATGAAAAAGGGGAGTATTCCTTAGAATCAAGAATGGAGAACCTCTGACCTAATTCTCTCCATAATTCCATATGATCCTAAAAATTATATTGCTCTGTCTACTTGTACAGGAAATTGAGTTAGGACAAGTAAATTGTGAGCTGGGTTTATCTACTAGTTAATATTATCTCACTTTATCTTTCCTTTTAGCTAGATGTCCCATCTTTTTATCCCTATTATCTCCATCCCCCCAAATCTGTGTCCTTTGTCACCATTTCCCCATTCTTTGCCCTTTATAACTTAATTTGACGTTAAAACCATTTGAAATATGTATATGGTTTTATCTTTAAGCAGAAAGACTTGGTGTTTCAAAAAAATCAAGTGAATTTTATCTTAAGGGGTATGACTAAAGTAATGAAGCAGTTCCTTGGGTATACTAAAAATTAGTCTCACTTATGTCAACTTGGGGATTTCAAAAGAAAATTAAGTTGATTTTTTACTGCCACATCCCAAAGCGACCTTTAATTTAAAATAAATTTCATCAAGGCCAACGAAACCTCACTCCCAAATTTTACAGATGAGAAAAACGTGCCTAGCGAGGTTAAGTAACTTTCAGTGTCTGAGAAAGGATTCAAACAGATCTTTCTGACCCCTGAGTCCAGCATACTCGCTGTCATCTCATTTCCCACTACCCCTGTGAAGTTTCTTAGAATCTCAGAGGTGGAAGAGACATCAGAGATAATTGGTCCAACTAGGAATCTAAACATTCACACCTATGTTATGCTTCCAAAGGTTCAGTGTTGTATTATATAGTATAAACCCAAATTACAATTGAATAATGATTGTGTTACCAGGAAATACAAGTTTCTTCAAGCTTATTCTTGAAGACCTCTAGTTATTATCAGTTATTTTGCCGTTCAGCAGAGAGCTTTACTAGCTGTCTAGATAACCTAAGTCCCTCCTGCAGCAGCAGTGAAGTCCAATGAACTGTTCTAGAACTCTAAATTGAAAGGACTGAAGAAAACAAAAGTACCTTGCCTTTCTGTACAACTCCTTTTGTCCCTGTTGCAAGAGCCTAAAGGAATAAGTCAGAATACCTCACTGGCCAAAAGAAAGAAGTATAGTGACCTAGACCTGGTACTTCCCAACAATTTGGGAATGCAGGGGGAATTGTCCTTTAATTCTAAGTTCAGAGGAGAGGAATGAAAGGGCATAAAACAGTCTCCCTGCTGTAGAGTATGCAAAAAGTTTTTGCTTCTCAAGACTGACCCAAGAGATAATAGCAAGTTTCAAGACTTGGCCTGTGGATTGCACAGAGTCTTTTTTATATGACCCCAAAAATTGAGCCATCTAAGCATAGCAGTAATTAGGAAGAATACATTTAAACGTCTGGACAAAGTAACTTCAAGGAAAAGGTTCTCAGGATAAACATTTTTCTCCTAATCCATTTTCCTGAATGGCATGAAAATAATTCTCAGGGCAAAGTTAACACTCAAATTTCATTCCCCAATCCAGAGAAGCAATTACATTCTATAAACCATGTCAGTTTCTCAGAACTACTCACCTCTACTCTGACTATGAGAGAACAAACCTGGGGTCGCAGATTTGGAGCTGGAAGGAACCTGAGAGGTCTGTCTAGTCCAGGGCTGACTGAAGCATTTCCACCTGCGGGCGTGCAAAGTGCTCACGCTTTGTGTTCAGAACCGAGGCTGCAGTGAAGTTGCATGAGGCGACTTGGGAAACGCCTTGGACTCGTTACATATTCGATTTTGAGTTTTTGGTTTTTAGGTGTTCATAAACCTTTTGCTGTTGCCAAATCGTGACCCACAGTTTAAGAAGCATTATTCTCTAGTCCAGCTTAAGTTTTATGGTTAAGAAAATGGGCCCAAATAGATTATGATTTCCCCAGGAAACACCAGTTCCTTATTGTGTGCTAGGTACCTGAAGAAAAAAATGCAGTCTTCACCCTAACATGATACAGGACAATTTAATGTAGACAAAAATATTTTCTTAACACTGTGAGGATAGTATTCTGTCTGACTTTGAAAAGCCTTTCTGGAAGTAGGAATAGGCAGTATAGAAGAAGGGTTCTCAATGAGAGCATAGTCACATGGCTTAATTGACAAGGGCAAAGAACAGGCAGAGCTCATGGTGGGAATTTAAATTATCTGGACAGCTAGTTAGAATTTTGCTAAAAGGCAAAAGATTAATACATTTGTCTGATAAATTACTGACAGCCTTCATTTTATTCTTCAAGAAGTGAAGTATTTAGAACTGCTCTTCTGATCCTGCTCAGTAAAGTGAAACCATAAGAATTTGGCGTTTAAGATTTAGAGTATAAGATAAACTAGGAAGGGAAAGTCAGTGTCAGCTCTTGCATACTATGATTCCAAGTCTGATAAATATCCTACATAATGGTGGTAAGTACCTTTGTTTGGAATGTCTCCTGATTTCGTACCTTGATATGAAAATTTCACATATCATCAAAGTCATCTGTGTTAAATCTCTAAGATAATTTTACCACTTGAAACTTACTAGCTGTGTGACCCTGGGCAAGTCACTTAATCCCGATTGCCTTACCCCTTCCCCCCCAAAAAAATAGTTTTAGTTGTATAGGGAAGATAGCGATTCTGTTGCGATCAAAAGGAAGGTAGTACAAAAGTCACTTGCCCTTTTCAGGCTTTTCTATCCAGCCCCTGTGATTTGAATGGACTGTGATTGCATCATGGGAGTGGAAATATAGAAGGAATTTTCTCATTGTAAGTCATATAATAATTTAATCTGATTATAAACAGCATTGGGAGAAGAGCAATTTAAAATACATAGCTAAAGTTTCTTGAGGGCTTCTGTATCTAAATGGGGTATGTAGCAGGAAAGAGAAAAAGATAGCTTTCAGCTGAAGAACTGAAAGACCCCTCTCCAAATAGGGAAAAAAACTTCATCTCAGCTGAAGACCAGCAAAGAGTAACAGCATTTAATGGTGATAAGCAAAGAGCAGCAGGACATCAGGGGACATTGGTGGCTTTGCAGTATCAGAGGTATGAATTGCCCTATCCACGCATGTACTCTTGTCACAAATGTACCCAGTGTGTTCCCTTCTCCACTAGTGATAGTGTAACCTATGGTGAATAATTCCTTGTGTGTGAAGAGGAAGAAGGAGGCTTTCTTGTCACCTATTTTATTCTGCTGTTTGGTTAAATGTCTTTTGCTTTAAACTGATGGTTAGTCAGAAGCATACTAGTTTTGGAGTCAGAGGATCTGAATCTAGCGCCCTCAATTTACTGTGTAACATCAGAAATGTCACTAAAACTCTGAGCCTCCATTTCCTCATCCATAAAAGAAATTTTGAGGATGCATATGCTCACCAGATATCTTTTGGGAATATCTCTTCCATTTGGAATGTGTGAGAGACATTCTTCGAGATGGTGGCAAACTCTTTAGTTTTAAGTCTCCTGATGTTATTTCTCACTTGATATCAATAATCTAAAGATCATTGGACAAATTATCTCTCATGGTTTTCAAGAAACAGACTGAGAATATTGAGACACACTGATAATATTGCTGGAAGAAATATTGATCAAAAAGGAAGTAGTACAAATATCACTAACCCTCTTCAGTCTTTCCCACCTAGCCCTGTGATTTGAATAGAATGAATTTCATCATGGGAGTGGAGTGAAGTTGAAAGGAAAAAAACAAGCATCACTGGGAGAACAATTTAAAATGCACAGCTGAAAATACCTAAGACAGAGTGTTCTTAACCTGGATTCCATGAACTTATTTTTAAAATATTTTGAAAATTTCAGGATCATTGGTTTCCTTTATAATACTGTATGTTTTATTTTTTGCGTTTTAAAATATTCTGAGAAAGGGATCAATAGGTTTTACCAAATTGTTAAAGGAGTCCACAACACAAAGAAAGGTTAAAAGCCTCTAGTCTAAGGGATTCTCTAGCTGGTTAGACTGGGTTTGTATCCCAAAAAAGGTAGATAGCCCTTAGGGGTAATAAGCTAAAGAACTTGTTTTTCTTGTTCAGTCAATCATATCTGACTCTTCATGACCCCATGGACCATAACATGCCAGGCCCTTCTATCCTCCACTATCTCTTGAAGCCTGTCCAAATTCATGTTGGTTGTTTCCATGACACTATCTGTCCATCTCATCCTCTGTCATACCCTTTTCTGTTTTCCTTCAATCTTTCCCAATATCAGGATCTTTTCCAATGAGTCCTATCTTCTCATGTGGCCAAAGTGTTTAACTTTCAGCTTCATTATTTGGTCTGAATTAGTTTCTGTAAGTATTGACTGATTTGGTCTCCTTTCTGTCCAAGGGACTGTCTAAAGTCTTCTCCAGTACCACAATTCGAAAGTGTCAGTTCTGCCATGCTCAGCTTTCCTCATAGTTCTATTCTCACAGCCATACATTGCTACTGGAAAAACCATACTTTTGACTATACAGACCTTTACTGGCAAGGTGATATCTACTTTTTAGTATGTTATCCAGATTTGCCATAGCTTTCCTACCAAGGAGCAAGCATCTTAATTTCATGGCTCCTTCATCTGCAGTGATTTTTGAGCCTAAGAATATAAAATCTGACACTGCTTCCATTTCTTCTCCCTCTGTCTGCCAGGAAGTGATGATAGATATTAGTTGTTTTGTTTTGTTTTTATGTTATGTTTCAAGCCAGCTTTTACACTTTCTATTGAAGCCTTACAAATAGCTGAGGAAAAAAGGAAAGTGAAGGCAAAGAAGAAAAGGAAAGATACCCAACTGAATGCAGAATTCCAGAGAATGGCAAGGAGAGAGAAGGTTTTCTTAAATAAGCAATGCAAAGAAATAGAAGAAAATAATAGAATGGGAAAGACAAAGATATCTCTTCAAGAAAATTAGAGATATCAAGAGAAAGTTGCAGGCAAAACTGGGCAGGCAGAACTGGTAAGCACTATGTATTAGATGACCTTTAAAATCACTTCTAGCTCTAAATCTACAATCCTATACTCTAATGGTTTGTCTAGCAATGGAAATTACATGGATAGGAGTTCCTATGCTGGTCTTGAGTGGCTGTTCAGCCACAAAGTAAAACAGACCTCAGATAACTGGGGGACTTACATGTAAGGAGCCCCAGGTCCTATATTTTTGGGGCCTCAGTTGGGATCTCTGTTTTGGATGCCCTAGCATTGCAACAATGTGTTGAAGTTTTTTATACACACACATATTGTGTGTGTGTGTATATGTATATGTAGGTATGTGTGTATTTTTTCCTAGGTATAATTGCACAGCAGGGTTTTCCAGCATGACTTTTACAGGCCAAGTGATTTATTATATGATTATTCATACTGTTGTTGTCTGTCAAGGTACCATTGACATATTATTTGAGAACAGTTTTGAAAAAAATAAATAAAAAATAAGTTTTGCTATTTTATTCACGATTGATTTCTAGAGCAAATACCATTTCTATTCAGCCATTGGAAAATTGCTACATGGTAGTGTGTCATTGAATCCTCATCAAGTCCTATTGATTCTAAAGATTCCCAGAAACTATAATTATACTGTTATTATTCAGATCATAAGCCATGCTATGGATATTTTGAGAGAAATTTCTAAATGTTTTATGTGATCTTTAAAAATCATACTATTATCGGGGCAGCTAGGTGGCGCAGTGGATAGAGCACCAGCCCTGAAGTCAGGAGTATCTGAGTTCAAATCTGGCCTCAGACCAAACATTTGACACATACTAGCTGTGTGACCCTGGGCAAGTCACTTAACCCCAATAGCCTAAAAAAAAAATCATACTATTAAAAAATTAGAACAAGATCACAAAATTCTCAGAGCGTGGTTGAATCAGTTCACAACTCCACCAACAATGCATTAATGTCCTAGTTTTCCCACATCCCCTCCAATATTTATCATTTCCCTTTTCTGTCATATCAGTCAATCTGATAGGTGTGAGATGGTACCTCAGAGTTGTTTTAATTTGTATTTTTCTAATCAGTGATTTAGAGCATTTTTTCATGTTACTATAGATAGTTTTGATTTCCTTGTCTGAAAACTGCCTGTTCATATTCTTTGACCATTTATCAATTGGGAAATGACTTGTGTTTTTTATAAATCTGACTTCAGTTCTCTATATATTTGAGAAATGAGGCCTTTATCAGAGATACTTCTTGCAAAAAAAAAAATTTTCCCAGCTTTCTGTTTTCCTTTCAATTTTGGTTACATTGGTTTTGTTTGTGCAAAACCTTTTTAATTTCATAGAATAAAAATTTGCATTTTGTAGTGTTCTCCATATTTTCTTTTGGCCTATATTTCTCTTATCCATAGATCTGACAAACTCTTCCATACTCTCCTAATTCACTTATGGTGTCACCCTTTATGTGTAAAACATGTACTTAATTTTGACCTTATCTTGATATATGGTGTGAAATATTGGTCCATACATATTTCTGCCATTCTGTTTTCCAGCTTTCCCAGCAGTTTTTGTCAAATAATATGTTTTTGTTCCAAAAGCTTGGATCTTTGGGTTTAGTATATACTAGATTACTTTGGTCATTTACTTTACAGTAAATATACTTAATATATACTTAATATATTATTATATATTATATAAGTAATCTATACTTAATCTATTCTACTTATCCACCGCTCTACTTCTTAGCCAGTACCAGATTGTTTTGATAATTCCTGCTTATGACTAGACTACCTTCCTTCACTTTTTTTTTTCATTCATTCCCTTGATATCCTGTGGTTGGAAGATATAGCCTTTTCTTTTTTTTTTCCTGGTGAGGCAATTGGGGTTAAGTGACTTGCCCAGAGTCACACAGCTAGTGAGTGTTATGTGTCTGAGGTCACGTCTGAACTCAGGTCCTCCTGACTCCAGGGTCAGTGCTGTATCCACTGAGCCACCTACCTGCCCCTAGGATAGATAGATTCTTAACCAGATAAAGCACATAAGCAAATACAAATGATAAAATAGAAAATTTTGATTACATGAAGCTAAAAAGATTCTGAAAAACAAATTAATGCACCTTGGATAAGAAGGGAAGCAATGGAATGGGAAAATATCTTTTTATCAAATTTCTCTGATAAGGGTTTAGTATCCAAGATATATAAACAATTAACAAATGGGTGCACGTATGACAGAAAGCCATTCTCCAACAGATAGATGGTCCAAGGAAATGAACAATTCTCAAAAAAAAAGATTTGCAAAGCATTAACAACAACATGAAAGTGTTCCAAATCACTAATAATAATCAAATCAAAACAACTCTGTGGTTTCATCTTATATTCTGCAAATTGGCAAAGATGATAAAAGAAGGTAGTCAGTGTTAAAGGAACTATGGGAAGATATGCACACTGATCCATTATTGGTGAAGCTATAAAACAATACTGGCATTTTGGAAAGCAATTTGGAATTATGCAAATAAAGGGACTAAAATTCCCATACCCTTTCACGCAGATATTTGATTACTGAGTTTTGCTTCAAGGAAGCCATAAATAAGATATAAGTGTGTGTACATATATGTATGTGTATGCATATATGTATGTATGCACATATGTGTATACATGTGTGTGTGTATACATACACTCAAATATTTATAGTGGCACTTACATTGAGAACAAAGAATTGGAAACAGATGCCCATTCTTGGGAAAAGCAAACTGTGGTATGTCAATATAGTGAAATGTTATTATGCTATAAGAAATGATGGATGTGATAAATACAGAGAAGCATGGAAAGATCCACCTAAACTGATAACAAAGTAAAGTAATCAGAGCCAAAAAAAAAAATACACAACTGCAGCAGGGTAAATGGGGGAAAAAAATCACAAAAAAAAATATACATATTGCAAAATTAGAGCAAGCATGGCTGAAAAAAAACCCAACCCATCTAATTGCAGATGTAAAAGGGCTACAGGTGTTGCCCATTGCATGTTTTCAGACTTCTTCAATATATTGATTAGTTATGCTTATTTTTTTCTCTTTGTATTCTAAAAAATACTATTATATGGGGAAATTATGTTGATGTAAATATAAAACACATCAAGAAATTATTTTTAAAATATGATTGGCAACTAATTATTAAATCCTCTTCTGTGGACTAGGAAGTAGTGAAAAAGTTGAAGGCTTCCTGGTGAGGCATGGCCTGTAGACAATAACCTATGAAGCCTACTGTTAGAATCAACACCATCCACACTTTTTCCCCAAGCAAATATTTCACATTCTGTCTCTATGACTTGGCATAGCTTATTTCCCATGCCTGCCCTGCGGCTTCTACCTCTTTGAACTTTTAGCTTTCTTCATGACACAAATCAAGGGCCACTTCCTTCAAAAGACTCTTCCTGATTCCCCTAATTAGTTCCCTGATCATTTGCTATTTATCTTGTATATATACTGTATTAATTTATCTGTGAATGTGTTGTATCCTTTTCTTCTTCCCTACTTGCAATAGAATGTATGCTTGTTGAGGGCAAGGGTTATCTCATTTTTATGTTTGTATCCCTAGCACCAGTACAGGCAGGTAAATGGCATGCAGTCGATAGCATGGTGGGCCTGGAATCAGGAAGACCTGAATTCAAATCCAGCCACACATACTTACTAGCTGGGTGACCCTGGACAAATCACTTAACCCTACTTGCCTCAGTTTTCTCATCTATAAAAATGACTGGAGAAGGAAATGGCAAACCACTCCAGTATCTTAACAAGAAACCCCCCAAATAGGGTCACCTGGCACTTGGTAGGTGCTTAATAATATTTGTTGATTGATTGGTTCAAAATCTTTCAGCCTATCTTTCTAGCTTTATTATAGATTACAGTCAAACCTCGACATTCACAGGTTTCACATTCCAGTTTTGGTTACTCAAGGGTTAGCCATGGATAATTAAATGGAAATTTTTGGAAATTTGCATCGCAGATGATGTGCTTAGGTAAAGAAAATGAAAACAAATTTTAATAAGTCATAAATATATAAATACTTTATGTTATTAATGTATCTTTTCATTTACTACCATAAATATACACATGGAAATTTATTATAAAGAGTTAAATTTTGTGATAAGTTTCAGTGTGCTAAAGAATTAGGAGCTAAGCACTCTCTTTGGGAGCACCTCTTTGTCTTTCTACCATCCAGACTTGGTCACGTGACTTTCTCCCGTTGTGTTCGTGTGTTTTGTGAAGCAGTGGTTATGTAGTGTGTGAGATACGAATCTCTCTCACACAGAAATTGCAACATGACTAGAATTATTAAAAATAGAGGTTTGGGGTGGGGCCTAGAGTTACTAGGGGCTTTTCACATTCTTGGGGGTCCTGTGCCCTTAACTCCCTTCATCTCACACACCTCTCTGCCCCAGACAAACTGTATTACTGTTCCACGTCCAAGACATTCCACCTCCTTCTCCCATGCCTAGAATGCTATACATCCTCACACCAGCCTCTTGAACCTGAAGTTACTTAAAGTTCCTAATTCCCTCCAGTTGTTAATTCTCCCCTAAAACATTTCTATTCATTTGTATATATCCTATATTTCTGTGAGCATGTTATGGATTTTTTTTCTTTGTATCCCTAATGGTCATGGACAGGTGATAAGTGCCACTATCTTCCTGATATTTAGTGTTTAGGTTCCTGAATTCAAACTTCTGTTTGGTGACCAAGAGCAAAAGTTAATGAAAAAAAGCATTAGGTCAGCTGGAAGATGTCGATATGAAGTTGACAACTGACAAATGCCCGGAGTGTCTCTGTCAAATATGTAAATTACATGGGGTCTCAACAAGGAGTAAAATACTTGATTCAGAAGTCTGAATTCAGGAACCTGTACACTAAATATCAGGAAGATAGTAGCACTTATTACCTGTCCATGACCAAAGAGTCTTCAGGGTTCAAGCCCAGCCTTTAGGTGTTGAGAGCCTCCTGAGAGAAGAGGCTGTCTAGATTTTGTTTGACTGTTTCCTCAGGGCTTAGCATAATGTGTAGCACATAGTAAACATTTGACAAATGCTTTTCTATTCATTTCCACTGATTCTAGAAATAAAAGGAAGCCTTAAGAGTTTATTGAATATGCAAGTAACATGATGAGACCTGCACTTTAGGAAAAATCACTTTGGCAGTTGTGTGGGAGGGGCCAAAAGACAGGATCAATATTGAAACACAATAATGAACATCAATAGAAGGGAGAGTCAATGGCCTGACCATAAAGTTCAAAATTTTAATGATAATACACCAAGGACAGCATTGATGAAAGTACGAGAAGGGAACAGGGACCAAAAAGTCACTTAGATTATTATTATCAATATTATTATCCTCAGTCTCATCCTTTTAGGCAGTGGCTATGAAACTTCCTCTCAGCTAGGCTGTTCCAGAAGGTAACAGACAGCTAAGGCTAAGGTCAAGAGACCACACCTTTAGAGTCAGGCCATTGACTGAAAGGTGTAGTGAATATATTCACCAGCTGTGCTTATTTATTGACGATAAAAATGATTTTGATTTAAAAAAGTAAAACATCATGTTAAAGGCTCTCTGACAAAGTGCTGCTCATGCATTTATCAAAATCATAGGCAGTATTTAGGGTATTTATGTCTGAAAATATATGTTTCACTCTGTCACTCTTAATTCACCACCTTTTTGCCAAGAAATTGAAGGCATGATTCATCATTAGTCCTCTGAGGTCATGATTGGTCACTACATTGATCAGAGTTTTGAAGTTTTTCAGAATTGTTATTGTGGGTACCATGTAAGTTGTTCTTTTGGTTTGGATCATTTCATTCCCTACTGGGTCAAATGAGTATTCTGAAGATTCTTTGATATTTATGTGTATATATAAATATACATACGTAGACACATATATGTGTTCATTTTCTAAATATTGTATATGCCAAAGAGCAGTGTGAATCTCTAATTGGAATGACTTGCTTTCCCCCACTCCCCATTTATAACCCTTTTTTTTTCTTCCCCTCACTCAGATACTGTTGACTGGTTCTTATCTTTTTTTTTTTCACTTTTAATTTTCCCTTCATGATCCATCCTCTAAAATTAAAGTTTGTTTTTCTAGTGGCTATTCCCCCCATGACACTACAGTCCTTCTTAAATCCCCTGTCTCTACCTATTTTCCTGTTGAATGTATTTTTAAATCAAACTAAGGATGTAAGTGTGTAAGTTTGTGTGTGTTCAACCCTTCTTTTCCTAACTCATATAAAAGTGAGAATTGTGTAGTGTCTACCCCGCTCTAATTCTTTCATCTTCTTATTTCACACTGCACCCAATTTTGAGAACCAGTAAGTTCCCACCCCTCTTGCTTTCTTCCCTAATATATTTCCTTTCCCCTCTTTTTCTTTCCTTTCTTATGACCATCAAAACAGAACAGATCCATTTCTTTGTCTTGTTTTAATTTACTCCTTCTATGACCTTGGAAGCATTAGTATTCTGATGAGACACTTGATTCTTCTCCTCTTGTTAAAATATAAGGCTTTCAATATTGTATAGCCTTTTCCATTTCCTTAAATGTATTTACCTTTCTAGGTTTCCTGTGTTTGATTTTAAAGTTTCTACTCAGCTCTGGTCTTCTCATCAGGAATGCTTGAAAGTCGTCTATTTTACTAAAGGTTTATTTTCCTCTGGCAGGGTTTTATTTTTTGCCTTTTGGTATACTGTCTTCCAAGATCTCCTCTCCTTTAATGTAGTAGCTGCCAAGTCATATCATCCTGACTAATTGATTAGAATTTGAACTCTTATTCTGTCTACTTATAGATTTTTTCCCCACTCTGAAAATTCAGGATTTTGCCTATTACATTGCAGAGAGTTTTCATTTTGGGGTTTCTTTCAGGAAGTGATTGGTGAATTCTATTTACATTTTACCCTCTGGTGCTAGTAAATTTGGATAGTTTTTATTTATGGTTTCTTGAAATACATTATATAGATGGGCTTTGGGTTTTTGGGTTATTTTTGGTCATGATTTTCAGGTTTTTTGATGGTTTTCATATTATCTCTCTTCAACCTCTTTTTCCAGCTCATTTGTTCTAATGGTAAATATTTTGTATATTTTCTTCTATTCTTTAATCTTTTCATTTTGTTCTAATTTTCTTGTCTCATGGAGGCACTGAGTTCTGTTTAGTCCACTCTGATTTTAAAGGAGTCTGTTTCTTGGGTAAATGTCTGTAATTGCTATACTAAGCTGTTCATTCTCCTTTCACTTCTTTCCTCCGTGGCTTTCATTTAATTTGTGATGTCTTGCCTCATTACTTCTAGATATTCTTGTAGTCCTTGGAGCTAAGCAATTTTCTTTTCCAAGACTTTGATTGTAGTTGTGGAATTCTTCTCTACTGGATTTTCCTCTTGAACTATTCTTAACCCATACTATTTCTTCATAGTATTCAGTGTACTTTTTTCTGTTTCTCACTTGATATTCACAGTCTTTCAAAAAATCTTATATGGTATTGACATGCAAGAGAAATGCTTTGCTGGATGACAGTACCTTAAGGCAGCATTTTACTCTACTGAATCAAAAGATTTGTGATAGTTGATGGACAATAAACACTATGAAATCTTATATTCTATTCATTTTTAGTCAACTGGGTAACTAAAAATATTGTCTGCTCTAGAAGATCATTGGTGAAAGCCTGTCTATTCCACTCTTAAAGCTTCATCAAGGATGCATTTAATGCCTATTCAGATTGTTTTCATAAAGATTTTGAAGAGAGGAGAAATATTGGTCAATAGTTGCTGATATTTTCTTTGTTGCCTTTGGTATTAACAAATGTTTTATATTTTCCCCTCTTTCAGATATTTTGAGAATTGATCCCTTGAGAATTGATGTTCAAAATTGTTTTGCTTCCAGCACAAACATCCCCTGTGTATACCTGGTCTAGTTCAGCTCCTCTTCCCATCTTTGTTTTCCTAAAACCATTCTTCTTTCATGCAGCAGATTTAGGACAGTGATTTTAGAGTCTATTTGTGGTGGCTTCTCTGTCACTGATAAAGATTGGTGTTGTGGAAATCTTGACAAATCTTTTCTATTTTTTAGTCTATTTGTTGTATTTCTTCCAGCTTCATCTTAAATGCCCTCAAGCTGAATGCTTAGTTGAATCTCTTGCCAAGCTTTCTGTAAGCTTGATCTTTCTATTTTATGAATATATTCTGCTTAAAATCTCCTACCTTCTAGGGCAAGTATGATGTAATGAAGAGGTGTCAAATTTGAGGCCTGAAATCCCAAATACACTGGAGCCAGATTTAAAATGTAATTAGGAAATATTTAACAAAATAAATTAAAATACAATACAACGTAGATAATGTTAATTTGTGGTTTTCTAAGTCAACATACAGAAGCAGGGATCCATTTCTACTTGATTTTGATACTACTGGTGTAATGGATTAAGTTTTGGACTTGGAGTGAAGAAGACCAATTTAAATCCCACTTCAGAACCTTGCAAGTTGTGTGACCATGGACAAGTTACTTAACCTTTCTGAGCTTTGGTTTCCTTATCTGTAAAATGGGAGTAATAACTATAACACCTATCTCACAGAGTTATTGTGAAACAAAGCTAGGATAATACAACATAAAGTAAACCTTAAAGTGCTACAAAATGGCAATTAATATTACTCTCCTCTTTAAAATTTAAAAATGAGTTTTCCCTTGGCTACTAGATCAAGTATTTACTGATTGAGGTGGATTCTAGGCCCTTCTTTTTTCTTTCTTGTGACTATTTATTTAGGCTGATGACTGATTTCCTTAGGAAATGGTGATAGTCTCTCTTGATGGCTATCTTATCTATTTCCCATTTTTTGGCTTCCAGTCAACAAGCACATTAATTGCTTAATATATTCCAGATACTTGCTAATCACTAGGAATATAAATATAAGCAGAAAGAAAGGCAGTCCCTGTACTCAAGGAGCTTACATTCTAATGGGGAAAGATACCACATAAAAGAAAACCAAAAAGGGAAGGTTGGGTGGGGAAGAAAGTACCCACTTGGGAACATGGTAGAGAAAATCTGGAGAGTGAGGAATGGAGCCTGGAGAGGAATGAATGAGCTTGCTTGAACAGGCCTAGTTGGAGTTGCCTCATCTGAATACCATATTTTCTTATTTTTATCCTTTCTTCTAATTTGATTTTAATATTTTTTTCTAACAAGTCAGTGTACACAGCTCATTTGTGAATTATTTTCACATTGGTAACCACTCATTAAAATAATCTGTTTAATTTTAATCAATTTCGTTTTCTTTGATATTGCTTGGTACTTACTCTGTCCAGCAAGCCCTCTGAAAGTATTCATGATTGTATATATATATATATATATATATATATATACATATGTAGATAGATAGATAGATATAGATACACATATATATGATGATGTATATATGTGTATCTATCTATATCTATCTTTACCAGCCTATATCTATCTATATCTATATCCATGGCTTTAGTATGGTCCATAAACCTTTGACCACTGTTTATAACTTCCTGTTTTTTCATTTATGTCCACCATTAAAATCATTGAAGTAGATGTTGATTTAGTTCAGAGGTCTCATTAAGTTCTTCATATAATTTTTCTACCATCTCATCCTCTGCAATGTTTGTTGGCAGGTAACTGTAATTGTCTTCATGGTTTTCTTTTTGTAAATACTTACTGTGTGAACACTAAAATAGCAGATGACCAAGTGTCCCATGAAAGGATGTCTCTTGTTGTCTTTTTTTTTTTTAGGCAGTTGGGGTAAAGTGACTTGCCCAGGGTCACACAGCTAGTAAGTGTCAAGTGTTTGGTCCGAGGCCAGATTTTAACTCAGGTCTATCCACTTCACCACCTAGCTGCCCCTCTTGTCTTTTGAAGCCAGATAAAATCAATTCTGTCAACTGCTTGATTTGCCTTAGTGTTATCTTCATTTTATCTTTTTTCATTTAACATGAGAACACCAAGATTGATATGATTCAGTTTCTCTAATAGTATGTTTGCTTGTTAGTCACTGGACTAGGACCAGTTGTGCTGACAACATTGTTGTAGGCCCATGAAACCTGGACAATCTATCAGCACCATGCTGAATACTGAACCACTTCAGCTTGAATTATCTCAGGAAGATCCTGAAGATTACTTAGCAAGATAAGGTACCAGATGCAGAGGTCCTCTCTAGAACTAAATTGCTAAGCATTCAAACTCTATTGCAGAGATTGTGACTCTGATGGCCTGGTCCCGTAGTTCAAATGCCAAACACATGCTTCCTGAAGACTATTTTACAGAAAACTTGCAAGAATGAGCACTCACATGGTGGTCAGAAGAAGTAGTATAAGGACCCTCTTAAGATATCTCTGAAGAATTTTAGTATTGACTGTGAGACATGGAAAACATTGGCACTGTGTGTGTGTGTGTGTGTGTGTGTGTGTGTGTGTGTGTGTGTACCTTATATATGTGTATGTTTTACGTGTGTAAAACATACACATTGGGTGTTTATGTATGTATATGTGTATGTATACATATATGCTCAATTTTATTTTCTTCCCCATTGGGCAGAAGGAGGAAAGAAAGAAAATATGTTTTTGTTTATTGAAAAAAATTTAATTTATTAAAAATGTGAATGGGTTGGAGGTGGTAGAGTGCTGAAAGAAAGAAGTTCAAAATTAGGAGGCTGATGAGGGAATGATTATTGACACAGTGACCAAGGTATGATTAGAACATTCTAGGAATCAGTGTTTCAAGTTGAGCAGCTTCTTTCCATTATCTTATCTGGGTACAACATTCTTTCCCATTGGAATAAATTTCCCCAAAGTTTCTTCATGATAGCAATAACAATGCTGTTTGCAGGTCTTTGTATGATATTAATCTGTCTAGAAGTGAGGTTCTTAACCTTTTTGGGTCACTGACCATTTTGACAGTCTGGTAAAGCCTATGCCTTCATAGAATAATGTTTTTAAATAAAGAAGGAAGGAAAGGAGGGAGGGAGGAAGGGAAGGAAAAAAGAAGGGAGGAAGAAAACAAGCATTTATTAAGTGCCTTTGATGTTCCAGTGCTAAGCATTTTACAAATATTCTCTTATTTGATCCTCGCAAACAACCCTTAGAGTAGGGGCTGTTATTGTCCTCATTTTATAATTGAGGAAATTGAGGCAAGCAATAAGTGACTTTCCCAGGGTCACACAGCTAGTAAGTGCCTGAGGCCAAATTTAAACTCAGGTTGTCCTGGCTCTAGGCCCAACCCTCTATCCACTGTACCATCTAGCTGTATCCATAATGAAATAAAATAAAATATATAGGGTTATGAAAGAAACCCATTATATTAAATCATGTTTATCAAAATCTTTTTAAAGGTAAATTCATAGACCCCAAGTTAAGAACCCCTACTCTAGAAGATCCACAAAATAAGAGAGGCACAAGGTCCTGATTCCACAGTTGTACAGCTATTATTTATGTTTTACAGATGAGAAAACTTCGACTTTCCATGTATGTTCTCTCCGTATGGGTTTCCCATACATCTGTATTATTCTTGAGTGTTTCCTGGCCACGTACATTTTCTGGCCATGAGAATTCTTTACGTGCAATCCCATTGTCAAAATCTGTGGGAGAGTGTACCCCTGCATGTATGGAGGAAATTTATTCATTTAGTCTGCTATGATGTTTAATTTTGAACTGATATATCTTCTGATTGGTCTGGTAAAAGAAACAATAGAGGGGGCTTGTAAGCTCCAATTTTGACTACTTACTGACTCAAAGAGTGCGCTGAATCTGGAGTCGTCTTCAGAAGCCTCAAAATTAGGGGAGGAAACTGAACATGGTAATGAGGTAGTATCTTGTAAAGTGCTTATTGTGAAATATGAGCAATACATGTATAAGCATCATTACCAAAGCTGTCCATGGCATATAGGTCCCAAGTAGCTTTTTCTTTGTGGGGGGTAGAGGGCAGTAAATGGTTCTACATTTGTCTTAACCCTCCCCTTCCTTCCCTGTGCCAAATCCAGGAAAATTCCCTAACTGGATTTTCCAGATGATTCAGACTAACTCCCAGTGGCAAGTACTGTGTTTCTGGTCTATCAAAAGAAAAGGTTATTCAAAGAATCATGAGCATCGTGAAGCCTGTAGCATTCTGCATTATTCCCCCAACTTGGTATTTGTACTGATGAGTTGGGTCCTCAAAGAAGCGGCCACATTCACAGGTTGAACAGGTAGCTACCCTGTGTGTATTGTGTTGTTGTTCATTTGCGTCTGACTCTTCATGACCTAGAGGACCATAGCACACCATTACTATCCATGGGGTTTTCTTGGCAAAGATACCAACGTGGTTTACCATTTTATTCTCCAGTGGATTAAGGCAAATGGAAGTTAAGTGACTTGCCAGGGTCACACAGCTAGTAAGGGTCTGAGGTCAAATCTGAACTCAGGTCTTCCTGACTCCAGGTCCAACATTCCAGGCCACCTAGCTGCCTCCATCCTTGTGGATACTACTCTTAAAACTACATCTCATGAGCCCTTTTCAGTATGTTTCTCCATAACAATCTGCCAGTAGACATAATTAACTCTTAGCAAAGTCATTTACTAAAATGGCATAATAAAAATAGTAGCTACAAAATATTCTCTCCCATAAATCTGGGTGCACCCTACACAGTCTGTGGAAAGAGTATTACCTGGAAAATGTGTCTCTGATCCTTCAGCAGTTCTTTAAACTTTCGTGAAATGGCTCTCCAACTGCTGGATGGGGTGTATTCCTTCTGGGTAAATATCTTCCATTTAAAGTAACATGTTGGATTAAGGTAGAGAGGAGAAAGAAATTCTCCTTCCTCCCCTTCATAGTTCATACTCCAGAAAGCCCTATTACCCCCAAACTGAACTGCTTCCCCAGACTCCAGGCTTAATTATTGAAAGCCCTACAAGGGGGTGGCTATATTTTTAGCCAGCCAGTTTAGAAAGATCATCCCTTCCCAAATCCCACAAAGTCCCACACTGAGTTTTACCCAATGTCATTTATAGAACCAGTATAAGGAATTTTTTCATACTGGTTGTCCACCTCCCTTCCATTTTTAGAGCTATGGTCAATTGCTGCTCCCTTATCCTTTATCCCTATCCTGTTGTATTTACTTGGGTTGTCTCGTTTGACAACGGCCCCTCCTCTCTTTTGTTCTTTCTAACATCTTCAGCTTTATAGCAACGTCCTGCCTTTTCCAATTGCCTTTCAGCAAGTTAATGTCTCTCTCTCTTCCTCTCTTTCTCCCTCTTTCCCTTTCTCTTCCTCTGTCTCTGTCTCTCTTTCTATCTCTCTGTCTCTCTCTTTCTGTCTCTTTTTCTGTCTGTTTGTCTCTGTCTCTGTGTCTGTCTCTTTCTCTCTTCCTCTCTTTCCTTCCCCCATAGATCTGACGGAATTACTTCTCTTCCTGGTAGAGTTCATAGGCCTAGCACAGGGTGCAGAATTCCCTCTTGTCAAAGTTTAGCAAGTCCCTAAAAGGACTCATCCAAATATAGAAACCTATTTCTATTGGATCTTCACTCCAGAGAACAGCTCACCACCACCACCACCACCAATTTGACTAACATAGCATTTATAGAACGTAGCACTTTAAGGTTTGAATCTCCCTTTACATATGTTACCTCATCTGATCTTCACAACAATCCTATGGGGTAGATGCTATTATTATCCCCATTTTACAGATGAAGAAACTGAGGTTGAGAGGTTACACAGGATCATACAGCTAATAAGTGTGCCTTCCACTTAGCTGTGCTGCTGCATGGATTCATGAGATTTCGCCCAGAAAGAGGCCTTAAGTATGACCTAATCCAAATCTTTCCTTTTAGGTATGAGAAAGCTGAAATTTTTGATTAGAGCTAAAGCAGCTTAATCTGTTTCTTAACCCAATTTCTCTTTGAGTCAAGATTTAAATCCAGATCTTCATGAAACTCCCTGGAAAAAACCCATGTTAAGTTAGGACCACCAAAACCCTGATCCCCTTTATATATTATATTTATATATGTATATAAATATATGTATGCATATTTATATTTATATTTATACATAGGGTCAGGCATCTCTCGCCCAAGGGAATAGTTCCAACTAGCCCAGGAGATGACTACACATCCCCATTTACACTAAGCGTTCAAGATTACTTCACGATCTCCACTCTTAGTTCCAGCTTCTCCCTTTATTTCCTTCACTCGGTGATCTTTCCTCCTTTGAAGAAGACTCAATGAAAATGTCCCCATTCCAACTTATGGTTGCTGTGGTATAGTGATCTCCATCTCCAAATCCATTCTTTTTAAAGAAGTTTAGCACCTGGCTTGCCATCTTCCTCTTCTTCCCAACCTTTGCTCTTATACTAGAGTAATTTAATATTGATATAGATGCTCCCTCAATCTCCCTTACCTCTTAATTCCTCAGCCTCCTTAAATCCCATGACCTGTTCCTTCATTTTACTTCATCCACACACAGATCTCATCCACTGGATTTCTCAATTACCTACAGGAGGGGTGGCACTTCCATAATGTGAAACTCTGATTTTCTTCTCTTGGACCCAGAGTGTCCTATTATTGCATCTCTCCCTAGACCTAACCTCTTTTAAATCTATATTTTACCCTCTTCTCAGGCAATTATTCCTGATCTGACTTCCTTTTCCTCCTTTTCTAATCTTGACTTTTCTAACTCTCTTGTGTTTTCTGCTCTTGAATACCTTGCCCTCACATTCTAGTGCCACTCATCTATTGCCAAATCTCCATCCTTATTACTCCTCATTTTCTGTCTCCTCCTATCCTATTTAGGAGAAGCTGAACCCAAATGGAGGAAGTCTCACAACAGTGATGACTGGATAAATTACAAATTCATGTTATCCAACCTCAACTGGGTCCTCATGACAGTAAAGTAGACCTTTGATTCTTCTCTAATTGATTCCTTATCTTATTCACCATAGAAGGTATTCCAGACCTCTTCCCTCTTCAGTCCTCCCAGAGTGTCCCCTTATCCCTCTCTTTTACCCTTACTTTGATTAAAAAATCGAAACCATTAAACATGAACTTTCTCTTCTCCCAATCTCTCTTTTTTTGTTCTATTGATATATTTCATTTTTACATTATATTTGTGTTTTATTTTTATACTATATTTACTTGTTATTTCCACTTCATGAAAAGTCTCTTGTAAGAAAGTAAAAACAACTACTTAAAACTAATAATATAGTGACTTCATCTGAAAGTGTATGCAACATTTCATGTCTTGTTGCATCTACCACCTCTCTATTAAAAAACAAAACAAAACAGAAGTCTATTTTCTCTCCTTCCACCCTATACCTATTGGAACAAGAAAAAGAAAAAGGAAAAAAAAAGAGAAATTTCTTGTAACAAATTCTCTTCAAAGGTAGCAGCCCCTGGCGTGGTTTCCTCCTTTCAGATGGTGGGAATTATATAATCTATGCTCTTATGTCTGAGGTTTTCCCAAGAGAAACAAACACTGAAGAAATATGAGGGGGCAGGGAAGCAAAGACATAGCATACTAAAAAACTGATATGAAGGCATGGTTCAAGAAAAGCAGAGGAAGGAAGGCAGCTGCAAAATGTTAGCCCTTTGGGAATGAAGCAGTGATTCCTGGGCCCAGGCTTTTCAGTCCCTGAGACCGTAGCCAAGTGGCCTCTCTTTGTTATCTCTAAACTGGGAGTGGTACCATGTTTGGAGAAGGCAAGGTCTATTGAGCTGGAGTCTGAGGCTCCTTCCAGAAGAGCAGCAGGGAGATTCCACAACTGACTATGAGGGTCCCAGGTTGCTAGTCATTATAAACAACTTTTAGGTGGAGTGGGGGCTTTTTCTTATTACATTATTTTTTTTTAAAAGCAACTATTGCCAATTACAGATCAGTCTCCTAACCTTTTGGAGCTGACTCAGGAATACTGCAGAACAATGACGACAGCTTAGACAAGGAGTGAGAGTAGGCATTAGTCCTGACAGTCATTGCCAAGGAGAAAGAAAACTGGCAACTTCAAAAACAAACAAAAAACAAAGAACTAGTACTTGGAGAGGAGAGATTGAGTTAAGGACAAGCATTGCTCCCCAAGCCACAAATGAATTCTGTGCTCACCATAGCATCTTTTTGTTCTTAGAGGAGTTAGAATTTTGGAATCTCTCTATACCACAGTTAAAGAAAAGCTTACTGTGTAGATCCCTGGCCTCCCCCTAGTCCTTTCTTCCTTGTTCTTTCCCTTTGGCTTCTCCTTTTATCCTCTTTCTTTGATTTCTAATCTTTTCTTCTCTCCCTCTCTCTTTTCCTACCCCTATTTCTCTTTCTCCTCCTCTGTCTTCCTTCTCTCTTTATCCTCTTCCTTTCTATCTTTGTTCTTCCTTCTTTGGCATAAGTTGATATATTCAATGTTAACTTAAATTGAACCAACCAAAGACAAATTTCCAGATGCTATTTGTCGGCCCTATTTCCCTTAACTTGAAGCTGGCTTTAATTCCTATCCTGGGTGTGTTTGATTTTTGCTGTTCAACACAGTTCATTATTGTTCTTGTGCTAGTTTTTTTGTGGATTTCACTCATTCATTTATAAGCTATGGCGCACCCAAATAGGTTCAATCTTGGATTGCCCCCTAAAATTATACCTCTTTGCTGAAACCCAGGATTTCATCTTTGAACCTCGTATCTAGGTCTTCCAATGATATGGGTTAAAAGAGTTCTAGCTCCTGTACAAGTCCCCAAGGTAACAATGCATACTGGGTATAGGACAGCCTTTATTCCCACAGAAAATACGAATGACTTACAGTGATCCATGAATGATACAATTTTTCTCACCTTTTCATGGAGTCCTATCTTCACTTAGTATCCTATGTAGACCTTAAGCTTACACACATTAGGGGTTTGGAATTCTCTTTTAAAAGAATGAACTTGAGGTTGATAGACAACCCCTGATATGTTGGTGAGTCCCTTCCTCACTCCAGGACTCATAGAGGTCACCGGACTCATGGCATTTCTCTAAGGGTTTGTACTCCTCCTGAGAGGAAGTAAACTTGGAGTTGCTAGAGAGGCAATCTCCTTTATGTTGAATCTGTGTCATACGAAGCAGAAGGCAAAGTCCAGCTTGGATTTTTCCCTCTTCTGTATCATGGCTTCATCCCTTCCTTCTTCTTTTGCTCTGGGGCCGTAAGCTAGATACTCAGTGCAGAAACTCTTGACACCCTTCCAAAAGACTGGAGTTCAGGAACCCCTGCCGCTCAGCAGCATGGTTCTCCTTTCCATGGCTGCCATCTAACAAGCTGACAAGTTATACCTCTGCTTCTCTAAGGCTGAATCAAGGAGCATATCCTCTCTGAATTCTGATGCCACGTTGGCAAGAAGAGATGAAATTGCAATGTGCCTCAACTTCCACAGCCGGCACGAGGGGTACCCAAAGGGAAGGGAGAGACAGGTTGCAAAGTTTCATAGGCTTTTTTCACCTGGAACCTAGGTCCATTTTAGGTCTCTGGATTCTGTTCTTTCTTTGGCATCTCTCCAAAAAGAGATAGCATAGAAAAGTAAGCTGAGGAGGAAGGGAATTACCAGGCCTGATGTTCCTGGAGTCAAAACCAAACAGAGCTGCTTGGCTGGCTCCCTTTTATAAGCCAAACTCAGAAGAGTAGGTAGTTCTGACCCACAAGAATTCAATCCAACCAATTCATCCCTAGAAGATATGACTTAATCACTCCTCTTCAATGCAGTGTTAATGAGCACATCGGGGATATCCCAAAACCTATCAATTAAGTTGTGAATTGGCACATCCATACCTTCCATAGGCAGATGCAATTTTAATAATGGGAGTTCACTGAGTCAAAAATTCATTTCCACCACAACTGAAGTAACTAACAAGATGTTTTAGGTTGATTGATACCTTTATCAGATGAGAATATTCCTATTGTAATTTCAGTCAATCAATCTAAAATATTAAACAAAGTAAGAAAAGTTCTTGAACAATTTGGAAATATAAGCCATTGGATGAAATGGAATGATACTGCACAAGTATATTGGTATTGACTGAAGAGACTCAGTCTTGTCCTGTAGGTTTTAGATAAAATAGCTAATGAGTCCGGAACTCAGCATTCCAGTGTCTGGCCAGCAGAGAGGGGAAAGCTAAGCCCCAGAGAGAAAATTGCTTAAGGGGTGGAGGGAGAGATGGAGAAAAAGTTCTGACTTTCTTAACTCTCTCCTTCCCCCTCTACCGTGCTGCCTCCACCTTGACCAGAGGACTCACTTGTGGGATAGTGTGTTCCTCGCTTTGGAGGATTTTAAAAAATCAACTATTCTTGCTATGCCCTCTTAGTAAATACTCATTTCTAAAAGCTAATGAAGTCTGGCTATCTAATTGGTATCAGCTGGGGCTCATGGGTAGTACCCCAACCCCTCCGAGTTTCTCCTAGAATTCTAAGGAGAGAAGTAGCAGCTGCTCTTTGGAAACCCAACCTGCTGCTACTAGTTGGGGTTGAGGGAGTGAGCCTCAAAGCAAACAATGATTCATTTACTTATAAGCACATGAAGTTAATCAGGTTCTCCTGATCAAATCATACATATTCATTCAACAAAAGTTCAATTAATGTTTATTGAGCAATTTATTCTTTATGACACAGAACAGACCCTATAGCCTCACCTTTGCTTC
Source organism: Phascolarctos cinereus (assembly GCF_003287225.1). Lineage (NCBI taxonomy): Eukaryota > Metazoa > Chordata > Mammalia > Diprotodontia > Phascolarctidae > Phascolarctos > Phascolarctos cinereus. Next base: position 56,501,911 of record NW_027556098.1, on the reverse strand, counting down.
TAGGCCTGGAAGTATTTGTCTTTCTCTGCCTTAGTTTTCTGTCTTTCCCACGATAGTAAAATTCCTCTGTTATCACCCTATTGAATATTCTGAGTGCTTTCTCCTACCATAAGTGGCCAACCAGTGCCTCTCTTGCTACTGTTATACTTGCTAGGTTTCAGGTAGCTCTGAAAACTACCAATCTTCCCAAGATTTTCTCAGGGTTTTTTTTTTCTTAACCTTGCTTACTAAAATTGGAAGTTTCTTCAATTCTGCATGTCATTAGCAGAGCCTAATGGGTATTACCTTGTTCAATAAGTATTTGAGACACCTGCCATGTGCCAGACTGTGGACTAAGTCCTGGGGGCACAAAGACAAAAGCAAAATACTTCCTGCTCTTGCTTAAATTCTATTGAGGGAGGAGGGAGAACTTGTGATCAATAAAAAAAAAAATCAAACAATACGTGTGAGTCATTTCATGTCAAATTCATTCCCCACCACCTGCTCGGCTTGGTTTTTGACTCCATGATACTGTGCTTGCCCCCAGGGTTAGTCATCACCAGAAATCTCATTATGAAGGAAATTACTTAAATTCTGGTACTCAACCCCCTCTTCACTAGTCTCAGTTACCTTTCCTCTCTGGTTAGATGAATGAGCAAAAACCTCCTCTGAAAGCCTCCCTTTATAGAGGGCTCAGACTTGGTCAGGGAGCCTTTGTTTTTCTTATTTGCGTCCTTAGCACTTAGCACAGTGTCTGGCACATAGAATGTGTTTAATCAATGTCTACTAACTATTATTTGTTGTGAGGAGGGAATTAGCAACTGGGGGATCAGGACAGACCTGTACAAAGTGACAATTAAGAGTCTTTGAGGAAGCTATGACTTCTCAAGTGCAAAGGTCCTGATGGAGATTGCCTTTTAGGGACTTGGAGGTCCAAGGACTAGAGGTAGGTGGGGGAAGGTACTATAATTTCATAGCTATAGCTCCTCCATTTACCTTTGTATAGCCCCTTCATGGCTAAGTAGACAGTCTTCTTGGGTCACTGTGGCCAAAATAATTTATTAGCAGACAGTCTGGTGATGAGCTGGTCGTTTGATTATGGGCACTGTCTGTCAGTGGGTCTGAATATATTTGAAGCCTTTCTAGTTTGTTAAGATCTGCAAGAGTTGACACCTGTTTAGCCTAACCTTTGAGAACATAACATTTGACAAGATAAGACATCAGGCATCAGAGTAGGACTAGTGGATAATAACCATAGCTTACATCTATAGAGCTCTTTAAGATTTGCAAAGAGCTTTACATATTTGATTTCATTTGATCCTCACAACTATGCTGTAGGGTAGATGCTGTTATTATTCCCAGATGAAGAAACTGAGATTTAGAGAGGTCACATGACTGCCCAGCTGTACTCCCTTGTCTGAGGCAAAATTTGAACTTAAGTCTAAGATAGGATGGGGAAAATGGAAAGGGGGTGGGGAAGAAAAATCAACACATGGCTTGAAAAAGAAACCAATATTACAAGAAATTATTAGGGGAAATTACCCTGAAGTTCTAGAACAAGAGGGTAAAGTAGATAATAATAATAATAAAAACCCTACCATTCACCACCTGAAAGAGATTCCAGGAGGAAAACTTATGGGAGTGTCATAGCCAAGTTTCAAAACTCCAAGGTTAAGGAGAAAATATCATAAGTAACAAGAAAAAAAAATTTAAATACTATGGAAATAAAGTCAAAATTTCAAAAGACCTAGCAGCTTCTACTTTAAGAGATCATAGGTCTTGGAATATTATATTTTGAAGAGCAAAAGAGCTGGGGTTGCATCCAAGAATAACTTACCCAGTAAAGTTGAGTATAATCCAGAATTTTAAAAAATGGATATTTGACAAACTGAAAGACTTCCAGGTATTTGTAATAAAAAGACCAGAACTCAATGAAAAATCTGATATGAAACATCCAAAAAATAATAAGGAAAACATTAGACTAAAATTATAAGATACTCCTTAAGGTCAAATGATATACTTATTACATATATATGAAAACTTTATCTGTTTTCTTAAAACTGCCATTATTACTAAGGTAGTTTGAAAAAAAAGGTTGGGGCTGAGTTGTGTATGATGGAAAGATTCTAAAAAAAAAACAAAATTGGGTAAGGAAAGGTAAAAGGGAGCAAATATATTATAAAAATGGGGTGTGAAAGGAAGAACTAATACAGAGGAAGCAGGTGAGGGTGGAGGGCTGCTAATGTTGGAACCTTATTCTCATCTGTGTTGAAGAGGAAACAAAGTATACATCTGGAAGGGTGTAGAAGTCTTCTGAACATGTAAAGAGGCAAGAAAACTAAGAGATGGGGTGTGGGAGGATCTTTTAGAGGGGTGAGTAGATTGGGATTTGGGAAGGTGGGGGAAGAAAAAGTGGGGATTTTTGGAGCAGTGTGGGGATTGAGATTAGGGGGGTGGGAGGAGGGGTTGGGGAAACTCTTGGGGGGGGGGTGAAGTGGGAGAGCCAGAAGAGAAGATTAGGCAATAGTGATAGGGTAAAAAGAGAGTCTGAGAAAGAAAATAGTAAAAATAAGATGGAGGGAAATTCACAAATAGTAAAACTTTGCATGTGAATGGAATATTTATAGCAGTCTTTTTCTGGTGGCAAAGAATTGGAAATTGCAGGAATCCTCATCAATTGGGGAATGGCTGAACAAGCTGTGGTGTATGGTTGTGATGGAATACATACATATATATATATATATATATATATACACACACACACATATGTGTGTGTGCATATACATATACATACATACATACATATACATATATGTATATATATGTGTATATATATGTATGTATAAGAAGTGATGAGCTCAGTGATCTTAGAAAGTCATGGAAAGACTTGCATGAAATGATGAAGAACGAGGTCAGCAGAATTAAGAGAACAATATATACAATGACAGCAATACTGTTTTAAGAATGAGTTTGAACAACTAAGTCATTTCATCTATTATAAATATACAATTAAAAATAAAGGACGTATGAAGAAAGATAATATCTGCATCCAGGAAAGAACAATAAACAGAAATATATATAGAATAATTTTATATTGTATACATATATGTGTATATATGTGTCTAATGGTGTGTCTGGGGTGGGGGGAAGGGGGGAAAAAGAAATTTACACTATAACTGTTGTTTATTTAGAGGGAATAGCAAGTTGTATATGGTAGATTTGCAGTTTCATGTGCAATCATCTTTTTTCATTGTACTGTTATGGAAATGCTTGTTTTGTTCCATGAATTGCAAATAAAATAAATAAATAAATTTTAAGGTTAAAAAGAAAAAAAGAAAAGATGAAGAAATGGGGTACTTTTTCTGGTCTTTCTAATGTGTTTATTGATCAGTTTTCCTGATGGAAAGTAGGGACAGAGCTGTGGTAAAAGCACCAATCCTACAAAACTTAGTGGGAAGAAATAGTTGTGGTTTCCTCTAGATTCGTAATATAGCAAAAGTAGTAATATAGAACTATCCACATTTATTGTGTCATTTTCCATATGTAATATTACAAATGTATTTTGTATAATACTACAAATATTTCTGCATGACAAATCAACTCAACTTCTCCAGAAACTGAGCCAGGAGTGGAAGCAGCTGATTTGTCAGGCCTCTCACATCAGCTCTACCTCTCTTCTCACCTCCATGCCGTCTTGGTCCCCAGATCCTGTTTGCTGTAGACATGTTTCACATAATCCTAGAATTTCAAGGCTGGAAGGGACCTCAGTAGCAGTTTAGTCCAATGTATACTTGAAAAAGAATCCCCTCAGTAACACATCTTACAAATGGTCATCGTAGTGAGGAGATGATTCATGACCCCATTTGGAGTTTTCTTGGCAAAGATACTAAAGTGGTTTGCCATTTCCTTCTCCATCAAACTTTACAGATGAGGAAACTGAGGCAAACAGGGTTAAGTGACTTGCCCAGGGACACCTAGCTAGTAAATGTCTGAGGCCAGATTTGACCTCAGGAAGATGAGTCTTCGTGACTCCAGGCCCCACACTTTATCTGCTGCACCACCTATTAAATAAATAGATGTTGATGAGATCACCAAGTAAAGTAGTATACAGGGAGAAGAGAAAGAGCCCAGGAGAGAATCCTATGGGACACCTATGGTTAAAGTGTATGCCCTGGAAGAGGATCCAGAAAAGGAAATGGAGGAAGAGTGATCTGACAGGGAGGAGAACCAGGATAGAGTGGTGTCCCAAAAATTTAGGGAGAGTATAAAGGAGAAGAGGGTAATCAACGGTGTCTAATCATGCAGAGAGGTTAAGAATGAAGATTAAGAAAAAGCCATTGGATTTGGCAATTAAAAAATCACTGGTAACTTCGGAGAGAGCAGTTATAGTGGAATGAGGAGATCAGAAGCCAGATTGTGACAGGTCAAGAAAAGAGAAAGAGGAGAGAAGGTGGAGGCACCTATTGTAGATTACTCTGTCAAGGATTTTAGCCACAGAGGACCGAAGAGATATAGGATAATAGTGGAGATGAAGTGAGGGTGGCTTTTTGTTTTTTGTTTTTTGGGTGGGGGAGACCTAAGCATGTTTGTTGGCAGTAGGGCGGGAGCCAATAGAAAGAGGAGATTGAAAATGAGTGATAGAGTAGGAATAACAGAGGGGCAATCTGTTGGAGGAGATGGAATGAGATGAGGTTGCTTACGCAAACAGAGGGATTAGCCTTGTAAGTAGTAAAGACATTTCTTCATGTGAGACAGGGATGAAGGAGGAAATAGTGGCAGGTTTCTGAGTGATATGAGATGAGGAAGGGAAAAGGGAGCTCATCGTGAATGGCCTCATTTTTTTCTATAACGTATGAGGAGAGTGTCTCAGTTGAGAGGGCAGATATAGGGGGAACTGTGGGAGGGATGAAAAAGTTTTTAAAAGCTCCTGTGGAGAGTGGGATAGTGAGTTACTAAGGGAGGTATAGCAGGATTATCTATCAGCAATGAGGGTCCAGTTGAAATCGTAACATTTTTGTAGTGGAACCAGTCAGAATGGCTGTGTGATTTTCTTCACCTTTGTTTAGCAGCAATATGTAGAAGCTAAAATAGTGAGTAGTGGGAGTGAGCCAAGGCTGAGGTTTGGCGATTAAAAATTAATACAAGAGATGATAAAGGGGCTGGAGACTCGAGAAGAAGATAGTGTAGAGTTGAACTGGTTCATGAAGGGAGTCAAGATAAAGAGAAGAGGAGAGAGCGGCTAGTGCAGGAGTGATGGCCTGGGACAGAACCGAAGGGTCTAGGCATTGGAGGTTGGGGCAGAGATGAAGAGTAGGGTTTGGTAAGGATAATTTGTTTTTGTAATGGTAATTTGTTAATGATTTGACTTTTCCTATCTATATGGTGTATGCATTTGAATTTTGTTTTGATATATAATAATGTGTTAGTCGAAACCTAATTTCTGCCAGATTTTATACAGTTTTCCCAGCAGTTTTTTGTCCGTGAGTCCTTACCCCAGTAGTTAGGGTCTTTGTGTTTACCCAACACTGGCCTATGACATTCACTTGCTTCTATATATGTTCAGCATTTTTCCCTTCCCAGAGAGCAGGCTCATATAAAAAAATAATTTTTTAAAGAAAAAAAAAGATGATGAAAAAATCAGAAAAATCTGATCAATACATCATAAAAGTCTGAAAAATATAGAGAGTGCATGACACCTGTAGACTTCCCAACTCTGCAAAGGAGTGAGCTGGAAGTGTCTTCTCATTTCACTGGAGCCATGTTTGTTCTTTATAATTTGGCAACATTCTCTTTTGATGATTTTGTGGCGGTTCTTTCCATTTACCTTGTGGTCATTGCGCATATTGTTCTCTTGGCTCTGCTTATTTCACTCTTCATCAGATCTTCCCATATTTATCATATGCATTATTTCTCACAGCAAAATAATATTTAATTCATTTCATGGAACATACCCAATTAATGGGTATCTACTCTGCTTCCAATTCTTTGCTGCTGCCAAAAAGCCTTGCTCTAAACATTTTGGAGGCGTTTTCTTATCAGTGACTTTCTTAGGATGGATATAAACCTAGCCGTGGAATCTCTAGGTCAAAGAGTTTGGACATTTTAGTTATTTTATTTGCATAATTCTAAATTGCTTTCCAAAATGGTTATACAGACTCACAGCTCCGCTAACAATACACTAATAAACCTATCTTCTCACAGCTCCTCCAACACTGACTGTTTGCATCTTTTGTCATCTTTGCCAATTTGCTTTATGTGAGGTGAAACCTCAAGGTTGTTTTGATTTGTACTTCTCTACTGTTAGTGATTTGGAACAGTCTTTCATATGGTTGTTAATAGTTTGCAATTCCTCTTTTGAAAATTGTTTTCTCATATCCTTTAACCAATTAACTATTGGAGAATTACTTTTCTATGTATGAACATCTGTTAAAAATTCAACACAAAGATTTTTTTCCTCATTCTATCACTTCCCTTTTTATCCTTTGCTTGCATAGAAGCTTTTCAGTTTTATGTAATCAGAGTTACATATTTTATCTTTTGTAATTGCAGCTATTCCTTGTTTCATTAAGAATACATCATGTATTCATAGCTATTAAAAGTACAACATCTTTTTTTCTGATTTTATGGCATGATTTTAATATTAAGATTACATGTCTTTTTTAAATGTTTGTGGAATATGGAGTATAATATGAATATTATACTCCATACTCCATCAAATGACTTTGATGACTACTGCTTTGTAATAGTCTGAAGTCTAGAAGTTCTATTCCTTCTTCAACCTGAACTTTTTTTCATTATTACCCTTAATATTCTGGATTGTTTCTTCCAATTAATTTTGTTATTATGTTATCCAGTTCAGTAATGCATCCCTTTGATAGTTTGATAGGTAAAGCATTCAAACTGTAAATTAACTTTGGTAGTATTTTTATTCTGTTGGCATGCCTCAACAATAAGCAATGACCATTACTCCAAGTATTTTAGTTATTTGTTATTACATTGAGGAGCACTTTGTGATTGAATGGAAATAAGTATCTTGTGAACTTTAGCAGACTGATCCCTAAAAACTTTTTTGTATTTTGTAAGTATTTTGAAAGGGATCTCCCTTTTTATAATTGCCTCTTAGATTTTATTATCTTTATGCCTTGAATTTCTTTCTCTTTCTTATTACTACTGCTAGCATTTTCTTGAACAGTATCAAATAATAATGTAGAGAGTAAGCATCCTTTTTTTACTTCTTTATTGATTGGTAAAGCATTCTGATTTCATATGATGTTCGCTTTTGGTTTTAGATAAACATTTTTATGACATTAAAAAAAAGTCCTTCTACACCCATATTTCATAGGCTAGGGGTTGTTTATTTTTTGCAAAATAAATGTTGTACTTTGTGAAAGACTTTTTTGGTATCTATTAAGATAATCATATGGTTTTGGATATTTTTATTTTTAATATATTTATTTTAATTTTAATGTTTTAACATTTAATACCTTAATATATTTAATATCATTTAATAATACACAATATTTAATACTGTGTTTAATAATTTAGATATTTTAACATATTGATTTTATTTATATTGACTGTTTTTCTAATGTTGAAGCATCCTTGCATCCCTGGTATAAGTTGAACTTGGTCATAATGAATGATTTCTTGGATGAATTGTTGTAGTCTGATTGGATTTTATTTAAAGATTTTGAATCAATATTTATTAATTAAATTCATCTAAAATTCTCCTTTGTTTTATCCTTCCCTGGTTTAGGTATTAATTATATTTGCTTCATAAAAGAAGTTTGGTACAGTGCTTTTTTCTCAATTATTCTCAAACATTGAGAAAAAAGCATTCTACCAAACTTTTGAGAACAATTGGGATAGTACTGGCATTAATTGTTCTCTAAAAGTTTGATAGGATTTTTCTGTGAAATCCATTAGGACTGGGACTTCTTTTGTCCCCCTTCAGTATTTCCTTTACAGTTAGTACTATTTCTTTTTTCTGAGGTTCAGTTGTTTAAAATCTCTTTTGTTTTCTGTTAGTTTGGATATTTTATATTTTTTAAGGTATTTCTGTTTCTTTTGTGCTCAGTTTTGTTAGCATATAATTGTGAATAGTAGGTTCTTTTGTTCTTCTGGCTTTGTTGTGATTTCACCTTGTTTACCTTCTATTTGATTGGTTTGATAATCTGTCTTCTTCTTTCTGATCAGGTTTATCAATTTTGTTAATTTTTTTTTGAAAGAACCAGTTTTTCATTTGGTTTCTCATTTCTACAGTATTTTAAGCTTGCAGTTTATTTCTATTCCAATCTTTAATATCTCCTCTTTTGTGATTATTTTTGTTTTGTTTATTTATTGGCTTTCTGGTTTTTAAAAATGCATATTCAATTCATTAACACTCTCCTTTCCTATTTGTTAATGTATGTTTTTATGAACATAATTTTTCCTCTGTGGATTGCATTAGCTGCGTCACAGAAATGTTGGCATGTTGTCTCATCATTTTTTTTCATATGCGCCAACAAGATTTCAATGCTAAGTCTCCATTTGAATTTGTGTCTTTTGTCTGTGCTCCTTTAACCAATTACCGTTAATGTTTTTAGTATTCCTGCCTTTTAAAATTTATTTTCAACATGTTTGTGCCCTAATAAATGGTCAATTTTTGTAGAAGTTCCACATGTTGCTAAGGATTATGTACATTCTTTATCAGCTCCATTTAGAAGATTCACCCTTTAGAAAATGTGTCTTTTAACTCTAGATTCTCCATCAATTTGTTCAGTTCTTTGTTCTCCAATTTGTTTATCTTTCTGTTAGATTTGTCCAAATCTGAGAGACATTAACGTGTCCTGCTGTTATTATTATTATTATTATTACATCATTGTCTATATTTTTTGTGATTCAAGTAATTTTGTCTTTATGAATTTTTGTGGCAAGGCATTTGCAGCATATAAGTTAATATTAATATTAGATTCTTGTTTATGGTTTCTTTCAGCATGATGTGGTTTCCTGATTCATCTCTGTTTATGTTGTGAATTTTTGGTTTTGCTTTGTCTGATAGTACGATTGCAACTTCTGCTTAAATTTTTTTTTTACCAAAGTTTGTTCTAGCCCCTCATTTTTATTCTCTGTGTGTCCTTGCTTTATAGGTATATTTCTTTGCTTTCTCATTCAGTCCGTCCCTCTCACTTTACTATACTTTGAAAATCCTTTCACATTTAAAGTTATGAGACTTAAAGTGATACTTTCCTTCATTTAGATATAATTTTTTCTTAATTAGGACTTATTCTATGTTGTTCCTCTTCCTCTTTAAAGATAGAACTTTGTCTCTTTAGTAGTTTTTGTTTATCTACTTTAAAATAACCCTATTCTGATAGGATCTTATCTTCTCCCTCTTAACCCCCTCCTCTCCATTTGTCAAGTCTTTCCCTAATTTTGCAGTATTGATTATTAATTCCTTTTTTACTTAGTTTTCTAATTATTCCCCTCTTTACCTCCTGTCAATTAAGTAGCCAAGTAAAATCTTCTGTCTTCTTCAATTTCTTCTGTTTTTTTTAATTTTCTTTCCCTTATTCTCAAGATCGATTCTCCTCCCTTCCAGTCTATTCTAGACTTTCATTCTTTGATTCATGATCCTTATAATTATTCATTTCTTCTTTAGCCTCGGTATGTCCTTAATGGAATTAAAGGTTCTAAAGTATCTATTTTGAGTTCCCTCTTCTAATCAGATTCTTTGTTGTTATCTTAACATTCTTGCTATTCTTTCCCCACCCGAAAGGATTAGAGAAATTATCTGGGGCAGCTAGGTGGTACAGTGGATAAAGCTCTGACCTTGAAGTTGGGAAGACTTGAGTTCAAATCCAGCCTCAGACACATGACAGTGACCCTGGCAAGTGACTTAACCCTGATCACCTCACCAAAAAGCAAAAAAAAAAAAAGAATGAAAGAAATTATCTGCTAGTTCTCCATCTCATGACTCAGAAGTCCTTTGCCAATCCTTTGTTGTTGTTTTTTCAGTGTGTCTGACTCTTTGTGAGCCCATTTGGAGTTTTCTTGGCAAAGATACTGGAGTGGTTTGCCATTTCCTTTTCCAGCTCATTTTACAGATGAGGAAACTGAGGCAGAGTTAAGTGACTTGCCCAGGGTCCCACAGCTAGTAAGCACCTTGTATCTCATTGTCTCTGTTGGCTGCCCCTTATGGATTGTAACTTTATCAAGTAAATTAGGAGGACTCAATTTATCACAGATTCTCTAATCTCCTGAAACACAAAGAAGAAAAAGGAAAAAAAAAAGTTCAGAAAAATTATTTAACTCATCATTCAAGTCTGACAATAAATCCAGTATTCCACATCAATAATCCCACACCTCTACAAAGAAGGGATATAATATCTCTTTTCCAGAGTCAGACTTGGTCATTATAATTACGCTTCCACCTTGACCATCATCTCCCCTGAAAACCAGATGGAGATAGCCTAGGACCCTGAACCCAAGAATCTTGCAAATAGCAGTGCCCTTTAGACCATTGGTTCTGATTCCATCCTGAGCCCTACCACCCTCAATGAGTGGAGAAATCTCTCTGGAAGAGTCCCCCTTCTTTGTTACCACCAACAGCTGACCAACTGCCACTGATGAGCAGATCAGCCCAAGATCCATGAGACTAGTTATATCCCAGACCCCCTGCTTCCAGCCATTGTCACGGGAAGCCACCCCCAGGTCCTGCAGCCCCAGCTCCAGAAGACTCGGCAATGAAAGTTCTTGCCACCAAAGTCCTTGGAACTGTCAAATGATTCAATGTCAAAAACATGTGATTTTATCAGTGGTAATGATGTTAAAGATGATGCATTGCCATCTGCTTTGTCTCAGTATCTATGTGGTATCTCCTCTATTAGAATGTGACCTTCTGGAGGGCAGGGACTGTTTTACCTACTGTCTTACTATTTCTATGCACAACGCTTGACACAGGGTTTTCCACATAGTAAGCACTTAACAAATACTTTTTCACATAATCATTCACTCATAACAGTATTTTGTGATTTGTTATTGTTGTTCCATCTATTTGAATTATCATAAGTATCGTGTATAGTTTTGTTGGTTTTGCTCACATCACTTTGCATCAATTTCTATATCATACCATCTGTTCGTATTTTCCTCATTTATTGTTTCTTTTTTTTTTTTGGTGAGGCAATGGGGTTAAGTGACTTTCCCAGAGTCACACGCTAGTGAGTATTAAGTGTCTGAGGTCACATTCTTGAACTCAGGTCCTCCTGACCCCAAGACTGGATCCACTGCACCACCTAGCTGTCCGTATTGTTTCTTTTGATGCAGCAATATTCCATCACATTTATGTATGTGCCAAAATATATTAAATCATTTATTGATCAGGAGTCATCTACTTTGTTTCCATATCTTTGCTACTATAAAAAGTATGCTTTCATATTATCAGATGAAGGCAATATGTTGCTTTTGAAAGGGTACAGTGCAGTGCTAGTCAGAGGACCTGGGTTCAAATTCTGACTATCATTTACTGCTTGTGTGACTTTTGGGCTTCATTTTTCTCATCTGTAAAATGGGTGGGTTGGACTAGTTGATCTACTTCTAAGGTCTCTTCTTCCACCTCTCAACATAAGATTCTATCGTTATGATCCTTAACTTATGAATCTGAGGGGAGTAGCAGGAGGTAAGTGCCACATGAGGAAGGTAAGGCAGCAAATTTGGGGTTGTAACAAATAAATGAGATAGATTGAGAAACAATTTCCATTATATCCTCCCATTCACAGTCTCTGAAATTTTCCTTCTGGTCTAACTTATCTTTTGGGCTGATGGAAGCTTGGCTGTGGGGTGAGGAGGACAGTCTTTCCTAGGTTCCCAAAGTTCTAATGGCTTTGAATTTGATCTGGGACAGACTACATAAAGTGGGGCAGCTAGGTGACACATTGGATAGAGCACCAGCCTGCAGTCAGGAAGACCTGAGTTCAAATCTGACCTCAAATACTTACTAGCTGTGTGATCCTGGGCAAGTCACTTAACCCTGTTTGCCTCAGTTTTCTCTCATCTCTAAAATAAGCTGGAGACAGAAATAGCAAACAACTCCAGTATCTTTGCCAAGAAAACCCTAAAGGGGTCATGAAGAGTCAGACACGTCTGAAACGATTGAACAAAAACACAAAGTATCCTGGATCTTAAACTTTTAGGGACTTGTTGAGGGGAGGAGGAGGAAGTCACATCAAGGAAGAAAACATTACCATTCAGCTGAAGGAGGAACCGTCAGGGTTCTAGGGGATCCTGCACACAAACAGTGATAGTCTAGAGCCTGGGTCAATGTGGATGATCTGAGTATGGATCATGCATTGCATGTACTATGCAATGTTGATCCAGAATGAACCAGAAGGAGAGAGAGTGAAACCCTCTTCCTCCCTTTTCTCTCTCTCCAGAAGGGAATCAAGTGCCCCAAGTGTTATCTACTTACTGTCACTCCACCACACACCACTCCTACCCCATTCTGGTCCTTGCCTCAGAGATTAGGTGAAAAGCAGCCAGATTTCGGGAAAGTTTCATTCCTTTCATAAATGTTCACTTTTGTTTCTAAGACTTTAGAATGTGAAAAAACCTGTTTACCAACAAAGAACCAACCTGTTTGGTGGATTTGACGGAATAGGATTTCTCTTTCAGAGATAAAAGATATATTTATTCAGCTTAGCTAACTGGGCACTGAGCTCAGAGGAGGAAATGGGGTGAGAATGTTTGACTTTTGCCCAAGCCTTGCACAAGTATGGGAGATGCTCCTTTGGTAAAGGAGAGCAGAGAGCCAGGAGCAGTTTGTTGTGGGGAAATACAAGCCACCACGTCAGGGAGAGTCACGTAGGGCTTTTGTACCACATTTCTGGAGTAAACCTCTGAGTCTGAGAGGGTGCTTGCAAGTGGTGTAGCTTAGGGGTGAAGACATGGATGACACATGGACAGATGGTAATCCAGAGATCCTAATAATGCATAAATTTGCTCATGAACTTCCCTAGGTAGTTAGAATGGAATGAACCATCTCTGTTTAGTTTTAAAACAAATGTAATCAAGTTGGGGGAGAAAAAGCATCTACTCAGCTCTAGTTTCTTCATGTGGAATATTTGGAAGTCTTCCCCTCCTCTACCCCCAAGTCATTCCTTTGGGACAGCCAGATGTTTCAAAGACCCACCACCATTAGGAGACATGATTTCCCCTCTTATGTTTCCCCATTACCTCCTCCTCCTGCCCCAAGCTGTCCCAGAGACCACTGAGGCTCACTGGTGGTGGGAAGTCTAGCAACAACAGCTAATGATCTCCTACCTTATCTTACCTTTTCCTCTCCTTCCCTAGAAGTCCAGACTCCATCACAGATGCTTGACCATTTACATAGCTTGGATGAGACAGGAGTCTCCAATTCTATTCTTTCTGGTGCGAATCATCAGACCTTTCCCTTTTCCTCTGCAACTGTATTTTCAAGTATTCCAGGTTTTAGCATATGCCCTTCCACTATACCCCGAAGACTCCTAGCTCTGTCATCTGAACTACTGGGACTTTCCATCCACCCTACTGATGACTCTTAGGACTCTCAGGACTTTCCAACCACCCAGAAACTGAGCTTTCTTTTCAGTACTGTCTCCCCCCATTAGGGAATGAGTGCCTTGGGAGCTGGGATTGTCTCACTTTTGCCTTCTCAGTCCTCAACATGGTGCTTGGCACACAGTAAATAAATACTAAATGCTTTTTCATTCATTCATAAAAATGAAAAAGTGAGCTTTCTTTAGAACAAGCACGCAACTTCTTTGTGGTCAAACAAGTTACAGGTTTAGGGAATAAAAGATCCTGGTGTGTCTGTTGCTTTCTGATTTTTAAAAGTATTGCATGTAGTAGAACAAAGTATAACTTTGAAGGCTCTCCTCATACAAGGTTTCTCCTGTACATATGTAGTATGGGCATGTCAAGATCAGTGAACTTATATAAGTGAACTTATATATATGTGTGTGTGTGTGTGTGTGTGTGTGTGTATGTGAAAGTGAACTTTCTTTGATCTCTTTCCTCCCTTCTCCTCTCTCCTCCACCCCCAAAAAGCTGGCTATGAGTGGCCAAATGGCTATAGCTCATTCACTGTGTCCTAGAGGTAACCTCAATATGGGGAGGGAGACACTCCTACTACTAACCACTCTTAAACAAGGAACATTTACTAAACACGAAGGTGAAGGCAAGAATAATTATGACATTTACTCCATGGAAGGCACAAGCAAGCATAAGCAAAACATAACAATCTACCCACGAACTTGGGACATACCTTCCTACAAATGCACCTGGAGTCCTTGGTGATGGGGAAAGTGGCCATGAATTTGCAGAAACCTAGCAGTGAGGTACATGGGATCTAGATGTGTGTAGTCTCACTGGGGAACAGTCTTTTGCACCTCTTCTGAGACTCTCTACTCTCCTTCTGGATGAATCTGCTTTTCTATTATTACCACTCTCCTACAGGACAAAGCCTCTTCTCTGCTGTTCTCAGGCTGAGGAGGCAGCGTTAAGCTCTTTTTAACTAATGCTTGGAGCTTGACGTCTCCAGAACTTCCCAGACCTTTCTCCTTGGCTAGATGCTGAGGCAATGTTACCTGCTTTCCAGGCTAAGCAACATCCACCCCCCTTTATTTTTGTTGCTATTTTAATATTTATTTATTTTAACATATTTATTTCAAGTTTTGAGTTCCAAATTCTTTCCCTCCCTTCCCTCTCTCCCATCCCCCTTCCTGAGGTGGTAAGCAATCAGATATAGGTTATACATGTGCAACCATGTAGAACATTTCCATATTAGTCATTTTGTACAAGAAGATTCGAATAAAAGAAAAAAATGAAAGAGTGAAAAATAGCATGCTTCAGTTTGTATTCAAATAACATCAGGTCTTTTTCTGGAGGCAGATAGCATGCTTCATCATTAGTCCTTTGGGATTGTCTTGTATCATTGTATTGCTGAGAGTAGCTGAGTTATTCACAGGTCTTCATCAAACAATATTGTTGTTATTGTGCACAATTTTCTACTGGTTCTGTTCACTTCACTATGCATCAGTTCATGTAAGTCTTTCCAGGTTTTTCTGAAATCATCCTGTTTGTCATTTCTTTTAGCACAATAATATTCCATTACAATCATATACCACAGCTTCCTTAGCCATCTCCCAATTGATGGGCATCTGTTTAATTTCAAATTCTTAGCCACCACTAAAAAAGCCACTATAAATATTTTTGTACAAATAGGTCCTTTTCCCCTTTTTTTTGGATGTCTTTGAGATATAGACTTAGTAATATTGCTGGATCAAAGGGTATGCAGTTTGGGCATAGTTCCAAATTGCTCTCCAGAATGTTTGGATCAGTTCACAATTCACCAACAATGCATAAGTGTCCCAGTTTTCCCACATCCCTTCAATATCGAACATTTTACTTTTCTGTCGTATTAGCCACTCTGATAGATTTTGTCCTCTAGAGCTTTTTCTTTCTAAAGGAATAGGGAGCAGTCAAAGGCAATAGAGTCAAGATTTTTTAGGGGCTTTCTTTCTATAAAGCTGTAAATGGTGCTAGAAAGCAAGACATCCTTTTGCAGTAGAGGATTCTCCTTTCCTCCAGTGAGCTCTTTACAATAGCAGAACTTTCCTCCAATCATTTAGCTCCCACCTCAATGTCAGCTCTCAGTTCCTTGGCCTCCCAGCTCCATAGAACTATGTGTTCTATCTTCTGATGCCTAAGCTTCTCTAAGCAGCATCTCTCATCTCTTTCTTGCACTCTTCTTTGGTTACTGACTCCTGATCTTCTATTCTATTCTTTCTTCTATTTTTCTGACTCTACTGCTTCAAAGACTCTATCCCAAAGACAGAGTTCTATGAGGCAGAACGCAAATAGTTATTATACAACAGTCCCCAAACTATTCTCTGGTACAGAGTTTCCCATCAATAAATTAGGAAGTCCTGAAAAGAGTTACATTAAAATAAGTTGTTGGGAAGCAATGCACCACAGACAACTTTGCTGCTCAGTCAGTGCTCTTGCTTCTGAGCTGCTTTCAAAGAAATCTTTTCAGCACATTTATCTGAGGGGCTGCTCAGGTCCTCAGAATAGTCTCATGCTGCTTTTTTCATACAAATACCCATTTTATACCCTTTTCAGTAAATAAAATTACACAGCCGTTCAAATTACCAGAGGGGCTATGACAAATAAGACTAAGGAGAGAAGTTGTTTCAGTGATCTGCTGATTATTGACATTACCTAAGGTATAAAACAGGACACCACACTGACTTAAGGCATTTGACAGTCATAGAAGATATCTTGTGGAAAGTCAAATCAAAAGGTTCTCCAAATATTCTCATTCACAAATAACCTCACTTTCAGCTTCTGTGGGAGAAGTCTTTGAGAATGGGAGAAAGAGAAACTTGATCTCAAATAATCAGGAGAAGGAAACTGAATAGGTTATTTGGAGGGGTTTTAGATCTGTGAAAAAGGCAAGAGTTTGAACATAGGAGACATTTGGAGAAATTGAGGGATATCCAAAGGAAACCAACCTACAGATTCTTCTTCAGGCTTTTGTGAGAGAAACATGAAAGGAAAAGTGGGATTAAGGAAGATTAAAGAGTAGGGTCCTGAAGAAAAGGACCAAAGGAGAAATAGAAGGGAAGATGGGGGAGAAGTCAAGGCTAATATAACAAGTATGCTTTGACTCACGATCCCAGAGTCAGGCTGAGTACTTTACTTCCTCAGTGTTCCAAGGGTACCCTAAGAAGTTTGAGTCTCTCCTCCAACACCATCCATTTAAGCCTCAACTGGTTTGTTTCTCCCCTTCCCATGAACTGCCAGTGAGTGACTAGTACCCCAGTTCCATTTAACCATTTGACATCAATTAGCTGTTACAAGGGGATATTTACTTCAAAGATATACAGTAATAGCAAAAGTACAAACATCCCCCATCCCCAACACCTTGGAGGCACACCCTCCCCACCCCATCTTGGCTTCTGGAGATAGTGAGCTCACTGTCAGCACAGTCTCTACATAGCAATAGTCCCACAAAAGTTCATTTCTAGTAAGTTCATGTCTAGATGCAATGTCCTTGCCAGATGTCAGGGTCCTCAAGGTCAGTCCTTGCTCCTCAGGAATTGATATCGAGTTGGCTGCAAAATTCAGATGCCCAGACATCGTCCTGACCATTCATAACCCACAAGGTCATAGTCTCCAATCCCTTCTCTTCAGAAAACAAATGCAGAGGCAAAGGACTGAGGCTCAATTTGTGGGGCCACATATCAATCTTCTCCCCTTACAGCTGGATGCTATCACTGAAACAGTCCAACTGAGACAGAGCAGCTGAAAGTAATGGCTGAGGTTGATCATTAGTGTTCTTTGAAGATACTTCGGTTCTAACTACACAATCAATAAAAAGTCTTCTCTAAACAGTGTGGTTAATAGACAGGAATCTGTGACAGAATGTCTCCCCAGGCTTGTCTGTCCAAGGCAAAAGGTACAAGTGGGGTTGTAGTGGAGATAAAATGGATTTGAAGTTGAGGGGGGAATGCAAGAAGAAAGAAGGGAGAGGGAAGGACATACATACACTTGGAATTAAAAAAGCAAATTTGAGGTTCTTCCAGAAAGCTGGCAGCTGTATGTTCCAAGGAGAAAGCAGCTGCTTGTCCTCCAAAGACTGATGTGGTAGAGCCATAGAAACAATGAGTCAATAAACATTCACTGGTTATTGGTTGTTGCTGTTTGTGCTTGAAGAGGCCCAAAATGCTATCAATATATCAGGGTCAAGGTACAGTGTGTACAAAGTATAATCATGACTGATCAGACCCGTAACAGCTTGGAGGGCTCTACCACAGGTCTGGCACAAATAGTCCACATGACCATTTGGAGTGGAGATGGCTCTACATTCGTGCATCTCATATTTCTTTTGAGCTACTACGATTCTGATTTACTCATAGAGCACAGCACCTTCTTTGATGCAGGCATGCCACACTGACCAGTGCTGTGCCAGTGTCTCCCATGTCTCCTAGTCAGCTCCACAGTTCTTCAGAGACACCTTGAGAGTGTCCTTGTATTGCTTTTTTTTTTCTGACCTGAGTGTGAGCATTTGCCTGGTGTGAGTTCTTTATAAAATATGTCTTTTAGGCAAATAGTGCTGGAGAACACTTTTGAAAGTTCCTTGGATGGCAAGGAGATCAAATTAGTTAATACTTAAAAAAATGTTTTATATTATCTATTTGAAGGTCAAATACTGAAGCTGAAGCTTAAGTACTCTGGCCACATAATGAGAAGATGGGACTCATTGGAAAAGACCCTTATATTGGGAAAGATTGAAGGCAAAAGGAAAAGAAAATGGCAGAGGATGAGGCAGATAGATGATGTCATGAAAACAATGAATATGAACTTGGACAGACTTCGAGAAATAGTGGAGGATAGATGGGCCTGGTGTACTATGGTCCATGGGGTCACAAAGAGTTGGATATGACTGAGTGACTGAACGACAAAAACATTTGGCATTCAAACAATGTAGCCAGCCCATCAGACTTGTGTTGTCTGCAGTATGATTTGAATGCTTGGCAGTTTAGCTGGAGAAAGGACCTCAGTGTCTGGTACCTTATCTTGCCAGGTGATCTTCAGAATCTTCTTAAGACAATTCAAATGGAAGCGATTGAGTTTCCTGGCCTGGCGCTGGTATATTGTCCAGGTTTCACAGCTATACAACAATGAGGTCAATACAATGGCTCTGTGGACCTTCAGTTTTCTCGGCAGCCTCATACTTCTTCTCTCCCATACTTCCTTTGGAGCCTCTCAAACACTGAGCTAACTCTGGCAATGCATGCATTAATGTCATCATCTATGTGGACAGCTCTGTAAAGTATACTGCCAAGGTAAGTGAACTTATCCACATATTGCAAAATTTCTCCATTAGTTAACAAATAGTTCCACATATAGATAGCATGGTGCTGGCTGGTAGAGAACCTGTTTTCTTGGTCTTAATTGTCAGGCCAAAATTGGCATAAAGCAGCAGAGAATCTATCCATACTCTGTTGCCTCTTAACCTCAGAGGCTGCATTGAGTGCACTATCATCTGTGAACAAAAAGTTGCACACCAACTCTCCCTCTACTTTAGTCTTGGCTTGTAGCCTTTTCAAATTAAATAATTTACTGTTAGCGTGGTAGCTGACCTTGATGCCATTTTTATCCTTATTAAAGATGACATTGCTGAAAACATCATACTAAAAGGCATGGCAGCAAGCATACAGCCCAGCTTCATTCCACTGGTGACTGGGAAAGTGTGAGAGCATCATCCTTTATCCAGAACTCATGCAAGCATGCCATTGTGGAACTGGTGTACAGTACTGATAAACTACTGTGTGCTAGGCACTGTGCTAAATGCTGAGGACATGAAACAAAAGACAGTCCCTGACTCAAGGAGTTTACAGTCTAAACAACACAAGAAAGGAGTCTGAAAAGCTGAGAAGGGAGATTAAAGGGTGGGAGATGGTAGAGAAGTCAGAGTAAGAAATGAGGAGCTATCTGAGCTGAGCTCCCTGCTTGGAGGTTTTAGAGTTCATGACTCCACCCTCTGAGAGAAATGATTATCAAATAACCAAATATGGGGAGATTCAGGATTTTTTCCCCTTCCTCAATTTGGATATTTGGTCAAAGCTTAGTTCTCTGAAGGGCAGTGCAGATGATGAGATGAAATCGTGGAGTTGTTGGGGAGGCAGCTAGAGAGTGTTACAAAGAATTTAATGTAAGGTGAATTCTGGCACATTGTGTTCCACTCAGCCAGGTCTGAGCAGAGGTGGACTCCCTTTTGTCTAGATTGCCCTAGTCTGGGTAGTCTGGATTAGAGATAAGTCTCTTTGTCCAAGACTGCGTGATCAGAGTCAAGACCCTCATTAGACTAAACCCACTTCTTATTATAATATTCATTCTTCTCATTAATTGTTATCCAATCAGAGTTGATTACCATCCTCAGGAACATCCACTCTTCCAAGGGCAGGGGTTCCACGATGGGTCTTTAGCGTACTAGAGTGCCACTGACCCCTTTTATTAATCATTGCTAGCATGATTAATAAAATGATTAATAACCCAGAAAGTATTTCTCTGGAAACTTTTATATGTCACACCTCCAAACAGAAGGGCAGAGGGTAATGCTTAGGTAAAGTACCAAGACTGATGGGATCTTGCTTGATAATGAGGTTTTTCCCAATAAGTTTCCTGGGACAGTGTGGGGAAATCAGAGATGTCGCAGAATAGTGCAGCCAGGTGAGAAATGAGCAGAATCAACTGAAAGGTCACCTAATAAGGCTCAGAGAAAGAAGCAAGGCATAGCAAAGAGTAGTAGTAGTAGTTGGCGAGGCCCTGCTCCAATGTCCCCTAAGCAAAAGAGAAAGAAATTGGTGGGACAGGATGAAGAATGATAGGCCACACCTCCAGGTGACCTTTAAAAGTGAGCTCATTGGAAACCAGATGACATACTCTAGGCAGTATTGGAGGAGCTCAGCTCTTGAGATGTGAAGAAGATTCCTAGAGTCTTAGAACTCATGTGAAGGTGGTAGAGGCAGAGGCAGTTACCCAAAAGAAAGGGGCCAGGATTCTGGGAATTACTTTGCTCTCCAGCAGGAAAGATGTTGAGATAGAAGCAGCAATCCTGAAAATTCCCCAGCTACAGACCCCAAGATGGTAATCCTGTATTTCCTTTCTTCACTTGGGAAGCCTAAAGCATGAGAAAGTCTGTTTACCCTTTTGGTTTTAAATGTTTACTTTGTTTTTTATACATAGTGTTAATCACAAACCTTTGCTAGTTTTGAGTATGTTTACTGGATAAAAGAGGCAACTGAAGGGGAAATGTCTCCAAAGAAGAAAGAAAAGCTCTAATATTGTGATGTGTTGTCAGGGTCTTTCTGAGTGGGGTGAAGACTGGATGGGAAGAGTGTCTTGGAGTAACATAGAGTAACATAAAGTTACCAATCATTTGAGAAAACTTCCTAGGAGATAGGGAGCATTTATGCCATTAAATTCAACTGGGTAATAAGTAGATAGTAATGGGTCAAATAGGAGTGGTTAACCAACCCTGCTCACCAACTCATCCTATGCCCCTATATACCCTACCTCTATCTATAAAGGCAACTAACAAGGTGAAGCAGGAAGTAAGTACTCAATGAGTGTTGGACTTGGAATCCAAAGAGACCTGAGTTTAAATCCCACCTTTGACATTCCTTAGCTATGTGCCCATGTTCAAGTCATTTAATCAGTCCGTGCGTTAGCTACTCTACCTGTAACAGGGAAAATTGGTTACACCTGACTCACAAGGTGGTTGTGAGAATCAAATGAGAGATTATATGTATGTAAAACATTTTATGCTTAAAAGTTTTCTATAAATGATAGCTATTAGTAGTAGTAGTGCAAATAATAAGTGTTATAGGAGCTCGGAGGATAGAGAAGGTATCATAGATTGGGATGCCTAGGGAAGACTTGAATGAGGACAGGATTTGGCTTAATTTCAGCTCTTACATCCTCGGATTCTATGAAGAAAGACTGGCAGGGTGAGGGTGGAGGGAAGAGGAAGGGAAGGGGAAGGGGGAGTAAGGGGAGAGGGGGAGGAAGAGGAGTAGAAGGGATGAGGAGGAGAAAAGGCCAAAAGCAGATCAAAAGTGGGAGACTGAGAGAAGAGAGAGCCAGTGACGTGTTATTGTTTGCCTTTGTCCATTACCAGGTACCATTTGCTGAACTGGGAAAAGGAATTCTCTATTCACCAATGCGCCTCCTGTTCATCTGCTCTTTGTTGTTTGATCCCCAGCTTCTCCAAAGCAGGAGCAGTTGCTGTGATTTTGTCCCCTGTTTTCAAAGAGGGGGCCATGACATCAGGAAGAGGATATCATGACACACAAGTGAATTGGATTTAAGCGAGGGAGGGCTGCACAAAGTCGCCAGCCTCACTTTCTCCTCCGGAGCCATCTGGGTGGGTCCAGTGGCTAGGTAGAGAATTGAGGTAGCATGACGTACAGGGAAGGGTGCTAGATTTGGAGTCAGACAACTTGGGATGAATATTGACTTTACCATTTAATAATAATAATAACAGCCAACATTTATGGAGTACTTGCGTTTTCTATGTTAAGCGCTTTGCAAATATTATCTCATTTGACACTGGGAGGTAGGTGCTGTTATTTATCATTGTTGTTGAGTTGTTCTCAGTCATGTCTGACTCTTCGTGACCCCGTTTGGGATTTTCTTGGCAAAGATGCTGGAGTGGCTTGCCATTTCCTTCTCCAGCTCATTTTACAGAGGGGGAAACTGAGGCAGAAAGGGCTAAGTGACTTGCCCAGAGTCACACAGCTAGTAAGTGTCTGATTTGAACTCAGGAAGATGAATCTTCCTGACTCCAGGCCCAGCATTGTGCCACTTAGCTGCCCAGGTGCTACGATTATCTACATTTCATAGACGAGAAAACTGAGGCAGACAGAGGTCAAGTGACTTGCCCAGGGTCAAACAGCTAGCAAGTGTCTGAGATCACTCTATCCACTGCACCACCAAGCTCTTTCATACTGTAGAAGCATTGGTTCAGCGGATTTATTGCCCATAAGTGAGCCCCATCTACCTGGGCCTCAGTTTCCTCATCTGTAAAACTGGAGTGGGTGGGAAGTCAAATTAGAAGACTACAAAGGTCCTTTCCAGCTTTAAATCCCAGCTCCGGTAATCCAGAACTTTCATAAATCCTAGAAAATGCGGCGCCTTAAACCTGATATTCCTAGTCTTTAAAATTAAATATCAATCATAACCCACTTAGAGAGATAGAAGAACAAAAAGGCTTCGCTGCTGTCATGTTCCCTAAGCATATAAACCACTGGTGGGGCACTCAGACCTTTATTAAGCACTTCTGCCACCTTCCCTTTTGAGCAAGTAGGTGCCAGGTGGTCCTGCGTCTTCTTTGGTTGGACTGGGTCTGACTTCTCAGTACCTATCACTGTATTTGCAGTCTGGATAGCGGTAAGCAAATCGAGGGTCACAGGTTCTCAGTGGTTTCAAGATGCCCTTCAGCCTGCTGGCTGCACTGATGACCTCCTGGTCTGAAAGCAAGGGGTTCCCACAAAGACCCAGAGCAGAGTCTATCTCCTCTTGTTCAGGTGGGGGGAATTTGCCTTTGAGAAGCTGGGGCAGGAGCTGCTGACAGACCATCACCAGGCTCTGTTTCTCTTTGACTGCGCTGCAAGAAGGAAATGGAGATCGACAGTCTAAAACGAGGCAGCTAAATATATCTCTGTATTCTTGTTGGCTGTCTTGAGTCAGACTACCTGAAAGATGAAAGAAAAAAAATATAGATTTTATTCAAACGCCATCCTTCCTCATGATGGAAAGTTAACCCAGGTTTCTTTAACAGAGAATCTTTTTTTTTTTCCTAGAGATTTTCTGTCTTTGCATCGGCTTCTGCGACAACTTGTTTCTCTTCTGAGGTGCGCAGGAGATTTGCTCAAAAAAATGGAAGTAGAAATCTCATTTATTCAGCATAGGAAATGGGGCTGAAAGGAGATTAACAAAATCCACGTTAAAGGTAGCCAAAACCCTGGGATTTTAATCCCATAACACATGCATAAAGACCAGTGGAATTCTTCGTAGGTCACCAGGAAGACAATACTTTTCTTTCCTCTTAAAAAGAGGTCTAGGGATATGAGAGGTGACCAGAGTCATACCTAGGGCAGGGGCCACCAAGACTGTACCCTGGGGCAGGAAATTTAAAGGATGCAATAGCACTCAGACTTTGCTTCCTCACTTAAACTCAGGTAAGAATGCTTAGTCTCCCTTCCCTCACCTACTTCATTGACACTTGCCCAGATTAGCTAGTTATAGCTCTGGAAATAACCCAACATATGAGTCAGATGGTCAACCGGGAAAATGATGAAAAGATGCCAGGTCCTAGGTGGCTACCTTGTCAATTTAAAAAAAATTTATGATTCACTCATATACCTCATTCATTTCCACGCTTTTTAATTTTGCAACTTTATAAAAAGCAAATGTGTCAAATTGGATTACAAAACATACCAATGAATCAGCCAGACATTTAACATTTAGATAAGGAATAAAAGCATCTGCAATGAAAGTTCCCCCCCCCCGGCCCAACATACCAATCTCAGAAGGGAAAATGAGGATTTCAATGTTCAGAAGAAAAGAAAAGAGCAGGGTTGACGTGAATATATCAGGACAGAAGCATGGATTGTTCTACCTGAACATAGCTCTCTTGAGACGTGCTTGGGGTAAAGCATGCGTCCATGTATCAGTCAACACACCATTTAGATCCGAGGTCCAATAGAGATTCTAACAATTGACAGGGACTAGAGGGAGTTATATTTTCTGCTGATTCCTGAACTTTGAACGATCTTCCTTTCTGACAAACCATAGATGTTAGTGCTCAAAAATGAAATGATATGAAAGATGGGCAGGTGAATCTCAGCCTCCCACCTTGCCCCTCCTCTCCACCTCCCTGGTCTTGTTAAAATTCTCCTATGACAGCTGCTCTTTAGAGTACACGCTGAGTACCTTGCTGCTTGTCAATGACGCCCACTGTGCTGGCATCTCGGATGAACAGATGCCCATTGTCAAAAATGCCAAACGTGCCAGCATCAATGCGGGTGAAGTAAAAGAAATAGTTCAAGTCATTGTTCCTCAGGGAATCCAGGATGCCAAGGAGCTGGTATGCCAAGTCAGCTGCCTGTTCTGCAGGTGAGCTGTAGAACTGCTCCAGGGGCTGTGTGCTGGTGCTGACCAAGAATCGGCCACAGGAGCCTAGGTATCTGGGCAAGGGCCACCCCTCCGCCCCTGGGAAAATCTAGAATAGAACAAAGAGGAAAAAATTTTTTAAAATAATCACCATTTCTTTCTCTCTTTCAGTTGCTTTCTTTTCCCTCTTTCCTTGCCTCTCTTTGCATAATGACAAATGAAGATTGGCTTTATAGACAGGTATCCCTCCCACCCAAATCTGTCAGCAAAATCCCCTGAAGCCCTTGGCACCATTTTCTAACTACAGTGATGCTGTGTCTGCTAATGGGATATTTAAGTAAAATGAGGCAGGCCAGTGTGCACTAGTCCCTAACCTTCCTTCTTCCCCTACTCCTACTTGGTTTCATTATAATTACATTGATTAAACCTATTATTTGCCTGTAGTCTGGTTTCATCTAGGCCCTAGGCCAGCGATTTAACTATATCTTCACAGATATATGAGGGACAGACACACACACACACACACACACACATTTTTATCATCTGTGTGTATATATGTATATATACACAGATATATACATATATACACATACACACAACAGAGATATATACATACAATATGAATATATAATGTGTGGGTGTTTATGTATGTGTGTGTGTGTATATATATATATTTATATACACACACACACACATGCATACATATGTGTGGTGTGTGTATCCACGGATGGAATCACCTCTACAGAGTAGGACAGAAATTGACTTTATGTTATGTAATGAGACAAATTCATCAGGCCAATAAACCCCTTTGAGACTCCCCTCACCAAAAAAAAAAAAGTACAAAAGTGATACATAATTCATAATGAAAATGTGTAATGGAGGTGGTATGGTTTAGTAGAAAGAAAAATATTTTTGGACCTGGATTTGAAAGCAAGTTTTTCTACTTATTACCTGGGTGATCTTGGACAAGTGATGTCACTTGGACCAGATGACCTGTTAGGTCCTCCCCAGCTCTAAATCTGTGATTCTTTAGGGCATTAGGTTAGTACTTCTGTCAGGATTGGAACAATGGGGGAGTTAACGTTTCAGAATGTAAAATACCTGGAAATTAGATCTCCTATTTTCATTGTTACTGGTGGCCAGTAATTCTTGTCTCACCCCACAAGACTCTGAGTCACACAAACCTGGTCCAATCTTGAAGGCCTCACTAAAAAAAAAAGGTGATTTTCTCCTTTTGACCTTTTATACATCCTCCCAGAGTTCACTTTGAGAAAATGTCCAAATATTATCTCTAAGTTTCCCCAAATGTGGATAAAAGTAAGAACTCAAATTAACAAAAGCCTAGGCGTGGAAGCATTTATTATCATTCACCCACCCCAAACACCACCACCACCACCACCACCACCACCACCAAAGTCACTTAAAGGATTCACAAGAGCCCATCAACAAATACTGAAAGCACCTGAAGAACTCTTAACAATTCCCCTCGGAAGGAACTTGCTGAATCTAGGGTTGCCACCAGGGTAACCCCTTGATTTTCCAGCAGATCTCTTATTCTTCCATAGGATCTTTCATAATCCTTCCTTGTCATTGGATTCTCCCCAGAAAACAAGAACAACCCTAGACATTCATAACCTGACCCCTTTTTACCTTTCCAGTTTTCATATCCCTTAGTCCCCTGCTTCCATCCCTTCAAGTCACTGACACTGATCTTGCTGTTCCTCCAAAAAGACCCTCCATCTCCTGACTTCAGGCATTTTCTCTGACTGTCCCCTAAGCTTGGGAGTCCTCATCATCATCTTTTGGCTTCCCTGACTTCCTTCAAGTCCCACCTAAAATCCCACCTTCTCCTGATCCTTCTGAATTCTCTTGGTTGGTCATTGCCAAGTTATCCTGTATCTGGATGGACTGTGTATGGTCATCTGTGTGTTGTCTTTCCCATTAGACTGTGAGTTCCTTAAGAGCAGGAGAGCTAGTTGACAGGCTGACTAATATTCAGCCTCGTGGTACTTGCATTTCTTGAGAAAGGAAGTACTTTTTTTCGAAATGCTAGATGGCAATTCCTTTTCACATTGGACCTACACTGTCTAAATAATTTGCTTTAATAATGGGGATGGGTGAGTGGGAGGGGTGGTGTTGGCAAAGCCAAGTGCTCAATCCCCTAGGATATGATATACTTTTTCAGCTTTTGAGATCACTTAAGGGTCTCCTCTTTCTCCAAAAAGGATGCTACTAAGAAAGTCTTCTATCTGAACTCTTGAAATCAGTCGGCCAATAAGCATTCATGTGCCAGGCACTAGGCTAAATACGAGGGCTACAATGAAAGGCAAAAGACAATCCCTTCTCTCAAGAAGCTCACAGTCTAATGTGGGAGATAACATGCAAACGACTATGTACAAACAAGCTGTATGCAGGACAAACTGGAGATGAATCAGTAGAAGGAAGGCACTGACATTATGGGGGATCAGGAAAGGCTTCTCGAAGAAGATGAGATTTTTAGCTAGGACTTGAAGGAAGCTAGGAGGCAGAGATGGGGAGGGAGAATATTCTATGTTTGTGGAATAGCCACTGAAAATATCAGGAGTCTGGAGATGGAGCAGGCCAATGTCACTGATGGAGAGTAAGGTAGAAGAAGACTGGAAAGGTAAGAGGGGGTCACATTAGGAAGGGCTTTGAATGCTAAACAGAGGATTTTATATTTGATCCTAGAGAAAGAGTCACTGGAGTTTACTGACTATATGATCAGACCCATTATTTAGATAGATTCATTTGACAGTTGAGTGGAGGATGGGCTGGAGTGGGGAGAGATTTAAGACAGAAAGACCAACTAGCATGCTATTGCAATAGTTCAGGTGTGAGGTGACAAAGGCCTGAACTAGGGTAGTGGCAGTGTCAGAGGAAAGAAGGAGGCTTCTTTGAGAGACTTCATGATGGTAAAATAGACAGGACTTGGCATGATTGGATATAGGGGGTGAGAGGGAGGAGTCAAGAATGATACCTAGGTTGAAAGTCTTTGGAGATGGTGGTTCCCTTGATAGTAAAAGGGAAATTCAGAAGCACGGGGAAATATGGAGTTCAATTTTGGACATGCTGAGTTTAAGAGGTCTGTGGGCAGGTTAGGAGATAGGGTAAGGCTAGATAAGAAGATCTGAGAATGACCAGCACAAGAAAGGATCATTAAAACGATGGGAGTTAGGGGCAGCTAGGTTGCACAGTGGTTAGAGCTCTGGCCTTGGAGTCAGGAGGACCTGAGTTCAAATCCGGCCTCAGACACCTAACACTCACTAGCTGTGTGACCCTGTGGGCAGGTCACTTAACCCCAACTGCCTCACCAAAAAAAAAAAAAAGCCAAAACAAAAAAAACCCCAAAACCATGGGAGCTGATGAGATTACTAAGAGAAAAAGTATAAAGGGAGAACAGAAGAAGGCCCAGGACAAAGCCTTAGGTGATACCCACTGTTAGTGGGCTTGACCTGGATGAAAATCCTGGAAAGGAGACTGAGAAGGTATGGTCAGAGAGGCAAAAAAGGGATGAGGATAAAGCAGTCACAGAAACAGAGAGAAGAGAGTAGTAAGGAGAAGAGGGTGACTAACAATGTTAATAGGGGCAGAGAGGTCAAGAAAAAATGAGGATTTTAAAAAGACCATTAGATCTGTCAGTTAAGAGATCATTGATAGCTTTAGCAAGGGCATTTTCAGTTGAATGATGAGGTTGGAAGCCTGACTAGAGAGAGTTAAAAAGAGAGAGAGGAAAGAAAGCAGAGGCATTGATTATAGCTAGCCTTCTCAAAGGGTTCAGCCTACTTAAGGCAACTCCCAATACTAGTGCTATCTAGGAAATCTCTCTTCTTTGGCTAGATTCCAGGATCATCCTGCCCAGGAATTCAAAATATCTCTTCCTCTTCATAGGAGTTTCAGGTGTCAGAAGCACTGTCCATAAACTCTGTTCTTGTCCTATGTAGGCAAGCATATGTCTGCTTCTTCCATATGTTTCTGCAGGAACTCAATCATTGCCTGAGCTGTTGCCATTTTTTGGCCTAGAATGAGCATTCTCAAGAACATTCCTCTCAAGCTGCATTCGCAAACACAAGTCTACCTCAGCCATGTGATTCTGTCACAAGTCACTATCAACTACTCCGGGGTGTATGGAGAAATTCCTTCCTCCATTCCATAGAAAAATGAAAGGGAAAAATGAAAGCATCTCTTCCCTTCCCCACCTCCCCACTTAATAGTATTTTATTTTTTCCAATTACATGTAAAGATATTTCTATTTCAACATTAATTTTTATAAGATTTTGAGATCCAATTTTTTTCTCTCTCTCCCTCCTTGCCTCCCTTTCCCCCTTCGCAAGGTAGCAAGCAATTTGATATTAACCTATACATGTACAGTTATATTAAACATATTTCTACATTGGTCATGTTGTGAAAGAAGAATCAGAAAAAAAAGGGGAAAACCATGAGATAGTGAAAAATAGTATGCTTCAATCTGCATTCAGACTCCATAGTTCTTTCTCTGGATGTGGATAGCATTTTCCATCATGAGTCTTTTGGAGTTGTCTTAGATCCTTGCATTGCTGACAAGAGCTAAGACTATCAAAGTTGGTCATTGCACAGTGTTGCCATTGCTGTGTACAATGTTCCCCTGATTCTGCCCACTTCACTCAGCATCAGTTCATTAAGTCTCAGGTTTTTCTGAGATCTGCCTGCTTATCATTTCTTATAGCACAATAGTATTCTATTACATTCATATACCACAACTTGTTGAACCATTTCCCAATGGATGGGCATCCCCTCAATTTCCAATTCTTTGTCACCATAAAAAGTGCTGCTATAAATATTTTTGTACATGTGGATACTTTTCCATTTTTTAATGATGTCTTTGGGATACAGATCTAGAAGTGGTATTGCTGGGTCAAAGGATATTCACTGTTTTATAGCCCTTTGGGCATAGTTACAAAATGCTCTCCAAAACGATTGGATCAGTTCACAACTCCACCAACAACGCATTAATGTCCCAGTTTTCCCACATCTTCTCCAACATTTGTCATTTTCCTTTTTTGTGATATTAGCCAATCTGATAGATGTGAAGTGGTACCTTTAATTTGCATTTCTCTAATCCATAGTGATTTAGAGCATTTTGTCATATGATTGTAGATAGCTTTAATTTCTTTATCTAAAAACTGTCTGTTCATGTCCTTTGACCATTTATCAATTGGCAAATGAGTTGTATTCTTATGAATTTGGCCCAGTTCTCTATATATTTTAGAAATAAGGCCTTTATCACAGAAACTGGCTATAAAATTATTTCCCAGCTTTCTGATTTCCTTCTAATCTGGTTGCATTGGCTTGTTTGTGCAAAAACTAAAAAATGAAAGCATCTTAGCACAGTGCCCAGCACACAGTAGGTATTTAGTAAATGTTTATTGACTCACTGACTAAAAAGGGCTGAAAGCAGTCTGCTGTTCTGATATATGAGCCAGCCTATGAGCGTGGTTTCTCTGACCAGAATCTGACCTCCTACGTTCCAGTCATCTTGGGGAGAGCCTCAGACACTGAAAACCAAGCAGAAGATGTTTGCATCTTCTCAACAAGTGTGAATATGTCCATACTTTCCATGAATAGGTGCTTTCCTGAACCTGACAAGAGTTTATTTATTATTGGGAGTTTATCAAATTAATCGAATGAAATTCCTGATCACTCTTTCTCTCCCTTATACTCTCCTGAAAATTGAATCTTTGCTGTTCCAACAAATCAAAGGCCCAGAAAGGTTATAATAGTTATCTTCTTTCTTCTTGCCTTGCCTTCCCCAGTGATGTGTACCAAGAATTCTAGCCATATCTATAAGGCAGTTTGTAGGCACCCTCCAGAAAACTTTTGTGAGGACCCGGAAGTCCCATAGATAGCAGGTCTGGAATTTATATTTACCCCCAAATTTTATAAATTCAACAAAGTTTTACAAAGTTTCTATAGGCTCATGCCTGCCTAGGTACTCACAAGGGCCTATTGCCACCCCCAAATTATTGGAGAAAATAATTTTTAACAAAATAAACAACTAAGAAAGGAAAGGGGCAAAATAGGTGACAGAAAAAGAAGAAAAAATGTGTTTCCTTTCCTAGAGAGGAAAGCACCTGGGTGAACCCCAAAGATATACTTATGCAGTATAATCTCTATGGATCTCTTCTGAGTTGTCCTAACTCAATACAATAGGATAGTCAGTCAAGCCGCTTAAAAAAAATAAAATTATCCTAGATGAGCTAGGCTAACTTATCTTTTGTTGGATTGAGTAGGCTGGCTTAAAAAAAAAATCAAACTAACATCAAAATCCTCAAAGATATTTGGGGTTTCCCCCCCGAAAAAAGAATTCAACACTTAAGGTTAATTGGAAGTCTAGATGCACATTCTGGAGGAGGTCACAAGATATTATACATAGCCCAGAGCTCCCCCAGCCCGGTTCCTGTCCTGGGTGTTGACTTAAGACAGACATATTTCTTTTTTGGCTCATTATTCCCCATCTGGAGTTTACTTTAGGAAATCTCCGGATACAGCTTGTCCTATACTTCCATGGATGTGGGTAAAAGGCATCCTCAACTTCCCTATGTAGACCCTGTTTTGGGAGGCTCAGATTTCCAGTGTGTACAGCAACTGATGTTTTGGGAACAACTCTAGAGGCTTTGCAATTATGGCAATGACCATGATTGCTTTGCCAATATTTCTAGGAAGGAGAAAGAAGACAGAGAACAGAGAGACCCAGAATTCAAAAGGCAGATAAGATTTTATCTTGAGATGGGTTGCACCATTAACCCTGATATATTTCCCTAATGTCTGCAACCAGAGGGCTTAGGATACTCTATGACTATAGGGATGTGGTAGTGGAAACTATACGCAATAGGATGAGATAACCCTTCACAGACATTATTGGGTCAC
This sequence comes from Phascolarctos cinereus, assembly GCF_003287225.1. Lineage (NCBI taxonomy): Eukaryota > Metazoa > Chordata > Mammalia > Diprotodontia > Phascolarctidae > Phascolarctos > Phascolarctos cinereus. The sequence continues at coordinate 56,470,309 of NW_027556098.1, read as the reverse complement.
ATCACTATCTCTGAATTGAGGGGAAGGTACTGATTTTTTTGCCTCCTTCTGTATTCCAGCAGGAACTCCCCTGCTCCTCTGTCAGAAAGCTCCTCATGTTTCAGTGTCTGAGCCGATCAGTATAGGGGGACAGTCTCTGGGGATAAGGTGTCAGAGAGACAATCAGCCCTCCCCAAGAGCTAGGCCTGGTGGCTGAGCCTGTGCTAACTGTTGCCCACGGTGTTCTGAGCATTCTGAGCCAGCCTAGAGTGAAAGGAGAAAGATAAACAAAGGCCAGAAAGAGGGTTTATCATCAAACTCAAATTCACTTCTAGACAGAACAGGAGCCCAGTACCTAGAATTAAAAGAGGGATACAAGAGAGGGATTGTGCTCCAATGGGCTTTCTCTTGATCCTCTACTCCTAGTATTCAATCCTATTTGCTGCAAGCAAGCCACTAAAATCTCATTATGCATATAAAGGCTTGAGGCAACAATGCAGGGAGAAACCAATGTTTACTTCACTCCCACAGAAAATGCAGATGAAAAGCATTCACAGGAGCCCATAAACAGATACAGAAAACACACAGAGCACTTGCAGTAGTTCATAAGAGTTTTAAATTCTAATAACTTCTTTATTAGTTCATAAGAGTTCTAAGTTCTAACTTCTAAGAGTTATTAATTCATAAGAATTCCAAGTTCTAATAATTTCTTTATTAGTTCATAAGAGTTCTAATAACTTCTAATAGTTTTATTTCATAAGAGTTCTAAATTCTAATAACTTCTAAGAGTTATTAGTTCATAAGAGTTCTAAGTTCTAGTAACTTCTAAGAGTTATTAGTTTCTAAGAGTTCTAAGTTCTAATAACTTATTAGTTTCTAAGAGTTCTAAGTTCTAATAACTTGTTTATTAGTTCATGAGAGTTCTAAGTTCTAATAACTTCTAAGTGTTGTTAGTTCATAAGAGTTCTATGTTTTAGTAACTTCTGAGAGCTCTCTTAGAGTGGAACTGGATCTGGGACTCTCAGCTCTCACCTTGGACTCAGACAGCACCTTTTCTATTCTGAAGGATCCCTAGTTCTCCACAGGGACCTTCACAGTCCTTCCTTTACTTCCTATACTAATATGTGCTGCCAAAAAAAAATCTTATTTTCACCACCAGAGTCCTTGGTACTATCCAATAATTCAACATCAGAAACATGGTTTTATTCACGGAAATGACACTAACAAAGATGCATTGCCACCTGCTTTTCAGCTGCAACCTCAGGACCAATAGATGTCTTAATATAATGTGCACCTGAAAACTCCTATGTGTGTGTGTGTGTGTGTGTGTTGTCTCCTCCATTAGAAAAGGAGCTCAGTGAAAGCAGGGACTGTATTAATTTTCTCTTTGTATTCCCAAGGCTTACCACAGCACTCAGAAATAGCTAGTTCTGGAGTCAGAAAGACCTGGGTTCAAATCTGACCTCAGACATTAGCTGTGTGACCCTGGGCAAGTCATTTAATCTCTGCCTTAGTTTCCTCAACTGCAAAATGTAAAATAGCGCCTACCACCTAGGTTGTTGTGAGGATCAAATGAGATAATGTTTGTAGCCACTTACATGGTAGATGCTATATAAATGCTTATTACCTCCTACTTAACAAGTACTTTTTCATGCCTTCAAGTACTTGTGGTGTCACACTGTGGTTTTAATTTCCCCACAAGGTGAGCACATATTGGGGCTACAGACCAAGCAGCACTCTGACATCTGGTGAGTCCTTTCTAACCCTCAGAGACCTATTACAGAGGCATAGTAGATAGTGGGCTGGACTGGAGTCAGGAAGAGCTGAATTCAGATCCCGCCTCAGATAGCTGCATGACCTGGGTATGTCACTTTAACTTCTGTCCGACTCAGTTTCCTCCTAAGTAAAATAGTAAATGCTGCCAATAAAATAGGGATGATAATAGCACCTACATCACCAGGTTGTGAGATCAAATGAGGCAATATTTGTCATATGCTTAGTATGGTGCCTAGCACATAATAGGAGCTTAATAAACCAGGGAGACTTTCATTGTTATGGTACTATACTGAGGGCTTTTCTTGGAGAGTAGCTGGATGGCAACCCCCTTTCTCATTGATGGACCTGTAATAACCCAGGGTCAAAAGTCCTGATCCCCCACTCATGAAACATCTTTAATCCTTACTGCTGCTCTTGCTATAGAGACCACAGGGTGATTCTTTTCTTTATCCAAAAGGATTGCTTGTCCTCTCTTTCTTTCTAGAAGATTGCTTTAGGCTCTCAAACACAGGGTTACCCATAATGTAACTCTCAAAGCTGGTACTATTCAGAAGACCTCCCTTCCCTGGCTGGAAGATTAAATTCCAGCATCACATTGCCAAAGAAATAAAAATCTCCTCTCTTCTGTCAGTAGGCTGTGTGTTCAAGATCATTGCCCACAAACTAGCGTTTTTGCCCTTTGTGGGCAAGCATATGTCTACCTCTTGTCTGTATTTTTCTCATGAATCACCATCAATTGCTCTTGGGCTGGGGGTGGGGATAATAGATGGGAGAAATCTCTTTCCCTAACCTATGACACTGCAGAAGAAAAGCATAAAGCAAAAATTAAAAAAGGGTAAAGTTGAACAAAATATGAAGAAAAAGGGTGGAAAGGCAAAAAAAAAACCCCAACTGAGAGCAGCCTGTCTCTTTCTCTTTTATTCAGTCATTTCAGTTGCATCTGCCCCATTTGGGCTTTTATTAGCAAAGAAACTGGAGTAGCTTGCCATTTCCTTCTGCGGCTCATTTTGCAAATGAGTAAACTGAGGTAAACAGGGTTAAGTGACTTGCCCAGGGCCATACAGCTAGTATCTGAGGCTAGATTTGAACTCAGGAAGATGAGTCTTTCTGACTTCAGCCCTGGCACTCTATTCACTGTGCCCTATAGCATCTCCCTGACCTTCTCTTTTATAGTTCCCCACAAAAAAGGAGCTTCTTTGACTTGAGTTCCTCCTCTTACCATTGAATCATCCTGGGGGTAGCCCTAACCTCTGAAACCCAATCAGAAGCTGTACTCATCCTTCTCAAGGTGAAAATGGGCATATTTACATTTTAAGGGGAGAATAATCATCAAATTGATTGGAACAAGCTCTCCTGATTGCTACCAATCTCTACTTTCTCCCTCCGTTCTTCCCTCCCCAGTTAAAAGGAAAAGACAAAAACGTAAAATATCAGAAGAGTTAAAACAAAACAAAACAAAACATTAAGTTGCTCTCATTTATAAGCAAACACAGCAGGGCAACTCCTCAGACACAAATCCATCCTCTTGATGTCCAGACAGCTTATCACGTTGGGGCAGCCCCTTTTACTGAAACCGAATCCAGAATTGTGTGTCTTTTCAACAGGGCATTACTGGGCATGCCCAAATTGTGCTTGAGAAAATCATCAAGGTGATTGGTGAACTCATCAAATTGATCAAGGAAATAAATTCTCCTCCCTTCACCCTATCATTTAAAATGCCTACAATGACTTCTCTTTCCTTTCAGACCTGGTCTGTATGCTATTTTGAAATCCTAAGCTACTGTGTGATGTTTGGCAAGGCTGGAATCTACACATGAACCATCAGCTGATCCCAAATGGAAGAAAAATCAGGATTAGTACCCTCTGATTCTCTAGAAGGCATGCTTGCTTTTTGTTTGTACATCTAGAATAGACCTAGGCATCTGGCTTCATTCCTCCAGAAACTTTCCAGAGAGCATCATGGTTTCCAGATCCAGACTTCCAACTATCATTACCCAGGGCCTTGTCTAGTTGTCTAGAGTATGTTGCAGGACTCTAGGAATTTTCTAATCTAAATGAAAAAGTTAACTTTAAACTAAAAAAAAAAGGAATCTGCTTGAGGAACTTCAGGGAAAAAAAATTAAGCCAAATAATTAAGTTGGTACTTAGAGCTTGCTAGAACAACCTTACATAAATTCCAGAAAAGTTATCTAACTTTGCTAATGTACTGTCATTTTGATTTATTAATGAGTGAATACTGTGAATAATTTGATTTTTTTCTCTTTTAGATATATATGACTAACCTTTAAGTGAGAAGGGATAAAATTGGAGTCAGTTTAAAAAGAAAATGATAATTTTTCCAATTTGAGCAGAGATCTCTTCCTTTTCCTGATACAATTGACTGGAATAAGGAGAGATCATGAAAGTTATTATGGAAATAAAATTGAGTTAGAAAAAAGATTCTCTTATTTCTGAAACTTGTGGAAATGAGACCAAATTTATGGCCTTTCAGGAGAAAATATGTGAAGCAAATCAGGCATGAGTTTGTGAAATGAACTTAGAAATTATAACAGCAATAAAACTGAATTGATCTTGAATTTCATGGTGAGGTTTCTCTGAATTTACTAGGAACTGAAATTTAACAACAATAATAGCTAGCATTTATATAGTGCCTTAAGGTTTGCAAAGTGTTTTACAAATTTATCTCATTATCTTCCCAACAACTTGGGAGGTAGGTACGTTTTATAGATAAGGAAACTAAAGTAGACAGGGATTTAGTTACTTGCCCAAGGCCATATAGCTACACTGAGGCTGAATTTGAACACAGATCTTCAGCACCCTTAAAATATTTTGACTAGACCTGTTCTTTTATTTTCTGCCTCGTGGAGACTGTGGAGTGCAGGAATTCCTTCAAACCCTGTATTGACTTTATCTCCTCTGGGATTGAAGCACTTTGTATAACTACTTAGCTCCAGAATAGAAGGATGTTTTTATTGTTTTTCTTCTCTCAAAGCAAACTGTATTTGAAGAACTTTATTACTAATAGTTGGTTGAATTATCCCCTTTCTTCTAGTAGCTATTGCTTTTCATTTTTCTTCTCCAATTGAAAGCAGATATATTTTGGGACATCAATTCTTTATTTTACAGTGAGGAGGCGTTTCAATGGCTTATGGGAGAGAGCCTAAATAAATGATTTGGTTGAATTCAATTTTTAGCAAATTGAAGGAATTATATACAAATTACACTTACCGAGGATTAGGTTTTAAAATAATGAAATGGAGAGCAGCCTGAGCACTAGAATCTTTAAATATGAAGAAAAGCTCTTAAAAAATAATTAATTAGTCCAATACCCAGAATGTGTATGCATTTGCAAGAGACAGAAACAATAAGAAAGGAAAGTAAAACTAACGATACAATTAAAAAATAGAAAACATTTTGGAAACAGAAATTTAAGGGTAAGAAATTAAGAGTAATAAAAAGGAAAGTGGAATATTATAGATAAAGAGAAATGTAGTAACTCACAATAGAGTTAGCCTAAATTATAAGGTATCTGCAAGTTATCATAGATTCAGAAAACTAAATGGAAGGACCAGAGGAAGAAATAGGTTCAAAACAAAGACTTCTCCTTGTTAGAAACTGATTGGAACAAGAGATTGTTTTTGAAGAAAAAATTTATGTCTAGGGGTTTCACAAGATTCCTAATTAACTTCAAACAATTTCAGAGATGTTAGTATCCCGGTGTGAATTTGGAAAAGGAAGATGAATCATGCCTTCAAAGTGGCAGTCTAGGTTCGTATTTATATGGATTCTTATAGATTTGTTGGGAACAACTATAATCTGTTCTGGATAATAATTGCTTGACAATACTTTTGCAATTGTGGCATTTAAGAGTAAAAACTCTACATTGGTTATTAGAAGAGCTGGAAGAAATAAGTATTAAACTCTATGATAAAAACTGCCATGATGCTCCAACTTCCCATCTGATGGGAAGGGAAGAATAGGACTTGAAGACCTTTAGATATTTGCATAAGTTTGTATACTGGCTTATAGCCAGATAATAAATAAATTTTCAAAATCCATGTCAGCTTTCATTTGTAGTTAATACGAAACTTTAAAGTTCAAACCCAATTTTCTAATAACTGTGTTCAAAGGATATAGGTTGTACAAGTATACATGTTAATCAGTGACATATATAAGATGGTCTATGTATGCACATGTGTACATTATCCTATTGTCTTCTGAACATGGTAATTAGAAAATTGGATTTCATCTTTAAAGCTTCATATTAACTATGACTAGATGGCAACTTGAAGTTTTTAAAAATTATGTTTGGGTATGCATTTGTCTATATGTATATACACACACACATATATTTGTTGTTTAAGTCATTTCAGTCATGTCCAACTCTTCATGACCTCATTTTGTATTTTCTTGGCAGAGATACTAGAGAGGTTTGTCATTTCCTTCTCCAGCTCATTTTTAGATGAGGAAACTGAGGCAAACATGGTGAAGCGACTTGCCCAGAGTGACACAGTTAGTAAATGTCTGAGACCAGATTTCAACTCAGGTCTTCCTGACTCCAGGCCCAGCGCTCTATCCACTGTGACACCTAGCTGCAAAATATATGTGTGTGTGTGTGTGTGTGTGTGTGTGTGTGTGTGTGTGTGTGTGCATATATATATATATATAGTTTATGTATGCACATATGCATGTATATGCATATTTATATAGGCATGTATAGATAGATATAGACATAATATATTGATATATCCACATACATAAATTATATGTAAACACATTTATATATATATATATGTGTGTGTGTGTGTGTGTGTGTATATACATATATAATATACATATATATTATATATTTCTGGAATGAGCTTGTTTATTCAAAACAGCTAAAGGTATTTGAATTATCTTCCTGTTCCTATCTTCCTACCAGATGGGAAGTTGGTGCTTCATAGCAATTTATGGAATAATTTGTTTGATATGCAATTCATTCAGATCCTCTAATACCCTTTTCTTCTAGGTGTAGAGAGTGCCACTTTAAGAATACAAAGATGCAATGTAGTTCACAATAATTAGGAATATTTGGAAAGTTGTCAAAACATTAAATAGGCTGGAGTACTTCATTTGCATAATGAATTTGTAGATTTATTTCCTGGAAATCTGAACCATAATGTTTGTCAAGTATTTTGTTCTACCTCTAAATGAATCCCAATACCTGTGGATATTGATGTTAACTGTAAAGATAATTGTATCTTTCTTATCATAAGCATTAGAGTTGATGTGTGCTATAATCTCTTGGATCTGTAAATATGACTTGCTTATCATTTATTATCTCAGCCTGATCCTGGTAAAAGTGTTTATGTTGATAAATCAGCACTCCACCATCCAAGGGGAAAATGCCAATGGCTGCCAACTGGGAAGTTCTAAATGGTGCGCCATATTTAAAGTAGTTCCAGGTGGATGTTGATTGATAGGAAGGTCGGAGAGACAGTTCTTTGAAGGTAGTGATAGGATCTGCCTGACTCATTTTTCCTGATCCTGCTTCTTTCCTTTGAATGGAAGTTTCCCCACTTGTCAGATCACAAATATGGCTACTCTACTCCTTGAATAAATGTGGTTATGAGTCATAAATTGTTGGTTTCAATTTTTTTTTTTGGCTAGGCAATGGGGTTAAGTGGCTTGCCCAGGGTTACACAGCTAGTAAATTGTTATGCATTTGAGGCCAGATTTGAACTCAGGTCCTCCTGAATCCAGGGCCAGTACTCTATCCACTGCACCACCTAACTGCCCCTCAAAATTATTTCTAACCTTTCTCCAAACAAAGTTGAGATGGTCTTATCCAAGGATAGTCTGTGACTCCTAGACTGAGACTTGATAGAAGTTTGTTACAGCAACAGCCCTCCCGCCCCTCTAACACTCAATTAAAAACCAATAAATTCTGTGTGATTGTGCATACCTGATTCCATAGTGTTGGGACACTGAAGTGAAATCACTCTCTTGTTAATGTCCTAGAGGTAGCTCTGACCAATCCCACTCTAACTTCATTCATAAGGTAAGCATAAGAAGGGGCAGCTAGTTGGCGCAGTGGACAGAGCACAGGCCCTGAAGTCAGGAAGACCTGAATTCAAATGCGACCTCAGACCAAACACTTGACACTTACTAGTTGTGTGACCCTGGGCAAGTCACTTAACCCCAATCCCTCAAAATAAATAAATAAAAAAGATGAGCATAAGATGTTCATAGTGTGGAACACGCCCTTCTCGCAGGGTGTACCTTCGGTTGTTTCTCTCAGTAAGGACTAGTCTTCTCTAAGTGACACATGAAGGTCATGTATTTCTTCCAAGATCAGTCCCCAGAAACTGAGAAATAGACTTGGAGATGGGAAGAGTATCTTTCATACCCGGGGCATTTATGCCATATTACTCATGCTACTCACTCCCATACCTTGCTCACAAGTGCCAAATCTTAGCACACATAGTCAAAACTGCTGCTGCTGTGTGTCAGGGAGGTGAAGCCATGACATGCAAGTGAATTGGATTTAAGTGAGGGAGGGCTGTGCAAAGTCACCAGCCTCACTCTCTCCCCTGGAGCCATCTGGGTCCAGTGGCCAGTTACAGATTAGGACGACTAGAGATGGCCCAGGATGCAGTGGGGACCTTGGCCTTTTCAAGCTAAGATCTTTAATAGATCTCAGTTGGACTGAGGCAGCACCTATTCAGTGATTAAGGCTTAACATAAACAAAAACAGAGTGAGGGGAAAGGCAAGGGATGGAGGGTTGGGGTTAGGGGGGTGAAAAACGGGAATGATAAAAACAGAAAAAAATTGGCTTGCTTCAAATATTTCCCTTGTGGCCAAATAGAATGGCATAAGCAGTTTAGAAATCCATAATATGGGCAGCTAAGTGACTCAATGGATACAGCACTAGGCCTGGAGCCAGGAACACCTAAGTTCAAATCTGGCCTCACACGTTTACTAGCTGTAGGACTCTGGACAAGTCACTTAACCCTGGTTGCTTCGGTTGCCTCATTTGCAAAATGAGCTAGAAAAGGAAATGGAAAATCTATCCAGTATCTTTGCCAAAACAACAACAACAAGAACAACAAAACAAACCCAAATGGGATCATGAAGAGGCAGACATGACGGAAAGTGACTGAACAACTGAAAACATTGATTGGCACCGTTATAGAGGAAGGAAAATAATCTCTAGCCTGAGGAGTCCTGTGTAATGGACAAATCTACAATGGTTCAGATCTACAATAAACTTGCTGTGTGACCTTTATTAAGTCCCTCTCCCTCTCTGGGCATCGATTTCTGTGTGTTTCAGATGAGGAGGATGGACTACGGGGTCCTTCTAGTTCTAACAGTTTATGGTTCCCAGCTCTTGTTTCACTGTAGTTCTCAAGTAACAAGGTAGCTTTTTCGGGATCTTTAAAAGTTATTCCTCTATTTCATATTCACATCATAGTGACAGGAATGATGATTTGTTAGGGTCAACCAAGAATGAAATGAGAAATAGACAGAGGTAGAGTGGGGTATGATGATCTGAAGCAAAGTATAGATAAAGTGTGTAGTATAGGTGTGGGACTTCTAATATAGGTTGCTCTTTGGGGCATATGTGTTTAAATTGGTAACCTTAAAATATCTTTGAAGGGCAGTGAAAAGGGATTTTTGTGTTGTTATTTCTGGGCCTCCAAACTTGTCCTACAGAGTTGACTCTGAATATGCATTCTGGCAAGACCAGCAGTAAATGTTTCCAGCCTCATACTTTCTGGAGTCAGGTGACTTAAGGGTTGCCTTTCACAGACCATTTTTTTAAAAAAATCATTTACCTAAAGTTTAAGTTGAAAATTTTGGCTTAAAACAAGATGCAATCTCTTCCTGTATAGCCACGGACTCCACTGGTTTTTATACCACCTACATTGTCATATTTGGCTCTACAGTATAGAAATGAATATTTTGCCAAATGTACCAAGACTTCACTACGTTGAGGGCCATCATCCACGATAGAAGTCTGAGAAGCAAAAGGGCAGTCTTCCTATGGCAGGCCATAAAGGGTTATAGATTTAGAGCTGATAGAGACTGTTACAGCCATCTATTCCAACCACCTCATTTTATAGATGAGCAACACAGGACCAGAGAATCAAAGTGATTTGTCCAAGGTCACACAGGAAGTAAGTGGCAGAGCTGAGATTTAAACCCAAATACTTTGACTTTAAACCCAGAATTCTTTCCACTGTACCATACTGCCTCTTCTCTTTGAGTTTACAAACTACTGAAAAAATATGGAGAATACAAGATCCTGGTATATTTGTTGATTATTATTATTCAGTCATTTCAGTCATATCTGACTCTTTGTGATGTCATTTGGGGTTGTCTGGTTGTCTTTTTTATGTTTTTTGTTTTTTTGCTTTTTGGTGAGGCAATTGGGGTTAAGTGACTTGCCCAGGGTCACACAGCTAGTACATGTCAAGTATAGGATTTGAACTCAGGTCCTCCTGACTCCAAGGTTGGAGTTCTATTCATTGGGGGTTGTCTTGACAAAGATACTGGAGTGGTTTGTCATTTCCTTCTCCAGCTCATTTTACAGATAAGGAAACTGAGGCAAACAGGGTGAAGTGAGTTGCCTAGAGTCACACAGCTAGTTAGTGTCTGAGGCCAGACTTGAACTCAGGAAGATGAGTCTTCCTGATTCTAGATCTGGCACTATATCTATGGTGCCACCTAGTTGCCTTTGCTTGTTGGAAAGAAAGAAAGAAGGAAGGAAAGAAAGAAAGAAGGAAAGAAAGAAAGAAAGAAAGAAAGAAAGAAAGAAAGAAAGAAAGAAAGAAAGAAAGAAAGAAAGAAAGAAAGAAAGAAAGAGAGAGAGAAAGAAAGAGAGAAAGAAAGAAAGAGAGAAAGAGAGAAAGAAAGAGAGAAAGAAAGAGAGAGAGAAAGAAAGAAAGAAAGAAGCAAGGAAGAAAGGCAGTGAAGAAAAAAGGAAGGAAGGAAAGGAAGAAAGAAGGTAGTAAAGAAGGAAGAAGGAAAAAGGAAAAGCATTTGAGATGGCAAAGAAAAATATAGCTTGCAAAGGTTTTCTTCCAGGCATTTGTTAAGAACGTTCAAGATGTCTTGATTTGTGCAACAAGGAGATCTAGTCAGTGATATGCCAATTGTTAATTTTTATCATGAGCACTTATACAGTATCTTGGAAATTTTCAAACACTACAGAATCAAGACTTGCTTTATCATTTTGTCGATTGCCTAGATTTAATATTAGTTGCGTTTCAATTCTTTACACAATAAAACATAAGCATTTTGGGCATTGTAGCTGCAGAGAAACTTACCTGTAACAAGATGGGATGGGCATTGATGGAAAGGGTATAAAGAAGGCGCAATTTGTCCCGATCAGTGAAGTGATCCATGAAGACACTGCCAGCATCTGTCACTTCAGCATATCTCCGGACAATGCGGTCTAAGAGCCTCTGTGAGGGACATCGCAGCATTGGACTAGGTAGACCCTGTAAATGGAAACATCCATGTAGGTGATTGTGAGGGCTTAGTTATATGACTATGGATGGAGCTGAGACCACTACAACTGGACTATAGGTACTCCCATCTTACCACCCAACTTTCTTTGGGCATTATCGTTAATATCTTTTGGTTTTACATCACCTACATTTCCCACCATGTCCAAGAAAGTGATCTCTTATAAGAAATAATAAAAAGAAAAAATAAAAACAAATTTCATAAAATTCATGAATACATAAAAAAAGCCTAAGATTATATGCAGTGTTCTGTATTCCTGGTCGCCCACCTCTGCAAAGAAATAGGGAGGGGGCAGAGTCTCTCATATCTCTTCTTTGGGGGCCAAACTTGATCATTATAACTTCAAAACCATCAGTTTTTGTTGTTTTAGTGTTATGCTTTTATCCATTTGCATTGTTGTATTTCTTGTATATATTATTTTTCTGGTTCTGCTAACCTCACTTTATATCAGTTCATATAAATCTTTCTATGCTTCTCTGGATTCATCATGTTCATCATTTCTCATGGCACATTCATGTACCACAATTGGTTTAACCATTCCTCAATTGTTGGGGCATGTACTTTGTTTCTAGGACTTTGCTACTATAAAAAGTGCCACTACAAATATTCTCATTGTGTAAGTACCTAAAGCGTATGGACATTTTATTCACTTTCTTTGCATGGATTCCAAATTGTTTTTCTTGAATGTTGGATTAGTTCACAGCTCCACCAACAATGCATTAGTGTGCCTATATTTCTCCAACCCCTTTAACATTGTATATTTCCATATTTTGCTGTCTTTGCCAATTTTCTGGAAGTGAAGTAAAGTGTCAGGCTTTAAAAAATTTGCGTTTCTCTTATACTAGTAATTTGGGGCATTCTTTCATGATTGTTAATAGTCTGTGATTCTTTTAAGAACTGATTGTTCATATTATTTGCATGCATTATTTACATGCACTTATTTATTAAGGAATAACTTTTGGTCTTATGAATTTCTGCTGGTTGTCCACATATCTTGTACATCAGATTCTTTGCAGGGATATTTGATACAAAGATATTTCTCCCCCAGTGAACTATTTCCTTTCTTATCCTGGTTGTATTCATTGTGTTTATGCAAAAGCTTTTTCATTTCATTATTGAATTTATCTATTTTATTTTTTATAATTGCCACCGTCCCTTGATTAAGAATTCACCTATTACCTAAGAGCTGTGAGAAGTATATGATCACTTTTTTTCTAATATGTTAATGGTATGATCTTACTATAGAATATGATGTAAGATGTAGTCTAAACTTTATTTCTACCAGACTGCTTTCCAATTTTCTAAGTAGTTCTTGTTAGATGGGTAGTTTTTCCCTAGATAATTTATGCTTTCAGGTTTCTTGAATACTGAGCTATTAAACCAATTTATTTCTAATTCTTGCCTAATCTTTTCCATTGATTTACTTTTCTATGTTTTCAACAAAGTCCAAATGGTTTTGATGATTGATAAAAATATCAATCAATATAGTTTGAGTTCTGGAAGTGTTATCCCTATTTTATCCCTACTTTTTTCATTGTTTCCCATGATTTTCTAGACACTTTGTTCCTCCAAATCAATTTTGTTATTATTTTGTCTAGCTTTGTTTAGTATAACATCTATACATAATTTTGTTTATATTGGCCAGTCATGTCTACTGAATCTACTTCAGCTATTTGAATTGTTTCTTACTTCTTTAAGAACTGTTATTTTATTTATAAAAATATTGAATGTGCTTTGGTAGAATGACTTCCAAATATTTTATGCATTTTGTAGTTATTTTGAATCCTTCTTTTCTATTATTGCTCACATGTGTATGCATATATATGTATGTATGTACATGTGTGTATGTGTATATATGTGTGCGTATACATGTATGTATGTATGTATGTATGTATGTATGTATGTATGTATGTGGTAAGTTAGTCATTTCAGTCATGTCCAACTCTTCATGACCCCATTTAGGGTTTTCTTGGCGGAGAAACTGGAGTGATTTGCCATTTCTTTCTTTCTTTCTTTTTTTTTTTGGTTGGGCAATGGGGGTTAAATGACTTGCCCAGGGTCACACAGCTAGTAAGTGTTGTGTATCTGAGGCCAGATTTGAACTTAGGTACTCCTGAATCCAGGGCTGGTGCTCTATCCACTGCGCCACATAGCTGCCCCTGCCATTTCTTTCTCCAGCTCATTTTACAGATGAGGAAACTGAGACTAACAGGGTTAAGTAACTTGCCCAAGATCACACAATTAGTAAGTGTCTGAAGCCAGATTTGAACTCAGGAATACTTATCTTTCAGACTCTAGGCCTGGCACTCACTTTATCCACTGCACCACCTAATTGATACACACATATGTTTATGTGTGTGTTTATATATATATATCTGTATCGATGTATGTGTATATCCATGTGTATGTGTGTCTGCATATATATATACACACACTACAAAAATTCTGGTTAATTTTTCTGATTTTATTTTGTAGCCTACAACTTTATTGGAACTAGCCATTTTTCCAAATTTTTTTGCTGATTATTTTTTAGGATATTCTAAACATTTTAATTTGCAGATCAATACCATAGCTGTAAAACACCCCCAATAGATATGGATTGTTCTTTATATAACTAAATTCTCTTGAGTGGCTGGATTGCCTTGTGGTTAGTCTCAGAACAAGGAAGATCTGAGCTCTGTACCCACACCTAACACTTACTGTCTATATGACCCTAGGCAAATTGCTGAATTTCTGTGCTCTTGGCCATGGTATCAAACTCAAAAAGTAAAGGATCCCTGGGGCTACATATTGACTTAGAAAACCACAAATTGCCATTACCTATGTTGTATTGTCTTTTATTTATTTTGTTAAACATTTCCCAATTGCACTGTAACCTGGTTCTCACTGCCCCAGGGAGTGATGCAGGTCCACAGATTATGTGTTTGACATTTTTCCTCTAGACAGCTCCATTGCAGAGAAAATATTAAGGGAAGGTTTTCTCACCTGGATGGTTTCCTATACTAATGAAACTATAGGTCCATTTCCTATGTTCTATTTTTTGTGTATATTTTTCTATATTTCTTTTAAAATTTTAGGTTTGTTGGTATTTCCTTGGCATAGCAGATGCTGATAACTATTTTTTAATTTCTTCTGGATTTGTTATGATTTCATCTTTTAACCGATTTCTCTCTTTGAATCATGTTGGCTAGTATCAGTTTTTGTTTTTGTTTTTTGATGAGGCAATTGAGGTTAAGTGAGTTGCCCAGAATCACTCAGCTAGAGAGTGGTATGTGTCTGAGGCCAGACTTGAACTTGGGTCCTCCTGAATCCAGGGCTGGTTCTGTATCCACTGTGCCCACCTAGCTGCCCCCTATCAATTTTTTTAAAGTCTTTCAAAGAACCTACTTTTTGTTTCCAATCCACTTTGCAACTCATCTGTTTTATGGGTAAATTTAGCCAATAACATTTGAGGTTATAATTATTATGTTTGTTTAGTTTTTGAGACAGATAAGGCTATGGATAGAGCTTGGAGTCAGGAAGACCTGAGTTCAAATCCAGCCTTGGACACTTACCAGCTGTGTGACCCTGGGAAAGTCACTTAACCTTTGTTTGCCTCAGTTTCCTCAACTGTAAGATGTGGATAATAACAATACTCACCTTACAGCATTGTTGTAAGGATCAAATGAGATCCATAGTTACAAATTATATTTGTAAAACACTTAGCAAGTCCCTGGTACATATTAGGTGCTATAAAATACTTGTTCCTTTTCCTTTTCCCTTCAAATCCTATTTAAAACATTTTTTTTGGTGTGATCTTACTACCATAGGGAACCCCCAATGAGGAGCATTCCCCAATCCTCCCCGTGCAGATTGGCCATTGCTCCATAATGTATAGTTTGAGAGTTGCCTATAGGCATTGAGAGGTTAAATGATTTGCCAACGGCAGGGCTTAAACCGAGTCTTACTGACTCTGATGGCAGGTTTCAATTCATTACATGTTGTCTTTATGGTTTTCCATTATCCTAAATCTTGTCTACTAAACTTTAAGTTTATAAATGTAATTTGCACTTGTGGTAATATGGCATGAAAGTATATTAAACTTCTGTAAGCAGCATGATGATTTATCAATAATATAGCAGAATGAGGGCAGCTAGGTGGTGCAGTGGATAGAGTATTGGGCCTGGGGTCTGGAAGACATCTTCCTCAGTTCAAATCTGGCCTCACACACTTACTAGCTGTGTGACTGTAGGCAAGTCACTTAACTCTGTGTGTCACAGTTTCCTCATCTGTAAAATGGGCTGGAGAAGGAGATGCCAAACCACTCCAGTATTTTTGCCAAGAAAACCCCAAAAGGGGTCATGAAGGGTCAGAAACAACTGAAAACAACTAAACAACAGCAACCACAAAGGAACAAAGGAAGATTTCTAGAGTGCTGGGTAGATGCTATGCAGAGAATGTGTAGGGTCATGAAGAGTCCGAGTCTGACATGACTGAAAAATGACTGAGCAACAATAGTAGAATTGAACTTTTGATCCATTGCAAGTCCATGGCTTGTGCTCCTTCAGATATTAACTCACTCATCTCTCTGTGTATATGCAATGGTTTGGTAATCCATTGAATGCTTTAAAGAGCTTTAAGAAATAAAGAATAACTTCAAAGAATTTGCACGTTGAATCTTCCCTCATACACTAGATTCAATGCCTCACAGCAGTATCTAACATGTTCTTCAAATGCATAATGAAGGTCCCATAGCAAATTTCAACTACTGAAACCATTAAGTTTATCATAGGTTGAACCTTTAAAAAAAATAAGCAAAAGATGTTCACAGCTTGTTTTGCTTGGAACAATCTGATCCCCATCTCCACATGCACACCCACATGCCCCATTCCCCTCTGTCTAGTTCAGACCCAAAATTCTGCTTTTGCTGATGTAAATTTTTTTTAATGCTTCCTTTGCTAAACTCTGGTAAAAGAATGATTCCCACCTTTTTGTGTGACCTTAATCGGACACAGTCTGACTCCAAGAAATACTGTCACTTCTTTTTCCTTCTCTTTCCTTTGTTTCTCTGGTATATTTCTTTCTAATCTTCCCCTACAGCCTATAGACATTTTCTCTTGTCAAAAATCAATAAATCAACAACTATTTATTAAGTGCTAAATATGTGTCAGATATTATGGATATAAAGACAAAAGTCAAACCAATCTCACCTCTTATACAAATAATTCTAATAGCTGAAGGACATAACATACGCATACATAGGCATGTTCGAATAAGAATAGGGATTGGATTTGTGATTTTATTGGTATAAGGGATTCCCAGATGAGGAAACTCCCTCTACCAATGCAGGTTAGCACCTTTTCTGAAATTTATAGTCTTAGAGTGTTGCCTAAAGCAATAGCTTCCAAATCATTGTGTATTATGTATGCTATATTATATATTATGTATGTACATTAATATATATGCTAGTGAGAGAAATGATTATTTCTAACTTATATTAATAATCAATTATTGAATTAAGACTGAGGTTTTTTCCCTTTTTATTTCCTCATTCAGAAATGAGTCCTTATAGATTATTCAGCTAGCCTTTGAAGTACAGGACTGATAATGGGATGAAATCTTGGGTGAAACTTACTCAACTGAGAAAACATAGATCTGATCAAAAGTACAGAAATTCTAAGTCTAGGTGAATTGCTGAATTCTGGCCTGTTGTGTCTTAGACAGGTCTGAGCGGAAGTGGATTCCCTCTTTTGTCTATATTTCCCTAGACTGGGGTAGTCTGGGAAGAGATAAATCTCTGTGTCAGGGACTGAGTGATCAGAGTTATGTTCCCCAGCCCATCATTAAAATAAACCCACCTTTCATTATAATATTTATTCTCTCATTAATTATTAACCAATCAGGTATGATTGCAGCTTGTTGGGAACACCCACTTTTCCAGGGGCATAAAAGCATTGAGAGGTCTGTTATATTTTGTCAGTTTACAAGAGATGACCAAATGACCCTCCTTTTATTAATTATTTGCCGACCATCATTAAGAAAGTGATTAATTACTCAGAAATTATGTCTCTCAGACTTTTTATACATCACACTATAAAAATTATACCAAAACAGAACATTTTAAAAGGCGACCTACAGATAAAATAATATCCCAGATATCCTAATATCCTACTCCTCAGGCTGACTGGGAACTGCTGGAATTTGCTAAGTAGAGTGGTAACGTGGTTAGACGTGCTACTTTCTCTTTAGGAAAATCACTTTGGCAGCTTATGTTTAAGATGGATCAAAGGAGAAGGAGACTTGATTTGGCTAGCAAAATAAAGACACTAGTGCAATAGTCTAAGTGAAAGGTACTAAGAGCCTGAAGCAGGGTGTCATCTATTTGAGTAGAGAGAAAGAGACAAATATGATCATTCTTGTGGAGCCAGGAATGACACAATTTGGTAACTACTTAGATATATGGGTAAGGGAAAGTAAGAAGTCAAAGATCATTCCAAGTTTCCAAATCTGGGTGACTGGGTGGATGGTGGTACCTTTGACAGAAAGAGAACAGTTTGGAAGACAGGTGTGCATGGGGAAGAGGTAACAAGTTCACTGTCAGACATGTTGACTTTCAGATGCTTGTGGAACATCAAATCTGAAATGTGTCATAGTCAACCTGTGAAGTAGGACTAGATTCAGGAGACAGATGAGAGTTGAGTAAATAGCTGTGAGTTAGCTGCACAGAAAGGATCATTGAACCCTCGGGAGCTGAAATAGTCACCAAATGAATCAGGGGACATGGAGAATACAGAGTGCGCTTAACAGTGCTTTGGGGAATACTGAAGTTTGAAGGTGGGGTATCTATGGTGATCTAGCAAAACAGACTCAGAAGGAATGGTTAAACAGGTAACAGAACCGACTGAATGTCAGGACAATCCAGAGAGGAGAAAGAATAAGTATCTAGGAGGAGAAGATTATGAGCAGTATCCAATATGCAGGGAGGTCCAGAAGGACTAAGATTGAAAAAAGGTCATTAGACTTGTCAATTAAAATATCATTGGTTACTTGGAGAGAGTGGTTTCTATTGACTGAGAAGTCAAGGACAATCAGGAGGATAAGAATTTGGGAGACTAGGACAGTAGAGAAATTAGAAGGAGAGTTCAAATCCAGCCTCAGACACTTACTAGCTGTGTGACCTTGGGCAAGTCACTTAATCCCAACTGCCTAAAAAAAAAGGGAGAGAGAAGTTCGAAAAGGTATGGGATTAGGTGGGAAAGATAATGTAAATGTAACTCAATTTCTTCCAGCCAAAAAGTGGAAAGTGTTGTAGTAGGGGATCAGCTCACCAGTCACTATTCCAGAGAGTAGAATGCAGGTGCAGGGAATCCAAAGGGTGATCTGGGGGATATTGAATGGAGTTAGGGAAAGGGCATACAGGGAATTTTGCTCATATAGCTGCTGTGTGTGCCTGGGTAGTGCAATTCTGTTGGAGACAAGCCCAGAATTGGCTAGGAGAGGGTAGATTTTGACACGTCTTTCTACTCTCTAATTGGTTGATCGCACACCCATTGGGGCCAAGGTATGGGTCCCCTTACTACCATTTCACAGACCCCAACCCTCACCCCAAGGGAGCTGCTACTGTTTCACAGACCCCACCTCTACCCCCAGGAGGCTCTGGGTCCCATTTTGGAAACCATTGGCCTAGAAGTACTGAGAGGTCAAGGGATTTGCCCAGGGTGACACAGCCAGTATATGTCAGAGACTAGACTAAAACCTAAGTCTTCCCGACTCCAAGGCTGGCTCTCTATCCACTATGTGACATTACCTCTCTTCCCTTTTCATTTGTTTTCATTCAGTCATACTTGAACCTTCATGACTCCATTTAGGATTTTCTTGGCAAAGATACTAGAATGGTTCACCATTTCCTTCTCCAGTGCATTTTACAGATGAGGAAACTGAGGCAAACAGGGTTAAGTGACTTGCCCAGGGCCACAGAGCTAGTAAGTGTCTGAGACTGGATTTGAACTCATGAAGATGAGTCTTCCTGATTCCAAGGCTGCTGCTCTATGCACTATGGTGCTACCTAGCTCCCCCCTTTTGTATCATTCTTCAATTATTCCGCTAGATTTCTCAACCATTCTGGAGGTTCTTGTTACATTTTCACTTCTGGGGAGCAAATTGTTGTTATTGCCTCATCGTTCCTTTCTCTTGAATATTTCTCCTTTTGCAAGGGTGTTCATTTACTAGCTCACTTTCCTCGTACGTAAAAGGAGAGGGTTAGACTTTTGTAACCCCAAGGAAATGGCCTTGGAGATGCATTCCAGCTCTAGATTTCTATAATTCTCTGTGACACAGGGGTTGCCAGAGTGGGATAAATAAGATGATCCATTAATGCTCAAGAACAAAATATGAGGACTTCTAATTATATTTAATCTTTAAAAATGAAAATAATTAAGCTTTATTATATTTAATACATGGTTTGACACTGCAGCCCTCACTCTATATGTCAAATGGTCATACGCCAAGTATAATGTGCGAGGTGATTCTGAGAGAAGGCTGAGAGTTCCATAATGTGGAGAAGCTGACCGGACCCTCTCTTATTCATCTACTTTCAATATACTGAGATGCATTGCATTTGATGTGTGCCTGATTAAGTAAAGTTATAGATTTATCCTCTAATTTTAACTAAACTCACCTTCACAAAATAGACAAGTGGCTTATAATATTCCTGCAAGGAAATAACAGAATGAAAATAATACTAATCATTTAAGTACAAGCAAATAACCAGAAAACAAGCTGACAATTTTCCTGTTCCTAGTATGAACTCATCAGCCATGTTGTGAGGTAAAAACAATGAAGATCTAACAAGACCTGACAAATCGGTCAAAAAATTCAAAATTATCAAGAAGATAATTTGAAATATGGATTTATTTAACCTTTAGTCATATGCTATAAATCTTGGCCTAAATATACACTGTCCTTTGAGATACAGACAAGGATAGTATGAAACTATTGGGCAGCTAGGTGGTACCATGGACAGAGTGCCGGGCCTGAAGTCAGGAAGACTCATCTTCTTAGGTTCAAATCTGGCCTCAGACACTTGCTAGTTGTGTGATTCTGGGCAAGTAACTTAACGCTGTTTGCCTGAGTTTCCTCATCTCTAAAATGAGCTGGAGAAGGAAATGATAAATCACTCCAGTGTCTTTGCCAAGAAGACTCCAAATGGGTTGGAAGTGACTGAACAATAACAAATTTGAAACTACTACCATTAATGAAACATTTTAAAACTAAGCTTTTGCTGTTGAAAACTATGCAAGCTTGGGGGGCGGAGCCAAGATGGCAGAGTGAAAGCAGTGATTTGTTTAAGCTCTCCCCCAAAATCCCTCCAAATACTCATAAAAAATGGCTCTAAACAAATTCTGAAGCAGCAGAACCCACAAAAAGAGAGTGAAACAAATTTCCAGCGATGGGCTGGGAGCGCAGCACAGCGCAGTGTGGGCGCGCAGGCCACAGTAAACCTGGAGCAGGCCTCAGAGGACTGAATCATGGGCAGCTGTGGCAGTTTCCAGACTCCTCAATCCAGGAATGCCAAAGACAACTCAGAAGGTCAGTGGGAAAAGTCTGTTTCTGTGGTGCTGAGAGAGAGAGGCGGGGTCTCAGATCCAGTTCCCCCAGAATGCGGCCCTGGGGTGGGCAGCTGCTTCCCAAGCTTCCAGCCCACAGACTGAGGGGGAATCGAGTGGCTGATCGGAGGAGAATTGCAGGGTTCTCTCTGCTGGTGCTGAGGCAGGAATCTCTTGCTTTCCCCGTGCTTGGATCTAGGTCACAGTTCTGGATGGTGGTCCTGGGGTGAGGAGGAGTGCTGGCACAGTGGAGCTTTTAGTGCCTGTGGACAGGAAATCTTCTTCACAGTTACAGGACAGGAAGGAGTGCTTGTGGTCACTAATAGACCATAGCACAGGCCAGGAAAGGAGTAAACACCTAGCCTCTTATCATACTACTTTGCAAGAACTGAAAATTTACAGGTCCCTACAAGTATCTCTGAAAACAGCTATATAAACCCCAAAGCTTGGGACAGTACATTCTCCACATTGGAAGCAGACTCTTACTTGAACAAAGAGTTTAAAACTCAAGTAATTGGCCTGGATCATGAGCAAGCAGCACAAAAAGAGTCAGACCATAGAATCTTACTTTGGTGAAAAAGAAGATCAAAATATACAACCAGAAGAAGACAACAAAGTCAGAGCTCCTACATCCAAAGCCTCCAAGAAAAATATGAATCAGTCCCAGGCCTTGGAAGAGCTCAAAAGGGATTTTGAGAAGCAAGTAAGAGAAGTAGAGGAAAAACTGGGAAGAGAAATGAGAGTGATGCAAGAAAATCATGAAAAACAAGTCAACAGCTTGCTAAAGGAGACCCAAAAATATACGGAAGAAAATAACACCTTAAAAAATAGCCTAACCCAAATGGCAAAAGAGGTCCAAAAAGCCAATGAGGAGAAGAATGCCCTAAAAAGAAAAATTGGCCAAATGGAAAAGGAAGTCCAAAAGATTACTGAAGAAAATACTTCCTTAAAAATTAGAATAGAGCAATTGGAGGCTAGTGACTTTATGAGAAATCAAGACACTGTAAAACAAATCCAAAAGAATGAAAAAATAGAAGAGAATGTGAAATATCTCACTGGAAAAACAACTGACCTGGAAAATAGATCCAGGAGAAGAATTTAAAAATTATTGGACTATCTGAAAGCCATGATCAAAAAAAGAGCCTAGACATCATCTTTCAAGAAATTATCAAGGAAAACTGCCCTGATATTTTAGAACCAGAGGGCAAAATAGAAATTGAAAGAATCCACCGATCTCCTCCTGAAAGAGATCCCCAAAGGAAAACTCCTAGGAATATTATAGCCAAATTCCAGAGTTCCCAGGTCAAGGAGAAAATATTACAAGCTGCCAGAAAGAAAAAATTCAAGTATGTTGGAAACACAATCAGGATAACACAAGATTTAGCAGCTTCTACATTAAGGGACCGCAGGGCATGGAATATAATATTCTGGAGGGCAAAGGAGATAGGATTACAACCAAGAATCACTTACCCAGCAAAACTGAGTATAATCCTTCAGGGGAAAAAATGGTCGTTGAGTGAAATAGAGGACTTTCAAGCATTCTTGATGAAAAGACCAGAGCTGAATAGAAAATCTGACTTTCAAATACAAGACTCCAGTGGAACATGAAGAGGTAAACAGGAAAGAGAAATCATAAGAGACTTATTAAGGTTGAACTGTTTACATTCCTGCATGGAAAGATGATATTTATAACTCATGAGACCTTTGTCAGTATTAGGGTAGTTGGAGGAAAAAAATTATATGTATGTATAGGTAGATAGATAGATAGATAGATAGATAGATAGATAGATAGATAGATAGATAGATAGACAGACAGATAGAGGGTACAGGGTGAGTTGAAGATGAAGGGGTCATATCTGGAGAATAAAATTAAGGGATGAGAGAGGATTATATTCAGGGAAGAAGAAAGAGAGAGGTAGAATGGGGTAAATTATCTCACAAAAAAAAACAGAAAAGAAAATGCTCTTACAGTGGAGGGGAAATGGAGGAAGGTGAGAGGAAATGAGTGAATCTTATTCCCATAGGATTTGGCTTATGGAGGGAATAACATAGACATTCAATTGGTTAAGGAAATCTGTCTTACCCTATGGGAAAATGGGAGAAGGGGACAAGAGAGCAGGGGGATGATAGAGAGGAGGACAGATTGGGAAAGGGGGTAATCAGAAGCAAATATTTCTGAGGAGGGACAGGGTCAAAAGAAAGAATAGAATAAATGGGAGGGCAGGATAGGATTAAGGGAAATAGAGTTAGTTTTTCACAACATATCTACTATGGAAGTGTTTTGCATAACTGCACATGTATAACCTATATTGAGTTGCTTGCCTTTTTAATGAGGGTGGTTGGGGAGAGAGGAAGGGAGAAGAATTGAAACCTAAAGTTTTAAAAATATATGTTCAAAAAAAATGTTTTCACATGCTACTGGGAAATAAGAAATACAGGAAATGGGGTACAGAAGTCTGTCCTGCCCTACAGGAAAATAGAAGGGGAAGGGGATAAGAGAAGTGGGAATAGATAGAAGAGAAGACAGATTAGGGGAAAGGATATTCAGAATGCATGCTATCTTGGGGTGGGGGAGGGGTGAGATGGGGTGAAAATTTGGAACTCAAAATCTTGTGGAAGTAAATATTGAAAACTGAAAATAAATACATTTATATTGAAATTGTTAAAAAAAATTAAAAAAAATAAAGCATATAGACAAGAAAAAAATATAAAAATGCGACACCTTTTAGTTAGTTTGCAAGAAGAACCAATTAACATCAGGAAATATGGAAATTTACTGTCTGATTTTTTGAAAAGCCTGTTCATAATTGGTGGATAGGACTATCATAACTTATTAAGTACATCTAACAACACGCTTCTTCCTTTTGTCTCTATGTCTCTTTGGAATATATCTTTTTTTTTTTTTTGGTTAGGCAATGGAATTAAGTGACTTGTCCAGGGTCACACAGCTAGTAAGTGTTATGTGTCTGAGGCCTCATTTGAACTCAGGTCCTCCTGAATCCTGCCCCAGTGTTCTATCCACTGCACCACCTAACTGTCCCTTTTTGGAATGTATCTTGTCCAGCTATGATAGGCATTAAAGCCAAAGCTCAGAATAAACTGAACTTAAAACCTTTGAATTTCTGGTTAAGCTGGTAAAGTGGCAAGTTAAGATTTAAAAAAATAACGAAGTATATTCCATCACATTGCTGTCACTGAAAAAAAATTGTTAATAATTAGGAATCTGACTTGTTACTTAATTTGTTATACTGTTTGATTATGTCTTTACTAATTATGAGTCATTCGCTATTAATTTTTTTTAGTAAGAGCATAAAGATTTTTCTATTATATTAAGGCAGAGGGTGAAGGGTAGGAGTACAAGCAGTTCACAGTGTCTCTTAAAAGGGGAACAGCCCCACTTCTAATAGATATGGGGGCCCCGGGAGTTCTTATAGGTAGAAGGGAGGTGTAGTATGTAAGAGTAATATATAAGACTGAGGGAATTAAGAATGAAGAGTGGTTCCCAGGTAAGGCAGTCTCTTAACTTCCTGCCCCTACTCCATGTGAAACCAGTCCTGCCCAAGTCACTTTGGCCTCAAAAGCTTCCCTTAAGTCTATTGACATTTATCTACCAATTTATCTATCTATCCACCTATCTATTTATCTATCTACCTGTCTGTCTGTCCATCTATCTGTCTTTCTATGTCTATTTGTGTCTATCTATCCATCCGTCTATCTGTCTGTCTGCCTGTCTCTCATTCTCTCTCCCTCCCTCCCTCCATCCATCCATCTACCTACCCACCTACCTGTCTACCTACCTACCTATATTACTTATCTATCTATTTGGGCATAAATGTAGATATAGATGTACAATATCTATATACATATACAGATATAGATGAAGATGCAGATACAGGTACAGATATATAAAGAGTCTAAGGGAAAATGGGCTCAAGCTTGGGACAAAGGGGTAACTTACAGCTACTGACTGTTGGAAGTCATTTTTTTCACATTTGGGTGGTACTCAAGAAGCTGTCTTTAAGCATGCTGAATCTGTGTCCATCAGCTCTCAATGCAGACACTTCATCAGAGAGCTTATCTGGAGATACTGCTAGCATGCTGATGAAGGATGGGAAGGCTAACATCTTCTGGACCCTTTGAAGTCCATGAGGTCCTCATGCCCAAGGGATAGAAGGGAAGAAGACTTGGGCAAAGCCACAGCTGAGGTCTCTATTCCCCACCAAACATTTTCTCTTTAGGAATGTTCTGGGAAGCAATGCTCCCCCCACTTTTTAGAACTTCTTGATTTTAGGTAACTCAATTTCATCAAGGTCCCAGAGAGCGAGACACAGTCTTCAGCCAAATGGAACAGACTACCAGGCTGGTGTCCTTTCATTCAGCAAATGGCTTTCAAAGACTTTTCACACTTACTCTAAGGCTTCTGAGTCAGATTGTTTGAGTGGAATTTTGTCACTTTATTTCTTTTTTATTCCTTAAAGTGGTATAGAATTGAGTAAATCATACACCTCACCTTTACAGTACTCTGTTAATTCCTCTTAGTTGCTCTTCCCACTTTATGGGATTGTGAGTGTGTATGTGTATGCACACACATGTGGACTATTTCTACAACTTTTTAAAGCACTTAGGAAGGACTAGGATGTTGGAGACTAAACATGGTACTCCCATTGCTAGTAATAGAGAAGGGTTTGTTACAGACAGCTTTACAGACATTTTACATATTTCATCCATTCGTGGTTCAGTTTCAACCTTACATGCTTTCAGGATGACTGGGCTTAATTAACCTTGAACCAAATGTTGAATCAAGCTTTCTGTAAATGTTTTCTTGCTACTACTTTTTGCTTTTTTGTGAGATGCTCACATTAAGCATGTTCATAATCTTCTGACATTTTATATCACAATATTTTACGCATAAGTTGGTATTGTAAAATGGTATTTCCCTTGATGGCTACATCTCTCCTCTTGGCAAGAAGATCAAATCTTTGCTTATGAAGGCAATTACTAGGATCTTTTGTCCTTTTTATTGTGACAATTAATTCACATTATTTAAATTTCCTTAGGAAATTGCAAGAGTCTGAGTTAATATGTACATTTATCCGTTTTCCATATTTTGGCATCAATATCTTGTTTAAATAAGTCAGGCTGGAAATACTTCCTTTGGTGAAGGGAAGATAAAAGGAAAGGAATAAGTATTTATATAGTTCCTACTATGTTCCAGGTACTATGCTTTTTAAAAAAAATATTACCTTATTTAATCCTTATAACAACTATGTTGGGCAGGTACTATTATTATCTCCATTTTACAGGAAACTGAGGCAGACAGAGGTTAAATGACTTGCTGAGGGTCAAACAGCTAAGTAAGTGTCTGCGGCTGAATTTGAACTCAGACCTTCTTGACTCCAGGCATAGCGCTTTGTCCTCAGGGCTGACTGGCTGCTGTTGCATGCCATATGATCTGCTCCTTTTAATTCTTTCTTCTAATGTGTTATTGATTTTGATCTTTGCTTTAACACAATGATGGCCCAATAGCTGATTAGCACATGAGTCCTATATTGGTAGCCGATCATTTCCTGTCTGTTCATTTTCTGTGATGATACATAAATATGCTGATTATTTGGGACAGGCAACAATTTTGCTGTGGTTTCATTTT
The DNA here is from genome assembly GCF_003287225.1 of Phascolarctos cinereus. Classification (NCBI taxonomy): domain Eukaryota; kingdom Metazoa; phylum Chordata; class Mammalia; order Diprotodontia; family Phascolarctidae; genus Phascolarctos; species Phascolarctos cinereus. The sequence continues at coordinate 56,443,806 of NW_027556098.1, read as the reverse complement.
GTGACAGCTATTGTACTTCTACTGACACCAGACTGACTCAGTTTGACCTTGATTAGATGAACCAGATTAAACTGGTTTCCCTATCTTTAGTTACTTCTCTGTCATCTTAGTGCTGAATTTCACATCACATAAATAAGGGAATTTCATTGATCTCATTTGCCATGTTTTTAAGAACAGATAACACTCCCAAGAAAGTACCCCAAAGTTGTAGTTCTTAAAGAGCATATTCCAATGACTGTTAGAGATATGCAACAGCTCTTAATGTGAGGAAATAAATGTTTTGAGGATTTCAAACCCACAAAGAAACTGGATTAGTGCTTCAAAGTATAAAGACCAATGAAGTGAAAGATTGAAAACAACATTGAGAAATGAGAAACTATTGCTATGAAACAGCCTAACTAGTCTTCAGAAAATGAGAAAAGACCTTTAAAGGGGCCTGGAAGATGAAGAGTTAGTTACTGATTCTCCTAGAGTGTGGCAAAGGCTCCTTGAAGCTGGAAGAACAGTGCAGAAAACAATTTTTTAAAAAGTTACTGATCATAGTATGGGCAGCTAGGTAGCATAGTGGGAAGAGTGCCTGACCTGAGGTCAGGAAGACTCAGCTTTCTGAGTTTAAATTGGGCCTCAGGCATTTACTGGCTGTGTGACCCTGAGCTGTTTGCCTCAGTCTCCTCACCTGTGAAATGAACTGGAGAAGGAAATGGGGGGCAGCTAGGTGGCACAGTGGATAGAGCACAGGCCCTGGAGTTAGGAGCACCTGAGTTCAAATCCAGCCTCAGGCACTTGACACTTACAAGCTGTGTCACCCTGGGCAAGTCATTTAACCCCATCGCCTAGGCAAATAAATAAATAAACAAACAAATGAATGACTAAATAAATAAATAAACAAACAAATAAATAAATAGATAGATAGATAGATAGATAGATAGATAGATAAATAAATAAATGAAGGAAGGAAGGAAAGAAGGAAGGAAGGAAGGAAGGAAGGAAGGAAGGAAGGAAGGAAGGAAGGAAGGAAGGAAGGAAGGAAATGGCAAAATACTCCAGTATATCCCCCGAGAAAACCTCAATGGATACAACTGAAAGTGACTGAACAACAACAACAACTGATAATAGGAGATCTGAAGAAAAAAAATATTTGCCATGGACAAGGCAATACAAATACTGGAATACAGGCATATCTTGTTTTACTGTGCTTTGCAGATGCTGCATTTTTTGCAAATTGAAGGTTTGTGGCAATCCTGTGTTGAGCAAGTCTCTCAGCACCATTTTTCGTTTTTCTTTGTTTTTTTGTTTTTTGGCAATTGGGGTTAAGTGACTTGCCCACGGTCATACAGCTAGTAAGTGTCAAGTGTTTGGTCTGAGGCCAGATTTGAACTCAGGTCCTCCTGACTTCAGGGCCAGTGCTCTATCCACTGTGCCACCTAGCTGCCCCTCTCAGCACCATTTTTCCAACAGCATGTGCTCACATAATGTCTTGGTGTCATATTTTGGTAATTCTTGCAATATTTTAAAATTTTCATCATTTTTTGTATTTTCTATATCCGTTATGGTGATCTGTGATCAGTCATCTTTGATGTTACTACTGTAATCGTGTTGTGTGTATTCTCACTGCTCCACTGACCTGCTGTTCCCCATCTCTCTCCCTGTTTCGTGAGATGCAACATTGAAATTAGGCCAATTCATAACTCTATGATGGCCTGGAAGTGTTGAAGTGAAAGGAAGAATCAATCAATGTGGTGAATTTCATTGTTGACTTATTTTAAGAAATTGCCACAGCCACCCCAACCTTCAGCAGCCACAGCCCTGATGAGTCAGCAGCCATCAACACTGAGGCAAGACCCTCCACCAGCAAAATGATTATGACTCACTCAAGGCTCAGATGATGGTTAGCACTTTCTAGCAATAAGATATTTTTTAGTTAAAGTATGTATATATATTTTTTAGATATAATACAATTGCATACTTAATAGACTATAGTATAAACATAACTTTTATATGCATTGGGAAAGTAAAAAATTCGTGTGACTCACTTTATTGTGATATCGACTTTATTAGGGTTGTCTGGAACTGAACTCACAATATCTCTGAGGTGTGCCTGCACTAAAGATTTGAAAAAAGATAACTTTTATGGGAGAAACTCACTTTTTCATTCAAGATTATACCAAAACCTTTGTCCGAAGTACTCTAGGGAAACCTATAAGACCTGGGCATCTTAATCAGACTGTAAAATATGCACTCCTTTCTCTGCCCTCTCCTCCCAACCCATATTTTGTGAAGTTTTTTTTTTCTATTAACAGAGGGCCTGGAAGTCTTGTCCCCAATGAGGGAAGGATGAACTCTAAGAAAAATACTGATATACCAAGACACAGACAGATACTTGCTCTAGAATCATAGAAATACCCACATGGAGATGTAATACTACAAAGATTAACGCTTGAAACTTTAAGAAATGTATCTATGAGGTGGAGCTTGTAATACTTCAGTGGTTTAGCTATTCCCTTGTTTTATTTTAAAATTGACTTTTTTCAAAAAAAATGAAATTGCCTTTCCCCTCTCCCCTTCATTCCTTCACCATTAAAAAAATGAAAGAAGAAAAATAAAATCTATGAAATAAACAGATATAGCCAAACATATCAGATTCCCATATTAGCCATGTAAAAAAAAAATGTGTCATTCTAAACCCTGAGTCCATCACCTCTCTGTCAGAGGATGGAGAGCTTCCTTTATCATTGGTCCTTTGAAATCATGGTTCTACGTTTCTGTGGTCTCCTTTGTCCACATCTCAAAGATTCTCTCTAACACTAGTTTTCTTAATAAGAATGGTTGGAAGTCCTCTATTCTATTAAAGTATTATTTTCTTATGCAGGATTATGTTGTATGTACTATTTTAAAATTTTGTCTTTTTGTCGCAATGAATTTAACAAACATTTCCCTATACAAAGAAGATAAAACGTCTGCAAACATTTCTTTATACAAATAAGAGAAAAAATTTGCATATGAGGGGCTTAAATTTCTAGTTCCTACAGCTGGTAGTTTTTCATATAGTTCAAATTTAATACTGTACTTCAAACACTGCCCTGAATATACTCCTTTTGAACTTCTGCTGCTCCTTTTTTTGGTTTTGTTTTTAATGATAGATTGACATACTTTTCTCTCCGCCATTTTTTTTAGTATTACTGTCATTACTCCATTTCTCTCCTCTCCACTCCGCCAAAGTAAAGTTCTCCTATTGTAAGAAACAAGTATAATATTCACACATTGGCCATTTCTAAAGTGGCGGTCTTATGCTTTATTATTATATTTCATTCCATCTCCTTTCTGCTAAGAAGGAAGAAGCATGATTAGTCATCAGTTTTCTGGAGACCAGATGGGTCATTAATTTGATCAGAGTTCATAAGCCTTTCACAATTACTTCCCTTTGTAATGTAGTATTCATATAAATTGTTATCCTGGTTCTGTGACAGTCAGTTGAAATAATTCTTTGTTAAGAGCTTACTATGTGCTAAAGACAGTGTTTAGCAAAGGGTATATAAAGAAAGGCAAAAAACACAGTCCTTGGCCTCAAGGAATTCACATTCTAAAGGGGCAGGAGAGATAATATGAAAGTAATTATGAACAGACAAGATACACACAGTGTAAATAGAAGCTAATCTCAGAGAGAAGGCACCCAAAATCAGGGTGACTGGGAAAGGTCTCCTGCAGAAGGTAGAGTTTGAGCTGAGTCCTAAAGGAAACCAAAGAAACTTAGAGTCCAAAAAGAGTCAGAGCAATCCAGTGCACCCTCAGAATTATTTTAATGGGCATTTCTCTAGTGATTTATAGCATTTTGATGTGGTCTTTGATAGCTTGTCTTTCTCCTTTTGAAAGCTACTTTTTCGTAACTTTGACCATTAGGCAATGGCTCTTGTTCTTATGTATTTTTATCAATTCCACAAAATATATGTGTGTGTTTGTGTATGTGTGTGTGTACATGTGCGTGTGTTTATCAGCCCTTTATCAGTGAAATTTGCTACAAAGATTTATTCCCAGTTAACTGTTTCCCTTCTTATTCTATTTGCTTTTTTTAGCTAGGCAATGGGGTTAAGTGACTTGCTCAGGGTCACACAGCTAGTAAGTGTTGTGTCTGAGGCCAGATTTGAACTCAGGTCCTCCTGAATCCAGGGCCTGTGCTCTATCCACTGTGCCACTTAGCTGCCCCTCCCTTCTTATTCTAACTATTTAATTTTATTCTCAAAAATCTTTTCAAATTTATGTAATTGATATTGTCCATCTTATCTTCAATGATATCTTCTATTTGGTAAAGAACTCTTTCCCAATCCATACTTATGGAAGGTATCTCTTTCCCTACTTTTCTAATCCCTATTTTTTTTTTAAAGGATATGATCCTTTATGTCTTGGTCATGTATTCATTTGGAGCTCAGTATAGTATGTGGTATGAGATAAGTTTCAAATGTAAACTTTAGGGCTAAACTTCATTTTTACCAGGCTGCTTTCCCCTTTTAAAGTGAAATTCTGAGTGCCTACCTCAATAGTTGAAGTCCTTGGGTTTACTGAATACTATACTATTATTTTGGATTGTTTCTTAGGCTTGGGGACCTAATTTGTTCCACTGGTCAACTCTTCTATACTTTTAACTGGTTTTGATGATTACTCCTTTGTATTAAAGTTTGAAATCTGGTACTGCTAGGCCGCTTTCCTACTTCTTTTCATTTTTTCCCCTTGAGATTCTTGATCTTTTGTTTCTCCTGATGAATTTTTCTATTATTTTGTACAATTCTATAAGCAATTTGATTGGTATAGCACCAAACTTATAAATTAATTTAGGAAGTTCTTTTTTCATTTTTAAAAAATATTGGTATGACACAAATATTAATACTTAATTTCTTTTTAATTCTTTAGATCCATCTTTATCTCTGAAGAGTGTTTGGTAGTTGTATTTCTTTCTTGTGTGTGTCTTGGTAGCTGGACTCCAGGATATTTTAGATATTACGTAGTCATTTTGAATTGAATTTCTCTTTCCATCTCTTCCTGCTGGGTTTTATTGGTCATATACCAAAAAGCTGATGAGTTTTTTTGGGGTGTGTGTGATTATTTTATATCTTGATGCTTTACTGGAGTTGTCAACTGTTTCTGTTTTTAAGCTGAATCTCTAAAGGATTTGCACAGGGCAGCTAGGTGGTGCAGTGGATAGAACATTGGGTTTGGAATCAGAAAGACTCATCTTTCTGAGTTCAAATCCAATCTCAGACCCTTACTAGTATGACCCTGGGCAAGTCACTTAATGCTTTGCCTGTCATTTGCCTCAGTTTCCTTATCTGTAAAATGGAGAAGGAAATAGTGAATTACTCCAGTATCTTTGCCACGAAAACCCCAAACAGGGGCATGAAGAATTGGACAAACCTGAAACTACTCAAGAATGGCTAAGGGTTTGTGGTGGTGTCAAACTCACATAGAAACTGATCCCTGCTTGCTGTATATTGATTTAGAAAAAGATAATTTAGCATCACTTATATTGTATTTTATTTATTTTGTTATACATCTCTCAGTTACATTTTAATCTGGTTCTAGCAGTGCTGGGGGTTTTGCAGCCCCCTGCATAATGTCCTTTAATTCTGTCACTTAATGCTCTATCCACTGTACCACCTGGCTGCCCCACATTCTGAGGAAGGAGATAGCACATTGAGCTGTGAGTTAGAAAGAAAGTCTTAATGGCAGAGGCAAAACAGACGATAATAGCTCTTCTTTAATTGTCATTTCCAGTGATAAAACCAAATCTACCTCTGATTTTGACATTTGACCATTTGACAGTGCCAAGGTCTTTGTTGGCAAAAGTTTCTATTGCAAGTCTTTATCAGGTTAGTGCTAGCCACTTCATAGCTATTCCACAAACACTTGTTGATCAAATGATTAAAAATCAACAAGCCGCCTTTGCTTCAATGAACTGTTGTGGTTAATAAAACAGTTGACTGCCACAAAAAATCTGTTGAATAATTGAAATCCAGTGCTCCCTGCATGATATCAAAGTACTTGTCCTAAGTATATTTTGAGCCTGTTCTCCCTAATCTAACCCACTGTAATCTGGAGGTCTCATGGGAGATTTGGGGGGAGGGAGGTGCTTGGCAGTGAAGGAATATCTTGGGCCATATTGCACTGCATCATGAGAGAAGAGAGGAGGAGGGAGAGAGAGCAAGGGAGAAAAAGAGAGAGGCAGAGAGAAAGAGGCAGAGAGAAAGGGAGTAGAGGGAGGGAAGAGAGAAAGGGAGGGAGAGGAGAGAGGGGGAAAGACAGACTGAGAGACACAGAAAGAGGGAAGAAGGGAGGGAAGACAAAGAAGGAGGGAGAGACAGAGAGGAAGAGAGAGGCAGGGGAAGAGAGAGATAGAAGAGAGACAGAGAGGGGGAAAGAGACACAGAGAAGGAGGGAGGGAAGACAAGAGAGGGAAGGAGAGAGAGAGAGAGAGAAGGAGACAGAGAGAGAGAGAGGAGGAAACAGGGAGGAGATAAGAGGGAGAGAGAGATAGAGACAGGGAGGAAGAGAAGAGGGAGAGGGAAAGAAAGAAACAGAGAGAGGGGGGAAAAGAGAGAGGGGGAGAGACACAGACCAAGAGACACAGAAAAGGAGAGAGGGAAGACAGAGAGACAGAGACAGAGAGAGATACAGAGACATAGAGAAAAAGAGAGAGTGAGAGTGAGAGAGAGGAGAGAGAGAGAGAGAGAGAGAGAGAGAGAGAGAGAGAGAGAGAGAGAGAGAGAGAGAGAGAGAGAGTTAGTTTCTGGCTGTCTCTAGGGTTGACTAGGCTTTACTGCAGAGTCATTTGTAGGATGTGATAAAGCTTTCCCTGTGGCAGATGAAATAATCGCTGTGGCAGGCAGTTCAGTCAGGGCCGCCATGAAAAGTGAAAAACATTATTTCATGGTCTGTCATTTTGATTTAAGTATGCTAAAGTTGGTCATAATTCTCCACTGTGTTTGTTTTTTTGCCTTTTTTTTTTTAAATAAAGAATGGAGGGCAGTAGCTCCTGTCAGACCTGCTGAGTTTCCCAGCCTATGACTTCAGTTTGGACTCCAGCTCACGGCTCTGTGCTGTACAAGGAAATCCTTCTGTCAGGTGGCACAAATGGAATTCTAAACATTGTCCCTTCCTTACCCCTCCTCACATTCCCTCCCAGGTCAGCTGAGGCAAAAGTTTGAAGTCTGAAGCCTAGAGAAAATGACTTAGAAGAATTAGGAAGCCAAGCAAGGGTCTCTCTTGAGCCCTTTCTTACTGAATTTGAATGCTTCATTTAGTTTTCTTCTCATATCACACTGTGGCCTTTCTCTTCCCAAACAGATATATGGAGCAACCTACATCACTAGTGTGTGAGAGCATGTGGATGTGGGGTTTCATACCATGCAGAGACAGAGGGAAGTGGGGGAAGTAGGCTAGGAATCAGATTAGTGGCATAGGCAGAAGAGTCTTCAATCATACTTCACTAACCTGAAATGGTAGGAAGGACACCAGATACAGACCTGGGTCTTAGGGTTGTCAAGTACTAAAGTAAATCAAAGCCATGACTTGAGGAATAAAGTATCTTTTAATTGAGATTAACAGGGTAGCAAACCTGCCACCCTAGGGGATGTCCCATGAATGCAGAGCACAATGGATTTCCCAACTCCAAGATCCAGGCAAAAGCTGAGGGAAGAGGTCCCATGAGGTAGCAAGGCCCGGTCATGAGATCCCCAGGGGCCCTTGGCAATCTGGGAAGGAAATCCACTTCATTCTGGCTGTTTTGCCCTTCATGCTATGAATCCCAATGGAAGAGGCAAGACACTAGAAGCTGAGATCCAGCTAGAGCTGGGTGCCCCCACAAGGCAAAATTCCTGGATGGAGGGATCTAGGGTGTGGCTCAGTTTAACCTAATCAAGAGTAAGTTTCTTAAGAGTGGGAATGTAAAGACATTAGTGTCTTTACTGTACAAGGTTCATTTAAGGGAGTGGCAAGTAACATTTGGTATTAACGATTTTCTATCATTATAGTAACAGTTTTCTGTCAGGGTATACCTGAATTGCACGGCAGCCTCCTGGAAAAATCTTCATCTTTAACCCTCCAAACTTACTTATATCAAGTGAATTCGACTCTACCATCACATTCTATCTCACTATCCACCCCGGCCATCTCTTTGTCATTTGCCTCCAGACAGGGAGCTCCATGCTTCCTCCAGACCCACTGAACCTCCTGACAAACTTCTCAACTCCAGAACCACGTGGGACCATGCCCCAAAGCGAAAACACAATTGTCCCATTGTTCCTACCTGACTCTAGGCTCCAGCCCCCTTTTCACATCCCATTCATCCACTGCAGTCATCTCCTTGGCATCTGCTCTGTCATTGTAGGTCTACCAATTCCTCCCCTTTTCTCCTCTTGGTGTGGAAATCAAATCCATACCACCATGTTTCTGCGAAGGGAATGTCAGCTGATTCCTCTATGGCTCCACTCACCATTCCTGTGACTTCCTAATCCAAACCACCTCTCCCTGGTCACCACTCTCTTATTTGTGCTGTCACATTACTAGAATATCCTCAGGACTGAACACATTGCTTGACATACAGTAAGCATTTATTAAGTGCTTTTTATTCACCTGAATCTCGACTTGTTCCGTAGAGACAATGCAGGTATGGCACTGTATAGATGTTTCTGCTGCTTTCTGAGAGCAGGATCAGGGGATGTGAAAAAAGTATGGCCACCAGGGGACAGATCTGAGAATGAGGGAGAAAAGGGTGCTAAACAATTGGTTTAGGCACAAGGTCTAAGTAGAACCTAAGCTATATACTGGGGGCCATCTCCAGCTGTCCTGATGTGTATCTTGCCACTGGACTCACATGGCTCCAGAGAAGAAGGTGAGGCTGGTGACCTTGCACAGCCCTCCCTCACTTAAATCCAGTTCAATTGTATGTCTTGGCACCACCTCCGTGAAGTCATGGTCCTCTTTGAGAATGAAGGACAAACAACAATAAGCTACATACCTGCTCTATGATGACTGAGGTGTCTAATGGCTAAATCCAGGCTAATGTGAAGCGTGATGCCCATTTGGCAATGACTTTGAGATATAGCTGGAAAAGGAAATCTGGGGCCTGAAAGACCAAATCTAATTAACTCTATTAACAGCCGTATTTTGCTAGGTGAAGTTAGGGGCTAACGCAGTAATCATAATGAAATAAAGTGTAGAGTAGTATAGTACATAGTGAGTTAGTTTTGGAGTCAGGGAGAACTGGGTTCGAGTCCTTCCTTGGACACGTGCTGGCTATGTGATCCTGCGTAAGTCACTTCATCTCTTTTTGTCCCATGCAAATCTATAAATAAATCTATAAGCTATAGAATCCATGATGCTCTGCACTGGTAGAAGAAGTTCTTCACTGGGAATCCCCTATACCAGTGAATTCACTTTTGGTCCAAAACACTACCCAAACTTTGGGTACGTTGTTGGATCTTTTATTGATCCATGTCTTCTCATCCTACACGACTCTTGTCATGTAAGTGATGCAGTAGCTAGAACACTAGACCTAAGTTCAAGTTTGACCTCAGATACTGACTCTGTGTTTAACCGCTGCCTCAGTTTCCTCATCTGTAAAATGGGGATCATAATCATATCTACTTCCCAGGGTGGTTGTGAGAATCAAATGAGATGAGGCTTGTAAAAGCATTTTTGCAAACAATAAAGCACTACATAAATGGTAGCTATTATCATGGCCTTCTATAAATCTTCTCTAGGTAGTCTACCCAACCTTCCTCTACATTTATTGACACTTCTCAGACACCAAGCTAGCGTGATGCCTATCAGTTGAACGTCTATCAGTTATTCCTTTCCTCACTATATGACTGATCCAATGAGCTAGATCCTGGATGGATCAGGAGGAGAAAGGAAGAGCAAGATTGCCTTTAGGGAATTGCATAGTTTTATTCATCATGCCAACCTTCTCCCTGAAACAAAGGTCTGTCTTCCTGGTGCATAGAATGCTGGGCCTGGAGTCAGGAAGACCTGAGTTCAAATATAGCCTCAGATATTTCCCAGCTGTGTGGCCTTGGTCAAGTCACTTAACCTCTGTTTGCCTCAGTTTCCTCATCTGTAAAACAGAGATAATAGTAGTACCTACCTCCCAGGGCTGTTTTGAGTATCAAATGAGATATTATTTGTAAAGTGCTTAGCACAGTGCCTGGCACGTAGAAGACACTATATGTTTATAATGATGATTTTATGATGTGGCAATGGATCATGAAATATTACAGTAATTGAAGAATTAGAGACTCATCTAAGAGCAACAGGAACATGCATAGTGGACATTAATAGTCTACAACAGGCCTTCTTAAACTTTTTCCACTCATGACCCCTTTTTGCCAGAGAAATTTTTACACAACCCTGGGTATATAAAAAAGGTGTGCAGATCAAACATTTACTGATAATAAATCATAAAGAAATTTATTTTAAAACAATTGCTTGGTATACATATAATTTTACCATTTATGAAAGATAAAAACAAATTTGCATATTAATGAGATGGATGTGCTTGTTTATTTTCACATAAAGAATTAAATCTTAGTGGAATATTTGATACTGAAGGATGGAGAGCATCTTCAACATTTTTCAGAGTGGATCGATATTTTGATTTTATAATCATCAGTGCTGAGAATGCCGCTTCACATAAATATGTAGTACAAAATGGCAGAAATATGTTTAGGGCCATTTCAGAAATTGTTGGAAAGTCTGTCCTAATCCCAAGTCAAAATTCATTTAATGATTTTGTATGTACGGAAAAACACTGCAGTTCATAACATACAGTAGTCTCAATCTGAGCTTAGGTGTTTCTGGCAGCATTCTCTGGCGTTGTGTGGCATGATGGCATGAGCAGGGGAACATGTGCACGTTGTATGTTCAGAACCAAGGCTGCAGGGAAGTTGCCCAAAGCAACACAGGCCAATGCTGCCAGAAACACCTTGGATTCATTGCGAGTTTGATTTTAAATTAATTTTTGGTTGTTGTGTGCTCAGAAACCTTTTACCATTGCCAAATTTTTCATGACCCATACATTCAGTTATGCAACCCCACATAGGATTGCAACCCACAGTTTAAGAAGTACTAGTTTATGACATGTTACCAATGAAGAATTGCTCAGTAGAAGTGTCCTAAAGAATGTCATCAGAGAGATACATGAACAGACTATCTCCACTGCTACTACTACCAGCAACAACTATTTTGTTGTTGTTCAATTGTTTCAGTTGTGTGCAACTCTTCATGACCCCTTTTAGGGTTCTCTTGTCAGAGATACTAGAGTAGTTTGCCATTTCCTTCTCCAGCTTATTTTAGAGATGGGGAAACTGAGGCAAACAGGGTTAAGTGACTTGCCAAGGGTCACACAGTTAGTAAATGACTGAGGCCAGATTTGAACTCAGGAAGACAAGTCTTCCTCACTCCAGGACAGGTACTCTATGCACTATGGCACCACATAGCTGCCCAGCAAGGACTATAGCTAACACTTATATAACACTTTATGAAACACTTTACAGACATTATTTATTTGACCCTCCTAACGACTCTTTGAGGAAAATAATACAGATGATATTTTACAAAAATGTCAGCCAGGATCTGAATTCTGATCCTCTTTCCAGGATGCTTCAGTCTCCCTTAAACTGTTACTTGTGTTACAGTTATCTGTGTATTTGCTTTTTTCTCTCTGGGCATTCCCCTTATCCAATCAAGTCAAATCAACACAGGCACTGCGCTAAAGAAAGGCAGAAAGAGGGGCAGCTTGGGGATGCAGTGGATAGAGCTCCAGCCTTGGAGTCAAGAGGAACTGAGTTCAAATCCAGCCTCAGACACTTGACACTTACTAGCTCTGTGACCCTAGGCAAATCACTTAACCCCAATTGCCTCACCAAAAAGCAAAAACAAAACAAAAAAAAAAGAAAAAAGAAAGGCAGAAAGACAATCCTCATTCTCAAGGAGCTCCCAGTGGAACAGGAAAGACAGTATTCAAACAAGCTACATGCAGGAAAAACTACAGGGAATCACCAGAGGGAAGGCGCTAGCATTGAGGGGAATCTGGAAAGCTCTCTTCTAGAAGGTAGGACTTTAGCTGGGGCTTGAAGGAAGCCAGTCAATTATGTCTATCTCTTAGAATCCTTGGGTTTCCTCCAAAAGGTCCAGCTTCTGTGCCATCTCTTCAAGGTCCCAGTTACTAGCTCTCTTTCCCTCATCAAATTCCTCTTTAAGTATACCTCTATGTACACGTTGACTCTCCCCAGTAAAAGAATAAATTCTTTGATGACAAGAAGTATTTGTTTTTGCCTTTCAACCTCAAGGATCTAGCACTATATTGCACTTAACAAAAATTGATTGAATTGAATTGAATACATCTGGAAAAGGTCACAGGATGAGAATATCATATGGGGATCATTAAAGAAAAAGTCTAATTAGTAAGTTCCATTTATTTAAGAAAAAAAAAGGCAACCAACCATTCTCAGAAAGGACTTTGAACACTATGGGTGGAGTTGAAGTGAGGGGAAAAAATCTAGGATGCAAAAAGTTGTTTCGGAGAAATTAATGCTGTTTGGCAGGATAAGGAAAGGAAACAGACATGTACCAAGTCATCACACTTCCTGGATAGCTGTTGGGTTCCATTTTACTACATAAAAGAGGGGGAAATGTTAGTGAGGGTGTGGATAATACCATGTTGGCGGCTTTCTCATGGAGCCAGGATCCTTATCCACAGGGAAGAAAAGCAAAAAAGTAATTGTAGATAGGCCTCAGGAAAATGAACACAGACCGAATTTGGTCCCTGAGTTGAAAGAATAAATAGGGGGAAAAAAAAGAAAAGAATATGTCCCTTGAGAAGGGACGGAACAGACCAACTGAAAGTGAGAGCCATAGAGCATCCAATTCAGAACATATGGATGGTACCCTAGGGAGGGAAAGGGAGATTATACTGAGCTCCTAATAATGAATGTCCAAAAAATGAAACCACTTGAAATTCTGTATCGAACTAGCAGCTAATCTAACAAGTCATGTAGTTTCCCTATCCAGAATAATAAACACACTGAAATGAGAGGACAAAATAAAAATATGGGGTGAAATATGTACACTCTGTAGACTGCACCATTCTTAAGGCTGAGTAGGAAGAAATATTTCACTGGCTAAAGGAAAAAATAATCATTTAACAGACTGAGAATTTTTTCCATGTACCACTCCCCCAAACACTCTGCAGGGTCTCTTTCTTCAACCAAAAAAAGTCAGCATTTATCCAGACCTAAAACACGCTGGGAATTCACCCTCCGCCATTTTTGTGCCTCCTCAATGCACTGTCTGTTTGTCTTAACCCCCCCCCTTGACTCTAATCTTGGGTTTTGCCACTTCCTGCTTGTATAACCTTAGGCTTTCCCTCCTTGGGTCTTAGTTCCCTCTTTTGTAAAATAAAGGGATTTGAGCAGATAAAAGAGATCATTATGGTCTCTTGTAACTACAGATCTTACAATTCCTTTTGAATGATGCCTTGGTCTTCTCAGTGCCATACTCATGAAAGTGCTCGACTAAGGAATTAACTTCGATGTGAAATGCATGAGACTTGGAAACCATTAAGTCCAGAAAAATGTCCAAATTTTGGAGCCCAATGGTTGACATCACTGACATTAGGTAATTACATAAGGTGATTGACAAGCCCTAAGAGGAGGGTGGGGAAAAGGGCTGGGAAAAATTATTAAACAAATTATCTGGGCAGTCATTGCCTCTTTTTGTGATTTACCTTCGTCATTTAGAAAGCAGCTAGGTGGCACAGTGGATAGAACTCTGGGCCTGGGGTCAGGAAGACCTGAGTTCAAATTCAGCCTCAGACACTTACTAGTTGTGTGACCCTGGGTAAATCATTCTCTGTGACTCATGAACATCTACCTCTTAGGGTTGTTGTTATGAGGAAAAAGCAAGATAACATTTGTAGTGGTGCAGTGGATAGAGCACCAGCCCTGAAATCAGGAGGACCTGAGTTCAAATCTGGCCTCAGACCTAACACTTGACACTTACTAGTTGTGTGACCCTGGGCAAGTCACTTAACCCCAACTGCCTAAAAAAAAAAAAGGAAAAAAAAAGATAACATTTGTAAAGCACTTTGCCAACCTTAAAGGTCTGTAAAAATTGTTGAAATGTCAGTATTACTATTAATAGTAGTGTTTTAGATATCCTTATGTGGTCTCCAATGCTCTCATGCTTATGATGATTTCCCACTCCTTCACACTTTGGTACCCAATTAAGGTCTAATCTCACTAGACAGCAACCTATATTCTAGATCTTTTCTTCCTTTTTACCTAGAACATACCTTTCCTGGGTTTCACTTCTTCATGGCCCCCATCTCTTTTATAACAGTAATTTTTCAGTGGTTTTCAGCTGTGTCTGACTTTTCATGACCCTGTTTGGGTTTTCTTGGCAAACATACTGTAATGATTTGCCATTTCCTTCTCCAGCTCATTTTAGAAATGAGAAAATGGAGGAAAACAAAAATGGAGGTCACACAGCTAGTAAGCATCTGAAGCCGAATTTGAATTCAGGAAGATGAGTCTTCCTGAGTCCAGGCCTGGTGCTCTATCCAATATGGTGCCACCTATCTGCCCCATATAACAGTAGTAACAGTTCACATTTATTTAGTGCTATAAGGTCTGTAAATCACATTATTATATGCATTTTCATCTGATCTTGACAAATACCCAGCGAGGCAGGTTCTATTATCCCCATATTATAGATGAGGGAATTGAGACTCAGAGGGTCAGTAAGTATCTGAGGCTGGATTGGAATCTGAGACTTTCTTGTCTAGTTCAATGTTCTATCTGCTGCTACTTCACAGCTGCCTCATTTATCTAATAAGGATAATTGTTGCTAAGTAACCCGGGAAACTAATCTCCACTGAATAGGGATAGTAATAATAGCTTGCATTTATTCAGTGTTTTAAGGATTATAAAATACAACACCCCCGGTGAGGTTAGTAAAGTTAATCACTTCATTGACTTAGTAGTCTAAGCCAGGTAGCTATTGTCATGTCAGCAGGGTATTTGTTTCCCTAAAGCCTAGCCTAGTACCTGACACATAGTAGGTACTTAATAAATGCTGGTTGATTGATTCTGGAGATGATGCCTTAATCAAAGAAAGTTACTTGAACAGTGGCAATGTTCAGTTTTGTGACAGGCTTTCTGGGAGAGATAGAATTAAGAGGAATAGGGAAAGGCTTCTTTTTTTTTTTACCCTATTTATTTATTTATTTATTTAATGAGGCAATCGGGGTTAAGTGACCTGCCCAGAGTCACACAGCTAGTGAGTGTTATGTGTCTGGGGCCGTATTTGAACTCCTGACTTCAGGGCCAGTGCTCTATCCACTGTACCATCTAGCTGCCTTGAAAGGCTTCTTTCAAAAGGTGGGATTTTAGTTGGGACTTGAAGGAAGTCAGAGAAGGCAGTAAGTGTTGCTGAGGAGAGAGAGCATTCCAGGAATGGAGTACAGCCAGACAAAATACGCGGAGCCAGGAGATGGAGTGTCTGTTTCTCAGAACAGCCATGGGGCCAATGTCTTTGATGGAAGAGTATATGGTGAGGGGGTACAGGTGAAAAGTTTAAGAGTGGAAAGCAAGTTGGGGTGCAGGTTATGAAAGGATTTGAGCATGTAAGTCACTTTCTTAGCATAATTCCATGTTGTTTTCCATAGTCTGGGACCGTTTTACAACTTTACTGAAAATGTATGAGTTTCTGAGGCAGCTGGTGACACAATGGATAGAATGCTGGGCATGCAGTGAGAAAGACCTGAGTTCCTATCCCACCTCAGATACTTACTAGCTGTGTGACCCTGGGCAAGTCATTTAAACTTTATTTACTTCAGTTTGCCTGTCTGTAAAATGGTGATAGGCTCAGGGTGAGTGTAAATAGCAATTGTTTCTATTTTGGCCAGAAACTCTGAGGGTCTTCCCTTCCCAGATTGATTTTTTTTTTTGACTAGGTAAAAGAGGTCATTCCTAGCTGGGACCTAGCCTGAATCACTGAATGGGTGTTGTCTCAGATAAACAGCCCCAGGATAGACCTTAGCTTAAAAAGGCCAAGTCTCTTACTGCATCTAGGGCCATCTCCAGTCATCCTGATCTATATCTTGCCACAGGAACCAAAGGAGGGAGTGAGGCTGGTACTTTGCACAACCCTCCCTCACTTAAATCCAATTCACTTGCAAGTCATGACATCACCTTCTCTCTGTCATGGTCCTCTTAAGGATGAACAACAAGAAGAAGACAGGCCTTGACATCACTTGTGCGGTTCTTGAAATAGTTTTAGAATCCAAATATGGTCCAGTGGATAGAATGGCCATGACTTTTAAGCAGGTAATTTTCATTCAATCCATAATCCCTTTGTGCCTGTTGACTTATTTACGGAATAAATGGGAACTTCTAGTCTCCGAGAGTTACCTGAGAGATCAGAAAGGTTGTAACTTGCCTATGGTCTCACGGTAAATGTCAGAGGTGGGATATGAACCCAGTTCTTCCAGACTCCAAATCTAGAACTCTACCCACTATTTCAGGCTGGGATAAATGGACTGACTTCCCACCTACCCCCAAAGAAAAGCTTAAATAGTCATATGGTGTGTGAAGTGTTTTGAGAGAAGAGCTAACGGATGGAAGCACTGTTACTTAGTGTGAGAGAACACTGGCCAGAGAGGCAAGAGACTTGGGTTGTTGATTTTGAGGAAATCATTTCCACCTCTCTTAATTTTAGTTTTTTCATCAAATGGGAAGAATACTTGCACTAACTACGAGTTGTTGCATGGAAAGTGCTCTATAAACTATAAAGCTAGCTATCCATATAAGCTGTTGTTGTCATGATAGGTCTTATTCTGTCTTCCCTTCAGGCTTCTCTCTACCTCCTTTCCTTTCTACCTGCCCCCTTCAAATTCTCAATGCCTTCCATTGTCTTCTTTCTTTTCCAAAGCTCTATCAAGTATAATTTAGGCATCAGTTTTAGGAGCTAAATGAGCTCTAATTTCTATGATTTTGTGGCCTGAAAGATAAAACAAATGGGCAGTACTTTGACCCTTTTAGCGAAACCTCTTCCAATGAACACAGGCCAAGAAAAGGCTTTCAATAGTTTCAGCTCTAAAAAAAAAATGCTGTGATTCCGAGTAGAAATTAAGTTGGAGTTGTGTGTGTGTGTGTGTGTGTGTGTGTGTGTGTGTGATGTGACTACAAAGCCTCAAGTGCAAAATCTATAGCATAGCTTTGCAGTCATACCCTTATAGAATTTTCATCATAGCTCCCCTTCATGTGCATTGTTTCTGCCTAGAATGAACGATTTGACCAAGAGAGAGTTTTGCCAAACGTGATTTCTAAACAATGTTTTAGCTGTTTCTGCTACTCCTTTGCTCTGACAGGGCCATTTCATCTTAGTCCTACACATAAGAGGAGTTTGAAAAATAAGAAAGAAAAAAACCCTTAAGATATTCCCCCACCCTTTTGCTAAAGGATAAACTAGTCTTTTAAAATGCCTAGTATTTTAAAACGAGTCTCTCGATTCCCCTGTAATTTCTTTTTTTTTGTTTTTTTGGGGTTTTTTTTTTGGCAATTGGGGTTAAGTGACTTGCCCAGGGTCACACAAGTAGTAAGTGTCAAGTGTTTGGTCTGAGGTCATATTTGAATTCAGATCCTCCTGACTTCAGGGCCGGTGCTCCTGAAATTTCTAAAGAGTCTTAGAGAATGCCTGGGGACCCTGAGTGTTAAATGACTTGTCCTTAATCAATGAGCTAGCATGTATTAGAAGCAAGATTTAAACCCAGGTCTTCCTGACTCCAAGGCTGGATCTCCATCCACTAGGTGATGCTGCCTGTCAAAATCATTATTTTCAGAAAAACTAACTCTGAAATTGTGAAAGAAATACAGCGAATGAGAGAGGGAGCTCAATCCAATGAATAGTCTTGAGTCAGCCTTGGACTCAAGAAGGCCTGGGTTAAATTTCTGCCTCAGAAACCTAATTAGCTCTGTGACCTGAGGCAAGGCACTTAACATCTCAGTGCCTCAGGCAACTTTCTAAGGCTTTTCTAAGGCTATTAGTTGGTGGGTAAGTTGCAGACCTTCAAGTAATAGAAAATTTCTAAGGGAGTTCCTTTCATCCATGAAATCACAGGGACCTCCCTGCCCAACCCCATTCCCTTCTCCTTCCTCCCCCCAATGAATGGAGAGTAATTTGTTTACCAGTTACATCTAAATGTCATAATATTTGCTCATAAACTCATATTTGAATTAAACAATGAATGTACTTTTTGGTTAATTTAATTATTTTCCGTATTCCATCCACTTTAAAAAAGAAACGTGATGTGGGAAACTGAAATGCTGGCGTCTCTGGTGCCAAGCTTGAAAAACTCCATACTGCCATCTTGTGGGTGCAGAGGCTCTGACGGCTGAGGAGCTACCAGTCTTGGACTGATGGAAGAAATAATTCTCGGTGTACAACGTCATGTAGTTTAGGGGAAGGCAGGGGAAAACATGATTAAGAAATATTTCTTCCCCTGCCTGATCACTGGGAGGTGTGATCAAGGACCCTCTGCAGCTGGGATTACTGGAGAGGAAGTCTTTTTTTTTCTTTTCTTTTTTTTTTAAATGGTTTTGTAAGAAGACCATTACATGTCGTGTGCTGCACTAAGCTGGGGTTATGGGTGTTGGTTAGCATTTCTTTCTCCAGCATATTCAGGCATTATGACATAGCCCTTTTAGAGGTAAAGTGGTAGTGATGGGGGAGAGGGGGAACGATGCTTGTTTTTACAAGCACACTTAAAATAATGTTTCATATTGTTTGTTTGTTTTCCTCCCATCCTTGTTTTAGTTCCTGGTCCCCTCCTCTCCTTGGCAGTCACCCTTGCTGTATTTTGCTTCTGGCTCAGTAGGTGTCCCATTCACTTGAAAGAAAGCCATCCTTGGTTTAAAAAACAAAACAAAACAAAACAGTATTCTACCCATACTGGAAAGGGTGGAAAGGCAATCCCCTAACTCAGACTAGGCCTCTGATGATGAGGGTGGAAGCTTTCTTCCAAGTTAGCCTTATTTCTTTATAAGCAGAATTGACAGTTGTGACCCTGTCTACATAGTTATGTCCTATCCCTCCTCCCTGCATCTTCCTTTCATTTTCCTGTTTTTTCTCCTCTCTCCTCTGCTTGGGGACTCTTACCAGTCCTCTAGAGATGGAATACTGAACAAAGCCCTTGGATCCTTGCATACCCTGGCAAAAAGGCTCAGGGTAGTGGCCAACACATTTCTGGGGAGCTAAAGAATGTGGCTCAGGAAGACATAAGGCAGAGCAACCTCGGAATCTCCCAGGAGCTCGCTGGGAAGGGATCCCTAGGGCCCCATACTAGCAGCCAGCTACATGGTGTGACTGGGGGGAAGGGCTCACTTGTCTCAAGATACTTCCCTAACTTTCAAAATTCCCACCCAAATCTATTCCTTTAATTTAGGGTAGCAGTTTTCTAAATATGATCCAGGGATACCCAGGAGTCCTTGAGATCTTTTCATGGAATCTGTGGGGTCAAAACCATTTTTATTATAAAACTAATACATTTTAATTTCTAATATGATAAATATTGAGAGATATAACCCACATAAACCAGAGCTCTTTGGGAAGGGGCATCCTCAATTTTTAGGAGTATAAAAGGGTCCCCTGGAGATGCGAAGTTTGAGAACTATTGATTTGGAGTATATATGAAGGGACCATATATTTGTGTGTGAGTGTGCATGTAGACACATACATATCTGTGTGTATAAATCTAGGTATATATCTATATAGATATATCTGTATCTACCTAGATATCTATGTATCTCAAAATATACATACAGATATCTAGCCACAAACAAGCTCTCGCTCTCTCTCTCTCTCTCTCTCTCTCTCTCTCTCTGTATCTAACTCTCTGCCTCTCTCCCTCTCTCTCTCTCTCTCTCTCTCTCTGTCTCTTTGTGGCTGTCTCTGTCTCTCTCAGAACTGGCAGTTAAATAATCACCAGCCATTAGGATGAATTAGTTTTTCACTTGAGCCAGGTAATGCCCTAGGGAATGGAATAGAACAGGTAGGTTTTGATGGGCAGAAAGGTTCTAGTCCTGTGCCTGAAGGCCTTTTCACTCAGGACTATCCTCATGAGTTAAAGCAGTACCAGAGCAGTATCCAGCAATCCTGGTGCCCAAGAAAGCAGCATAAGAAGTTTATCTTTATAACAAGTTTGAAATTCATGATGCAAAAATAATATGGACTGGGCCTTTAATTTCACAGGTGGACGAAAAGTTCTGTACCTTCTTTGACAGGCCCAGGGTAACATGGCCAGTATGTGTCAAAGGCAGAATTTGAATGGAGGTCTTCCCATCTCTCATGAGACCAGTGTTCTGCGACCTCTCCACCACTGAGAAGATGCTCCTGACTCCTCCTATTCAACTAAATTCATCTTAATTACTTCTTGTATTTCTTGCACACACACAAAAACATTAAAGCAAATTTAGTTGAGAGGAAAGGAAAGAGAGTAGGGTATTGAGCTCCAAATGCTGGTCACCCATGGAAGTAGTAAATCTTGAAATTGGAAGGGTGGGAGGTGAGTGGCAGGGGACAGATAGGGACCTTGGGACACCTTGAGAATGCTGTTGGAGAGCCTTGGAGGTAGGAGTGAATGGACAGGGAGGGTGGGGGGGGGGGAGGCCTGCAGAAGTTCAATCAGGCCATCTGGTAGTTTTCTAGTTTAATTATTCTTGTTAACTAGGTGTTAAATTCAGTTGTTTCTGCTGATGAAAGAGTGAAAAGTGTTGGCTAAATGTAAACATAGCAAGTTAAAAACCATTTAAAATTTTTTATTTAAAACTTTTCACCCCTCTCTGAATGTTGAAGCCCTGGAGAAAAGCTCCAGCTACTCCACCTTAGTGGGAAGAATATTGGAGATGGTGGGATCTTCCCTCCCTTTCATTGGTTGGTCACTTGACCACCCTCCTTTGGGGTCATTTTGTAGTCCTCAGTTTAGTGACCACTGCCTTAGATACACAGAATAATAATAACGATGGTAACTAGCATCTATGTAGTACTTATCAATGTGCCAGACACTGTGCTAAGTGCTTTTTATAAATATCTCATTTGATCCTGACAACAGCCTATCATTTCTGCTTTATAGTTGAGGAAACTGAGGCAAACTGAGGTTAAGTGATTTGCCTAACATCACACAGCTAATTAAATGTTTGAGATGAGGTTTCAACTCAGGTCTTCCTGATTCTAGGCAGAGCACTTTATTTTACTGCCTATATTTGCCTCTCAGAGTCACAGGCCAGTAATGGTAGAGTCAAGGATAGAACCAATGTCTTCCAAGTTAGGAGAGAGAGAGAGAGAGAGAGAGAGAGAGAGAGAGAGAGAGAGAGAGAGAGAGAGAGTGAGCATGCATGTTCAGTGTTTTGGATATTGAGATGAGAAATGTGCTTTATATAGATGAATACACCCACCCTACTCCAGTGTTTTCTCTGTCTCCCGTGATGCTTGGAAAGCTTTCCCTTCTCATCGCTACCTCTTGTCTTCCCGGATCTTCTTCAAGTCTCAGATAAAATTCTATCTCCTACAGAAAGCCATTCCCTAGCCCTCTTAATTCTAGCACTTTCCCTCTGAAATGAGTTCCAGTTTATCCTGCATATGGTTTGTCTGTACATAGTTGTTCAAATGTTGTCTCCCTCATTAAATTGTAAGCTCCTTGAGGGCAGGAACTATCTTTTACCTTTCTTTGTATCCCTAGCACTTAGCACAGTGTATATAGTAAGTGCTTAATAAATGCTCATTGGATGATTCAGATGGACAACATTTCTGACACAAGAGCTTCACAGACACATGCCCATACTGCATGAGCATGAGACAGCTTTGGGGACGTCGTGCAGAGAGGATTCCCTTGGCATTTACCATAGGCACTTGGATGCAGGGGGTTCCCTAAGAACTAGCTCACCACTTACCTCCACCAGGTCTGGAGTGAGGCGCTTGGCCTTCAGCCATTTTTGCACTCTCTCTGTTTTCCTCAGGACTCTCTCAATACTGCAGTTCTTTGAACCAGAAACTGATGCACAGATTCTCCTATCAGAAAGTTCATTTTGGTATTTACTTATTAGCCTGGAAATCTCCACTGGGCGCCAACTTTTGGCATCATCTGAGTAGTTTGCAGGGTAAGTGGAGTAGTAATCAGGAGGGAGTTTGAGGTGGGAAGCAAGCCAGTTGTCAAACCTGCAAAAAAAGAGATTCCTTTTTAGGACTGGCCAATTGGATGCATGTGAGGTGGGGGGAGGGGACCAACCAATCAGAGGGGGGAAGGGGTGAATGGGGGGGGAAGGGCATCATTATCCTTTTAGAAATTAAGAGAGCTAGAAGGGACCCTCTCATCCCCCACTTTAGCTTCACAGATAGAGATGAAGAGGTTTGTCCACCATCACATTAGCTTGGAAGTTGGATGCTGTAAGAGGTGGGATTAATGCTAGATTAAAATAAGTCTACCCAAAACCAAATATACTGAAGGAAAGAAGAGGATGAAAGAAAGAGGAGACAGTAGAGAATGAAACTTTATCTGGTCCCGTCTGAATCTGAAGCTAGACAGGCTTGGACTGGATCCTGACTTGGTCACTCACCAGCTGTGAAATCTTGGAGAAATAATGTCACCTCTCTTGACCCCAGCTTCCTTTTCTGTAAAATGGCCCACAGAATTGTACGGTCCCTTCCTGCTTTAATCAATAAGATCCTTCATCTCTAGAGTCCCTAAGACCTCTGCAAAAAAGGGTTATTTTTCATTTCCTTGAAATCTCGAGCTTTTTGAAGCGAGGCGGGGAAAGGGTAGAGATCTCTGTGTTTACAGGTAAGTCCCTAAATAGGGCATCAGGAACTGGAAGAGGAAAGAGGATGATAAGAAACAAAAATTACCCTATCTTGAACAGATTTTAGGACACTGGTCACAGAATCCTAGAATGTTAAAATGTCAAATTGAGCTGGGGGGGGGTACAGTGTGGTCTGTGGACCCCTGGGGGTCCCCAAAGAAACTAAGGAAAAAAATTCAAAGGAAAAAGATTCAGCAGTACCAAACTTTAAACTGTATTATGTATTATGTATATATGAAAACTATTTAGTACTGCCTAAGAAATAGAAAGGTAGATCAATGGAACAGAGTAGACATACAATACACAGTAGCAAAGGACTATAGTAACTACATTTGACAAATGTAAAGATTTAAGTTTTGGGGAATAAGAATTCATTATTAGGTAAAAATTATTTGGAAAGCTGAGAAGCAGTCTGGTGGGAATTGGGCATAGACTAATATATTAAACTATATACCAAGATAAGGTCAAAATGGATACATAAATTGAGCATAAAGGGAGATATCACAAGAAAATTAGAAGAACATGAAACATATTACCCATCTGATTCATGAATAGGAGAATAATATACATATAAACAAGAGAAAGACAGCATTGTTGAGGTTTAAAATGGATAATTTCAATTATATTTAAAAGTTCTTGTATAAATAAAACCAATGTAGCCAAGATTATAAGGCAAGCAGAAAAATGGGGGAAAAACTTTCATAGAGAATATCTTTGATAAAGGTCTCATTCCTCAAATATATAAAGAACTTTGTCAAATTTATTAGAATGAGCCATACCCCAACTGATAAATGGTCAAGGGATATGAACAGGCAGTTTTTTGACGAAGAATTCAAAACTATATATAAGCATATGAAAAAATGCTCTAAATCATTATTGATTAGAGAAATGTAAATTAAAACAACTTTGAGATATCATCTTATACCTACCTGTGGTAGATGATTGTGATGGAATACTACTGTTATATAAGAAATGATGAGCTGGTTGATTTAGAAAAACATGGAAAGACTTGGACCTATGAAGGAAGATGCCATCTACCTCCAGAGAAAGAACTACCAAATTGAAATATGAATAGTATGGTTTTACGTATGCATGTATGCGTGCATATATATATGTGTGTGTGTGTGTGTGTGTGTGTGTGTGTGTAATTGTAGCCTTGAGGTGGGGGAAGTGTAGGGAGGAAGAAATAAAATAAAATAAAAAATGAACAGCAGAGAACAAGAGAAAACCTAGAAGGAAGCACAGAAAAGCTGGGTAGCTTCAAAAACAATGTGTAGTATTTATTACATAGATTTTTTAAAAAAGTAAACAGTTTAAAATAGAAATTTATTGTTTTATATTGAATCCTCTTTTATGTTCTGCTGTGTACATAGAAATGTTCTTTTCCCCCCCTCATTTTGTGTTTAAGCTTAAAATGAATAAAAAATATATATATTTTTAAAAAGATCCCCAGTCTGCCTTGGCAAAAAGAGTTCACACTCCAAGGTAGTGTGGGAGAGACTGAGAGGTGGGGAAGAGGGAACACAGTCTCACCTCTGCCACAGGTGTGGTTAAGACATTTATTCTGAGCTTAGTGGAAAGTAGTTTAAGATGAGCATGTCGGTATGGAAGTCAATGTCAAGGGCTCATCCAGTTTCGGATCTCAAGGCCAGGAATATCTAGTCCTGGTTCTCTGAAATGTTATAGCACTGCATGAAGTAGCACTAATATGCTCCTTTCCTCCCAAATACAGCTATTTAGGGGTGTGCTGGAGCCAGACTGAACTAGCTAAAGGGGAGCCTATTGTTAAATTTTGCAGTGCTAGAGCATTTACAAGTCAGAAATCAGAAAATGCTAAAAATCGATTTGTAGCATTGATTTCTTATTTTATCGATTATCTGACTTTTTATTGATTGTCTAGATTTAAGAAAGTGATGGAGAAAATGATAGTAATCTAGATAAGCTGAAAAGTGTCTTTGGCACACACACCCCTCCTTACAGCCCATTGTTAAACCTTTACTGGCATGCCTCTGCCTCTTATATATGCATATTATTCATATCTGTCAAATTTGGGTAGATTCTGTCAGCCCCTGGGAACACTTCAGATGATACAGAATCACAGAATATCAGATCTAGAAAAGACCTTAGAGCTCTCATTTTGGAGATGAGGAAATCCAGAGAAGGAAAGTTAGAAGAACCTTCTATTTAATTATTTTGTACACGTGTGTATACATTTATGTGTATTTATTGACTTTTTATGTATGCTACATATATTTTATATCCATTAGGCTATAAGTCACTATGAGTAAGGATCTTGTCATTTTTTGTCATTGTATGCCTAGCAACTAGCACAATTCCTGGCACATAATAGCTGGCAAATGCCTGTTGACTGATTGATGCATCCAGGTCCTCTGATTCCAAATTTTGGGCTCTCTGCTATGCCACATTTACAGAAAGTTCTTTCTTTTAAAATGATTAGTCAATAAGAATATTTAAGTGCCTAGTATGTGCCAGGAATTTGAGGTAAAAAGATCATCCAGCAATTTGTCAATTATTCCCAATGGGCACCAAAAGCCTTTTAAATCTTGTTAGAGATGGATCCAGGCAAGACTGTGTGCTAGTCCGTCTGCACATTTTTATCACAGACATGAGTGGAAACTGGTTGTTTTATGGCAACTTAAATCTTAAAGAGGAAACCCTGGCTATCGTTCTGTATTTTTGCCCAGCATCAACTAGAAGAGGCCAGCCTTAACTGTAGGAGAAGACGAAAGAAAGGCGAGAATTTTCACTCAGGAGTTTTTAAAGACCTTAGGTCATTTATCTGGGGAAGAAACTGAACCATAGGAAAGCATTGCAGTCCACCTGTTTCTAGCAGTCAGTGTCCCGTGTATAAAAAAACTTAGCATGGACTAGGTCTTCTCACTGCTATGGGCCACATCTCGGAATGGGAAACTTCCCGGTGTTAGAAAATAATTCTGTCATGAGCTCAACTACTGGGCTATGGCTCTATACAAAGCAGTGTTATAGCTGTCCCAGGCAGGCCTATTTATAGAAAGGAAATGTTTAAATCTCTGCTTAAACATCCTCCCCACCCCCAACTTTAAATGTCATATTGAAGGCTAAAATCTGGCTCAGTTCCCCCTTATTTTCCAAACCATTGATAGGATGATTAAAAGGGATTAAAACAACTCTAGCCCATAAATTCCATACTGCTTTGTCTTTAGCAAAGGTCTTGGGAATACAGGGTTTTTTTCTCCATTTCAGAATTATTTGACTGAATTTCTGACCTGATTTCTTCTTTAAAGAACTTCTTACAAATGGATGTCCCGATGCAGGCGTTGCATTTATCGAGTCCCAGGAAAGTCCGGCCAAAATTGTAGCTAGATTTGACCCGGGGCACCAACGACGGAGCAATGAGAGCTTCAGAAGAAGATATGCAGCTCAGGG
Source organism: Phascolarctos cinereus (assembly GCF_003287225.1). Taxonomy (NCBI): domain Eukaryota; kingdom Metazoa; phylum Chordata; class Mammalia; order Diprotodontia; family Phascolarctidae; genus Phascolarctos; species Phascolarctos cinereus. The sequence continues at coordinate 56,417,482 of NW_027556098.1, read as the reverse complement.
TCACAAACTGCAGCAGGGTCAACAAACCTAGACAGGGAGAACCCAAGGGACAGCTAATCAAAGACTCCATCTACCGAGACTGGGCGTCCTGCCTTGAGGCTGTCTGCTGCTTACCCAGCTTTAGGTTGGCTGAACCTTAGGGCAGAACGGTGAACTGACCCAAAGTCACTTGAATTAAGGGATCAGATGCCATCCCAGTCCTGCGGATGAGTTTCTAGGTTTGGGGGTTTGGGTGGGAAGGAGCTTGGCTCTCAAGGGGTTGGGCTGGAGGACTGGGGAGGAGGTGAGGAAATACATGGAGGATGCTGATAACACAGGTTTCCATAGTTACTTTTTCCTCTGCTTGGTGCAGCTGCTTTGACTTCTGCTGACCCTCCCTTCTACAGACTTGGGAAACACAATGGTCAGGGCTCATCCACAGAGCCTGAAATGAAATTGCAGGATATCCTGATGGAGCAGGAAGAATGCGTACAGGGCTTGTGACCTTCTGAGCTCTCCAGCAGGAAGAAGTCCCTTGATTTCCCGGAGGATATTTCACAACGATTTAAAGAGGCAAGCCCTGGATTTAACCATGAGATTGTCAGGATCAGAAGGATTTTGAGAAAAGAAAAAAAAAACAACCCGTGTAGTGGTTCAGAATGTACACGGTATTGGAATCATGAAGATAGGGGTTCAAACCCACCTAAGAAGTTTACTAGCTGTGTGACCCTGGGTGTCCTACTCGACCTGACACTAGTAGGTGTCCTTATCTGTAAGATAGGGTGCTAATAGCACCCATCTCATAGGATGTTGTCAGTCTTAAAGCATATAAAGTGTTTTGCAAATCTTAGGGCAAGAAATGGGAGTTATTATTATTACTATTATTATTGTTGTTATCATTATTATTGAAAAATTATTCCTCTCCTCTTGTTTGGTGAAGTTCAGGTAGAAATTGTTCCGGGACAAGTTGCAATTTTGCCTTTATTCTTTAATATGATGATCATATTCTTTTACCTATTGTATGGGTAGATAAAATAACTATTCTTTATAGTTCAGTAAAGCATCAGGAGGCAGCCAGATGTTTCAGTGAATAGAGCCCTGGGCCTGGAGTTAGGAAGACCTGAGCTCAAATCCAGTCTCAGAAGCTTCCTAGCTGTGTGTCCCTGGGCAAGTCACTTAATCTGTTTGCCTTAATCCACTGGAGAAGGAAATGGCAAACCATTTCAGTATCTTTGCTAAGAAAACCCCATGGACAGTATTGGTGTGCTGTGGTCTGTGGGGTTATGAAGAGTCAGACACCACTGAACACCAACAAAGCATCAGGACAGAGATTCCTTTTCCATAGGTTCACTAAAATTATCCTAAATACAACTCTATTAGGAGACAGGATGACAGGTATGATATGTATTACATCCTGTTTCATATAATTTCTGTTTCGATTACTATATATTAGTATTTTGAAAACATTCAGTTCCATGTAGCTTAGAGATTATGATTTGGTAGGGCAGCATCTTTTTAAAATGTTGTCTTTTTGCTAAGGAAAACAGAACTACAAGCCTTCTAAATGGAGCCACAAAAGAACATACATATTTCATGGCAGCACATGAACATTTGCAAAAAATTGCCAATGTGTTAGAACACAGAGAAAATGCAAATAATGTAAAAAGGCAAAAATGCTAAACACATCCTTTTCAGACCATGACACAATTAAGAAATCATTTTTAAAAGACACAAGATTTAAGTGGATTAATGAGATAATATTTGTACAAAGCACTTAGTATAGTGCCTGACACTGAGTAGGTCCTCTATAAATATTTATTTTCTTTCCTTCCTCAATTTTATTTTGTTCAATGATAAAGCATTTGTTTTTTCTCTCTTTCATCTTTCCTCTCCTACTATAAAAAAACTCAAATGAACTCTCATAGCAAAATATATATAAGAAAAAAAAATCCCATTTTGGCCATGTCAAAAAATCTGTGTCTCCTTCTACATATTAGTCCACCACATATGTCTGTCTGACAATGAGTAGCATTTTTCATCATTAGTCCTCTGTAATCACGGTTAATCATTGCATTGACTGGAATTCTTAAGTCATTGAAAATTGATCACTTTTTATAGTATTATTGTTATAATAAATTATTTTCTCAATTCTGCATATTGTTTGTATGTTTTCCCAGGTTTCTTTTGAATTGTTTCTTTCATCATTCCTTAAAGCAAAATGCTATTCCTTTGCATTCACATACCATAATTTGTTAAGCCTTTTCCCAATTAATGGACATTCCCTTAGTTTACAATTCTTTGCCACTACAAAAACAATTGCCATAAGTATTTGTGTATATATAGGACCTTTTCCTCCTTCTGTAATCTCTTTTGAGCACACTAGGGAGTTAATGGTTTTCCTTCTACTCTTGGGCTGCTAGGTTCATTTGCTTCTGTATTTTGTGTACCTAATCTGATTCACTGATTAAACTTTGTTTTTTAAACCAGTACTAACTTGATTTAATGATTACTGCTTTTTAGTATCATTTCAAATCTGGTTCTGCTAGCTTCCTGTTCTGCATGCTTTGTTTTCCTAATTTCGCTTGAAGTTCTTGACATTTTGTTCCTCCGATTAATTTCATCATTATTTTTTTCTAGCTCTGTAAAGTAATTCTTTGGTAGTTTGATTGGTATGGTGTTGAATAAGTAAAGTAATTTAGGTAGTATTGTAATTTTTGTTATATTAGCTTGGTCTACATATAAACAATAATTTCTCAATTATTTGGATTTGTCTTTATTTCTGTAAACAGTGTTCTGTAATTGTGTTATTTATATGGATTTATTTTATATCCTGCAAGTGTGCTGAAGTTATTGTTTCAATTAATTTTATTTGGCTCTCTAGGGTTCTCTAAGCACATACCATCATATAGACTGGAAAAAAAATCTAAAAAAATGCTCCAAATCACTAATAAAATAAGAAATGTAAATCACAACAACCCTGAGGTTTCATCTCACATACTGCAAATTGACAAATTGACAAAAGTTAGACTAGTAAATATTGGAGGGTCTGAAGATAGGTACATTATTGGTGGAGCTGTGAATCGGTTCAATCATTCTGGAAAGAAATTTGGAATTATGCAAATTAAGTGACTAAACTGTCCATATGCTTTATCCCAGAGATTATACAACCAGGCTTATTCCTCCAGCAGACTATGAAGAAGAAGAAAGTCTCTGTATGCAGTAAGATAGCAACAGCCATTGCAATGGCTAAGAATTGGAAACAAACAAAATAAAGGCCAATTGATTGAGGAATGGATAGACAAATTGTGGTATATGAATGTAGTGCTGTAAGAAGGGATCAATGTAATGATTACAGAAAAGCGTGGGATGATCTACATGAACTGATGCAGTAAAGTAAGCAGAGTAGAGAAAATAATATGCAAAATCACTACAATAATATAAATGGAAAGAACAACAAAAAAATCAAAAATTAATGTTGTGAAATTAGAAATAACAAGCATGGCTCAAAAGAAGAGATATGAGAAGACTCCACTCTTCCACCCAACTCCTTTGCAGAGATGAGATCCACAATATGGGACACATTTTCACACTTTTCAAAATATTAATAAGTTTTGCTAATTTTTCCTTTAAAAATATTATACTTTATATGGGATGTCTCTGGAAGGGGGAGGATCATAGCGGAAAATTTTGGACACTAAAAAAAGACAATGAAAATTTATTTTAAAAGAGATCTACAATATTTTTTTCTTCTTCGCTTACCTCTATTTCCTTAGTTTCATTATGATTGCTCTAGCTAGAATTGCTGGCCCTGTATCAAATAGTGGTGGTGACAATGGACAACTTTGTTTTACCCCAATTTTATTAGAAAGGACTCTAATTTATCCCCATTTCATTTAATACTGGCTCTTGGTTTTATGTAGATGCTATTTACCATGTTGCGGAAAGGTCCATGTATTTCTGTTTTCTAGTATTGTTAAAATAAATTAATTTGTGTTTGTCAAAAACTTTTTCTGCATCCACGGATACAATATAATTTTTGTTCCTCTTGTTATTAATATGGCTAATTATGTTTATAGAGGCAGCTAGGTGGCAGAATGGATAGAGTATTGGATCTGGAATCAGGAAGACCTCCTAGCTGTGTGTCCCTGGACAAATCACTTAATCTCTGCCCACTTTACTTTCCTCATCTGTAATATGGAGATAATAACAGCTCTTACATTCCAAGGATCTTGTGAAAATCAAGTGTAAAGGCCTTCGCAAATTTTAAAGCACTACGTAAATGCTATCCTTCTCCTCCTCCTCATTTTCCTGTTGTTAAACCAACTCTACATTCTGATTATAAATTCAACCAGGTTTTAGTGTTATATATTTTCATGATATATTGCAGCAGTCTTTGATCATATTTTATTTAAAATTTTTGCCTCAATGTTCATTAGGGATGTTAGTCTATAGTTTTCTTTCTCTATTTTTGACTCTCTCAAGTTTCAAGACTATATTTGTATCATAGAAGGAATTTGATAGACTCTCTTCATTTACTGTTTTTACAAAAAAATTGTGTAATACTGGAATTAATTGTTCTTTGGATTTTTTTTTAAAATAGTACTCAGTTTCAAATCCATTTAGTCTCAAGTTTTTTCTTTGGGAGTTCACTTTTGGCTTGCTCAATTTCTTTTTCTGAAATTTGGTTGTTATAATTTTCTATTTTTTGTTCTGTTAATCTGAACATTTTGTATTTTTGTAAATATTTATCTATTTCATTTAAGTTGTTGGTTTTATTGGCATATAATTGAGCAAAATAATTTCTAATAATACTTTTTTCTTCTTTATTTGATATTTCTCCTTTTCCATTTTTCATACTACTGATTTGTTTTCATCTTTCTTTTTTTTTAAAGCAAATTATCTAATAGGTTATCTATTCTATTATTCCCCCCAATAATTTAGCTCTCAGTTTTATTTATTAATTTTTTTGCTTTCAATTTTGTTAATCTCTTTTTTATTTTTAAGTATTTCTATTTTGATATTAAATTGAGGTTTTAAATTTGTTGGTTCTCTATTTTTTTAGTTGCATATCTAATTCATTAAGCTAACCTTTTTTTTTTTAATTGATGAAGGTATTTAGAAACATACATTTTCCCCTAAGGACTGTTTTGGCTTCATCAAATTTTTTTTATATCATCTCATTTTTGTCATCATCTGTAATACAATTATCAATTGTTTCTATGATTCTTTATATTTGCTTTTTTTGGGGGAGTGGGTGAGGCAGTCAGAGTTAAGTGACTTGCCCAGGGTCACACAGCTAGTAAGCATGATTCTTTAAATTTGACCCACCAGTTCTTTAGAGTTAAATTATTTAGTCTCTAGTTACTTTTTAACCTTTTCTTCAGTGACCCTTTACTTAATAAAATTTTTATTGCATTGTGGTCAGTAAAAGTCTTTTTAATATTCCTATTCTGCATTTGATTATTAAGTTTTTATGCCTCAATATGGTCAGTTTTGTAAAGGAACCACACGCAGCTGAGATATATGTATATTCCTTTCTATTATCATTCAACAATCAGCAGAGATCTCTCATAGCTAATTTTTCTAAAATTCTATTCAGGTATTTAACATCTTTCTCATTTTTGGGGTTAGATTTATCTAACCCTTAAAGGGGTAAATTGAGGTCTCCCACTATGATAGTTTTACTGTCTATTTTCCCCTGTAACTTATGTTTTCCTTTGAGCACTTAGAAACAATGCCATTTGGTGCATTTATGTTAAGCACTAATTATCTAGGGTATCTTTGAGTAAAACGTAGTTTTACTATTTAACTCTCTTAATTAAGTCTATTTTTGGTGTTGTCTTATCTGAGATCATGATTACTCTACCTGTTTATTTGAGTTCAGTTGAGGCACAGTAGATTTTGCTTTAATCCCTTATTTCAACTCTGAGTAAGTTTCAAATGTTTTTCTTATGAGCACCATATTGTCAGATTCTGCTTTCTAATCCATTTTGCTGTTCTCTCCTGTTTTATTGGATGAATGTATCCCATTCATATTCATGGGCATCCTATTCTCTTATATTTTTTCTTCCATTTACTTCTCGATCCCTCTTTTTCACATATTCATAACCATTCTTTCTTTTCTTTTAAAGTCTTCTTCACAATCATGTCTTCAAGTTTAAGGTTTCTTTTGCTTATGACTAGTACGTCCCTGAATCCAAACTTCTGCTTTTTGCCTCCTTTCTCCTATCCCCTCCTATTTCCCTGTTTTATTGAATGTATTTCTACATCAAAATCTCTGTGTGTGTGTGCATTCTACCCTCCTTTGACTAATTCAAATGAAAGTGAGTTTCAGATGTTGCTTACTCTGACCATCACTTTCTCATTTATATTGACTTCTGTTTAGGTATGCCAAGTGTGTGAAGTAACTTCCCACCACTCCTCTCCCATATTTTCCCTAATATATCCTTTCCCCATTCCTTTTTTTTTATTTTTTAGGCAATTGGGGTTAAGTGACTTGCCTAGGGTAACATGGCTAGCAAGTGTTTGAGGCCAGATTTGAACTCAGGTCCTCCTGACTGCTGGGCTGGTGCTCTATCCACTGTGCCACCTAGCTGCCCCCATCCCTTTATTTTTAAAGATTATCAAAATATAACAAAACCATTCTCAATCCCTCTGTCTCCTCAATCTCTCTCTCTCTCTCATTTGATTTCCTATATCACTCATGATGACATTTGGATTCTGAAGCAACAATTGTATCATCTCCTCCTTCTCCTCCCCCATTTATCTTTGTAAAGTCCATCCCAATTGCATACTTGTATTAATCTTTTTATACTTTCTTTTCTTGTGTTTGTATTTCAAAGTTTCTACTCTGCTCTGGTCTTTTCACCAGGAATTGTTCTCATCTGCCTATTCACCAAAGAAAGACTTCACAAGCTTTGGGGTAGACATCCCCCCAACCCACCAAGTTAGGGTTTGAGGTCTGTTACTTTCAACCTGGTTTGGCCTAAATGCTGAGATGGTTTTACTGTGATGTAGCTGCTGTGCATGCTACAACTTCTTGGAGGCACAGGTGAGCATTAGATGACAGGTGGAAACCAAAGGTAGATGAGCAGCCCTGAAAAGGACTTGGTAAGCCTTCACAGTGGAGATGTGAACACCTCATATACCCAATTTTTTACTGAATACACAGAAGATTTACCTAGCCATAGGAAAATATTCAATGAGCATAAACACTGAGAACACTTTGGATTAATACAGCTAAGCAAAGCTCCCTTGCTTGAGTTGCCCATAAATTAAAAAAAATTTTTTCAATAAGCAAAAACCCACCTTTTCTCCTTTCTAATTTTCCCTTCACCAGTTGAGAAAGAAAGAAAAGAAAAGTCCCTGGTACAATGATGTATAGTCAAGCAAAACTAATTTTGGCATCAGTCATGTCCATATATGTATACATGTAGGTGCACATTTCATTCTACTCTCTGAACCTCTCCTCAAGGAAGTGTGTTGCTTCATTTGTCCTCTGGATTGTGGTTGGCCATTACATTAATCAGAGTTCCCAAGCCTTTCAAAAATTGTTTGTCTTTACAATATTACTGTCATTGTATAAATAATTTACTTCACCATAATCACTTCATGAAAATCTTCCCAGGTTTCTCTGAAATCAGCTCCTTTTTCATTTCTTATTGTACATTAGTATTTCACGACATTTTTTGTTTTTTTAAAAAATTCAATTATTTAATTTTTAATTCCTTTTTCTTTTTTCTCTCATTTCCCCCCTTTCACACACTGAGAAAGCAAGAAAAAGAAAACCTGTTACAAATATGTATAATCAAGCAAAAGAAATTACTAAATTAGCTATATTCAAAAAAGAAAAGGAAAAATATGCTTTAACCTTCACTCTGAGCTCCTCAGCTCTCTATCAGGAGGTAGGTAGTATATTTCATCATGAATCCTTTGGATTTGTGATTTTTTTGTATTGATCAAAGTTCTCAAGTCTTTCAAAGTTTTTTTTAATCTTTACAATATTAATGTTATTGTACATATTGTTTTTCTGGTTCTGCTCATTTCACTTTGTATCAATTCATACACGTCTTCCCCAACTTTTCCTGAACCCATTCCCTTCATCATTTCTTGCAGCTCAATAGTATTTCATTGCATTTACATCAACCAATCAATAAATATTTATTAAATCCTTACTGTGCGTCAGGCACTGTATTAAGTGCTAAGTCATGTGCCATAATGTGTTCAGCCATTTCCTAATTGAAAGTACTTGCCCTCAGATGCCAATTCTTTACCACCTCAAAAAGCTGTATAAAATTTTTTGTATGTCCTTTGTCTATCTCCAGTGTCTACAGACTTGCTGGTCTCTCTGTGTTGACCTGGGTGGGGAAAGTGATTCACTTTTACATTTATTTTGCCCATTCTTTTTTTCCCATTACCTCCTATTATCCTGCTGAGTTAAATGTATCTCTTCACCCAGTTCAGGACATATTTGCATGTGCGTGTGTGTATGTGTGCACGTGTGAGCAGGCGTGTGCAAGTCTATATATATACTACCCTTTTTTGACCTGGTTGGTTAAAGTAAGATTTCCTACTCCCAACCCCTTCCTCTCTCTCCTACTTGCATACTCTGTGATTACATAACATAAGCTCCACAAACTCTGCCACCACCTTTCTTCACTAGTGGATTTCTTGTTCTCCCCCCCCCCTTTTTCTTTTTTATGGTTGCCAAATGTTATTGTGTTTTCCATTAAAGGCTCATTTTCAGCCTCTTTCCCACAGGATTATCCTTAGTTTTTCTGGGTAAATTGTATTTGGGATTAAGCTTATATCTTTTGCCTTTTAGAACATCATATTCTAAATTCTCTGCTCCTTTAGAATTGTAGCTGTTAAATCTTATGTGATCCTTGCTGAGTTTCCTTCAATTCTTTTTTTCCCCCTGGCTGCTTGCAGCACTTTTTCTTTGACCCAGAAGTTCTACATTTTGGCTATGACATTTCTGGAAGTCATAATTTTGGGCATTCTTTCGGGGGGTGACTGTTAAATTCTTTCCATTTTCATTTTGCTGTCTGGTTCCAAGAGATCTGGGTGGTTTTCTTTCATGACTTTTTGAAGCATGCTGGTAAGGCTCTTTTTTTTCCTTCTTCTTCAGTCGTAACTCTCAAATAGTTCAATGATTCTCAAATTATCTTTCCTTGATCTATTTTCCGCATCAATTGGGTTTTTAAAAAAATGTGTTAACTTACATTTTCTTCCATTTTTTTCAGTATTTGACTTTGTTTTTAATTTTAAAAAGTTGTGTCATGAATTCACTAAATTTGCTTCTCTCATTGAAATGTTCAAAGAGTATATTACTTAAGTATGGTTTTGTACCTCTTGAATTATTCTTCTAAAGCTTTCCTCCACAGCTCTCATTTCTTATCTCATTTATAATATCATCTTTAAGTTTAAAAAAATCTTTATCTCTTGCAGGTTTCTATTTAGCTTGTATCTGTGCTGTGTTTTTCCTCTGAGTCTTTGTAAATGTTTGGCGTTATTCTCTTCTTCTGGGTTTGTGTCTTACTCATTTTGCTAATCTTAACTGTCCTATTGGGATTTGATTTAGTGCCTGGCTCCTATAATTCTGGTCAGAATTTTGGGGCCTTGTTTGGTCCCGATTAGCATTCTCTGGGGTCTTGCTGCTGCTTCCTCTGAGTAGTGAGCATTGTCTTCTAGGGTCTCAGGGACCGCTTAGACTAGGGGCACCTGAAAGATTTCAATGCAGGAAAAGCAGTCTAAACTAGGGCAAAATCTGATCACTGCCTTCCTAGTCTGAGCTTCACAAGCTCCTGAAACCATTTCAGTTCTGGGCAACACAATTGTAAGCTTTTCTCTCTTTGGAGCTCCAGTAGACTGTTGCTGGCTCCACTTCCCTAACAGCTAGCCACCAGGTCTGTAAGTTCAGAGCAGAACTTCAGACTGCCCCTTGGTCTGAGCACCCTCTTCTGGTTACTTGGCTCTAGGCTTCAGAATAGGCTGAGTGTTCAGTCTGAGACTTTGCTTGAGGATCCAAGACATATAGATGTAACTCGCTTTTATTCTTGCTCCTTGCTCAGAGTATGGCCTCAGGGCCATGACTAGGCTTTGCTAGTTTGTTCCTCCACAAACCCCTCAGTTCAGGCCCCTTTCTCAGTCTACACTGAGTAGCCACAAGCTACTCAGAGAAGGTGATACTGGTTAGCTCTCAGGTACATGTGACAGAGCTGATAGTTGGCTTTTGTGCCTATTTTCTGTATGGCATCAGGCCCATCTTTTATTGGATCTGGGAATTCTTTTTGACCTATTTCATAATTGCAGTCCTCAATTCAGTTCCTGCACTGGAAGGTTCTGTGGCTAGTCCTTGTTTCCAGTATCCACAGACCTCTTTTGGTCTCTGTTTTGGCTGGAAAGAGCATCTAGGTGGTAGCATAGTACATAGAGTGCTGGGCTTGATGTTAGGAAGGCTTATCTTCCTAACTTCCTGAGTTCAAATCTCAGACACTTGAACCCGGGCCAGTCACTTAACCCTGTTTCTCAGTTTTTTCATCTTTAAAATGAGCTGGAGAAGAAAATTGCAAATCGCTCCAGTATCTCTGAGAAGAAAATCCCAAATGGTATCACGAAGAGTCGAACATGACTGAAATGATTGAATATTGGTTGAAAAATGTGACTCAATGTGACTTTTCCTTAGATTTCCTGATCACAACTAAGTCTTGTGCTCTTTCTTGGTATTAGTTGGAGGAGTGGCGGGGTGAAAGTTGAATTGTATTGATTCCTCTTACATCTTTGCTAGTCTCCTCTATATTCTTTTCATTATGCTGTACTGCTGGGTCATGATATGTGAATAGCTTGCTGTTATGCACTGGGAAGTCACAAAAATCAATTTAAAATATATCAGTTGTGACACTTTGGTTGATCAGTAATTTACCTGGTGTCACTCTCTTGTAGGTGAAAACCACTCTTCCTTCTCATATTACATGATTCTCATCTGTTTCCCCATACATTCTTCTTATAGCAACTACCCGTACTCCGGAAATCTTGCTTTGTTCTTTTGTTGTTGTTATTGTTCAGTTGTTTTCAGCTGTGTCTAACTCTTCTTGCCTCTATTTAGGGTTTTCTTGGCAAAGATACTGGAGTGGTTTGCCATTTCCTCCTCCAGCTTATTTTACAGACAAGGAAACTGGGACAAACAGGGTTAAGTGACAGGCCCAGGGTCACAGAGCTAGTAAGCGTCTGAGATCAGATTTGACTTTTTTTTTTTAGGCATTTGGGGTTAAGTGACTTGCCTAGGCTCACACAGCTAGTGTCAAAGGTCTGAGGTCAGATTTGAACTCAGGAAGATGAATCTTCCTGACTCCGGGCCCTGCACTCTGTGCACTATGGCACCACCTAGGTGCCCCCTTTGTTCCCGTAATATTTCACAAGTAGAAGCATGTACCACTTCTCTTGTCCTTCATTCTCATTACACAATGAGTCCATGTCTTTTTCTGGACATATATGTCCTTGATAATCAAGGTAAGTTAGCTAAATGTAAATGTTTTATATTAGTGTGATCATAATAGAAAAGAGGTGGTACTTTATGGAGACTGTTGTTTCACGCCTAGAGCCACAAAAAGAGACTGTAGATGGCCAAGCCCTTGACCTCTTTTCCTAAATAATTGACCAGACAGGTGCCAGTGATGGTTTGGTAACTGGAAGGAAGCAAGAGGGTGCTGGCAGATATTTAACTGACTCCCCCTCCCCAAATATTTGCATGACCTATTTTAAAATTTAATTTGCTTATTAACATTTTCTCTATCACTTTTTTAAGTCTATACAATCAACAGAACAATAAATGAAGCCCTGATTTGTGGCATTTGCAGGATTTCAAGGAACTCACACCAAAAATTGAACAATTGCTTCCGTAGAACCAACATGAGCTAGCTCCAGCATGCCTCTGGGAGAAGATGTGTCAGTTTAATATATGTTTGTCCCCAGAGAACACCTATATCTTTTTTTTTCTGTGATTGAGAGCAATTACAGACCTTCTATTGAGAAAAGTTTGGTTGTTTTTCTGTTCCTTAAAGACATTTAAGTGTTAAAAGGTCCTCTAAAAGACATTTAGGACCTTGATCCCAAGGGGTAGGGTAGGGTGGGAATAATATAATCCCCTGCCCTACCCCACCACCTTATTTAAATTAGATTTGGTTTTTCTTCCTTAAGTTATTGAAAATATCCTAGAGATTTAGCTGGCTTAGGGGGCCTAATGCCATTGATGTAGCTTCCTGGTTGCCTGGGCACAAAATAGCCAGCACAAGTGTGGCTCATCTTCTTTGGTTCAACTCAACATATCCCAAAACAGAGCTCAGGATCTTTCTTCCAAACTTCCTTCTCCTCCCCCCTTTGCTATTATTATTGAGGGTACTACCCTACTGTCAGTCAACCGAGGTTTTCTCCTTGACTCCACACTATCTTGCACCCACCATATCTATTCTGTTACCAAGGCCTGCTGATTTCACCTTTGCAACATTTCTTTTTTTTTATTATTATTAATTTATTTTGATTTATCAATAATCACCTCCATATGCTTTTGAGTTTAAAATTTTTCTCCCTGTTTCTCCCCCCACCCTCCCCAAGATGGCGCACAATCTGATACAGGCTATACATTTACATTCCTATTAAACATATTTTCACATTAGTGATGTCGTAAGTAAAAATTAAAACCAATAGGAGGAACCATTAAAATCAACAGGAGGAACCATGCAACATTTCTTAAATATGCCCCCCTCTTTGCTCTGATACTCTGGTGCAGACCTTTATCACCGCATGCCTGGACTATTGCAATAGCCTGCTGGTTAGTCTGCCTGCCACACGTTTCTCCTCACTCCAATCCATCTTCCACTGAGCTGCCAGTCTGACCAGGTCACCTCCATCCTCAATAAACTCCAGTGGTTCCCCATCACCTCCAGGATCAAATATAAAATCCTCGGTTATTCAAAGCCATTCATAACCTACCCACCCCCTATCTTTCCAGTCTTCCTCCATCTTGTATTCCCTACATAATCTCTGATCCAGTGATTGGCCTCCTTGCCATTCCATGACCAAGACACTCCATCTCTCAGCTATAGGCTTTTTCTCTGGTGGTCCCCATGTCTGAAATGTTTTCTCTCCTCGTCTCTGCCTCCTGGCTTCCCTGGTTTCCTTCAAGTCTTAGTTAAAATCCCATTTTGTAATTCCTCAGTAGTTTGATTGGTATGGTAAATAAGTAAATTAAGTAATAGTAGAATTTTTGTTATATTGGCAAGGCCCAACAACGTGTAAAATATCTTTCTAATTATTTAAGTATATCTCTAGTTCTGCAAAGAATGTTTTGTAGTTATATTCGTGAAGTTCCTTGGTGTGCTTTGGTTAGTGGACTCCTCAATATTTTATATATTCTGTGGGTATTTTGAATAGAACTTTTCTTTCTAGCTCTGCCTGCTAGGTTTGTGTTTATAATATACAGAAAGGCTGATAATTTATGGGTATTTATTTTGTGTCCTGCTATTTTGATAAAGTTAACAATTTAAATTAATCTTAGTTGAATCTTTTAAGATAGCAAACTATCATATCATCTGCAAAAGGCACTTTTTTCTTTGTCTATGCTTATTTCTTCAATTTCTAGAACTATATAAAATAATAGTTTTGACAATTCCTGTTTTACGGAAAGTCTTTTAACCTTTCTGCATTATAGATGAGATCTTTCTTTTAAATAGATACTACTTGCTATATTTACAAATAATAACTTTTTTATGCTCTAACTTTTAAAAACATAAATTGTCATATTTTGTCAAAATTGGCTAAAAATAATTCTTTTCTAAACCTACATAATAATATAGTTTTTAAAATTACTGATATAGTCTTCTGCTTATAGTACTTCTAAGATTTAACCAACTCTGCCTTCCTGGCATAATCTAGTCATAAACAATTACATAATCTACAATTTTCTTTCTTTGCTTTATATTTCATGATTTAGGTATCTGGACCATTTTCAATTCCTAGAAGGAGTTTGGTAGGATTCCTCCTCTCTCTCTCTTTTTTTTAATTTGCAAATAATTTATGTGATATTGGGGTTTATTGTTTGGAGAATGATAGCAATTCACTTATAAATTCACCTGGTCCTCAGATGTGTGTGTGTGTGTGTGTGTGTGTGTGTGTGTGTGTGTGTGTGTGAGAGAGAGAGAGAGAGAGAGAGAGAATTCATTTGTGGCTTTTTCAATCTCATTTTCTTTGTTTGGATTACCTAAACACTCTATTTATTTTCCTGTTAATCCTAGTATTTTTTTTTTGTAAATGTTCTTCAATTTCGTTTTATATGAATTTTTTTGGCATATAACTGTGCAAAAGTTTTTAATGGTACTTTTATTTTAATATACATTTAAACTTTTATAATACTTTATTTCCTCTTCCTCTTTTGTGTATTCTCTTTTTAAATTTTTGATTACTTGGCTTTCCCATTTGTGAGTAAAATTAGTTATCAATTTTTCTGTTTTATTAGTTTTTCTCTCAAAAACAGCTTTTTACTTTATCAATTCTATTTTTTGTTTTTAATTTTATTTCACTGTTAATCTTCAATTTCTTGCATTTCTTTCTTTCTTTTTTAGTTGCAGGCTCATTTCTTTCATCTCTTTCTTTCTCTTTTGTTGATGAAAGGGTTTAGAGATATAAATTTTCCCCTAAGGACTAAAATGTTGGGATTTGCTAGAGAGCTCTAATTTTCATTAATGAAATTATCAATTATTTCTATGACTTATTCTTTGACTCACATATTCTTTAAGATTGTATTGATTTCTATTTAAATTTGGATAATCCTTTGATTATAATTTTATTGCATTTTGGACAGTAAAGGATATATTTAGAATTTCTACTTTTCTTCATTTGGTTATGTTTTTATGCCTTAATACATAATCAGTTTTTGTTGAGGTGCCACAGTTAGCTGAGAATATGTATATTCTTTTCTATTCCTAATTGTTCAGTAATTGCTAAGATCATATTTGGCTTTTCCAATATTCTCTCTTTATCTTTTCATCAGATTTCTCTAGGCTTGAAAGGGGTATATTGAGGTCTCCAATTATTATTCTTTTGCTGTCTATTTCTTCATATGATTCAAATAGTTTTTTGTTTAATATGCCACTTGATACACACACGTATATATGTGTGCTATATACTTATATAAATATACACACACATACATATATATATGTATATACACACACACATATATATATATATGGTTTGCTATTTTGGATGTTTTTAGGCATAATGTAATTTCCTTGCTATTACTTTTAGCTTTTTTTAACCATTGTATCATCTGAGATCATAATTACTATTCTCTTCTTTTTAAATGTGTCTGAGGCATAATAATTTCTACTCTAGGCCCTCATTTTGACTGCATGTCGATTTTTATGTTTCAATTGTCATTATAAACAACGTTCTCTTGGACTCTGCCTTCTAGTACGTTCTACTGCTTTTGGCCATTTTATGGGTGACAATCTCATTCTCATTAACATTTATGATTGCTAATTGTTTTCTCTTTCATTACATCCTCTTAATTTTTTATTTCTTTTACTCTATCCCCTCTTTAAAAAGAATTAAGTAGAAATATGTTTAATGGGCATGTAAATGTAAAGCCTATGTCAGATTGTGCACCGTCTTGGGGGGGGAGAAAAAGGGAGAAAAAATTTTCAACTCAAAAGCATATGGAAAAAAAAATTTTAAAAATAAAAAAAATTTTAAAAAAAGAAGTGGGAGAAAGTAGAGGAATGTGATAAAGACATTCGTTAGCATTCTTATAATAACCCTTAATTGAACTAGTCCATTCCTACACCTTCCTTTCTTAAGACCTAGCCTAGACCCAAACACTTTGTCTCACACTTTTTTCCTCCCCTTTTCCTCTTCTCTTTATGATCATCCCTCTGAAGTTTGTTTCTTTTTCTTCTTAGTATTCCTTTCCCAACTCTTCCTTTCACCTTAAACTTCTCTCTCTGCCCTCGGTTTACTTGCTTGTTTTCCTTTTGAATTTAATATATTTATATTTCAATCTCTCTCTCTCTCTCTCTCTCTCTCTCTCTCTCTCTCTCTCTCTCTCTCTCTCTCTCTCTCTCTCCCCCTCTTCAGATAAGTCAGATTCATGAGTTAACCACTCCATTCTTCATATTCTTTTTTTTTTTGGTCTATCTCAATTTTAAATGTAGCCCCCTATTAGCAAGGTGGGGCTAATGGAAAGCATAGATTTTCCCAGCTAGAAAAAAAGAATTGAAGGACCATGAAGACAGAAATTCCTGAATGATCCAACAGGAGAAGGTAGAGAACTTCCATTTAAACTGACTATACACAATATAAAATACCCAGGAGTCTATGTGCCAAGATATACTTAGGAACTATATGAACATAAGTACAAAATACTATTTATACAAATAAAAATAGATCTAAATAATTGGAGAAGTATCAATTACTCATTGGTAGTCTAAACCAATATGATAAAAATGACAACAATACCTAAATTTATTTATTTATTTATTCAGTGCCATACTAACAAACTACCAAAGAATTACTTTATAGAACTAGAAAAAGTAAGAAGAAAATTCATCTGGAGGAACAAAAGGTCAAGGATATCAAGGGAATCCATGAAAAAAAATATGAAGGAAGGCAGTCTAGAAGTACTAGATATCAAACTGTACTACAAAGCTATAATGATCAAAACAATTTGGTACTGCATTGGTTGATCAGTGGGACAGATTAGGTTCACAATTTTTAGAAGCAGATGAGCACGGTAACGCTAGTGTTTGATAAACCCAAAGATGTCAGCTACAGGAGCAAGAACTTACTGTTTGTCAAAAACTGCTAAGAAATATAGAAAGCAGTCTGTTAGAAACAAGGCATAGATCAACATCTCACACAGTATACCAAGATAAAATCAAAATGTGTTCATAATTTAGATATAACAGGTGGTATGATAAACAAATTAGTGGAGCATGGAAGAAATTGGCTGTCAGATCTATGGATAGGGGAAGAGTTCATGATCAAACAAGAGATAAAGAGGATCACAGCAAATATAGGTAATTTTGATTATATAAAATTAAACAAAACCGATGTAGGTATAATTAGAAGAAATCCAGGAAATTGAAAATATATATATATACATATATATGTATATATACATATATATATGTATATATATGTAATATGTGTGTGTGTGTGTGTGTGTGTGTGTGTGTTGTGTGTGTATATATATATATATATATATATATATATATATATATATATATATATTTGTGAGGCAATTGGAGTTAAGTGACTTGCCCAGGGTCACACAGCTAATAAGTGTCAAGTCTTTGGTGTGAGACCACATTTGAACCCAAGTTCTCCTGACTCCAGGGCCAGGCAGTGCTCTATCTACTGCGCCACCTAGCAGCCCCAAGAAAAAAAATCTTTTCAGCAAGTTTTTCTGTTTAAGGTCTTATATCTTAAATATATAGGGAACTGAATCAAATTTATAAGAACAAGAGCCATTCTCCAATTGATAAAAAGTCAAAGGATCTGAATAGGCAATATTCAGAAGAAGAAATCAAAACTCTCGATAGCCATAAGAAAAAAAAATGTTCTAAATCATTAATTAGGGAAATGCAAATTAAAACAACTCTGAGGTACCACCTCATACCGATCAGATTGGCTAAGATGACAAAAAAGGAAAAAGAGTAATTCTAGAGGGAATATGTGTAAACAGCTACATCACTGCACCATTGGTGGAGTTAGGAACCAGTTCTTCAACCAACCATTCTGGAAAATGTTTAAAAGGTTACTCTTCAACTCAGTAATACCACTCCTAGGTCTACAGCCCAAAGGGAACAAAGAAAAAGGAAAAGGATCCTTATACACAAAAAATATTTATAGCAGCTCTTTCTGTGGTGGCAAAGAATTGGAAATAGAGGGGATGCCCATCAACTGGGGAATGGCTGAACAAATTATGGTATAGGAATGTGATGGAATACTACTGTGCTATAAGAAATGATGAAGGGGATTGTTTTGGAATAACCTGTTAAGATGTATATGAATTGATAGAAAGTGAGGGGAGCAAAACCATGAGAACTTTTACATAGTAACAGTAATATTATAAAGAGAATCAACTGTGAAAAACTTAGTAACTCTGGTCAGCACAATGACCCACCATAATTCCAGAGGACTAATGTGGAAACATGCTGATTACCTCCAGATAGAGTACAGATTGAAGTACATAGACATACATACATACATACATACATACAAACAGATAGACACACACACATACATACATATACACAATTTTAAAAAAAGAAAAAAATTCCTGAATGTTTTCAGGCTGGCATTTCTTTCAGGGGAGTGATCAAGGGATTCTTTTTATTTTCACTTTGTCCTCCATTTCTAATAGATCTAGGCAGTTTTATTTTGGGATTTCTTGAAATATGTTGTCCAGGTTGTTTGCTTGATCATAGCTTACAGAATGTCTGATGATTTTAAATTCTCCTTGACCTGTTTTCCAGGTCAGGTTTTTGTTTGTTTATTTGTTTCTTTGCTTTTGGATAGTAGATAATTCACATATTCTTCTACTTTTTCATTATTTTGATTTTGTTAAAATATTTCTTATTTTCTCATGGAATGTTTGAGCTTTGTTTCTTCCATTCTATTTTTCTGCATTTCTTATGTAGGTAAGGTTTTTCTCCTTCTGTTTATTCTTCTTCCATTTCACCCTCCAAAGAGTACCGCTTTAATTTTTAAGCTCTTGTTTCATTTCTTCCATTCACTTTTGGAGTCCTCTTGTCCAGGACATTCTTTTCTCTGAGGCTTTATTTATACACAAATTTTGCAGTTACTTTCTTCTTCTGGATTGCTGCTTGGGTTTCTCTTAGCCCAATATATATTTTTAATTATATTTGGAATTTCCATTTGTTTACTTATGTATCTACATTCAGTTCTTTCATTGGGACTCTGTTCAGAGCCAGGTGCTGCCCCATTCTATCACTCTTCACTGAGGTAAACATGTTCTCTTTGGTCCTATCCTCTCTAAAATCTGTAAGCAGCTGCCACCATCATGCTGGGTGGGGGAGCTCCAACCAGCCTTGTTCTGTCTTCTGATGGGCCAGGGAGAGTGCTAACATGACCCTGTCTGTCTGCTCTTCTTGGTGCAATCTCTAACTGATAATTGTGGTAGCCCTATCTCCTCCTGGGGCTTTTATAGGAGTACGAAGAACATTGTTAGTATGTATGTGTGTTTGAGGGTTTAGGCTTTTAAAGAAGTCCTATTTTAAAGGGAAAAAATATACAGAACTTTTCATCTCTAAACTTGAATCATGGGGAGCCTTGGTTTGACCTTTGAAAGCCCACACACAATGGGTTGCTGATGTTTCATGGTTCTATCATAAATAGACTTTTAAACATGTTTTTCAAATTAGTAAATAGGGACCATGCTGTTTTTCCTTCTGCTTGCACATTATAGTTCATCTGCTGCATGTGACCCATATCGTAATAAAAAAAAAATTTGGAGCCACAGGCAGATTATGGGTATTGGCAGAGATGATGAAAGAGAGGACTGTGGGGGGACAAAGAGAGGAAAGAGAGGGAGAGAGAAATAGAGAGAGAGAGATGGAGAGAGTGAGTTTGAGAGAGAGAGAGAGAGAGAGAGAGAGAATGCCTTTCTCTTGCATAAAAAGGATTCATCCTATTACAGAAAGCTCTTTATCTAGAAAGGAACCTCCTCGTGTTGTGGGCCAATCTGACCAATCTGATCTTGCCCGGATCTTTCCCCTTTGATCACCTGATCTTTAGGTGGTGGTGAAATATCTCAATATTCAGTAATGAATTTCAGGCTTCTGTAGTTGCCTAACAGACCAACACATCAAGCATTCATTCAATAAACATAGAATTCCTCCTATGTGTCTGGTATTTATCCAATAAACCCTAGTGCTTCTAGGAAGCAAACCAAAGGCTAATTGAGGTGATCCATTAGCTCCTGGAGATCAAAGTTAATGGTCTTTTGGAAAGGATGTCCTATCTTCTTCTGAGCATGGTTGGAAGGACAACAAGGCTGAGGTCAGTCAGCAGGTTGACTTACTAGCGCTGACTTAATAGGAGATTACTTAATAGTGTAATCTCTGGGGATATAATGGTAGACCAAAAAAAATGTTTCCTGCCCTCACAGAGATTCTATTCTAATGGAAAAGCAACGTGCAAAAAATTTACATATAAGATAGATGCAATGTAAATAGAAATAATCTCAGCTGGAAGACACCAGCAAGAGGACAGGGGAGACCAGAAGGGCTTCCTGCAAACAGAGGGTTTTGAGCTGAGTCTTGAAGAAAGCCAGAGAAACTCAGCAGTGGAGATGAGGAGGGGGTGCCAACCAGGGATGGAGCATAGCCAGTAAAAGGGCAAGAGTTTGGGAGATGAAGTGTTGGGTGTGGGAAAGGGCAGTGAGGTAAGGCAGAGATTACCATAACTTAAACTAGGGTTATTAAGTGACTATTCACAATAATTTATAAGGAGCTCTATAAGAGAAGAATGTGCTTTTGTTTTGAGAAAAGCACCCTAACAGAGGGCCGACAGACACTTAGGGAGGGTCAACTGAAATGTCTAACATTGTAGGGCCTTCGTGTCTCCTTGTCAGGTCATCATGTTTCTCTGCTTGATTTACTTCCCACTGGGCACCACATCTCCACTGATGTCATGTGTCCACTGTTTCCTGCTGCGTGCCGTACCTCTGTCTTTATCTCCATCTCTGTTGTTTCTTGTTGCTTTCCACCATATCATTCTCCTTCTCTGAGGACTGGACATGTGGACATTTGCCAGCAAAACCACAAACAATATTGTAGAACCATTGTTGTGAAAAGTTCTTTGCCAATTTCACTTATGAATGTTTTTATGTGCGGATCACCAGGTTATTCAGTATCTAATTCAGAATCTTGCCCCAAGGTATCCGGGTTTTAACTTCAGCCAAGACAAATGTGACAAACTTCTGTAAGGTAACACTAGTCCTTCATGTTTGGGCATATTTAGTACAACAGTTACATTTTGGGATGACTTTGGTCACATCTGGACCCATTGGATGCCTCTACTCTATCCCTCTGGAGCTATAAATTATAAATTGCATGAATAAGAAAATTGTAATAAGCTCTATTCTGGGAAGTCTCAGGGTATAAAAATAGTCTGGCTCAGAGATTTAGGAAAGTTCTGCATTAAACAAAGATACAATTAGTGGAATTATGGAGTTGGAGAACTAGTACCGATTTGCAGCAACTGTCATTTCAAAAGAAGGGCAACCTATAGGTAGATTCAATTTCATGGGTTGGAGCCACCAAGGAGTGGCCCTGAGGACTGGCCCAGGCCCCAGAGATGCCCTTGTGGGGTTGGGGCGCCTGGCTACCAACCTGATGACCTAAAAGCTCTGCCATTTTGCTGTCATTTTAGGTCAGTATGCACTTTCAAGTTTGCTTGGTCTTTTATGTAAAAATAGGAGAAGAAAGATTGTTTTGTATGCTCTTGGTTCCTCCTATACATTACCATTTGCCAAAAATTTGGGTGATCCAAATGGTAACTTTTTTTTACATAATCTGGACCTTCCTCTAACATGGGCCTCTAAAAGCTACATCTAGGTTCAAGCCATGTTTTGAGTCACCATTTATTCAAAACTATAGTTCACTTATCCCAGCTGATACTTTAAAAAAAAATGTGAGAGGCAGCTAAGTGGCAGAGTGGATAGAGCTCCAGCCTTGGAGTCAGGAGGACCTGAGTTCAAATCCGGCCTCAGACACATAACACTCACTAGCTGTGTGACTCTGGGCAAGTCACTTAACCCCAATTGCCTCACCAAAAAAAAAATGTAAAGCATTAACTCAAAGAATTAAAATTAGTAAATTAGAATTAGCCAAGTAAATAACAAGAAAAATTTCTCCATAAACATTCTCATAGATTCCTACAACACCACCGGGAGGAGGAAATATGGGCTTAGACAATTTATGCTCCCTAGGGCAGCATCCTGCTTCTGAAACTGCCGCTTACTATTTCACTACAGAATTGCAGATATTAGTTGTTGATGTCAACATTCTGGATGCTTCTCAATTTTTCTGCCATCTGTCCTCTGCTAAATTGTGGTTTCTATGCCTCTTCTCTTCAGGGGAGTATTGACAATTCTCATTGTGAGTCTATGAAGAAACCTCAAGTCTGTTTCATTGCTGTTGTGAGTCAGAACCCCAATGACCACCACCATACCCTGTCAGCATTTCAAGTCCCTTATTTGTCTGTTGGAACTCTGCTTCCACAGGACTGCTGAATATTTGGGTTGGGGTGAAAAAAATTCCTCCTGGCTTCCATAATTGTTTTTTTGGCAATTCATACTAGGACTTTGTTGATTATTCAGGGATTTTATTCATGTAGGGGCATGGGGCAAAATCCTTTTCAGACTTTGCCCTTTCAGACCTTGAATATCTTATTCATAGATCATAAAAGCTATGAAATACAAATGCAAAGGTTTGTTGTCGAGTCATTTTTTTTTCAGTCGTGTCTGACTCTATGTGACCTCATTTGGGGTTTTCTTGGCAGAAATACTTGAAGTGGTTTGCCATTTCCTTCTCCAGCTCATTTTACAGATGAAGAAACCAAGACAAAGGGAGTTAAGTGACTTGCCCAGGGTCACACAGCTAGTAAGTGTCTGAGGCCTGATTTCAAGTCAGGAATATGAGGCTTCCTAACTCCAAGTCTGGCACTGTATCCATTGCACCACCTAGCTGCCCCATGCAAAGCTTAGGAAGCCATGAAGGATTAGCTAAGACAATGGGATGTCTTTTCCCTGCCCACTCTCTGATCTAGGTGCAATAAAAAGACTGAGACTATAAAAGCAAAGAAAGCCACCCTGATCACAAGTACAGCTGTGCAGTAGAGTCCAGTTGGTCAGAGGAATTGAGAGGGTGGATCTCGGAGCTGGGATCCCGCTTGGGAGATGGCAGGACACTGACTTGAGACTGCTGCTGTCCTTGGGTTCCAAGCTGTAGTTCCTTTTTTTTTTTTAACTTTTAATTTTTTTATTTTTAGACAATTGGGGTTAAGTGACTTGCCCAGGGTCACACAGCTAGTAAGTGTCAAGTGTTCGGTCTGAGGCTGGATTTGAATTCAGGTCCTCCTGACTTCTGGGCTGGTGCTCTATCCACTGTACCACCTAGCTGCCCTCTTTTATTTTTATTTTTTAAATTTTGTAGTTTTTTTCAAAAGTGTATGACAGCACTCTAGGTCAGTCACTCTAGGTAATTGGAACCAAAGCTGGAGCTGGTGACAACTCTAGCCAAACAAATAACATCCATAGTATTAGTATAGAGCAGGATCAGTGGAGACTATTGGTTGGGAGCAGCGTGAGCTGCAGAATCAGAAAAGTGAGTTGCTTCTCTTTGCATGTGCCCCAGCTGCAGACACTCCTTCATGCGTGCCTCTTTACCTGTGAACTCTGTGTGTGACCACTCTTCTTCAGTGGTGCTGTATGTCTTGCTGGTAGTGGGGCCCAGATTTATGGGAGAGATATCTCCTTGCTGCATTTCTTATGGAGTTTTAATAACGGCCTTTGCTTTGAGCTAATTGTCCTCTAGCTGACAAGAGACAAGGTAAATATACCAGAGGGAACTCGTGAGCTGTAGTTTAAGGAACGTAGGCCCACTGAGCACATAGGAAACCTAATCTGGTTGGGATAGCCAGTAGAATTAAGTCCTTTCTGTGAGTGTGGCCAGTGTGAACACAGGCATGGACCAGATAGATGGAGGTAGAATTTTTTTTTGAGACTTTTTATTTTTATTTTTATTTTTTTTTTAGGTTCTATATATACATTCCTTTTTTTTATAAAACTTTTATTTAAAAAATTTTTTTTTCCATATGCTTTTGAGTTGAAAATTTTTTCTCCCTTTTTTGGAGACTTTTTTTTTTTATTTTTATTTTTTTTAGGTTCTATATATACATTCCTTTTTTTAATAAAATTTTTATTTAAAATTTTTTTTTCCATATGCTTTTGAGTTGAAAATTTTTTCTCCCTTTTTTGGAGGTAGACTTTTCAATGAGGCATGTGGAGAATTTTATCAACTGTAACAAAAGATCCTTTGAGGCCCTGATTGCTAGTTACAGTCCAGGCCGGTAATATTGCTAATCTTTCAATAAGTATCAAATACATTGATCGATTGGTTGTTGTCCTTTGCTCTTGAAGAGGACCAAAATGCCATTACTGTTCTGGAGTCAAGTTCCAGTGTGTCTGACTATGGGCGATCAGACCAACATGAGCTGGGAATGTCCTACCACAAGCTGGGCACAAATAGTCCACGTGAACGCTGGGGGTGGATTTTCTAAATTTGCATGGCATGTATTTCACTTGAGCTACTTCAGTTCCACTTTGCTCATAAAGCACAACCCCTTCTCTGATGAGGGCACACCACGCTGAATGGTCCTGTGCCTGTGTCTCTCATGTCACACAATCTATTCCAAAGTTCTTAAGAGAGACCCTGAGAGTGTCTTTTTATTGCTTCTTCTAACCAGCATGTGAGCACTTACCCCATGTAAGTTCTCCATAAAATAGTCTTTCTGGCAAGCGTCCATGTGGCATTTGAACAATGTGTCCGGCCCGTCAGAGCTGTGCTCTCTGCAGTAGAGTTTGAATGCTTGGCAGTTTAGCTGGAGAAAGGACCTTAGTGTCTGGTATCTTATCTTGCCAGGTGATTCAGTTTCCTGGCATGATACTGGTAGACTGTCCAGGTTTCACAGGCATACAACAATGAGGTCAGCAAAATGTCTCTGTAGACCTCCAGTTTGGTAATCAGTCTAATTCTTCTTCTATCCCACACTCTCCTTCAGAGGCCCCCAAACACTGAGCTAGCTCTGGCAATGCATGTGTCAACCTCATTACCAATGTGTATATCCCTGATTGGTGGTGGTGGCTATCTTTAGGCAGAGAAGCTGGGCAAAGGACTCTTCATTTTTAATGAAGTAATTTTGTTATAAAGTATTTGGCATAAACTTAAAAAATTCCCCTGCCAAACCCATCACCTTCAAATGTTGGGGCCTTTTACTTTTCTTTTCCACTTTCTTTGCCTATAAAGTCAGGTTGCCTTAGTAACCATAACTCACAGCTACGACAACTGTGAGTCATGGTAATTCAGGCAAAGTTGACTTTTGAGACACACACAGAGAGAGAATTGCATTTAATTGCTAATCTTTAAATCTTTTTTCAATTTTTTTAAAAATTTCTCCTTTTTTCTTTGATTGCAATTATAAATGGGTATCTGGGCTCTATTGGTATTTCTTTCCCCACCCCTGCTAGATAGGTATATACAGACAGACATAGAGACAGAGAGAGAAAGAAGGAAGGAAGGAAAGAAGGAAAGGAAGAAAAAAGAAAGAATATAGAAGATGTATCAAGCATACTAAGAAACAGACATTAGGACATAAGATAAGTTGACCACTCTAGTGTTCTTGTGAGATGGCCCTCACATAGATAGATAGTCTGAGTGCCCAGTCTTGAAGCAGCTGAACGTAGCGTCTCTCAGTGGTGATGCTGGTTATTGGACTGAAGCTGATCATCGGCCTAAGCCTAGGTCACTGGAAGTCAGCGACAGGGACATCCAAAACATAACCCCATTTCTTAAACATAACAACCAATTTCTTTAATCTAGAGACCCTACTACTAGTCATATAACCCAATGAAGTAAAAATATAGAAAGGTACCATGTAAATCAAAATAGTTATAACATTTTTTCTAGTAATAAAGAATTGGAAAAAGTTGATGCTCATTGATTAGAGAATTGCTAAACAAACTGTGGTACATGAATGTTAATCTCATAAGAAACAATGAATACAAAGAATGATGAATCACGAGAAGATTTCTATGAACTCATGTGAAGTGAGTAAGCAGACCCAGGAAAACAATATATAAAAAGTCTACAACAAAATTTAAGGAACAACACAAATAGTAACTAAACATTTTGGGATTGTAACGATGAAGTTTGGCTCTAAGGAAGATACACAAGAAGGTGCCTGGTTGCTTTTTTTGCAGAGGTTGATTCTACTGAACTCCTTTTTTTCTGCCTTTATTTTATTCTACTATAAGGGTTGGAATAGATTGGGGGATATATTAGGAAATGAAGGTAATTTTTTTTAAAAGATCAAGAAAAAGTTTTCAAAAAGGAAAAAAAATACAACTGCCATGGTACTTTCCCTCTGCCATCAGAAGTGCCATGGGAAGAAGGTGTCAGCTTTGACTTTATGTGTTGAAGTATATTATTGCCTCCATTTTAAAATCACGTTTTTAACAAGGGATATTTTTAAAAATCATAATGAATTTTTTTTCGGTAGTTTAAAGGATGTTTAAAAAGCTACTGGATTTTTAGAATAGGATCCCTTATGCACCCTCCTCTACCTTTATCTCTTTTTCTTTCTTTCTTCCTTTCTTTCTTTCTTTCTTTCTTTCTTTCTTTCTTTCTTTCTTTTCTTTCTTTCTCTCTCTCTCTCTCTCTTCTTTTCTTCTCTCTCTCTTCTCTTCTCTCTTTCTTTCTTTCCTCTCTTTCTCTTTCTTTTCTTTCTCTTTCTCTCTTCTTCTCTCTCTTCTCTTTTCTCTCTTTCTCTCTTCCTTTCTTTCTTTCCTTCTTTCTTTCTTTCTTTCAGCTACTCCACCACCTCTGGGGTCTGTATTATGAACTTGTCTCCTCGTGGCTCCAGCTGGTTTACATGGGCAGCAGATCTTGGCAGGGGTAGCAGGGCCTCTTCTCACTCTGCAGCTTGTTTGTTGGTTTCAGTGGGCTGTGGAAGTGTGAGGGTCAGGGCTGTGAGAATGGAGTATGTCTTGATGATTTTATTTTTTAAAAACACATAACACAAAACACACTGTTACTTGGGAGAAAAAAAATCCTTTTATTTTTACTCTTTCTGTCTTCTGTTGCCATGGAAATGGAGCTTGCCATCAAGCCCTGATCTAATGTCTATACCTCTAGTCAGGCTTTGTTCTTTCCTCTCTATGGAGGAAAAAACACTTACATTTTATTTTTCTGGTTTTTCAATGAATAAGGCACTCTCATAAGATATCTCTAGCATACTGATGTATGGGACCAAGCAAACAATACCGCTCTCCCCCTCACCCCAATTTTCCTTGGTAAAGCATAGTTCTCCCACCTAGCTCCATTGAAGAAAGCCTTTGAGATAAATAAATTTGCTTTACCAGAGGGAGAAAAACTGGAGATCTGAAAACCAGTCCACGAAAGTTACCTCCTACTCTGAACCTATCCCTCGCTGAATGACAGGATCTGTCATGGAAAGAGGCAATTATAGGGCTGTTTTGCTGATCTCACTAGCTATAGTGGGTAGACCACCAGGAGAAAAACGTTCAGGATCATCCTTTATGCATAGGCAGAGTAGGAAGCTGTTTATATGATATCATTTAAAAGGCATCAAAAGGCCTACCTGCTTGCCACTATCTTGCCACAAGCAAACATGCAAACATTTATTAAGCATCTATCATACACCAGAGGTGAGCTATGGAGGAGAGCAGACCATAGGGGAGATCTGTGATGATTCCACAAGCAGAGAAAGGACATCAAAGCCTCTGGTTCTGCAGGCTTTGCCCACATGGGCTCTGTGCTGGTATGCCTTACTATCATTATACTCTAAGTTTGTGCCCAGTGTTACCATGGATGCTGTGTATATTTGTGGAAGCATGTGCCCCAGGTTTCGGGGTGGGTGGGATAATCTTTTGCAGCTACTCTTCTTATGAGGCCGACAGAGTAAATACCATTGGCTTACATTGTGTCCCCACTGGATATCGTTGAGCTAATTGCATCCACTAAATGAATAGTTGTTTTAAGGGTGGGTACCTGTATTGAGTGCATACTGGTTCTGGACTTCCCCTTAGAGTGGTTGTTTTTTCTTCTGGGCACAGTTTTGAGAAATCTGTACCAATATTATTTTTTTAAATGCCATAATTTTAAGCCTCTACTAGTCTCCGCAGAGGAAAAGATAGCACCGTTGGAATGGGGGAAACCTACATAGACCCAGAGCTAGGGAGTCAAATTGTGAGTGTGAGTGTAACCCTGTCAAAAAGTGTCTCTGTAACTTCTATCAAGGAATCTTGTTTGATTGTAATATATGCATGGGGTGGGGGGTTGGTGTGCTTATTGAAGGAGAGTTTTTAAGATTACTTTGCTCTACCACATCAAATACAAAAACATTTTTAATGTAACTAATAAACTATACAAATGGTGAAAAAAGAGAGTAAGTACCTTTACCTTCAGGATACTTCTAGAATGTGAGACAGTGGTCACTCCCCTAGGGACACAATACCCCAGAGGGGTTTATACATAAAAAATACAAGTGTTTTCAAAATTCCACCATTAGAATTATCCTTTTTACCAGAACTTATTTGTTCAAAATTTTAAAATAGGATTTGGATATTTTAAGAGTGTAAGAAAGAAAAAAATAATCTCAGTGGTCTTTAAGAAACCAATCGTTTGAAAGTTTCTCCATTCTGAGGGAGGTAAAATGCAATCTGAGGAACGATAACTGTTCAGTCAGAATGAGTATCTTTGAAATGGGTAGGTCAAGGTTTGGGGTGGGGAGGGAAGATGGTAGGCACACTTAATTGTGTGGTTCCAATGGTGCAGAAATGTATCTCCGGATTTTATTTTATTTTTGCTTTTTTTTTTTTTTGGTGAGGCAATTGGGGTTAAGTGACTTGCCCAGGGTCACACAGCTAGTAAGTATTAAGTGCCTGAGGGTAGATTTGAACTCAGGTCCTCCTGGCTCCAAGCCCAGAGCTCTATCCACTGTACCAACTAGCTGCCTCATCTCTGGATTTTAAAAAGCTTAATTTAACTTATCACACATTTATTACGAGCCTAGTATGTTCAAGATATGTGCTAGGCATTGGGGGACACTAAGACAAAATGAAATAGCCACTGCTCTAAAAGACTTCACAGTCTACTGTCAAGGTATAACCTGTATCCACATACTTACATTTTTTTTCAATTTATCTAAACACTATGTGTATAGTAATTTAAAGAGGAGGAGCCCACTAACAATTAGACATATCAAAAAAGACTTCATGAGGGCAGCTAGGTGGCACAATGGATAGAGCTCTGGCCTGGGAGTCGGGAGGACCTGAGTTCAAATTCAGCCTGAGACACACAACACACAACACTTACTAGCTGTGTGACACTGGGCAAGTCACTTATCCTCAATTGGCTAGCCAAAAAAAAAAAAGACTTCATGAATGTGTTGGTATCTGAGCTGAGCTAAACTAAAGATTGTAAGATGTAGAGACAGTACAAAGACAGGGAGGAGGTAGATGGAATGCTACATGTGAGGAATACATAGCATGTCATTTTGATGGGAATGGAAAGCGAAAGAACGAGAATAACATGAAATAAGACTGTAATGGTTAAGTGGGGAAATGAAAATCGTACTCTAGTTTGGAGGACTTGAAGTGCTAGGCAGAATGTTATATTTTGTCTGAGAGGCAAAAGAAAATCACTGAAGACTTCTGAGTAGGGGAATAATGCAACGTCAATCAGTTGCCAAAGTTGTTATTGTCGTTCGTCCTTCATTTGTTCTCAAAGAGGACCAATGACATCACAAGTGTGATGCCAAAGTAATATTGACAAAGTAATACTGCCAGAGTACAGGTCTGACCATATCTCTCTCTTGCTCAATGGGCCCTAGGAGGTCCTTAGGATCCAATACAAATTCCTCTGCTTGTCGTTTTAAACTCTTCACAATCTGGCTCCAACCCTCCTTTCCAGAGTTTCCATACATTCTTTCCCTTCATACACTCTTTGTTCCAGCGACACTAGCTGTTTTATATCTCACACGACATTCCGCCTTTGCTTTTGTACAAACTGCCTCAGTATCTAGTATATTGTTCATCCTCACCCCTGCCCCTTAGAATCTCTAATATGATTCAAAGTTCTACTCCAAATGTCACCTCCTACATGAAGACCTTCCTGACTCCCTGCCCCCCACAGAAAATTACCCTCCTCTCACCTTTGTTTATTTTGTAGGTAGGGAGACTGATGTTTTTCATTGGCCAAAATATAGCACCAAAGCATTCAGGCTTTGATACTGACAGATAATATAACAAATAACAATGTGGGTTTAGTGGGTGAAAACATTTGCCTCTCTAGGTTAGCTTTTGCCCTGGTTCAAATTCATTTGTGACTAAGCCAGAGAGGATCTGGATTATGTAAAAGTGGTATGTGAAAGTGGCTGGCCTGAGTTAGGTAATTATTTGTAACAGAAGAATTTGACATCAGGCCCAGACATAGGGGTTCAAAAATAAAAGAACTGGCCAAAGCCTGGAAAGACTCTGCCTGGCTTTCTTAACTTTATGTGATATCTATGACTTGCTCTCAGAAACAGCTGTCAGAGACTAAGATGACAGAATAAACAGGAGAAGAACGACCTAGCTCTCACAAAAATACTAAAGCAAAGATAAAATAAAAATACCAAAGCAAAAAATAATCGCAAAACCTAAAGAGTCTACCATAAGTGCTCTCATCCAAGACAGTTCTGCACAAGAGGACATCAAGACGGCACTAAGGAAAGGGTTCAGTCAGAGAAGTTAGAGAGAAGACGGAGTTCAGAAATCTTCTGGGGAGTGTAGAAGCACTCCGAACCATGTCCCAGAAAGTGGCAAGAAAGAAATGCTTCAAAGAAGCCCCTGGACGTTGGACACCGTAGCCCCAGACTTGGGTATAGGAGCTAGCATGGATCACACTGGAAGGGTAGCAATAAATCTGTGACGCCCTGGAGGCTCTGAAAATTTGACGCATGCTCACCTACACCACCCAAAGGCCTGCAACTTGACAGAATTATGAGCTCAGACACTAGCGGACTTTGAAAGCCAGCAACAGAATTTCCTATGATACCATATAAGGACCAAGCAGGGTCCGCTGTCCCATCCAAGACCATAGGAGCAGGAGATTCTGGCTCTAACACAAAGTCTCTGTTAAGGAGGTAAAGCTAAACAGAAAAAGACACCAACAATAAAGAAATTGCATGGATTCAGGGACATTCAAAACACAAACCCAGAAGGAAGGAATAACTTTACAACTACTGTAAGTAGACACTTAGACATATAAACAAACAAATAAATAAACATACATTCTATATGTATGTATGTACATATGTATGTGTATATGTATATCTTGGCCATAAGGAATTCATGGAGGAAATGAAGCAATAAATTAAAAAAATTATTATAAAAGAAATGATCAATCTAGAGGGAAAAAATGAAAGGAGAATAAACAGCTTACTACAGGATATACTTGTGGTTGTTCAGTTGTTTCAGTCATGTCTGACACTTCATGACCTCATTTGGGGCTTTTTTGGCAGAGATACCGGAGTGGTTTGCTATTTCCTTCTCCTTTTCATTTCATACATGGGAAACTTAGGCAAGCAGGGTTAAGTGACTTGCCCAGAGTCACACATCTAGTAAATGTCTGAGGCCAGATTTGAACTCACAAAGATAAGGCTTCCTAGCCCCAGACTTGGCACTCTAACCACTGCACCACTTATCAAAATAATGAATTCTTTGAAAAGTAGAATGGACTAGATTAGAGGCAGCATGGCGTAGTGGATGGAGCACCGGGCTGGGGGTCAGGAAGACCTGGGTTTAAATCCTATATCAATCACTTTCTGGATATATATCCAGATCACAGATCCATGATCACAGGCAAGTCACTGAAACCCTCTCTGCTTCAGTGTTCTCATCTGTAGAATAAAGAGTTTGGATCTGAGGAGGATGACCTTGAAGTCCTCTTCCTGTACTAATTATGTAATTAAACAGAAATCAATGATTCTGTGAGACAATAAGAAATACCAAAATGAAATCAAAGATTAAAAAAATGGAAGAAAATGCAAGGTATCTGATAGGGAAAAAAAAGCAACGATTTAGAAAACTTTCCAAAAAGAGAGAATCCAAGAATCATCAGACTTCCTGAAAACTATGACAAAAAAGAGAACTGCATGCTATTTTTCAATAAATCATGAGTGGAAATTGCCTATTAGAGTCAGAGGGCACAATGAAAATGGAATCCACAGCCAATTCATGAAAGAAAAACCAAAATGGAATTCTCAGGAATGTCAGAAAAAAATCCAGAACTTCTAGGTCAAATAAAAAATATTGAAAGCAACTGCAAAGAAATTCAACTACCAAGGAGTGACAGTAAGTTTCAAACAAATCCTGGAAGCTACCACAATAAATTAAAAAACAAAAGATCTTGGAATATGGTATTCTAAAAGCCAAAAGATAAAAACTGGCAACCAAGAATAGCTCATTCTCCAAAACAGAATATAACCTACAGGCAAAGAGGGAAAAAAAGAAAAGTTTTTCAATGGAATAGAGGACTTTCAAGCATCCCTCAAGCCAGAGCTGAGTACAAACTTTGAAATGCGAATATAGGCATCAAGAGAAACTTATAAAGGAAAACATGTTTGATCAAACAGTATGAAGGAGTGTTTATATTCTAATAGTAGAAGAACTATCCATAAGAACCCTACTGTCATCGAGGTTTATAAAGGGACTCAAATAAGGCAAATGAAGGCCTGAGGTGGTTTTATTTTAATGCTCTTAAGAAGGAAAAAAGGGAAGAAAAAAGAAATACTCTAGGGAAGAAATGAAGAGAAAGATGATGAAACTTAACTATCTCACATAATTGGGGTTTATAAGAAGAGTATACAAATACAGAGGAAGGGGTAGGTGGAGTAGATATGACCTTGGGTAAGTCACTTAACCTTGGCTGTAAGCTGTAAAATAATAATAGCAACTACTTCTCACGGTTGTTGTGAGGATTAAACAAGATCATATTTGTAATGCACTCAGCAAAGTGCCTGGAACATAGTTATCATTATTAACACATGAACCTCACTATCATCAGTATCAGACAAAGGAGGATTGAAAACACACATACACACACACACACACACCACACACGCGCGCACACACACACACACACACACACACACACACACACAGAATTTGGTGTAAAAATAAACTCAACAGAGACTTCAAGATGGAAGATAGAAATAAGTAGGGATGGGAGGGAGCCAAGATGGCAGAGTAATAGGAAGAAATACAGTTGAGCTCCCACCCCCTACAATACTTTTAAACAGATCTAGAAATGCACCAGACCAAGTCCTGTTCAGGAAATTCAAGAACAATATTACAGTGAGTCATTTTTCTGGACCAGGGCAGCATAGAAAGAGTCAGAAAGGCGTGCAGACACGGGGTGTCTGGAAGTATAGAACAGTCCAATATAAGTAGAAGTTGTGTACCAGGGCAAGAAGAGGTTCTAAATCAGCATGGAGAGGCCCAACATTGTTCTGGGTACGGGAATAGATGCCAGTGGCAGCTTCGTTGCTCACTGCCCAGTCCTAGATCACACACCCAGGGCTGAGTGAGGAAGAGACCCATGTTTAGGGGTTTTGTTCAAGGACCCTAGGATATGTACCAAAAGCAAGTTTAGAAGCAAGCAGCAACTGAGCATAGCAGCTGAGCAGCGTCTCAGTACTAACCGCTTACCCAGTCTGAAGCCTGTAGTGGAAGAATCATTGCGGGAATGCCAGACCCAGGAGGAAGCTGCAGAACTTTCAAGTGTGGCTAGTGTGAAAGGGAGAATTATCTTTTCTCACTCGTATGAGCTGTGACTTTCTTTCTTTCTGGAACTTCCAAGGAGGGGTTTGTGAGAATCCTGTTTGGACTCTGCCTCAGGATAGTGGGGTATCTGTTGGCCTTGGTATAAGGGGCAGTACCCCGGCTCCAGAAAGTTAGCATTTGACTGGGCACATGGGGCCAGGACTCAGACACAGGCACAGAGGGACAACGTTTATGCTCAGGCATAGGGGAAATTTCTTGGCCTGGCCTACAGGAATAGTGCTTAGACCCCAGCAATGAGACCTCTTCTGTCAGCTCTTAGCCTGACCAACCAGTTCAGAAGACTCGCTATTAAATATGCTAATAAAGAAGTAAATGATTATGAGTGCAGATGGAGAAATTTAATTTAATTTTATTTTTTGGAAATGATCAGTTTAAGAAATTGTTTTGCTTGACTATACCTTTTTGTAACAGCAAGTGTTACTTGTTTTCTCAACGTGGGGTAGGAGGGAAGAGTGGTCAAGAGTGCAGATTGAGAGAAGACCATTGGATTTGGCAATTGAGAGATCATTAGTAACTTTGGAGAGAGCAGTTTGGGTGAAATGATGAGGTTAGAAGCCAGAATGGAGAGAGTTAAGAGAAGACTGAGAGTAAATAGAGTGGAGGCGTCTGTTGTGCTAGGCCGTAAGTTACTTATAACATTTTTATCAATGGCTTAAAGGCATAGGTGGAATGCTCTTCAAATACAGAGATCACATCAGTCTGAGAGGGACAGCTAACACACCAGGATCAAAAAACGATGCCAACAGGCAAGAGCACTGTGCTGAATGACCAAACTCTTGTATGCTAGGTATGTTAAGAGGGGGTTCCTTTTCAATATGATTGAGACTACATGGCAGCTGAGGTCCCTTCCAACTCTCAAATGATTCCAATTCTTTGTGATTCTGTGATCTCTGATAAAGGTCTGGAAACCAAGACACAGATAAGGAACTAACAACATAGAAGTCCAAAATCCACTGCCCAATGGAAAAATGGTAAAAGGATATGAACAAACAATTCTTAAAAGAATTGCAAACCAGGGGCAGCTAGGTGGTGAAGTGGATAGACCACTGGCCCTGAAGTCAGGAAGATCTGAGTTCAAATCAGGCCTCAGACCAAACACTTGACACTTACTAGCTTTGTGACCCTGGGCAAGTCACTTAACCCTAATTGCCAAAAAAAAAAAGAATCACAAACTATTAAAATCCTCATGAATATAAAAAAAATTCAACAAAACTAATCAATAAGTAGATTAAAAGGTCTGACATATACGGTATTCTCTTCCTTATTTCATTTTCTCTTTCTTTTAAAAATTACATGTTATGTAACAAAATTCATCTAGAAGAACAAAAGGTCCAGCATATCAAGGGAATTAATGAAAAGAAATGCTAGGGAAGGTGGCCTACCCATACCAGATCTTAAATCACATTATAAAGCATCAATCATCAAAACTACTCAGTACTGGCTAAGAAACGGAGTGGTGGATCAGTGGAATAGGTTAGGCGCACAAGACAGAGTTGTCAATGACTATAGTAATCTACTGTTTGATAAATCCAAAGATCCCAGCTTCTGGGATAAAAACTCACTGTCTGACAAAAACTGCTGGGAAAACTGGAAAACAGTATGACAGAAAATAGGCATAGACCAACAACTTACACCACATACCAAAATAAAGTCAAAATGTGTGCACAATTTAGATATAAAGGTTGATACTATAAACAAACTGGGAAGCATGAAATAGTTCACATGTCAGATTTATGGAGAACAGAAGAATTTATGACCAAACAAGAGATAGAGAAAATTATGAAATGCAAAATGGGTAATTTTGATTATATTAAATTGAAAAGTTTTTGCACAAACAAAGCCAGTACAACCAAGATTAAGAGGAAAGCAGAAAACTGTGACAGAATTTTTACAACCAGTGTCTCTGATAAAGACCTCACTTCTAAAATATGTAGAGAACTGAGTCAAATTGATAAGAAAACAAGTCATTCCCCCATTGATAAATGGTCAAAGGATATGAACAGGCAGTTTTCAGATGAAGAAATTAAAGCTATCTATAGTCACATGAAAAAATGCTCTAAATCATTATTGATGAGAGAAATGCAAATCAAAACAACTCTGAGGTACCACATAGTACCTATCAGATTAGCTAACATGACAAAACAGGAAAATGATAAATGCTAGAGAAGATATGGGAAAACTGAAACACTAATGCATTGTTGGGAGTTGTGAACTGATCCAACCATTCTGGAGAGCAATTTGAAACTATGCCCAAAGGGCTATAAAAATGTGCACACCCTTTGACTCAGCAATGCCACTTCTAGGTCTGTAACCAAAAGAGGCAATGAAAATGGGGAAAGGACTCCCATGTACAAAAATATTTATAGCAGCTCTTTTTGTTGTGGTAAAGAATTCAAAATTGATGATATCCATCAGTTGAGGAATGGCTGAACAAGTTGTGGCATATGAATATAATGGAATACTATTGTGCTATAAAAAATGATGAGCAAGTAGACTTCAGAAAAACCTGGAAAGACTTATATGAACTGACACTGAGTGAAGTGAGCAGAACCAGGAGAACATTATACACAGTAACAGCCACATTGTGTGATGACTAACTTTGATAGACTTCACTTTTCTTAGCAATACAAGGATCTAAGACAACTCCAAAAGACTCATGATGGAAAATGCTATCCACATCCAGAAAAAGAACTTATGGAGTCTAAATGCAGATCAAAGCGTATTATTTGCTCTCTCTCTCTCTTTTTTTTTTCTTTCTTGTGGTTTCTCCATTGGTTCTAATTCTTCTTTAAAATGACTAATGTGAAAATAGGCTTAATATAATTGTATATGTTGAGCCTATATCAATTTACATGCCATCTTGAGGAGGGGAAAGATGGAGAGAAAATTTGGAACTCAAAAAAAATCTTATGGAAGTGAATGTTGAAAACTAAAAACAAATACATTAATTTAAAAAATAAAATAAAATTACATGTTATAAAGGATAGCTTTCTGGGGAGGGAAGGAGCAGTGTGTCATAGGGATCATAATAATATCTGGAGTACTTAATTGACAAGGTTGTAGTGAGGATCAAATAAGATAATTACACAAAGTACTTTGAACATCAGTTATTATTAATAAATGAGGGAAAAGGAATATCAAGGTAGAAAAACAACGGTGTTTAACTTTTTTGAATACTGAAACACCAAGCTCAGGCTTATTTGTTTCAATAATAGAGTGCTTCTAAAAATATGTTTATCAATCAAATTACTAAATTATTTTAACTTTACTAATTTAAAGTAAATTCTTGGATAAAGTAAATAATGATTACAGAACTGATCCATTTTGTATATTTATACTGTACTCTATTAATATGAGCTAGAAGTGGTACTATCCAAAAGAGGGAATGCTTAGAATTCTTCAATCAAAATTGTATACACAAATCTTAAATCCCAAACTAAGATGAATTAGAACCAATGGGTGGAACAGAAGCAAAGAATTTTTAGCCATTTTAACTACATTGGGAGAAAGACATGTAAATTAATCAGGACAGAAATAAGACAGTTTTCACATCTCTAATGGGCATAATGGTTCCTTATTGTATTTTGCAAACCTCAGCAATGCACTCCTCTTGCTTCAAGTTAACAAACATTTATTAAGCACTTACTATGTGCTGAAAGGCAGATAGATAATTTCGATAATTCTTTTAAACATTGAGAAGTTTCCTTTTTCATTTCTCTTAATCATCTATTTTTATTGTTGGGAGGAGGATAAATAGAAAGCTAGTTTATGAATCTGTAAGACCTGAGTTCACACCTCTGACATTTTGACTGTAAGAGGCTAACAAACTGAATCCAGAACAAATCCCAATTTGTTCTGTGAAGTTTGGATTCAGTCAAAGAGCTGCACTTGAGGACCTAGAGGACCACAGTTCCCTACCCCTGGGCTAGGTAAGTCATATAACTTCCCAGTGCTCTAGGCAATTCTCTAAGACTGCAGTTGAAGAAAACTGAACAGCCTGCATTGGAACTCACCAATAGTTTCCTATACTAGTGAAAGATCAAAAGTCCAGTTGTTACCCTATAAATTTTTATTGCTGCCTTAGCTGAGGTTATCAGTGACAATTCTACTTTTTTTGAGTTCCTATGAAGCAATTTTTGTGTGTCAAGAATGTTTCTTACAAGAAACAATTTGTTGGATTCTACTTTCTGATCCATTTTGTTTTGAGTGAGTTCATTTCATTCACATTCACAGTTACGATTGGTAATTGTGTATTTCATGATATTGTTATATTTATTGCTATACCTAGCATATCTAACACTACATCAAACAGCAATGGTGATAATGGACATCCTTTCTATACCCCTGATTTTTTTATTGGAAAGACTTCTAGTTTATCACCAATGCATAATGTTGGCTCTTAGTTTTAGATGGATGCTACTTATCACATTTAGACAAGATCATTTTATGCCTATGTTTTCTGGGGTTTTTTAAACATGAATGGTTGTAGTATCTTATCAAATGTTTTTTCTGCATCTAAAGTTACAATCATATTTTTTGTTGTTCTTGTTAGTTATATAGTTGATTGTGTTTATAATTTTCTAATATTGAAATAACAAAGCCTTCCTAGTATAAAACCAATGTAGTCATAGAGTATAATCTTTGTGATATGTTGCTGAAGTCTTCTATAGACTATTTGATTTTTTTTATTAAGTATTCCTTACATATATGCCTAAAGCTTTCTATCTCTATTTTGACTTTATCTATATCCTAAAGAGATTTTTTTAAAGGACCTATATGTACAAAAACATTTATAGCAGATCTCTTTGTAGTAGCAAAGAATTTGAAATTGACGGAATGCCCATCAATTGGGGAATGACTGAACAAGTTGAGGTATATAATTGTGATGGAATACTATTGCTATAAGAAATGATGAGCAGGATGCTCTCAGAAAAATCTGGAAAGACTTACATAAACTGATGCAAAGTGATATGGGCAGAACCAGGAGAACATTGTACATAGTAACAGCAATCTGTATGATGATCAACTGTGAATGACTTAGCTATTCTCAACAATACAATGATCCAAGACAATTCAAAGGACTTATGATGAAAAATGCTATCCACCTCCAGAGAAAGAACTGATGGAGCCTAAATACAGATTGAAGCATACTTTAAAAAAAACCCAACCTTTCTTTTTCTTTTTTGTCTGTGGTATTTTTCCCCACAACATGACTAACACGTAAATATGTTTTACATGACTGTACATGCACAACCTATATCAAATTGCTTGCCTTCTCAAAGAGGGAGGAGGGTAGGGAAGAATATAGAATTCAAAATTTTTTTTAAATGAATGTTTATTGTTTTTACATGTAATAGGAAAAATATTTAAAATTTAAAAAAAACCTAAGTGCTCACAAAAAGGATTATCTTATTTCTTTAATTGGCATATAATTAGGTTAAACAATTTCAAGTTATTTCCTTCACTTTTTCTTCATTTGTTGTGAATTCACCTTTTTCATTTTGGATAACAATAATTTAATTTTCCTCTTCTAAAAATTCAATCAACTAACAGTTTATGTATTTATTGTATTTTTAAAAAGCTATCACTTAGTTTTATTTATCAATTTTTTTCTTTCAATATTGTTGATCTTTGATTTTTAGGATTTTTGTTTTAGTGTTTAATTGAGGTTTTAAAAATTGGTTTGATTTCTAGCTGTTTTAATTGCATATCTTATTCATTTAGCTATTATTTTCTCTTTTGTTGACAAAAGTTTTAGAGATATAAATTTTCCCCTAAGAATTACATCAGCTTTGCCCCAAACATTTAGTACATTGTATCACCATGTCCTTATATTTAATGAAATTATTGACTGTTTCTGTTATGTATTCTTTGACCCACCCATTTTTTAGATTTGTTATTTAGTCTCTAATTAATTTTAAATTATTTCTTCAGTAGCCCTTTATAGAACATCATTTTTATTGCATTATGATTCATAAAGTACCTTTCCTATTTCTGTTTTTCTGCATTTGTTTGTGAGGCTTTTGACTTCTAATATATGGTCAATTTTGTGAGGGTTTCGTGCACAGTTGAGAAATATGTATCCTACTTTCTATCGCTGTTCAATCATCTCCAGAGGTTTATCATATCTAATTACTATACCCATTTCTTCTAAAATTTTATTCAGGTCCTTTTTTGTTTACCTTTTAGTCAGATTTATCTAGGTTTGAGACAGGTAAGTTGTGGTTTCCCACAATTATAGTTTTACTGTCTATTTCTTCTCGTAGCTTATTTACCTTTGCCTCTAAGTTTTTAGATGCTATGCCATTTGGGGCATACATATTTTGTTTTGAAACTAATTCATTGTATACAATCCTTTTAGCAAAACAAATTTCTCCATGTATCTCTTATCTATCTTTGCTACTGCTTTGTCTGAGACTACGATTACTACTCCCATCTTTTTTCACTTCAAATAAAGCATAATAGATTTTGCTTCAACTCCTTATCTTGAACCACATGTGCATCTTTCTGTTCCATTTGTGTTTCTTGTAAACAACATATTGTTGAATTCTGCTTACTGCTTACTCACCATCATGCCTTCCTACCCCAGGAAAGTCATCATTGGATAAGTGCATCGTGTTGCAAGATTGAATCTTCCTGATACTCAAATATTATTATCAGTACTCTCTGCCCCTCTGACTAAAGGTCAGGGCCATGGTCTCCAAAGTTTCTATTTAAAGAAGAAAGGAAGGGAGGGGAGAAAGGAACAAGTATTTATGAAGCATCTACATGTGCCAGGCACTGTGCAGAATGCTTTACAAATGAAGTTAGAGCTCCCTAAATAAAGACTGCAGTTGTAACTATATTCCTGAGATTTAAGGAGACTCTCACCTGAGTTTAGATTTCTCTCTTGGGCTGTGGTGCCAAGGCCAATTTACAGCTGTCCTACATTCAGCCCATAACAAAACCCTGACCTATTTTAATATGTCAATAATAGCGAGGAACCCAGGAGACAGACTTGTTTAGGAGAAGCTCCTGCTGCACCCAGCTTTGGAAGGTGATATACAGAAGTCACTTTGGAATCTCAGCATAACGCTGTCTGTTCTCAGGGCTGTGAGACCACTTTTTATATGAGACTATTAATAGAGCTAACATTTATGTAGCATTTTGAAGTTCACAAAGTGTTTTACATTGTTGTTGTTGAGTCGTTTCTATCGTGTCCAATACTTTGTAACTCCATTTGGAGTTTTCTGGGCAAAGATACTGGAGTGGTTTGCCATTTCCTTCCCTGGCTCGATTTATAGATGAGAAAACTGAGGTAAACAGGGTTAAGTGACTTGCCCAGGGTCATACAGCTAGTAAGTGTCTGTAGCTGGATTTGAACTTAGGTCCTCCTGACTCCAGGCCTGGCACTCTATCCACCATGCCACCTAGCTGCCTTGTGTTTTACATGCATTATCTCATTTAATCTTTGCAACGAATTCTGTGGATGAAGAAAATGAGGCTCAGAAACATTAAATGGGTCATCCAAGATCACATAGCTGGTAAGTATCTTAGGAGGGATTCCTGATTTCAAGGTCCATGCTCCTTTCAATTCTCCTCTAAGGAGAATAGTATTATGTTTCTAGCAATTTTAGTAATATAAGTTACCTGGGTTGAAACCTGGATATTTGTGTAAGACTCTTCTCATTGGTGTGTGAGGGGAAAAGTTGGAGAGAGGTTGGCAAAGGTGAAGTCTTTGGGCTTCCAGCTTCATGAAAGGTCACTGCTGCTGTTGCAGGTTGTCTCTTTTTTCAAAAGTTAATTAATTAATTTTTATTTTTCAACATTCACCTTTATAAGATTTTGAGTTCTGATTTTTCCCTGTCCCTGACTTCTCCCCTCCCCAAGACAGCACGCAGTCTGATACAGGCCATACA
Organism: Phascolarctos cinereus; assembly: GCF_003287225.1. Lineage (NCBI taxonomy): Eukaryota > Metazoa > Chordata > Mammalia > Diprotodontia > Phascolarctidae > Phascolarctos > Phascolarctos cinereus. The sequence goes on along the minus strand of NW_027556098.1, from coordinate 56,375,896 downwards.
TGTATAATCATATTAAACATATTTTCATATTAGTCATGTTGTGAAAGAAGAATCAGAACAAAAGGGAAAAACTGTGAGAAAGAAAAGGGAAAAAAAAGAGAAAATAGTATGCTTTGATATACATTCAGATTCCGTAGTTCTTTCTCTGGATGTGGATAGCATTTTCCAACATGAGTCTTTTGGAATTGCTGCAGGTTCTCTTGAGGGAGACAAAAGTTTTGGAAAGAACCTGACATGGTGAGGAGCCAGTGAATTGAGGATGTTACAGTAGAGACTTTAGGGAGTTTCCCTTTGGGTGATATGGGGAGTGTCTCTTGGCTGAGCTGTGAAGTCTCTCTCCTAGAAGAAGAGGTCATTCACTCTGTGTATTGTCTGGTATATATTCTGATCTATATACCTTCTTTGAATTCTTTCCCTGCTTCCTTGGATGAGTGAGTTTATCTGCTATTCTATTTTTATGATAGATTTTTGTAACTAACATTTGATGGGAAAAGAATCACACCTTTGGATATAGCTTGGGATCACTCCTTCTTTTTAAAGCCATACCCACCAGGAGAATGGCTTGACCATAAAAATCCATTTCCCTTTTTCATTCTTGCTGTTCAGTTGTCTTCAGCCATTTGCCTTAGACTGGTAGTATTTTGCAGGGCAGATGGATAAAATTCTAGTCTACTATCCCCTTTTTAGTTCAGTAGATGAGTCCTTTGGTCCCAAACTCCTACTCCCCCTCGTAGAAGGGTGGGCATGAATCCAGAAATAGTGATTCAAGCTTCTCTCTGAATTGCATTTAACAAACCTACGTGGAAATAGAATAACCCCCCCCACACACACACACCCCTACAGTATAAAAAGAAAGGAAAACTTTCACTTTAGGAAAATTTTGTTTTTTTTTTTAATCTGAAGTAACAAAACTAAACTTGCTCTTCTCTTTTCTCCACAACACATTGGGTAAATTAATGATGAACTTCTCCTTTGTCAACTATCCTGATTCTTGATGCCCTCTCCTCAATTACTATTTTTATCACTTCATTTGTTTATGAAGAGAGGAGAGACAGACAGACAGATATAGATAGACAGATAGATAGACTTACTTTGGTCAAGAATTTGGGTTTGTAATGAAAACACAAGGGAGCAACATATTAAAATTGCTGGTCACCCCTAAAAAGATATCGTGAACCTTTGGAATAATGACTGAATTCATACTTTGCAAGCTTCTCCTTCAACCCACAGAGATGTTTCAGTTTATATTATATGGCAAAACTGGGTTGGGGGAGGGGAAACTAGGTGATACAGTGGATACAGCATTGGCCCTGGAGTCAGGAGGACCTGAGTTCAAATGTGGTCTCAAACCAGATACTTGACACTTCCTAGCTGTGTGACCGTAGGCAAGTCACTTAACCCCAAATGTCTTACCAACAAAACAAAACAAAACAAAAAACTGTGTTGGGGTCATTGGTGCTCTCTTGGCAGAGTTAGAGGAGGCAGAGGAGAAAAGACTGCCAATGTTCTCTGTACATTGCTCTGGACTTTATTATATAATCTGAGGAACTATTAGAACCAACTCCAACCATGCTAAGAAGTGCTTCTAGGGGCAGCTAGGTGGCGTAGTGGATAGAGCACTCGTCCTGAGTTCAAATCCGGTCCTCAGACCAAACACTTGGCACTAGCTGTGTGACCCTGGGCAAGTCACTTAACCCCAATTGCCTAAAAAAAAAAAAAGTGCTTCTGGATTTATCGTTGAGGCTAACTTGAAGACTTTGTAGCTAATAGATAAACTTTCACTAGTTGTGAACTTCCTTATAACCACAGAACAACAGTAGAGACATCCAGAAAGGTGCTGAAGATGGTACATTGGTGGACATTGATCTTATTCTGCTATTATGATCACTCAATAGCTACCACACACTCCAGGTTCCCATGGAGGGTGAATGGCAAGTAGAAATTAGATGCATGCTTTAGTCTTAGGAAATAGATATTTGCTCCATTTCTCTTCTTCCAGTGAGAACTTTTCCCTAGAGCTTATTTTTGAGTCCTGGGTGGGTGGAGGGGTAGGACTAAGTTGTTGTTGTTTTCGTAATATTTTATTTTCCCCCAATTACATGTAAAAACATTATTTAACACTTTTAAAAAAAGTTTTAGGTTTCAAATTCTATTCCTCCCTCCTTCTGCATTTTCATGAGTTCAAATCTGGCCTCAGACACCTACCAGCTGTGTGATCCTGGGTAAGTCACTTTACCCTGTTTGACTCAGTTTCCTCATCTGTAAAATGAGCTGCAGAAGGAAATGGCAAACCACTCCAGTATCTTCTCCAAGGAAACCCTAAATGGAGTCATGAAGAGTCAGACATGACTGAAAAGACTGAATAACAACTTCAGAAATATATTCAAATGGGACAAGGATGGACCTCATTGACATTGATCAATACTGATCACACCCCATCCATGCCTGGTAATCCTGTGTGATTCTTGTCCACATCCTCCCATAAACCTGCTTGATGGGATTTCCTGAATGTACTGTTCTCTTAATGTCTCCCAAGATACCATTTTTCGGTATCTCTAAACATAGAAAAGGATCCTCACTTTTTAAAAATCCCCCAATTCCTGACCAAATGAGTACATTTTTAAAGCCTCATATTCTATTTACATCTTGTACGTAGTTGTTTGCATGGTGTCTCTTTCATTAGACTGTGGGCTCTCTGAGAGCAGGAAATGTCTTTTGTCTTTCTTTGTATACCCAGTATTTAGCACAATGCCTGACAGGTCACACGTGCTTAATAAAGGCTTATTAACTGAGTGACTGACATTTAAAAAATGATTATACACACTTCCTCATGCTATTTATATATGGGATTGTCAGGATTCTTGATCTATGCTAGAAATATTTTATGAGCTGCACAAAGCAGATACTAAATCTGGAATGATGGACACTAGTGGGCATTTATCTAGTGTCCTCTGAAGTAGAACTCTAATTTTCTGGCCCATGTACATGGATATAAATGTGAATGGCTGCCAAACTTTATTTTTAGTCTTAGGGATATCATTGTTTCTGAAAATTCTGCCCCTTAGAAGCCACTCCTAAGGGCCTGGTATCTGGGAATTTGCTTGATATATAATGTAGACATGGGTTTTAAAATACAATTATACTAGCTGTGTGACCCTGGGCAAGTCGTTTAGCCCCAGCTGCCTCACCAAAAAGCAAAAAAAAATAAAAAGTAAAATAAAATACAATTGTACCTTGATGTTGGGAAACTAACTACCTGTTAATGGAGTGATAAGTCTACTAACTTCTGCTTGAATTGATTGGTAAGTCAGGTCCTCAGTTCATGCCTATGTCTCTCCCTCAGGTTTGTAGGAGTATCTTGGAGGAGCAGTGGGATTTTTCTAACGGTATTGGCTTTAGCGCTATTCTGATATATTCTCCTCAATACCAATCACCATAGCCAGTTAATATCTCCTCGATATCATCATAGGTTGGTGCCTTAATCAGTTAATATCAATTAGCTTTCACAAAGGGACATTTACTGAGAAGAAAAAGCAATAGTAGAGGTGACAGAGCATTTCTGCCCCAAGCAGGGGTACACTCTCCCCTGTAACACCTGTGTTTCTGAGAAGAGTAGCCTCAGACTTAAAGTGGTTGCTACAAAGCATTTGCCCTACCAAGTTCACTTTTGAATGTGGCATAACTGAAATTAGAAAAACCCGAGTTCAAATCCAGCCTCAGACATTTATTAGCTTATTTGTTGTGTGATCCTGGGCAAATCATTTAACCTCTGTTTATCTCCAGTTTCCTCAACTATAAAATGGGAATCATAATAACCCCTATCTCACAGAGTGGTGAGGATCAAACGAAATAATATTTGTAAAGGGCTATGCACAGTGTCTGACACATAGTAGGTGCTTAAAAATATTTTGTTCCATTTCCTTCACCTTCTGTAAGCATGCCTGATGTGCATTCTAATTCAAACCTGGAAGTATATCCAAAACAGGTCCTATTTTGAGGGTTCTAGTACGTAAGTATGTATTATGTATGTATGTAAATACATATATCTTTTTTGCTTTCTGGTCCTTTTTCTCTTCTTACTCCCAACATATTCACAGTCTAGATGAATCAGTCTCTCTCTTGAGCTTAACATAGGGCTCTCTTCAATTTTCAGCTCTTGTCAGTGTCTTTACACTTTTTTTCAGCTTTCTGCAGGTGCTAAATAGATTGTGAGATCTGTGTGTCTCTGAATTATATAGATTTGAGATAAATGATCATTCTGGGTCCAGCAGGGGGAGTTGTGTATCTCAGATGCTTCATGATCTTAGAGCAATGGTTTCTTAAAATTTTTTAACTTGCACCTTACCAGTAAAAAAATTTAAGCATGTACTTCTAACTTGTGTATACTTATTTCTACAATGATACTCATTTTTAAGTCCCAGCTACCAATTATGCAAAGGTTTTTGTAGAAATTCAATCAGTAAATTTCCATTTCCCCCCATGTCAATTAATTATTCTTACAAATGAATCCAAAAGCATAGCATTTAGAAAATTTTAGCAAATAAATCCAAAGCCAGCAGAAAATTTCCACTTGGAAGACTTTTTTTAAAAGGCTAGAAAATTGATTCCAAATTTTCAAAGTGCACAGACATAAAGGGTTTTTTTAAGTGACACATGCATTATTTTTTGGCAGCAAAATCACTTAAGAATGTAAACATTTCCAAAAATCCATTTTCAAAATACTCTCTTCACATCATGAGTCTCTTTAAAAAAAAAAGCAGTTGCTTTCTCATTCATTGTTAAAACATCACTTTTTTGTCTTATGTTCAAGATAGATAGAAAACTAATATAAATATATCACACTAAAAATCACTCCCTAACAAAGAAGTGGTCAAAGGATATGAACAATTTTATAAAGAGAAATTGTAGCCTATTAACAACTATGTAAAAGACTACTCCAAATCATTTATAATTCAAGAAAAGCAAATCAAACAAATCATTGGTGTCACCTTGCCCTCAGAGCATTAACAAGGACCACAAAAGATTAGAATAGTCTGAATTAGAGATGTTGGGGTAGCTAGGTGGCGAAATGTCTAGAGCTCTGGCCCGAGTTCAAATCTGACCTCAGACACTTGCCGCTTAACTAGCTGTGTGACCCTGGGCAAGTCACTTAACCCCTATTGCCTCACTCCCTCCCGAAAAAAAAGCAAAAATTGGAGATGTTGTGGAAAAGTCAAAAATACTGATATACTGTTGGCAGAACTGTGAACTAAGTCCAGACATTTTGGAAAGCAATTTGGAATTATGCTAAAACAGTGAATAAAGTCCTTTTGATACCCTTTGATACAGAGACCATAGACACTGCAGGGTGATATATTTAGAGCTGGCAAGGTGTCTTGGAAGCAATCACATCTTTACTTTACAGATGAGGAAACTGAGGAACATATAGGTTAAGCGACTTTGCCCAAGGTCACACAGCTAATAAGTGTCTGAGACAGGATTTGAACTTAGTTCTTCCTGAGTCCAAGTCCAGTGCTTTATTTATTATGCCACCTGATACATCCAAGATAGACTGTAGATAATAGATAGATGGATGACAAATAGATGACAGAATCAAATAAGATAATATTTGCAAAGCACTTAGCACAATTTCTGGTACTCAGTAGGCACTATGTAAATGATTATTCCTTTCCCCTCCTCCCAGACACATAGATACATAGTGATAGAAAAAAGGAAGAAAAGAAAGCAGAGATGAAGAATACAGTACAATATTTGCCAAAATGGTTATAGCAGCACTTTTGGTAGCAACAAAATATATGGCTATCAATGGGAAACCGTCTAAGCAGATAGTAGCATACAAAAGTGATGGAATATTATTTCAGTGTAAGAAATGTACAGGGAAGAGTACAGGGAAGCATTGGGGGAAATGAAGTGATGCAAAACAAAGTAAGCAAAATCAGGAAAACAATATTTACAGATACAAATGGAAAGAACAACAAATCAAAAACCGAACGCTGCAATTATAACCACCAAAATTAAGTGCCAAGAAGAAAAATAATGTGCCTCCCTCCCTTCTTTGTAAAGATGGGTGGCTAGGGATGTGGAACTCTGCATCTCACTCTTGGACCTGCTTAGCATGTTGGTTACTTTTGCTTGGCGGTTGTTCCCCCCCTTTTTTTTTTGGTTTGTTTTTTTAATCTTTGTTATAAGGAATGGGTTATAAAAGGTTGAGAGAGAAGGGAAAGATAAATTGGGAAATGATGTGAAAAAATATTTTTAAAATTGCTAATATCTTACTTTGAAGGAAAAAAATATATATATTTTAAAGTATCTTCTAGGTAGCACAGACGGCCACTTATCACAGAAAAGCCAGAAAAAAAAGCAAATTTGGAACACATCTCGTTTGTTAGGTTAAAAATGCATATCTTTAAGTTTTGTAATTCTTTAAGTACTTTGCAAGATGATAACCTCTGGAAGGATAAAATATTGATATATGTATTCTTTTGGGACTAAAGGTTTTTGTTTATTTTGGAATCACTTGCCAAATAAATACTTCATGAAGAAATATGCTTCCCCCTACCTTCCCAATGTGAGAGTCTAAAAGTCTGCAAAGCATGCTTGCAGAAAAAACTCAAGACTTTGCTTATTCTGTATAAATCCATTAGAGATAAGCTTATTTATTTAATTTTAAGCATAAGGAAGAAAAGAAAGAGAGAGAGAGACAGAGAGAGAGGGAAAAACAGAGAGAGATGGAGAGACAGAGAGAGACACAGAGACAGAGAGACACAGAGAGAGAGAGAGAGAGAGAGAGAGAGAGAGAGAGAGAGAGAGAGAGAGAGACAGAGAGACAGAGAGACAGAGAGACAGAGAGACAGAGAGAGAGACAGAGAAATGGGATGTCCCAGTGAAGACTTCTCAGGGTAATTAAGGTAATGAGTTCAGGAGGTACTGTGAGAAATGAACTCTCAGAAGTGAAGGCTCCTCAAAGGGTCAAATAAATCTTGATTTTTACTTTCAAAATCCTCCCCCAGTTAGACCTTGTTTTTAAGCACTTAACAGAAAGAATAAGCCCTGCCCCACCCCCAACCTGAGCTTCCGGCCTCTTTCCTTGTCTTTGAATTTCTGGCCTGGAAAGTAAGCCTCACTTCCCAGTTAAGAGGATAGGAAGAAACTTTTGAGCTTAGAATGTAAGGCCACCGTGAGTTAAGGGGGTAAGGGATAGTGTGGAGGCTTGTTTGTGTGGTGGGCAGAGATTTGCTTGCATAAGGCGGCCCCTGTTACTCCGTCTCTCTCTGTCTCTCTCTGTCTCTCTCTGTCTCTCTCTGTCTCTCTCTGTCTCTCTCGCTCTCGCTCTCGCTCTCGCTCTCGCTCTCTCTCTCTCTCTCTCTCTCTCTCTCTCTCTCTCTCTCTCTCTCTCTCTCTCTCTCTCTCCCTCCCTCCCTCCCTCCCAGTGTATCGAAGGAGCAGACAGCCATCTTGAGAAGTCTCTGAGTTTCATTTGGCTTGGGGTAGCTGTCCCACACAACACAAAGATCAGCTTTAGAGTTTTACCTAAGCAGAAGTAAAAGATGAAGTCTTACTGGTAGATCAAGGTCACAGCTATAGTGTAACCAAAGGATCACCTCCAATGATTTAGTCCAGGACAAAAATTAGGAGCAGCTCCTTTCAGTCCCTTATCAAAGGGACTTTCATAACTCATTTCTCTAAGGAGTCCCTTGGTACCCAGGTGAAAGGTGTCCTCAAGAACTACTTCTCTCAATTGAGTAAAATCAAGACATTTCCATTCCTTTGTTTGGTCACCATTTATAAAGCAAAGTTTCTTTTGTTTTCCAAGAGATCCCTCCCTCAACTGCTAATCCTCTATTATAAGGAAGTGAGTAGGTCTTTCTTTGATAACAAAGAAATGAGGAATTCTGAGTAGTACTTAATTTTCCTTTGAATAAGTATAGTTGTGACCCAGGATGCTGTAAATTGTAAACAATGGTATTATAAATAATTTTATATAGTATTATAAGTTAATATTTTAAAGGGAAATGGAGGGGGTTTAGTATGCTTCCACATTTTCCCCTCTTCATCTTTGACACAAGCCAATCTGAAGTTCTGAAGCGTAAACTATGGTCATTAATGAGATAGAATCTTTTAAAATATCTTTTGGGGGGGCAGCTAGGTGGTGTAGTGGATAGAGCACTGGCTGTGAATTCAGAAGGACCTGAGTTCAAATCCAACCTCAGACACATAACACTTACTAGCTGTGTGACCCTGGGCAAGTCACTTAACCCCATTGCCTAGCCAAAAAAATAAAAAATAAAATAAAATCTCTTTGGATCTCTTCTAATATGGAGCAAGATACGTTGCTTTAGTTGCTTTCGTACAAATATGAAGATCTCTCGAACCTGTCTTTTATTTATAAAAATTACTACATATATAGTGAACAGTTTCACATTCCCTAGGTGACTTTTTCTGGGTGCTTACCTGTTGGGATATATGGGACTGGCATGTAGGAGCTGGGATGTGCCGCATTCCCAGAGAAAGGTCTACAGGCAGTTGCCTGGAGTTAGACCAGGCCCAATCACAAACATCAATAAAATTTAAAAATAAAATGAAAAATCATCTGAATTGGCTACAGAATATTAGTTCAGATTTTTAGGGAATGATCACCAAATTCATAGTTGAAAAACTAGAGACAATGTATTTCACATTTTATTACATTTAAGATATTTTTAGATCTAATAATAGCTAACATTTATATAGGGCCCACTTTGTGCCAGTCCTTGTGCTAAGTGATTTCCAAATACTACTTTTTTCCCTTGCAACAATGACAGGAGGTAGGTGGTATTATTATTGCCATTTTATAGGTGAGGAAACTGAGGCAACACTTGCCCAAAGTGTGTGAGGCTGATTTGAACACAAGTCTTTCTGACTTCAGGCTTAATATTATATTCACTGTGTCACATCTAGTTACCTCTATGCTCTAGGTCAGGATGTCCAATTTTCCAATGTCTGTAGTACTGTTTACCCAAACCAAATTCACTATTGCTAAACTGGAGCATTAACCCTTAGATACCAAGGCAGTCATTGATCAGCAGAAGAGCAGTCTCCCAGACAAATGTTTCTATTGTGTGATAGTTCTAATTTAGTAATTAATCATAGCATCGGATCAAAGAGGATCCACCCTCGTAATGCTACATATGCGTCACTGCAGGTATCATTCCCAAATATTGACAGCACTTCTGTATATCTTTTTCAAAGTTATAACACAAGGAACTTTTAAATATAGTATCAATAAATTATAAACTTACAAACTATAAACTTACAAACTAAAATAAAAAGCATAAAAGAAAACTTACTGTAGCAATCTAATAACATTAATCCAGTTGAATTCATCTTCAAATCATCTACAAGGGGAAAAAAAAATCCATGCATGTATCTCCCAGTTTTAGTATTCCATGCTGTTTGCATTCAGAAATCAATACAGAGTAGCTATCACTTCCACAGCTCCGAGGGGGGGGGTGACACCAACTGTTCAGCAGTTATTATCTAGAATATAGATCATTTATGCCTTGTTTTGGGGAATTCCTCAACTCAGAGGTCCTAAGGTCTGCCTGGAGAATAATTCCTTCCACCGAGTTCCCTTTGACTGGAGTTAGAGGTCAATAAATCTGGAGGCAAGGCTAGAAGATAAAAAGTTTAATTATCATCAGCTGATAGGCAATTTCCTGGTAGATAGCTATGCCTGGAACAAAGGGAGATAAATATGTATATATATAGGATTTTACATAGCCTTAGGCTAACAATACAGGTGGCAAAAGGAGCCAATAGGTGAAGCTGTTTAGCTACTTTCCTAATTTGGGAGGACAGCAAATCAGGTAACTTTGGGGAGAATGTGTTAACCTTGGAGTGGCAGGAGCTGCCAAAGATCATGCTTGTTGCAGTGGAACAATGCATTTCTCTGTGGTTAGTCTTATCAGATTTTCCTGGTGGGGTGGGAATTCTCTCAGAAAGTGGAAGCCTTCCTCAAGCGAGGAGTGGTCAGTCTCATTCTGTCCTTGCCAGCCTGAAAGTCTCTATACAACCTTCTAGCTGTTTCTTTGATTTCTAAGGTAACTTTTTCTGCGAAGATGTTTCCCCAAAACTCATGGGTTACTTCCTCAATGATTCCCCCCATTGATACTTCCTCAGAAGTACCATCAAATCTAGATTACTCAATGTATAGGTTCACAATACAGCAAGTCAGTTGTTTGTACGACAAAATAGGAAGCTTAATCCCAAGACTGTGGTGAAGATGAAATAAAAATGTAGAAAACAAATTATACAAAATCCAGATGATTCTTTTAAAGACTAGGGAATATTAATCAATCAGTTGTACTGCAGTAAAACTGAGAAGGAAGATTGAGCAAAACCTTTTAGCAAGAATATAGGGTGATAATAATTTCCAAAACTTAATCTTTTTCCATACAGTTTCTAGAGCTGTGTTTTGAACATTAGTATCTATTTAGCAAAAATATTTGCATTTAGAAGTGGGGGCCAGGATTTCAGGAGTAGCATCTTTGTGGGACTCAAAATGCTCCTGATGAAGTAATCTGAACCCCTAAAAGGAAAAGACCCTGTCTTTGGGATCTAGACCCCAAAAAAGACAATCTCTGGACTTTCCCAAATCTCTGGTGTTTGCTTGAGGCTGTAATCCACTTAACTGGCCTTTAATAGTGGCTATGCCCAATCTCCCAATTCAATTCTGTTATCTTCCAATTGCCCCTGGCCTCTTCCCACCCTTCATCCTATCTAGACTCCATTCTCCCTGGTCCAGGTCCCTGGGGTTCTGTTCACTCCAATTTACTGGCCACTCCCATCCAGATCCTCCTTAGACCCCTCCTCCAGTCACCCCAAACTACTTGGCCACTTCTAGATCCCTCCCCCAGTCTTTCTGCATATAAGGTCCGTCTTGTCTCCATTAAGGTGCTGAGATTCTTTAAATCTAGGCAATGGCTCACAAATGTTCAGATTCCTTAAGAGTCTGGCCAATATAGAAGATCTTTAATAAACCTTGTCTTTGGCTGAAAGAAGGCGTGGGTCAAATTCATTCTGACAGGACCCATGTTTCTTGCTCTTGATATTTTGGGGTCCCAGCACCTCTAAACCTCAACACTCCCAGTTACAAATTGAGTTATTATTACTAGTAATTTTTTTTTATTTGGAATTGTTTCTCTTTTAATTAATCAACTTATTTTTAGTTTTCTACATTCACTTTTACAATATTTTGAGTTCTAAAATTTTTTCCCCTCCCCAAGATAGCATGCAACCTGATATAGGCTATACATGCACAATCATATTAAAAATATTTCCATATTAATTATGTTGTAAAAGAAGAATAAGAACAAAAGGGAAAACCATGAGAAAGGGAAAAAAAAGAGAAAATAGGATGCTTCAATCTGTATTCAGACTCCATAGTTCTTTCTCTGGATGTGGATGGTATTCTCCATCATGAGTCTTTTGAAATTGTCTTAGATCATTGCATTGCTGAGAAGAGCGAAGTCTATCAAAGTTGGTCATTGCACCATGTTGCTGCCACTATGCACAATGATCTCCTGGTGCTACTCACTTCACTCAGTATCAGTTCATGTAAGTCTTTTCAGATTTTTCTGAAATCCACCTGTTCATCGTTTCTTATTATTACCAGTAATTTTACAAGGAACTGGAATATGGAGGACTCAGGTTTAAACATTCAGTTTTTATCTTAAATCTGACACCTAGTTACCTTTCCAATAGGGTTAGAACTCTGTATGACACAAATGGCCAGTAAATTTTGTTGTTGTTCAGTCATGTCCTACTCTTCATGGCCTCATTTAGGATTTTCTTAGCAAAGATACTGGAGTGGTTTACCATTTCCTTCTCCAGTTTATTTTACAGATGGGGAAACTGAGGCAAACAGGGTTAAGCGATTTGCCCAGGGTCACACAACTAGTAAGTGTCTGAGATCAGATCTGAACTCAGGTCTTCTCCACTTAAGGCCCAGTCCTCTATCCATTGCACCACCTAGCTACCCCTGACAAAGAAATATAACTCCATCGTTAGGAGGACAAAAAAGCTCAAGAAATGCATCTTAATGTCTTTTTATACAACTGGTTTCCTGTTCCATCGTCTAAAGCTGTCTATATCATGAAGCTGTCTGCTTCTGGAAAACATTTTCCCTTGGAAATTCTATGTCAAAGCAGTCTGTCAAAGCAAAGCTGTTGCCTAGCTTAGTCTGCTTATACTGAAATGAGCCTTTTTACCTTTTTAGATTCACAAAGGTACTTCTTTGACAACATAATTTAGCATGGCCTGACAAAACCCAGTCACACTGGTCTTCTGGTAATTATTTTATGTGGTGTAAGCCTTATGGTGTTACCTTATAATCATAAGGGTTGCAGGAAGAACATTAGACCAGGGAACCTGCAATGCATCTGAAACTTTTGAGAGTTTAAATTTTTTCATATCATTTGTTCTTCCTACCTTGCCCAAGACCTGTAGGTAATATGGACAATGCTGTCTATAGGTTAGAGGAAAATCTTAAAAAAGATCCTTGATGAATTGACCTATAAGATGAGTCTTATCTCTCGATATTATCAGAGAAAGACCTCGAATAGGGAAAATAAAATATGGTTGAAAAATTTCTTAACAACTAATAAAGCAATTCTATATGAGAAATCTTCAAATAACTTTAAAATTTGAAAAACTTGAAAAAACATATTCAAATCCTTTGTATTTAGGCATTTGTATAAAATTCATCTGTGGATATTCAACTGGACCTGGGGGAAATTCATTGATTCCCTATTGTGTCTAAAATAAAATTTAAAATATATCATTTAGGACTATTATCTCTACCTGGCCTCTTGTCATTGTTTTCACTAGAATAACGCAGTTCAGAGGCTATTAATACAACTGCAACTATCACGAAACTTTTAAGTGTGTTCTTTATCTATTGGAAAACCACATATATCCTAATCCCCAAGGGGTAATAGCCTGATCTTATTTCCTCTCTCAAAGTAAGGTCCAGTACCCAATGAAGAATTAGAGTTTTTACATTTTTATCATTTTCCTCTTTTGAGGATATGTTTTATCTTCATTTCATGAGAGGGGGAAGGTTTATTTAGACAGAATGAATATGAAACCATAAGGACATAATCTTATACATGAATGTAGAAGTATTAAACCAACAGACAAGAAGATGGCAAATCTAAGAACTTATCTCCTAGGTTAGGAGGTTAAAACAAGTAGTGGCCACAGATACAGGACTATGGACATAAAAGTAGTAGAATCCTTCATTACTGTAGCCTATTATAGTAGGTATAGTAATGCCAGGTGATTGTATGAGTAAAAATAATTATAAAACCCTTGCAATTTTCCTGTTATGGTCAGAAAAATTTGCTATGAAAGGAGTGATATGGTTGTAGAAAATTCCCTCAGCTCTGTTTGATTTCAGGTAAAAGTCATAAACAGTGAATCATGCAACAGAGTTCAACAATATATAAAGGATCTCATAGCCAGGCTCACTATCTACCAGGTAGAAAATTCTCCTGTTCAGAAAGGAAATAGTACAGTGGAGAAATAAAGTCAAAAGGGTGGTTCCATTCTCCTTCATAAAGCTGTCTTCTCCATTGTCCCTGTCATCTATACCCATCTTAGTATTATTAGATCATACAGCCTTTGAGTAGCTTTGGCATTTTCCCTTAAGTGGCAGACAACTTCAAACAGTTTAATAGCAATTGAAATAGTTATCTGTGGACTCAAATTCAGAGCAAATTAAATCACAGCTCCAGGATGTTCCTCCTCACATAGCAAGTTCTACTGTTTACAACTCAAAAGTGTAGTACAAATATTTCCCAAGTTAATAGCAATACAGTAAATTCACAATAAATAACAATTAGTTTTAAAAAGTTCATTCCTAGTACTTATTAAGAATATACATGGCCTTTCCAAAAGCTATTTTAACACATTTTTATGCAAATATTAATCATTTGGAATTAAGAAAAAAATTGCATTCTGGGATTTTACACATAAAGTGAATGAATCAATAATTTCCTAAAAACTTAGAAAGATATGGGTTATAGTTAGCCTGGATAGCTTAGTGCACTGTATATCAACCCCTAGGATAAAAGGGAAGTCTTTAAAACTTAAAAATTGACTCAGAGAGGTAACACTGATATATACTAATTGAGATGCAATCTATCCAGTTAGTTTCCATAGATTTCATAATAATAAAAATTTCATATAAATAACTTCTATACCATACAAGCAAATTTTTAAACCATCCTCCTTCAGTCTGTGAGTATGCATCTCCAGTCACAGGGCAGAATTTACAAGGCTTCCATTTATATACCCTTGAGAACAGTTTAAGATCTTATTAGGGTGCGAAAATTCAGAGGATCTGGCAAGGTCTCATAAAGTTTCTCAATGACAAAGAGACTTCACAAAGAACTATGTTAACCCTGACTGTAAAACCTGATCCCATGGCACTCGGTGGCAGGTAATTACTGTGGTAGATAGAATGTCGAGCATGGAGTCTGGAAGTCAGGAGTCGGGAAGATCCGAGTACAAATCCAGCCTCAGACACTTTCTATTTGTGTGACCCTGGGAAAGTTATTTAGCTTCTATTTGCCTCAGTTTCTTTATCTGTGAAATGGTCATAATAATAGCACCTGATTCACCAGACTGTTGCAAGGGTCAAGTGAGATAATATTTATAAAGTGCTTCACACACAATCTGACATATAATAGGTGCTTAATAAATGCTTATTCCCTTCCTTTCCCTGGGCTCCAGATCAGTTAATGCCTGCTGTATACATAGCTGCACTTTTAAATTGGCTAGTAATAAAAGCATTTCTATGCATTTCTTTTTGAATTACATTTTAGCTCAATATCTATGCTGTACTAATTTATGCTAGCTTTAATTTCTTTTAATCCTTCCTCCCCACATGCCCAGCAGGGTTGGAGGGGACCTGCATTCCTTTCCCGTTTCTGACCATGATTAGCACAGACTGATTCTATTGCAAGTCACAAGTCTGCATTTTTCTTTTTATTAATTAAATATTTTCCATTCTGATACATGTATTGATACTTTTTTTTTAACATCATCCCCATTTCTTTCTGTGTCTCTCCTCTTTCCCCTCTCAGAGAACCATCATTTATAACAAGGAAAAAAAAGGTATGAGAAGAAAAGAAATTTCTGAAAGAAAAAATAATCAACATATCAAAAAAAGTCTGATATTATATTTAATGTTCCACCCTCATGGACCCTCACTTCTGCAAAGGAGCGTGGGTAGTCTTTTTATGTTTTCTCTGGGGTCATCCTTGGCCATTATAACTTTGGAATATTCAGCTTTATTGCTTTGAGGCTTTTCTTTTCAATTACATTGTTGTAACCATTGCACCTATTGTTTTCCTGGATCTGCATCCTTTGCTTTGCATCAGTTCATATAAATCTTTTCCATGCTTCTTTGGATTAATCATGTTTATTTATTTATTTTATTTTATTTTTTTTGCTAGGCAATGGGGTTAAGTGACTTGCCTAGGGTCACACAGCTAGTAAGTGTTATGTGTCTGAGGCTGCATTTGAACTCAGGTCTTCCTGACTCCAGGGCCAGTGCTCAATCCACTGCACCACCTAGCTGCCCCTCATCATGTTTATTTTTGAGAATGTGTCAATATTCCATTCCATTCATGCAGTATAATTTGTTCAGTTATCACCTAGTTGATGAACATCTACTTTGTTTCCAAGTCATGCTACCCCCAAAAAATGCTACTACAAAAATTTTAAAGCTTATAGAGCCTTTCTATTTATCACTTACTTCCTTGGGAAGTCTAGCATTGCAATCACAACATCAAAGACTAGGGATAGTTAAATCACTCTATTTGCATTCCAAATGCTTTCCAGACTGGTTGGATCAATTCGCAGCTCCACCAATAATGCATTAGTTTGTCTTTTTATAACCCTTCAAACATTGACTAGTCCTATATATTGATGTCTTTGACAATTTTCTTGATGAGGCAAAATCTCAGGTTTTGTTCTATTTCTCTTATTGATTTAGAATGTGCTTATAGTTTGTGATTCTTTTGAGAACTCTTTTTTCATATTCTTTGAAAAATAATCTACTGGGAAGTGGCTTTTGGTAATATATTTCCACTATTTGTCCATATAATTTAGATGTTGAACTCTTACCAGAGTATCTGAAACAAAGCTTTTTCCCCAGTTGTTTCCTTTTTTTTTTTTATCATAGATGTGCTGATTTTGTTCAATTAAGAGCCTTTCAATTTTATGTAATCAAAAGAATCTATTTTATCTTTTATATTTAATTCCACCCCTTGTTCAGTTGTGAATTTACCCCTTACTCAGAGCTATAAAAAGTACATGAGTTATTTCTTTTCTAATTTTTTAATGGTATGATTTTAAAGTTCAAGTTATTTATGAGTTCAGAACATACCTCTTTTCAATTTATTGTGGAATATGATTTAAGATGTTAGTCAAAGCCACTAGACTGCTTTCTAGTTTTATTAGCAGTTCTTATCCAACAGAGTTCTTTCCTATATAACTTATATATTTGCTTTTACTGAATATTGAGTTATTTGGTTCTATAATTACTGATTCCCCCTTGTCTAAGCTGTTCCTTTGATTTACATTTCTATTTTGTAACCACTACCAAATGGTTTTGATGATTCTACTTTATAATAGCTTGACGTCTGGAAGCAGTGTTACCCCTTTATTCCTTCTTTTTTTTTCATTATTTCGCTTGATTTTGTAGATCTTTTCGATCTTTAATTTGTCTGATAAAGTATCCTTTTGGTAAATCTGTAAATTAACTTCGGTAGTATTGTCGTTTTTATTATTGGCATGGCCCAGAGGTGAACACTGGATATTAGACTCATCCTGAATTACTAGCTCCTCCATCCAGACTCCCCCAGGAATGCTGTGAGGTGGCCCTCTTGGGTCTTAAAGGACTCAACATCTCCACCTGCTATGAGGTTGGGTCTTGAGGGAGGGGCCTTAAAGATCTAATCCCTTGACTTCTTCAGTGGACCTCTCTCCAGCTACTGATCCTCTATGTTAACATATTTTTTAGTGGCTAGCATATTCCTAACCCTATATACTCAAATCCCTTGCCCCCTTATCTTATGCTACATGTGCCTTGCCAGGGCTCACTTTTGGATTATTCCATTCCATTCCTCTTTCCTATTCATGCGCTGCTGAATAGTTTTAGAGAAAATCGTGAAACCATATTGACTAGGTCCACTGCAAATTTATGTTACAAAATCTTAATGGAACATTAAGTACAGCAAGACTATCTTTTTATATATCCCTAATTGATTTAATATTCCAATCATCAGAGCTCTTTCAAACCTTTTTATCCTTCCTCAAGTCTTATAGGGAATCTTTTCCCTCTACCCATTCAGCTGATCACTTTGCCTCATACTTTATGGAAAAAAAAAGTGTCATTTTTCAAGCACTCCTTCTTTTCTCCTCATTTCACATCACTGAGACATCTTCTCCAACAATGGGATCCTTCACCTATGTCTCTTTTGGCAACACCCCCCCTACATATATCCTCAAACCTCTTCTGTTTTGTGTTATGGACCAAATTGTCCCCTTTATTATCCCTAGTCTCATTAACATTCAGTCTCTCTTTTTCTACTAACTGCTTCCTTGCTGTCTACACCCAAAGCCCACAAAACCAAACCCTCATTTGTTCTAACCATACCCACTGACTATCATCTCATTTTTTTCTCCTTCCCTTTGCGGCTAAATTCCATAAGAAGGCTGACTACAATTTGAACTATTTCCTCTCCTTCCACTCTCTTCCAAACTCTAAAGTCTTACTTTTGAGCTCTTGACTGAAAATCCTCTTTCCAAAGTTATGAAGGAGCTCTTAATTGCAAAATCTGATGCCTTTTTCTTAGTTCTCATCCTTCTTGATCTCTCTGTAGTCTTTGAGACAATCATCCTCTTTTCCTAAATACTCTCTCCTCTCTAGGTTTTTTAGACACTGCTCACTTCTGGTTCTCCTCTTACCCATCTGATTTTTCCTTTTCAGTTTCCTTTACTGGCTCTTCGTTCAAGTCATGCTTACTAATCATGGGTGTTCTCCAAGGCTCTCTCCTGGGGATTCTCTTTCTCTGTGTCATCTTCCCTATAGTGATCTCATCACCTTCAATGGGCTCAATTGCAGATTATTCTTGAATTTATTTATCCAGCCCTAATATTTCTCCTGACTTCCCATCTTGCATCATAGCTGCCTAATAGACAATTCAAAATGAATAGACCATAGACATTTCAAAGTCAATATGTTCCAAATAGAACTCATTATCTTTCCCCAAAAACCCACCCCATTTTCTAAATTTCCTTATTATTGTCAAGGGTACCTTGTGTCATTCTTGAATCTTTACTCTTATTCACTCCAAATATCTAATCTATTGCTAAGTCTAATCATTTCTACCTTCATAACTCTTCTCATATACTCTCATATCCTCATCTCCTCATTCACATAGCCACTTCCCCTATCACCTCGCCCGTGGTCTATTGGAATAGCTTACTGATTGGTCTTCATGCCTCAGGTCATGCCTCCCCACTCCAGTCTATCCTTCCCTCAGCTGCCAAAGTGATCTTCTTATTTAAAAGAAGTAATGTCGATTTTTTTGTGAGTTTATTTTCTAGCTCTAAGTTTGTTGAAGCTATTGTCTCAATCAGTTTCCTTGCTTGAATTCCTAGGATTTTCCAAATCCGCGGCATCAGCCAATAAAGTATAACTTTGTCTGTTCTTTGCAAATATTTATGACTTTGATTTCTTTCTCTTATCTTATTGCTAGCAGTTCTAGAAATACATTAAATGATATTGAGGGTTTGGGCATTCATGCTATGATGTATTTATTGGGAAAGCTTCTAGTGTTTCCTCAGAGCATATAATGCTTACTTTCATGTTTAGAAAGATCCTTGTTTAATTGGAAAAAGATCTTACATGCCTATGCTTTGTAGGTTTAAAAAAATAGAAATGAGTGCTAGACTCTGTCAAAGGCTTTTTCTGCATCTATTGAGATAATCGTGTGACTTTGGATGTTTTGTTATGAAATATGATTAATTATCTTGATTGCTTTCCTAATGTTAATACCTTGCCTCACCTGCATAAGTACAACTTGGTCTTGGTGAATGTTTTTAAAAAATATAAGTTGCTGTAGTCCTTTTGCTATGATTTTATTTAATTTTTTTCAATCAATATTTACTAATGATATTAGTTAAAAGTTCTCTCTTTGCTTTATCCTTACATGAATCAGGTATTAGGACTCTTTCATAAAAGGAGCTTGGTAGAGTTCTTTCTTTTACAATTTTTGAGAATAATTTATGCAGCATTGGTATTAATTCTTTAAAAGGTTGATAGAATTCTTCCATAAGTCCACCAGCACCAGGGCTTTTTTTTCTTTGGTAGTTTCTGTATTGCTAGTTCTCTTTCCTTTCCTGGGATTGAATTATTTAAGATCTGTATTTGATATTCTATTTGGATATTTAATATTTTTCAAAGTAATGTCTCTATTTCTTTTGTGTTCTTAGTTTTGTTGGCATATAACTATGTATAATATTCTGTGATTTTACCCTGTTTATTTTTTTAGTTTGATTTTCTACTGTCTTTAATGAGGTTGGCTAAAAGTTTATGAGTCTGTTTAGATTTTTTGACTCTCCCCTTTTTAGTTTTATTAATTACATAACCTTTTCATTTATAGATTTCCCCCCCAAATTTCTTTTTTGCTTGTTTTGGAATTTTGTTTGATTTCTGATTTTTAAATGCATATTCAGTTCAATACTCTTTTTTTCTTATTTAGTTAATTTATGTTTTATGGGTATAATTTTTCCTCTGATTGCTTTTTCTTTGTCTCAGATATTTTTGTATGTTATCTCATCATTATCATTATCTTTAACCTAATTATTGTTTAAATGCATATTCAGTTCAATACTCTTTTTTTCTTATTTAGTTAATTTATGTTTTATGGGTATAATTTTTCCTCTGATTGCTTTTTCTTTGTCTCAGATATTTTTGTATGTTATCTCATCATTATCATTATCTTTAACCTAATTATTGTTTCTCTGATTTTTTTTTACCTACTTGTTATTTAGGATTGCATTATTAAAATTTCCATTGAGGTTTATGCCTGTTGCTCCTAGGAGCTCTGATTTGAGGTAGGACTCTGTCCATGTCAACACAACACTCGCTCAGATAGAGTAGTCTTCCTGTGCACCAACTCTCCCCAGGTTAGACCCATTATAGGGTTCCCATCTCCCATTTTATCTATATACTTATTTCTCAATAGGGAAGTGCTTTTCAGTTGAACACCCTCTCCCCCGTCCCCTATAACCACCCCCATTGCATTTAGAATGCCTTTCTTTCATTCTTCACGTTTCAATCCCTCCTTTCAGCCACTTTTCCTAATCTTGCTGAAGTACTGTAGGAATCATCTTCCCTTTGTTGTTCACATATAGACTTTATTAGGGTATATTACATTCTGTTCTGTTTTCTACCTCCCCTCATTCTATCTCATTGGGTATATTCTTGATTTCTTAACTTTATGCGTCTCTACTTTTCAATTATGTTTCATGCTTAAATTACATTGTAGTTCTATTTCTTTGAATTTTTCCCAATTGAATCTTTGTCTTTTGCAAATTAGCACAAATTTATCATGCATAAAACATATAACCCAAGTTCCCAAACTGCCTTAGCTTAGGTTTTTATTCCAGGTGACATACTTTTTGAAAAAAAAATTAAATCCATGCTATTTGGCAGCTAGACCTGAAATTTTTGAATCTCTCAACTGTTTCTCTTTTTGCCATATAATCATTTTTCAGTTTGGTTTATTGCTTAACGTGCAACTGCATGGTCTGTTTTAATTTTTCTTTCTAATTCCTTTAAGGTAACTTTGTTTCTAATTTACTAGACAATTACATTCTGTCAAATCATTTAAAGAAACTTATCAGGCAAAGTTAACTTCTTCCTACAAAAATGAAATATTGCTTTATTTTCAAAAAATTTTATTTGCATTTTAACCTTCTTTTCTAATCACCTCCTTTCATGTGGACTATTTTCTTTTTTAATTTTCATTTTATATTAAATTATTATATTTAAAGTATTTATTTTACAAGCATTTTTCTCTCTCCTTCCCAATCCTTTCTTTTATGCACCTCCCCCAATATATATAGTCTAGCAAAACAAATTCCCACACTAGCCCTATATAAAATTTATATCGCATTCTACATTTTAAGTTCATCACATCTCTGGCAGGTGATGAGTAAAGTGTTTTATCCTTAGTCTTCTGGACTTGTTTATCATTTAATTGATTGAATTATAAGGTCTTTCATCAAACTTGGGGTTTTTGTCCCCAATAAGGTTATCATTGTATAAATTTTTCTCCTAGTTCTGTTCACTTCACTCTGTATCAGTCTTCCAAATTTCCTCTGAAACTGTCCATTTTGTCATTTCTTGTGGCAAAATATTGTTATATTCATCTATCATGAGAAGAGAACAAGCACTTATTAAGGGCTTACTGTGTGCCAGGCACTTTGCTAAGTACCCTTTGAATATCATCTCATCTGTTCCTCACAGCAACCCTGGGAGGTAGGTGTCATTATTTTCATTTTACAATTGAGGAAACTGAGGCAGAGATGAAGGTACTTGCCCACATAGCTAGTAAGTATCTGAGGCTGAATTTGAACTCAGATCTTTCTGACTCCAGGCCTAGCACTTTATACACTTGTGCCATGTAGCTGCATAATTTGTTTATCCATTTCCCAATAGGAGGTCATCCCCTTAGTTTGCAGGTAAAAATTGCTATAACTACATTTGTATATAAATTATATATATATGTATAAATTATACACATACATATACATATATATATATACATATATATACATATATGTATATATAACTACACTAGTGTATATAATTACATATATACAAGTGTGATCTATCTATCTCCTTTTCCTCTTCTTTGATTTATAGTATGGATATAGGAGTATAGGTCTAGTAGTGGTATAGGTGAGTCAAAGGTTATGCATACTTTAGTAACTCTTGAGATATAGTTCTAAATTGCTTTCCAGAATGACTGGACCATTTTATAGCTCCACCGAGTTTACTAGTGTGACTCTCCCTAGCCTTGCCAGCATTTGTCATTTTCCTCTTTTGTCACCTTTGATAGTGTGATGGGTGGGAAATAGAATTTCAGTTACCTTAATTTGTATTTCTTTAATTATTAGTGATTTAGAACATTTTTATGTGGCTCTTTATAGCTTGGATTTCTTCCTTAAAAAACTGACTTTATGTCTTTTGACCACTGATCAATTGGGAAAGGGGATCTAGTCTTACAAATTGGAATCAATTCGTTATGTATATTGGATATGAGACCTGTATCAGAGAAACTTGCTACAAATATTTTTCCCAATTACTAGCTTCTCTTCTAATTTTGACGCATTAGATTTGGCAACATGTTTAAAGTTTTATATAATCAAAATTATCCATTTTATATTCTTTGACCCTTTCTATCACAAATTTGTTCATGAATTCTTCCTTTTATCCATAGATCTGAAAGGCAATTTTTCCTTGTTCCTCTATAATGTCACCTTTTGTGTCTAGATCATGTATTTATTTAGAGTTTATATGGGTATCCATATACCAAATTGGATATGTTACACAGTGATTTGGACCTAATTTTTGACAAACTGCTTTCCAGTTTTTCTCATAAGTTTCCTCGATAGTGAGTCCTTATCCCAACAATGGGGGCTATTGGGTTAATCAAAACCTTTGCTACTGTAATTGTTTGATTCTATATGTTGTGTACCTAATCTGTTTTATTTATTGAGGTTAATCGGTACCATTCCCACCCTCCAGCCTCCCATGATTACTGCTTTGTAGTATGGTTTGAGATTTAGTTTTGGAAGTCTCTCTTCTTACTTCCCCCCCCCCCCATCATTCCCTTTGAGAGTCTTTGCCTTTTGATTCTCCATATGAATTTTTTTCTGGCTTTATAAAATAATTCTTTGGTAGGTTAATTGACATGTTGCTAAAAAAAAAGTAAGTTAGGTAGTACTATAATTTTTATTTTATTAATTTGACCTATATGCAAACAATTAATAATTTTCTAAGTATTTAGGCCTGTCTTTATTTCTGTGAAGAGCATTTAATAGTTGAATTCATATATGTTTGGCATGATTGTACATGTATAACCTATATCAGATTGCTTGATGTCTTGGGGAGGGGGGCTGGGAGGGAGAAAAATTTGGAACTCAAAATCTTATAAAAAATAAATGTTGAAAACTATCTTTACATGTAATTGGAAAAAATAAAATACTATTTATATTTTTAAAAATAATTGAATTCATATAGTTCCTAGGTAACTTGGTAAACTCCCAAATATTTTATACTTTCTATAATTATTTTAAATAAAATTTCTCTTTCTAGTTCTTCCTACTAGGTTTTATTGGTAATACAGAGGAATGTTGATCATTTGTAAGAATTTATTTTATATCCTGAAACTTTGCTGAATTCATTGTTTTAATGCATTTTTGATTGACTCTTTAGGGTTTTCTAAATAAATCATTGTAACATCTGCAAAAAGCAACAATTTTGTTTCCTCTGTGCCTGTCATTATTCCCTGATTTCTCTTTCTTCTCTTCTTGCTATAGCATGCATTTCTAGGACTGTATTAAGTAATAGTGGCGATGACAGTCATCTTTGCTTTACTGGAGGGCTATTTCCTAAGATTTAAAAAGATAACCCTTCTTCTCCAAGTTGAAGAGAAGAGAAAAGCTTAAAAGTATAGTATTTTCAGAGAAACCTTCTTAGGTATTACAGAAGGCTAAAAGTTGCTGTGGAGGTTTTTCTCCAGTAGAAAAAAACTGGAGAGAGAGAGAGAGAGAGAGAGAGAGAACAAAAATCAAGCTTTTAAAAAATTAATTAGTTTATTTTTAGTTTTCAACATTCGCTTCCATAGGATATGGAACTCATAACTCAAAGAGTTCCAAATTTTCTCCCTCTCCCTGCCCTGTCCCCACCGCAACATGGTGTGCAATCTGATATAGGCTCTACATATACATTCATATGAAACATTTTCACATTAGTCATATTGTAAGGAAGAATTAGAACCAATGGGTGGAACCATGAGAAGGAAGAAACAAACAGAAAAAGAGCTAATAGTATACTTTGATCTGTATTCAGACTCCATAATTCTTTTTCTAGATGTGGATAGCATTTTCCATCATGAGTCTTTTGGAGTTGGCTTAGATCCTTGCATTGCTAAGAAGAGCTAAGTTAGTCATTGCACAATATTGCTGTTACTATGTACAGTGTTCTGCTGGTTCTGCTCACTTCACTCACTATCAGTTCATGTAAATCTTTCCAGGAAAAACCAACCTTTTAAAATTGACTTCAATTCTATTAGGGATTGAAGACTTTTTCATTGAATAGATTTCAACACAAATCATAACCAGAATTAAAAGAAATACTTTTTTGGTTGGCACCCCCTCATTCACACAACCAAAAATCTATTGAGTACACTAGTATTTAAGATTAAAAAATATTTCTGAAAACATTAAGCCTTAAATGCCAATTCAGTTTGCCTGCAAATTTGCAAGTATCATTTCTACAGTGGGTGAAACCCACACACAGTCAATTTCCCCCTTGCCATTTAAAATGTTTTAAGTATATATATAATATATATATATATTATATATGCATATATTATATATATATATAATATATATATATTATATATGCATATATAATATATATATAAAAACAACACACCCCATCAATTTTGAAGGAACTTACTTAATCTATATACTATATACTAGCATTCTGCATTTACTAGATTAGAATACAAATTTAAAGTAGCAACAATACCAAAGCATTTGTTCTACTATAAATAATAAAATAAAAACAAAAATTGAGCCTTGGGTTGTGCCCATTTTTCTTGTGAATTACAATTCTATAACTAACTTATAGAAAACAATGTTTCTAGTCCCTAAGTACTGATGACTTACGTATTTTATTTGGCACACAGTGGAATAGGTACATACTCTGGCCATTTTTCAGCCATGTTTTATTGTCTTTGATTTCTACTTTTTATGAGTATGGTTTTCTTTTCAAGGTCTGACTACTCAGTGAGAATACAACTGGCATGGTGCTTTTTTGTTTTGATCTTTTAGAGATAAAGGCACATTCGCTGAGTGTATTTAACAACATTCCATAGAGCCTTTTCCTGTGATATTAGATTTATTTAATTTTAATTTTTTGACTTTTTCTGGGAGAGAGCCATTTCAGAAACTGTTCAGCCCAATCTGGAGGTACCACTAAATTTGCCTTTGAATATTTCATTCTGGCCTCACCTGAGTATTGGGGGAATCTGTCCTCAAAGCCCATCAACCTACTGGAGCCTGATTGAAGCTTCAACCACAAGAGGAATCTGGCTTTAGATCTAAATGACTAAAGGAACTTAACTCTAGACTTCACTGTTTGGCAGGAAGCTGGGGTAAGCCTCTCCCAAATAACAGGAACTCTGGTCTTATTTTTATAGTGATGAATTTTCGCAGACTTTGCCAGTTCTTTGTCTAGACAATCTTTATACCCACAACTGGTCTACTGTACATCTAAATATAGGACAAGACCACATATACTTAAAAAAAAAGCTTCTCATGACTAGGTTTATAATGTAGAGCATATAAGGTCTTCACATATATGAAACATCCATAAATCCTCTTACTGTGTCTGTTACATGAATTTGGAAAGTAACATACACAAATACTTCTTACTGGTAGATGACCTTCCTTTAGGTTGTCAGATTATATGAAGCTAAATGAGGATTCAGCAAGACTGGGCAATTACTTCAAATAATAACAAAAACAATCAAAAGGCTGAAAAGGTCCCTCATCTGTATTTGGTTGAGCAGCAGAGCAGTCCAAAGCTATACTTTGTTTCAGAGAGAGAGACACACAGACACAGAAAGAAAGAAAGAAAGAAAGAAAGAAAGAAAGAAAGAAAGAAAGAAAGAAAGAAAGAAAGAAAGAAAGAAAGAAAGAAAGAAAGAAAGAAAAAGACAGAGAGATAGAGATGAGGGTTGGGGTGGGAGGAGACAGAGAGAGACAGAGAGAGACAGAGAGACAGAGATAGAGGAAGACAGAGAGAGACAGATAGAGAGGATGTAACTAAAGAGGCATCTCCAAGAATTTAGTCCAGGACAAAAGTGAGGGATACCTCCTTTTGTTAACAAAAGAACATTCTTTTTATTACCCATTCTTCCTCAAAGGTGTACTCAAGAGATACTTCTCTCAACTGGATTCAACAAAGACATCTCTATTCCTAATCTGATCACAATTGCTAGACAGAAATACCCTTAACTTTTAGAGAGATGACTCCCTGGATTTAGACCATTTTCTATTTCTAGAAACAGATTAGGTCTTTGATAAGAAAAAAAAATTAAGGACTTCAGAAGAGTGAATTCTTTTTCTACTGTTAATTAAGAACAGATGATCAATCAGCTCACGTGTATTAAGTGCCTACTCTGTGCCAGGCACTGTGCTAAGCACCGCAGACAGAAAAAGAGGCCAAAGCTCCACAAGGAACTTTGCAATTTAGTGGAGGGGATTGCATGCAAACAATTATATACAAAGCAAGCTCTAGAGAGAATAAATAAGAAATAATTAAAAGAGGGAAAGCACTAGAATTAAGAGAGAGTTAGGGAAGTGGGAGTTCATGATGAATGGCCTCCATTTTTTTCTATGAAGTGAGGTAAGGTTCTCAGCTGAGAGAGTGAGGCGAAGGGGAGCCATGCAAGATTTAAGGAGGGATGAAAAGGTTTGGAAGAGCCGCTGTGACAGTGTGATAGTGAGTTGATAAGGGAAGAAAAGTAGGATTGTCTAAAACAGTGAGTGTTGCGGTTTGGGATGCTGGGAACCCTGCTTTTCAGTTCAGGTAAGGTAATATAACATAAATTTGTAATAGACCCAGTCAGAAAGGTTGAGTGATTTTCTCCACCTTCCTTCGGTAGGCTTGAAGGTCATGATTGATGGGAGTGATCCAAGGCTGAGGCTTGGCTATGCGTAACCAGCAATATGATAAGAATACTAGGTATTCAAGCAACTAGAACAGTGTAGACTTTAATTGGTTCATCAAGGAGTCAAGATGAAGAGAGGAGGAGAAAGTAACTATTTCAGGGGAGATGGCTTGAGAGTGGTCAAGGGATTGGAGGTCATGGTGTGGATAAAGAGTTGTATGTAAGGGAAGGCAGAAGGAGAAGTGAAAAGCTCATAGATTATGGTCAGACAAGGGGATTTCAGAATTCTTGAACATGGAGGTGGTACATTTGTGGGTGATGGCAAGATCAAGGGTATGACCATCTTTGTGTGTGGCTGAGGTATGGCGAAAGCTAATGAGATCTATAATGTAGATTATAGTTCAGTCATGCCTACTCACCCTACTCATCAAAAGTGGAAGGTAAATGGGACATTTATTCACTAGACTCTGTCTCAGAGCCCAGAGCCAGCTAAGGAGCACTTAACTATACCCCTGAGGTGATCTGGAGGTCAGAGTGTGGCTGTTCAGGGAAGGGAAGAGAGTTTTCCCAATAGCACAAGAACTACAGCCAGGGGTAAGCCTACACTTGTGTTACCCACATCTAAACTGGGGTCAGGAGCTTGGACCCAAGACCAAGGTGAGGATCAGGAGGGAAGTGAACAGACTTTGTCCTGTATCTGACAGCTTCAGGGCCATTGAAAGGTCCATTGCAGATCTCAAGCCTAATTTGTCCCTGATACCCATGAAAAACACACAAAACAAGAAAAAGCAAGTCCTAGGCATTACTCCTAAAAATGCATTTTACCTGGCCTTAACACAAATTCCCAAATCTGAAAGTAAGGCTAAAAGAATGAGTAAATATACAAAGAATACCCGCAATATATACAAAATATCCACAATACAAAATATCCACAAATATGCAAAGAAAATCTACAATAAGGAGCTATTATGGTAAATGGGATGCCCATGACTCAAGCCTGCAACAAGAGAATGACTCTGACATGTTTATAAGCAAAAGCTCAAAGAAAAACACAAAGTTCAACTAGGATTGCTATAAGAAGAAAAACAAAAGTTTTTTTAAAAATCCATAAGAAATAGTTTTGCAAATGAAATGAGATTACTAGAGAAAAGAATTGAAAAAGAAATGAGAATTATGAAGAATTATCAGCTTAGCACAAGAGGTACACAATTTACCCAAACAACAGGCTCTCTGAAAATTAGAATTGACCAAATAGAACTTAATAACTCCATGAGACAAGAAATATTAAAACAAAGTCAAAATTCTGGGGAAAAAAAAGAAGAAAATATAAAGTGTTTCAATGAACTGTTTGTTGCTAAACTTTCCATTTAGGAGAACTGATAGCAGATGGTAATTTATATGTATTACCCCTACTTTTCTCTTCTTAAGCAGCCTATGACCTGTTCTTTAAAATTTATAGGTTCATTTAATGTTGAAAATTGGCATAAAAGTATGGTTAACCATAACAATTTCTGATTTGCATGTATTTCATTCTTGGGATTTAACTTTTGAGGTCAATGTCTGGCAAGTTACACAGAGAGAATGAGAGACAAGCTAGACTATCTGTCAGAAAATCTTGGGATCTTCCCAGCTGTAGGCTCTGGAGGTAAGTTAAAGAAAATTTTATTAATTTGCTTTCCAGTCAGTCAATAAATATTTATTGAAGGCCTAGTACCTGCCAGGCACTGTGCTAAGCACTGGGGATGTAAAAAGAGACAGAAGATAATCCCTGTGCTTAAAAAGCTCACAATCTAATGGCAGCACGTGGGGAGAACAAGTAAATGAGTACGTACAAACAAGTTGTATCCAGGATAAATAGGAAATAATTAACAGAGGGAAAGCAGTAGAATTAAGGAAAAACATTTGGGAAACATTTCCTGTGGAAGATAGGATTTTAGTTGAGACTTGAAGGAAGCCAGGGAAGCCAATAGGTAGAGATGAGGAGGGAGATCATTGTAGGCATGGTGAACTGCCAGAAGAGATACTTGGAGCTGAGAGATGGTTTCTTGTTTGTGAAACAGCAAAGAGGCCAGTGTCTCTGGATTAAAAAAAAATCTTTAGGAATGAGATATAAGAAAAGGTGAAAGGTAGAGGGGTAGGTTATGAAGGGCTTTGAGTATGAAGCAGAGGATTTTGCATTTGATCCTGGAGGTGATAGGGCGTCATTAGAGTTTATTGAATAGGCAGAGAGACATGGTCAGACCTGCGCTTTAGGAAAATCACTTTGGTGATTGGATGGAGGATGGATCAGAATGAAAAGAGACTTGAGGCAGGCAGACCCATCAGCAGGCTATAGCAATAGTCCGAGAGAGAGATTACCAAAGTAGGGAAAAGATTAAATGAATGCGACATATGACCGTGAGCCATGAATAAGCAGTTTTAAGCAGTGGGAGGAAGTTTTGATGAGTAGAACCAAGAGGAAGTCAGTAGTTCTCTGGAACAATTTTCCCTGTTTGTCTCAGTTTCTTCATCTGTAAAATGAGCTGGACTGAAGGTGTAGACTGAAGGAAAAGTCCATGGGGATGCCTGGGGGAAGGAGTTGAGGAAAAAAAAATGATTCTGCTCACAAGAAGGGGTGTGTGTGTATGTGTGTGTGTGTGAGAGTGAAGGAATAGAGCATTTACCTCTTCAGTCAAACAGCTACAATCCCAACCACTGCTACATGTCTATACAGTCAGCTGTTTCAATTTAAATCCAAAAAACCTGTTTTCTCAGTACTTCAGAGGTATTTATGCTGCCTTTTAAAAGCTTTCCTTTACAAATCTATGCTTGTATGAGTGTCTGTTTGTGTTTTCACTGGAAAGAGGTCCTAGTGAGCACTTCGAATTCATTCAAGTATAGTGCTTAGTATTACATGGAGGGCACTTAGCATCCCATCTTCAAATTGAGAATCTGCTCTGAAGTGGGCTTCTTCAGTTTTTTGAAATTAAAAAATAGCTTCTCTCTTTTGCAAGCAAATATACACATGATATTCTGTGGGTTATCCAAGCAGAGCTGGAACTAAAAGTAGGCACCCGGATGCAATTCAATTTAATCTCATTCAATGAGCCTTTATTGACCACTCTACTATGTCCAAGGCACTGTGGGAGGCCCCCTGTATGTCAAAGATGAAATTATAATGTGGACACACCATCATCATCATCATCATTGCTAACATTAATATAGCTGGCAAGTAACTTACATATATTATCTCATTCTATCCTTACAACAAACCTGTGATGCTATTATTATACATACTTTACTGATACAGAAACTAAATCTGAGAGATGCTATGACTTGTCCAGGGTAACACAGCTAGAATGTGTCTGAGGTGGATTCAACTCAGGTCTTCTGGACTGTATTGAGGGATGTCACTTATGCAAAATCAATAGGAGGTGATTTTGGGAGTAGTTCATCCACTCCCAACAGCTTGGGGAATCAGGAAGGACTTCATAGAGAAGGTGGTGCTGGGGGCAGCTAGGTGGCGCACTGGATAGAGCACCGGCCCTGAAGTCAGGAGGACCTGAGTTCAAATTCAGCCTCAGACCAAACACTTGGCACTTACTAGCTGTGTGACCCTGGGCAAGTCACTTAATCCCGATTGCCTTAAAAAATTTTTTTAAAAAAAAGAGAGAAGGCCTTTGGTGCTTAAAGCTGAGTCTTAATTTAGTCTTAAAAGAAATTAGGGATTCTAAGACGCCAGGGGTGATAAACAAATAATTGAGATAAGAATTTTGGAGGAAAGACATTCAAGCAAATGTTAGGAACAGATACTTAGCAATGAAAATTTGGAGAGGAAAGATAAATTTAATATACAATTACCAAAAATGTATCATCCCACTAAAATGGCGCTTTTAAACATTTTTGTGTCATGGACCGATTTTGGCAGTTTGGGGCCTGAGACACTAGCTGTGTGACCCTGGGCAAGTCACTTAACCCTATTTGCTTCAGTTTTCTCATCTGTCAAATGAGCTGGAGAAAGAAATGACAAACACTCTAGTGTATCTTTGCCAAGAAAACCCCAAATGTGGTCATGAAGAGTTAGATAGAACTGAAACAACTGAACAACAGCAAAGAAGCTCATGGGCCCCTTTTCAGAATTTTAAAAAAATATATGTAATTGAAAGAAATGCTAAATTTGATTTAGAATTGAGTGAAAATAAAGATGTAACTTCCCCCACCGAGTTTGTAGACCTCAGGTTAAGAACCCAAGCACTAAAAGATCCCACTCTTTTACAAGGAACAAATGAATAAACAAGTGTTAGCATTAACCCCTACTGCTGGTCTAGCTTCTAGGTTATTCCTCTAGGAAGACTGGACAATTAGTGTTTTACAAGAAAGCCCAGCCTAGAGAAGTGGACTTGGAACCAAGGAGATCTGATTCCTCACTGGATCCTTGCTAGCTATGTGACCCTGGGCAAGTCACAGTAACCTCTCAGCCCCATCTGTAAAATGAGGTCAATTCTAGTGTTTGTGTTATAGGTTTGTTGAAAGGCTCAACTTATGTATGTATATATGTAAAGCACTTTGCAAATCTTAAAAACCGACCTGTTAGTTATTATTATTACAAGGCTAAGTGATAGCCTATCAAAGTCAAAGAGAACGGCAATTAGAGTGTGTATGTGTATATGTGTATGTATATGTATGTGTATATATATGTATATGTGTGCATGAATGCGTGTATATATGTATGTGTGTATGTGTATGTATTTGTGCATATGAATATGTATGTATGTGTATATATATATGTAAAAAGGATGCTGGCCTGCTTGCATTCTAGTTCAATTAAGAAATTGAATTCAATTCGGTTCACTAAGCAATTATTAAATAATTTTTATATACCATACTCTGAGTGTACAGGCAATGGAGATGCAAAGATAAAAATGAAAAAAATGAAAAAACCTTTCAGGGAGCTTATATTGTATTGGAGGGATATTTAACAGATAAGTAAATACACTTTATATTCACACAGTCATATTGAGCACACAGTAATTTTGGCATGGTGAGAAGGGCAAATGCAGTGTATAAGTTTTATTGACTCTTTGGCAGATTTAGAAAAATATCAGTGAATTGGGGGGGTAAAGTAGTGGGATAAAAAGGTTTTAAGGACATGGAAATCTTAGTCTAGTAGATTTTGATGTGAAAAGCTATTTTGGTTGAGAGATGCCTTACTTTGTATGCTTTAGAAGTACAGGGATAGAAATATGGTGGATCCAGTTGTATCACAGAAGCAAACGTATTTTGAGAGTAGATTTCATTAATGGCAGGTTGCCAAACATAAGCAATAATACTGAAAACACTCCTCTCCCAGCACAAGGGATAGTGGTGCAGGAATGCGTGAATGGATATCATTGGTCTTTTGTTCTTGAAAAGGACCAGGATATCAGGAATGTAATGCCATGACTTGCATATGGATTAGATTTAAGTGAAAGAGTGCTGTGCAAAGTCACCAGCCTCACTCACTCCTCTGAAACCATTTGGGTCCAGTGGCAAGACATAGATCAGGATGATTAGAGATGGCCCTCGATGCAGGGGAGGACTCTGGCCTTTTTATGTTAAGGTCTTTCCCAGGTTTCAGCTTGACTGAGGAAATGCCCATTCAGTGACAAAGGCTAGGTAAGAAATGAGGCAAAGAATGGCCTCTTTTACCTAGTTGAAAAAAAAATCAATCTGGGAGGGAAAGACCCTCGGGGTTCCTGGCCAAAACAGAAACAATTGCTATTTACATTCACTCTGAACCACTGGAGCCCAAACAGTGACCAAATGAGGCTTGGGCTGAGAACTATTATTGGCCAATCTGTGAGAACCAGAGTGATTTGGGTTTAAGGCATGGTCCTTAAGAAAGAAATCTACCCTGTAAACCTCAAGATATCTTCTGAGGTTTCAGCAATCAAAATCTACATTCCCTTGGGCAGAACACCAGCAGGTAAGAGTATGATACCACTATGTGGACAGAGGCAGAGGAGGGAGAGGAAGGAGGGAAGGAAGGAAGAAGGAAGGAAGGGAGAGAGAGGGAGGGAGCTATGTTGCCAATTGGAACTGCCCAGGTGGGTCCCCAGTTGGGCAAATCCTACTACTCACAGTTTGTTGTAGACCATGACATAAGGAAGGTGATGCCAGGACTTGCACATGAATTGGATTTAAGTGAGGCAGGGCTGTGCAAAATCACCAGCCTCACTCTCTTCTCTGGAACCATATGGGTCCAATGGCAAGATAAAGATCAGGACGACTGGGATGGCCTTTGAATGAATGAATAAGTTAATGAAGAATGAGTGAATGAATGCATCTTCTTCTTTATATAGATAGCAGCTATGCTCACTCATTGGTTGTCTATGAACCTTGAATTGCTTTTCCAGTAGTGCTGAAGACTTTCATGTATTCACATTCCCTTCCTCAGTGTCTCTCCTGAGTGATTTAACATATTTGTGAGATGTCCAACTGGTATTTCTAACTTAATATGTGAACACAGAACAGAGCCAAATGAATTGGCACATACAGAGAACGACTCCACAATCTTAGCCCTGTGAACACCATGGTATAATCAGTCTGTATCAAAAAATAGGAAAACTCTCCAGAAAAATCTCACAATACATAGCATGCCCCAAAAGGAACCATGGATAATAAGCATGCCAGGAATTCTAAAGAATAAATCCAGGTAGGAAAATATCCATATAGCTATATATATATATATATATATATATATAATCATATTCTAACAAATGATAGCTGTTTAGCTGATTTAATATATTTAGAAAGTAAAGAATGAAACATTTCATCCTCTAAAGATGAAATTCAAATTGGCTTGGAGATAGACTTCTTTTTTTTAAGCATTGTAACCAGGGGAACCTAGCTGAGCTGAGGATCTGAGGGTACCAGGTGAAAGACAATATTTGTGCTACCATTCCAATAAGGAGGAGCAGATTTTAGCTGTTATATTAAAAAAGAACTTCCACTTTTGTACTCCTTTCATTCCTCATCAACATATCAGCTTGTGGCTTCTTAAGGGTTAATCTTCCTGTGGAGTGAATTATTAGATCCTACCTTATCTATCAAGGGTCATGGCGAGCCATTAATTTGGCCCTATTCACCAAGAAGCATTGGCCTCTAGGAAAGATCCACACTCATTCTGGCAGTTATGTGTTCCACCCTGCTCTGACGGGGAGTACTTAAGAAGTGCCAGCTTCTCTGTAATTTTCAAAGAATGGGTAAACCTTCTCTCCCCCCAGATCAGGCTGTGTTGGATCTGATTCTTAAATTTTCTTTTTTTCTTTTTATTAATTTATTTTGATTTATCAACAATAACTTCCATAAGCTTTTGAGTTTTACATTTTTCTCCCCCTCCCTCCCCTCCTCCTTCCCCAAGAAAGCATGCAATCTGATATAGGCTATACATATACATTCCTGTTAAACATATTCATTCTTAAATTTTCACTGTGAGCAAGTCAGCAAGCTACAAATCAGGGCTTGGTTTATTGTTTTGTTGATTGTCTAGACTTAAGAAAATGATGGAGAAAATACTAATAATGAAGATTAAACTTCAAAATGTGTACTGCATTTTTGTTAAATATTTACCTGCCCCAGATCTACATCTTTAAATGAATGTGGTCAATAAAAATACCCAGTGAGAATTGCACTGACTTCCCACTTACTGGAAAATCCCAACTTCTCCTCAAATTTACTATTTTTTGAGGTGATCTTAGCATGATAGATTTGGTTCCCTCTATGGAAAGACAGGCATTCTTGGATACTGTACATAGCTAGTGGAACCCTAGACTTGGAGTCTGAAAGACATGAGTTCAAATTCTGCCTCAGACACTAACTTACTGTATGACCCAATGCTTAGCACATAGGTTCTTAATAAATGTTTATCGATTGATTGACCCTAGACAAGCCACCTAATCTCTATCTGCCTCAGTTCCCTCATCTATAAAATGGGCATAATAATAGTACCTACTTTCTGGGGTTGTTGTGAGTATAAAATGGGATAATTTTTTCAAAGCACTTCACAACCTTAAAACACTATATAATTGTTATTGTTATTGTTATTTAAAATCAATACTCAAATGGATTTGTGATCTCATCATTTTGAGAGTTCCTTCAGAGAATGTAGATTGTAACCCAACTGTGCCTGCCCATCCTGTGTGTGACTTCCATCCATGTCCTCCTGAATGTTCATCACAAAGCATCCACCCAACATATTGGAGGTCTTCCTTGCTTTGTAAGATTGAACTCCATCAATCTACTCACTGGTCCTTGGACATGAATCTAACATTTAGAGTACCAGTGGTTGAATTTAAGTTTGCTGATGGGGATTCCTGGTACCTTAGGTCCACTTTCCAGCCACTCAGCCACTGTCATTGAGGAAGGAGAAGTGGACAGAGGCCCATTTCATAATTTTTATGGGTTGCCACAGCCCACCCCCTAGCCCCCCCCAAAAAGTTTATTACCTAGGTACCCAATATGGTAAGGAATTTCTAGTTCTTGG
Organism: Phascolarctos cinereus; assembly: GCF_003287225.1. Taxonomy (NCBI): domain Eukaryota; kingdom Metazoa; phylum Chordata; class Mammalia; order Diprotodontia; family Phascolarctidae; genus Phascolarctos; species Phascolarctos cinereus. The sequence continues at coordinate 56,340,361 of NW_027556098.1, read as the reverse complement.
AATGGTCAAGACAATTCACCATTGTGGATGAATGATATACTGAATTAAAGCTTGTAGTACACCCTAATTAGGCAAGTGATAGATTTTGCTGCTGCTCTCAATGTTTTGTTACACTATATGTTACCAAGCATTTTGCCATAGATTAAGATTATTCTTCTCTATCTTACCATCCATTAAAAGAATTTAGGTCCTGGGAAATATCTCCTCCCTTTCCTCTTCATCCTCACTATCTTTTTGATGGAGGCTGAAGAATTTGGGCCCTGGTGCTGGTACCATAGTTAATGTTCATTTGAATGTTTGCCTGGTCTCAGCCTAGTTTCTCTTGGGCCCTTGTGTAAATGCTTATATCAGATTATTTAGTAGAATATGTGACAGAGCTCATACAGTCAGTTTATTTCAGTGATCTATAACCACTTCTACAAACCCAGTGGATAGGTGTTCTGGCCCATGAAGCCTCTGAAGTGTTTCACTTGGTTTTATAAAAAGAAGCTTCATCTCCCAGTACAGGTATAATTTTCTTGGCTCAGGAGAAATGTTCCTAAAAGGCTGGATGTAATCAACCATTTGGGAGATCCTTAACAAGCAGTTGGACCCAGAGCAAGGGAGAGAAAGGGAACTCTGTACTACTGTTGCTTATAGGTAGACAAGCCCTCTTTCCAGGGCTCTCTAAGCTTCAAGGGGTTTCAGGTTTTACCTAAGGGCAAATTACCCAGAGTGCTTTAAAAAACAAAACAAAACAACTCTAACCCTTGAAAGTTAGAGACAGAGAGGCAAAGCAATCAGGAACAAAAACTATGACCTAATGAATGAGTAAAGAATTGGGGAGGCTGGAACCTGAGCACAATCCCAGCTGGAGTCTATATGCCTAATTCTGCCATCAAAGGTTGTTGAACTAGGTTCCATTAGATACGGCTACTCGCCAGTGGTTGAGTCAAGTACTAAAGAGCCAGGGGTAAAAAGAATTCCAGAACTGGCCAACAACTGACCATCTGAGATTCAGGAATCAGGCTATGGTAAGGCAGCCTTGTAGTGACTTTCTTCCTTGTGCTTTTTCCTGGAATATGGCGACCCTCTCACAGATTTCTTTACCTGTTCCTCAATGGAGAGTTAGAGGTGAAGCCAATTGTACTGCTCCTGATTCCCTTCCTCTTGCTTTTGGTATCAGACTAAGTTCAATTTTAAAACTACTTTTTCTGTAAACCGTATAATTTTAAATATTTTTGCAGTATATATGTATATATAATTTTAAATATGCTTGCAGTATATATACATATGTATGCTGCAAACATTTAAAATTAATATTTAAATGAAATATTTAAAATTTATATATAATATATATACACACACATTAAAATCTGCTTGGCAAATAGAATCCTTGCTTACTGGAATTTGCTGGCAGTGAGATCGGAAATTGGTAAGAGAGCAAAACCTCAAGAGAGGAGATTTAAAGTGTTGGAGTTTTCCCCTCTACAATTCAAGTTAGTATTGTGAGATAGAGATTTCTGGCATGAGTTTCAAGAAGTCAGCCCTTAAGAGAGATGGTAGCTTATTTGATGGAGAAAGAGAAATACCAGACATTGCCTTCATATGTGATCATGTCACCTAAGATGGTGATGATTAAGCCACCCCTCACTCCGCCCTTTGCTATGAAAGACCAGTACTGGGCTTGAAAGGGGAGAATCCACTCTGGAGGGGAGGGAACATTAGAGAAGATCAGACCTCAAAAAAAAAAAAGAGCTGGGGGGGGTGGGGGGTGGGGGTGGATGACTGACGGCTTGGCCTGTCCTGCTTGCCAGTGCCACCTAGTGGTCAGATGAGCATAAATCCTTTTTCTTTTCCCTTAAGAAATTGAATCCTATTTTAAATGCACTACTCAGTTGAGAGATCTGGAGCTTGAAGAGATAGTTGAAGCCAGCTAGTCTAATCCTGTTATTTTGAAGATAAAAGATAAATGGTTTACTCTATTAAATATTATGCTTGGTGGGAAGTTAAGTTGGCAAGTATAGTTAATCGGCTTCTCTGTACCTTTAGGATTAATGAATAAGATTTTGTTTCAAACCAGATTCGTACCCCTAGACCAGCAATATCTAAGGGGGGAGCAGAGAGATGTAATTCTAGTCCTTTTCAGGTTCCATTCCTTACTCCACCAAGCCTGAGAAGACTCCTCATGAGGTATTTTACACTATCCCTGGACTTCTCACAATAGAAGTACATTTTGCCCCCGAGGCCCCTTCCTCCCATTGGCTAGTTCCTCCTAGAACACACTTTTAAGGAAGAGCACCATCAACCACGTATTCATTCTTCTTCAGGTTCTACTCCTGAATCTCATGACTTTCTATACCATGAACTTCCCAATAGGTACTTACCTCTGCTTTTAGTTTCCTTTTAGGTATTGTCTTTCCCATTAGAGTGCAAGGTCCTTGAGAGCAGAGACTACCTTTCTTTCTCTTTGTGTTTGTATTTCTCAGGCTTAACGTAGCACCCGGCACATAGTAAGCCCTGACATAGATACATCTGTTGAAGTCCCCACTTGACATCCAAGAGATCTATCCATGTCCCTGGAGTAGGAAAGGACTTTGTTCTTCCTCTACAACCTGTCTGGAGATGTCCTGGGGAGCTCTAGCCAACAGAGCATCTGATGAAAATTGGCTCTAATTTGAACAGATGTGGTAACCTCTCCTTTGCTGCTGTCATAGAGTAAGGGGTGAGGGATGCTCAAGGAACCACTCAGTATCTTTGTGTCATATTGCATCATATTGGAACACCAAGTACTTTCAACACCGTGCAACCAATGGCCAGAAATGGGCTTTTCCCAAACTTCCTTGTTGTTGATTGGAGTTAGGGAAGAATTCATGCTCTTGGAAGAGGGGTTGGGGAGTATAAAAGGACACCCACACACATATATCTACATGCTGTTTCTCCTGATAGAATGTAAGTTTACTGAGGGCAGGGACTATTTCATTTTTGCCTACTGTGGCCTATCACAATTCCTGGCTATTATGTGCTTAATAAATTTTCATTTATCAGTTGATATCCTTGATTAGTGTCAGTTCATTTTTGTGACGATATAGACACGGTCGCTGAAGACAAGGACAGGACAGACAATTCGGGTTTAGGCTCTTAGTGAAGAGAATAAACTTTGTCCTTAGACTTCATAGGTTCATTGCTGAGCAACATGCCTTAATAGCTGCACTAACTCTGGGAACTCATGTATTATTTCTCTTTTTCAATACCCTCTGTGCTAGGTGACCTATCTTATCCTTGTAAACGTAGCATTTGGTTTCCATGGAAAGGAGTTAGGTAATATGGTGTGGTAGTATGTTAACAGATCTGAAATGTTTTTCTTCTTACTGTATGAAGACTAGAAATTTATTTATATATACCCAAATTCCCTAATGGATCTGCAATCTCGTTTGGTTGTCTATTATAGCCCATCCATTACCTGCCCATTCTTTAAGACTCTTCACTATGTCTAACCATAATTTCCCCACAAGGAAAGCACCTAACACACTGGAGGCCTTCCTTGATTACTCTTTAACAGAGCTTACCACATCTGTTCATCAGTTATTTCACCATGGGATCTGCCCATTTTTGATCCTGCATTTCGTTGATGATGTCGTTTATTCTAGTTCTTTTTTTTGGTTACTGGGAGGACTGAATCTCCCTATGTGAACCAGGTTGGAAGTGCAGTAGCCACTCACGAGTCAGCCTCACTTATTGATTGTCACAGGAACTTTTCCCTGCTCCATTTCCAACCTGGGCCAGTTTGTCCTTCCTTGGGCAGCCTGGTGATACCCTTCCCACAACAGACTCACCCTGTTGGTGCCAGATTTACTGTATACAACCAATAGGCTTAGCTCAGAACTTTTAAACTTGAGCACTCTATCACCCTAACACTCTACCTAACCCCAGTGTAGGAATTATAGGCATGAGCCACTGTCCCCAGATGTTCTATTTCATTTCCAGAATTTCTAATGCAATGGGATTATTTTTAAAAAAATACATTTCCATCGAATATGCAAATATTCTTCTACCAGATATTCTATCCTGATGCCCTGTTATGGCATAGAGCTAACTCTGGATCCTCAGAAGCTATGTCTGCAGAGTGCTAACTTAGAAACTTTAAATTTGGGTACAGTGTTAGATGGTCCCTCTGTTGTTACTTGTAGAGTAGTGTAGATGGCAGGCAGCTAGGTGGCACAGTGGACAGTGCTGGGCTTGGCATCAGGAAGACCGAGTTAAAATCCAGCCTCAGATACTGGCTAGCTGTGTGACCCTGGACAAGTCACTTAACCCTATTTTTCTCAGTTTCTAAACCTGTCTCTAAGCCCAGGGATACCTATCCACAACCTCTCCACTTTAGCACCTAGCTGCCTAAAGAATTGGGAGCTAAGACTGAAATGAAACAAGTCTTCCTTCTCTATTGTGAGAGATAAAATGTATGCAAATATGTTTATTAAAAATAAATGTATGGTGATTTCAGGGAAAGGCACTAGCAGCTGGGAGTGGGTGATGGGAGCAGGAAAGGCCTGGTGTAGGAGTTGATGTTTGAGATTATCTTTGAAGGAAAATAGAGTTTCTAAGAGGCAGAGATCAGTCAGTCAATCAATAAACATTTTAAAAGTGCATCCTATGAACCAGGTACTGTGCTAGATACTGTGGATACAAAGAAAGGCAAAAGATAGTCTCTCAAGGATCATGTAAAATGACTTACAAAAAGCTACCTCCACGGTGAACTGAAGAATCAACAAAGAAGGTATGCTAGGTTTAAAGGGGATCAAGAAAGGCTTATTGTAGAAGGTGGGATTTTAGCTGGGTATTAGGGAAAGCCAAGGAAGTCAGGAGATGAAGATAAGAGATGAAGAGAAGACACTCAGACGTGGTTGACAGTCAGAGAAAATGCCCAGAGTTGGAAGATGGATTGTCTTGTAAGAGAAATGGCAAGGAGGAGCAGGTTGGAGGAAGGCTGGGGTGAAAACCACAGGAACATTGGAAAGGTGGGGGAGAGGGGGAGACAGGTTATGAAAGTCTTTGCCAAATAGATAATTTTATATTTAATCCTAGATTTGATGGAGTTTATAATAGGGGGTGAGGAGGTGACATGGTCAGAGCTGCTTTAGGAAGATCACTTTGGTCGATGAATGGAGGATGGAGTAGGGTAAGATTGGTGGCAAGAAGACCATCTAGCAGGCTATTGCAATAGTTCAGGTGTGAGGTAATGAGGGCCTTCACTAGAATGGTAGCATTGTCAGAGGAGAGAAGGGGGCATATTAGAAGTTGCGAAGGTGAAATCAACAGGCAAGAGATTGTTTATGGTGGGGTGAGGGATAATGGGGAACTACTTTGTGAGATAATATGAGACTGGGTGACCAGACAAATGGGGGTAACCTCAATAAGTAATAGTAGAGGTAGAAAGATGGGAAGGGTTTTTTAAAAATAGTATTTTGTTTTTTTGTTTTTTTCCAATTATATGTAAAGATAATTTTTAGCACTCAATTTTATGAAATTTTGAGTCCCAAATTTTTCTTCTTCCCTCCCATTCCCTGTTCCTAAAACAGTAAGCAATTTGATATAGGTTATATATGTAAAACGTTTTCATGTGAGTCAGGTAGTGAAAGAAGAAACGGACAAAAAAAAACCCCATAAAAAAATGAAGTGAAAAATAGTGTGCTTCAATCTGCATTCAACTTCATCAGTTTTTTCTCTAGACATGGATAGCGTTTTCCATCATGAATCATTTGTAATTGTCTTGGATCATTTTATTGCTGAGAAGAGCTAAGTCATTCATAACTGATCATCACACAATGCTGCGGTTATTATGTACAATAGCCTCCTGGTTCTGCTCATTTCATTTTGCATCAGTTCATGCAAGTCCTTCCAGGTTTTTCTGAAATCTGCCCGTTCATTATTTCTTGTAGCACAATAGTATTCCATTACATTCATGTTCCACAGCTTGTTCAACTATTCCCCAATTGAAGGGCATCCCTTCAATTTCCAATTTTTTGCCCCCCACAAAAAGAGCCACTATAAATATTTTTGTACATGGAGATCCTTTTCCCATTTTTATGATCTTTTGGGGATACAGACCTAATAGTGTTATTATGCACAGTTTGATGGCCCTCTGGGCATGGTTCTAAACTGCTTTCCAGAAATGGTGGATCAGTTCCCAACTCCACCAAGGTACTTTAGTGTCCCAATTTTCCCACATCTCCAACATTTATTATTTTTCTTTTCTGTAATATTGACCAATCTGATAGGTATGAGGTGGTACCTCAGAGTTGCTTTAATTTGCATTTCTCTAATGAAAAGTGATTTAGAGCACTTCTTTGTATGACTATAAATAGCTTTGATTTCTTCATCTGAAACCTGCCTGTTCACATCCTTTGACCATTTATCAATTGGGATATGGCTTGTATTCTTATAAATTTGATTCAGTTCTCTATCTATTTGAGAAATGAGGTATTTATCAGAGACCCTTGCTATAAAGATTGTTTCCCAGCTTTCTGCTTTCCTTCTAATTTTGATTCTATTGGTTTTGTTTATGCAAAACCTTTTTAATTTAATATAATCAAAATTATCAATTTTATATTTTGTTATGCTTTCTATCTCTTATTTGGCCATAAATTTCTCAAAGGGAAGATTTTGAGGAAAATATAATAAATATAATTTTGCATTTGTTGGATTTAAGATGTCTATGGCATACCTAGTTCAAGAGGTTCAGTAGGCATTCAGATATATGAATCCCAAGGTCAGCAGAGAGTTTAAGGCTAGATAAATAGATTTGAGAATCATCAGCATAGAGATGACAATTGAATCTAAGGGAGCTAATGAGATTACCAAGTGAAATAGCATGTAGAGAGAGAAAGGAAGAAGGCCCAGGTGAGGAGGGAGTACGTTCCAGGTTTGGGGAGACAACTTACGAAAGGCACAGAGATGGCAGATGGGGTTTCATATGTGAGCAATAGTAAGAAGGCTAATTTGACTGATTGAAGAGTGTTTAAGGAGAGTAACATATAGAATATCCCAAAAGTCAACTCAGTTTTAAACTATTAGAACTTAAAATTGGGACACTTTGTATGATAAGCTTGGAAAGCTAGGATAGAGCCAAATTGCGAAGGGCTTTAAATACCAGAAGGGTTTGTCTGATCCTAGAGGTAACAGGGAACCACTTGAGTTTTCTAAATTTGTTGGAATCCCTTTTATTACACTTTTTAAAAAATAAAGAAGATTATAATCTACTTCCTCTCATCTACCAAAACCCTTGTGCTGTTAATACGGGTGAATATTCTGGCCAGAATATTGGTGTCTGACAATGGGGCAATTATTTGAATTTTTTGGGGGGGAAAAATGGGAAGATATTCTCTGTTGGTACTTGCCTAGCCTGGAGAAAAGGAAAATACAGTTAATTAGCTTTAATCTTACTTATGAAAACTAGGGCCTATTGAGGAAAATCTGTTATTTTAATTATATATTTTTGACAAGGAAGCGTGAGAGGGGACTATTTCCCAATTTTAAGGTAGCATCCTTTGCATGTATTTGTACACCATTTATCCTTCTAACTTTGCTTAAGCCAGAACTGGGTTTCTTTTCTTTTATAGCTACCCTGTCTCCCAATCAGTGATCCTCTCCAAAGTTACCCCAAGGCTTCAGGCACTCTGTCAGTCAGCACCCACTCAAAACTATATATTATATAGTTTTATCTATATATTAAATGTTAGATATATCTATAATTCAATATATAATTATATATTATGCATTTCTATATATATATTAGAAACTATAGTTTCTAAGCTCCCCTCCACCCCCAGGTGTTTACTTTGCTGATTCCAGGCAGAGCTGGGTTAGATTTATCTGCTGGTTTTTAATCATTCATTGTCTTTGGAATGTTGGGTTGGAGGGGAGGGTGTGTTGTGGAGGGTTGAGGGTAGTAGATTGGGAAGGAGCTGGAAAGTCTTTTCCTTTCAAAGAAGGTTTGAAACTAAACTTCAAAATTCCCTGAAAGACTATAGTGCAGCTTTGTGGATGGAGTGATAAAACTACTTTCAGGCCTTGTAATGCTTCTAGTTAACATGCAAATCAGAATGAGACTCATGATGCAGAATAAGACACAGGAATTCATTTTACTTGACTGCATATTTGTCAAAAGATTTTGGTTTTGTTTTTCCCGAAGGGGATGGAGAAAATACATTTTTAATTGAAAAGAAATAAAAGTAGAAGCAAGAATAAAAGAGGTAAGTGAAGAGGACAGGGTTATTGACCTCCACCTGTTTTTTATGCATACCTAAAGTCCTGGTTTTATTATGCATACCTGCCTGCAACAAAACCACTGGTTTTTGTTTAGCTTCCCTTCTAGTGAAAATTTTGGTGGTTTCCCTGTTGTTCTAATTCTTGTCATTATAGTTTATTTTTTAAAAAATGTATTTATTTTTTAGCATCCATTTTTAAAATTTTCAGTTCTAAATTCTCTCATTTTGCAGCCCCTCCCTTACCCACTGAGAAAGCAAGTAATATGGTATCCATTATATACATGAAATCACATAAAACATAATTCCATATTATCCATGTTGCAAAAAAAAATAAAGTGGAAAAAATATGCTTCAGCCTGTACTCAGAGTTCATCAGTTCTCTCTGGAAGTAAGCAGCATTTTTTTTTTTTATCACGAGTCCTTTGAAATTGTGGATCATTGTATTAACCAGATTAGCTAAATCTTTGACAGTTAATTTTGAACTGAATTCGATGTTCTCCTGGTTCTGCTCACTTTACTTTCGCATCAATTCATGTAAGTTGACAGAAAATTGTTAACACCAAATGTAAAGTTATTTATCACTGCCTTAATGATCCTAATAATGTCAAAATTTCAGTAATGTCTTTACATTCATTCCTACCCTTAAGATACTTACTCCAGATTGGGTTGAGCTGAACCACACCTGTTCTCCCCACCCTGAGATTTTACCTTGTAAAGGAATTTAAGCTGGATCTCAGCTTCTGATATCCTTGCCCCCTTCCACTGGAATTTATGACATGAAAAGCAAAAAAGCCATCATGAAGTGGTTTTTCTTGTCCGCATTGCCAAGGGCGACCTGGGTCTCATGACCAGGTCTTCCTTCCTCATACTACCTCCTCCCCCTTTTCTCCTAAAAGTATAAAGAATCTTTTCATGGGTCTCTTGTTTGGGAAATCCATTGTGCTCAGCACACAATTATCTCAATGAAAGATGCTTTATTCCTCAACTCATGACTTTGATTTATTTCAGGACTTGACAAAGTCCTTCCAGGTTTTTTCTTAAACTATCCTGCTTCTCATTTCATATAGCACAATGATATTCCATCATAATCCTACACCACAGCCTGTTCCTCTGTCCCCAAATTGATGGACATCCCCTCGATGTCCAATTCTTTGCCACCACAAAAAAAGAAGCTATAGATATTTTTGTACATTTAGAGTCTTTTCCTTTTTCTTTGATCTATTTGGGATGTAGACCTAGTAAGTGGTATTGCTGGGTCAGAGGGTATGCACACTTTTATAGACCTTTGGATATAGTTCCAGATCATTCTCCCAAATGGTTGCACAATTTCACAACTCTATCAACGTGCTTTAGTGTCCCTATTTTTCCACAGCCCCTCCAACATTGGTCATTTCCTTTTCTGTCATGTTAACTAATCTGATGGGTGTGAGTTTTTTTAATTTGCATCTAATTATTAGTGACAGCACATTTTTAATGACTATTGATAGTTTTGATTTCTTCTGAAAACTGCCTGTTCCTACCTTTTGACCACTTGTCTTACCATTACAGTTTAAAACAAAACCTTTGTTTTCCTCCATTTTGTTGGTACTTTGTATCAGTGGTGTAAATGGAAATGGATCCTGTATAACAGTATTGATTCAGAAAACTGCAAATTAACATTATCTATGTTTAATTGTATTTTTATTTATTTTGTTAAACAGTTCCCCATTACATTTTAAGCTGCTTATCCCTGGGAGGTTTTTTTTTTTTTGCTTGAGGACTGCTGCAAGTTTGATACTTCTGTTTTACTGGTTGATAAGCCTTAGCTTCTTCAATTCAGGATTATTTGGTGATATGGGTAGTAAACAGTCAGCTAGTAGTACAAGCGAAGGGAATAAGCATATAAGTGCCTACTACATAACAGGCACTGGGTTAAGCACTGTGCTAAATATTATCTCATTTGACTCGAATAAAAATTAACCAGTCTAGACATCATGAAATTATGGGAAGTCACCAAGGAGTATGATCCATAATTACTGAGTCTTTCTGAGAGTTTATCAATAGCACATTCATAATCTATTGCCAATCTTGAGTATTCTTTCCCAAGATATAAATATCACCTTCAGTGGGTGAAGAATTATTATTTTTTTTTCGAAGACTTAATGGTAGCTGAGGACATTATTTTATCCCTAGACTCTCTTGAAGGATTGTTCCACTCTTCTGCAGATCTGGCCCTTCCACACATTATTCTCGACAGGAGCAGGGTTTCCTGAGGTCTGCTGTGAATTGTTTAGTTGGTGGATATTTTCACTTCTGACTATGCTTCACTTCTTAGTTCCAAGCTGAAAATTGCCCCTCAGCTTGAATTCTACAGTTTAGGAATCTGAAATTTTGGGAAAAATAATCCCCAGTACCACCATATTCTTCCCTCACCATCCTGCTCTCCTTGCCTGGCTCTTTGCTTGTAGATAAAAAATATGTACAGTTCAGATTTTCTAACATGAAATAATTCTTTTTTAGGATCATATTCCAAAATCTGCTCAACTTTGAAAGTCAAAAATGCAGTGGAATAATCTAAAATTAATAATTCTATTGATGGTTTTATTGTGGTGTCCAGAATACTGTTAGCTATAGTCCTGGTCAGACTGTCTCTGGATTAGTGGGCTTAGTTCTGGGAACCACAGTTTTGGAATATATACTTCCAGATAGGAGCATGCTGCTGAATTGAGAGGCTACTTAGCATAGGGAGGAGAGATCTGAGTTCTTACTGACAAAGACCGGCTGAATGAGCCCGGCAGTTCTCTTAACCTCTCAGCCATTGTTAGAGTGAGTTTTCTCATCCAGCAGTTTCCTATTCCAATGAAATCACAGTTCCAGTCCTTATCTCTATTCTTATCAGAGTGTGTTGATAGTAGGGCAACCAGGATGATGAAACTTTGACATATAGAAATTGGATAAAGGAGCTCTCACAGTTTTTGTGTGATCTTGGGTAAGTCATTGATGTCTCTGGGTCTCAGTTTGCCCACGTATAAAATCAGGTGTGTGGCAGGTCCTTATTAGCTTTAAATCTGTGTTTCTATATGAATTGAGGACAAGAAAATCTGGTGGGGGTGGGGAATGGGTACGTTTTAGCTGTCAAAGTATTTAAAGGGTTTTAATATGGAAGAAACATTAAGCATCATAGATCTAGAAATGGAAGGGATCTTTGAAGTCATGCAGATAAAAAAGCAAAATGCATCGTGGGTAATTTACGAGGGCTACACAGCTAGGATGGAAACCCAGTTCTTGTTGGTTCTAAGCCCATATATATGAAATTTCATTAGGCAAATATCATTCCTGAGGACTTTTAATCTGTTGTTGTTATTGTTGTTGTTTTTAGCAAATCTTTCTTAACCCAAATATAATAATAATGGTTAGTATTTATATGACAATTTAAAGTTTTCAAAATAATTGATAAATATTATCTTATTTGATCCGCACAACCATCCAGTGAGATAAGCGTTGTTATTTTACCTTACACACGAGCACTTGAGCTTGAGAGACATTAAATGATTTACTCAAAGTCAAGACAAGAAGCATTTATTAAGCACCTACTATAAGCCAGGAACTGTGTTAAATACTGGGGATGAAGGAAATTTTAAAAGAAAATACATTTCCTGCCCTGAAAGAGAGCAGAGTCTTATTAGGAAGACAATGTACAAGCAGCTATGTACAAACAAGACACATACAGGATTAACTAGAGATAATTATCATAGCAAAGGCATTAAGGTTATGAAGGACCAGGAAAGCTAATAGGTGCCTGAAGCAAGATTCAAACTCATCTTTCTGAATCAAAATCAGTGCTCTGTCTACTATTATGCCAGTTTTCCAAGAATGCCCAAATGTCGATAAATTTTTCCAGAAGAATTCCACATTTCTGAAAGTTACATTTGGGAACATACATTTTGTTGGTTGTGGCTACTAGCAAGAAATAACGTAGCTTTGCTACAATTGTGGAAGGCCTCAAGGATAAGGTATTAACTCAGGCCCTTGTCTCATATGTGGTTAGCCACGGGGAGAAGGAAAAGATCCGTGTGATCCTGTGTGGGAATTACTTGTACTTTGCAAATTATAGCCTTATCCCACAGCTTTAGTTCCTTGATAATCTAAAGGCTGACAGAGACACCCTCTGCTTCAGATAGGCAAAGGTTCAAACTAAAATGGAAGTAAGCTCATTTCCTTCGATTTCTTTTTTTCAAAAATAACTTTATTCTTAAAGACTTAATAAGTCTCTTAAAGTCTCTCTCCCCATTGCTTTTGTTCTAGGTGTTTGGGATGTCTCCCAACATGCATGGGCAGAATGCCTTCAATAGATTAGACCAAAATATTTTAAATTTACTTGAATTCTTCATGAAATCTTACTGCATGAAGAAAGTCCAAATTTGTTAGGAGTCCCTTCCCATCTTTGTTTCACCTCTTACTCTTCCTACTCAGTTGACTTAATGAAATAATTTGGAATTTTATTCATCATCCAGATTTTATGGGACATACTATTCCATAAAGTGAAATATATTAGTTGGATGTTACGCATCAAGTTTTATCTGAGTAATTGAATTGTGCCTGCATTGAAGTGGCAGCCCTAATTTATATTTTTCTCTGAAAATCCAGTTTTGGTTGCCCTCTCATTTTCACTGTTCTCTTTGGACTCTGGCACCAAAAGCTAATTGTTTACAAAAGGCTTTAACCTGTTATGTAATAAGTTAGGTATTATGGAGATTTGACAATAGGTCAGATTCTGAGGTTAGGGTGCATGCCTAACGATCTGCTTAGGGTCTAGTATTTTAATATGTCAGTGATCTGTGATTTTGTCGATGTGGCTGCCTATGTAAATTTCAGCCTCCTCTATTGTCAAATAAAGAGTTGCTATGGTTAAAAAAAAAATCGCAATCTTGCAACCAACCTGGCCTCTTTGAATTTAGCTAGGCTAATTCTCAGGCAGGAGGAATCTTGCATATCACTGGATGCATATTCAATCAATTAATCCATTAACCAATAAGCTTAAAAAAAGTTATTAAAAGCCCTCACAGCTTGGTAGAATCTTCTAGAATTGTATTGCACTTGAACAATGCTGAGGCATTGGAGTAGGACTTTTGTTGATCCCCCTAATATACTGGAATCTAATAAATTTTAATGAAATCACTGGAGGCTTGTTGTAACACCGAGTGGGTAGGGAGAGGTTAGGTTTGTGAGTAGGAATTAGATATAAAGGTCTCCCTTGGTATATCAGGAATTACTCCGCTTATTATATTATCATTTTTTCCTTTTTTTTTTTTGGTGAGGCAATTGGGGTTAAGTAACTTGCCCAGAGTCACACAGCTAGTAAGTGTTATGTGTCTGAGGTTGGATTTGAACTCATGTCTTTCTGAATCCAGGGCTGGTGCTCTATCCACTGCACCCCCTAGCTGCCCCTTGGAATTATTCCATTTAGCTCTTTTTTTGGGGGGGGCAATTGAGGTTAAGTGACTTGCCCAGGGTCACACAGCTAGTGTCAAGTGTTTGGTCTGAGGTGGGATTTGAACTCAGGTCCTCCTGACTTCAGGGCCAGTGCTCTATCCACTGCGCCACCTAGCTGCCCCAATTTAGCTCTTTAATGAAAGGTTTTAGTAAGATCTCAATGGACATATTTGTTCCTCACACGTAACTACACAAAACCAGAGCACTTGGAGATACCTGGGGAGAATTACTTATGTATTGGAATATTTTCATATGCCCTATAATGATTTCTGGGGTCCCATTAGAACAAAATTCCTGTATATGCAGAACTACAGTCCCTTATTTTCAAGACTGATACTAAAGATGATGTAACAAATGTCTTCAAGTGTCTATATGACCAGAAGGATGATGCTGACCAGATGTTCCCCCCTGGTTTTGAAGACAGTATGAGGAGAAGTGATGAGTGATGTAGGTTAGATATAAAGAACTTCTGAACACAAATGGAGACACAATTCAGTGTCAAGATTTATGTGTGTATGTGGTGAAGGGGGTGGTCTCTTTATCCCTAGAATCCATTCCATGCCTTCTGATCTTCCATCCTAAGGAACTCTGTGGCTAACCTACAGATCAGCCCTTTGGGATTCATCAGATTGTCCTCTGTGCTACCGATCCCCTGGATTGAGAATGACTAGGCATAGAAGCGAAATAGATTTTACTTGCTGGAGGGGAAGATAGAGTCAGACTGCTCAGAGTACAGCTTCAGTTGTGCAAAGCATAGATAAACACTTTTATAGACTTCTGGATGAGTGTGACTCCATTGACAAGGAAAATATTTATCTATAATAGCTAAAGCATTTTATAAGTATGGATTTTATTTTGGAATGGAGAAGAGAAATAATTCCCAGTATATTCTGCTTCATAAACAATTTCTGTAGCTAACATTGCTACCAAGGCATTTTACTAATAAAGTAATTGGTTCAACATGGAGTCAATCTCATTTTCCCTTTTCTAGACTCTGCAACACCGTTGTCCTTTCCACAGTACTCTCAGATCTCCTCTCTCCTCTAAATTATCTTGCCCTCAGTTCAGTTTTTGGTGTACTATTCTTTAATGCCAATGACTCAAGCCTTCATTCTTGGTATGTTTTATTTACTGTTAGCCACCAGTAAGTAGCTACTGAGTTCTATTTAACTACTTAAAATCAAGTACTTTATACAAAGGGATATTTGCGTAAAGACTTTCTTCCAAACATGTGGGGACATATTCTCTCTTATCCTACTTTGGTCTCTGAGGAGAATAGGTTCAGACAATGTAATTTCTCCATATCATTGGTGCCACCAAGTTCACGTCCAAATGTCTCATCTCAGCTACCACTGTACTAAGTCCACATATTTGCTCCTGGGACGTCAGTGCTGAGTTGGCAGCAAAATCTAGTGTGGACTTGACTCCCAAACTCCCCTGACTCTGACTCCTGAGCTCTCCAACAGCTGAACATGGCTTGCTCCCCTAACCTTTTGAAATTCAAAGTTCATAGCCCCCACAACTTCTTTCTCCTAAAATACAAAGGAACAAACACTAAGGGTAGCAAGGAACCACCTGCCCATATTCAAGGGGCCCATGCCCCAGGCATCACCTCTTACATTATCTCTCAGCAGACACCGTCAGCAAAGGAATTGTACCAATTGCAGAGGCTTAGCAAAGAATAGAAAGGACTGAGGCTAGCTAAAGTCTTTTGAAGGCACCCCCTAGGTCTGATTCCACAGCGGCAGCCAAAGAGGCTGCCATCTATCACATGATGGAACCAGTTACCGAATGTCCACCCATGCTCCAAAAGTCTTTCCAATACACTTCCATTTCCCATCATTATGATTCTCCTAGAAGAGTTCCCTAGGTTCTTCCACATGGGGAATTACATCAGCTGAGTACACCGATGCACTCTGTGCAGGCTAGTAAGGCCTGGGCTTGTCGACCAGTCCCATTACACTAGAAACATTTACTGAAACCACTTGGCACTTAGCAGGAGCATGGCCACAGGCAAGTCATTTCCTGTGGCTTCTCTGAACCTTAATTTGTATGTAAACTATAATATATAAAATGGGGATGATAAAAATACTTGTAGTAACTATCTCACAGGTTTGTTGTGAGGCTCAGATGAGAAAGTGTGTGTTGTGGGTCCTTTGATACAATGTCCACTGGCAGACAAAGGCTTCTGAAATCTTTCCTAATTAAGCCCTTGGGAACCATGACATTGTGACCATGTTTGAACAGATAATTTTATTTCCCCTCATATGAAAGGAAGGACAGAACTGTAATTTCCAAAGAGGTAAGAAGTGTGGAAGTGAGGATGTGATAGGACCAGCACTATGCTGACTCACCTTCCCTGACTCTTCTGACTTCCTCAACAGGCTACCGAATTGGCTCCTGTTTCACTGGTCCAAGGGGCTTAAGGTCCTAGCCTTATGTAGTCAGGGCCTCTCAGGCTTGGTGAATCCAAGTTGCCAAACCCTGATAACTTATTGACCAGGATCAGTTTCTACATGGAGAAGAGGGGGGCAGCTTCCAGATAAAGCTAAGTGCCGCTGAATCCGTGTTATATGTTTTTGTTGTTTTAAGGCAAAGTATAGTTCAGTGAATTCACCTGTCAGGTTGGCTAATATGGCAAAAAGGGAAAATGGTGGATGTTGGAGGGGATGTGGGAAAACCAGGACACTAATGCACTGTTGGTGGAGTTGTGAATTGATTCAACCATACTGGAGAGCAATTTGGAACTATGCCCAAAGGGCTATGGAACTGTGCAAACCCTTTGATCCAGCAATATCACTGCTAGATCTGTATCCCAAAGACATCCAAAAAAAGAGAAAAGGACCTACTTGTACAAAAATATTTATAGCAGCTCTTTTTGTGGTGGCTAAGAATTGGAAATTGAAGGGATCCCCATCAGTTGGGGAATGGCTAACCAAACTGCGGTATATAATTGTAATGGAATATTATTTCCTATAAGAAATGAAAAGCAGGATGATTTCTGAAAAACCTGGAAAGACTTTAAAATTAAAGTCTTTAAAAGTTAAAAAGGCTTTAAAAATTAAAGTCATTAAAAATGTCCAGTGAATTGTAAGTACCTCATTTTGTCCCAATATTGAACCTGAACTAAGAGGGGTGTTGAGCAAGGGCCTTGGGAGCAAGCTGCTATGATAACAAACCATTTCGGGATTTAAGCTGCGATAGTGAGCAGAGGTCAAGGGGCTACTACCAACCTTGCAACCGCTTCCTTGCTCAGCCATGATGACATCATCCCTATACCAAGTAGCTTCAACCAGAAGGAAGAGGGGATGTGGTGGATCAGAGGGACCTACACGGTGCAGCTAGGGAGGAAGAAGGAAGATAGGAGAGATGCTGTATAGAGGCAATGATATATAGTGCCCAGTACCGCAGCTGCCGTTCTTGTTTCCGCCACTGGTCATGCCCAAGGGGTGAGACACTGGGAAAGGACTGTATCGGAACAATTTGGGGCTACCTGGAAACAAGGAGCAAAGACTGTAGCTGTCCCTGTTTACTAAGAATTACAAATGATTAAGCTCCTACCTCCCTGTCTTTCGCTTCATTCTGGCTGTCCTGCCGAGCCTCCACATCCCATTCCTCATTTCTTTAAATAGTCTGTTCACTTTCTGTATTTCCTAAATATTCTCAAAAGAAAATAGTTTCTCAAAAATATCATTCATTGTGTCCATGGGCGTCAATGAAAAGAAAAAGCAGCTAAGCAGGATGATGGCTGTTCAATGACTCATAAAGACAAAGAATTCTCTTTCTCATTGCTGGGGTCACCAGCTAGGGGCTAGAGACAAACTATAGATTTTATTGACACATTTTGTTTTAGGTCCCCCCAAACAGGGAAATCCAGACCAAAAGGGAATTGGAGTTAGGGGAGACTGTGGTTACAAAGTTACCACTTGCAACTAGGTTGCTCAGTGGATAGAGTACTGAGCTTGGAATCAGGAAAACGTCTCCATGAGTTCAAATCAAAACTCAGACACTTACTACCTGTGTGACCCTGGGTAAGTCACTTGACCCTATTTGCCTCAGTTTCCTTATCTGTAAAATGAGCTGGAGAAGAAAATGGCAAACTACTCTAGTATTTCTGCCAAGAAAATCCCAAATGGGGTGACAAACCACTGAACAATAACAAAAGACCATAGGCAATACATTAAACCTCACTTTGTAAATGATTTGATAAATAGAAAGCTACAGCCTCTTCCTTCTGAGGCTGTGCCCCAGGACAGCTCTGTTTTCTCTCCTGAAGCAGTTTAAAGAGTCCTCTTCCTCCCTCCTCAGGGGCAGAGGGATAGACTGAAAATGCAGAAAGAGACATGACATTTTTGGATATGGCCAATGTGGGAGTTCGTTTGGAAGAAATATGCATGTATGTATAGAGGGCTTTATCTTTCTCAAACTCTCTTTCTCTTTGCCTCTTTTTCTAAAATTTCTAAATGGAGGAGGGGATGATGGGAAGGTCAGATTAATTAAAGAGAAAAAAGGAAAAGCATGGTGGACTTGAAAGGACAAATTAGTTCTTCATCAGTTAGAGTTTTAAGATAGAAAAAGGCTGACTTTTAAGGCATAGCTAGAGCACCGGCCTGGTATGTGGGCTGGCTCTCCCAGAGGCCTGTCAGGCAGCCATAACTCAATGAAAACTCCTGAGAAAGACTTAGGAGGCTCGAAACATGTATCAGTTGTGGCTATGGCTTCAATAGTGACCAAGTATATTCTAATACTTTTGTTATTCTGAATAGTCTCAGAGGACTAGATGAAATAGCTTTGTGCTAAGAAAAAGTGATTGACTTTGCTGCTGTAATTATTGCTAGTGGGGAAAATGAATATAAAGAACTGTAGAATTTTAGCTTTATTTGTTGGCATGGAGTTTGAAGAAACCGTTATTTAGAAAATAGTGAACATATTGTCACGTTTCTTGGTAGCACTTTTACAACTTTTAAAAATTCATGGTTAAGAGAGAAATAGGATACACCTCAAGATGGCGCCCTTGAATTAAAAGTTTCACGGAAAGCAACTTGAACTTTTGACGTTACTCACTGAGTACCTGTAGTTTGAATCCCATCTAAGGATATTTCTAGGGAAAGCAGAGTAGGGGAGGGAGAAAAGGATGGTTTTTAGAATAGGAAGGATCACCTCCTACTCTGGGATTCTAGACTTTCTGAGCTATGATGTTTCTATCAATTCACTTGTAGTTTATTACCTAATCAATCAACAAACATTTATTATATACCAGGTATATACCAGGCACTGGGCTAAGCACTGGAGATACAATGACAAAATTTGAATAGTCCCTGCCCTCAGGGAACCTACCAAAAAATAATCAGTCTGAGTCAGAGTGTATCGCACTTGAAGAAACACCGCTGGTACCCTTCATGAGCCCTAGGTAACTAACTGCCTTCTCTAAAGTATTCATAAGTAGCCCTTCAAGCCTGAGATTCTGCCTTGCAGAATTTTAGTTAGCGTCCCCTCTGCAGCCTATTGATGCCTTCTTAGAAGGCGTTAAGTATTTAATTGTTGGGTTGACTGTTATTGCCCTGGCCCAGGGGATGGGATACTGGGAAAGGACTGTAATCTGAACAATTTGGGGCCATCTGGAGATAAGGCATAAAGGCTGTGGCTGTCCCTGTTCAGCAAGAGCCACAAGTGATGAAACTCTTATCTCTCCGTCTCTCACTTTAATCTTGCTGTCCTGTTGAGCCTCCACATCCCATTCCTCATTTCTTTAAATAATCTGTTCACTTTCTGTGTTTCCTAAATATTCTCAAAAGAAAACAGTTTTTCTAAAATATCATTCATTGTGTCCACGAGTGTCAAGAAAAGAAAAAAAAATCTAAGAAAGATGATAGCTGTTCAAAGACTCATAAAGACAGAGAATTCTCTTTCTTATTGCTGGGATCACCAGCTATGGGCTTGAAACAAACCATAGATTTTATTGATATATATATATATACACACACACATATATATATATTTATTTATTTTTATGTCTATTTATACATATTATTTTAGGTTTCCCAAAGCAGAGAATATATAATATTTACAAAGCATTAAAAAAAAGTTTTAATGCTACATAAATATTAATATACAAGCTATTGAGTGATTAGTGTTTCCCATAAGGGTGGTTTCTGAACTGAAGTCCAAATTAAGAACTCAGAAACACCACTGGTGAGCCTACCTCAAAATACAAATGAAGCTATTCAGATAAGATAATGCAATGCCATTCTCTGATAATTAATCTTCATATACAAATCAAAGATTTGATACAGTTGATTACATTTATCAAGGGCTTATGCAGTTTTCTTTCATATTTTAAATACTCTCTACACTCTTCTTTGTCTCTTCTTATTCTTTAGAATTCCTCTTCTCTTCTTCCTGTCTATTTCTTCTCTCTTCTTCCACTTGCCTCTTCCCTAGTCCCCTTTTCTTTATGTCCACCATTTTCTCTTCCTCTGTGTGCCCCTGGTCTTGGGTCTGTCTGGACTTCTTTCTCTGAGAGTTTCTCTCTTTTCCTCTCATCTTTTCTCTTCATTTCTGTGACCCCTTTTATCTCTTTGTCCACTTTTTAACCAGTGTGCCTTTTCTTTCTTTCTTTCTTTCTTTCTTTCTTTCTTTCTTTCTTTCTTTCTTTCTTTCTTTCTTTCTTTCTTTCTTTCTTTCTTTCTTTCTTTCTTTCTTTCTTTCTTTCTTTCTTCTTTCTTTCTTTTCTTTCTTTCTTTCTTTCTTCTTTCTTCTCCCCAGTATTTTCCCTTTCTCTTCTCTCTTCCTACATCCTTTCTGTATAATCCTTTCCAGCCACCAACATTCAAACCCACCTACTCCCTTTTGTGGAACTGAAATCAGAGAAATCTGATAGGTTTGTAGTGTTAGTAGCTTGAAGGGGGTTCTTGAGGCAAAGGAAACAGATGGATAAGAGGGAAACTGAGGAAGAGAGGACTTTTTTTTTTTAAGCTCAAGAGCCAGCCCAGAGGGGACGTTCTAAGCCCTTCACAGAGTAAGGTTGATTGTTAAAAAGACTCAATGCGAGGATGGCAGACAGAGCACAATTTTGACTAAACCCAGGCTTGTGAATGCCCAATAGCAGAAAGGCTACAAGGATCAGAGGAGTGACCTACCTTGATTATATAGCTCTAATAGCCTATCAGTTATTTGAGCTACCTCTAGGGTTGGAGGTCATGTATTTCTTAAGTCTAGGTTCTGATTTGTGGATTAAGCAGAGGTATCTTATTTTCCCTCAGGAAATATTCATTCAATGAAGTTTTATTTGTACCATGATCAGAAATATTTGATGTGCTTTTTAAAAATATCTTTTTTATTGTGGATTTAACAAAAATTTTCTTTCTAGAACCATCGGGCCAGTTCATAGGTCCACCAAAAGCATATTTATTAATGTCCCTGTTTTGTCACAACTCTTCTAATAATGCTGATTTGCCTGTCTTGTCACCTTTGCCAACCTGATGGCAATGTGGTAGAACCCCAAGTTCTTTTTTTTAACTTGCATTTCTCTTATTGTTAGTGATTTGGAACATATGATAGCCAACAGATTGCATTTATTCTTTTGAAAACTTCATATTGTCCTTTGACCACTAAGCTACTGGGGGAATGGCTCTTCTTATATATTTGAATCCATTATTTCTGTATTATGGATATCACATCTTTATCAAAAAATTTACTGCAAAGATTTTTTCCCGTTTTCCTTTTGATTCTAACTGCATTGATTTTGTATGCACAAAAGCCTTTTAATTGTTTGTAATTGAAATTGCCAATTTTGTCTTTTATGACCTTCAAAATGTCTTGTTTAGGTAAGAATTTTCTATTCATATTTATAGATAGCTATCTTCTTCCCTCATGGGGCATCAAGGTGGCACAGTGGATAGAGTGCCAGTCTAGAGTCAGGAAGACCTGAGTTCAGATCCAGCCTCAGACACTTATTAGCTGTGTGATCCCAGACAAGTCACTTGACCCTGTTTGCTTCAGTTTCCTCATCTGTGAAATGAGCTGGAGAAAGAAATGGCAAACCACTCTAGTATCTTTGCCAAGAAAATTCTGAATGAAGTCACAAAGAGTTGGACACAACTGAAACTCCAGAACAATAACAGCAGCAATCTCCTTCCCTTACCCTATAGTTTATTTATGTTATATTCAGTTATATTCAAGTCATTTCAAGTCAAGTCCCCATTTGGTACTTACTTGGGCATACGGTATGAGATGTTGTTCCAAATCAAGAGTTTTTAACCTCTTTTGTGTCACCTGTTTGGGTACAATTTGGTGAAACCTATGCACCCAATCCCGGAATGTTTTTAAATGCATAAAATATAATACACCAGATTACAAAGAAAGCCAATTTTTATTGAAATACAATGATCCAAATAATAACAAAACCAAACTCACAGACCCCAATTACTGCAAGACTGCTTTTCAAGTTTTTATATGAATTTTGGTCAAAGAAGAAATCTTTACCCAAGTAATTGATTCTCTTGGGTTAATCAAATACTATACTAATATGTTTAATTGCTTCCTTTCCTCCAAATCTCCCACAAAAAAGCCTCTTTCTTGTAATTAATATAGTCAAGAAATCCACAGTAGTCCATCACTTTTCTGTCAAGAGATGTGGAGTTGTTTCATCTTTGACCATCTGGATTTTCAGCCGATCTTTGCATTGAACAGAGGTTTTACATTTTTGAGAGTTATAGTTGTAGTCATTATATAAATTGTTCTTCCAGTTCTGTTCACTTTACTCTGTATCAGTTCCTGCAAATTCTCCTAAGTTGTTTTTAAATCCATACCTTTCATCATTTCTTACTCTACAAAAAATATTCCATTATATTTTTAATATCATAATTTGTTCAACCATTCCACAATTGATGACCACCCCTTTAGCTTACAGTTCTTTGCTACAAAAACATAATGCTGTTATGCCTGTTTATATACTTAGGGGTCCTTCTTTCTTTTAACTCTTTTGGGTATAAGCCTAGTGGTGGCATATATGAGTCAAAGGGTATACATAGTTTGATGATTTTTAGGGGATTGGGAGTGGTATCATTGTGAGTTGCTTTCCAGAATGGTTGTACAAACTTATAGTTCTACAAACAATGCATTAGTGTACCTCTTCTTCCATATCCCTTCCAACAATTGTCATCTTCCCTTGTTGTAATTTTTGCCAAGTTGTGAGAGCAGGCCATGTAGAGTGATGGATAGAGAGTTGGAATTGGAATCAGGAAAACCTGAGTTCATAATCCAACTTCAGAGACTTACTAGCTGTGTGTATCTGGTCAATTCACTCATCTATATGCCTTAGTTCTTCAAACGTAAAATAAGGGGGTTGGCCCCAGGGATCTTAAGATCCTTTCCAGTTCTTTGGGGGATCTTATTACCCAGGAATTATTTTAATTGACATTTTTCTAATTTATTAGTGATTTGGAATATTTTTTCACATAATTGTTGATAGCTTATTTTTCTTAACTACCTGTTTGTGTCATTTGAACATTTGTTGGTGGAATGGCTCTCGTTTTTATGTAGTTTAATCAGTTCCCTCCTATAATTTGGATATTAGACCTTTGTCAGAAAACAAAATTTGCTGCAAAGATTTGTCCAAGTTAATTGCTTCCTTTCTAGTTTTAACTACGTTAATGTTGCTTAGACAAAAGCTTTTCAATTTTATACAATCAAAATTGCCTATTCTATCTTCTACAATCATCTCAACCCTTTGTTTGGTCAAAAATTCTACCCACAGTTACAAAGAGCTATTTCCTTCCCTCCTCCACTAATTTGTTAAAATGAGACCTTTTATGATGAACCACTTATTTTATGTGGTGTGAGATATTATTCTAAACTTATTTTCTGTAAGACTGCTTTCCAGTTTCCCCAGAAGTAATTGTTGAATGCTGAGTTTTCCTCCAGGTAGTTGAAGTGTTTATATTTATCAAACACTATTCTTCTGTCTATTTGCTACCAGGTTTTATTCTCCTGATCCATCTCCTGGATAGATCTATTTTTTTAAACTAGTACCAAATAATTTTGATGATCGTACTGCTAAAAATGAGGAGGGAAGGGAATATGCATTTATTTGGCACTTAAGTATTTGCCAGCTGCTATATGAAGTGCTTTAAAAACAAACCTCAACAAATATCTCATTTGATCCTCACAATAACCTTGGCAGGTGGGTGTTATTATTTTCCCCATTTTACAGTTGTAGAGACTGAGGCAGACTGGGGTTAAGTGACCTGTCCAGGGTCATACAGCTTTTAAGTGTTTGAGGCCAGAGTTAAGCTCAGGTCTTCCTGACTTTAGATCCATTACTCTATCCACTGTGCTACCAGATACCTAAACCCCTTCTATATGATTTTTCTCCCATTATTACTCAGAGGCATCTTTTTAAAAAAAACTTTTAAAACTTTATTTTCAGTTTACAGAATAAAACAAGAATTTCTACAGTATAGTACAATAAAAAAAAGATGATTGTACATGAAACTGCAAATCCACTAGGCACAACTTAATCTTTTGTTCTATTTTTGAAGGAATTTTGTAATTATTTTTTTCTATTTTTTTAATCATTTGGTAATTTGGCATGGCATTGAATAAGTAAATTAATTTAATTATTATTGTCATTTTTATTATATTAGCACAATTCAATCATGATAGTTGATATTTCGCTAAATATTTATATTTATTTCTCCAAAGAGTGTTTTATAGATGTTGTATAATTCCTGTTTGTTGATTTGTGAGTTAATGCCTAAATATTTTATATGTGTCATAGTTATTTTACATGGACTTTTTCTTTCTATCTCTTCCTGCTGAGTTTTGTTGGTAATACACAGAAAAGCTGTTGATCTCTGTGGCTCTAGTTTATATTCTGTTGCTTTGCTGACATTATTGCTCTTTAGTTGAATCTCTGGGGTTCTCTAAGAAGGTCATAATATCACCTACAAAAAGTGATAATTTTCTTTGTTATTTGTCATATTTTCTTTTTCTTGTCTTATTGCTATAGCATGCTTTCCCTGCACTATATTAAAGAGTAGTGGGAATAATACACATCCTTGCTTTAACCTTGTTTTTGTAGAAAGGCCTCAACCATTTGCCCATTGTATATAACATTGGCTTTTGATCCTAGATGGATATAATTTTATTTTTTTAGGGTGAGGCAATTGAGGTTAAGTGACTTGCCCAGAGTCACATAGCTAGAAAGTGTCAAATGGTTGGTCTGGGGCAGGATTTGAACTCAGGTCCTCCTTACTCTATCCACTGTGCCACCCAGCTGCCCCTAGATATAATTTACTATATCACATTAGGAAAAGTTTCATTTATTCTAAGACTTCTAATGTTTTTAAAAGTATTGAAATTTATCAAATGCTTTCTCTACGTATGTTGATATAATTACATAATTTTGTTGTTTTGTTGTTAATATGATCTATTATATTTATAGTTTTCTTAATCTTGCTATTCCTGTTTCAAATCCAGCCAAATAAATCTTTTAACAATGTTGCTATAGACTTCTTGCTAGTGAAAGCCAGCCAAAATTGTGGATAGAGGGTTGGGCATGGAGTCAAGAAGAACTGAATGTAAATATTGTCTCAGACATTTACTAATTGTAAATAGTTAAAAAGCTTAACTCAGCCTCAGTTTCCTCATCTATAAAATGGAGATTAAAGATAGTACCTATCTTGCACAATTGTTATGAGCATCAAAGGAAAAGACATATGTAAAGTGCATTTCAAAACTTAAAGTGCTGTCATTTACTAATATTTTTGAGTTAATGTTCATTAAGGACATTTGTCTTTGTTTTTTTTTTCCTCTTTTGCCTCTTCATGGTTTAGGTATCAAATCCATATTTATATCAGAAAAGGAGTTTCAGATGATCACTTTTTTCTATTTTTGCAAATAGTTTATTTAATATTTGAATTAATTGTTCCTTAAATTTTGATAGAATTCAATTTTAAATTTATCTGGTCCTGGTTTTGTTGTTGTTTGCAAGGCAATTGGGGTCAAGTGACTTGCCCAGGGTCACACAGCCAAGTGAGTGTCAAGCATCTGAGGCCAGATTTGAACTCAGGTCCTCTTAACTCCTGGGTTTTTTTCTTTTGGAGTTCATTTATGGCTTCTCAGGTATCATTTTTGAAAGTTTGCTTTTTCTGATTGAGCATCAATTTTCTCTTAAATTATCTTGTTTTGTCAACATATTCTGCATAAATGCTTTTAAGGTGTCATTTCAATTTGTTAGATTTCATTCTGTTTAAACTAAAGAATTAATCCAGAGGATATGCAATCTTTGCCCTCCTTCAATGATCTTTCCTTTACTCATCTATTTGAATGGACTGATTTGAGTTTAAATTTAGTCTTACACACTTACTAGCTGGGCAAGTATTTAACCTTTATCTGCCTCAGTTTCTATAACTATAACATGGGGATAATAGTAACAACCAAGGATCAAATTATATTTAAATATTATAATATTTATAAAATCCCTACCATAGTGCCTATCATATAATAGGCAATTAATAAATATTTATTAGCTTCTCCCCTTCCCTTCAATATTAGTACTTTTGAATCCAATGATAATATAGAAAATTTTGTTTTCTGGATTTGGGCTCTTCACCTTGAATTTTTGTATTTCTGCTACTTAAACTATTTTTGTTTTTTATTTGTTTGTTTCGCTTATATGGGTTTTAGTTACTTAACTGAATTTTATCTGTCATGTAGGAATATTATTTCATTTAACACATTAGAGATAATAAAATTTCAAGATAAATTCTAATTTAATGGTAAATTATCAAGTTATTATTATGGGGGGGATTGCCCCCACTTCAACTAATATAATCACAGAAGTCCAAAGATTTAATCATACAGTGAAACGTAAGAATTAAGAAATTTTCATTCAATCAGTGTGCAGAGAGGCTGCTGTATACTCTATGATCCCTCTATGAGGTTTGAAATTCTTTAATTGTGTCAAGAAGGGAATGTCTTGTCATTGGTTGAAAGATTCTATCATGATCTTTGGGACCACACATAAATACAGCAAAGCAATTTGAGAGTTTAAGAACTAGGCTTGAAGAATGGTTTGTGGAGGCAGATCCTCAATTCTTTATAAGAAGGCAGCAAAGGAGTGGAAAAGAAAGGGACTTTCCCTTTCCCTTCCACTACTGTTGGTCCTACCAATGGAACTACTGGATTAGTAGAATTTAATACATTCGGGGGGAATAGAAAGATAAACTAATAGTAGATACAGATATAGAGAATTAGACGTTTGAGGAAGGAGGCAGATTCAGAAATCATGATCTCTCCTGGTAGAGAGAAATACTAACTATGGATTCACTGAAAAAACAGATCTAGCAAGCCCGGGTGATGGGCATAAGTAATATACAGAGAAAGGATTTGTAGCGTCAGGAGTTATAAGTTACTCTTTAGCACAAATGTATCTTACGTGTATGCTCCACTATCATTGGATGCTAACTCTGAGTCCACTCTTCCCATGGATGCTGTATTTGTGGGAGACTGTACTAACTGTTCTTACTATTCTATCTTAGTAAATACCTTTGCTATGAACTGATTAAGTCTACTGGCTTATTGTTAATGGGAAGCACACTAGTGGAGACTAGAAAGCTGGGGTAGTAGAAGCAGCTACCCACTGGGATACCTAGAAAGCACAAAGCTGTAGTTGTCTTCTGGGGACAGAGCTGTGTTGGAGAAGTAGTCCCAGAATAGAGTCTATATTCTCTTTAACTGTTTACAACTTATTTCAATTTTTAAATATTTTTAAAAATTAAAAAATATTTAAAGTTTTTGAGAAATAAATGTATTATGTCGAATTCGCCAACATTAATTATGTTGAAAAATTTAAGATATGCATCTTTCATATAGAGAATTTAAGATGTGATACTTTTACTTTCTATGCAAAGATTGCTTAATCTCATTACCGGCTCCATGTTCAGATGTAGCAAGCAGTGTGGTGATACAATTCAGCTGTATAATGAACCTGCCCTGGTGGAGGCAGATCGTATCTATGTTGAGATTCAATATGAATCAACTGAAATTTGACTTTATTTGTGCAATAATGACTGGGGCACATTAACTATCAATTGGATGAATTACTGTTAGGTTACATTTATTGACTTTGATTTGAACTTTTTTTTCTTCGTTGGAAAAACAATGCATTCATGCAAGATCTGTACTGAAAAATATCTAATAATCTTGATCTTTGCTTTACCACCTCACTACCCCACTCCAGAGATTCTCAGACCTTTCCCTGACCTCCAGTGGGGTTCAACACACAGTTTGGAAAGCTCTGACTTACTTTAGAATAGAGAGCAACATTTCATTAATAATGATTTTTTTTAAGTTTTAATTGGGACTTGGTCTTGAACAATGGAATTACACATTACTAAAATGAGTATTTTATTGTATATTAATCATTGCAACTGAGCACTAATTCTTAGACTAAAGAATGAATCAAGTGTTGATTTATTTTGGAGGCACAATTTTTCCAAAAACAGTGCATAATAACACAATACAAGAGTCATTACTTCATATTTAACTTTCACAGCAGAAATCATAAAAGAGGTCGCTGTCGCAAAAAGTTTGGAGGGCTGCATTCATTTTCCCAAGGGCCTCTCAGTCCTTT
Source organism: Phascolarctos cinereus (assembly GCF_003287225.1). Lineage (NCBI taxonomy): Eukaryota > Metazoa > Chordata > Mammalia > Diprotodontia > Phascolarctidae > Phascolarctos > Phascolarctos cinereus. The sequence continues at coordinate 56,312,005 of NW_027556098.1, read as the reverse complement.
GATATTCAACTCAAATATGGCAGCTGGATGGTGAAGGCAGAAAGTCAGTAGTCTATATCCTGCCTCAGGCATTTGCTATGTATGTGATCCTGGACAAATCGCTTAACTTGTCTGGACTGCAGCTTCCTCATCTGTAAAATGATAAAAAGGAATAATGATTAACACCTACTTCACCAGGTTGCCATGAAGACCAAATGGGATAAATGTACAGCTTTTGCAAATCTTTAAAGTACTCCAAGTATGCTAGTTATTATTATTAATAAATCCTCTACATTGATGACAGATATGGATGAGCTGCTATAGATAGTAGGGTTAAATTAATCAGGAAAGGATGCTTTAGAAGGACTAATTTTATAAGTAATAATCATTAGTAAATTTCTTCATTTTTTTTTACTGTGTTGTTGCTGTCGTTCAGTCATTTCAGTCATGTCTGACTCTTCGTGACCCCATTTAGGGTTTTCTTGGCAAAGATACTGGAGTGGCTTGCTATTTCCTTCTCCAGGTCATTTTTACAAATGAGGAAACTGGGACAAACAGGGTTAAGTGACTTATCCAGGGTCACATAGCTAGTAAGTGTCTGAGGCTAGATTTGAACTCAGCAAGATGAGTCTTCCTGACTTCAAGCCCAGCATTCTGTTTACTGCACCATCTAGCTGCCCGACAATTTCATAGTGGCATAGTGGAGAGAGAGAGCCTGTTTTGAGTCAAGAAGACCAGGGTTCAAGCCCCACCATAAAGTACCTTGACCTCTTCATACCCCCAGGAAACTGTAAAACTTTAAGTTGTAGAAAAATTGTCCATTTGCTTTGGAAGAGGGAGTTTCCTCTCTGGGAGTTCCTTACACACACGCACCCTCCCCCGCCCCCACCCAAAAAAACTTTGACCAAAACAAAACATAAGCTTGTAACTTCAAAAGTGACTCAAATAATAAGGACTTGGATAAAAAGGCCTCCCATTTATATAAGACTAAAAACTTTAAGGTGTCATGTAAATATCAATTATTATTATGCTTTCACCTTTATCCATTCTGATTTGGTGTAAATTTTGTCTTATGCTCTAAACAGGGTTTCTTAAACTTTTTGTACTTGTGACCCCTTTTTGCATCATTCCTGGCATTCTGTGGCCAGAAGGCATGTGTATTGCAAAGTGCACATGCTTTGTCTTCAGAACCAAGGTGGGCAAGTGCTGCCAGAAACACCTTGGATTCATTACACATTTGATTTTTACTTAATTTTTGGTCATTGCATGTTCAGAAACCTTTTAGCATTTTTTTTTAAAAATTATTTTTTAACATGCGTTTTTAAAACTTTGGGTTACAAATTTTGGTAGGGAGAAACCTTTTACTATTGATAAATTTTTTGCGACCCCATAGGGGGTTGAGACCCACAGTTTAAGAAGCGCTGTTTTGACCATCTCACTGTACACAGACTGCTATGTTGTAAATGATTCCATAATCAGTGCCCAGTCATTTTCTCTGTGTTATTCTGGTGTGACCTGGGAGAGAGTTTTGTTTTGCTCTCTATTCCTTTTTGAATCTCTCATGGGCCTGGTGGGCAGTCTGGTGACACAATGGATAGAGCACCAGGCCTGGCATCAGGAAGACTCACCTTCCTGAGTACAAATCTAGCCTCAGACACTTAGTAGTGCATGACCCTGGACAAGTCACTTAACCCTATTGGCCTCAGTTTCCTCATCTCTAAAATGAGCTGGAGAAGGAAATATTAAACTAGTATCTTTGCCAAGAAAACCCCAAATGGGGTCACTAAAAGTTGGATATGGAGAAACAAGCGAATAGCAACAAAAATGGGGTTGGTATACATCAGAAGTGGAGCAAAGCAGATTGGATTCTAGCATCTCTTTTTTTTTTACCACGAAAGGCATTGTCCTGAAGTCATGCTCTCTGTGACATTGCAAAACAATAGGAAATCTGGCTATAATTTACTGTTTTTCTCTACTTTGTTGGTACTTCCCAGTGTAGTTGAGAGACATGAGTAGGAAGGCAGAAGGGAGGGAACATTGAGCCTGAGCAGTGGAGGCCAATCAAACCTGCTGAGATAAGATCATGTAGGCAGCAGTCACATTGGTGAACTCAGAGACCTCCTTCACGTGTCTCCTCTTTCTTGAGAAACATTGTGAATGAAAAGCATTCCCCTTCTCTCATTCACTGTAAGAGTAGAGCGAGCATATTGACTTTTTTGATTGAAGACCAGAAGGAAAAGGGAAAGAAAGTAATATCTATTTCAGTGAGAGTAGAAAGATTTCCATTTTCCTTTCCATATTAATCTCTTGGATACCAAAACTGAAGTGATCACCCTGTTGCTTATTTGAACCTGGTGGTAGAGAATCTGAGAGTGAACTACTGTCAAGGAATGGAGGCCCTAGACTAGATAGTTGTTGCAATTACAATGTTAAATATTAGTATTTCATCCCCATATACTGGGACTCAGAAGTAGTAAATTGTAAAAGAGTTAAACACGAAAAATGAAAAGATACAGGTACTATAACAAGGAAAGAAGACTATGCTTTTTCAGGTTTTGAGTGCCCTCTCATTTCCAGTAGTAACATTAGAACATATTTAAAGATTGGCCAACTTACGTATGCCACCTTGGGGTTGATTCAAATATTGCATGACATCAACCTTTGCAACATCACAAATGAAACAAAACCAAACACCTTTGTAACATTGGCATGCAATTTCTGAGCAGCCAAAGGCTTGTGTCTTTGTTCTCTATGAATTCTTATTCCTGAACTACATTTTGCCACACATTTTAAAATGCCTTCCCCTGTACCTGCCTTCATATTGAAGTCACTGAGTACCAACATATGTGTTGACCAGATTTAGAAGATTTTTGCAAGTTCTTCATAGAATTCATTGGACTGTTCATACTCTGTAACAGATGTTAGGCATAAGCTATTATCTTTGTGTTTTGTTTTGTTTTCTTTATGCTCATCAAATGATGATTCTTGCTGCTTTTAGGCACATGATGAAACAAATTCCTTTAGTTGCCTCTTCAAAGAGAACGCTTCCCTTTAGCTATAAGCTGCTTGTGTTGTCTGGTCTCATTGAGACTGTCAATATTGATATAGTTAGTTTCTCTTGTAGCATACCAAGTCATAGGTTGTGGGATGAAGACCTCACTTCTTATAATACCAACAGTTAAATTAATGTTTTAAAATTATTTTAAAAACCATGGGATTATTAGCACCTTCCACTCCCTTTTCTGCTACTTTGCCACCATTACAGAAGAAGTAGAATGATGCACAGAATTGAAGGTTATTGTTAATTTTTGCTTCACGAGTTGCCATGAGCAAAGAATTCTTTACCTACTGGCCAGCCTACCGGTGGTGAGCCTCTATGTGCTTAGTGAGGCTGGTCCTTAGACAACAGAGGTATCTATCACTGGAGCCAGGCTTGAAGCCTTCCCAGCTTGGTAGAACATGCCAGAGCTTCTGTTTTCCCGGTATAGCCTTTCATAACCACAATCACCCCTTTGCTATCCTGAAACACCAGAGTAGGACTTTTATGAAAGGAGCTACTTAGATGTTCATATTATTTATAAATAATGTGAAATTTGTATGATTCTATATTATAAATATATTATATTTATATATAAATATATGTACTTTATATTTATATTAGAATCTCTAGTAGGTTACCATTGCCTACCATTCAAGTCCAAACTCCTTAGTTTGATGTTCAAGATGTTCCATAGCCTGACTCCATTCTAACTATCCAGGCCTGTTTAGTACAACTCAACTCCAGTTAGGTGACCTCTGAATTGACTACTTTTATTCTCATGTGTATATATATATATGCATGTTGCAAAAAGCATTGGATTAGGAGTCAAGATATTTGGGTTCAGATCCTGATTCTGCCATTAACTCTATGAATGACCTTGGACAAGTCATTTTTATCTATCCAAGCCTCAGTTTCTACACATGTTAAATGGGGAGAGCAATTTCTAAGATTCCTACTAGTTCTATCACTGTATGAACTACAGTGTGGCATAGGAGATAGAATGCTTATCCTACAGTCAGTTGAACTAGGTTCAAATTCTGCCCCAGACACCTATAAGCTCTTTCATGATGGGCAAGTCTTAGTTTCAGGGCCTTAGTTTCTCAGTCTGTAAAAAGGGGATAGTCATACAAACTATTTCACAAGGTAAACTTTAAGAAGTATTATATAAAAATAAGTTCTTGGTCTTATTATATCATATTGTTATAATTTCTTTGTCCTTCCCATCCTACTCATCTAGAATGCTCCCCCACACTCTCTACTTGAAATTCCAGCACCAGTCACAGCTTACTGAGGAGAATGCAAGCACCTCTGTAGAGTCTAAAATGGGGTAAAAATTGCATATAAATAATGTGCTTTAAGGTGTTTTAGAGAGCACTGTTGAATTTGTAGAACCTGTAAATAGGACTCAAGCAACTATGCCATAACGTATATTCTTCAAGGGTCTTCAGAGTTTTGTAGAGATTATTTGGAAATAATCACACCTCTGTTTCCCTCAGTTCCAACCTCAAGCTGAGCTTTGAGCTAAATTAAAGGGATATAAAGTGGTAACAGGAAAAGCATCTGGGGGAAAAAAATACAGCCTTTCCCTTGCACAGAGGGAGACTATTTAGAGACTCCTCCCTGGTGGGCTTCATACATTTTTCATCTTAGTGTCATCAACGATCTTGCATCCCCATATACAAATGGTAGAGGCCTCCCATGCTTCCATGTGAGTGCTCCCTGCACCCTGATCTTTCATACAGTGATTGTGCTTCAGTTATCCATGACCTTCAGGCTAGGACTATTGCAACATTCATTCTAGAACTATCTTCAGACGCAACTCAGAAATTGTTCTATCACGTGAGAATGTGGCTATTGGGTAGAGTAGGTTTCCCCTAATCTCCACAGTACCTTTTTTTTTTGAGGCTCTAGCCCTTCAAATTTTCTGAGCCTTAAATGAAAATTTCAGCTACTGGAAAGAATTCCTTTCTTTTTTTTCTCTTCCTGCCCTCTGCCTCTACTCTTAATTGTACTTAATTATTTTTGCTAAAAATATATTTTTGAAAATTAAAGGTGATTGTTGAATTAGCAAGACCTGTGAGACTGAGGCATAAGAGGTAGCACATTACAATGCAAATAAATGCTTTGAGGATCTGGGTTGTTGTTGTCCTCCTCCTCTTCCTCCTCTTCCTCTTTTTCCTCTTCTTCTTCTTCCTCTTCCTCTTCTTCTTCCCCTTCTTCCTCTTCCTCCCCTTCTTCCTCTTCTTCCTTGTTGTTCCTCCTTCATTCTTCTTCCATTTAGCACAGTGCCTGGCACATAGTAGGCACTATATAAATGTTTGTTCTCTTCCCTCCTATATAACCTATATAATGGTATAACTTATATAATGGTGGAAGTGGATGCAACTGAGACATCTGGTGAGTCCCATTCATTGTGTCTTATTAAATTGACCTTGTGAATAATGGAGTTGGTATTTGCAGGTCCCTACCACTCCTAAGTAAATATTTCATTGTTCAGACTAAGCCTTTCAGTCACATCCAATTCTACCAGTCATATGTACATGATTATGAGTTTAAAGTCCCTTCCTTTTCTTTCTTGTCTGGATAAGACCACACACAAACCTTTTTGGGCCAAGGCATTTCTTTTTGGACAACTCTGTCAGTTAATGAGTCCATTTAACTGCTGGTAGCCTAGAACCCAGCAGATTTCTTCCACCCCCCCAACTCAAATGGAGGCTGAATTTCAACAGCAATAGTTATGCATGAAGCCAAGCACTTGGAGCCTCATTTCCTAAAATAGTGCCATGACTCAGCCTTCCAAGCTATCAATCATCATGCAAAATTTATAGTCAATTTGAATTTCTGAATAGCTATACCTAAAAGCCACTGGGGCTCTCATAAAATCAGTGTGAAAAAGTGACAATCTCAAGGCATCACGCCCAGGTTTCTTCAGCCTCAGAAAACTGTGGAAGTGTTAGATTAGTGTACAGAAATATATTTCTTTGGTGTTGTTTGTCCTTATATTTTAATTCAAGATACAATAACTTTCAAGACATCGCCATTAGATAGAACATGATTTTGGAATCAGGGAACCTGGGGTGAGTCCTAGCTCTGCTAATTATTGATTTTTTGACCTTGGGGAAGCCTCTATCCTCTGTAGGCCTTAGTTACCCTAACACCTAAATGAAGGGATTAGCTGGTTGGATTAGAGGATTTCTGAGGTCCTTCTGTGACTCTCAGGCTAAGATCCTCTAATGGAGTTTATGCCTGTTTTCTTTTTCATTTGTTCATCCATCTAATGATTCCAAATTTCCAACAGAAAATTAATCTGTATCTGCCAGGCAAATTAGCAGTAGGTAGGTGACACAGTAGATGGGCCTGGAGTCAGGAAGACCTGAGTTCACCTCTTTTTGCCTCTGTTTCCTCAACTGTAGAATGACTACATCATCCCAAGACTCTTTTGACTCACAGTCAGTAAATTTTTCATTCTTATCCTATTTCCCCTTGCTGGGATTCAGTCTTCCCAAGGTTCTACATCCTCAGGAAGAAAGGACCTGAATGAAGTTGTTTCCCATGACTCTCTGTTCTCTAGAAATAACAAGTCTGGGCTAATTGGAGAAACCAGAAAGGTTTATGACCTTTGTCCCATCTACCCCCAGCAATACTTAGCCCAATTTTCCTACTATATTTGACAGATGAAGAATCTGAGACCAAGATAAGTTTCTCCTTGCACAGACTGACATAATAAGGGTCAGAGGTGACCCCAAGTCCAGCATTGTCTGCTTATGCCAAATAATCTCTCCTAGAACTGAAGGGTGGAGATGTCAGAGGGAAGAGTCAGATAGATAGGATGATAACTGGACACATATGACACAAATTATAGAAATTCAGCGAGTGTTCTCATTTAAATTGTGGTTTTATTGGTGTCTTCTGGTTGGTCTCCCTAACCCTAGTCTGTCTCAACTCCAATGTGATATCCAATGGCTTCCTATTACCTCAGGATCAAATACAAACTACTTAGTTTGGTATTTAAAAACCTCCACAACTTGGTCCCTTCCTACCTTTCTTTTTTATTTTCTTTTATTTTTTTAGGCAATTGGGGTTAAGTGACTTGCCCAGGGTCACACAGCCAGTAAGTGTCAAGTATTTGGTCTGAAGCCAGATTTGAACTCAGGTCCTCCTGACTCCAGGGTCGGTGCTCTATCCACTGTGCCACCTACCTGCCCCTCTTTCTACCTTTCTAATACTTTACTCATCTCCACGTGGTCTATGATATAGCCACATTCCTTATACGTTGCATTTTCTGTCCTCAATGCCTGGAATGTTCTCTTTCCCCTCACTCCCCACCTCCACCTCCAGATATCTTTTTTTTTTTTTTTTGCTTTTTAGTGAGGCAGTCAGGGTTAAATAACTTGCCCATGGTCACACAGCTATTAAGTGTCTGAGGCCAGATTTGAACTCAAGTCCTCTTGACTCCAAGGCTGGAGCTCTATATACTACACCACCTAGCTGCCCCTCCAGGTATCCTTGAAGACTTGGATCAAACTCTACCTTCTGTAAGAGGTCTTTTCCAGTCACTTCCCTCCCCCAACTCCTTCCCTCTGAGGTTGCCTTCCAGGAAAATACCTTATACATTCATAGTTATTTGCATGCTGCTTCCCTCATGAATATGTGATCACCTTGAGGTGTTTTTACCTTTCGTTGTGTCCCTAGCACTTTGGACACTACCTGGTTTATATAAATGCATATATAAGTGCTTGCTGACTCACTAATTTCCAAAGATTATTCTTCCCTCATAGAACTCTTACTAATAACAAAGAAAATAGAGCAAAGTGATACCTTGGTTATTTCTGGTCACATTTATTTCATTTCACAACTATAATCTACAACCTCATTACTAAGAGGAAGGAGACATGATTCAATGTTGATTCTCTGAAGTCCTGTTTACTGAGATGATTCAAATGTTTTTTGATATCTTTTAATCCAACACCACTTTCTGAGGACTCCTAACTTGACAAATGCCTATAAAGTGCCAAACAATTTCACCAACTAAGGCAAAAACAGCAAAGTAGTTACAGATGACTTCTAACTTGCCTGCATTAAACAGGAGACTCCTGTAATTGTGGGTTTCTGAGTTAGAGAGGATTGATTAATTGGTCTGTTAAATTGTATGGTGCAGTTAGGTAGCACAGTGGATAGAATCAGGAAGACTCATTTTCATGAGTTCAAATCTGGCCTCAGACACTTACTAGCTGTGTGACCCCGGGCAAGTCACAACCCTTTTTGCCTCAGTTTTCTCAATCGTAAAATGAGCTGGAGAAGGAAATGGCAAACCACTCTAGTATCTTTGCCAAGAAAACCCCAAATGGGATCACGAAAAGTTAGACGTGACTGAAAACAACTGAAATAAATTGTATGAGGGATGAGGGGGAGAGAAAGATCTGTTCCCATTTAAAACCCTTTGTCCTGCTTGTAACTTCTCTAGTTATAACTGACAGACATCATCAGTTAGAAGGGGAAATAAAATAGACATGTTCTGATTTTCCTTTTCATTCCTTTTCATTCATTCCAATGAAAACCTAGTCTGTTCCTCTTTTCCATCTTCCTTTATCTGTTCCTTGTTCTTTTTATTTTGGGTCTTCTAAGGAGTTATAGCAAGTAGGAAATGGTGAACATAATTCCTTAAAGAAAACAGAATTAGGTCATTTTGCTATTGGTTACAGGTTCTGCCATGACTAATTTTAAAAGTTTAGTTTGGCATTAGAAGCTGTGGCACAACTGGAGCTTGAAGGATCAGTTTGCCAAGAAGGTACCCTTGAAAAACTGCTGTTTGTAAAAGCTTAGACATCTGTGGGTTAAGTTTTCCTCTGTGCTTTGTCTGTTAAAGGTATCATGGAATGAGAGAGCAATAGAAACAGAGATGACCTCCTTTTTTCTCACCTTCCATCTCCTCCAGCATTACCATAGGCAAGCTGGTCATGAAAAGTGTCTACAATTTAGAGTGGAAGACCTGAGTTCGAATCCTGAACTCTTGTACTTACTGACTCTGTGATCTTGGGCAAATTAGTTTGCTAATCTGTTCATGGATCAGTTTCCTCATTTGCAAAATGTTGAGTATCAAATAAGATAGTATATGTAAATGCCTTAGTTTTTTTTAATCTTATAGATAAATGTAAAATGTCAGCTGTTATCTAGATAAGATATTATCAAGTATTTTACATATATAAATATTTGTACATTTTTATATTTATGTATCTTCTAAATAGTTAGCTATCTCCTATTTTCTAAATAGTTATATAGTCTACCTAGACTAGATATATTATAATTATCTTTTAATTATATAATTAATTAACTTCTATCTCCTATATTTGTAGAAGATAGTCTGTGTGAGGGCAAGGACTAGAATGGTACAAGGTACATGCCTGTAGTCAGAGGGTGTATGTGACCAAAGCCTCCTTCAGCCTCAATTTTTCATTTGTGAAACGAGGGGTTTGTACCCCTCAGAATGCCTCTGAAGTAGCTTCCTGATCCATGATTCATGATTTAAGTTTTGTGTTTCCCCAGCACTCAACAGCACTCAGCACACAGCAGACACTTAAGTTTATTTAATTGAATTGATTTGGCAAGGCTCTCCATGGAGAGATAGGGGTGTGGGTAGGGGAAGGCATTTGGATCAGAGCTGCCTACTGGGAAGACTGTTGATTTTGTCATTATAAGCTTCTAAGAAGCCTCTTCAGACTCCATTTAAACTTGTACATCCTGATTTTTGTTTCGCCTACATTCATCATTTTTATTCAAGTACTTTGAGGAGGCATGCCAACTCGACGCAGCTGGCTGCCTTCCTAAGAAGACCAAGAGCTGTCAAGGCGGAACACTGCAGGGTTTGAATGCTGGTGCCGGAGAAAAGAGAACAGCTTCAAATGCTGCTTCTGACACTTGGTGGTTGTGTGGCCGTGGGCAAGTCCAGTGCCTGGAATCCTCTCCTTCCTCACCTTGGCCTCCTAGCTTTCTCCTCCAAAAAGCTTTTCCCTATCCTCCTTCATTTTAGTGCCTTTGATCCAAGACTGTCTCTAATTTTTCCCATATATATCTTGTTTATACACAGTTAACTATTTATATATTGACTCCACCATTACAATGTGAACTCTTTGAGGAAAGAGACTGTTTTTTGTCATTCTTTGTATGTCCAGAGCTTAGCACAGTGCCTGGCACAGACGTAGTAGGGGGTAAATAAGAGTTTGTTGGCTTGATTGATTTTGGGGAATGCCTGTAAGCAACATAGCTCGGAGATGTGTCAGTTTTTAAAAGGATACATTTGTCTCTTTGGGGAGAGGCTGGAATTAAGCATTCTCTGATGTGGCTGGATATTCTTTCAATATTGCTTCTAATTGAATTGAATAAAAAAATAAAGAGGTTGAATTAGTCTATTCCATGGAACATGCTCAGAGTTGCCATCCTTGTTCCAGGCAACTGGAACTTTGGCCCCTAATTTCAGACATTTGTGACTTGGCACTAAAGGGCTTAATTTATGAGATGATGGAGAGTCTCCCTATTGGCTGTGGTGCTGAAAATGCTGATGACTTAATATGTGCACAAAGATCCCTCTGCCTGACTCTTCCTTTCTAGCTTTGAATTGTGTCAGAACGTTTGGAGCTGCTTCTTGGGTGGTGGTGGGTAAATGGGAGGTTTGAGAAGGGGATGATTTGCCCTAATCCTCCTACCCCAGCCCCCTTGGGACCATAAGCACATGGCATCAAAAGCACATGGACTTGATGGGGATGGGATCTGAACTCCTAAAAGGAAAAGACCATGTTTTTGGGATCTGGACCCCAAAAAGGAAAAACCCTGAACTTTCCTACCTGGCCAAATCTCAGGTATTCACCTGAAGCTATAATCCTATCAACTGGCCTTTCATTGTGGCTATGACCAATCTCTCAATTCTGTTCTGTAACCTCCCAATTGCTTCTGTCCACTTCCCACCCCTAATCCTATCCAGACTCCATTCTCCCTTGGCCACATGGTCCAGGTCCATGATGTTCTGTTCACCCCAGCTTACTGGCCACTCCCATCCAGATCTTCTTCCAGTCACCCCAAACTACATGGCCACTCCTAGATCCCTCCCACAGCCTTTCTGTATATAAGGTCTATCTTGTCTTCATTAAAGTGCTCAGGTTCTTAAAATCTAGCCAATAGCTCACAAATGTTCATATTCCTTATGAGTCTGGTCAATATGGCAGATACTACTAAACCTTGTCTTTGGCTGAAAGAAGGCTTTAGTCAAATTCTTTCAGACAGGATCCATATGTCGTGATTTTGGGGTCCCAGCACCTCTAACCTCTAAACTTCAACAGACTGCCTAAACCAAGGTTCAGACTGCTTCTTTGTATCCCTTGATTTTTGGTGATTGAATATCTTGAGATGAATGAATCCAGGCTTGGCGGACATATGGTGAGTTTTCAAGGTCTGGAAATGTTAGTTCCCTCTGGGTTAGAGTGAGCTGGTGGATAAGGAACTTTTGCATTGGAAAAGTAAATCATTGACAAGAGGATTGTTCCTAGTCTGCCTGTTTTGCCAGAAGACACATATTGGGAATTGTTTGGACAGTGCAGAGCCAAGCTGAAGTGTAAAATGCCTAAATAGCATTCCTAAAAACTGCCTTATATTGATGAGGTTTGTTTTTTAATTTAATTTAATTTTTTTATTAATTAATTTTGATTTATCAACAATCACTTCCATATACTTTTGAGTTTGAAATTTTTCTCCCCCTTCCTCCCCACCACCCTCCCTAAGATGGTGCACAATCTGATATAGGCTATATATATATATATATAGGCTATATATATATATATATACACATTCTTATTAAACATATATTCAGATTGTAAGTAAAAATTAGAACCAATAGGAGGAACTACCAGAAAGAGGAAACAAAACTCAACAGAAGAGAAAAAAATAGCAAATAGCACGTTTTGAACTGCATTCAAATACCATAGTTCTTTCTTTGGACGTGGATAGCATTTTCCGTCACTAGGCCTTTGGAGATGTCTTAGATCCTTATATTGCTGGGAAGGGTTAAGTTTATCAATATTAGTCATTACACAATGTGGCTGTTATTATGTACAATGTTCTCTTGCTTCTGCTCACTTCACTCAGCATCAGACCATACAAGTCTTTCCAGCCTGTTCATCATTTTTTATAGCACAACAGTATTCCATTACATTCATATACCACAACTTGCTCAGCCATTCCCCAATTGATGGGCATCCTCTCAATTTTCAATTCTTTGCCACCACAAAAAGAGCTGCTAGGAATATTTTTATTCATGTGGGTCCTTTTCCCATTTGTATGATCTCTTTGGGATATAGCCCTAGAAGTGCTATTGCTGGGTCAAATGAATTTTATTTTTTAATTCAATTTTTATGTTTTCAAGTAACCAAAATCTGTTTTCTTTCCCTCCTACTACCACAATCCTCCCAACTGAAAAAAGAGAAAAAAACCAAAGCCCTTGTAACAAATATATACAGTCAACCAATACAAATTCCTAAATTGGCCATGTCTAAAATATAAATATATGCATATATTTAAACATATGTGTGTATACATAAGTGTGGGTACATGCCTGTATATATACACATATACACACATACATATATACCTATACTCTGAGTCTAGCAGCACCATCAGGAGGTGGCTAGTATGTTTCATTATGAGTCCTCTGGAATCATAGTTGGTCATTCTGTTAAGAGTTCTATGTCTTTCAAAGCTATATGTTTTTACAATATTGTTGTTACTTGTAAAAATTGTTCTGTTCTATTCCTCTACTCTGTATCAGTCTGTACAAGTTTTGTGAGGTTTCTCTGAAACAGTCCCCTTTCTAATTTCTTATAGCACAGTCATATTATGTCACATCCATATACCATAATTTGTTCAGTTATTCCACATTAATGAAGATTCTTTGTTTCTAGTTCTTTGCCATCACAAAAAGGGTTGCCATAAATATTTTAGTAAAGATTGATACTTTTCCTCTTTATTTGATCTCTTTGGGATATAGACTTAGTGATAATATTGCTGGGTCAAAGAGTATGCACAATTTAATGACATTTTGTGCATAGTTCCATGTTGATTTTCAGAATGAATGGACCAATTTATGTACTTTTCCCCCCCATAGCCTGTCCAGCATTTGTCACTATCTTGGAACTCCAAAGTTGTTTTAATTTGTAATTCTCTAATTTTAAGTGATTTATAGCAGTTTAAAAATGTAATTTTAAAAAATAACTTGCTGGAAAACTGCCTGTTTATATCCTCTGACCATTTATTAATTGGGGAATAGTTCTTTATTCTTAGAAATTTGAAGCAGATGAGATTTAAGTATTAGCCTCCCAGTAGACAGTAATAGTAGTAACAAGTTGGTTTGTTCCATGATAATAAGTTGTTTTGCTCTGTTAATGCATGTTTGTGAGCCTCTTATGTTTAGCATTTTTTGTGTGTATGAATGAAATACCTCTCTGATAACTGATTCATATCGTACACTGAATACTTTTTTTTACTCCCTCCCTTTTGGGAAAAAAATTATATGAGCCATGATATAGGATATAAGTGTGAGAAGTAAGCAATGATTATATTTCCATATAAGGAAATTGAAAGGAAAGTAACTTTGGGTTAGAAACCAGTGAAAATTGGGTGAAACTGGTTGTTTGATTAAAGAGGCTGGAAGTAGGACAAAGGTTAAGCTTTACTAAGAGTGTGCATGCTCGAAACTTACTTAAGCAGGGAAGCTAGATGGCAAAGTGGATAGAACACCGGCCCTGAAGTCAGGAGTCAAATCTGGCCTCAGAGCAAACACTTGACACTTACTAGCTGTGTGACCCTGAGCAAGTCACTTAACCCCAATTGCCTAAAAGTTAAGAAAAAAAAAGAAAGAAAGAAAAAAGAAAAAAAGAAACTTACCTAGGGGAGCATGTGGTGGGTGTTTGGGGAAGTCTGTGGCCTATGCTGACTTCTACCTACGAAAGTCAGCTAGGACAGACTTGCACCGGCAATAGAGATGTAAGGTTTGCTCTCACTTCAGTAGTGTGTGTGTGTGTGTGTGTGTGTGTGTGTGTGTGTGTGTGCTCATCTTGAGTTCCACACCTATTTCCTGCAGAAAGCATATTAATGGTTTCACTGCTTCACTCATCCTGAGCCTAACTTACTGTGCCTATTTGGGCACCAGAACTTATTTCCAACATAAGTAAAACAACTCTCAGGGTATTGGGGTTAGTGTTTATTGAATTGAAAAGCATGAGAACATGGACCCTGACCCCTATTACTTAGAAGATGGACTTCCCATGATGGAATTTGATCTAAACTACCTGCCTTGATAATAACAGCAGAGGGCATGTACAGTCTGGCCAGTCCCAGTGAGGGGGAAACCAACAATAGTTTTCTTGGGTTAGAAATGTATTTTTGAAGTATGGTGGTGGTGATGATGATGATAGAAATGATATTGACAGCATAAAATAACTTTGGCATAGTCCAACATAGATATACTTACAAGCATCAAGGAATACCAATGTGTGGGCATCAAATGAAAAGAATTTTCCCTTATTTTGTCCTGCAAGTTTGAGAACACATCCTTGCTCGTGCTGTATATTATTCAATAAAAGAAGAAAAAAGTCCCTTCTTTAGTGCTGTAATTCAAGAAATAATTAGGGGGGAGGCGAGATAATGTATTATACTTTTGCCCTGATTTCCTCTGAGGCTTGTTGATATGATATTATTTATGAGTAAAAAGCAGATTTTGTCATGTAGTGGGGTGGACATTTATAGGATGTAAGGATCAAGTATGAGACAAAGAGGTGTCAAGGCTTTGCTCCTTTTAGACTCTGAGTGGTAGCATTTGTGGCAAAGTGACCTAAGATTTATAGCTCAGTGTAAAGAAATGTTTGGTACTTTTTTACTTTTTAAAGAAATGTAAAAAAATCCTTCGACCATAGAATGAAAAGGGCATTGTATTTTAGCCCTCGGGTGCCTAAGGGATCAACTATGCCCCCATGGTCTTTAAAAAGCAAGCTAGTGGGACATTTGTGAAGTCTGAAGTTTGCTGACTCCTATTGGGGTGGCCTTTTTATGCCTTAAGTGATCAACTGGTAAGCTGCTCCAATAATTCAATCCTTAGTCTCCTGGAAAATCAAGTTACCTTCCTAGCCTACTTGGCAGGGTCTTTAAAAGAAACTAGACCAATACATGGCAGAGCTTTAGTAGATATTTTGCTCCTGCTACACAAATAGGACTTATTCTGAGACTTGCAAGAAGCTAGATGGCAGAGATGAAGAGAGAGCACATTCTAGGAATAGGGCACTTACTTGTACAAAGGCAAGGAGATTGGAGAGAGAGAAGATCTTGTACCCAATAATATGCAATAAACCTAAAAAGGTAATATGAAATAAAACGGTGATGATGAGGTGGAGAATCTAGAGGTGCTGGGACCCAAGATCACAACACGCAGGTCCTGGCTGCATGAATTCAACCCAATTCTTCTTTCAGCCAAAGACAAAGTTTTATTAGAGTTAAACGATACAGGCCAGACTCTTAAGGAATCTGAACATTAGTGATGGCGTAAGAATGAGCGGGCATGAGGAAATATCAGCCTTTAAATGGGGGCCAGGATGAATCCTATCTAGAGCCAAGTAATTTTGTGCTGTTCAGAGGAGGGGCTGGGAAGAAGATCTGGGGTGACTGGGGTGACTTAGGGAGAATGGGAATGTCTGGGAGGTTGAATAGGGTCATCCTGGAATAGACAATGGAGGGCTAGGCTTCATCAGGATAACAAAGAACTGGAAGATAGGGAAGGAAGAGGTTGACTAGGGTCTGGATAAGATCAAAGAAGGGAAATATACTAGGAGTCTTCATTAGGGCATCAAAGACTGGGCTTCTTTATTAGGGTATCAAAGGGAGATTAAAGCCTAGGAGACAAGGCCAGTTAATAATCAAGAAACTGCTAAACTTCCTTAGTGAGTTCAAAGAAAGTTTCAGGGTTTTCTGGGGCCTGTAGAGAAATGGGACCCAAATTCTTTTTTGGGGTGAGGGGCAAAGGTCTCAGCTTAGGCTCACACCCCATCAGTGAGAAGCTTTAAATGCCAAGCTTGAGTTTGCATTTTATACTGTAGGCAATAGGAGGAATTGCTTTCTTTAAATGTATAATAGTGGAGGTGGTACTGAAGTTTGTTTTTTATTTTTTGGCTGAAGAGGAGTGCTGGTTATTCCTTCTTTTGCCCCCACTATGTTCCCAATTTCTCCCTTCGGGCATGACATTTTCACTAGTGATAGCATTTAGTTCCCCACTATGGGAGGCATTTATTCAAGCTTGCTCCTGGAATTTAACAAGAAGAGGAGTTGCGCAAGACTCTTGCCTTTAAAGGAAATGATTCCTGTGCTTACTTATCCAATTTTCCTTCTACTGAACACTACTGGCTCATTTTATGCCCAAATTTCTTTTTGGTTCACTTCATTTCATCTTTTCCTTATGTTGCATCTGTTTTACTAAGCTCCTCCACAGAGACTATCGATACTGCTACTGTATTTTTAAAGACCCAGTGGAATGTTGTGAGAAAGGCAATTGGAGTTGGAAGTTATAGCTGAAAATGTCTTGGTATGAGGTGTATTTCCTAATGGAGTCAAGAGGGATATTTAAAAAAAACTACTTAATCTATGAGATATTCTGAGGAGAAAACAGAAAATCTCTTTTGTGAGAACTGTCTTAATTGTTATGTTATAAAGAAACATTATAAAAAATAATTCTATGACGAAGAATTGACAGACTCGTAGTGTATTCTGGAGGAAGTTTCCTGTAATGATTGAAGAGAGGAGTGAGAAAAAGGACTAACAAAGTTTATTTTCTGAGAGCTTGAAATGAACTCTTATCTTAAGGAAAAGTATGAAGAACATTCTTAAGAGGCCTTAATCAGCATTTGGAGTGAACTCATAGTGAAATTTTGTGTCCAGAAATGAAGAGAAGTCATCTGCTATAATAGTGAGATTGGAGGTGATCTGGCTGTGATCTTTCTCATAGCCAAAATATTCATAATTACTGATGTCTTTATTATTTATTGTTAATAGTTTACAAATTCAAGAGTTACCTATAGGAGATTAAGGAACTTACTCAATAAAAAGATAAGATTATTTACTACTGAGAAAGGAGGTTTCTCCAGTTTACTTAATAAATAATATTTAATAAATGAGAGTAAGAGATGGAAACTGATCAATTAATGAAAAATAGGTTGAAATTTTGTTAATTAGAGAGAAAATATCCAAATATATCTCCTGGATTTCTCTGGAGCTCTGGATAACAAAAGTAAATATAGAAATGAATTTAGTAGCAAGCCTGAGCTGAGCAGTGACCTATGAGTAAGTGTGATTGACACTATAACCTTACTATACCTGCTTTTGAAGAACTATTCTAAAATTCTTTATCTGTATAGTTGACCATAGCCTCCTTCTTGGCTTCCTTTGAGCAAGCAAAATACATCCAAAGCAGTAATGCACTGGGTTAACTGCCGTTTTTTCTTCATACTAGCTTTTAGAAAGAAATGAAAAAACAGACTTTAAAGAAATAGAAAAAAAGCTTTGGAATGAATACAGAACTTCTCCAGAGTTAGAAGGGAGAGGAAGAGGACCACTGCTGTCATTCTTGGCAAACAGGGGCAACTAAAGTCTTTCTGCCATAGCTGTGCTGGTCCCACATCATTTATCTGCCATCCTTTCGCAGCATCTCATTCCTGAGGGGGTTGTGGCAGAAAAAGTAACAGCAACAGCACCCACAGGGCTAGCGTCTGCCTTGTAGACTACTCTCCCCTCCTCTCCCATTCTTTTAGTCATCCAATGAAGAATCTCACATCCACCCTCTGGTCAAACCCTATGGTTAAAACCAGTTGGGTGTGGAGCCACTGCAGAAGCTGGTGGGCCTCCCTCCTCTCTGCCTCCATACATCCATCATCCTCTTGGCCAGGATTGCTCTTTCTAGTTTGGGCAGCCTTTCTCTCTGCCCTGGACCACCCCTCAGCAGACTTTCAAATTGCTCACTTCTCATAAGAATTCAGTGTTCCCCTTCCCTCAGGATGAGGCAGGGAGAAGGCCTCTCTTTTTCTGGAGCAGTCACAACTCCCAATGATTTGATTCAGAATACATTGATGATTTCTGTCTTATCCTGCAGGCATCCCTCTCAGTAGCACTGTCACTGCTTGGGTAAAGGGGGTTACATGTGCAAACAGTCACTTGAGAGATTCATTTCTGGCCTATATTCTGCCAATTGATTTCACATAGTCCCCCAGGTCTCTTAGCAACAGAAGATATTATTGAACTGGATGGGAGTCACAGAAATTTCACATTCTGATCTCCAGGCTAACAAAAACAAAGCAAACTGTTATAAGCTTTAAAATTAAAAAAAAATCAAACATAGACATTTGGAAGACATGTAATCACAATTATAAATCTGACTGTCAGAAAACTTTTTGTCCTTTCAGGTATACACTTTCTACATTTGGGTTAAATAGATTTTAAAATCCATAGGTGCTCTTTGGAAATGAACGTGTGAAAACCCAGTTTCCTCATAATCAATGTGTCTGCTCCCTTGGAAATCGCTTTTCTTATAAAAAATAAAAAAGAAGAGAAAAGTGCAAGATAATGGATGGAAGCAGAGAGCAGTTGATTTTCAATTTTAAGCTGGTAGTAGAATATTTTGAACATGGTCTCATAGGTTTATATACAGTGGCATGGAAACCTATTGGTTGTTCATTTATCCTCCTAACTAAATATCTTGTGTTAATCTAAACACTATTTAGCCCTAGTGATACTTATTTAAGCAGAGAAGCAGCATGGTGTAAGGGAGACTACCAGGCAGTAAGTCATAATACCCATGTTCAAGTACCATGTGTTTGGGTCCCATAACTACTGATAGTAAGATTCCATCTCTGTCTGACGAAGGCATATTGAGAGCATGAGGAAAGAACAAAGGTCAGAAGATGTTGTCAAAGATGAAACCATCACTTACTTTCTGAAACAGTCATTGTTACCACACCTACAGTCTTCTTTGTGCCACTCCACAGAGTTTACAGTACAACTCAATGAACACACTTTTCTCTAGGTAAACAAATTGTACAGCTGTGATACTGTGATCCATAAAGGTTTCACCTGGAACTCTTGCTCTCCTGACTTCCAAAACAAACAGCTCCAGCCCCATAATATGAAGGACTAGCTTAATAAGAGCTCAGAAGCTTGGGTTTTCCTGTTAGATTGTAAACTTCTCAAGAGCAGTGGCTATCTTTTGTGTCTTTTGGTATCCCCAGTACTTACACAGTGCCTGGCACATAGAAGGCACTCAATAAATGTTAACAAATTGAATTGATGTTATCTGCTGCTTTCAAACTGCTTCAGAAGGTGAAGGTGATCCTAGTTAGGGCAACCAGAAGAAGCTACTCTCTTCTTCCCTGCCTTCCTGATTATGATAATACCAGCTCAGACAAAATAGTTTATGTGGCCATAGGCATTTGCCCAACACTTCACTTTCTGTATCCTCAGTTCCTCATCTGTAAAATAGATATAATAATACTTATATTGCCCACTTCACAGTATAAGGGATCTCCCACTCCTAGTCATGTTGCTCTTACTCAAACACCGTTCTCTAAATTCCCCCCAGGTGGAAAGAATAGGCAGCTTAGAAACTTTCCTTTCAGGTATGTGTATGGTACAGAATAGAAGTAGAGTTTTATGCTCACCATCAAAGAGGTGGATTTGGAACTGGCTAAATCATCAGCCCCAAAGAGTGGCCATTAATGGTTAGTATCAACAGGGACTAAACATAAACTTCAGTCCTATACATCATGAATATTTTCTTTAAGAAGCATTGGGAGATCTTGAATATTGTAAGTACCAAATAGCATCATAAAAGTGGAAGCTGATTATATTTTGATAGAAAATAGGTGTTTACAAATGAGGCAACAAATCAATTATTTATATGCAATAAGACCAGAGCAAAAAAAATGGAAATGAGAAGAAGATACAATGGATAGGATATCCAAATGTGAGTGTTGATGCTGAAGCATAGATGTTTGGCAAATAGCAAATTCTTAATAAATGCTTCTATCTATCTATCTATCTGAAAAAATGGGAAATGAATAAAAGAACAGACATCAAAATAGATTCTTGCTATTTTTTTTAAGTGAGACAGTCAGGGTTAAGTGATTTGCCCAGAGTCACACAGCTAAGAAGTATTATCTAAGGCCGGATTTGAACTCAGGTCCTCCTGACTTCAGGGCCGGTGCACTATCCACTGTGCCACCTACCTGTCCCCAGATTCTTGCTATTTCTGAAAGAAGTTTTAACTGATGCCACTCAATTGCCACAAGACCAAAAAATCCTAGAAACCACCTCCTTCAGAAGATATTAGATCCCCTTACCAAGCAGAAAGATATAATAGCTAAGGGCAATACCAATTTAGAATGCTAACTTATTTATAGAATCTTTTGAAAGAGTGATGAAAGATTATGAACCAGCCATCTCATGAAACTATGAGAAACAGTGAAATAGAGGGACAACAGATTTGAGTCAAATCACTCCAAGGGCATTTATAAATAATCTTTCATGTTGGTTTTTTAAATAACATTTTTTTTCTCCATTAGTATGTTCACGGTCCCCGATATGCTACATGAAATAGTAGAAATGGCACTAAAGGAAACAAAGATCAAAAAAGCAGTTTGATTAGAATAGTTATATACAGGAGCTTAAAAATTATAGTGCATTTTAAAAATATTATTTACTTATTTATTTGTAAGGTTCACTTAAAATTTTTTTGAGTTCCAAATTCTCTTCCTCCCTCTTCCTCCTCCACTTCCCATCGAGAAGGCAAGAAATATATTAATTATACATGTAAAATCATGTAAAACATATTTCCATATTAGCCACATTGCAAAAAAAGCAAGAAAAAAAATTATGTTTTAATTTGCTGTCAGACCCCATCAGTTCTTTCCCTGAAGGTGGATGGCATTTTTCATCATAAGAATTTCAGAATTTTTTTAGATCATTGTGTTGATCAAAATAGCTACTCATTCACAGCTGATCATTGTACAATATTGCTGTCACTGTGCACAATGTACTCCTGTTCACTTCACTTTGCATCAGTTCATATAAGTCTCCCAATGTTTTTCTGAAATCATTTTGTTTGTTATTTCTTATAGCACAATAGTATGCTATCACAATCATAAACCATAACTTGTTCAGCCATTCTCCAATTGATGGTCTTGTGGCAATTGAGTTGCATCAGTTAAAACTTCTTTCAGAAATAGCAAGAATATGGGGACAGCTAAGTGGCACAGTGGATAGTGCACCGGCCCTGAAGTCAGGAAGACCTGAGTTCAAATTTGTCCCCAGACACATAATACTTCCTAGCTGTGTGACTCTGGGCAAGTCACTTAACCCCGACTGCCTCACTTTAAAAAAAATAGCAAGAATCTATTTTGATGTCTGTTCTTTTATTCATTTTCCATTTCTTTTTCGGATAGATAGACAGAGAAATAGAAGCATTTATTAAGAATTTACTATTTGCCAAACACCTATGCTTTAGCATTAACATTTACATTTGGATATCCTATCCATTGTATCTTCTTCTCATTTCTATTTTTTTGCTCTGGTCTTATTGCATATAGATAATAATTTCCAATTCTTTACCACCACTAAAAGAGCTGATATAAATATTGGTGTACATATAGGTCTTTTTCCTTTTTCTTTAATCTCTTGGGACTTCAGACCTAGGATTGGAATTGCTGGATCAAAGGTTTTGCAGTTTTATAATCCTTTGACTGTAATTCCAAGCTATTCTTCAGAATGGTTAAGCAATTCACCCAACATGCATGCATTCACGTCCCAATTTTTCCATATTCTCTCCAACATTTGTCATTTCCTTTTCTTAGATTAGCTAATCTGATAGGTGTGAGTGGGTACCTCAGAGTTGTTTTAATTTGCATTTCTCTAATTAATAGTGATTTAGAGCATTTTTATGATTGTAGATAGCTTTGATTTCTTCTTCTGAAAACTGCCTGTTCGTATCCTTTGACCATTTATCAATTGGGGAACGATTCATATTTTTATAAATTTAACTCTGTTTTCTATGTATTTGAGAAATGAGGCATGAATTGAAGAAACCCCAAAATAAAAACTCCCAGGACTATTATAGCCAAAATCCATAGCTTCCCAGTCAAGAAAAATTACTGTAAACAGCCAAAGAGAAAGAGTTCAAGTCATAAGGAGCCACAGTCAGGACTTCACATGATTTAGTAGCCACCACTATAAAGTAACAGAGAACTTGGAATACATGTTCCAGAAGGCAAAATATTTGGGCTTAAAACCAAAAGTAACATACCCAGCAAAATGAATATAATCCTACAGGGGAAAAAAGATTTTCAATGAAATAAAGAACTTCCAAAAATTCCTGATGAAAAGACCAGAGCCGAGGAAAAACTTTGGGGTCCAACAATGACAAGGGATTAAACAAGGATAATCCATTTACATTCTCAAATGGGGAGATATGTATCATCACTAAACTCTATTGTTATTAAACATCATAGTCCAATTAGACAGAGGATCTAGGAGTGGTTCTTGATGATCTTAAAAAACAATGAAAAGGGAGAAGAATAGCAATACATTAGAATATGAAAGGAAAGAAAGGACAGGGAAAATTATCTCACATAATTAGGGTATAGATGTGAAAGTCTATACAACAGGGAGGAAAGGGAAGGAGTAGCTGGTGATACTTGAACCTCACTGTCCTCTGAACTGGTCAAAGCAGGGAAGAATATGCATACACTTTTAGGTACAGAAATCCTTTTCACTAAACAGGGAAACAGGAGGGAAAGGGAAATAAGAAAGAGGTTAAATTAGAGGGATTAAGCCTAAGGAAATTAATCGTAAGGAAAATAAGCTATAGAGGTAGCAAAAAAAAAATACTCATAGCAACTTTTTGCTACTGCTTTGCTTTTGGCAAAGAAATGAAAACTGAGGTTTCCATCAGCTGGGGAATGGCTGAACAAGTTATGTTGCATGAATATAATGGTGGACTATTATATGAGAAATAAAGAGGGGGATGGTTTCAGAGTAACCTGGGTAGACTTGTTTGAACTTTATTCAGAGTGAAATAAGCAGACCAAGGAAAGCAATTGAAAATAATTGCAAAGACAAATAATTTTGAAAGACTTTGGACCTCTGATCAGCATAATGACCAAATGTGATTCCGGAAGAATCAGGATGAAACATTCTACCCACCTCCAGATAGAGAGGTGACGGGTTACATTTTTTGGACAGGGCTAATGGGGGAATTTGTTTTGATTGTCTTTCTATGTTTGTAGAATTTTTTTTCTTTCCTATCTAACCATTCCTTCTCAGTCTACTTTGCTGAATCCTCATCTTTGTCATAACTGCTAACTTTGGTTGTCCCACGGGGCTTTGTCCTAGACCATATTCTCTTCTCCTTCTATAGTTTTTTACCTGGTGATCTTATCAACTCCCATGGATTTAATTACCATTTCTATTTTGATGATTCTCAGATCTATCTCTCCAGCTCTAACTTCTCTGCTGATCTTTAGTCACACATCTCCAACTGCTTATTGGACATCTTAAAAAGAATGTTCCATAGGCATCTTAAACTCAAAATGCCCACATCTGAAGTTACTATCTTTGACCCCAAATCTCCCCTTCTTCTCCCTAACTTTTCTATTACTGTTGTATTATTGACTATTACCACCCTCCTAGTTACCTAGGCTTGCAACCTGGGTGGTATCATTAACTCCTTACTCTTTCTTACCCCCTCCATCTAGTATCATTGTTTTCATTTTACTTAAGGAAATTAGCTAATGTTTATGCAATTTGGTTTTCAATCCACAAAGTTTTTAGGATTAAATCTTTAGTTTCCATTTAAGTTTGAATCCTTTCTTTAAAAATTCTTTATTTATTATGCTTTCTATTGTGCTGTAGTCAGCAAAGAATGTGTGTGATATTTCTGTTCTTCTGACTTCTGTTTATAAGGTTTTTATGCCCTAGCACATGCTCAGTTTTTGTAAAAGTGCCATGTATAGCTGTGAGAAATATGTTTGCTTCTTTCTATTTCTAAGAATAATTACAAGAGACTTATTACATTTAACTTTGCTAAAATTCTAATCTGCTATATGGGTCACATGAGCAAAAAGATGGTGGACTAGACATTTTCTTCAATCTCTCTAACTTCTCAAACTTCCCCCAAACAGAAACTATGTACCCAAGATAAAGTAATTTCAGTTGTTTCTGTAGTTTAGGACCAAGAATCCAAAAGAAATTAAACAAAAAAAACCAACCAACCAGGCCTTGCTGCTCACTGACTCTGAACTTACTCAGTACCCCTTCCCCACTTCCCATGCTATTGGCTTCAAGGTTACACTAGAAGACCCAAGGACACTACACAGGCTTACATCTAACCTATCCCTATATCCTAGTCCCTGCCCCATTCCTTCTTTCTAGTGCCATAGAGACCTGGCTCCAAATTATGGAAATTTCCTTAGACCTTGACTGCCAGTGTGGCCACAGCCCATCAGGAGTAAAAGACTGCTGGAGACTGCAACCTAGAAGCACCAATGCTGCAAAGCTCTGAACTGCTGGTAGCTCTGAATTGATGGTGCTGGGGGATGAAGGCTCTTTACTGTTGCTATAGTGCCAGAGAACTAAGAAACAGAGGGAGTGGGACAGATCTAGAACAGGAAACTGTGCATGTAGAGAGCTGTCTAGTGTCCACTATGCCTGAAGAAAGAGCTCAACATCCAGCTGGAGCCAGTTCTGAGGACTTTTGGGTGATCACCCTAACACCATAATGAAGGAAATAATAAAAGAGAATTGCCCAGAACTTCTGAATATAGAAAAATGGAATTCCAATTAAAAGAATTTAGAAGTCACCTCTAGGCAAAAAAAATAAATAACACACACACACACACACACACACACACACACACACACACACACACACACACACACAAACACCTAAGGCTGCAAACTCCAAAACACTGTTGGTTAAACTTAACAATTCAATTCAGAAACAAGTTCTGCAAGCCATCAGGAGAAAGACCTTCAAATACAAGGGAAAGGACATTCAAACAATACAAGACTATTCTGGACCTAGTAGAAGAAGGGAGAAGGAATGGAATAATGCATTCTGAAGAGCTCCAATGGGAGGTTAGGGTGCAGCCCAGGGTTACCTAACCTGTAAATCTGAGCCTAAACATACAAGACAAAAGATGTATGTTCCATAATAGACAAGAGTTTCAAACATTTTTAGAAAGAAAATTAGAACTGAAGGGATTATTTGTATCTTGAACACTCCAAACAATAGAAATGTAGACAGCAATAGCAACCAGAGGGACAACAGAAAGACTAGTGATTGAATTTTTCTAAATGTACCCAAGGACGTGAATTCAGAAATTTAGGAGAGATAACTGTGAAGAGGTGGACTGGGGCATTATGAATAGAACCTAGCCACATTGCCTACCGATGAATGCTTATTTTGTGGGACTGCATTACAACAAGGTAGAAAATATGAAAGAGGAGGAGGGAAACAGGGGAATAGAGAGGAGTGAGTGATACCCCAGAGTCAAATCAAGGGCTAGCAATGAGAGGAAGGTGACCTCCATGGTCTTAGAAAGAAGAAAGGTGAGTGGGTGAGGAGGAGAGGGAACACTGAAAAGAAGGAGGAAGGTCTTATTTAGGATGTAGGAGGCTATTCCACTGATGAATGCTGCTATGGGTGAAGGGAAATGAGGATCTTAGACTGAAAGAGGTCTTGAGGATTTGGTGACTGAAAAGCCTACTTGTCCTTGGAGAAGGGGAGTTGGAATGCCTGGGGCAAGTGGCACCTAGAGGAGTGGGAGAGCCAGGGAGGAGATTTCCAGGCAAATGTGTGTGTGGTGGGGGGATTAAAAGATAGGGTATAGATTACTGGGGTAGGGGTGAGGATGGACATTGCCCTATCTTGGGGTAGTATCCTCCATGTCATCTGTAATGATTAGCATTGTTCTGAGAGTGAGGCACAATGGAAAGGGGGAATCTGTGGGAGAATGCCTACAAGGCAGTGGCAGAAAGCCCCTAGAGGTCTGAGCCTGGAATGGATATCTTGGAAACTTTGATTATATGAAGAACACAAAGGAAAGAAAACAAATAATTGTATGGGTAATGGATCAAAGAATAAGGGTTTAGAGTAAATAGCAAAGATGGATAATGAAAATAATGAAAGAAATCCTTTTAAAAAGGAGTACAAAAATGAAATTAAAAGAAAAAACTAATGAACAGGATTTGCTGAAAGGGAGGAGAAGAGGGGGAAATCTATCTGAGGGGAAAAAAGAAGGGGACAAAATCTATAATCAGATAAAAGCAGAAGTGAGGAACAATTCAAAACCCTAAAGGGAAAGGGGTAACAAATGAAAATAGGGGATTGAGGGTGAAGGAAAGAAAGCCAGTAGGAATAGGCCCATCTTAAAAAAAATTAAAATAAAAAATTCTAATTAGAACCTTAACTTAATTCCTCTTTATTTTTTCATTATATTTTCCTAGGTCTGAAAAGAGCACATTGAGGACCCCAAGTATTAGTTTTTGTCTCTATTTCCTTCTATAATTTGATTAGTTTTTCTTTGAATACCTAAATGCTTCACCATTTGGTGAATATATTTAGTATTGATACTATTTAATTATCTATGGTGCCTTTAAGTGTGCTGCAGTTTCCTTATCTTTTCAATAGAGCTAGGGAGAGGGAGTAAACCTGCAATTTCACTGCTATAGGGAATTCATAGGTAAAGAAACTGTCTACAAATCCAAGTAGATACTTTCTCTGAAACTTGAAGTTTTAGGAAGTTATCCAGGGTGCTGAAAGTTTAAATGATTTACCCAGGGTCACATAGCTAGAAGTGTCATGCTTTACCTCACATATGTAATCTCTTGCCAATTTTTGTAGCTTCTACCTTTGTAACATATCCCATATGAGTCTCCTACTCTTCATTTACACAGTTGCCACCCTAGTTCAAGGCCTCATTGTCTCTCACTTGAACTATTACAATTGGCTTCTAATTGGACTCTCTTCCTCATGTCTCCAATCCAACCTCCACCCAGCTGCCAACTTGTTTTTTTGAAAGTTTAGATCTGACAATGGTACCCTCCCTCCACCTGCCCACTTAATAAACTTCAGTGGAAACTTACTACCTCCAAGATCAAATATACAGTACTACATGTGACATTTAAAGCTATTCACAACCTGGCCCTTTCCTATTTTTCCAGACTTCTTAACATTTTATTCTTCTTTATCCATTCTACAAATCAGCTACACTGGCCTTGTTCTCTACACATGACCTTATCTCCTATAATGTATTTTTATGCTGGTTGGAATATATTTTCTTCCTACTTTACCACTTGGTACCCCTGAATTTCTTCAGTTTCTAACCTAATTGTCAAATAAGGAGTTTTTTCCCCAAGTAATTGATATTCTTGGATTTATCAAATGAGGGGCAGTGAATTTAATTGTTTTTACTTCTTCCCCATCTGTTCAGTTTCACTATTCTACTTTTTTTTTTTTGCAGGGTGGGGAAAGGCAATCAGGCTTAAATGATTTGAACTCAGGTCCTCCTGACTTCAGGATTGGTGCTCTATCCATTGGGCCACCTAGGTGCCCCCTGTTCTCCATTGTTCTACTTACATTTTTTTTAAACCATTGATAAGGATTTTTGATGATTACTACTATTTAGCACAATTTGAAGTCTGAAAGTGCTATTCTCCCTTCTTCCCTATATATTTTTTCGTCCTTTCTCCTATGATTCAAGACCTTTTCTTCCTCTAAGTTTTGTTAATGTTAACTGTCTAAAGTATTCTCTCGTTGTTTGGTATAGTGATAAACATCAAATAATTTAGACCATATTGTTATCCTTGTCATATTGCTAAGGTCTATTCATGAGAAATAAATATACCTTTAATTATTAAGTTGTTCTTTGATTCCTTAGAGTATTTTACAATTATATTTATATGTTTTGAGTGTACTTTAGTAGACTGACTCCCAGATTGTTCACACATTTTGTAGTTATTTTGAATGAGACTTCCATTCCTTTTCTTACCCTTTAAGACTTTGTTACTTTTATGAAGAAATATTGTTGATTTTTGTGAGTTTAGTTTGTATTCTGCTATTGTCTCAAATAATTTCTTTACCGATTCTCCAGGATTTTCTCTCATAAGTAAATCATTCTATTACCAGCAAATAGTATATTTTGGTCTTTATTTTGCCTATCTTTTGCTTTTAATTTCATTCTTTGTTTTCTTACTATAATTAGCATTTCTAGACCTATGAAAGCTATCAAAGGGGAATCATGGCATCCCTTGCATCAGTCCTGTATTTATTGAGAAAGCTTCTAGTGTTTCCCCATTTAAGGTGAAGCTAGATTTTACTTTTGAACCATGTTGACAGTGCCCACAAAGGTAGGGCATTTTAGTGTAAATTACCACTGTATTTGTCAAAGCTTTTTTTCTTCATCTATTGATACAATCATATGGTTTGGGAGTATTTTTGTTTTTAATCTATGTTAATCATTTTCCTGATGTTAAATCATACTTTCATTTCTGATGTAAATCCAACTTGATTACAGTGTATACTTCTTCCTTTTCTTTTTTTTTTGGCAATTGGGGTTAAGTGACTTGCCCAGGGTCACACAACTAGTAAGTGTCAAGTGTTTGGTCTGAGGCCGGATTTGAACTAAGGTCCTCCTGACTTCAGGGCCAGTGCTCTATCCACTGCACCATGTACAGTATATACTTTTAAAGGATATATTGCAGTAAACTTCAATAGAATTTTATTTAAAATTTTTGAATTGTATTTATTAATGATACTAGTCTACAATTCTTTCTTTTCTTTATCCTTCTAGTATTTGTCCCATAAAAGAAGTTTGATTGACCTTTTTGAATTTTTAAGAATAATTTGTGTTGTTAAAAATACAATGGAGTCCTTCCCCCACCCCTTCCCAGTTTTTACAGTCTCTAGTTTGGTCAACCATGAAGTAACTCTGGGAGTGGTTACAGGCCGTGCTTGACTTATTACCAAGATTTTTCTGACTGGCTACTGAGCTGTAAAAATTTAGGACATTTTTTTTGAAAGAGCCAGTTTTCAGCTAGTGCTCTTTCTGTTGTAGCTGTAAAGGTGACAAGATGTCAGTCCAGCGATGGGTGGCAGCATCATCTATCAGGGTGGTTGGGGGAGTACTCCCTGGAGCATTCAATTGCCATTCTTGTTAATTCCATGGGAACTTTGAGGTCCAGCTTAGTCCCAAGATTAGCTGTTAAGTCAGAAGAGCTGAGGATTCAGGGGACTTTCAGAGATGTCATAATGATGTGAAATAGGTTTCTAAAGGTCTTTAAAATAGAATGGTCATGTATGATGGGGGTGGAGGGGAATTACCTCAGTATTAATTGTTCTTTAGATATTTGATATAATTATTTGATAGTTTCTTTACAGCTAGTTTATTTTCTGAAGTTGCATTGTTTAAGATATTTTTTCACATTCTATTAATTTTAGTACTTTGTGTTTTTGTAGATAATCCTTCATGTCTTTTGAACTCGGTTTTGCCAAACATATCTGATTCTTTTTTTAATGTTTTTTCTATTTTGATTTTTTTCTATTATGATTTTTCTACTATTTTCTATTATGATTTTTGTCTCATTCATTTTTATTTGGCTAATTTGAATTTCTTTCCTCTTCTTTTTGACTAGCTTAACTAGAGTTTTATCATTTTGCTTAGTCTTTTCAAAGAAAGAATTTTTATTTTTGTGGGTCAATTTTATACTTTTTTGGTTTTCCTGTTATATTCAAAATTTGAAGATTTCCTCTTTTGTTCTTATTGAGGAGTTTTATATTTGTTCTTTTTCTAATTTTTAATTGCATATTTAGTTCATTAATACTCTCTTTCTCTATTTTGTTAATGTATGTTCTCAGATATGCAATTTTCCCTGAGTGTTGCTTTGGTAGAATGCCAAAAATGTTGATAGGTTCTTTCATCATTATCATTCACTTCATATAGTTATTATTTGTTGGACCCCATTATCCCCAGGTTGTTATTATTAAAGATTCATTTAGGTCTGTGCCTATTGTTTGTGTTCACAGAATTAATTATGGTCTTTATTCCATTGTTGTGAACATTAATTTTATGCAATAAACATTTTAAATTCTAATTTTATTAGCAATTCTTTTTCTTCTTTGGCCAAGAGTTCTTCTTCTAACCATAGCTGTGAAAAGTGCTTCCTTTTATTTTTCTTCATCAAAAAAATTATGTAACCAATTATATGGTGATCCAAGCTATTTCCCCCCCCCCGCAAAACTGCTTTGCAGTTTTCCTGGCAGTTTTTGTTGAAGGAGGACCATTTCTGGGCAATTTATGTTCTTGGGATGATCTTATACTGTGCTTCTAACTCTAATTTTTTTCCTGATTCTTGTTTATTGAGCCTATCCCACTGATATACTTTTTTTTTTAAATCAGTACCTAGCAGTTTAAATTACCTTTTTTTTTGTAATATAATTTGAGATCAGAAAGTGGGCCTTTATTTCCTATTTTTCCATAATTTCCCTTGAGATTCTAGACTTTTTTGTTATATAATTTTATCTTATTCTATAAATTCACCCTTTGCTAGTCGAGGTGAGAGAGCACTAAATCTGTGAATTAATTTATGCAGTATCATCTTTTTTATTATAATTTCGTGGTCCAAACATGTAAAATGAAAACCAAATGTATTTATTTTCTTTTATTTCTAAAAAAAATATTTTGTAATTATACTTACATTGCCTTGAGTGTGTCTTGTTGGACTGCTTCCCATATAATATGTGTATTTTGTAGTTATTTTGAGTGGGATTTCTCTGTTATTCCCTTCTGGTTTCCTTTGGTGTTGATACATAAAAATAATAGTGATTTTTTTGTCATTTCTTTTCATTTGCT
Organism: Phascolarctos cinereus; assembly: GCF_003287225.1. Taxonomy (NCBI): domain Eukaryota; kingdom Metazoa; phylum Chordata; class Mammalia; order Diprotodontia; family Phascolarctidae; genus Phascolarctos; species Phascolarctos cinereus. Next base: position 56,281,012 of record NW_027556098.1, on the reverse strand, counting down.
CTTTCAACTCCTAATTTGCTTCTATATAATCAGTGCCTGGCCTTGCAAATGCCCTTAAAACTCCAAAAAGCTTCCAGAAAGTAACAGAAAGACTTAAGTGGAAGGGACTGATGTTCTCTGCTATATTCCAGTTGCCACGCCAAAGGTCCATTACCTCCTCATACATATGGAATCAGGGGCTGGCTAATGAGATCCCAGTCCTGGGAGAATGTACAATAGACTTTGCCTGCTACCAACCTGTATGGGAAGTTTGATCAGCCTGTTTCTAGAAGTACATGATAATATGTAAAAGACAACCCCAGTTCTTCAGGTCAGAGTATGCACAAGTATTCTGTGATTGTTTCCTATTCACTTACTGAGTGGTAAAGAAAAGAACTTTTTGATTGGATGTTGAACCAGAACTGAATGTGTATACAAAAGGTACTAATTGTCTGTACTGACCACCCTTCTCCCTGGTGGTTGGCACGGCAAGAAAGCCTGTAAAATTATTAGCGGTGAAAGCCCTTGGACCCTATGCATTCTAACTGGATTGACACTTGGACCGGAACACATGAACCCCTCAGTTTCTTTGCTTCCTTGCTTCTTTCTTTGTTCTTTCCAGATCCTAGGTAAATGAATATTGCACTTTGAAAGTTTGAAAGAATCACCAGAAAAGTCTACCAGGTGATACACAGGGAAGGAGCCAGCCCCATGGAGCAACCGGTTTGACCCAGCTCAGCTGCACATCAACCCTGCAGCCCAAACTCCCAGCTCCACAAGCAAGATACTGATGCATTCATTGGCTATACTGCACCTGAAAGGGTACTTAGTACTGGGAAGAATTTTTATAGCTACCACATATAAGGTCTACCTAAGGACCATAATATTGAAGGGGAGAGAATTATCCCTTTGTAAAAGCTAATCGGTAGTTGGTTAATTAATATTATATGCAGGTAGATGGCACATTGGATAGAGTACTGGGCCTAGAGTCAGGAAGATCTGAGTTCAAATGTAGCCACAGACACTTAATTAGCTGTGTGACCCTGGGCAAGGCACTTCACCCTGTTTGCTTTGTCTATAAAATGAGCTGGAAACGGACATGGTTCAATATCTTTGCCAAAAAATAAACAAACCCTAAAATGGGGTCACAAAGATTTGGACATGACTGAATAACAAAAAAAAAATTAATATTGAGGAGTCAACTGGTTAAACTGATATTGGAGTGCAAATCACCTGGATTGATAATATTGGTTATTAACTAGCGCTGAGGTAAGCACACAAGATGTACTCAAGCTAAACAGCATTAGAAGAGCCTGATTTTCCCTCAGGGATACCCCCTAAAATCCTGAGTGGGAAATATATCCAGCAGATGCTGAGCTCCTGAACTGCTATTGCACTTGGGGCTTGGGAGAGTGAGTCTGACTCTAGACCCTTTAGAAGCTACACATATAATGTTGTATATTATAAAACAGAATTACAGTTTGTGTCTGTCCCTCTACTAGACTGTAAGCCAGAACATATGCCTTATCCATTTAGTAAATGGAGAAATGGATTCAAAATTAGAAAGAAAAGGATTTGAATACTTCTGACACTTACTAGTTATGTGTCCTTAGCAAAGACACTTAACTTCTCTGTGCCTCAGTTTCCTCATTTGTAAAATGGGGATAATTAAACCTGTGTTACCTACCACATAAGGTTGTTGTGATGTTCTAATAAGATAACATATCTGAAATTTTATATAAATGTCAAACATTATTAGCTAAACTGTTTTGTTTTCTTGAGCGTATTGGAGTATTAGCAATACATTGAGGGATTAATAAATATTTGTTCAATTGCATGGGCGTCATGTGGAGCTAGAGGTTCTCTGCTTTTTTCTCTATTTTTTTTAAAGTTCTCCTTGACTGAAGGAAAACTAAAATAAAAAAATTAAATTAAAAACCACCGTATCATTGCAGAACATAGAGGCCCACAAGAGTATCGAAAGTAATACAAATAGCGTAGAAAGCACTTACAGAGGTTCATGATGAAGGATCTTGCCTTGGACTAGAAACTACATTAACATTGCTAGCTGGCACATTCCACCACCGCCTGCCATGACAAGAATGTGTATAATGGGCCCTGAGCAAATAGTTAAATGGAAGTACTTGCCTGACAAGAAGTCCTTCCCTTCCTTCTTTTGTTCTCCCTTACCATTCTGACCAGTTGTAAGCCTGAGACCAAACCCTTCCCCATTACCTCCTTGAACAAAGACAGATTTTTATATGAGGGGAGTTATATGCTTTATTGATTTGCTGTGGGTTGGTGAGTTGGGAAAACATCAGAGGCAAAATTTGCTTCAAATTGAGTCCATCAATCCACGGAGAGCTGGAAACTAGTGCTATTTCTACCACCCTGCGCCTAAGACAAGTGGGGACCCAGACAAAAATGTATGAGTCAGAGCAGCTTGGTGGCATAGTGGATAGAGCACTGGCCCTAAAATCAGAAAGACCTGAGTTCAAATCTGACCTCAGACACTTGCTAGTTGTGTGACCCTGGGAAATCACTTAACTCCAATTGCCTTCCCCCACCCCGCCATACACACACACACACACACACACACACACACACACACACACACACACACACACACACACACACACAAAGAAGAAAGATAATGTATGAGTCATATAGCTTACATGATTTGAAATAGAAACCTAGCCTGATCTCTACACAAATTTCAGGCTGCTGTGGAACAAAACCAAACCTGAAACAAATCACATGAATTTATTGAAAACTGACCTAAATCCAAACAATAATATTTTTGCCGAGGGATAGTGGGGAATAATGGTATGTCAGAACTATCCTTGAGTTAGGGTGCTGGGTCTGGCTCTGCTACTAATTCATTGTGTGACTTTGGGCAAACTACTTAACCTTTACAGATCTTAATTTCTTTATCTGTAAAATGGTGATGATAGCCCATGCTCTTGCCTTTCTCAGATTGCTGTGAGGATCCAATGAAAGCATTTCTGTGGATGAATTTTATAAAGGGTAACTCAGTTTCATGTAGAAACCTATATCTACCCAAATATAGACTATACCTAGAGACCAGTAAGAATCAGAAGTCAAGAAACTGGATGGAGCCCTGGTGCTTTTTAATCTGAGTCTTCCCATTTTCACCGTTTGGGGGAGTGTGACAAAGTTCACCCTAATGAGGAGGAGAAGGAACATTGACTTTTAAGACAGAACACACTGGTAGAAATGGGAAACTAGCTAAGGAAGTCAGGGTCCTTACACTGAACTTATCCAACATGGGTTTATGCTACAGGATAAGCTGCCATGTTCCCACTGATCAGGGACAGGAAGCACCTTAGGCGCCCTAAGACATTGTGATACAAAGAAATGAGAGTGCAGAACCCTCTAGTGTCCATTGGACAAGAAGAAATAAATGTCTGTTGGGGAGTGGTTTTGAGAGGCCATTCTTCCTCTGAAAATCCTCACAGGAGAGCAGAGACTTACTCCTCTTTTATATACCTTCATCTACTTTGTGCTTTTATCCATCTTGACAGAATGGGGCAAGAGGGTGAGAAAGTCTCTTTACAACTGCAAACTGAGCAGTCATCATACAGAATTGTTATATATTAATAACAAAAACTAGCATTTATATAGTGCCTTAAGGTTTGCAAAATGCTTTACAAATATTATCTCATTTTATCCTCACAGCAACACTAGGAGGTAGGTGTTACTATTATACCCAGACTGAGGCAAGCAGAGATTAAGTGCCATGTCTGTAGTCACACAGCTATCTGAGGCTAGATTTGAACTCAAGATTTCCTCACTCCAGATCTAGCATGCTATACCCTGAATCACCTAGCTTCTTGTTTCTCTTTATGCAATACTTATTTTATTTATTTATTTTAGTTTTCAACATTTATTTTTATAAGATTTTGAGTTCCAATTTTTTTATCCTCCCCGCCCCTCCCCAAGACGGCAAGCAATCTGATATAGGCTGTACATGTACAATCACATTTAACATATTTCCACTTTATGCAATAGTTGAAAAAATTTCTTGTTGCATATTTGAAATTATAGTAAAACCAGATAACTATTGAACCTATATGTTTTCTACTTCCTTGATGCAAGTGAGGACGTTCCAAAGCAGGTTGTGCAGGCAACAATCTAAAAGCGAGGAAAATATAAATATTGAGATTTTGTAAACTCAATGTTTTGTTTCTCAGTGCCATCTGGCTAGGAGTTTGATCCATACATTTAATTGAGTGAGAATCTGAGAGAAAAAAGAAAGTTCCTGAAACTCCTCAGAGATTTGAGCTGATAAAACTGTGGAGGTGAATGAAAGACTGGATGAAGCAGTCATGTTTCCTTTTCCTTGAAAGGCAGCGATACAGCCCCCGCTGTGCTGGAAAAGAAAGCCATGTCTTACCAGAAGGGATAGGGAAAAGACAGCTCTCATGGGTGTTTGACAGCCCCGCCTGTCTTGCTCATCACTGCCACCTGGTGGTTATACATTAGAAGAAAGCCTATTTTCCCCCCTCTTCTATTCTTTCTTAAAAAAAAAATCCCCCACTGTTGCAGTTATACTCTTAGTCTGGAAATTTTCTTTTTTTTTCCCCTTTCTCTTTGATGCTTTTGAGTTTAGAGCTGATTTTGTTCATCTTTTCTTCATATATTTTTGGAAGATTTTTATACTTTGAATTATAGTGTTGATGCACATATTTGAAAACGTATTTTTATTTTTTCCTTGAAATTTTAAAATCTGATTTTTCAAAAATCCCATTTCAAATTATTTTGGGGGTTTGTGCTAGTATTATTTTGTATTTATTTTCTATTCCCATGGATATTTCCCTACATTAAAATCAATCCACTGCATTTGTACAACAAATATAATATAAAAATTTGCTATTCAATGCATACATGTTTTGCTGAGATTCTATATGTATATACTCCATGAACACGTATTCATGTACACACACACACACACACGTGTCTGTGTGTGTTCCATTAATGTTGATTTGGTTCCTGTTGATTAGTCATATGCCAATTTTTGTTATGTTAATATGATCTTCCATTGCTATAAATTTTATACCTTTTAATTGGCATATGTTACATGCCATGTGTTCATAGAATGATTCATTGTTTCACTGTATTGGTGCTAAACATGACACATGTTTAATGCTTAAAGTAACATCAGTTTCCTAAATACTGTCATTATAAAAGACCCACCTTTTGAAAATAGAAAAGTTGCATATATGTTGTCAGATAATAGGTATAATGGCACACAGAGGTCTATTGACTTTAATAATGTGTTCTGGGTAGGAAACTAAGGATACCATGAGACCATTGAAAGAAACTGTGAAATAATTAGAGGATATATACTATAGAGATACAGTATATTTACAGGTGAAAAAGAGGCCACATTCTCTGTCTCAGAAATGCAAGGGCTAGATAACTTGAATTTTCTCTTTCCAGATGAGATAACTAATATAGTCCATCAATATCCCTCTGCCATGAGATATTTAATTTCAGTTTTGCCCATAAGTGGTAGAACTCTGCCAACTCAGAATATCTAGACCTTATATTCCAGTTTATAACCTTGTCATTGTCCCTGATTCCTCACTCCTTCACCTCTTATCTCTAATAAATTGTCAAACCTTTCCATTTCTACCTCCACAACATCTCTTGCATCCAACCTCTTTTCTCTACCCACCCACCCACCACCTTAGTTCAAGCATCGTCATCCTCATCTAGATTATTGCAAAAACCTTTCAAATGGCTTCTCTATTTCAAGTCTATACCCACTCAAATTTGTGAAGCTGGAAAAGTGATTTTCCCAAAGTGTAGATGTGGAAGGATATTTTCAAGATGGAAGAATGAACAGAAATAGAATAGCCTGGATCTCTCACAATTATTCTAACAAGGATGAAAAAAATAGCATAAGATTGAATAATGATCAAGAAATCCAAGTAGAAACTAGAGCAAGTAAATTTTGTTATTCTAGGTCTATATAAAGAGACAGTCAAAAAAGCCTGCAAACACCAGAGAAGGGGTCCAGAGAGAAAATTCCAGCAAAGTTTGTAGAAGACTTTTACTTATCACCATAATGGAGAGTAGAATTTGAAACACATTATTCCAGAAGGCAAAAAGAAAAAAAAAAGAAAGAAAAAGAAAGAAAGGCTTACAACCGAGAATTATTCACCTGGCAAAAATGAACATAATCTTATAGGGGTAAAGGAAGGGGTAGGGACTTTAATGAAACAGATGTCTAAGCATTCCTGATGAATGTACAAGAGTTTAGTATTTACTTTGAAATGTAAACATAGGAGTAAAGAGAAAAATATGAAGTTAAATACATTTGAGAAATTAGAAAGGATTATATGAGGATTGAGCATTTATATTCTAACAGGGAGAAAGGAAACACTGTCCTGTTAGAAACCTACAGTATTCAGGGGTAATAGAGGGAATAAATAAGACAGAGGACCTGGGAGCAGATTTATTATATTTTTATGATCCTAAGTAAAAAAAACAAATAAATAAATAAATAAAAATAATAAGGAAGAGGGAAGGAGAGGTGCTAGGGAAGATTATGTAAACATGGAGGAAAGGATGGGGTGAATGGGCTACATATCAACTTCATTTTCATCTCAACCCACTTGTGTGAATGTGTATACATATGGAGATTGGTGTAGGAATACATACATTTAACACAAAATCAGATAGGAAGAGGACTAAGCACTAGAAATTAGTCATAATCAAAACAAAATCCAACCTTGGAGGTCAAAAGGGAGTGATAAAAGGAAAGAGAGAAAGGATAAGATCCTATGATTAGGCTTTGGATGAGGGGAAGAGAAGAGGAGCCATGGAATGGAAGTGGATTATATCAAATACAGATGCCATGTTGTTCACACTCTTTTTATCTCATCACTCTTTCCTTGTTAAAGGGAGAGGGAATGATTAAGAGGGGGAAAAGTATGGCAGTAGAGGATGAATTGAAATATAGAATTAATAATTATAACTGTGAAAATGAAAGGTACAAATTCACCCATAAAATTGAGGAATACATTAGAAAGCAGAATCCAACAATATGATATTTACAAGAAACACACTTGAACCAGAAAGCTTAACAAAAAAATTAAAATAAGGGGCTAGAGTAAAATCCATTTTGCTTCAAGTGAACTAAAAAAGAAGTAGGGTTAGCAATCATGAACTCAGTAAGGCAACAGTAAAAATAGTTGACTAGAAAAAAAAAGAGAGGGAAATTGTTTTATACTTAAAGGCAACATAGATAACAAATTTCTATCAATAATTAATATATAAGCACTGAATGGCATAACATTTAAATACTTAAAAGTTAATCAATTTATAGGAAGAAATAGACAGTAAAACTATAGTGGTTGGGGATATCACTGTACCCTTCTCTCAGATTTTCTAACCGAAAGATAAAAAATAAAAATATTCATGATCTGAATAGAATTTTAGGGGAAAAAAAGGATAGATCCTGGGCAATGACCAAATCAGAAAAGAAAGGAGCTTATAAATAAATAAATGAATGAATAAATACATAAATATATAAATATATAAGCTTTGCATGATATTTAAATTTTTACTTTGTACCAGGGCATAAGAACCACACAAACAAGCACAAAAAAAGCAGAACCATCAGGCTACATGCAATATGCATAAGGCTATATGCAATAAAAATTATATTCAGCAAGAGCCTTTGAAGAAAAGATTAAACATATTTAATTAATTGGGGGCCATCTCCAGTTGTCCTGATCTATATTTTGCCACTGGACCCAGATGGCTCAGGAGGGGAGAATGAGGCTGGTGACTTTGTAAAGCCCTGCTTCATTTAAATCCAATTCACTTGCTAGTCATAACATCACCTTCCCCATGTCATGGTCCTCTTCTGGAATGAAGGACAAACAACAACAACAGAGCAGGCACAGATATTTTATGACTATTTCCTGTCTGCCTACTGTGAGATGAAGAGGAGCCTTAATTAGCTATGGACCCAGAAGTAAGTGATAACATCAAGCAGAGCTTGCTCCTAAGAACTGGAGCCCCCCTGGCCAGTCACCTCCCTGCCCCACCTCCCTCTTACATATATTTACATTTGTTTCAATTATATTTTGGCCTAATTATCAATAATGCCCAGGGAAAAACAGACTTTAACATAATTGATGTTAGGAGAAGGGAAATAAACATTTATACGGTGCATACTATGTGCCAGGCATTGTGCTAAGCATTTTTTTTAAACAATTTTGTCTCATTTGATCCTCCCAACAACCCTGGGTGGTAGGTGGCATTATTATCTCCAATTTATAGTTGAGGTAAACAAACAAAGGTAGGTTAAGTGACTTGCCCAGGGTCATACATCTAGCAAGCCTCTGAGCTCAGATTTGAACTCAGATCTTCCTGACTCCAGGCCCAATGCTGTGTCTGCTGCCCCACCAGCTATCTGTTGGTAGGTTTTGTATTGAATAAGGATGAACAATAATTTCATAAAGGATTCTGTCCTTGAAATAACTCTGAACATCATAGATTTAGCAAATGGTTCTTTGAATAGATGAAAAACTCTTCCCCTATTCTAGGGGAGAGATAATTAGATCACTTGTTTTGGGCAGCGCCTGATTCAGGCCAGTTGCAGGTTTGATATTGGAATAGACGAGGCATTTGTAGGTCATTGAACAGTTAAAAAAAGAAGAGAGAGATTTAGTTAATCATAGCAGGAGAAAAATATTCAACAAGAATAGGCATTGAAGATACCTACAACTGATTCAGCTGAGCAAAGCCCCCCTGCTTCAGTTAACCATAGTGATAGCCAAGCATCAGAGGCACCCAAGGTTCCTTGTGGCTTCTTGGTCTGCTATAATGAGAAATAACATCAATAATCTAATCCCTTAATTCCTCAAATCATCCAAGTATCAATATCTTTTAGGAAAAACTAGCTTAATTTGCATGTGGGAGGAGGTTAGGACATTGTTCCCACCACACTCCACCCCTTGGTGGCAAGGTCCTTAAGGTCTTCTAAAGGATTTTCCACTATTTAAATGACTTTAGGGCTATTACTTGTCAACCCTGACCTTTAATATGCAAGAAGCACTGTGCAGGCAACACTAAAGGAACTAAAGTAAAACTGAAAGAGAAACATAGCAAAACCCAAACCAAACAACATAATAGTTCCTTGAAGAAGTTGCTAAATCTGGGAGAGACCCAGGAAGAACTGAGTTCCAGGTCTAAATGATCAAACCCACGTGATGGGTGATGCCAAATCTCTGCAATTCACAGTCAATGTAAAAAGAACACCAAAAGAAGAGTAGTGTTTCAGTTACAGTAAAGATGATGGTATTTCCTATGTAGTTACTGATCCTCATCAAGCTCAGGGAAAATTGTCCTGTACTATGATCTACTTGGTGGTTTCTAGCCCCTTAGCCAGAACCTCCCCATCCTGGGAGACCGATGGGTAGGGAGAGAATAAAAATCTTTACCCCATGGGAAGCCTCTGAGGAATTTCCCTCATTCTGTGGAGTTGGCTAGACACTTTCACCTTCCCTTTGTTCGCATAAAGCAAGCCCTCCCTGGGAAGAAATTGTAATAATAGTAGCTAGCGTTTATAGAACACTTTTAAGTTTGGAAAGGAGGCAGAACCAAAATGGTAGAGTGCTAGGATGCAGGTTGCCCTTCAAAAATTCCTCCAAACACACTTAGAAAATGCACCAGACCAAATCCTGATGGGGAAATCCAGAAAAAGTCACAGAGTCATTTTTCCAGCCCAACTCAGTATAAGGATGAGAGACAAATAGGAAGGTCTGGGGTAGCTGGGGACGAGGGAGGTCCAGGAACAAACATGCTGGCACCTAGAGGGAGGTTGTGCACCAGAGCAAGAGAAGGTCAGATACCCATACTGGGGATACCACCACACCCAAATGGGGGTTTGTAATAGGCACAGGTGCTGACTGGCAGATTTGTCACCCACTGCCCAGTTCCAGGTCACAGAACAGGCTGAGAAGGAGACTTGCACAGGAGAATGGAATTATTACATAAAGAGGCTGTAGGTAGTGTATAGAGAAAAGAGGAGGTTGAAAAGCCAGAGCCCAGCAGTGTGACTCAGAGTCCAAGCACAGAGCAGGTTCTCATTCCTAGCATCTGTGAGCAAAATACTTTATTATTTATTAATACTATTTGAACTTCATTTTATGTGGCTAGGTACTGTTTAACCCAGAATGTGATATGGAGGTCATGTGAACCCAAGGACCCTCCAAATGGGCCTGAAATACCTGCAAATGCCAAGCAAAGATACCAAGCAAAGCAAAAATCAGCAAGGCCAAAGACTTGGCCAGTATATATGCTTTACTTACCATGTGCAAGCAGTACCAATTTCTGCTAGAGTTGGGGAAATGTTCAAAGACCTGAACTTTTCTGTGGAGGGGCTCCTCACTAGAAGCTTCAGAGAGAATTACAGGTCACATTTTGGGGTGAGAGCAGAAACTTTTTTAAACTGATGTACCACTCCTGCCTGTCATCAGCTAATTAAATGAAGTGTGAATGGAACATTGGTCCACATGTTCAATTCCAGAAATGTCTCTAGTCTTCTGGGGGAGGATTTAGCAATATCTTTCGCTAGTGTTTCCCCTAATGCCTTGCACTAAAGAATCACAACAAAATCCATGTGGCAAAATTGTACCTGGTTTCTCAAATTCCAAATAGAAAAACAAAACCCCCAGATTCTGAGTTTCTTCAGCAGAGTTGTTAGACCAACCTAAAATTCCTTGGTTTGCATTCTCTCAATTGGGGTCCTTCAATGGCTGACTTTGTTTTTATAAAATTATAAAACTGAGAACTACTGGTTCAGCTGTACTGCTATTTCTAAAAAGTTATTCAAGACCAAAGAGTTTATACATAGATGACTCTTGTAAAGCTGGTAACATCCTCCTTTTTAAAAAAATTTATTTTATTTTTAATTTATGGAATAAAGCAAGCATTTCCATAACACTGTATAATAAAAAGATGATTGTACATGAAACTGCAAATCTATTACATACAACTTGCTATTCCTTTTAAATATATAATAAAGTTATCATGTAAATCTCTTTTTTTCCCATTTTTTCTTCCCTCCTCTTCCGTCCCCTCCTCTCCTCCCATGGTATATGGTACTGATGGAATACTACTGCACTATAAGAAATGATGAGCTCAATGATCTTAGTAAGGTCCTCCTTTCTGGAGGCCTCTTCTGAGGCTAGTGGGTGATATTGACCATTAGCAGTACAAAGGCATCTAGGCTGGGGCAGCTGGGTGGCACAGTGGATAGAGCACCGGCCTTAGATTCAGGAGGATCCGAGTTCAAATCCAGCCTCAGACACTTACTAGCTGTGTGACCCTGGGCAAGTCACTTAACCCCATTGCCTAGCCAAATAAATAAGTAAAACAAAGGCATCTAGTCCCAGTGAGGACTGAGCAAAACTAGCTCTTCTGAATTTGTTGTTATCTGATGAGGGGGAAAAACTTCTTTTTCAACCCCTCAAAACACAATTCCTCCAGGCTTCTTTCAAGGTAAACTGAGTTCTGAACAGCCTTTCCAGTAGAACTTGGTGGAGACTTATATTATCAGGTTAGAAAGCCCAACAAAAACAAAAAAAGGCCTAAAATACCATTCACCACAATTATCTTCAAGGTAAACTTCTGTCTTTTTTTTTTTCAAGGTAAATTTCTTAAGGACACAAAACATATTTACATAGCTCTCTTCTTGCTGATTGGCCAAAAGCTGCTCACTCTCGAATCTCCCAGGAGCAGGGGAGTAGCAGGTCCCTCACCATTAGAAACCACTATTTCTTGAGGCATCACCAAAAATCCCACTAGAATCATGAAGATCAGGCCAGGCTCATCTCCCTCTGCAGTGCACATTCCCTACTTCAGTGATCTCTTTATGGTCCAATTGTTCTGGGCTGGCCTGCCTCAGACCAGTATAGATTGTTTCAGTTTGATATCAGAACAAAATGAGACACTTGCAGGCCATTCCACTCTCGACAGCTAAAACAGATTTACTTGGAGTGGGAGAAGGATATTCTACAAGGATAGACCTTGAGGATACCCTAGTTGATTCGACTGGAATCCCTTGCTTCTCATGGAGATCCACCAGCCAAGCATCAAAGACCCTCAGGGCACCTTGTGGCTCTTGTGATGAGGAAGTGACATCAACAGTCTGATTCTTTAGTCTCCTGAACCAACCAAGTCTAGAGAAATGTCTCAGTACCTTTTAAGGAAAAAGTAGTTTAACCTGCGCAGGGAGAAGGGTTAGGACGTTCCTCCTCCTACACCAGCGAGTTCTCAAAGAGGGCAGATAGGTCAGAACTATAAATATACTTGAGATACTTTGCCTATCAGGCAAGATGATATAAGACAGCCTAAGTTCCCAGAGATACAGTTTGATAACAATTTAATTTACCTACTAAGACACCTTAACTATACCTCTTTGTTTATGGCTTGTACTAACTTCAGTATCACTTGCTTTCTTTTTTCTTTGTGGAAATTAGTGTTTGTTTAAATATATGCATTATTTTAATAACCATTTATATAGAAATCAATGAATGAATATTAGATTCTTAGTTATCTGATGTAAGTTTACCTTTAGATAAGAACAACCACTTAATGTCAGCTACCCAGTTTTCAAGCATAGTGTCTGTGCGGAGGTGATTCACCTCATGAACTTTAACCTTGCAGTTTCTAATCTAATTATTGGTGGAATTGGAAGAACTTTCTTCCTTCTTCCCATCTTTCCCCTCCTACCACCTATCTCTCTTTCCCTCCCCCAGACGCCATAATTTTTGGATAATGGTTGAGTAGTAGGGGTGGGAGTGGTAAGCATCTGCTCAATGGCAACAGATGCTGTTTATTCTTCTAGGGGATGGAAGCAGGAGGGGGCGTTGATTGACACTAAGTGAATAAGAGCTAAGAGAAGCAAGCTTTAAGAAATCTGAAGGGTTGAAAAACTTTCAAAATGTTATTTTGGTCAATTTCATTTGATTCTTCCGAAAGAAGGCAATGAAAAGAGCTTCAAAAAAATCACCTTCCCTAAAAACAAACAAACAAACAAATAAGTAAATCCCTACTTCTTCCCCTCCCCAACAAACAAGGAAATAAACAGGGAGAGGCCGGATGCTGCAGAGTATGGAGCCCTGGTGTATGTAGTATTATTCTTCCTGCATCTACTCTTCCCCCAGCTGGGAATGCAGGTTCTCTTTCTTGATTCACTGTGGGATGCAGCATATTTCTTGGAAAAGAAGGACTATATTGACGCCCACAGGCTTGTAATGTTTTCACAAGAAAGAACATGATTTTTTGCCTCTGACTCCCTGGAAAGGAGATTAGCAGGCAGTGTGATTTGTACGATTTGCCAGCTTTTTAAAGTTTGAGTCTGAGAGGTAGGTGTTACTTGGTGAAGGATGGTTTTAAGACTGTGATGTTCCATTGCTGTGGTGAATGACAGGGAAAGTGGATACAAAATGCAAACTGAAGAAATGAAGGCAGAGAGAGTGGTGGGGAAGAGAGGAGAGCTGGTGGAGGTGAATGGGCAGGCAGGATGGTCTGATTATTTCTCTAGGTTGTGAAGGCTATAAACACAGAATCTTCCTTTATGTCTCTTTGATAAGGAGTGAATAATTTAGAGAAAGGCATAAATAATAGTTCTAGATCGTTTTGAGAATAAAGATGATGGATAATTTCTCACAGGGAATGTCTCTCTCTCCATATGTGTGTCTGTATATGTGAAGGTATATATATATATTGTATATATATATATATATATATACATATATATATATATATATATATATACATATATATATATATATATATATATATATATATATATATATATATATATATATACACACACATATACACACATATACACACACACACACAGAAAATGAATTTTAAGAAATCTGTCCTTCAGGGGCCAGCTAGGTGGCACAGTGGACAGAGAACCAGCCCTGGAGTCAGGGGGACCTGAGTTCAAATTTGGCCTTAGACACTGCTTCTTAAAAAAAGTTTATCCTCTCCCTCTCCTCCTTAGATAGCAGATAGGTAGGGCTTTTTTTTTTTTTGAAAGGCATAGATGTCCAAGTGAATGTAATTTCTGGAGGAGCATGCTTAGGCAGCCAAATTCATTTCCTCCTTTAAAGTAATGTGTAAAGATGATGAAGATATTATTTGGTGATTAGCTCTTTCCAGTGTAAACTGTGACCACATCACTCCCTCTTATCTCTTCTGAAATCTTTTATTTGCTTGGGCCCATCTGGGGAAATCATGATTTTAGTGGAAAAGAGAGCAAGGGGAAACTTACAACAGCCCCCCTCACTAGGACTCTCAGGAAATGTGAGCTACTGATGGGCATGAAACCACACAAGAGGATGGGGACATGGGGACATGGGGACATGTACATGGGTACAGAGGTTGAGGTTTCCTTTTCCTTCAGTGGCCCTTGAGGTAGATCTCCTGACTGTCATACTGAGAAGGGAAAAAAGAAAGCCACTGTCACCGGCTCCTGCCTACCATGTGGGCAGTAGCTGACTTTGGGATTGAGGACTGTGTAATGAGAACCAGCCAAAATGCCCAGGCCTTTCAAAAATGTGTAGATGTTCTGTGACTGGTTCTACTTAGCTACCCACATAGTGAAGAGGAGCCTCCTTGATTGTTGGCAGCTATATACATACATACATACATATATATAATATACACACACACATACATATACATACATAAACATATAGCTATATAGATAGATATAGATATAGATAGATATATACAATAAACTTTGGTGCATTCAAGAGGCACCAGGGGACCTTGTCCCTTTATCTTCTTCCCTGGTGATGCTCCAGTGAAAGAAAATAGACGATGCTGTGAGGGGAGAGGCCTTAGACCCTCCCCACCTGAGGCTGACATGTGTCCTTTGAATATGGGCTTCAGTTCTTTGCCTCTGCATTCGTTTTTAGGTGAAGGATATTGGAGGCTATGACCTTATGAATTTTGAAAGGTCAGGAAAGTGAGCCATCAGGTGGTCCAGGAGTGGAGTATGTGCTGGGGTTTACAGTCAGCCAATCCTGCTTTAAGGCCCAAGGGATGAGAAGCCACTGCCAGAACCTGGCCCAATAGTGGCAGCTAGGCTGAATGGGAGATGAGCCTCATGGAACTAAGGCTATATGGGTGTTGGGTCTGATATTCACTTCCTCCTCAGGGAGGTACACCACAGAGGTGATAGAGGGGAGAATGCCATTGAAGCGTTGGGGGAAATATTTCTACTACTATTCTTAGCATGTCTTCTAAGTAAGTATCCCTTCCTAAAAGCTAATGGATGTTAATTGGTTAAATGGATCTGAAGTGATAATTATCGGCAGTTAACAGTGTGTTGGAGGAAACCACACCAGAACAGTGGCTTGAGCTATATGTTAGAAGAGAGGCCAAAACCTCAGGTACACCACCAAAACCTTGAGTGGGAGATGTAATCTTCCTTTCTCTGTAAAAGCGAGGTGAGAATACTTGGTATAATAGAAAGACCACAAGATGCTTTGTTGCTAAATGCTTTGTTGCTCAATCATTTTGTTTGTGTCTGACTCTCTGATACCATTTGGGGTTTTCTTGGCAAAGACACTGGAGTGATTTGGCATTTCCTTTTCTAGTTCATTTTGCAGATGAGGAACTGAGGCAATCAGGGTTAAGTGACTTGTCCAGGGTCACATAGCTAGTAAGTGTCTGGGGCTGGATTTAAACTCAGGAAGATGAGTCTTCCTGACTTCAGGTCTAGCACCTCTATCCACTGTGCCACCTAACTGCCCTCTATGATGCTTAAGTGGAGGATCATTGGACCTCAGAGTTAGCCCCACCCCCAATAAGAGCTTTGCCCAAGTGATGCTTAATTAATATCCATTGCTGGGAGACACATTCAAAATTTTCCATATGATTTGATGCAGATAAATGAAGCTGAAACATCAATTTCCAACTATTCCTCATGTTGGCAGTTCCATTGAAAGCACAGTTGAAGGAGTGAAAATGCATACAGAAAGCCTTTGAAATGGGCCACCTGGTAGGTGTTTTTCTCAGCCTTGGCTATCAAAGTGCTCCAGTGGGTGGATAGTGGTGTTCTCCAAGTAGGGTTTTAGGCTGACAGAATGTCAAGCCCCTCTGTCAAACTATTTCGGTGTGGTGTGTTGAAAGCCTGGCTTGTCACTCTTCCTTATGCTGTGGGTGAAGTGATGCTGAGGGAACCCCCTTCATGCCAATTATTTGAGTCCAATTATGTGCTGTTTTCCAAGTGCAATTAGACAGAGTGGGAGAATATTTGGAAGGACTGCTTGTCAATTAAGCTTCGATGAATGTGCCCATGCCTTCTACCATATCAGCTGGTAGACTTCCTGGAGGAAGCAATATTTAATGTGAGTTTCAAATGAGACGAAGAAGTGACTTGGCAAATGGACAATAGGAGTTTCTTTCAGGTGGATGGAGAGCTGCATTGCAAAACATGTGGGAAAGGAAAAGGAACAGAGAGGATAGAAGAAACATCCTGGAAAGGAAAAAGGGATGATAAGGTGATACGTAAGAGTGGATTGTGGTTTTCTTATGAAGGAAAAAGCATCACCATAAGACAGGAGTTTAAGAACACTGTGATTCACTGACTTCCAAATTTAAATGGATTTGATTCATGCACCCTATTTATCAAGAGTATATTTATTTTAATGTTTCAAGGGCCTACAATTTTATTGGGGTGACTTACTTTCTTCATAAACACAGACCAGCCCACCTACACCTTGACCGCTAAGTTGCTGTGGCCAAAAGAACTTATCACCTGGGGAAGAAAAGCACCTACTGTGCCAGACTGTGCTGTGCTAAGCACTTTGCAGTATCTCATTTGATCCCCACAACAACCCTAGTAGGTAAGTGTTATTATCATCCTCATTTTACTATTCTAGAAACTGAGACACATAGAAGTTAAGTGACTTGCCCAGGGTCATACAGCCAAAAAGTGTCTGAGGTCTGATTTGAACTCACATCTTCTTGACTCCAGGTCTAGCACTCCATTGATGTAGCTGCCCTAGAGGTAAATCCTTTGGTGATGAAGTTCTTTGCATTTAGCTGGCTAGGTTGGTCCTCAGAGAGCAGCCTCCTGCTTCCACTCAACCACAGTTTCCTCATCTGTAAAATGAGTAGAATAAGAGCATCTGCCTCTCAGTGTTGTTGTGAGGATCAAATGAAATAACACGTTTAAAGTGCTTTAATAGTTCTGGAATGATCATTGTTAAATGTTGAAAGTTTGTCATGTGAAAAGAGAATTCCGTACAGTTCCAGCGGCGAGAATGAAAACCAGTGAATGGAAGTGACAGGGAAGCAATTATCCCTCAGTGAGAACGATTTAGAAATGAATGGGTTGCCTTGAGGTTGTGTCTCAGAATCAATGAAATTGTTCAAGTAGAGGGTGGATGATCATTGATACAGAATATTGTAGAGAGGAGTCCTTCACCAGCGGGATGATCCATGAGTTTCCATTAAACTCTTAAGATTCTGCAATCCTATGTTAAGAAATAGAAAATAATGAGGATGAGGATGATGAGGATAACGACAATGATGAAGATGATGGTGATGATGGTAAATCATATTCTTATATAGTTACAGACTGAAGGATGTTTCTAAACAATTACCTTGTAAGGCATACAAATATTATTTTCCCCATATTTTAGAGAAGGCAATTGAGGTTTAGAGAGGTGAAGTAATTTGTTAGTGGTCGCACAGTTAGAAAGTATCAGAGCCAGAATCAAATTTAGGTTTCCTGACTCCAAGGTCAGTTCTTTTTCATCTATATCATTTGTCAAGACTTAAGAACCTTAAGGGTAGGAGGAAGCCAACCTTAACTAGAAATTTTCTTGGAAATAGAGTATGCATTTCATACAGGTAACATGCAAACGTGTTAATATGCATGTCCAGGTGGCCCTCCTAACTCTTAGAAAGAATTTGATTTTTTAAAGATGGAAAAATTCCCTTAGAGACCACCTCGCATAACTCTTTTATGTTACAAGCAAGCAAACTGATGCCCAGAGAGTTTTATTGATTTGGCCAAGGTTTCATGATGAGAAAAGTTTAGAATTTAGTTCCCCTAATTTGTAGGTCTAGCACTCTTTTCACTACATTATGGTCCCTCTTCCAACTCAAGTTGTCCCATGGGAAGACATTTTTGAAGATTCTCTAATTTGGGACCATACCATTTCCTCATTTTAAAATTAAATTCACTAGCATAATTCTTTGCATAGAGGTACTCGCTCTACCAATAATTTACTGTTGATCTTGGATTTGTCTCTCTAAGTCTTAATTTCCATCATCTTTGAATAACTGGGTTCTAAAGCCCCTTCAAGAGATAATAGGTGATAGAAGGGCCTGGTGTGCTATGGTCCATGGAGTCATGAGTAGTTAGTCAGGAGTGAATGAATAAACAACAAAGGTCCCTTTAGGTTGCAACATTTATGATTTAATGACTATGTCAACCAGACTAGAGTCCTGTGCGTTTAGGTTATAATTAGGTTATAATAACAATTGGCTCTCCTGAATGTTATTTAATTCCTCTTCCTCTTCCCCTGTCCCCACCCTTCTATGGGCAAAAACATGACTCTATATGGTAGTGCAACCAGGATTCACATGGATGAATTATTCCTGACAGAAAGTGTTACCATACTATTTCTCTCCTTACTTCCCCCCTGCCAAGTATCATTTGGGCTTGGGGACCTTTTTGAAATCACTGTCCCTTTCTGAAATTGATGAGCAACATGGTGTTCCCATAGGGAGGGAACATGGAGTAAATAAACAGTTGACTGAGAAGTCAGAAAGTACTAAGTTCCTTGACCACTGACATAAACTGGCTGCATGATCCTGGGTAAGTCACTTCACCTTTTAGAGTCCCCAAACAATTCTTTAAAATTATAAATTGCAAAGGAGTTGCTGATCTACATTGTTAGAGAAAGTTTTCTTACAAAAAGTTTGCTTTACCAATGAAATTATAAGCCTGGATACTCTCCTTGCATTCTCTCATCCAAACTTAGTATAGAGGGTCCTAAAAAATCACAGGTCTATACATCACTGGAAGATTCCTTGGAGTTTTTCATGTTTTGCTATCCATTTTCACAAAGAAGTTTTTCTGCTGTGCTATTGTATGTCCTGTAGTAGGAAGACTCTATTTCCCCCAATCAGGGATAAGAATAGAAGGATAAGGTAGCTAGTTATGCTCCTTTGTTCCTCCAAACACTGTCCCCCTCAAGAAATCACAGGGAATGCTGGTTGTTGATACCACATAAATAATAATAGCCCACATCTCTATGATGCTTTAAGGGTTACAAGGCATTTTCCTCAAAATATCCCTATGATGTAGGTCATGCAAAGGCCATTATCTCCATTTTATAGGATGATTTTGACTGGAGCCGCACTTGCGACAAATTAATATGTCCTTAAATATGGTAATGCTTCACTGATGGAATGGAGGATGCAGCATTTTGTATTGTGGTCCTCCCAAATACTTCCATAAAAAGGGAAATTCAAATTATAATCCTTTCTAGGAACCAGGCTCAATAGTGTTTCACAGGAACAGCCAGGAACAGCTGTCCTGAAAACCTAGTTTTCCTTTCCATCATTAGGCTAAAGTTAGTCAAAGATTCTTACTTTCAAGCACTTTGCTTCTGGGTGGCATTCCTATTACCAAGTATTCATCCAAGAACATGAAACACTAGATGGGCCAAGTGTGCATCTATGTTATAATAATTAGGGAGGCAGGAAAATTAAATAATGGAACTTAGAAGGCAGCATCTGATGCCAGAAGCCCTAACGAAGCTATCGAGTGTCTTCTACTCTGATGCTGCCTAAAGGAAATATAAAAATGATAGCTCTAGGGAGTATGGCTACCTGGGCAATTTTTCATGTGTCTCTGTGTATTTGTATTATGTGTTCTTAGGAAAGTTTTGTGTATTTGGCTGTGCTGTAAGCTGCCTGAGGTCTTAGGCACAAAGTATATCAAAGAGTTGGATGACAATGTCTTAGCATCCCGAGGAAAGCAACCATTGCCTTCTTGATAATACCTCCCTAGCACTTTCTCTTAAATATTCCTGTGCCAAATGGACCTTAACCATCTACATCCACTTTAGATGTCTGCCTAGACTAGGGTATATTTTCCAGCAATTTTCACATTTCAATTTCGTTGTTACTGTCGAGAAAGTTGTTATGCCTTGGATTTCGTCTTCTCAATTCTGTTTTTGTCATCTACTCTCATTGATCCAAGTCCTCAACATTTTAAGTAAATGGCAGAGAAGATGGTGTTCTTAAAAAAAAAGATGTGGAAGCTACAAAGCTGAATGGGGGAGGAACTCCAGAAATTTTGCTGGACTAAAGTAACAATACTATTACAACTTCACAACCTGCTATCTTTTTTTTTGTTTTTAAGCAATTAGGGTTGTGACTTGCCCAGGGTCACACAGCTAGTAAATATCAAATGTTTAGTCTGAGGCCAGATTTGAACTCAGGTACTCCTGACTTCAGGGCTGGTGCTCTATCCACTGCTCCACCTAGCTGCCCCTCAACCTGGTATTTCAACCAAGTCAATAATAATAGTCCTAAAGGGCAGGTCTGACTACGTCACTATGCTGCTAAAGAAGCTTCATGGGCTGCCTATAACTTCCAGGACAAAATACAAATTCCTCCTTTTGGCTTTTAAAATTCTCTGTTATTTGCCTCTAGTCTATTTCTTCAGACTTCTCTCCCAGTACATTACTGTACATTCTAGCCAACTGATCTACCTGCTGGTCTTGTACACAATGTTCCAACTCCTATCCCTATGTCTTTGCTGAGGCTGTCCTGAATGACTGAAATGCTCTATCTCCTCTTGGAATTCCTAGCTTCTGAGAGGGCTCGATTCTATTTCCAGCAAGAGGCTTTGCCTCATTCCCTTTGTTGTTAGGGCTACATTGATTGGTATTGTTATTCGGTCATTTAATTGTGTCTGATTCTTGTGGCTCCAGGAGCCATATTGTCCAAGGGGTTTTCTTGGCAAAGATACTGGAGTAGTTTGCTATTTCCTTCTCCAGTGGATTAAGGTAAAAAGAGGTTAGGTGATTTGCCCAGGCTCACACAGCTAGTGAGTGTCTGAGCCCAGATTTAGACTGGGGTCTTCTGGCTTCAGACACTTACTAGCTGTGTGACCCTGGGCAAATCACTTAACCCTGTTTGCTTCAATTTCCTCTTCTGTAAAATGAGCTGGAGAAGGAAATGGCAAACCACTCCACTGTTCTGCCAAGAATACCCCAAATGGGATCACGGACAGTCAGATACAAGTGAAAAATGACTAAACAACAACTTCCTGATTCTGGACCCAGCGCTCTAGCCACTGAGCCATCTAGCTGCCACTATTTGCATAGTGCTATGTAAATACCAGTTATTCATCTGTATTTTTTTGGGGGGAAGGGTCAGGACCTGTGGTTTTATTGATATAGGGAACCCAATATAAAAATATGCTCTATTAACACAGACTAATAAGGCAACTATTTAACAATGTATTGTCTTAGTTGCCTGGGAAAGACTGAGACACTGACTTGTTTAGAGTCATATAACCAATATAAATTAGTGCTAAGACTTGAGCCTAGGTTTTCCTAACTTCAAGGCCAGCTTTCTATCCACTAATCTATTCTGCCTCTGATTGTTATTTCAAATATAGCCCATGACCTAGTGCCCCCCAACACCTGCAAAAAAAAAGCTCTGAGTTCACATGGATTGGGTTCAAACTAGAGACTGTCTCCAAGAAGGTAATTATCTCTCTTTGGTCCATTGCCCCAAGTTGTTAGTGTTCCTGCTTCTGTTGTCCATGAAAATGGAATGCACAAGGAAAATTTCTAAAATACAGGTATCCCCAAAAGTTCCCCCAAGCTTCCTGCAGGGCACTCAAGATATTAAATGGGTATTGGTTATATGATAGTCTTTATTTAGCTTCACAGAATATGCAAAAGAAAAAAAAATGGACTCACAGGAGCTCTTAAACAGATACAGAACTGAAAAAGCACTCAAATACTATATTAGGTGGCAGAATGGATGGAGTACTGGTCCTGGAGTCAGGAAGAACTGAGTTCAAATCCAGCCTCAGACATTTACTAGCTGTGTAATTGTGGGCAAGCCATTCAATTTCTGTCTGCCTCAGTTTCCTCAATTATAAAAGGGGGATACTAATAGTGTCAACTTCCCAGGTTTGTTGTGAAGTTCAAATAAGATATTTGTAAAGCACTTAGCACATTTTCTGGCACATAGTAGGCACTAAATAAATGCTTGCTTCTTCCTCCATCAAATGCTCCCTGTTCTTGAAGGGAGCATAATCAAGAATTACAGTTGGCAGAAGCTCCTGGCATTCCAGTGAAGTACCTCTCTTCCGTGATTCAAACCCAATCTTTTCAGACTCATAATGCCCTGCTGTGGTTTAGAGTCTTCCCGGATGGTTAACATACTTTGAGAATGCTAAGAAAGTAATCTCTTTCACCTTTTGGATCTTCACTACTCAAAGAACTCCCTGGCTTTTGTCTCCAGGGAAGGCATGGCACAGGAATAATGTAGACTATCTTCCACTTTTTCCAAAAAGCATATTTCATCAGGATATCTTACCTCTAGAAGG
Source organism: Phascolarctos cinereus (assembly GCF_003287225.1). Taxonomy (NCBI): domain Eukaryota; kingdom Metazoa; phylum Chordata; class Mammalia; order Diprotodontia; family Phascolarctidae; genus Phascolarctos; species Phascolarctos cinereus. The sequence continues at coordinate 56,258,367 of NW_027556098.1, read as the reverse complement.
TTAAGGGCCCAGACTCTTGAACTCAGGAACTATCGGCCTTGATGTCACCTAGGAAGCAGCTGCTCTTGACCCTGACAAGAGCATGTGCAGGGGTGTACCTATTTCTATAAGAATTCTCAGGGTCCTGGTTGTGACCATTTGTTAATCTTAGAAAGCCCATTCTCTTCTTTCAAACCATGTGCAAACACATATCTACCTCTATTATGTGCCTTTGCTGCAAATTCCCATCAACTACTCCTAGGCAGGGGAAGGAGGAAGGGGAAAAGGAGAAGTCTACCCTCCCCACACCCATCTTTTTTTTTTTCTTTTTGGCTAGGCAATGGGGTTAAGTGACTTGCCCAGAGTCACACGCTAGTATGTGTTAGGTGTCTAAGGCCGGATTTGAACTCAAGTCCTTCTGAATCCAGGGCCAGTGCTCTATCCACTGTGCCATCTAGCCGCCCCCCCCACACCCATTTTTTCAACACACATATTAGAAGAAGGCACACTGGGGAAGGGATGAAGAAGAAATCTTCAAGAAAACCCGAGAGACTGACCAACTTGCTTTTGTAGACAATAGAGACAGTTAGTCCCCAATCATCCAATCATTAGGAGGCAGCCCTAGTCTTTGACATCCGATCTCATCAGATTGATTGGGGAACTCTCTTCATCACCAACAACACACACATATATTCACCTTGCATGGATATATATTAAGGTCCTTTTTTTTTAATTGTCTCATTTGTGTAGGGTTTAACTTCACAATTAGATTCTCATAGGCAGCAATTGGGTCTCATACTTCTCCAGTATCCTGAAGAGCAGAGTCTAGGCATGTAGCAAGCCTATATTGCTGGTGATTAATAAACACACCCTACCTCCCAGTGATCATATTTGGATTTAAAATATCCGTTGAGGCAAAATATGGCTGCCAAAATATAATTGAGAATTCTGGAAATGTGGTCACCACTTCAGTAAACAAAGACAGTCCTCTTTACATCAGTCAGAGGGCCATTTATTATTTCCCTTTATTATTTCCCTTTTCCAAGACTCAGCAAAGGAAGTCATTGGCTAATTTAAAATTGACTTGAATTAAATTCTTGCTGCTGACACTTAGTAGCAGTGTGCACCTAAGCAAATCACTTTACTTCTGTATGCCTCAGTTTCTTCATCTGCAAAACAGGGATGATTAGCACACACATCTCAGGGTTGTGGGAATAAAATAAGGCATTTGTAAAGTGCTTTGCAAACCTTAAAGTGCTATGTGGATATGAGTTGGTTATAACATGAAACCAATGAGGAGCTATGATGACTAGAGTGAACAATGTCATCTAGGAATCATGGGATAGGAAGAGAAGATGTGGCAAGGGTGATGGATCACAAATGGTCAGTAAGAGTGCTTCACTGGTACCCTCACAATGAGAGAAGACAGTTAAGGAAGGCTTTTGATACAATGGATAGACTTGTGTCAAATTTATGGAAGGATATGGATAAAAGTTGCACAGGATGGGCAGCAAAGTATGCTGTTCTTCATCTTTGGACGCAACTTGTAAATAGAGAAGATCCCAGATTTATTGAAGAATTAGACTATAATCTCATTGAGAAAAAGGCCTACTTCTTATTTCTTTTTAAGTCCCATTCCCTATGGTTACATCAATATAAAGAACTCACAGTGTGTAAACTCCATGTAGATGAAGAACTCATCCATAACTCGTGGTATTAGAAGATTGCATGGGATCCTGAGATATTAAACAATTTATCTTTGGTTCCAACCAAATTCTAGGGCCTTAAAAAATATAGCATTTGCTCCATTTCCATCCTTGCTACTATGCTTATAATTATTTATTTGTAATACCCAACCAATACAATAAATAAAATTTTAACAAACCACTGTAACTCCATGTCTATTATTATTCTTGGGAAAACTAGGAGTAAAAGTCTTTTGGACTTTGAGAAGTTTTGATTTGTTCTGGAAAAGATTCTTCCATGTAATAGACATATCTAAGAGGTATCTATATTTTAAAATTTATCCAGTTTACTGTAATTTTTAACACATTTTTAATTCTTATCTAGCACTTATTCTGAGAACTGTCCCCAATTTACACTCATGTTTGAGCCTTGCTTCCCCATAGGGAAGTAGCTGCCTTGAGATTCAAAAGGAAGGAATACCTACCCTTGTGAATACTCAATTCTAATATTATATCTCATGAGCCCCTACCAGTGAACTTCCAATTAACAACCAGCCAACAGACACAATTAGTTCTTAGCAAAAGCATTTACAAAGATAATATGTTGAAAATGGTAACTATAAAATATTCTCCCATAAATCTGGGGTACACTGTCCTACAAATTCATTTGACATCTGTGGGAAGAGTAGGTATAAATTTAGAATGCAATAGTAGTTAGGCATACATGTAAGCAACCCACAACTCCAATACTGCAGGGTCAGGAAGTTTTTAAAATTCTTATGCATTCCCCCCAAAGCACCCTCCTAGATACAATATCTCTACTAGATGGGCTGCTTAGCTGGGATCATAGAGTCTGCTCCTCTAGACATCTTGACTCTTGATTTCCAGAGATAGCTGGACTTTCTTGGGTCCATAGCCAGCTCTTTTTTCTTCTGCCAAGGGTCCTGCTCTTTGAACTGACTTCCTAACTCAAATAACTACCTTTCTATGTCTCTCTATGTTGCTACTCCTTGGTGGATATAGTGTCTCTTACTGGTTGAATTCCTTCTGTTCAAAGCAGTAAGGCTGAAAGAAGGGGAAAGAGGAGAAAGAAATCTTTCTTTTATAGGGGTCAGGTTCTTCCTCCACTTTTGACTTCCTAGCCTAGACTTCCTTAAACTGCTGAACTCAAATACTCAAAAGTTTAGTATCTAATCTTTTGTTCAGTCAATGATGTTGTTTCCTTGAATTTCATCAGAGAAAGGTGTTCATTTGCATCATTTGTTATCTACTTTTTTCTTTTCATGGTTACTAAGTAATCTACCATCTATGGAGGGTGGGAATAAAATTTCTCCTCCCTATAATCTTCTCTAACTTAGATTAACTTAATCATTTGCTTTGCCTAGCAAATAAACTGTGTGTCTTTTTGGCTTTCTTATGGCACAGTTAACATGCAATAGATAATTTAGAACTCTTTTATGAAGACCTAGGTCTACCATAGCTGATTAATCTGGAGATCACACTCACCCTCAAATTTGTGGTGACACAATTTAAGAAGCAGACATCATTTTGCAACATTTTCATAGGTAACTTTGTCTTGGCACTTGCAAAGACATTCTCCAGCACAAAGACAAGCAAAAAAAAGGGGGAAAAATTGAGCCTCCCTCCTGCAAAGGAAAGCCTGGTTCCTGTGGAGCTTTTAAAAGACACAGTGCTCTCTACTTAGTTTTTAGGGACCTGTAGTCAACTGGGAGTCACTTCTCTCAGTTTTCAATGACATACCAAACTATCTTAGGTGAAAATTCCTTTCAGTCCCTGCAATACAAACACTGAGCTCTTTGAGTGCCCATGTTGGCCAGAGTTACGTTTTCTGAGACACTTCCTTAAAACTTCACTGTTATTTGAAGGATGAATCATAGAGTTTACTGTTGGCTTAAGAAAACACAGGTGAAGGACATTTAGTTACCTTTAAGGACTTACTTATTAATTTTTCAAATAAGCTTCCTGAAGAGGACCCTTTGGCTTGGTGAACAGTGAGCTTACATGTGTGAGGGTCTCTAATGCTTGAGCTTCAGGTTTTCTTAAATGAGTTGTCTCCTGGGCTGCTTCCTGAGTTCTGATCCCTGAGATGTTGGCACAGCCTCCAGGCAAACTGGCAGCTTCTGGAGAAACATTTGGGCAAAGCTCAGGCTCACTCAAACATTAGCTCCAAAAGCTATTTCTGACCCAATTAGGACTTCCCATGTACTATTTAACCACATAAGGCTGCAGTCTTTTATCCTCCTGTAGTGACTCTAACCCCTCATCTTCTTCATAGTAAACATGAAACACAGGTATCAGTCAGTTAGAAACAATTGACCTATGTGATGAACCAAAACCTTCAGCAAATTCATAAACAGTTCTCAGAGAACATACCAAAGTAAAAATAATTTTTACTTAGCTTTGAAGTGCTATGTTGAAATATGACCATCTCCAAAATACAAAGCACCCTAATATTCATTACCAATGATATCCATTGCAATCACTCAAAGGAATGAAAGAGTTTATTTTTCGAAATCCTTGTTCTTAGGAACACAAATGGATACTCTTCAGTATCCTTTTTCCTTTCTGGGTCATTCAAATAACACATATTTAGCCAGCCATTTAGGGGACAAAGATTCTTTGCTTCAAGGCTGAGAGTTGAAGTACACAATAAATGCAGAAAGATTAAGCTGTGATTTACTGCTAGGAGCCAGTGGGACAAAATTACCAGCTCTTTCTTTCCTTTTCTTTTTTTCTTTCTTTCTTTCTTTCTTTCTTTTTCTTTCCTTTCTTTCTTTCTTTCTTTTTTTCTTTCTTTCTTTCTTTCTTTCTTTCTTTCTTTCTTTCTTTCTTTCTTTCTTTCTTTCTTTCTTTCTTTCCTTTCTTTCTTCCCTTCTCTTTCTCTCTCTCCTCCCTCCCCACCTCCCTTTCTCTCTCTTTCTTGTTTCCTTTTCTTGCTTCCTTCTTCAATTAAAAAAAATTCTGAACTTAAACATCAAAAAAGAGAGCATTTCCATACATACAGAAGAACAAAAGGATTCTATATGAAACTATGAATCTTCATTTTTATGCTTTTAAAAAATAATGTAATAAATTATACACATTATCTTAAAAATTGTCCTGTTTGGAAAAGAAAAATAATAAATTTTGGAAGGAATGTGGGAAAATTGGGACATTAATGACTGTTGGTAAAGTTGCGAACTGGTCCAACCATTTTGGAGAATAATTTGGAACTAAGCCAAAAGGGCTATAAAATTGTGCCTACCCTTTGATTCAGCAATACCACTTCTAGGTCTGTATCCCAAAGAAATTTTTAAAAAAGAGGTGGGGTAGGGGAGAAGAACCTATCTGTACAAAAATATTTATAGCAACTCTTTTTGTAGTGGCAAGGAATTGGAAACCAAGGGGATGCCTATCAATCGGAGAATGGCTGAACAAGTTGTGGTATATGATTGTAATGGAATATAACTGTGCTATAAGAAATGATGAGCAGGCTGATTTCAGGGGGAAAAGTCTGGAACTTCAGATCTATGATGAAGTTTTTATTTACTGGGTTTTATTCTTTGACATATTGTTGCAAAAAGGGCAACATTTTCAGTTTTTCTTGGAATGTGTATCACTGGGGATGATAGGATGTTCAATGCATTCTAAACTTTGAGATATCAGCTATTCAAGAGTATGAAAACATTTTCTGAAAATGAAGTTACGGATATTTATGGCATATTGAGAGGCTGCAGGCAGCATGAAAGTAAGGTGAGCCAACATGGTGTAAACCATTTTCCTGAAATATCTGAGAACTGTCTTGCAAAGAGCTGGGAGAATGGATGGGGAGGATAGGTTACCTCTGTAAGTACTTTCCAAGAGTAATTATTGAGTTGTTACCATGTGTAATTACTCTAATCTCATCCCTTTTGCTTATAGAAAGACATAAAGAAGCAGAAGATGGGCAGGCATGGAAGGGTGTATCATTGGAAGGGACTTAAAAGTCAATGAGATCATTGATTCATTTAAGCATTAGATTGTAAGCTCATTGCAGGAAGAAAATATATTTATTTCTTGAGCTCATACCAGTTAATGATAGGAGGAAATGGTCTTTCAGCAGGCAAAATGGCAGAAATTTTAAGCATGGTTTAAGATTGAATACTTGCTATTGCTAATAGGGAGGATTAGTTGGCCATAGGCCAAAGGAGGCTTGGCATGAACAGAACTTGGGTATAAGAGAGAACCAATTGATTTAGGAAAGTCCAGGCTATAAGAGAGAAGCTTACAAAATTTTAAGATATCTCCATCAAATGAAGCCATTCTAGACTACTAAAAAAATAATAATAAAACAAGTCCATTCCAAGGGCACAGTCAAAGGATTTATAACTCCGAGACTTTGCTACTTATCTAGGTAATTTTCTTATTTGTAAAATAAGGGAGCAGGACTCAACAATATTTAAGGTGCTTTCCGGCTTTAATACTTAAAGACCCATGAGACCCTTTTGTTAGATGCAAAAAGAAAAAAGTCGGGGGCAGGTAGGTGGCACAGGTAAATGGATCTCTCGCCTTGAGTCAGGAGAACCTGAGTCGGAATCTGCCCTCAGACACTTGAAACTTACTAGCTGTGTGACCCTGGGCAAGGCACTTAACCCTGATTGCCTCATCAAGAAAAAAAAGTCCCAGACTTTCTGTGACTTAAGGGTTATTTGGAATATTTGACCAATTAATTCAAATCAACAAACATTTTAAAAAAAACTGTTTGTAATTTTTAAGGAGTAGTTGTAGGAGTGCTGGAGATTCAAAGACAAAAGTGAAAATTCCTGTCCTCAAAGAGTTTACATCATATCACAAGGTAGAGTGCTATGTTGTGGAGAGCCACATGTATGCACATAGATCAGGATAATACAGGGGAAGTGAATGGAGCAAAGGAGAAATTAGACAAAGTATCCTAGGAACATTGGAGGATTTTGATGAAAAAGATAATGAGTTCTGTTTTAGATTTGTTGAATTTGAGACATCTATTGGACGTAAGATGTTGATTTTGAAATGCCCTTGGGAGATAATTTATATAAATATTTTACAAGCCTTAAAATGGCATAATATAACTGATGTTTATTGTCATTATTATTTTTATTTCTTAGCCTTACAAACTGTTTTTTTGAAAGGGGACTTTGTGACTAACACACCCTGTGGTGTCAGACAGGAAGTTCCCAGATTGTCTGGGTGTGGACAAAAAGCCAGAGAAATGAAGTCTCCCAAAGGGGCCATTCATACTAAGTGAGATCCTCTGATACAAGGGACACATTTCATTATATTGCTATTTAACCATTCCATGTCTCTTTGAGGAGATGGTAAATTTTTTGAAGAGTTTATCCTCACTTATTGAAATACCTAACATCGTTCTGAGGACATGAGAAACACTTACCATACTCCCTCTTTTATCACTTACACTTTCAGGTTGGGCCCCCTAGATAGTGACTGACCACTCTCAGGGTGCTAAGGATAATGCTTAGGAGCTAATCTTCTAATATTGTACCTCCTAAGTCCCCACTAGTGTTTCCCATTAAACCAACTAGCTGATTGCTTGTAGTGCACCCTCCCATAAATATACAGAATGGCCACGAAAAGCCGGCTCAAATTTAAGGTACAGTGATAGTGAGCGCATGTGTAAGACACGTGTAGCAAAGGGTAAATCACAGCTCCAAGTATTGGAAGCCCTTTTCCCCTTCTTCTTGGGTACAGACAGATCTTGCTGGCTGGACATCTCAGCTCAGCTTGCAATATACACTTCTTTCTTGAGTCTAAAGCTGGCATTTCTGTCATGACTCACACATTATTTTCTCTAAAGCTGTCTCCTTCCTTGGGTGACTGTCTTTCTACAGCTGTTAAATATTTGCTGTCTTCAGCAAATTGGTTAGGGTGTATTTTGTACTTTTTGTCCACATCCCCTATCCAGAAAGTTCTCTGGGGTCTTGGGGAGGATCTAGTGTGCCCAGCTAGCAGACACAATTAGTTCAAAGCAAAAGCATTTATTAAGATGGCATAGCAAGGATAGAAGTTTAAAAAAAATCCTCCTTCAGCCCTATAAACTTGGGGAACACTTGTGGGAACTCATAGCACCCATGGGAAGAGTAAAGTACACTGATAGTGAGGATCATGCATAGGCAAAACATGGGCCAGGGCCACTCATGACTCCATCTCCTCATGTTGACAGTCTTTCTTTTCTCATAGAAAAATTTCCACACTACTCTAAGGTGGACACTGTGTCTCTTGTAGGAAGTCTCTCTGTTGGACTCCCTGGGTCTTACTATTTCTGAAGCTTGACTTGTCTGCCACGTCCAGTTCCTTCTTGAATTCATAGGTGTCTTTCTCCTCTGCTTCCAGAGGCCTTTTCCCCTCGTAGCTGCTTCCTGCTTTGAATGTGGATTGTTTCCCTGTGTCTGAGTTGATCTGCCTCAAACTGCCTGACTATCCAACCTTCTCCCTGAGGAATATGCTGTCTCCCACTGGGCAAGTATTTTTGGTGCTAGACACAATAATCAGCTTGGGTGGGGGAAGGAGACAAAATCCTCTTCTTTCTCTTACTTCCCTCTGGTAAGGGGACCACATTCCACAAAGTTGCCCTCTGTCTCAGAAGCCTCTGACTCAAATTGTCCAAGATTGACTGGCTTACCAATTTAAAGGATTCCAGGGTCATGGCCAATCTTCAGTAAGTCAATCCCAAGGTCCTTTTCCACTTTGGTCAGAGAAAAGTTTTCACTCTTCATAATGGGGAAACAGTGTTAGCGTATCTTTGCACCTTTAAAACACATTAATAGCTTGTTAATTTTGTATCTGCTTCTGATTTTCTGTAACTATGTAGACTGACCTGGGGAAGGGAAACCAAATCCCCTCAACAAACTTTTTTTTCTCTCCATTTTAAATGAGATTCTTTCAGAAGGATTGGAATCAGATGCTTTTGGATAATCAGGGGAGAAATGGAACTGGTGCCCGGAAAGAGTTAACAGTAGTGACTCATGCCTATCACTCACTCTGAGGAAATACATGAGGAATGACTTGACTTGGCAGTAGCCTTCAATTGGAAGATTATGACTTTAATTTAACATATCCTGCAGTATAGTGTGTAAAATATGTAGTTAACTGGGATCATTGTGAGATGAAAGCACATATGTGTTTATTTTAAGTGACTTGTTGCAGTTTGTTTAAATCCAACATTCCTGGGCAATGAATATACTGGTGAATCACTTAAAGTGGGTGAAAGGTCGGCACAGTTGAAGAAAAATGAAAGTTGAAGTATTCTGCTGAAGTCTAAATACAGCTTATTATTTTAATGGAATGCTATTATTAAAATGAAAGTTTTCTGATTGTGATTCCAGATGAAACATTAATGTCCTGGAGATCTCTTTCATAACTCCAGGTAAGCACTGGGTCCCTTGCATACAATGCAGGTTGGAAAGCGTCATTTTGAATTGACTCTTCTGGGGGACATAGCCTTACAATTTCTGGGGGTAGCAACATTTTCAAGAGCAATGTGGACTTTTCTAGCAGTGGAGGAAGAGTGGATCTCACCCCAAAGATAGAATTAATAAGCTTCTTGCATGGTCTAATGTCTCCATCTGCTTCTCTTTGAGGTTACTGGCTAGATTTCTTTTTCAAAGACCAATCCTTAAACCCAATTCACTCTGGAGCTCATAGACTGGACAACAAGATGACCCTGCCCAAGCACCATTTCATGGTTATTTTTTGGGCCCTCCTTGCTCAGAGTGAATGTAAATAGTAACTATTATTCTTTTAGCCAGCAACCTAGAGGGTCTTCCCCCCCAGTTTGATTTCTTTTTTTTTAATTAAAGGGGCCATCCCTTGACTCACTCCTTAAAGAGGCCTATTCACTGAATGGGCATTGCCTCACTCAAAGTGAGAATCTGAAAAGATCCTAACTTAAAAAGGCCAGGGTCTCCCATTGCATCCTGGGCCATCTTGGGAGGAGAAAGTGAGACTGGTGACCTTGTATAGCCCTCCCTCACTCAAATCAAAGTCAATTGCATGTCATGTCATCATCTCCCTGATGTCATGGTCCTCTTTGAGAATGAAGGACAAACACAACACAATACTTACACCACAATTTTCCCTTCTTCTCCACTGTTCCTTTAATGTGATCAAGGAGTTGACACTTCTGTAGGTATTATTATAGCTCTTCATAGCTCTTTTAGAACTATAAATATAGCTCTATTAGAGCTCTTTTCAAATTGATTGAGGGACTTGGTAACATCTGTGGGTCCTGTGTGAAACCAGGAATCTACTGGGAATCTGAGAATCAAGAAAGCAGCAAAACAGAAGGGAGTCAAGCTCCTAAGAAGGAATTGTTTAAATCAGAGATTCCCAAACTTATTTGGCCTACTGCCCCCTTTAAAAAAAATTATTCAGCACCCCCTGGAAATCTTTAACCATTTAACTTTTTTTTTTACATTTACATCATTTCAAAAAATATAATTTTTTAAAATGGCACATCTTAAATTTAATATTTTAATTTTTAAATAATTTTTTTATATTTTTATATTTTAATTTAATTTTTAAATAATTTAATAATTTTTCATGAATAGAAATTTTGATAATACAATATTGTGTCATGTAATTATATAGTATTGTACTATAAACAACTCATTACATGCATATATTCCTTCTGATCCATGCTGGACTTCTCTACAATGTGTGACATGCTCACCTACCAACACATGCTTCTTAAGACCTGTTAGTGGACTTGACCACTGATTGGTTATAACTTGCATTTTGTGTGTTTATTTGGAAAATAATGTAATCACTATGACTTTAATTCTGTTACACAACAGATGAAACATATACAATGGTTTTTCAAAATTTTCTTATCTTCTTTTCTTTACTTATGCTTCCATCATCCTCTTATTTTTATTCAATGCCCCCCAGCTGCACTCAAGGCTTCTACCACCCCCACCCTCCACATTGGATCATTCCAGCACCCACCCACGGGTGGTATCATCCACTTCAGGAACCTCCGGAAATAGAGGAAGGAAAGCACCTCAGTCTTAGCCTTCTTCTTCCTTTCCCTACCACGACAGTAAAGATGAAGAAGGCAAGAATAGTTCGCTGTGTCAGGCCCCCTTACAAAGAGTGGTGGGAGAGGTAGGTGGAGTATGGGAGCTTTCAGTAGACCACAGGGAATTGTAAAAGGCTTTATCCTGATTACTGTGGCTGTAGCTAACCTAGACAATGTGATAGACTAGGGAACCCAAACTCAGAATATGAAATTGTTAAACTCACAGCTTCCTTTTTTTTAATATAAATTTATTTATTTTTAGTTTTCAACATTCACTTCCACAAGTTCTTGAGTTCCAAATTTTCACCTCATCTCCCCCCCCAAGATGGCATGCATTCTGAATATCCCTTCCCCTAGTCTGTCCTCTCTTCTATCTCTCTCCCCTTCTCTTATCCCCTTCCCCTTCTATTTTCCTGTAGGGCAGGATAGACTTCTGTACCCCATTTCCTGTATTTCTTATTTCCCAGTAGCATGTGAAAACATTTTTTTTAAACATATGTTTTTAAAACTTTAGGTTTCAAATTTTCTCTCTCCCTCCCTCCCCACACACCTTCATTGAAAACTCAAGCAACTCAATATAGGTTGTACATGTGCAGTTATGCGAAACATGTCCATAGTAGACATGTTGTGAAAAACTAACTCTATTTCCCTTAATCCTATCCTGCCCTCCCACTTATTCTATTCTTTCTTTTGACCCTGTCCCTCCTCAGAAGTATTTACTTCTGATTACCCCCTTTCCCAATCTGTCCTCCTCTCTATCATCCCCCTGCTCTCTTGTCCCCTTCTCCCCCTATTTTCCTGTAGGGTAAGACAGATTTCCATACACAATTGAATGTGTATGTTATTCCCTCCTTAAGCCAAATCCTATGAGAATAAGATTCACTCATTCCCTCTCACCTTCCCCCATTTCCCCTTCCACTGTAAGAGACTTTTCTGGTTTTTTTTTTTTGTGAGATAATTTACCCCATTCTACCTCTCCCTTTCTTCTTCTCTGAGTATAATCCTCTCTCACCCCTTAATTTTATTCTCCAGATGCGACCCCTTAATCTTCAGCTCACCCTGTGCCCTCTATCTGTCTATCTATCTATCTACATATATATACAGATAATTTTTTTCTTCCAACTGCCCTGATACTGACAAAGGTCTCATGAGTTATAAATATCATCATTCCATGCAGGAATGTAAACAGTTCAATCTTATTAAATCTCTTATGATTTCTCTTTCCTGTTTATGTCTTCATGTTCCACTTGAGTCCTGTATTTGAAAGTCAAATTTTCTATTCAGCTCTGGTCTTTTCATCAGGAATGCTTGAAAGTCCTCTATTTCACTGAATGACCATTTTTTCCCCTGAAGGATTATACTCAGTTTGCGGGGTAGGTGATTCTTGGTTGTAATCCTATCTCCTTTGAAGCTGCTAAATCTTGTGTTATCCTGATTGTGTTTCCACAATACTTGAACTGTTTCCTTCTGGCAGCTTATAATATTTTCTCCTTAACCTGGAAACTCTGTAATTTGGCTACAATATTCCTAGGAGTTTTCCTTTGGGGACCTCTTTCAGGAAGCTGCCTTTTTTCTTGACTTCTATGACTAAGACTAGTTCCCTTTACCTGAGAAAGAATCCAGCATATCTTCACTGTCCTTCCCCAGAATTGCCTGAATGCTCCCTCATATTGCTACAGCCTGGTGAGTACAAATCTGAAAGAGAGCCTACTTCCCAAGCCCATTAATACCCACCACTACATTGATCATGAAATGGTGACTGGACCAGATGAGGCAATGGTGGCCCATTTGGAGGACAAAGTGTGGGAGATCAACCCTAAGAAAATCTAAGTTTGATTTTCCATAAAGTGGAAAGGACCTAGAAGAACCTGGATCTCACAGAAATGTTCTATTTAAAGTTATAAAAAAAAATGAACCAGAAAGTACACTTATAAAGAAAATCAAAGAAAATGGTTATAAGTTCTTCCATCTAGTCCAAGACTATTCAAGAAGACTGCCAAGAAGCTCATAGATGCCCTGAATGGAAACAAACCAAGGGAGGCAGAAGCCATAGACAACTTTGGAGAAACAACAGAAGACCGAGCTAATCCACCTCCCATCCAGTGCCAAGGTTAGGCAGCCCGCACAGGAGCCGCCATAGGAAACAGGGCCAGAGCAGCATAAGAGTGGCAAAGTACCCAGGCTCCTGCAGGAAGCTTGCTACCAGCATAAATTACATCATCCAGTTAGGGCCTCTTAAGGACACTGCAAAGGAAGGAGCCATATCCCAGTAGGAGATTATGCAAGGAGAAAAAAGTAGAGAAGGGAATGAGTCTAAAACCTGCATCAAGCCACCAGGAAAACTGATTTAGAGATTAGGAATTCCTGCAGGGGGCAAGTCCTAGCCACCATGTCCAGAGTGGCAGAGGAAGTGGCATGCAGACTACAGAGAAGAAATGACCAGTGAGAGCCTGAACACCCTATCCAAGAGTGTGGAGGGCACTGAGTCTGATTGAAATTGTTGTTGTTCAGTTATGTCCAACTCTGTGACCCCATTTGGGATTTTCTTGGCAAAGGTACTGGAGTGGTTCACCATTTCCTTCTCCGGCTCATTTCACAGATGAGGAAACTGAGGCAAACAAGGTTAAGTGACTTGCCCACTTGACACAGCTAGTAAGTATTTAAGTCAGGTTCCCTATCCCTGGTCTAAGGCCAGATTTGAACTCATGAAGATGAGTCTTCCTGATTCCAGGCCTGGCACTCTATCCATTTTATCTAAATACAAAATCCCATTCCAGAAACTGAGGCTAGAGATACAAAGAGAATAAAACAATAAATACAGTAAAGAAAGAATAAGACCAGCACTTATACCTTATGCTGCAATGCATACTAAATGGATATGTGGCTTTAATATTAAAAATCACACTATAAAAATAAGAGAGAAACAGATCATATACATTTCAAAGCTATGAGTAGAATATGTATTTTTAACCAAAGAAGGATGGAAAGAAATCTTCATTTAAAGAGAGCTCAGCTCAGAACATCTCCTCCTTCCTTATCAGGCTGCATTATGGTGGGAGCTGTCTGACTTGTCCGCCATGCCCCCATGTTGGGCACCGCTCCCTCTGTTCAGCTGTCTTTCATGTGTGATCTTCCCTCACAACATTGTAAGCTGCTTGAGAGCAAGGACAGTCTTTTTTTTTTTTTTGTATTTGTATCTTTAGTGCTTAGCACAGAACCTGGCATGTTGTCATTGTTGTTCAGTTATTTGGTAGTGATCCCATGGACTATGGTCCATGGTCCATTGGTGTGCTATAGCACACCAATGCTGTCCATGGGATTTCTTGGGAAAAATACTGGAGTGGTTTGCCATTTCCTTCTCCAAAGGATTAAGGCCATCAGAGGTTAAATAACTTGTGCAGGGTCACACAGCTAGTGAGTGTCTGAGGCCAGATTTGAAATCAGGCCTTCCTGACTCCAGGCTCAGTGCTCTATTTGTTATGCTATTTAGCTACCCTGGCACATAGTAGGTGCTTAATAAATGTTTATTAACTTCATTGACCTTGAATTATAAAAGGTAAAATAGATAACTTTAATTATATGAAATTGAAAAGAAAACCTATTATACAGACAATGTTAATGCATCTAGAATAAGAAGGGTAGTGTATGGGGGAAAAAAAATCAAATTTCTCTGATAAAGATTTGTTATGCTATATGCAGCTAGGTGGTGCAGTGGATAGAGCACCAGCTCTGGAGTCAAGAGGACCTGAGTTCAAATCCAGCCTCAGACACATAACACTCACTAGCTGTGTGACTCTGGGCAAGTCACTTAACCACAATTGCCTCACCAAAAAAAAAAAAAGATTTGTTATGCAAGATACACAAACAATTACTAAGTACATATACAACTAATAGCCTTTCCCAACTAGATAAGTGGTCAAAGAATTTGAACAAACATTTCTAAAAAGAAGAATTGCGAAGTATTCACAACTACATGAAAGAATACTCTAAATTACTAATAACAAGAGAAATGCAAAAAATGTCAACACTCGTTGTTGAAGGGATTATGGGATAATAGGCACTCCAATTTGTTGTTGTCAGAGCTGTAAAATGGTCCAATTATACAAGTAAAGTGACTGACATGTCTATACTTTTTGAACAAGACACTCCATTAATGGGCTTATACTCTAAGGAAACCATTGATAAAAAGAAAATCCCTATATACATAAAAAAATCTTTATAGCAGCATTTTTGTTTTTGTAATAGCAAAGACTTGGAAACACAATAGCAGCCCATCAGTTGGGGAATGCCTAAACAAATTGTGGTATGTGAATGTAATGGAATATTATTGTGCTGTGAGAAATGATGTGTGTGATGAATACAGAGAATCATGGAAAGATCTATGGGAACTTATGCAGAGTGGAGTAAGCAGGGCCAAGAAAGCAATCTACACAATGACTACAACAATGTAAATGGAAAGAACAACCATTACAAAACAATCAAAAGTGAATGTTGCAAAATCACAAAGATCAAGCATGACTCAAGTGAAGAAATATGAAAGGATACTCCCAGTACACCCCTTCATGGAGGTGAAGGTCCACAGGTGTTGTACATTGCACATATTTTGGGGCTTTTTCAATGCGCTACTTTGTTCTGATTTTTTCCTCTTTATTTTCTTTCTTTCTTTCTTTCTTTCTTTCTTTCTTTCTTTCTTTCTTTCTTTCTTTCTTTCTTTCTTTCTTTCTTTCTTTCTTTCTTCCTTCCTTCCTTCTTCCTTCCTTCCTTCCCTTCCTTCCTTCCTTCCTTCCTTCCTTCCTTCCTTCCTTCCTTCCTTCCTTTCTTTCTTCTTTCTTTCTTTCTTTCTTTCTTTCTTTCTTTCTTTCTTTCTTTCTTTCTTTCTTTCTTTCTTTCTTTCTTTCTTCCTTTCTTTCTTCTTCCTTTCTTTCTTGACTTTAAAAAGTACCATTTGTTAGATAGGGTGGCTCTATAAGAAGATGGAGAGAGATACTGGGAAAATCTTTGAAAAAAATGTAAAAAACAAAAGACATCAACAAAAACTTATTTTTATAAAAGGAATACAAAGGGTTGAGAAAAATTAAATAAATGAGCTCAGAAGAAGAGCCTAGCTCCACAGAAGTTTCTATTAGTGGAAGCCTGTACAACCTGCCACCCACCAAAGGATTTTGGATGGCAGGTGAAAAATGTACAGGAAAAAATCTTTTGGTGTGCCTGTGGGCCACAGATTGTGTAGGCCTGAATCAGAGTCTCAGAGAAAAGAATGACTTGACCCCAAGGATTATAAAAGCATCTAAAAATAATGAAGTAAGGGATAAAAAATATTAAAGAAAACCACTAGAGGAAAATAAATGAAAAAGAAAATAAATAGCTTAGAACAGAAAATGCAGAACTATAAGAAAGTAATCTATAGCCAGACAAATAGAATGTGCACTCAGAACTCAAAAAGCCTATGAGTCATCAAGAAATGTTAGAACAAACTCAAACTATTGAAAGCATACAAGAAAATTGTATGATAGTATGAAAGCATACTATCAGAAACAACTAACCTGGAAAACAGACTGAGAAGATAATTTTTTAGAATCATCAGACTCCTTAAAAACTGACCCAAAACAAAACCTGAATAAGACATTTCATGAAAATATAAATGAAAACTGACCAGATCTATTAGAACCAGAGGTCAAAGTGAAAATATCTCCTAGTCACCTAAGTACAAAGGAAGTCCTAGAGGGGGAGGAATCAGTTCCTTCTCATTTACATACTGATGCCCGTGGCTCATGGTTAAAGAACCTGGGTCCAATTGAATCAAAGCTATATCCTTGCTGAATATTTTTTTCCATACTATTGTCATGAACTTTGTTTTGTTAAATGTTAGATGGTCTGTGAGTGACTCATTTTATTCCAGTGATGAGCCTGAACCACCTGAGAAGCCTCAGTTAGGCCCAGCCAAGCATCCCAGAATGCAGCACAATGTCCAGAATAGTGGGATCAAGCACAGATAGAAATGGAGGCCACTAAATCATACATGAGGATACCTATAGACTACATATTGACTTCGGAAACCACAGATGTTTATATCTATATCTATATCCATCTACATATGTTAACATATGAACACATTAACACTAAATACAACAACATTACAACAACATTAAAATTAGATAGGAACTACATTTTAATCTGGTTCAGGCTGTACTTGGGAGTGTTGCATGCAGCCCACAGCCACATGTTTGACACCGATGGTCTAGAGATATAGAGGAACGATTCTAATATGTTGAATAGAGCCTCTTGAAGAAGATTTAGGGTAAGACACAAACAAGAGACAACAAATTTGGTTGGGTGGTTTACAAAACATATCATTGGATTGGGGGGGTGACAATTGATTGCACAAATTCAGTTAAGCATCAAATATTGGGAAAGGAACAACTCAGAATCATGGCCAACGTTTTTATAATGGTTTTACAATAGTTATAATGGTTTTAGAATGGAAAATAATTGGTTAGGATAGCAATGGATAAAAAGATTATGGCCATGGCAAGGACATTATAAAATGTTGCTCCTACTACCTACTCTCATCTCCAGTCTTGGCAGAAGATTCCAAATGTTTTCTAAAGGACCTTCAATCACTTAATGACTGGCTATATGTTTATTTCCAAATGGCTTTATTCAATTTATTCGTCTTTTAGAATTATTTTTTCTGCTAGGACAAATAGTCAATCTTAAAGATTTTGTTGTTAGAAGGCAGACAGAAAGGAAGAAAGGAAAGAAGGAAGATAACTAAAAGATAACCTCTCCTTTGTGCTAATATAGGACTCATCCCTCTTCCTATGACAATTAATGCTCACATACTTTTTAGTGCTGTAATATGAATGAGTAAATGAAAAAAAAATATTAGCCACTTGCTATGTGCCAGGCACTTTTTTAAGTTCCAGGGATAAAAATAGGACAAATGAAATAGTCCCTACTCTTAGTAGTTCACAGTTTAATTTGGGGGAGACAATACATAAAGTTTAGCTGCAGAGAAGTTGGAAAAATTAAGAGGTCCTAGGGTTATATAGTGGGCTGAATGATAAGATCCAGGTTATACAAGTAGGTCAGATGACCACCAAAGAACTACAAGGTCTAGAAGCAGGGTAGGTAGTAAGGCCTAGAGGACCTTAGGAGATGGAAGCAAGGCAAAGAGTAAGTCCTAGTGATGCTGTGGGAAGGAATAAAATTGTTGCTCTCATTTTATCTAAGCCCTACAAGGAGCCAAGCATCCTAGAGGAAAAGAGAAGGCAAGGGGAGAGTGTACTTCTACTTGTGGCAAGTCTTTGTGCTGCCTGGCCGTCCTGTCTGGGTTCTAGGATGGTCTTGGCTTGAGAAGAGGGAGCAAAATGGGAAGATGAGGAAGGTAAGGTGTCCCTGTGACATTTGAAGGGGTGGGGGTAGGATACTCCACATATAGCAATTTGGAGGGGCTACCCCCTTTCTAGAGTGGAGCTCCATCTTTCATAGATAAAGTCCCCTTTGAATGGGTGGATGAGTTTATACTAGAATTGCCCTATGGAGTATGAGCACCCCATAGAAGATTGGTCTTTCCTGGGCTTGGCTCATTTTTGCCTCAAGGGCTTATCTCAGTTAAATATAAGGATTATATAAATCATGTCTCTCTGCTTATAAGCTTTCTTTTTTTATGGGGAGCTTATGTTTCCCTCAGAGTATGATCACAGTGTGTCTCTCTTGCTTGTAGGACTTCCAAATGGGATCGGCATCTATTCCCCCAACTAGCACCTTATTTGAAGGAAGTATTTATTTCTTTTCTCTCTGAAGGGATTAAATTTTTTTCCTGAATATCTAACTACTGTTGTTATTAGTTATATCAGGTAAGGATTTGTCAGTCACTTGATTTTCTTGTTTATAATTGGATAAATACATGATAATGGTGGAGGAGGTGTAAACTCAAATGAAAGGTAAATAATGTCTACTTTTGGTTATAGTTGGGAGTGCCATATCTCCCTCTCACCCTTTGCCTCTTCTTCCACTATCTGATGGGAGAAATAGAGTGGGGCAGAAAACAAGCGTCATTCCTCTTCTGAGTTCCACTGTCCTATTTTGAAGGAAGGAGGAAAGGAGCTAGTGACTAGAAATCAGACCCAGCTCAATCCTGCATCTTTTCTTCCTACAACAATGTGTCTCACAAAATGGAGGATGAACTTCTACTTTTCTCTTTTTGGAAGCTTCCAAAGCCAATTTTCAAAAGATATCACCAAACCAATGAATTCTGGGACAGTTTTTATTTTTTCCTTTTGTAATCTGACATCTCCACAGCAACACTCTTTGGAAGGGGAGCCTGGGAGGCCCAAATAATATCTATTGCCTCCTTCCCCCTCATTGTGCCTCCTTTCATTCAAGGCATATTACCTCTTCTTCCCTTCTGCCCTACTCCATCCCCCCACCCCCGCCACTACATCTATTACTGTACTGTACTCTGAACTAATTGAAGTTTGCTTTCCAGGCCTGGCAGTTGATCCTTGCCCAACTATTTTAGATTCTTAGATGGTGAAAGAGGTCATAGCCAAGAGAAGAGTGTGATTGATCCAAGAGATACACAATGTTTTCAAAACCGAGGCTGGGCCAATGGCAGGACATTTCCCATTTAAGTAGATATTGATCTTTCACTTTTCTAGCTACAGAGGGAAGAGTAATGGGAGAGAGGCTTAGAGATTCCCGCAGTGGGCATAGTCTGTATCTAATGTTATGCTTCATAGAGTGTGTTTCATGTTGTTGGCAATGAAACCCAGTCAGTGGAATGAGAAATGGGAAAGAAGGGGTCTGTGGTATTAGTGTTCTAAATCTAGAAGCTAGAAATCCTCTGGATTCTATTTTGAACTCAATCCCAGATTTGTTCTCTCTGGCCTTGCTCAATTTTTCTGTCCTCATTCTTCTTTGGAAAACAGGGGAGAGGGTGTATGTATGAATTGATCTTATAGGACTTGAATAACTATAAATTTTGTTTCTGATGCTACCTTAGCTCTTTTGAGTGTCTTCCTGACTCAGCCACCCTTATGTTGACCTTTCCCACTCTTGGTCAAAGCCCCATCACAACCTCCACCACTCTAACTCCCACTCTCTGGACCTTTCCCACCTTTCTCTCAGGCATGTCTTAGAGATAGCAGGGACTTTAGAAATTATCTAGTGCTACCCTTAGGGCAGCCACATGGTGCAGTGGACAGAGGACTGGGCTTTGGAATCAGAAGACTCATCTTCATGAGCACAAATCTGGCCTCAGACACTTAGCTATGTGACCCTGGGAAAATCACTTAACTTGTTTACCTCAGTTTCCTCATCTATAAAATGAGCTGGAAAAGGAAATGGCAAACCATTCCAGTATCTCTGCCAAGAAAACCCCAAATGGGGTCATGAAGAGTCAGACATGACCAAAAAATAACTTAATGAAAGTGTTATCCCTTCATTTAACAAATGAGGAAACTGAGGCCCAGTGACATGAAGTAAGTTTCCTAAGTCACAGTGACAGGTTCCAAAATTTAGTAGTATAACTGGGGTTAGAACCCAAGTCTCCCAACTTCCAGTGTAGTTTGATCTTACTACATTATGCTGCTTCTCAATGTCTCATTCTGAGCTCTGGCCACCTGGTCAACTAATCCTTAATGAGGGCCTGAAAAATTGGCAACTATTGATCTGTGAATATATTACAACTGGGGCTTTATGGAGCTAACCTAAAAGTGTCTCTAGTTGTGAAATTTAAGACATCATGACATACCACTGTAGCTGATTTCAGGGAGCAGAGAGGTCTTGAGCCATAGCCTCTAGCTTATTCTGCCTGACCACACCTGAGTATTTACACACAGAAGGATGAAAGGTCATCTGTCCAAAAGTTGGCCACAAAGAGTTTTAATATATGAATGAGAGATAATGGTTGAAGGTATTTATGTTTTAGAACTGTCCTCCGTAGTCTTTTCAAAATACTTAAATCCTATGTGCCAAAGAAAAACTATATTTATCGTAAGTTAAAAACTGGTATTATGATTTAGGTACCAACTTTGCAGTCAGTCAACAATCATTTGTTAAGCACTGAGAACACAAAGAAAGGCAAAAGAAGGAAAGAGCTATTTATTTGCCTCAGCATAGAGAGTAGCATCAGTTTTGTTCTGGTAAAATATGAGGTATTTTATTTTTAAACTTTAATGCCATAATTAGTTATATCTATTATATATCTATCAGCTATAGAATTATTAAATAACAGTTGGGACTAAGTGTTCTTATGCTGAGTGTTTAGGTTTCCTATTCCAGAATATTTTACTCATGATCTTGACTGTGGAAAAGACTACTCCAAATGATAGAGCTGTTTCCCATAAACTTTGTCATCTTAAAAAAATTTTTTTTAGTTAACAAATATTCGTTTTCTTTCACTCTTGGACCCATCAAAAAAAGAAGAAAAACAAAATTCTTATAAACAAAGATGTATCATCAAGCAAAACAAATGTCCATATTGGTCATGTCCAAGAAATGTTTGTCTCATCCTGTATCCTGAGTCCATCAGCTTTCTATCCAGAAGTGTTCAGCATGTTTCATCATAAATCCTCTGGAGTTTTGGTTGGTCATTGCATTGATCAGAGTTCTGAAGGCTTTCCTTCAGCGTTGATCATTTTCCTTGCTTATCAATTTTGCCAATTTGATACAAACCCCTCCACAATTCACACATACACTGAGAACACATGAAAAACAAAACCCGTTTTAAACAAGTAGAGTCAGGAAAAACAAATTTCCACATTGGCCATGTTAAAAAAAAAAGCCTCTTTCTGTGCTCTGAGTCATTTACCTCTCCATTAGGAAGTGGATAGCATGTTTCATCATTAGTCCTCTGGAATCATGGTTGATCATTGTACTGATCAGAATACCTAAGTCTTTCTAAATTATTTGTCTTTATCATATTGTTCTTTGTATAAACTGTTCTACTGTTTCTGTTCATTTCACTCTGCATCAATTTATACATCTTCCAGGTTTCTCCTTTGTCATTTTTTCACAGCGCAATAGTGTTCTATCACATTTATATGCCATACCCTGTTCAGTTATTCCCCAGTTTAGGTGCACACCTTCAGATTTTTATATTTTGCTACCTCAAAAAGAGCTACAAAATTTTCATACATACTTAGGGTTGTATGTTTTGCTTAGGACTAATCCTTCCCTCAAGGCAGCTAGATGGCTAGTGGGTAATGTTGGGCCTGGAATGAGAAAGACCTGAGTTCAAATCCAGCATCAGATATTTACTAGCTGTATGACCCTGGGCAAGTCACTTAACCCTGTTTGCCTCAGTTTCCTCATCTATAAAATAAGCTGGAGAAGGAGATGGCACACCTCTCCAGTATCTTTGCCAAGAAAACCCCAAATGGGGTTCACAAAGAGTTGGACGTGACTGAACTGACTGAATAACAACAACAAAAAATCCCTGCCTCTAGTTAATCTTTCCCTTTTCTTTCATTTCTCTCCTATTTTGTTGTTGAGTGAAATAAATTTTTCTGTCCAACTGTTTATGGGTATTTTCCCCTCCTTTAATCAGTACAGATGAGAGTAAGGTTCAAATGTTAGCTGCTTCCCTTACTCCATGCTCCTTTTTTAAAATTTAGATGCCTATTTGAGTGCCATGATTATGTGAAATGATTTTCCTTCTTTTCCCTTCTTCCTCTACCCACCCCAATGTCCTTTCCCTCCTTTTCTATTTTCATTTAAAGATCATTAAGACATAACAGAGCCAGGTTTTCTGAATAATTAGACTTCCTCTAGAAAATTGTTCTTAGGAGACACATACCACTTCCCCATATTAGAATGTGGGTAGTGTATCCTTGTTTATTCCTTTATCATCATTCATTTATGCTTACCTTTACTATTTGTGTTGTTTCTCTTAATTCCAGTGTTTGAACTTCAAAGTTTCTATATACCTGCTTTTTTTTTTCAATCAGGAACATTTGGAAGTCTCTATTTCATTTATAGCATTATACTTATTTTTGCTGGATAAGTAATTGTTGCCTTTATGCCTATATCTTTTGCCTTCTAGAATACCTTATTCCAAGCTCTCTGCTCCTTTAAGGTTGTGACTTCTAAATCCTATGCTATCCTGACTGTGACTCCTTGGTAATTGAATCCTTTTTATTTATTTATTTATTTGTTTATTTAATTTTACTGCCTTCATTATTTTTTTTTCTTTAGTTTAGAAACTCTGAATTTGGGCTATAATGTTTCTGGGAGTTTTTATTTTGGGGTTTCTTTTAGGAGATTACTGCTTGATTCTATTTCGACTTGCTCTCTGGTTCTTAGGGATCTGGGCAATTTTCTTTCAAGATTTCTTGAAGTATTTTATCTGGGTTCTTGTTTTGATCATAGCATTAAGATAGTCTGATGGTTATCATGAAAATATTAAGATATTTTCTCCTTAATCTCTTGCCTAGATCAGTTGTTTTTCTGTGAGATATTTTATATTTTCTTCTATTTTTTTCCAGGCTTTTAATATTTGGTATTTTATCATTGGAATCATTGATTTCTATTTGCTCCATTCTAATTTTCAGAGTTTGTTGCTTGGGGCAAGGTTTTGTACCTTTTCTACCAAGCTGATAGCTTCTCTTTCCAGTTCTTTCTTCTTTTCCAATTTTTTTTTCTTTAAACTTTCATTTCATTGACGAAAACATTTTTCAATTCTTTTTTCAACTCTTATTTCATCTCTTCCAGTTATTTGAATTGAATTTATCTCAAAGCTGTGTTTTTCTTTGAAGCTTTGCTTATAGATGTTTTGGATTTATTCTCTTCTGGGTTTATGTCTTGAGCATCTCTGTCACCATAATAGCTTTTATGATGGGATTCTGTTGTTGTTGTTGTTGTTCATTCTTCCAGTCTACCTCCTGACTTTAGACTTGATGTTAGGAATAAAATCTGTGCACTTCTGCAAGGAAGGTCTGGTGTGGTCCTATTGCTGCTATCTTGGGGGTATTGAGTTTTGTGTGTTTCAGAATCTCAAGGACAGCCCAGGCTCAAGATCTGTAAGATTTCAGCACTCCTGAAGTGATCTAATCTACAAAAAAGTTGACTGCTGCCCTTTCCCCCCTTCATTCCTACCCATCCGAGCTCTGTAAGTTCCTGAGCTGGGTTTGAGTCTGAACAACAGTAGTTTGAGGAAGATCTCACAGCACCATTTCCTGCTACTCCAACATCTTGGCTTCTCAATTCATTCATATATGTCTTCAGAAGTTACCAGAGTCATAGCCCTTACAGACCCAGGCAAGCTTCATAGGGCAGAACTGCTGCTACACAAATATAAAAGATTTTAGATCTGGAGGGCTCCAGAAAATGGTCAGAGCAGAAGGGAGGGGTACCAAGTAGGAGGAAAGAGTATAGTTAAGTCATAGACAGTCTGTTGATCTGAAAAAGACAAAGCCTCAAAACCTAGGGGTTTTTTTCAGATTACAGAAGTATGACTTGACTTGCCTGTGGTCTAGCATTTTGAATGACTTTCTATAGTGTAATTAGGAGACATATTCAGGAGAGAAGGAAAATGGATTGACATGTTATTCACAGAAAACAAAAAAAAAGAGGAAAGTGTTTTTAAATGAGTGTAATTCAAGAACATTTTAAAAGTAACCTTGAAAACCTTTCATTCTAATCAGAGGCATTAGCAAGAATATAACAGATGTCTTATGGAATTTCTCATTTTCAAAAATCTTTGAGTTTGTCTTTATAAGACTATTGGTTTCAAGTTGGGAGATAGTTGTGTATGCTCTAAATTGTAACCAAGTAATAGGAGGAAGCTAGATATGTACCTACTAAATAAATTTGAGAATAACAAGAATGAAAATCCTTTGTGTTTTATAGGGATTACTCTGAGTTCACTCTCTCAGAACTAGAAAGACTATATCTCCCTTCCCTGGTTCCCTGAGGGGTGAGGGTCATCTCTCTTGTAACACTATTGGTTTGATTCTCCATTCTAATGTGTTCCTGCCATTATTAATTACAAATGATTAATTCTCCAGGTCCATTTAACTAGTTAATATTAATTAGTCTTTATAATGGAATATTTACTGCAAAAATATAGAAGCACATATGCTCCCTTTCCCCCAATACATTAGCAGCATATTCTCCCCCATAACACCTCAGTCCTTGGGGATAGTGGGCTTAAATTTAATACATTTTTTTTTTTTGCTTTTCAGTGAAGCGATTGGGGTTAAGGGATTTGCCCAGGGTCACACAGCTAGTAATTGTTATGTGTCTAAGGCTGGATTTGAACTCAGGTCTTCCTGATTCCAAGGCCAGTGCTCTATCCACTGTGCCACCTAGCTGCCCCAATACAATTTCTGCATAGCATTCATCTCACCAAGTTCATTTCCAATGGATAAGTCAACATCACTTTTACTTCTAAGATAGGTCAACTTAGTTGTTTGGGACTCTGCTCCTTACCATCTGGCTTCTGGCAAATCCAGTTCTTAGTCTCTGATTACTTACTCTCCTAATCTTTTTGAAGCTCACAAGGTCATAGCCATATCCAACCTCCTCCACCAAAACCAGAAAAGAACAAATGTAAAGAGGTAAAAAACAGAAGCCCATATTCATAGATACATGTTGGCTTTGGAAGGGAAGTTCCTCCCCACCTAGAAGTTTACAGCATGTCTCTCACTAAAATACAACCAGGGAATGAAGAGCCAGACCATGAGTAAGGCCCTGGCTGGTTATTTTATTGAAAGCACTGCAGTTCTGGCTAAACATAGCCTATCAAAAAGGTTCCTCTTCATCACATAGCTAGCAGACTGGAATCCACTACAATAATGTCTGCACATGCTCCAAATTAGGACGCATGGCACTTTCATTGTACATCATTGTGCCTTTTCAGAAGCAGGTTTTCCATCCTCTTCTATGTGGGGGATTTAGAACCAAAAATAACTTACCCTTCAAAACTAAGTATAATTCTACAAGGGGAAAAAAAAATGACCTTTAGTAAAATAGAGAACTTCCAAGCATTCCTAGTAAATAGATCAGAGCTAAGCAGAAAGGTAAAATATAAACACAGGAGGCAAGAAAGCCTAGACAGGTAAATATATTTGAGCAATTGGGAGCACTAAATGATGACAAAATGCTTACCTTCTAAAATGAGAAGAAGAGACAAATGACCCTTTGGAATACAAATGTCATTAAGGGTTAGAGAGGGAGTTAAATAAGACAAAGGACTGGGGTGTGGTTTTTATTCTATTTTGTTGGTTTTAAGAGAGGAAAGAAAAAAAGAGGTAAAAGATCATACTAGGGAAGAAATGAGTAAGATTAGAGAAAATTTACTGCTTCTTATAAATGCAGTATGTGAGAAAAGCATATAAACATGGAGGAAGGCATGATGGCTAGCAGTCATTTCATGACTTACTCTTGTCTGTACTATATAAAGGAAGATTGAACACATACGCACACAAATACAAAAGAAAGAGTTTGGTGCAAAAATATAATAAATTGTACAGAGATAAAGGAGGGAATAGTGAAAAAGGAAGGAAGTTTCATAGGAAGAGAAGTGAGGAAAAAACAGATGCAGAAAGCAGAGGGTAGATCATAGAGAGGAAATTAAAAGGTAAGAAAAAAATTGGAAAGACCGAGTGAGCAAGGTTTAGGAAAGGTGAAGAGATGAAGGGAAGTAGATTTGGGATTAGACTACATCAATTAGAAGTTACGTGTTTTTATTACACTCCTCATTCACTATCTTCTTCTTTGTAAAGAGGGGAGCAAAGGACAAAAAGAGGAAAAGTTATACACATATAAGAGGATATCGAAGAGGGAAATAAACAACTAATAATCACAACTATGGACATGAATGAGTTCAATGCACCCATAAAATGGGGTAGTATAATAGAATGAATTAGAAAGTAGAATTTAAAAATATGCAGTTTATAAGAAATATACTTGGAACACAAGGATTCCCACAGAATTAAAATAAAAGATTATGGGAGAATTTATTATGCTTTAGGGGAATTTAAAAAACAGAAGCACTAATCATGACCTTAGAGAAAACAATTCTAAAAATAGACATTTTTAAGGAAAACTACATTATGCTTAAAGGCACCATAAGTATTGGAATAATAGCAATACTATACACCAAAAGGCATAGTATCTATGCACTTGAAGGAAAAGTTAAAAGAATTATAGAGAGAAATAGATATGAAAACTATAGTAGTCGAAGACTCCAATATGCTTCTTTCAGACCTAGATAAAATTAACAAAATGATAAACCAGAAAGAAGAACCTAAGTAGAATTTCAGAAAAGTTATCTATGATAGACCACTGGTAATTACTGAATGGGAGAAGAAATAAATATGCATATTTCTTAGTTGTACAGAATAATTTTACAAAAATTGACAATGTGCTAGGGCATAAAAACCTCATAAACAAATGCAAAAAAGCAGAAATATTAGACACATCTTTTAGATATCACAACACAATAAAAAGTATAATAAATAAAAAGCATGTAAAGAAAGAATTCACATTGAAGCTGAAACTAATTTCATTTTAAAGAACATGAATAGGCAGTTCTCGAAGAAGAAAGGCACATTATTGACAGCTATTTTAAAGTACTCCAAATCAGCAATAATTAAAGACACACAAATTAAAACAATTCTTAGTTTACATCTTATACTCATCAGACTGTCAAAAAGGAAAATGACAATCGATGGAGGGACTGTCAAGGGACAGACACATTAATGTACTTGGTCCAGGAGAGGTATGACTTGGTCTTGCCATTTTGGCGAGCAATTTTGATCTATGCCTTCCCTTCCTCCAAAATCTTTAATTCCACATTCTCTTTGACTTAGTAATACCTCTACAAGCCTTATATCTGCAAAGTGACCAAAGAATGAGGGAAAGGACCTATATATACAAAAACATTTATGGGCAATACTTTTTGTTTAGCCAAAACTGATCCCCATCGATTGGAAAATGGCCAAACAATTTGTTTGCCTGTGAATGTAATTTAATATCATTTATGCTGTCAGAAATGACCAAAAAAAGATGCATTAAGTAATACCTGGGAAGACTTGCATGAAATAATTCAGAATGAGGTGAGCAGAACTGAAGGAAAAAAAATTGCATACAAAGATTGCATCCTTGTAAAGAATTAAGAACTGTGATCAATCGGAACATCAGAAGACTGATGATCCAGCATGCTTTTCTAACCTTCTTGATAAAGATATGATGGACTAGAGGTACAGAATGAAGCATACATTTTTAAAGGTGTGGCCATCGTATGGATTTGTTTTGCTTGGTTATGTTCATTTGTAACCGCGGGGAAGCTTTTGTTTGCTGAAGACAGTGTTGGGGGGATAAGGAGGACAGTGATAGCGATGATATTCCCTTTACTCCACTCCCGCAAAAAAGAATATCAATAAAACATTTGCTTTAAATGAACATAAGAGAACAGTAGGAAGACCAGAGGGAGACACAGATAGCTTGGGAGCTAAAGTGCTGAATTTGTTAGACTTTTTTTTTAAAGGCACGCTCTGTGTAATAGAGATTTATGGTTTCATACACAAAGCCTCTCTTTTTTTTTTTGTTATGTGGAAATGTTTGTTGATGCTTCTCAAATTCAGAAAATAAAAAATAAAATCCTGGGGAGATGGGGATGGGGATGACATCATTACCTCTTGAGGCAACCCATTCCCCTTTTGAACCCTTCTAACTGTTGGGGAGTAGCTTTGAAATCTGTAACTGCCTGTAACTTCCAGCCATCTGCCCTAGTTTTAGTCTCTGGCATCAAATAGAACCTGCTTAATTGCTCTTCCACACAAGTAAGTCCTCACATGGCAAATCTCACCACAACTACCTAGTCCTCAAGGCATGCTATCAGTATTTCATTTTATTATTGTTATTATCATTTTTTGTGAGGCAATTGGGGTTAAGTGACTTGCCCAGGTTCACACAGCTAGTGAGTATCATGTGTCTGAGGCCAGATTTAAACTCAGGTCCTCCTGAGTCCAAGGCCGATACTCTATTCACTGCACTACCTAGCTGCTCCGCTACCAGTATTAATGATCCTTAACTTGCTTACTTGGAAACTGAGGCACAAAAGGACAGGCAGAGAGAGGTTAAGTGACTTTCCCAAGATCACACAGTAAGTAACTTAGACTGGATTTGAATTTGGGTTTTCCTGACTCCAACTACCATCTAGTTGCCTTCTCAAAGGAGGTGACATCAATACACCTCAACTAGAGTTGTATTTTGTCTGAGTCACAGAATGGATGTCAGATATCCTGGAAAAAGCTGGAAAATAGACTCTGAGGAAAGAACTGGGGGATTTCAGAGTATTTGTTATAACTGCTCTAATCAGGGGAGTAGTATGAATCTAGTCAGCCATATATTACATAAATCTCTTTTTTCAGAGAAAATAAAGGCTAACGTATTTGATCTCTCTGGGGTTTAAACCCTTCCAGAGAGCCATGCAGCAGAAATCAAGGCTGATTTCTATTAATAATAAGTAATATAAATGAAAAATTTTTTTCAAATGAGATAATATTTATAAAGCACTTAACATAGAGCCTGGCACATAGTAGGTGCTTAATAAATGCTTCTTCCCTTCCATTTCCCCTATCCTTCTCCTCCTCCTCCCCTACTTCAGTTTCATTTGTTCTAAAGTTTGTTTCATGAGTACATGAGAGGTCTGACAAGCAGATTGGCATACTAAATAGGAGGTCTAGACTTGGAGTTGGGAGGACCTGTTTTGAAGTCTGCCTCTCTAACGTGTATGGAAGTGTATGGATTGTTCAAGGAGGACTAGCATTGAGGTATGAGGGCTGCTTATCCATCTTTGGTGTCCACCTGTTAGCCAGTTCTCACCTGTGGCTCCAAGAAAGTGTAGCATGAGCAACAGCCACACTCCAGTAAAACCATCTTGGCAGATGGGCTAAACCAGGTTGAGGGTAACCAACAGGCTTCAACCATGTCAATGAGTTAGTTAGAGGATTGTCTACCCCAAGCATGTGAAGACTTTCCCCAGAAAAATGAGCAGATGAGAACAATTTGCAACTATGTCCATGAAGGCAGCTGAAGCAGGCTCTGTGTAGTGCTCAGAGCTTGGTCAGACATTGAAGATGCCAAGGTCATCCACTGCATCCTGGGCCATTGCCAATTATCCTGACTTTTGTCCTGCATTGGACTTTGACCACAGGCAGAGAGAGTGAGGCTAACAACTTTATGCAGCTTGGTCTCAATTAAATCCAATTCACACATGAGTCAAGATGTCACTCCATGAAGTCATTGGTCCTATTTGAAAACAAAAGATGAACAACATATTACTGGGGCAAGTAAGTTGACTTATCAGTGCTCAGGTAACCCTCTAATACTATAAGTTACAAAAGGTATGGGCTCTTAAATGTTTAACAATCCAGTCATGATGGGGAGAGAAATATACATAGACACACTTTTAAGTTCAATATGCATTAAATAACATTTTCCTCCATCACTTTCTTAAGTCTTGACAATCAGATGAACAATAAATCAATACCTGATTTATAGCTGTTTGCCAATTTCTGTAAATGATCACACTGAAAATTTAACAATCAGCAAGCTCACTTGATTTGGCTCCAGCATGTCCCCAGATACAGATAAGCTGCTGATTTATCTTGATGGAAGGGAGTTTCTATAATAGAAATTCCCTACATGAATGCAATCACAGGTCTGGACCTTCCTCCTTTACTTCCCCAATTCCCTGTCAAAAACAAAATGAGAGATGCATGATATAGTGGAAAGAACATTGTACCTGGAATCAAAAGAACTCATTTTGGTATTGTTATCTTACTAGCGAATAATAATAAGAGCTAGCAGCATTTATGTAGTATTTTTGGGTTTTCAAAGCACTTTACAAATATCTTGCGATCTGATCCTCACAACAGCCCTTGGGGATAGGTGCTATTATTATATTCTTTCTATTTAATCAATCCATCAATCAACATGCAAAGCACCATGCTAAACACTAGGAATACAAAAAGTGACAAAAGATAGTCCTTGCTCTCAAGAAACTTACAACCTAATGGGACAGATAAAAAGAAATATATATATGTATACACACACACATACATATGTACACATATATGTGTGTGTATATATATTATATATGTATATATATATATATATATAAAGCAGGCTTTACACAAGATAAATAGGAAATAGAGTTAACAGCTAATAGAGTTAAATAGTTAACAGAGGGAAGGCACTAGAATTAAGCCAGTTTTGGAAAGGCTTCCTGTAGAACATGGGATTTTGGTTAGGACTTAAAGGAAGCCAGAGAAGTCAGCGAGCAGACATGAGGAGAGAGAACATTCCAAGCATGGAGGATGGCCAGAAAAAATGTCCAGAGGCAAGAGATAGAAAAGTCTCATTTTGAGAACAGCCAGGAAGCCAGTGTCACTGAATCAAAGAACATATATTGGGGAGTAAGGCATAGAAAGACCGGGAACATAGTAGGGTGCTAGGTTATAAAGGGCTTTGAATACCATTTTTACTGATGAGAAAACTGAAACAAACTGGAGTTGTATGGCTTGCTCTGGGTCACACAGATAGTAAGTAAGTTTTTGTCATTGGATTTGAACTCAGATCTTGGTAACTCCAAGTCCAGTGCTCTATCAATTGGGCTACCATCTGTAAAACAACAGATGGACATATTATAGGATTTTAAAAGTAGAAATCATCCAGATCAACCCACCCATTCCTTCCATTTTACAAATGAGAAATTGAAACCCAGAAATGAAAAGTGACTTTTCCAGGATCACACCCACAGTTGGTGGGTAATAATGCCAAGATCTGAGCCCAGGTCTTCTGATTCTCAACCAAGGAATCTTCCCACTCCACAAAGCTGCCTTCTCTGCCTCCTTTAAGTCCTAACCAAAACCCCATGTTCTAGAGGAAGTCTTTCAAAACCCCCCTTAATAAAAGGATTCATTTTGTGAAGTTTGAATTTAGTCAAAGGGTGGCACTTGAGGACCTAGAGGGCCACATATGGCCTCAAGGCTACAGGTTCCCCTGCCCTGACAAAGTAGAGTACACAGCTGCTTCCCTTACAACAATCCTGTGAGACTGGTAGTTTAATTAAAAATATGCTCATTTTGTAAATGAAGAAATAGAAGCTCAAAGAGGCTAGAGCCAGGAGTTTAATTGAGGTTTTCTGATTCTTTCCATTGTACCGCACATCATCTGCCTTCTTTGTCTTTCTACTAACAAGGGAAGGAAGTTATACAACAATATAATTAACTCTGTCTTCTATTTTGTTTCTGCATGTAAAGTGCTTTTGCAAACCCTGAAGCATTGTATAAGTGTCAGCTATTGTTGTTATTATTATTTTGCACCCTAGCGCCCCCCCCAGCTTTGCAGACAGCAAATACTCAATAAATGCTTGTAGTTCACCTTGAACTGTTGCTGCAGGTGGTGATGACAGGAGCTCCAGGATTCATGTCAGTAGCCGAGGGGTAGTTGCTGTGGGGCTCTGCAGGCACACCAAGGAAGCAAGAACTTTGGTGAGATGATGTTGGGTTGAACTATGGTCTTGAGTTTGGCATCATCAGAGCTGTAGTTTTGCTCTAGTCATTTTAGAAGACTTGTTTGTAATAGTTACGACAATGTAGAATAGGCACTTCAGTTGAACCAGGAATAAGGTGCTTTGAAAAATGTATTAATGCTTTTAAAAAATAACATCTCCATCATTTAGGCACACAATCTGATAAAAAAAAAAGGTTACAAAATGTGTTGACTTATAATTTGGGAAGTAACTGCACATTGAAATTCGCAATGCAGAGTATTTGTCATCTGTTCATGGCTAGCAGATGGCCCTCCCTCTCTCCTCCTCCTATGCAAACCAATGGAATGACTCATGTCTTGAATGATGTGCAAAATGAGATGTCTAATTTCCCTGGTGGCAAGGTGGCAGGGCCACAGCATTAAGTGTGTGGGGCCTGCCAACCATGATGACTCTGTTTTCTTGCACAGCAAGGACCTCTCAAATGCCTCTCTCTCTTTGGCTGAACAAAAATTATCCAGCTTACCACAGCACTTGTTCAGTAAGTCAGCTCTGAAAATATGAGGCCCTTATGTGCCAGCCTATGGAAAACATGTCTCTACGTACAGAAGACTCTAAGCTGGGAACTGTGAGTTACGTAGTCTACACCCATCTGAGCTCTGTCTTTATGTGATACATGGCACAGACATTAGTCAGGCTGGTCTTGGAACAGTACCCAGTGCCCCTAAATGTTCCAGCAAAACAAACTGCTTGCCATTCTCATATAACTTTAAAATATTATTGTTCCTATTTATTAAAAGGGAGATTATAGTTAAAGGAATAAAAAAGGCTTTTAAATGCTCAAAGGTACTTTTGATTTTGTTTTTAAAGCAAGGGAGGTGTTCAGGTCTGCTTTCTTAACCAGAAATTAAGGCTGTGGTTTATACAATTGTGCCTGCTTGAAAAAAATCCTATCATTTAATGCATCATAAGAAACAATGATTATGAAGTCTTTGCAGAAGTATGGGAAGATGTGTACTGATGCAGAATGAGGAAAACGATATACACAACGACTACAACAATGTAAATAGAAAGAATGAAAAGAGAAAAGTGAAAATAATTATAATGGCCCTGCAGAGGAGTTGAGAAAGTGCACCTCTCTTCTTTGAGGATGTAGGATATTATTTTGCTGTTTGCAAAAAATACTGTTTGCCATTTCCTTCTCCAGCTCATTTTATAGATGAAGAAACTGAGGCAAACGAGGTCGAGAGACTTGCCCAGTAAATGTCTGAGGACAGAATTGAACTCAGGGAGATGTGTCTTCCTGACTTCAGGCCCGGTGCTCTGAGCACTATGGCACCACCTAGCTACTCTATCTTGTGGAACATCATATGTGCTGATAGGCTGAGATGATGTGTTCGTTTTGTGGAATTCTTTTTGTTCTCTTTCTTTTTTAAATTTTTATCTATCTATCTA
Source organism: Phascolarctos cinereus (assembly GCF_003287225.1). Taxonomy (NCBI): domain Eukaryota; kingdom Metazoa; phylum Chordata; class Mammalia; order Diprotodontia; family Phascolarctidae; genus Phascolarctos; species Phascolarctos cinereus. The sequence goes on along the minus strand of NW_027556098.1, from coordinate 56,224,688 downwards.
TCTATTAGGCAATTGGGGTTAAGTGACTTGCCCAGGGTCACACAGCTAGTAGCTGTCAAGTGTTTGCTCTGAGGCCGGATTTGAACTCAGGTCCTCCTGACTTCAGGGCTGGTGCTCTGTCCACTGTGCCACTTAGCTGCCTGTACTGTACCAACCATGTGTTTGGTGACTAGGAAATTGAGATTCAGAAATCCCAAATTATTTTTTCCCCTAGTTATTCTCATATGCCCATATATTCTGGTCCTTGCACCAAATGGAGATGTGTCTTGAATGGCTTCCTGCTTTTTTCATTCATTTCTGATTCACTTTGTATCTAGACTACAATCTAAAAAACCTTACGGGCCTTACCAGGAGACTCAGGATTTAGTTCCAGTCTAATCAACCATGGTTTGACCTTAAGCAAGTAACTTCTCGACTCTGGGCTTCATTTTCATCATCTGTAAATGGGAGTTGAGCTCAGTTTTCTATAAGTTTCTTTTCAGGTATACCCTGTTCTCAAACAGTGACAGATTCTGGCAGGGAAATCAATAGATGTAGTAATCACTATTACAGCAGGGTCTTTTTAGCTCCACAAATCCTTTCTTCAAATAAGGTAAAGTAAGAGTTGGTATGTTTCTTATAGTATATTGGATAGAGCACAAACTCTCTATTTTCCATTAGCAGCTATGGTGAGTTTCAACTTAACAGACCATCATGCCCTATTCTGGATATCCCCTAACTCCCTCTATCTCTTCCTTCCTTCCTTCCTTCCTTCCTTCCTTCCTTCCTTCCTTCCTTCCTTCCTTCCTTCCTTCCTTCCTTTCTTTTTATATGTAATGCTTCACAAATTTGCACAGGGGCCATATTAATCTTCTCTGTATCATTCCAATGTTAATATATGTGCTGCCAAAGTAAGCACTCCTCAATCCTTTTCACCTTCTTTTTGTGTGTTGGATTCTCAGGGGCAAAGACTGTCTCCTTCTTTTGTATCCACAGTACTTGGAGGCAGCTAGGTGACTCAGTAGAAAGATCAATGGGCCTGGAGTCAGGAAGACCTGGGTTCAAATACAGCCTCAGACCCTTACTAGTTGTGTGACACTGGGCAAGTCACTTGACCCTGTTTGCCTCAGTTTTCTCATCTGCAAAACAAGCTGAAGCGTGAAAAGGCAAACTGCTCTAGTATTTTTGCCAAGAAAACCCCAAATAAGGCACACAGAGTCTGACTTGACTAAAGCACTGAATAATAAGAAATCCCCAGTACTTAGCACAGCATTTGTTATTAATATTGTAAGTATAGTAATAGATATTTACAGAATTGAATTGAATATATTCAGAGAAAATTAAGGAACCCTTAGACTTTAAAGGTTCCTACCAGTTTCAACCATCATATTGAGTTGTATGAAAAGTTTTATGTAATGAAAAGAGCACTGTATTACAAGTTAATAGACCTCAGTTCAAAACTAACTCGGTTACTTCTAACTTCTAACACTAATACCATAGCTTCTTGGCCTTGGGAAAGTCACATTATCCGCAGTCGTAGAATGTTAGATCCAGAAGTGACCTTAAAGGTTGTCTAATCTAACTGCAACACACACATATGTACACACACGTGTGTATGTATATTTATGTATGCATATATGCATATATGTAGTTATGATTTATTCATGGCCACATAGCTTAATAATTAATGAAGCTGAGATTTAAACTGACTTTTTCTACTATGGTAGAAGGGAATAGGAATTGAATAAGCATTTGTTAAGCACCTAATATGTGCCCAGCACTGTTCTAAGCAATTTACAGATATTATTTCATTTGATTCTATACTACTCTATATTGACTCTTGAAGCCTCAGTTTTTTGTTTGTTTGTACATATGATTGGCAGCTCTTCTGACAGTTTATGAGCTTAGATTGTTGCCTGGGGCCTTGTAGTTAGAGTACTTGCTCAGGGTCTCATAATCTGTATAAGAGGCAGGATTTCCTGCCAGAAGACTGACCTTTCTATGCCACCCTACCTCTTTGGAGGCTATAAAATGAGAGAGCTAGACAGGTGTTTCAATAGTTCGATGGATCCATGTGCTCAGTAATTCGGGAATTCTCTTGGTATAGAGTGCAACCCACACAATTTATTCAGGGTTCTCCTGCATGACCTTGCAGAGATTCTTCACTGAGTGGAGACTTTTTTCCAAATCTTCTTATGTTTAGTAGATACCAGCACAGCCTTCAGGGAAATGCTCCAGATCTAAAAATCTGTGATTCTGAGATAAAATCGTAGACTTAGGTAGTGGTGCTGAGAATACCTGCCTAAGGATCTTGGTGGGCATATTGGATGATCTGTTGAGCCTTTTCCTCATCTTCCTTTCACTGAATGTATAGGGCGGACATCATTGCCCTCTATTTCATTTTCATAAAAACTTCCTTGCCTAGTTATTCATTTCTCACATAGTTCTACTCCTTGCACTCTTCCATCATGTCTCACCCAGAAATCCCTTCATCCTGCAAGAGCCTATCAACCCTGGAAACCACATCTCCTCAGTACCCACTGTTACTAGGTCCCCTCTGGTTGGAGGGTGGGGCAAAGAGCTCCTCCCAGAACCTCCATTTAAGGAGGGTGCCAGGCCAGCTGTCTATTTCCCACCCAGCTACACTCCTTTGGACTCCTCCATCATCCTCCTGCCCATGTACCTTCCCTCATCCCACATTTTTACAGCTTCCTCTCCTAAGATTGTAAGTTCCTTAAGGGCAGAGATTGTCATTTCTATTATCTGTATCCTTAGCACTTAACACAGAGCCTGACACATGATAGGTACCTAACACATGTTCATTGCCTGCATGTATGAATAAATGAGTAAGTATGTCAAAGTGATTATTTTTCTGAGAGTTAAAACTGTGGTAGTAGAAACTGGATATATTACCAAATTTTGGTACATATTCTCCAACACTCGTTACCCATATTATTAGACTTTGTAGGAATATGTCGTTTCTACTCCCATTAATCCATGTTAATATGTTCAACAAAATACAATTTAATATCTATGTATATAATTAAGATTTTAATATTCTGTATAATCTGTGATTTTATTAGGATAGGTACTTGCTCTACTGGTATAGATTGATAATGATCTACCATTGTTCATCTTCAATAATTCTTGTCCACGTCATTATATAAATCTTCCACAAACAATAAGCCTAGACATATTGGAGTCTTTCCTCTAGTTCCTTTCATATTTCGTGAATACCAATGAAATGCTCTTGCTATATAATTGACCCAATTTCTTTTCTGGTCATACATGTGGCATCTTTTATAATACTGCTTGCATATAAGTCAATGTTGGTAATATGGTACTATCTCTTAAAATCTGCTGTGCTTCTTTCCATTACCCTTTTGGGTCACCTGCAATTTTGATTTTTCTGAGATCATGCTGCTCCATGATTCACAACTATGTAACTTCATTAGGAGAATATTGATGTTAAAAACATGTTGGGTTTTGTTATTGTTGTTGTTGTTGTTGTTGCAGGAGGAAAATGTATCAAAGAAAATCCCTGGTATCTCTTCTTTCACTCCAGTATGTGACAAAGAGGTCACTGTTCTAACCAAGGCTAAACCCTGGATCCAACCCTCACCTATCTTTCTTAATAAATTCGGCCCCACCATCTTTAATGTCTCCCTATTGACTAATTCCCTGATGCCTACAAAAATCTCCCCATTCTTAAAAATAACATCACTAGAATCTACCATCCCTGCTAGCTGTCATTCTATTTCTTTCCTTCCTTTCTTGCTAAACTCCTTGAAAAAACCATTTCCAGGAGACCAGCAAAGGACCAAAGAGAAAGTTGCATAGCCCAGTTCTTTCCCACAGCTGCTCCAACAATGAAAGAATTCCAGACTTCAGTCCTCATAATTGAACTGAAACTATTCCCTCTAGAATTATCTAGGTATTCTTAATTGTCAAGTCTAATGCCATTTCTCATGGCTTCTCACCTTTCTTGACCTCCCTGCAGCATTTGATGGTGTTAATCACCTCCTCTTGGATTCTTTCTGCTCTTCAGATTCTCATGGTACTGCCCTTTTGATTTTCCTCCTATTGTCTGCCCACTCCTTAGCCTCCTTTGCTGGATTTTTATCCATGTCATGCCCACTAACTTTGAGAATCCTCCAAGATTTTCTTCTGTGTCCATTTTTCTCTATGCTCTCTCACTTGATCTCACGAACTGCTATAAGTTCAATTATCTTCCTCAGATTAATATTGTTTATCAGAAGATTATTATATAAAATAAGCTGTGTATTTGTATCTTTCAAGGAATATTGATTGACTTTAACATAAGCATGAGAAATACAAATATATGTATATACATGTTTGTTGTTACATTTTGGTTTATCAACTCAATTGCTTTTTTATAATAAATAACACAGTAAGATCTTGTATTCTCTACAATTTTCAATTAATTGTGTGATTGGAAAGATATAGTCAGCTGAATTAGGATCATTCACTGTAGCAAGGAGTCTCTGAGTTCAAAGAATTTTAAATTGATCAATTTCTTCTACTTACTTGAATTCCTTTATTTGGCATCCTTTCTAAATGAGTTATTACAGGATAACCCTATGTCTGTACTAGAGAATGGAAATGGAAACACATATGCAAGACTTAGGTGCCCAAAATATTTATCAAAAGATAGTCTGTGTTATCCAAGTTCTCAGGAGGATTGGAGGTAGAAGGGGGATGCTAAAGTCCCCTAAATCCAGGTCCAAATTGAGGTGGTGGTATGGCAGCCCCAAAATGTCTTTTCAATCTTGTCTGTGACACACACTGGTGATGCAACCCTGGACAAATGATTTAATCCCTAAGTCCTCTAAGCAACTTTCTTTACCTATGAATGAAGAGTCAAAATCTAGTGGTAGATAGAGTTTCCTCACCTGGTAGCTTCCAAAGCAATGAAATCGCAAATCTAGTCCCTATCCTTAGCATCACCTCATAAAAACAGAGAGAATAAAACTAACTTAAAGAAAATTTGGTGAAAAGTTCAGCTGTGCAAACTCATCCTTGAGGCATTAAAAGATGAAATTGGAAGTAGAACAACAAAAAAGAAGAAAGATCTGCAAAGATTTTGTAACAGACTTTTAAAAAAATTATTATTGAAGGTTTCTTGGTGTTTTTCCAGTTCAGATAATACTAGCTCTTAGTTTTAGATAAATGCCATTCACCATATAAAGCAAGAACCCTTTATTTTTATTTAAAAAATAGTTTTTAGTGGGTAGAGCACTGGCCCTGAAGTCAGGAGGACCTTAGTTCAAATCCGGCCTCAGACCAAACACTTGACAGTTACTAGTTGTGTGACCCTGGGCAAGTCACTTAACCCCAATTGCCTAAAAGAAAAAATAAAATAAATTTTTAAACAGAAATGGAAGTTGTATTTCATCCAAAACTTTTTATACATTATTTAATTATATGCTATTGTTATTTTATTATTTATATGCTCAATTATGTTTCTATTTTTCCTAATATTGAGCCAATTGTGAATTTTTGGTATAAATCCAACCTGGTCATAGTATGTTAACTTTAAAAAAAAATGTTACCACAGTTTCTTTGCTAATATTGTGTTCAATAATATTATCTTAATATCCAATAGGGATATTGGTCTATAGTTTTTCTCTCTCTACTATATCTTTTCTTTTTTTAAAATTTTTTTTATTAATTTATTTTGATTTATCAACAATCACTCCCATATGCTTTTGAATTTAAAATTTTTCTCCCCCTTCCTCCCCACCATCTTCCCCAAGATGACACACAATCTGATATAGGCTATACATATACATTTCTATTAAACATATTTTCACATTAGTGATGTTGTAAGTAAGAATTAGAATGAATAGGACGAAGCACCAGAAAGAGGAAACGAACCTCAACAGAAGAGAAAAAAAATATCAAATAGTATGCTTCAATCTACATTCAAATTCCATAGTTCTTTCTTCGGATGTGGATAGCATTTTCCATCACGAGGTCTTTGGAGACATCTTAGATCCTTGTATTCCTGGGAAGGGTGCTATATCTTTTCTTAGTTTAGGTACCAAGGCAACATTTGATTCATAAAAGATAGTTTGTGTTAATTTGGAATTAATTATTCTTCTAATGTTTTATGTAATTCATTTATAAACCATAGTTCCTGTTTTTCTCTCCTTTTTGGGAGTTCTTTCACTGATTTAATTTATTTTTCTGAGACTTATTATTTCAATTCATTATTTCCTGTCCTGTTAGTGAGGTACTTTATTTTTTGTTAATATTAATTAATTACTTTTATTTTCAGTTTTGTTGGGGAATAATTGGGCAGAATATTGTTCTTCAATCATTTTTCAGTCATTTCCAGTCTTGTGATACCATTTAGGGTTTGCTTTGCAAAGATATTGGAGTGGTTTGCCATTTCCTTCTCCAGCTCATTTTACAGATGAGGAAACTGAGGCAAACAGGGTTGAGTGACTTGCCCAGAGTCACACAGCTAGTAAGTGTTTGAGGCTGGATCTAATATCAGGTCTTCCTGACTCCAGGTCTAGCATTCTAGCCACTGCGCTAGTGGATAGACACTTAGTGCCCCCTGCCTCTTTTTCTTCTATTGCTATGGTCACTGAGAATGGGGGATATACAGGACTGAAGGCTTCATAAGTTTCATATGTTTCATGGGTTGTTAACCATCAAACAATTCATCAACTACTAGCCAAACTACTGGTGATGGGCCTCTGCATATTTAACTAGGGTAAGCTGTTATAGCAAGTACAGTCTGTTGTCCATCCCATTCTTGAGGACTTCTCAACTTTGTAGGGCCCATGAATTTGTACTATGCTGCCATAATCTACAGAGACCCAAAGTTCCCTTTATTTCCGATTCTTTGCCACCACAAAAAGAACCACAATGAATATTTTTGTACAAAAGGGTCCATTCTCCTTTTCTTTGATCTCTTTGGGCTATTGACCTAGTAGTGATATTGCTAGGTGAAAGTATATGAACAGTTTTATAGCTCTTTGGGCATAGTTCCAAATTATTCTCCAGAATGGTTGGATGAATTCACCAAGAGTACATCAATGTCCTAATTTTTCAACATCCCCTCTATCATTTGTCATTTTCTTTTTCTGTCATGTTGGCCAACCTGATAGGTATGAGGTGGTATCTCAGAGTTGTTTTAATTTGCATTTCTTTACTCAGTAGTGATTTAGAGTACTTTTTCATGTGGTTATTAATAGCTTTGATTTCTTCTGAAAACTGTTCATATCTTTTGACCATTTATCAACTGAGGAATGGTTTTTATATTTATAAATTTGATTCAATTCCCTGTATATTTGAGAAATGAGGCCTTTATCAAAGAAACTGGCTACAATTTTTTCCCCCAGTTTCTTGTTTACCTTCTAATTTTGGTTGCATTCATTTTGTTCCTGCAAAAGCTTTTTATATCGTGTAATCAGAATTTTATATTTTACTTCCCATCATCCTCTCTTTCTCTTGTTTGATTGTAAACTCTTCCCTTATCCATAGATCTGACAGGGACATTTTCCTATGCTCCCATAATTTACTTATGGTATCACCCTTTATATCTAAATTATTTATCCGTTTTGATCTTACCTTGGTATATGGTGTGAAATGTTGGTCTGTGCCTAGTTTCTATCAAGCTGCTTTCCAGTTTTCCTAGCAATTTGTCAAATGTTGAGTTCTTACCCCCAAAATTTAGATCTTTGGGTTTATCAAACACTAAATTACTATGGTCATTGGGGTATACAGGGTGATCAGGGAAGGCTAGCACCTCTAGTGTGAGGGCTGCCAAGCCCTTTTGGGGGCTGCTCGTCTACCTTTGGGGTCTACCTGATTCACCCAACTCTTACCTATGGCTGCAACAAGCTATAGCATGTACACTGGCCATACCCGGGGACACCATTTCAACAGACAGGTTAAAGATAACTGAGGGGTCTTAAACCTATCAGTGTTTTAGAAGATTGTCTACCCCAAGCCTGTGAAGCCTTCCTCCAGTGGAGTGGGTGGATGAGAACAATTTGTTCCAATAGTCAAGGAGGCATCTGAAGCAGGCACTGTGGGATGCTTAAAGTTTGGTTAGACAGCAAAGATACCAAAGATACTACATCCTGGGCCATTGCCTGTAGTCCTGACTTTTGTCTTGCCACTGGACTCTGATGACTCTGGAAGAGAGAGTGAGGCTGATCACTTTGTGTAACTCTGCCTCACTTAAATCCAATATAAGAATGGGTAAAAGACATCACCCATACCATTTACCATTTTTATGTGCCTCAAATTCCTGTGGTGACAGGCAAGTGATAAAGCAGCAGGTACAGATAGACTGGAAATCACAGCCCTGAACACAGGAGGCCCGAGTCATAAGGCCATCTTCCCACTGGTCTGTAATAACAGTGGGATTTGGCAGCCCTCAGGGTAACTGAGCAGCCATTTTGAAGGACCGCACTGCTCACCTTCTGAAATGATGAAGGGGTTAGAAACAATGCCCTAAAAACTTTCTGCTTCACCTAACCTAACCCTGGCCTGCTTAAAGTGGCAGGCAGGGAGTCCACCCTGGGGCCAAAACACCAAAAAAATGTACAAAAATTTATGTAAAGATGATTCCACTCACCACTGGTACATGGAATGTGTATGCGCTTATAGACAACATGAAGTCCAGTAGACCTGAAAGATGAAAATCTCTTGTTGCAAGAGAACTTGGCAGGTATCATGTCCAAATAGCAGCCCTGAGTTAAATAAGGCTGGAAAATGAAGGCCAGCTTACTGAAGTTAGAGCTAGATACACATTTTTCTGGATTGACCACAGTGATGTGGAGTGCCATGAAGCTGTCATCATTTTTGCAATCAAAACTAATCTAATCAATAAGCTTGTATGCCTCCCAAAAGGAGTGAATGACAGACTCATGACAATATGACTGCCACTTGCAGAAAAACTCCACACCACCATCATCACTGCGTATGCTCCCACCATGACAAACTCTGATGAGGTCAAAGAAAAATTTTAAGGAGGCCTGGAGACCCTCATCATTAATGTGCTGAAAGAGGACAAAGTTGTAATTCTGGGTGACTTTAATGCCAGAGTAGGCACAAATTATCAGACATGGCAGGAAGACCTGGAGAGGAATGGATTTGGAAACAGCAACAGCAATGATCACTTGTTATTGAAGACTTGTACATCTCATGACCTGATCAGCAACATCATCTTTCAGTTACCTAAAAGCAATAATACTTTGCCGATGCACCCTTGCAGCAAACATTGGCATTTAATAGACTATGTCATTGTAAGGAGAAGAGACAGGATGTGAGAGTGATAAAGGTGATGCACAGCACAGAGTACTGGACATCGTGATCATAGACCTACCCTCTCCAAGCTATTCAACAAAAGTAGCAACCTAAAGGTAAGACAGATTAGAACACTTCTCTGAGTGTAAACAGTTAACTACTAACTTGGAAGGAAAGCTGAGCCAGCACATTTGGCAACATTGGAGCAGAAAGGGAGTGGGAAGCTTTAGAGATTTGACGTAGTGAGCATCACGTTGACTCATCTGGTCCAGAACATTTGCAAACATCAAGACTGGTGTGACAAAAATAAGAGGGAAGTTCAGAAGCTTCCAAATGAAAAATGAGAACTACACAGGGTTTACCAGTAGGATAGTTTGTCCCTCCCTATGAAGACAGTGTTTAACTTCATCAAAAGTAAAGTCCAAGCAAAGCTTAGAAAGATTCTGGTTTCTTGGCTCAGTAAGAAGTCCAATGAAATTCGGTTTTTATGCTGAGAGTTACAATCCAAAGCACTTTTATGATACCACGAAGGTTATTTATGGGCTAAAGATCTATGGTGCATCTCAACTACTCAATGCTGATGGAGCCATATTGATTAGTGATAAGGCCATGACCCTGGACAGATGGGCTGAACCCTTCCATGCTGAAACCACTGACCATATACCTCAGGTGGAAGTCAATCCCCCTCTAGCCAAACTACTAACTGAAGATAAGCTTTTGAATGCCAGTAGGCTCCTCTCGTGTGGCAAAGTGCCTGGTGCTGATTCTGTTCCAACTGAGATTGACAAGACAGGAAGTCCACTGCTCACACAAAAGCTGATTGAAATTTTCCAAATTATGTGACAAGAAGAGATTTTTCCCCAGATGTTCAAGAATGCCTCCATTGTCCATCTCTATGAAGGAAAAGGAAATAGATTGTCCTGTGACAATCACGGGGATAGTAGGGTTCTCTCTCTTTGTCATTGCCAGTAAGTTTCTTGCCACAGTCTTCCTTAACAGTATGATCCTTCACCTGAAAGATGGTCAGCTAACTGAGAGCCAGCATGACTTCAGAAAAGGCTGAGGAATGGTCAATATGTTGCTGCCTGACAACTTCTGGAGAAAGTCCAGGAGCAGAACAGAGATCATTCATAGATCTGACCAAGGCCTTTCATACTGTTATTCGTGAAGGCTTATGGAAAATTATGGCAAAATTTGATTGCCTTTGGAAGTTCATCAGGACTGTATGTCAATTTCTTGATGGCACGCTTGGGTTCTGGATAATGGATGACGTACTGGTGCTTTCCCAGTCACCAATGGAATGAAGCAGGACTGTGTGCTTGCTCCCATGCTTTTTAGCATGATGTTGTCAGATGCCTTCAACAAGGACAAGAATGGCATCAAGGTCCTCTACCGCAATGACGGTAAATTATTTACCTTAAAAAAAGCTAAAAGCCAAGACTAAAGTGGAGGGAGTATTAGTGCATGATTTTTTGTTTACAGATGATTGTGCACTCGATGCAGTCTCTGAAACTGAGATGCAACAAAGTATTGATCGATTCCCTCCTGTTTGTGGTAATTTTGGCCTAACAATACCAAGAAAATAGATGTTCTCCACTGGCCCGCACCACACTATCCCATACATGGAACCATCAGTTACAGCAAATGGAGAAATTTTGGATGCTGTGGGTAAGTTCACTTACCTTGGCAGTATACTTATCAGGGCTGTACACATAGATAATGAAGTTGATGCATACACTGCCAGAGCTAGCTCAGTGTTTGCTGACCTCATTGTTGTATGCCTGTGAAACCTGGACAGTTTACCAGCACCATGCCAGGAAACTGAATCTCTTTCATATGAATTATCTTAGGAAGATTGTGGAGATCACCTAGCAAGATAACGGACCAGACACTGAGGTCCTTCCTTGAGCTGAACTGCCAAGCATTCAAGCTCTGCTGCAGAGAGAACAACTCTGATGGGCTGGCCACATTGTTTGACATTTACCTAAAAGACTAGTTTACAAAGAGCTCATACAAGACAAGTGCTCACATGGAGGTCAGAAGAAGCAATACAAGGATACTCCCAAGGTCTCTCTGAAGAACTTTGCAATCAACTGTGATACATGGGAGACATTGGCACAGGATAGCATGGTGTGCCCGCAACAAAGGAGAAGCTATGCTCTATGAGTAAAGCAGAATTGTAAAAGCTCAAAGAAAATGTGAAATGTACAAATTGAGAGACATTTCCACTCCAACTGTTCACATGGATTATTTATGCTCAACCCATGATAGATCCTTCCAAGCTTATATTGGTCTGATAAATCACAATCAGACATATTGTCTGACCCCAAAATAGTGATGTTGTTTTGGTCCTCTTTGAGAACAAAAGACAACAACCATTATGTATCAACTGGGGATGGGAAACCTGTGGCCTCAAGGCCACATGTGGCCTTTTAGGTCCTTGGATGTGGCCTTTTGACCGAGTCCAAGTTTTACTGAACAAATCTTTTTATTAAGGGGATTTATTCTGTGAAGTTTGTATTCAGTCAAAGGGCTGCACTTGAGGACCTAGAAGGCCACATGTGGCCTCAAGACCACATGTTCCCCACCCCTGAATCTATTCCATTTCCACCCAGTATTCATAAGAAGGTTTCTATATTGGGAGTTGCCTATATTTACAAAGTCAGAGGTCCAATGACCAAAAAAAGCATTGCTAAAGTTGTATTTCTTAGGTAAGTTCAATATGCTTTTTACATTAAAAAGAAAAAAAAACTTACTAAAAAAAGGTTACTTGATAAAAGAAAAAACAAACCAAAATGCCAAATTGTGTTAGTGTATGGGGAAATTTTATGTGAAAATTACCTTTTACATTGTTAAGGGTTGTCAAGAGAGGTAAAAGAGCTAAAAATGGACAGAAGGGTTTAAACCCAATTCACAAAAGAAAGAAGGAAAGAAAGAAAAGAAAAAAGAAAGAGAGAGAGAGAGAGAGAAGAAAGTAAAGGAAAAGAAAAGAAAATTCATACCCAGGCTGAAAAAAGGCTACTCCTCTGTCTGAACAGAGGTTTCCCTAGGGGGTAAGGCAGACACAATTGACTGCCCAGGTCCTCTAGTAGGTACTAAATACTCCATTTCTTTATCATCTAAATCACCATTTTCTGCAGTAGTGAGCAGGTCCTTTTCTTCTCAGAGACAGCTTAGCTTACTTTCTTCCTCCTGGTCCTTTTTCTCCTATTCTTGGGGGGATCAGATAAATTCCCAAACTTACAAAAGGAGATGGGAGAACAGCTCCTAAACAGTTCCTTCCTTCCAGGCCTATAAGTCTAATGGCAGTACCATAATTTAGGACATGTTGCCCTGATAGAGGTTAGATCCTAATCTGTCTGTCTCCAGTCTGCCTCTTGCTCTAAGTCACTACACATGGCTACAATCAATGTAATTGTTCAGGTTCACAGTTCTGGTACTTTTCCCATACTCAAAGACCTTCAGTAGTCTTCCCTACTGAACAAAGTCCAGATTGGTACTTAAGTCCCTTTGCAATCTGGCTTCCACCTTCTTCTTCTTTCTTCTTCTTCTTCTTCTTCTTCTTCTTCTTCTTCTTCTTCTTTTCTTCTTCTTCTTCTTCTTCTTCTTCTTCTTCTTCTTCTTCTTCTTCTTCTTCTTCTTCTTCTTCTTCGCTGTTGTTCAATCACTCAGATGTTTGCAACTCTCTGTGACCCCATGGACAATAAATAGCTCACCAGGCCCTTCTATCTTCCACTATCTATCAAAGTCTGTCCAAATTCATGTTCTTTATTTCCATGACATTCTCTATCCATCTCATCCTCTTCCAACTCCTTTTCCCTTTGCCTTCAATCTTTTCCAACATCAGGGTCTTTTCTGATGAATCCCATCTTCTTATTATGTGATCAAAATATTTAAATGTCATCTTCAGTATTTGGCCTTCCAGCGAATAGCCTGAATTAATTTCTTTAAGTGTTGACTGATTTGACCTCCTTGCAAGTCCAAGGGACTCTCAAAAGTCTTCTCTAGCATCACAATTTGGAAGCATAAATTCATCAGTGCTCAACTTTCTTTATTATTATGCCAGTCTTTTTGATATACTTTTTTTGGGTACTTTTTATGTACTTTTTTTTACATGCTGTAGGCAAGCAAAATTACATGGCACTTCTCTTTCCTATAACCTGCCTTTTCCCACTTAGTTCCATGGCCCTACTGGTCAAAATCCCATTCACCCATCAACACTAGCTCAAATGCTTGCCTACCCTTTGAAGTCTTCCATGATTGACTTCATGCTGAACTGATTTCATCTCTCAATCCCCATAGCATTTTGTTTGTACCTCTTCTATGGCATGTTCTACTTATTATATGATCATTTTTATGCTGGCAATCTCCCTTCCTAGATTGTAATACCCAAGAATGCTATCTTTGGAGTCAAAAGGACTTAACTTCAAATCTGAACCACTGGTTCTTAACTACATTGGACAATCTTGGGCAAGCTTTTTTTTTTTATCTTTCTAGGACTCAGTTTCTGTATTTGTAAAATGAGGGGGTTGGATTTGATAACGATAAGGTCCCTTCCAGCTCTAAATCTATGAATTTACGAACAGTGCCTTTCCAATTGGAGATACTCAATGTGTTTGTTGAATGGAAATTTCACACCTGGCAGACTTCTTTTTGATGGATTGACCACAACCTACTGATTTGTCTCAGGGCCAGTCAGGTATGTTCTGTGTTTGTCTTGCTTGTACATTTTTCAGAGCAGCATTGTCCTTGAATCAGGCCCTTGTTGAATGCTTCTTAATGATGATCAAACTGCCTCCCTGAGAACAGAATGGCTTTGTGAAGAATACCTCTTCTCTGGAGGAAAGTATTTGCTGTTCTTTGGTACAAGAAACAACCTGGCATGAGCTTGCAGCCTTATAACATGTATAAAGTATGAGAGGTGTTCTTCACGAAGAATCACTCCCACAGCTCTCTTTCCCAGGTGCCATCACATCCTATGGCTTGAGTCACTGGAACGAAAGGTGCTGTCATATAAAATACTCTGAGTGAATACTTCGCTCCAGGTACAGAGGATGTCTTTATTACCTGGAGCACCAGAGAAGCTGTTTTCTGGCTCCATTCAAAGGAAGCCTGGAAAATGTATTCAATGAAAAGGAAAAATAGGAAAGTACTTAACAATATGCCAGGGCAATTTTCTTACAATGATTCGCCACTTTTCTCTTCTGGAGTGAATAAATAAAGGGAGGAGGGGTTCTAAAGAGTGGTACAGGCTTTACTTTGAAAACTTCTGAATAAAATTAACATAACTTCTCCATTATAAACTACAGTAGCTAGAAATCACATTATAGAAATGTAGGTGGTGATGTGGGTGGACACATAGGAGGGGAGCTGGGGGAGTAGAAGCATTCAAGGTAGAGCAGAAATAATAAAGCTGTAAGACTAAGCACCGTGATAAGGAGCTCATCTAGAAACTCCTAGGCTCAGAGTTCTGATCATGCCGGTGGGCAATCACAATTGGAAAAAAGGTCATGGCTTTACAGCCAAAAGGCTAAGCTCTAAGAGGGAGGCCAATTTGGAGTTGGTGTAAGACGTGGAATGAAGATTCACTTAAACAGTGCAAGCCCCAGGAAAGAATTTATCAGTCTGTCAAGTTATAGTAATGTCTTTGATAAGGGATAATCAAAGGTGGCAATTCCATATAGCCTAGCTCTTGTTTTCGTTTGGTCAGGAAAGAACAATATAGAACAGGAATCAGCAAACTACTTCTAAAGGACAAATCTAGGCCACAGCCTATGAGCTATGAATGGCTTTTATACTTTTAAATACAATAAGCATTGGAATTAGGGTTAAACACAATAAAATTAATTAGCAATGTAAAATGATGAGCAAAAAAGTCTTAGTTTTCAAGACTTATAAAAACAGGTATTGGGCCTGATGTAGAACAATGGAATCTTTAGATTAAGAAAGATACTTAAAGATCATTTAATCCATTTCCTTTATTATACAGAAGAGGTCGTGAAGATAACTGAAACAGAGCTTCTATTAGAAATCAGGTCTCCTGATTCTTATTCCATGTTTTCCCCCATTACATTATGAAATTGGGAGATACATTGTGTACCTTGACCTTCAAATTAATATGTCAGTCCTCTTAGTCTCTGGGAAGTTGAAAGTCTCACTATAATTGATTCTTCCTCTATAAATACTTGTAGCTACCTGCATCCTAAACCGTGTAGTGTAGATCCCCAACTCATTTATACATTGGGTCCTTCAGGCACCATGACTATCCCAGACTTAAGGCATTCTGTTGGTCTGTACTCTTAAAACTATGGTTTATAAGCTCTTACCAGTGTGTTTACTCAGACTTCTGTCAGCTAGAGGACACAATTAGCTCAAAGCAAAGACAATAATATTGAAAAGGCACAATAAGAACCCTGGCAACTAAATATTTTCTCTAAAAATCAGGGGCACACTCTCTCTGATACATCAGGGGAAAAGTGGGCTGAGGCAAAAATGTAGGGAGCATAAATGGCCAGGGCATATCCAAGGAGAGACAATTCACTCCTTTGAAGTTTCAGGGCTGTGGGGTCATTCATGTTCTCGCACTGAGCCGTCTGACTCTGACCTCAGTTTTCCATGGTCACTGCTTCACTGGTCACTGGTGGGCCATGCTCTACAAAAACCTTTCAGGTATTGTTGTTGTTTGTCCTCGATTCTCAAAGAGGATTGATAATATCAGGAGGGTGATGTCTTGACTTGCAAGGAAATTGGATTTAAGTGAGGCAGGCCTGTGCAAAGTCATCAGCCCCACTGTCTCCTCCAGAGTCATCTGAGTCCAGTGGCCAGACATAGGTCAGGACAACCAACAAGGGCCCAGAAACCTTCCAGGTAATGCTTTATCATATGCTGATGACTCTATTCTGTGGAAGCTTCTTTACTGTTGGAATGTGGTCACTGCTACCCTCAACTTGAGTCTCAAGACTTTGTGAAAAGTCTTTCAGAAAGACCTGGAGCCCACACTCTAGGACCAGCTGGTGTCTCGGTTCTAGGGCCTACCATAGCCTAAACAGGATCCCAGCTTCAGGCACAAGAATCTCCCTCTTCTTTGTCTTAATTTCATGGCCTGACTCTTGAACGAGGGCCATTCTTTTGTTTTTAATCTATGAGTGTATCCATTCACTTATGTCTATGAAAAATATGCCTGTGGAAAAAAAAAACAACCTGTTAACCTTTGTCTTTGTTAATCTTTATCCCTTTTTGACCTTTTCATATACAGATGAGCCACTTAAAATTTCACAAACTGTTTTTATTGTTCAGTCCTGTCCTACCTTTTCTCACCCCTTTAGGGTTTTCTTGGCAAAGTTACTGGAGTGGTTTGCCATTTCCTTCCGCAGCTCTTTTTACAGATGAGGAAACTGAGGCAAATAGGGTTAGGTGACTTGTCCAGGGTCACACAGCTAGTAAGTGTCTGAGGCCAGATTTGGACTCAGGAAGATGAATCTTCCTGACTCTACCCAGTGAATCACCTAGTCTTTACAACTTTTACAAGCTGTAAATGGGCCACTGGAGTTGACCATTAGAGTCTGAAAGGGACTTTGCAACTTTGCTCCATACTCACATATGAACTGGGGACCCTTAACAGGAATGATAAAAATAATCAGAATTCTCTGGGAGAGGGAAATGATTTCTTTCATAGATAAACTTTAATTTAGAACTTCCTGGACTGAAGTTAATAATTCAAATTGCAGTCAGACACACACTTAAATGCACTTTGGGAAACACGGTTTTGGTAAAAGAAAGTTGCATTTAGTTGACATGTACCCATAGTTGCGCTGTACATCAGCTGACAAGGCTGTCTGAATGGCAGTGTAGGTAGTGAGTGGGCAACTGATGCGTGCTCGGGCTGGAGGAAATCAATTTGCCTAAGGTCATAAATTAGTCAGTATCAGAGGCTCATGACTTCTTTCTTTTCTCTTTTTTTTTTCGTTTATGAAGTATCTCATTGATGTCCTTTTTTCCTTGTCTGTAACTAATCCGCCCCACTTGATCTACTTCCTCTTTCAATCATCTATACCCCCACATAGAAACCCTCTCTTATAATAAATATGCATGATACGCCAAAAAATTTTGTGCAGTTTTTGTTTATTTTGTTTTTGTTATTTGTCTTTTGTTTTCCAAGAGGTGGTCACAGGGTGATGTTTTGACTTGTGAGTGAATTGGACTAAAATGAGTCACATCTAAGATTTTTAGAAGACCATGTATATTGTCAAGCTTCTGGTAAGTTGCATCCCATGAAGCAGGCAATGAGCTGCTATGGTCACTTCTAAGGAAACATGTACCCTCCTCTGAAGGACCTGGTAATTCAGGATGATGCAGGAAGTCCTGGCTGCTTACTTGTTTCCCCGCTCCATGTTCACTTAGAAGGATAGTGTAAGGAGGGAAGCTGTATCAGACCTATGTTAGATAGGATTGGACATTAATTCAGCAGAAGTAGCCCTCTCATATCTTTAAAAAGGAGTGACTCTTCATTCTGTCTCTCTTCCTTTGATTCTCCAGACAGTATTATGTAACTGAGATTTCTCCATAAGTGATATAGAAAGGATGGTCTTC
Source organism: Phascolarctos cinereus (assembly GCF_003287225.1). Taxonomy (NCBI): domain Eukaryota; kingdom Metazoa; phylum Chordata; class Mammalia; order Diprotodontia; family Phascolarctidae; genus Phascolarctos; species Phascolarctos cinereus. The sequence goes on along the minus strand of NW_027556098.1, from coordinate 56,206,829 downwards.
CTTTCAGGTAGTAGCTAAGGCTAGAGCTGGTCAGCTGGGTGAGCTTGAGCCTGGACCTCAGACTACTTTACCCGTTTTGTCTTTCTCCGCCTGATCATTGGTGACTGAACGGTGATCCTCAGATGGATTTGTCCAGCCTTGGAGACCACCTTTGGAGTTTGAGAAATCAGAAGTTCCTGGGTATTCAGGTGATGCCAGCTGTAGTTGTAGGAGGTACCCTCTCTGCATCTATCCAGCACTTCTTTCAGGAGAAAGATGACCACTGAAAAAACAATGAACCCAAACTTTGCCCTAGCTTTCCAGAAGACATGAACTTGGAGTGAATCATTTGAACAGTAAAGAATGGAGGTGAATGTAAAATGTCTAGGAAGTCTGCAAAATGGGGCAGCTAGTGGTGCAGTAGATGGGGAACCAGACCTGGAATCAGGAAGGTTCCTTTTTCTGAGCTCAAATCTGGTTTCAGACACTTATTAGCTATGAGAACCTGGACAAATCACTTAACCTTATTTGCCTCAGTTTCCTCATCTGTAAAATGAGCTGGAGGAGGAAATGGCAAACCAACCACTCCAGTATCTTGGCCAAGAAAACCTCCAACGGGGTTACGAAGAGTCAGACACAGCTGAAACAACTCAATAACAACAGCAATAAAATGTTCTGGGAGAGTATGAAGACAGTCGTTATTGCTGCAGCTTGTCAACTTTTCTATTGATGTCTACTTGTGGGTCTTACATCATGCATTTCTTTTGTGTAGAGTGATGTGGTTTGGGTTGGTTCTGGGAACCCCAAAATATCAGGGTGCAGGGTGGCATCTGCCTGGAATGAATTCATGCACTCAGACCTTCTTCCAGTTAAGGGACAAGGTTTATTGTAACGCCAATAGAAGCTGGCAGGGTTCCTAGTGAACCTGTGATTTAATGGGGGTGATATACAAAAGAGACTGTGAAAGGATCTAGATGAGGATGGAATGGTAAGTAGCTTGGGGCAGCCAAGAGCATAGTGAAAGGATATTAAGTAAGCTAATTAGGTGATCTAGGTGGGCTGGGTTGGGCCAGTTGCCTTGGGCAGGGGCACCAGTGATCTAGGCTGCTGAAATGTATGGGAAAATTCAGGGATTAGGTTGCTTTCAAAGATAGGATCTTTTCCTTTTAGGGGTCCAGGTCCCATCATCCCATTAGAGGTACAGTCATGCCACAGGAAGGGGGGTACTTTTCTTTAAGATAGTCTGTGTGCAACCACACCAAGGGAAGTGGTGACTTGGACAAATGGAAGATCACAACAGAAACACCCCACAGTCAGGAAATATTTTTCCTACTAAGAAGGAAACACTCCCCTCTGGATTTTAGTGTCCTGTGGCAAAGCCTTGTTCATCCTGTGCTAGATATGGTTCTGAGAGATGATGAGGGTAAGGATAGAGCATATGCATAGATGAGTATAACATGTAGTAATTTAAGAAGGGACTGGGAGATCAAGATGGCTTCACAGAGGAGGTGTTACTTGAGATAAGCCTTGATAATAGATAAGGATTTTGACCCAGGGCCAAAGGGAGGGCATTTCAGGTATGTTGCGTATGGGTGGGAGAGGATGGTTTGTGGTAAGGTATGGAGCTGGGAAAGGGAATGTTGAGGTTGGGGAATAGCTTGTTTGTTTAGTTTAGCTGGAATGACAGATCTGGGCATATTGTGGAGAGCCTTGAATATCAGTTTTGCTTTTTGGTTTTATTTTGTTTTTCCCATAAACCTTGGGGAGATACTGAAGGTCTCTGAGTGGGAGAGTCTGACGTAATCAGACTTGTGACTCAAGAAGATTATTGTGGCAGCTGTGTGAAAGGTTGGATTTGAGATGGAAAAAACTAGAGGCAAGAAGAACAAACAGGAAGCTGTTAAAATAGTACAGGAGAATGCTGATGGGACCCAGATCAATGGTAGTGGCCAAGTAAGTGGAGGTAAAATCTGTACTACTTGGCAAATGATTAGCTAGGGAGGGCGAGGTCAAGATAAAAGTCGATAATTTCTCTAAGATTACAAAGCTGCTGACTAGGAAGGTAGAGATGCACTCAGTAGAAAATGGGAGGTATTAAAAAGAGGGAAGAGTTTGGGGAGGGGGCGGTATAATAGCCCCCTACTCTTTTTAACAATGAGTTAGAGACTTTATTTTAGGAAATAACTGAAAAGAGGAATGGATCACATCGTCCTGACCATATTAGTGGCATTTAGTGGCAGTTGCCCTCAGGATGAATTATTTTATGATAAATGAGCCACCATATCCAGGAAAGAGAGGAATGCAGGCTCCATGCATAGAACTTACACAATCCTAATGAGATTTATTGAAGAATATTCTTTGCAGCAAGTAGAGGTCTTAAGAGGCCTAGTGATGAGGTCAGATATTTCTGAGATCAGTATTTCTGCATCCCAGCTATCTGGGAAGTACAGAGGCCTGTGGTCTCAGATCAGCTACTGGAGAGTGGGAAGGTTGGAGGTGGGAGTGGGGAGGTGGGGCAGCTCACTGAATAACAAGTGGAGTGTTGCAACACATGGGTTGGGAGAGAGCACCAAAGATAGTTTTATGTTAACTAACTAGGCAGCAAAGACACCTGCTTTCTCAGATCAACTTGTAAGACATGGCAACACTCAGAGGGCTCATTGGGGACTGCAGCAACAAAATGGTCACCAGCTTTGGATTTTCATACAGAAAAGATCCCATTTCTGATTTGTGTCAATAATGTTTCATTCTTTGTTTTGAGAGATTCTAGAACTACGATTGCATAATACAGAAATAGATGTATATATGCATGGAAATTCTCTAGCAAGAAATAACATCTGGCTGATACTCAGCACTCCAGTAGGAACCTGTTAATGTATTCCCTTCATATGATGTGTTGCAGATTTGTCAGCATAAACAGTTTTAATGTATGTCAAAATAAGGGCATAGGCAAGAAGTCAGGCATGTCCACAGCCCCAAGAGATTTGAGCTCATGCAGCAAATTCCAAATTCCAACATTCAAAATTAAAGCAAGGTGCAGGTATTTTTAAGCTAATGTCAGTATCTGCAGGCATTGAAATTGGCTTAGAGCTACAGCACACGATATGATTATCATTTCAAATATCCATATTTTATACCCATTTGAGTTCCTATAAAATCTTTCTAAGAGCTTTATGGTCATTTCTTCCTAGCTTATGACTTTGCCTCTAGCTTATATGCAACATACCACATCCTGTCACAACACATTTCAAACCAAACAATGACTATTCTAATTAACACATACAAAATACCATTATATACACACATACAGATGGGGTAGACAAAGGAATGTGTGTGTAGAAAGATAGATGTGTAGATAGGTAGATCAAATAGATATATATTTAGAAGGATAGGAATGAAGAGAGGTATAGAGAGGTAAAGACAGACACATTGATAGATATAAGTACAGAAGGTAGAGATAGATGTAGATACAGTTTAGAAGGATAGGGAGAGAGAGGTAAAGATAGAGATATAGAAGGATAGGAAGGGAGAGAAAGAGAGAGAAAGAGAATGGTAAGAAAAAAGAGAGAACTATAAATCATGTGGGAGAGATTTAAACATGCTGCCAAGCTAATCAGCTTAAGTATTTCATAATCTGCATACTTCCCACCTCTTACAGCCCTATATTCATTGCCCACCTTTATCAGAATTAGAAAACCTATAGAGTTATAGTTCTAAAGTGCAACCCAATAGACAACATCAATAGACAGTTACAGAGGCTTTTTCCAGTCTTTGCTATACATTTACAACACTGTTTGATCTAGAAAGGAAAATATTTCAAACAAAGCAATAAAAAGGCTAGTGTAAGTGTGATAAGCAGTACATAACATACCAAGTCCAAGATTCCTGGTCACAGAAGCCACTCCCTAGTCCCAGCCAGGAAAGTCAGGAACATCTCAACTGAACATGAATAGCTAATATAACAAGGATTGTATAGCTTGCTACTTTCTCTTCAACTGCTAGGTGAAACCATGTAACAATCCCCTTTTCCTAGACAAGGACTAATTTTCCCATAATCTGAGCCAAGTTGAAAGTTCCATCCATATTCTTGGAGTGTAATATGGAGTTGGGATGGTCAAAAGTCCAGGTCTAAGAGACCATTAAAAAGATTCTGGGGCTCATTAAATGTCATGTCCCTAGAAGGGATAATAAAGACAGTATTGGTATCAGAGCAGGTACACCTATAGCTAGGACTGTTTGTAATGTCATATTAACATGACTAAATGTACATTAGCATCACTTTTGTCATCACAATGGCAAATTGCCAGTTTCCCAAGAACTACAGGCCCTAGGCCGCCCACTCCTGGATGGTGGGGATTCTTCCTGAGCTTTAGAGGTGAAGAGGTAAGGAGGAGTTGAGATGCAGTCAGGTTCTATTCAGGAGTCAGTTTGCTTCCAGAACAAAGAAAGGGACCACAAAGGATTTGACATTAGGCTCCCTGCCTTAGAGGCACCACTCATCAGTCCCAATTCCTTCCATCCACATATGTTTCCTTATACCCCAAGGGTTCAAGACTAATAAGTGAGTAAGCTTCCCCACTGCAGTGGCTGTTACCAGGGAATACTTGAGTATAATAGGCTGATGGGCCATCCCTGGAAATGGCTTCACTTCATACCATGCCTATTTGCTCAAAAGCCACAGATAGTTAAGACTAGATTCCTTGGCAGCATTTTTACAACCTGAGCTGGGACATTAAGTCAGTTTGCTTTTTCATGCAGTCAGGTGGATGTCTAGTTCCATCAACCAGCACATGGAGTTTTTTTTCTGTGAACCAATCACAATCCGCATTTGGTTAAGTCAAGTGTCATGGTGTCCCCAGGCTGAAGCTATATTGTTATTTGGAGCAAAAAGAAAGGAAGAAGTAGAACAAAAAATACCTTTTTTAAAAGGTGATATTAAATAGTCATTTAATGATAGCATCTATCTGCTTTTAGGAAACGACCTCTATGATAACCACCATGATTCTCTAGAATCACCTTGGGGTGGCCTGAATAAAAAGGATTACCTTAATGGGCTAATAAACCCATTTATTAGCTAACAAGCTAATAAAAGTCTCCGTCTGGATGAACCAATGATGTCAGAATTGTTTTTGGAGTCTTTACTAAAGCCTTTCCTTTTTGCTGGAAATGTGTGCTCATCACCTCCAATAAAAGGTAATTTTCCTACTATGTTACGGTTCTCATTATCTTAGTGCTCCAATGACTCTAATCCAGGTCCTCCACGTTCTACAATCCTCCAGGACAATTTTTGTTCAGTTTTGAAAATACTGAGCATGAAATGCCAATAGGACATCAAACGAAGATATCCACCAGGCAGTTAAAGTTATGGGACTGGACTTCAGGGGAACTAAGGGTTGTAGTAATAGAATTATGATTCATCGTTATCTAACTGATAATTGAATCCACAGGAGCCAATGAGATCATCAATAAAAAGAAAGAAAAAAGGAGGTCCTCAGGACAGAGGGATGGATGATGATCCAGTAAAGGCCAGGACAAGAAGTAATCACCAGTAGAGACACTGGTGCCGCAGAAGTCGAAGGAGGACAGAGGAAGTGTTGTTCAGTCGTTTTTCTGTTGTGTCTGACTCTTTGTGACACCATTTGACGTTTTCTTGGCAAGAATACTGGAGTGATTTGTCGTTTATTTCTCCAGCTCATTTTACTGATGAGGAATTGAGGCAAACAGGGTTAAGTGACTTGTCCAGGGTCACACAGCTAGTAAGTGTCTAAAGCCTGATTTGAACTCATGAAGACGAGTCTTCCTGACTCCAGAGCCAGCACTGTATTCACTATGGTGCCACCTAGCTGCTCCAGAGAGAGTAGTGGACATCAGTGTCAAAAGCTGCAGAGTGGTCAAGAAGAAAAAAGACTGAGAAAAGTTGGGTCATATAGCAATTAAGATAGGATTGTAGCTTTAAAGATGAAAGGAAGCTCTTAGAGTCCAGCTAGTCCAACTCAGAGGAGGAAACTGAGGCTCAGAGGAATTAAGCATTTTGTCCACAGTCCCATAGGAAGTAAGCAAAAGAAGCAGCATTTTAATTCAAGTCCTCTGATCCCAAAGCCAGTATTCTTTCTAACATACTATGCTAATAATCTCTAATAATTGCTACCTTTCCAAGGGCAGTTTCAATGAAGGGTTAAAGTCTGATTGGCAGAGAATGACATTGAGGAAGACTCTGCTTTTTCTAGGAGTTTGGCAATGAAAGAAAGGATGGATGTAGGATTTTACCTTTTGAGGGTTCACCAGACAAGTGAAGGGTTTTTAAAAGTTTTTAAAAAATGTTTATTTAGTATTTTATTTTTCCCCAATTACATGAAAAAACAATTTTTAACATTTGTTTCTAAAATTTTGAGTTCCAAATTCTCTCCCTCCCTCCCTGCATCCCTTATTGAGAAGGCAAGCAATTTGATATAGATAATACATGCATAGTCATGCAAAACATATTTCCTTAGTCATGTTGTAAAAGAAAACATAGACTCCCCCCAAAAAAACAAACCCCAAGAAAAATAAAGTAAAAAAAGTGTCCTTCGATGTGTACTCAGACACCATCAGTTCTTTCTCTGAGGATGGATGGCATTTTTCATCATAAGTCTGGTGAAGGTTCTTTTTCAAAAGGAGAGGGCCCAGGATGGAGGGGATGGATGATGATCTAGTAAAAGCCAAGGAAAGAAGCAGCCAGACAGGCAAGAGAAAAACCAGGAATACATGATTTAAAGGTAAAACCTTAAGCATTTTTATAAGCAGTGAGGAAGAAGCCAGTAGATAGGATAAAACAAAAAATAAGAGAGGCAGTGATCACCTGGGCAAGCTCCCGAGGAGACGGGAGGGGATGGGATAGGAAGAAGGGTGGAAATAGACAGCTTCATTGTAGAAAGAAGGGCCACCTCTTCCTCTGGGACTGCAGCAAAGTAAAGGAAGATGAGTCAAGCTGCAAAAAAGTATCCCTGGGCAGTAGAGAAGATAAAGCAGAATGTGAGGGGAGACGGAGATGGGGTTGATGATGGGCTTGAGGAGAAGGTTCAGAACAACTGTTGTGGGGAAACCAGATAAAGGATCAATTGAGGAAAAAATGAAAGGATGATCAGCAATCCACAAATACATCAAGAAGCATCTATTAAGTATTTACTATGTTTTAGTTACTGTGTTAGATGCTGTGTAATCTTGAAGGCCCAACTGAAATTTGATGTTGCTATTTAATTGTGACCCCATTTAGGGTTTTCTTGGCAAAGAGATGGAAGAGGTTTGCCATTTCCTTCTCCAGCTCATTTTACAGATGAGGAAACTGAGGTAAACAAGGTCAAGTGACTTGCCCAGGGTCACACAGCTAGTAAGTGTCTGATTTGAACTCAGGTCTTCCTGACTCCAGGCCCAGGGCTCTATCCACTGTACCACTTTGCTGCCTGAACTGAAATTAAATGACATGAATTTGCTATGCACGCCATAAGCAGGGTTTTTTGATTTCCTATAGCAATATTCAACCATAGAGAAGTGAGATAGTCAGAAAGATACACAGTGGGTATGATGGAGAATAAAGAAGCATGAAGCTATGAGAGGTTAGAATGACGACAAATAATCAGTTTGATAATGAGAGAGAATGAAATATAAGATAGGGAATCATAATCAGAGTTCAATAACATGGAGGTGAAATAGTTTGGAGTGACAGAGAGGAAGTCTAAGATATAAACATACCTGCAGTGGCTGACATAGAGTAGAGGTGAAAGTCACAGGAATTGAGGGGATTTGTGAATTAGGAACTCAAGGTAGCTGAAGGGACACAACATGAATGCTGAAGCCACCAAGTACTCTGAGGGCATGGGCTGGGATGGAAAGGAAGTGTGTGAACTCTATAATGAGTTCCTTGAGAAAGGCCAGTGAATCCAAGGACCTGCATGGTAAACAGATGAAGTGAATCTCAAAAGAGGAAAGTTTGCTGTCTGAGGTTCTAGAATAAGTGGGAGTAGGGAGTAATTAGAAGTATACTGTCTTCTCCAAGCAGTCTAATACATTGTAAGTTACAAAAAGAAGCCCTGGAGGGTGCAGATTCAGAAAGCCAGATTTCCATGAAGGTCAGAAGATGGAAAAAACTAAGAGATGAAGAGATCTAGGCTGAAGGAGAATTTGATGATGATTGAGTGAGCGTTCCAGTCTACTCAGCCATTGTTTGGCCTTGAGCAAGTGCCTTCTCATTTCTGGGCTTCATTTTCTTCATCTGTAAAAGGAGATTGAGTTCAATTGTCTCAAAGTTCCCTTTCAGATATACTGTTTTCTGACAGTGACAGATTCTGGCAGGGCCAGAGTGGATAGAGTGTCAGGCCTGCAGTCAGGAAGACTCATTTTCCTGAATTCATTTCCAGACTCAGACATTTCCTAGCTTTGTGACCCTGGGCAAGTCACTTGACCCTGTTTGCCTCAGCTCCTGACCTGTAAAATGAGCTGGAGGAGGAAATGGCAGACCACTCCAGTGTCTCTGCCAAGAAAACCCTGAATGGGATCATGAGAGTCAGACACAACTGAAAATGACTGAACAGCAACAGCAATGCCCACACCCCACCATGACCACTAAGGGACTCATTACAGATGCTCAAAATGACAATTCAGGTTTCATGAAAATATGAAAGTGTATAATTTCTATAAAAATGGTTGTTAACTGATTGTTTGAAAAAAGCGATTGTTATTACAACAGGATCTCTTTATTCCCACAAATCCCTTCTCCAGATAAGGTAAAGTAAATGTTGATATGTTTCTTATGATATATGGGACAGAGCACAGATTCTAGAATAGTCAGAGGGCCTGGGTTCCCATCTTACCTCAGTTGCTTGCTACCTTTGTGACTTTGGACAAGTCACTTACCTTCCGTGGACCTGAGATTTTTCATCTGTACAGTGAAGGGGTTGAATTACATGAAAACCTCCTAGGTCCTTTATAGCTTTATGTCTCTGATTCTAAGTAAAGAGAGGGAAATTTAGTTCTACTCAGCTCAGTTGTTATAGCTTCCTGTATCACAGGATATAATCAGAGATGGAAGAAGTGTTAATGTATTATCAGGTGTTAATACCCAGCTATCCCTTTAGAAAGTGTGAAGTCCTTTCCCTGATTGAAGAGCAAGCCATTTTTGTCAGTTGGCTGGGCAAAAATTGGCCATATCTCAAGGTCACTTCAAAGGCTATCTCTGAAGTGAGTTAGGCAACGGCCAGCAGTTGATGAAGAATATGGCACCCAAGAGGGAATTGCTTTATTGGAGGGAAGGGGAGAAATTTCTCTCTTCTCTCCCTCTGCATCAGCTGTTGTGTTTAGCAAAGGAGTTCTTTGATCAGAATGAGTCACCTCATACAGAAATTGGAGAGTCATTTCAAAAGAGCTGGAGGCATACAATCTCCTGAGAGTCACAGATACAGAGAGACATTCACTCCAGGCTGGAAGCAGCTTCAAAGAGTCTGAGTCCTTAGTAGAGAAGAAAGCTAGTCGTGGACTCATGAGAGGTAGTTCTGGCAATCCAGAGGCAGGCCACAGAGAGAATCGCATGAGGGGAGAAAAGACTTAGGGCCACGTAATACCAGGGGACTGAGTTGTGTTGGCCCCGTGCATTCTCTGAATGTGTGCCTTATTGTCATTATTCTCCAGGTTTGTATTGCCTCATGGGCTCTGTTTGTATTTATGGGCAACTGTACTGAGATTTATGTAGGGAATGTTTTGCAGCTATTGTTCTTACTATATTTTCTTAGTGATATATTTACTGAGAGCATATTATGTCTACTGGCTAATTGGTAAGGGGAAGCATGCTGGTGGGGGCTTATGAGCTACAGTAATAGTAGTAGCCATTCACAGGGTACTGTACAACAGGGTTTCTCAAACTTTTTCCACTTGTGACCCCTTTTTGGTTTCTGGCAGTGTTCTTTGGCTGTGTGGCCTGAGGACATGTGCAGGGCAAAGTGTGCATTGCTTTGGCTCAGAACTAAGGCTTCGGTGAAGTTGCCATACGCAACAGGAGCAAACACTGCCAGAAACACCTCAGATTCATTTCATTAATTTTTGGTTGTTGCATGTTCAGAGACCTTTTACTATTGCCAAATTGGGTCATGACCCACAGTTTAAGAAGCACTGCTCTAGAACCTGATATATTGGCCATCCCAAGATGGAGTATGACCAAGTTAGGGGAGTAAACCAGAGGGGTTGCTAGGTTCCCCTATCAAAGCTAATATAGCACTTGTGGGTGTCCCTTCTCAGAGATGGGTCACCAAAATAATCATCCAGATTCAAGGTATACTGTGAGTCCATATCCATTCAAAACAATAGCTCGTGAACCCTCACCAATGTATCTACTTTTTACTCTAGTCAGTTGGAGAACATCTTTCTTTCAAGCAAAAGTATTTGATGAAGCACTGGAGAAGGATTTCCAGTTTCCCTTAGCACACTGTTTCTCAAGAACATAGTGTATGCTTTCTCACAAATATACACACCATCAGTAGTGAGACTGAATAAGCACAGGGATCATGTATGAGGAGCTCACATGTGGGAAATAGATGAGGAACAACTCATATCTTCAACATTGAAGGATGATTGTGCTGCTTTCCCCTGGGGCAGTAGATGGAGTGCTGGGCCTGGAGGCAGGATAGTCCTTAGTTCAAATCCAGCCTCGGACACTTCCCAGCTTTGTGTTCTTAGACAAGTCATTTAACTTCTGTTTGCCTGTCTCCTCAACTCTAAAATGGGAATAATAACACCACTTACCTCTCAAGGTTGTTGTGAAGATTAAATATCTGTAAAGCACTTTGGTACAGTGCCTGGCATATAATAGGTGCTTTATAAACGCCTATTCCTTTCCTTTCCTGTCATGGGTCCTCTACCTCCTTGGACACACAGTCTCTGATGAACTTGGTTTTTCCCACTAGCCCTATTGTTTTACTGGGTTCACTGGGTTCGCTCCTACCTGGGTTTATTGGGTCTGTTCTCTGGTGGACTTTTGCCTCCCTAGATTTTCAGTCTCTCTGGGTGGAATGCCTGCAACACACCCTACAAAGGGCAGTTTGATACCTTTTTAGTCTCAGCTACCACCCCTAGATAATTAAAGCTAGTTGGGAGGCTTCCAGGCTAAGATAAGGTATTTTCCTTTTCAACTCCTAAATCTGGGCCAAAAATCAGAGCCTTTTCTTACAGATAACCACCACTCTTATATACTCCACCACCCACCCAAGATCTTCTCTGGCTTTGCTGCGAATTAATTTTAGCCAGGACTAAGGGTACCCAAGGAGGTCAGTGTTTTCTACACACCTAACTCATGTTTCTATTTTTATTATGCTTATTTGTCAGCATGACTGGGACAGTTAAAGGCTCATCTTCCTGAGTTCAAATCTGGCATCAGACACTTATTAGCTGTGTGACCCTGGGCAAGTCACTTCACCCTACTTGCCTCAGTTCCTCATCTGTAAAATGAGAAGGAAATGGCAAATCGCTCCAGTACCTTTGCCAAGAAAACCCTAAATGGGGTCATGAAGATTTGAACATGACTGAAAACAACTGAACAGCAACAAAGTCAGCATGAGAGGCATTAAGTAATGGAAGAATTGAGTACAAGTCCTACCTCTAACATATACTATATGACCCTGGGTGGGTCTTTTCAACTCTTAGTGCTCTAGGTCAGCTGTGTCAAAATCAGCTAGTGGCATATTGACTTAGCTAAGGCAATATGCCAGTGGCATATTGACTTAGAAAACCAGAAATTAATTATTATCTGTATTGTATTGTATTTTCATTCATTTTGTTCAACATTTCCCAATTATATTTTAATCTGCTTCCTGCTACAAGACAGTTGAGATTTTGACATCTCTGCTCTAGGTAACTCTAACACTCTAAATTGCCTGGAAGTTGCTGATTTGTACTAATAGAGGAGTGTCCTCTCCAAAGAGTTCCCTATACCAGGAAATCACAGATCCTATCTATCCTCATTTCATCTCTCAGCAGCAAAGCCCAAGTGCTTTGGATACTGTATTTTTGGCCAAATTAAAACATCATCTCCTTAAATAGGCATGCCTTGGAGATATTTTGGGTTTGGTTCCAGACCACTGCAATAAAGTGAATATCACAAAAAAGTGAGTCACACAAATTTCTTGGTTTCCAAGTACATATAAAAAAGTTACACTATACTGTATTCTATTAAGTATGCAGTAGTATTATGTCTAAAAAAGTACATACTCTAATTAGAAAATACTTCATTACTTAAAAATCATCTGAGTCTTTAGTAAGGCATAATCTTTTTGCTGGTGAAAGGTCTTTGCCTCTATGTTGATAGCTGCTGACTGATCAGGGTGGTGGTTGCATTCTTAAAATAAGAAAACAAAGAAGTTTGCCATATCAATTGACTCTTCCTTTCATTTGAACACTTAGAGACCATTGTAGGGTTATTAACTGGCCTGATTTCAATATTGTTGTGTCTCGGGGGTACGGGGAGGCAAGAGGAGAAGGAGGGAGATGGGAATGGCTGGTTGATGGGGCAGTCAGAATATACACAACATTTACAGATTAAGTGTATGTGGTTTGTGGTACCCCAAAACAATTACAATAGTAACATCGAAAATCATTGATCACAGATCACCATAACAGATATAATAATGATGAAAATATTGAAATATTGTGAGAATTTACCAAAATATGACAGAGACACAATATGAATACATGCTGTTGGAAAAATGGCTCCCATAGAGTTGCTTGATGTAGGGTTGACACAAACCTTCAATTTGCAAAAAACATAATATCTGCAAAGTGCAATAAAGCAAAGTGCAATAAAACAAGATATGCCCTTATTAAAAAGAGAGGGCTGCATGAGGAACCTCCCAACTCTTAGATAATACCTTTGCCGATTCTTGTTCTTGTTGGAGTAATCTGTCATAGATTTAGAGACGGAAAGGACCTTAGAGGTCCCCCTTATTTTACAAGAAAGCAAATAAAGGCCCTGAGAAGTTATGTGATTTGCCCAAGGTAATACATATAATAAGCGAAGAGCGAGACTTTTCAACCATGTCTTCTTACTCTGAATCCAACACCCCCTGGTACTGTGCCATGTTGAGAAAATTCAGGTTACTACAGACCTTTTCTCTACCTGTCCTCACTGCTGTTTAATGCACCTGCCTCCCCTTGTCAGCAGTCATCTTTACATCATCTGGGCACTGGGAGAACCTTCGATTTGCAGTTTTTCCCATCTGGAGCAGTTTTCTCGGATCTTTCTGCCTCACTGACTTCCTTCTGAAAATAAACCTTCTGTTCCTTGGCTCTGTACCTTATAATTTCTCTCTCCCTCTATTATTATTTACTATTTTAAATCTGAAAAGTGTGAGGCACAATTTTTATGGAAGATATTATACAAATTAAATTTTACTGGAAAGGGGGTACAATATATGTCTCTGTGCTTGCTCCTACCACCTTCTTAGCTGGTTGTAGAATAACATTTTTAGCTTTCTCCCCAGTATTTAGGAGAATCTGATGGTAAATAATTTTAAGAATGATTCCATTTGCAGTAGATCCTCGAAGAAGAAGAGGGTAGAAAGAAACAATAGTGACAACTAAAAAATAAATTCTACTATAATTATTGTCATCTCAGATAAGATTTAGAATTCTCTCTAAGTAATAAAGGTTTTCCCAAAGCCTCAGTGTAGGAAACAAGGTGGGATAGTAAAAAGAGAACTAGACTTAACTAAACCTCTCTGGAGTTTCAGCCCTGAATCTGCCATTAAAAATTAGCTTTGTGACCATGGCCTTTTCTTGACCTCAGTTTTCTCACCTATAAAATGAGGGAATGGAATTGGAAGATTTCCAATGTACCTTCCAGCTCTTACGTTTTGTGCTCAACAAAATGGTAGTTAAGAATATTTGTGCTACTCAGGTCACTGGGCTGCTGCTGGAATCAAGCTTTTTAAACTTCAGAAGTAAAGTACTATTAATATAGAGACAGCATTTCCAGGCTAAGTAGAGCTAAACCAAAAATTCTGACAATCTTTTTTCTTCATCCAACAGAAATGCTGTCTCTACATGCAAATGTGAGTTATTATAATAGATTATTTATTTCATTTCATGTACATCATTCAGACAACCCAGTCAATGAAAATTATACATTGTAATACTTCTAAACAATATTCTACATGTAATAAATGGATTTTGAATTTGATTTTGAACAAAATCTTAATAGCAACTTGTATTTGTAAGACACTTTTGGAATCCTTTTCATATGCACTATATTATTTTGGCAGCATTATACACTGGAAAGATTGCTGAATTCAAAGTCCAAGGATCTGGGTATAATTCCAAATTCTGCTATTTACTACTTTTGTGACCTTGGACAAAACTCACTGGACCTCATTTCCTTATCTGTAAAATGAGTAGGATGTCCCCAGTAGTTAAAAGACCAAAGGATATGAACATGCATGTTCCATTCTTTTCATTGTCTTCTTTTTAAAATTCAGAACTTTATAAACACCAAATAAAAGGAGCATTTCCATATGTAGAGTGGAACTGGTTGGGGGGGGAGAATATCGTACATGAGACTGTGAATTGCTATTATGTCCATCTTACTTTTCTTTTGAAGTAATAATATATAATTTTAAAAACTATTCTGATCATATTTGTAAAGCAATAGTACAGGCACATAGGTGTTTAATAATGTTAAAAAAGTAGGTGCTTAACAAACCCTTGTTGTATACCTCACCCCCATCTTCCCACTGTGTTGTGATTTCTTCTGGCCTTCCTCTGAACAAGTTATTTTCAAAGTAAGAAATCAAAATTGTCAAGAAAAAAATAAAGCAATTTCCCAAATCACTAATGATTAAAGAAATGCATGTTCAAACAACCCTAAGATTCCGTCTCACACCTATCAGATTAGCAAAGATGATAAAAAATGAAAATGACAACTGTTGGTGGGAGGTCAGGACCACAAATGAATTGTTGGTTCAACCAATGAATGGTTCAACCCTTCTGGAAAGCAATTTGGAACTATGTCCCCAAAGTCACTAAACTGCACATACCCAGAAATATCATTAATAGGCCTATGCCCCAAAGAGATTAAAGAAAAAGAAAAAGAACCAGATGTATAAAAATATTTATAGCAGCTCTTTTTGTAATAGCAAAGGACCAGGAACTAAGAGAGTGCCCCCATCAGTTGGATAATGACTGAATAAATTATGATATATGAACGTAATGGAATACTGTTGTGCTGTAATGACAAAAGAAATAGTTTTAGAGAAAGTAGGAAGATCTATGTAAAGTGAGTACAACCAGGAGAAAAATGCTACAGTGACTGTCACATAGTAAAGAAAAATAACTTTGGCAGCCTTAAGAACTCTGACTTAAGCAATGGTCAACCAGGTTTCCAGAAGACCCATGATGAATGAGGTTTTCCTACATTTTGCATAGAGGTAAGACAGTAGAAGACATGGTCAATCATATATGAGATATATATTTTTTCAGATATGGCCATGTTGGGATGAAAACCAAAGTCTACTACACTGTCCCTATAGCTTTTCTGAGTATCATTTGTAACCATTATCACAGCCAGTCACTACCAGGCAAAAGTAGTTTATAACTGACCAATCAAGGATTCTACATTTCCTGGGATGAGGAACATGTCACCACTAAGATTTAGCACTAGGGCCTGCTCTACTTCAGATATGCTCCTAGCCCCTTCTTTTCTGACACAACACAATGTAGAATGTACCAACTTCCTGGTTCTGGAAAGGAAATAAACCTACCCAGTCATGCCCAGGGAACATAGCAACTCAATTTCAGTGTAGTACATGAGTGAGGAAGTGTCTTTTAAAAAGCACTTTAATATGACCAGGTAGGATTCATACCAGGAACGCAGGGCTGGTTCAATATTAGGAAAACTATCAGCATAGTTGATCATATTAACAACAAAACTAAAAAAATCATATGATTATCTCAATAGATGCAGAAAAAGCTTTTGACAAAATACAACACTCATTCCTATTAAAAACACTAGAGAGCATAGGAATAAATGGCATTTTCCTTAAAATAATAAGTAGCACCTATCTAACACCATCAGCAAGCATTATATGTATTGGGACAAGCTGGAAGCATTTCCAATAAGATCAGGGGTGAAACAAGGATGTCCATTATCACCACTGTTATTCAACATTGTGCTAGAAATGTTAGTTTTAGCAATAAGAGAAGAAAAAGAAATCAAAGGAATTAGAATAGACAAAGAAGAAACAAAGCTATCACTCTTTGCAGATGATATGATGGTATACTTAGAGAATCCAGTAAAAAAGTACTTGAAATAATAAACAACTTTAGCAAAGCTTCAGGATATAAAATAAACCCACATAAATCATGGGGATTTCTACATATTACTAACAAAGCCCAACAGCAAGAGATAGAGAAGTTCCATTTAAAGTTACTGTAGATATTATAAAATATTTGGGAGCCTACCTGCTAAGACAAACCCAGGAACTATATGAACACAATTACAAAACATTTTTCACACAAATAAAATAAGATACAAATAATTGGAAAAACATCAGTAGCTCAGTAGGCTGAGCTAATATAATAAAAATGGCAATTCTAACCAAAGTAACTTACTTATTCAGTGTCATGCCAATCAAATTACCCAAAAATTATTTTATAGAGCTAGAAAACATAATAACAAAATTCATCTGGAAGAACAAAAAAGGGCCAGAATCTCAAGAAAATTAATAAAAAGGAATACAAGGGAAGGTAGCCTCACTGTACCAGATCTAAAACTATATTAGAAAGCAGCAATCATCAAAACTACTTGGTATTGGCTAAGAAATAAAGTGGTGGATCAGTGGAATAGGTTAAGTACATAAGACACAGTAGTTCAATGACTACAGTAATCTGCTGATTGATGAACCCAATGATTCTAGCTTCTGGGATAAGAACTCACTATTTAACAAAAACTCCTGGGAAAATTGGAAAATAGTGTGGCAAAAACTGGATGTAGACCAACATCTTACACTGTGTACCAAGATAAAGTCAAAATGGGTACACGATTAGATATAAAGGATGATACTATAAGCAAACTAGGACAGCAAGGAATAGTTTGTTTACCTGTCAGATTTATGGAGAATGGAAGATTTTATGACTAAACAAGAGATAGAGAACATTATGAAATGCAAAATGGATGATTTTGGTTATATTAAATTGAAAAGTTTTTGCACAAACAAAGCAATGCAACCAACATTAGAAGGGAAGCAGAAAGCTGGGAAAGAATTTTTACAACCAGTGTCTCTGATAAGGCCTCATTTCTAAAATATGTAGAGAACTGAGTCAAATTTATAAGAATACAAGTCATTCCCCGATTGATAAATGGTCAAAGGATATGAACAGGCAGTTTTCAGAGGAAGAAATTAAAGGTATCTATAGTTATATGGAAAAAAAATGCTCTAAATTGCTATTAATTAGAGAAATGCAAATCAAAACAACTCTGAGGTTACACATCACACCTATCAGATTGGCTAATATGACAAAACAGGAAAATGATAAATGTTAGAGAAGATATGGGAAAATTGGAACACTAATGCATTGTTGGTGGAGTTATGAACTGATTCAACCCTTCTGGATTGCAATTTGGAACTATGCCCAACAGGCTATAAAACTGAGCATACCCTTTGACCAAGCAATACCACTTCTAGGTCTGTATCCCAAAGAGATCATACAAATGGGAAAAGGTCCCACATGTATAAAAATATTTATAGCGGCTCTTTTTGTGGTGGCCAAGAATTGGAAATTTAAGGGATGCCCATCAGTTGGGCAATGGCTAAACAAGTTGTGGTATGTGAATGTAATGGAATACTATTGTTCCAAAAGAAATGATGAGCAGGTAGACTTCAGAAAAACCTGGAAAACTTACATGAACTGATGCTGAGTGAAGTGAGCAGAACTAGGAGAACACTGTACACAGTAACAGTAACACTGTGTGATGACTAACTTTGATAGACTTCTTTCTTCTTAACAATGCAAGGATCTAAGACAACTCCAAAAGACTCATGATGGAAAATGCTATTCACGTCCAGAAAAAGAACTATAGAGTCTGAACACAGATCAAAACATACTATTTGCTCTCTCTCTCTTTTTTTGTTTCTTCTTTCTCATGGTTCCTCCCATTGGTTCTAATTCTTCCTTACAACATGACTAATGTGAAAATATGTTTAATATGAATGTATATGTAGAGCCTATATCAGATTGCACACCATCTTGGGGAGGGGCAAGGGAGGGGGAGAAAATTTGGAACTCAAAATCTTATGGAAGTGAATGTTGAAAACTAAAAAAAATGAATAAATTAATTTTTAAAAAAAAGTAATGAGAAACTAATAAAAAAAACTACTTTAAAAAACTCAGTGTCAAAGCACCATAGAGTTTAGAATTGTAAAAGACCTTTAAAATCATGTACTACTTTATTGTTCTGATGGGGGAACTGAGTCCCCAGAGAAGAGAAGTTGCTCAAGGCCACATAGGTATTATGGGCATAATAGGGATAGACATTGGTCTTCTGACTTTAAATCCAATGTCCTTTTCACTATATCTCATCAAAGAAGTCTAATACTAAAACAATTCATAGTTTATTCAATTTCAGCTAAATCTAGTTTAAATTTATAATGTTAATGGCACATGGACATTAATGACCAAGTGTATTATGAAAATCAATTACCGAGTTAAAAACTTCCTGGTGATAACTGCGTCTGTCTAGGAATACTCCCTTACCGGCTGATACCAAAACACAATACATCTCTAGGTCTGAAACAAGTCTAGTTAGCTAGAGTGTGGGAAATAATCCAATAGCTTTGTTTTTTATTTTTCTCAATTCCCATATTTGCTTAAGCTCCTCTGCCAAAAGCTACAAACTTGTTTGTTTTCATGTAGATTTCTGCAAGTGTTGCTCCTAAGTGAGACAGCTATATTAATGTTTTTATTATGATAGTAAAATTTGGAGCACCCAGAATCAGAATCTTAAATTAACTAAATCTTTTTTTCTGTGCTTAAATTTTAGGGAAAAATAGGTTCGTGGAAAAGAAGATGGATCTGAAGTAAACCTGTTCAACTTAACAAGGTAAAGGAAGGGATCTTTATTTGGAACATTCATTAATATCTCATATGGGTCTTTGATCAATGACAGCACGTTGAGCACCTTGAACAGGGTGGAGAGTATCCTCAAAAATCCGTCAGAAGAACTGAAGATAATGAATTGGGTCATAGCATTTTAGGATTATTTAATTGAGTGCAGGCTATTGTAAACTGTCATAAATATAACACCCCTTCCCCTACTTGAGGGCTCACTTACTCAATTCATATCACCAGTGGCAAAATTGGGTTTCCAGAGGGTGACCTTTAGGGGTATCCTTTTGAGCAGCTATCCTCCCAAACATTAGCTCAATCAGCAGACTCAGATCTTAGCAAAAGCATTTACTCAAATGTTATAGCAAAAACAGAAGTTACATGGTATTGCCTCCCCCCAAAACAGGGGCATATTCTTTCACAAATCCTCCTTGAGTCCAGGAGGTGGGAAGAGAGGTCATGAACTTAGTATAATGATAGTGAAGGTCTGTAGGGAACACATGTGGTCAAGGCAACTCACAACTCTGGAACTGCAGGTGCTTGATGTCCTCCCTCCCTCCAGAGGTCTGCTATAATAATGAAGTCTGCTCTAAGTTGCCCTGGTCTTTAACTGCACCGATTCTTTGAAGGGCACAGTGTCTGTTGGACCAGCAGCTTAGCTGGACTTGTTCCTCTTAAGGGGATAGTGTTTCAGCTGGATGGGCCAATATGCTGCTGGGCTGGGCTAAACTGAGCTGAGCTGGTTAAGGATTGGAAGAAGCTTCTTCCCTGGAGTTTCTCAGAACTGTAACTCTGTTTGTTACCTCAAAGCAGGTGGTGAGAAAAGGAACACCTCTCCTTCGACAGATCTTCAGGTCTCAAAAGCCCCTTCCCTTCCAAGTCACTCCATGTGACTTTAAATTTAAGCCATTTTAAATCATAGCTTAAATTGAAAATTAGTTTAAGGATGAATGTAAAAAAATTATAAAGCGCAAGCATGACTTAAATGAAGAGATATGAGAGGACACCCCCATTCTACCCTTTTGTGGAGGAGGGAAGTCCCCCAAGTGTTACACAGTGCACATGTATTTGAACTTTAATCAATTCTGCTGATTCTTTTTCCTTTTTCTAAAAAATAATATTTGTTGTATGGAATGGCTCTCTAGGAAGAGGAGGAACAGAAGGAGAGGGACTGGGGACTACTATAATGATGCAAAAAACAGAAGACATCGATAAAAACTTATTTAAAAAATAATTTAAGGAAATCAGTTTACTTCAGTTATTTTCACCTCCCAAGCTCCTTGGGTATCTCATATAGATGAGTGGCTAGGGACCACTGGGTGAGTGCAGTCTACTTCGTGGAGGCACATTCATTGTCTGCATAGTAGCTTAATATGCAATTAAGATACTTACACTTTTCACTCCTTCTAGGGTGGGCAATATCTATTTTGCATCGAAGGCAGCTTTGCCTTTCAATGACTATCTTTTAGCTAAAGCAGACTTTTAGCTTTTGCTCTCACCCTGGTGCACACACCCTCCCCCTTAGAAAGATATGAGCCCCATTCTTGAATTCATATAAAAGTGGAAAGATAAACATGAAATGGGGAGGGATCTGAGCATGGCCAGAGACCAGAGGCCGGAGACCTATTTAGTTCTCTTCTGACCTCTTTAGAGACTTATTCACTTCTCTCCTCCTTCACCCTCAAAGGGAACCTCTCATTCCCAGAGACACTAATTATGGAGAAGCCACAGTAGGACCTTTCTGAACCATGAATATAAGCCATAGGAAGAAGAACCAAGCAGAGGAGGGAATCACTGGCTCTGAGACATGGTAAAAGCTAGAAGCAATGGTTTGAAATGGTAAGAATTTGTAGATCTTTTCAGAAGAAAAGAAAATGAAGAGTTCTATGGGAGTTACTGAATCTAGCCCCTTTCAGAGAAAGGAGTAGCAACCATGTGTTCCCCACAAGTGGAGGAATGGCAGAGGACAGAACTAAGACTGGAGGCATAACCCAACCTTTTCCTCTACTACTACTATTATAACATGAGTTGTATGGAGCAAGGGTAGCTATTCCCTGCCTGCTTCCCTGTGGATCATATGAGAGCTCTGGAAGGCTGGTTTCTGGACATGTATGATTCATCACCAAAAGTGTCCTAATTGGTGAATCACACTGAAAGTGTCCTAATTTGCTACAGAGCAGGAACAGCTGGTGAGTCAGGGGACCTTTGAAAAGAAATGCCAGGTTCTGGCTGGCATGTTTTAGCAGCTGCTCACCAGATGGCAAGGGGTTACTCCAGTAGGAGGTAGTATCCTTCTCTATCCTGGTATCTTGGTGGTCCCATTAATATGGCAAGTAGCACTAGAGGGCTTAAATGATGAGCTTGCTCTTCAACCCTTGGCTTCTTTTGACTCTGTTTTGTGTTTCCTTTCTTTGAGCGATAATAACGAGCACTTACATAGTGCTTTAAGGTTTGCGAAAAGTTTTACGTACGTTACCTCATTTGAACCTTACAACAACTATGTAAGGTAGGTGCTATAATTATCCTCATTTTATTGATGAAGAAAATGAGGCTAGGCAAGGTTAAAGGTCACAAATCTAGTAAGAGAGAAGATTTGAACTCAGGACTTCATGAGACCAAGTCTAGCTCTTTATCAACTATGCCACTTAGGTACCTTGTAAGAATTGAATGATGTGTAAATCTGCAATTACAACAATGACACCGTCTCCTGGTAAAATGGCGGCAGCAGTATCCATTGGCATTCTGAAGGAAGCATTTGCAGCACAGGGAGGCTACCAGAAAAAGGACTGGCCCAGTGTCCACATTGCTATTACGCATATGGTACATACCCCAAGAGTTCAAACAGATAATCCTTCTACAAAAATAATTTCCCAATACCTCAGATAGAAGGCTATTAAAAAGTAGTTCAGGAAGATAATGATTAGTGGCAAGGAGGTTCCCTGAGGTCTCATGAGCTCTTGGACAAACTCCTAAAATCTGCTTTTATACTCTTTATGCCTAAAGGGCCCACAGCTGGGTCCCAGATCAAGCCACCTCAGGGGCAAAATGGATCTAAACTGCCTCAAGTCTATACCAAAAATTCCTTGCTTGCAATAATTCGAGCTAGCATTATGGAAGTCTGGGAGGTTTACCCTTATCATCCGAGTTTTACCAATATCCTGGCCCACAGTGCTCAGACCGGGCATTTTGCAGTAGCTTATACCAGGAATTGATCATACAATACAAAATAAAGGTGGAAATATAAAATGGCTAATTATCAATACAGGAAAAATTTCTCTATGTACTACAAAGACCTGTTATCCTAACTTCTCAACTATAATTACAGTTGTAAGTTACTGAATCCTATTAATCCTGTTTGAATCATTCTGTTGATGCATAATATGATCCTTCATGTTCAGTATTTATCTCTATATAGGAATAAGCTTTCTCTCCTATATCTGATTCACATTGGGCATTGGCTACCTTTTTTCCTGCTTCTCCTTTTTGAGGAGGCCCTATGTTCGTAATATTCCCAGGACACCAGAGAGAACATTTGTTAGTGACTTTAAAGGGTTTTAGCTTCCTTTGGAATGGATTTGGCATAAAACACAATGACTGGACACAGGACACAGAACACAGATTGGTACAGGTTGACAGCCCCAGAGAATATCAGCTTAACTGTGCCAGACTACCATGAATTATTCACACTGTGAAGGTCTTACGGGAAAGCAGTTGCCTTTCTAGCAAATACTTTTATGAAATCTCAATCACAGGGTGTGCTATGATTCTGGGAGATTGTATCTTTCCCCCTGGGTGGAAGGTGGGACTCACCAGATGGAAAGAGGGATGTTTTGTATCTACAGAGCTTCTTTGAATACTTTGTATGTTTTGTATTTACTGTGTGGCTGTAATTGGTGAAATAAAGGCTATCTTGAATCTGATACAAATTGGCAATCTCAAGTCTTATATAAATATAATTACAAAACTCTTTAAATAAATAAAGAATGATGAATAATTGGAGGACATTAATTGCTCATGGTTAGTGCAGACTAATAAAATAAAAATAATTAAAAAAACCTACAAAATTAATTTGTCGATTTAGTACTATACCAGTCAATCTATTAAGGGAATACTATAGTGCAAAGAAGAAATCAAAAGTATTTGGCACTAGGGGCAGCTAGGTGGCACAGTGGATGAACACTGGCCATAAAGTCAGAAGGACCTGAGTTCAAATCTACCCTCAGACACATAACATTCACTAGCTGTGTAACCCTGGACAAGTCACTTAAACTCATTGCCTAGCCAAAAATACCCAAGAAACCAAACCGTATTTGGCACTATTTGAAAAATGGAAAAGTAGATCTATGGAAGAGACTAAATAAACTAAATAAAGGGGGAAAAAATAAAATAGGATTTGATAAACCCAAGGACACAAACTTCTGGGTGAATGATACCTAATTTAACAAGAAATGCTGAAAAAAGTGAAATATATTTTGGCCAAAATTAAGTTTATACTACAATTTATACCATACGCCAAGTCAGATCTGACATAAAAAATCACATTAAAATGAATAAAAAATTTAAAACAGAGGAAAAGAGAAGAAAATACCCTTCAAATATATGGCTTTGTGGGAAATTAATAATCAAATAAGAGATAAGGACTATTATAAAATAGAAAATGGACCATTTTGATTATATAAAATTAAAAAGGCTTTTGATTGAACAAAATTAAAGTATAATAAGAAGTAAAATGGTTGATTGGGGAAATGTTTATATTAATTATCTCTGATATAGCTCTGATGAATGATGATGGTGATGGCGGTGGTGGTGGTAGTGGTGGTGATGGTGGTGATGATGATGATTATATGAAAAAGATTTATAATCTCCATTATTATTATGATTTGTATGCTACCAGAATCATGGTGAATAAATTTCACTGAGCCTACAAAAGAGGAGTTTACATTCCAATACTTTTTTTTTTACTCTAAAAAGCAGTTACTTCATCCATCTGTACAACACTGCACAGAACATTAAATATAAATGAATAATAACATGATACCAACTTGTATCTGGAACATTTCTATCTGAACTCCATTGAACAAAGTGCAAAGAATGATTTTTGTGAAAAATAATAATAGTAAAAATAGTTGTTAAAGCCAAAACAAAAATATATTGCTCTTTTTGAAAAAAAATACACTAAGTGACTTTTTTATCTCTTAGAAATTTTTTCCAATGACATACAATTGCCATTTGGTCTTAATAAGTATGGCCCTCAATGTACACCAAGGAATGATAAAGACAATATATGCTAAGGAATAAGAGAGGCTAATGGTTTTGAACTCGAATCAGAAGGTCCAATAGAACTGTTGCAGTCTGAGAGGTTGAAACCCCTCAAAGACCAGAGTACAGGACAAGGTCGCCTGAAATGAATTCACAGACTCAAATATTCTTTAAGTCAAGGTGGCAAAGATTTATCGTTATGCTTTTCAGCAGGCAAGGATTCTTAAGAGACTGAGGACGGAGCTAGGGTTTATATGGAAAAGGGCATGGGAAAGGAATACCAGGGATACCGATTAGGTAATCTAAAAGTCCAGGTGTCTTTGGGACCTATGGATGGGAAAGTGTAGGGAGTATACTAGACAGGGAGGGAGATGTCACAGGTATGGATCTTGGGAATCTGGCAGGAGGAAGAGTCCTTGGGCCAGCCAGGGACAAAACTCCTTGGGCCAGACAAGACACCCCTCTCTTTCTGTCCTGATTAGAGAATGCTCTGCAACAAGGGAAAGTTTTCTCACAAGGCAGGAGCTTACTAAGGAATTGGGAGGCTTCCAGAGACATGATCTTAGGGCTGGGTCCTGAGCAGCCCAGCACTCTCTCACCCAGCTTTGTGTAGCTGCACCAGGGAAAGAGATAAGGGTCTTGCCGGGTCCTGGGCATGAGTAACTGCTAGGCACAGTGTCCTTGGGCTGGGGGAGAAATTGTCAGAGACAGTGTTTCTGAGACTAGGGAGAAATTGGGGTCCAAGTACAAGCAGAAGAACCCAAGCACAAGCACCCAAACACCGCATCAGAACCAATGGACAAATGGTATACAAATGTCTATCTTTTTAACGTGAGTTCTCAAGAAGGAAATTATGGCTGTGTATGTGAAGAGACTCACTGACATTCTGAAGTCAAAGATCAACAGGAAGAACACTTTCAGAGCAATTTACATCTTCTCAATAATAGACAAAATACATCTTAGAATAACAAAATGGATGACAACATATTGATTTATAAAGTATCCCCCCCAAAGTAATACAATATTAATAAAATTTGAGCCCTACTACCAAAAGGCAGCTATATTAAGATTAATACTTTATTAAAAAGGAGGAAGAGAGATAGATATTTTCAGACTGCATGATAAATAGGTTCAAAATCTATGGAAATATATCCTGACTAGCTTCTACTTCACAGAGGAATAATAAATGCTAATGCTATGTGTGTGTGTGTGTGTACACATATATGTGTGTATATGTACATATTCCTATGTAAATGTATGTATGTATGTATTTGCCATTGGACCTATGAAACATAACTGATATTTGTTTACCACTGGATGGATCCTATGAAAAGACTAAGATACAGGAATGGAATAAAAAATTCCTCCATGTTGAAAAAGAATAACTGAAAAAATATCTGACAATCAGATTTGTTTACAGATTTGTTTGCAGATCTCGTTTACAGGGGTTCATGATAGTGATACAAGATTCTGTCATTACTATCAGAAACTATAGAAATTTCATTTTTAAGGAGCCTAGATCTATTGACTTATGCAGAATTTGCAAGAAAAATGGCAAAAAAGCAACATATTATTACAGATTGCAAAAATTATGCACCTACTGAATATCCAGAAAGACACAATGTAGTAGTCAGAATTACATAATAGAAATTCACTATTCTTCATAAACTAATAGAAGACGTATCTCCATATTACAAATACAAGTACTTCAATATCTTTGAGAACTCAACAAATTTATTGAAATTGAATTGGAATATTATTATAGACTATTACAGACAAAATCATTGCCTACAATCTTCTAGACATACCATAGATTTAGAATTGGAAGGAATCAAGTATCATTAACCCACAGAAAACTGAAGACAGCTAGGGCAGCTAGGTGGTGCAATGGTTATAGCCACTGGACCTGGAGTCAGGAAGACCCAAGTTCAAATCCATCCTCAGACACTTATAAGCTGTATGACCCTGGGCAAGTCACTTAGCCCCGTCTGCCTCAGTTTCCTCATCTGTAAATTGAGTTGGAGAAGGAAATGGCAAACCACTCAAGTATCTTTGCCAAGAAAACCTCAAATAAAGTCACAAAGAGTCAGACATAGCTAAACAACCATAACAAAACTCAAGTCTACAAATTATGTAAAATGAAAAGCTCTCAAAATACAGAGCCCAGCCCCTCCCCCCAAAAAAGTGGGACTAAAAAGATGGTACAAGAGAGTTCTACAGAATATGAACTTGTACCCCAATAATAATTTTATCCACCTGCACAATAGTCCATTTCACATTAAACATTAAACATAAAACTTGTCCCAGGACCATTTCTTTCTGAACTCCACCGAGTGAAAAAGATATGAAAAATGAAATAATAGTAATAATTTACATTTACATAACATTCTAAAGTTTGCCAAAATTTTTATATGTATTATCTTCTTTGAACGTAGCACCCACTTTGGACAAATGAGAAAACCAAGACAGAGAGATAGTGAAATGACTTGCTCAGTAGCACAAAGATTGTAAGTGTCTGAGGCTGGATTTAAACTTGGGTCTTGACTTCAGGCCTAGCACTTCTACCATAACACTTAGTTGCATCTAGGCAAATGTCAGATTTAAGTCCTAATTATACTCTTCCTTCAGTTAAATATTTGCTATCCTCAGCAAATGTGTATTTGGGCTACATTTGGTACGTTTTTCCATATTCTCCATTCTAAAAACCCTATCCATTGTGACACATATGCCCACACACATACACACACATATACACAGAAACAGATAGAGAGAAGAAAGAGTTTTACAAACCCTAAAGCCCTATAGAAATGTTAGTTCTCATTGTTTGTTCTTGTCTACCAACTAGAATGCAAGCAGCTTGATGTTTAAGAGACTTTTTTGTTCTCTAATTTTTTATTTTCTGAGTTTCTTTTTCTTTTCTTTTTCTTTTTTAAGGCAATTGGGGTTAAGTGACTTGCCCAGGGTCACACAGCTAGTAAGTGTTAAGTGTTTGGTCTGAGGCTGGATTTGAACTCAGGTCCTCCTGACTTCAGGGTCAGTGCTCTATCCACTGAGCCACCTAGCTGCCCCCATTTTCTGAGTTTCTTTGTACAGTGCAGGGGACGTAATGGCACTCTATAAATACTTTCTGGATTGAATTGACTTTTTATTTGGGAAATCCCAAATTGAAAAATCGGGTTAGGAATTTCAGGTCATTGGATATTCTTCAACTATTTCCTTTTTCTTCGTACCTTCTAGTTGGAGGTATACGTTACTAAATTCATTCCATCCCCTCCCCCCTAGGTTGAAAATACTTATGGCATTTCTGTGGGGCTGGCATATAATCGGATAGATACCCCTTCTTGCCTGAACCTCAAACTGTCATGAACAGCTGAAGCCTCAGGTCCAGCAACCATTGTGTCTGTCATTGACTCTATCAGAGCCTACAATTGCTAGCAGATAAAGGCCAAACCATGGCTTAAATCACTTCCAGTTTTTGTCCACATTGCTGAAAGGCCAGGTGCGGCCTTCTCATGACCCATAATCGTTCTCCTGCTTCTGGTAACCAAGTGTTATTTGTGAAGGAGAGAAAAAGAATGAGAAGGCCAACTGAACAAAAACCACACTGAAACCTTTATGGCAGTTAACCACATGACAACTTTGGTCTAACTCTCTTCGGTATGAACTTATTCATAAAGGCCCAGCACTCCCATAGACATGACCTAAGACATGTAGGAATATATTTTGGTAATTTCAATTAGGCAAAGAGATTGAAAAAAAAAACCATGGTTGTTGATGTTGCTGGCTCCCAGAGATCATCAGGAACACCACCTTTTGGATATGAGATGAATGGCAATCTAAGCAATCCTCTGCGGTCGCATATATATAGTTGCTTGGGAAGAAATTCCAATCTACTCCCTAAACAGAAAAAATGAAATATCCTAAGCATGTCTGTTTTTTTCTCCCAAGTGAACAAGAGATCCAGAATTAAATAGAATAAATTAATACAGGCCCATCTTCCAAAATGACCTAACATGGAGCTTAGTTAGCAAGAGCTTGAGTATGATAAACTACCATAACAGAGAAAAGAGGCATTGAGCCACTTCCTCCAGGAAGACCCTCCTTACAATACCCTTTTGAAAAGTGCTAGGTCTAGAAGGTGTGCCCCAAGTTCAGCGTATAGTTTCATTAATATTACATCTCAAAAGAGGGAGATTTTATGCTTCAGATAGATGTTCTCTTAACAGTGACCTTAAAAACATAATGATGAAACAGTAGCATTAGTTATTAACATTAGTAAACGTTAGTTAAGCAATTTATTTTTTTAATATATACATATAGAGAAAGCTGATGCTTACACACACACACACACACACACACACACACACACACACACACACATTACTGTACTCCAAAATACTTCTCCATCCGCTGGATAGAACCAACCTGCTCTTGTAACAAAGTACAGTTGAGCAAAACAAACTGATACATTGATTATTCCTAAGTGCATATTCTTTTTTCTCCAACCACAACCTATGCTCTCTCTGTTGAGAGGAAGGAAGTATGGTTCAGTATCATACCCTGGAATCAATACTGTTCATCGCATTGCTCTGAATGTATTTAGCACTGTTTTTTGTTTTTTGTTTTTTGTTTTTTGCCACATATTGCTCTCTGGGTTCTATTTCTATTTTGTTCTTGTTCAGTTGTTTCAATTGAGTCTAACTCTTTATGACGCCATTTGAGGCTTTCTTGGCAAAGATGTTGGAGTGGTTTACCATTTCTTTCTTCAGCTCATTTTACAGATGAGGAAACTGAGGCGAACGGGATTAAGTGACTTGCCTAGGGTCACACAGTTAGTGTCTGAGGAGGGATTTAAATTCATGAGGATGAGTCTTCCTGATTCTAAGCCCAGTGCTCTAATCACTGAACCACCTATCTGTCTTCGAATATTATTATCCCCATTTAATTAAAGAGTTAACAGGTTTAAGTGGTGAATAAATGGAAAAAGCATTGCTAGGGGAGGATAGTGAGACCAGCCTGGAAGAGAGGAGTAGTGGGAGATAATTTTATATTTGGATCTGACCATAAGGTACTTCGAATTCTTCAGTCTAAAATGGCTTGGGTTTCATCCTGGCTTTGGGGACCTCTGAGCTATAATCATCAAAGACTCTTATGGTTTGGAGGTTTTTAATTAATAAGTCATAAACTGCTAAATAGCCAAGAGAGAAAAACCTTGGATTTTACCCTATATATAATGAAGCATCACTGGATTTTTTGAGTAGGAACAAGTTCAAGAAATAAATGTTTAAGGAAAATTCATTATTTTGAGGAGGGAGCATGGAGTAATAGAAAGACCATTAAGCTGAAAGTTAAAAGACTGGGTGAGGTTCTAGTTCTTTGTCACTCACTAGCTACATGGTCCTGAGAAATAATCAAATTTCTGTTCAATTCAATAAACTACTTGAGGGCAGTGTGTATAAATAACTGAAATTAACCAGCAGCTGTTTGATCTTGGAAAGGTCAGTTACAGAGGTGAGGGACTAATCTCTACCTTTGTGATTTCTGGATTTGGTCATTCTTCCCAAGCGAATTCTTTTTTCCTCTCATTGGTAGACACAAGGGATGAGACTTTTCCTTATATCATGCTTCCTCTTGGTTTTTCTTTCTGAAGCAGAAGCTTTACTGAGAGGTCTGTTGTTCTAGTCACCTGAACCTTGCTTACCCATAAATCAATAGCCTGTGCGGTAAACGGTCCAAAGTCGTGTGATTTGTGTCTTTGCTGTTTAGGAGCTCATATGACTTATTAACAAAAAGACCCAAACTGTAAGAACCTTTTATGGCTATAGCCCAGAGGCATTTTCCCCATTTGTTCCTCCAAATGAATTTTGTTATTTTGTCTCTCTATAAAGTAGATAATTTGATCAGTATAACAGCAAATCTGTAAATTTATTCAGGTAATATTGTCATTCTTATTATATTGACGCCACCCAGCCATGAGTTCTGAATATCTCTCCAATTATTTAAAGTATTTTTTTATTTCTTTAAAGGGAATCATAACTATATCCATGAAAGTTTTTAGTAGATTAGCTGTCAGGTATTTAATGCATTTTGTAGTTATTTAAATTGAACTTGCCTTTCTATTATTTTGTCCTGGATTTTATTATTGCTATATAGAAATTCTATTATTATTATTATTTTTAGGCAGTTGGGGTTAAATGACTTGCCCAGGGTCACACAGCTAGTAAGTGTCAAGTGTTTGGTCTGAGGCTGCATTTGAACTCAGGTCCTCCTGACTTGAGGGCCAGTGCTTTATCCACTGCGCCACCTAGCTGCCCCCCCATTAATTTTTGTGGGTTTATTTTGCATCTTGTTTCATTTATTGAAATTTTTAATTGTCTCAGTTTCTTTGTTAATTCTCTGGAGTTTTCAAGTAAGCCAGCATGTCATCAGCAAATAGACATATGTACTCTAGGTTCACCTTCACCACCTGTCCCCCAAGCACTCTCTTGGTTTTAATGTCATTCATCTTTTCTCTTGAATTCCTCATTCACCCTTAGGAATTTCCCTCACTCTTTGACTCTTTCCTCTTCTGTTGCTCCATAGGTCCCTGAGGCTAAATGGTCTCAATCTCTTCATTTTGGTGGGTGTGAGGTCTGGTTCCCTCCCTTGAGTAACCAGAGAGACAGGACAGAGCTGGTCCCAACTCAGATCAGAGGTATTGTGCATAGTAAATAGGACATTAGATTTAGAGTCAGGAAAACCTGGATTTGGATATTACCTCAAACATTTGTTAACTACAAGATCCTTAGTTACTTCTCTGTGCCTCAGTTTTCTCATCTGTAAAATGAGGGAGTTGGATTTGATGCTAATGTCCCTTCCAGCTCTAAATCTGTGATCCAATAATTCTTGTTCCCCTCTAGTCTGTGGCTCTGAGTAACTTGTGAATCTATCAACCTGCCCAAGTCTTCCTAGCTCTTCTCACTCCTCCTACCCTATACCCCTCCCTGGTCCTCTCCTTTGCATGTCTGGGAAGGATTAGTATCTGCCGCCTCTTGCATGGTGAAAGGGGGCAATATGTTCAATAGAATCATTACCATACGGGATCCCTATAACTGAACCCTGAGTCACATGCCTATGAACTAGTTTATGTTTATGGTAATAGATACGGGGAGTTGGTTAGGGCTGGGGGTGTTGAATGAGAGTTTTTATAAGACTTTGAACTTGTGTGTCAAATTGGGTCTTATCTTATGGGTTCAGATGTAATTATTCTATATATGGTACATAATTTATTTCTTTATTTTAAGGTTTGGAGATTGGAGAAGTTAAAGAAAAAACCCACTTATTCCACCACTTGCTAATCATGTAAGTGTCTGTATTTTCTTCCTTTTGACATTAGTATATTGAAGTGGTATGAAGTACTCTGCTAGCTTGCCAATGCCAATCACATGACCTCTAGGAAGCAGTTGTGTAGGAAAATGAATGGGTGGTAGAAAAGAATGAGAGGAATTAGATTCCCTTCATTTTACACATAGAAGGCTGGCCCAAATACTACGATTTCAAGACTCTGGTCATCATATACTAGATATACATTGCTTCCTGTTGCCAGCAGTCAGCCCTTCTCACCTGGAACCTGTCATTTATCACTTGGCCTATACCTGCTCTGACAAAACTCTCTCCAGATTGCAGTGTGGTCATGATATGAAAATCCAACCAAACCTTTACAAAACCATGCCTATATATAAAACTCCGAGGTTTGGAGTTAACCAGAAAGTCAGACTTTTTTTTTCTTTAGTCCAAACCTGCAACTCCTGTGCTGCTTATGTAAGTAAAGGGTAAGTTTCCTTATTTTTTTTTTCACACAGAACTTTGTATTACTTCAATTTTCACATCTTAACTTCCTAAAGTTAAAAAACAATCATAATAGTCATTCTTTTCTTTCTGCTATTCCCTCCCTTTTTCCCGCTTTGGTTCTTTTGTTTATCCTAGAGAGACAGTTACATAGTTCAATGTTTATACTTCTATAGAAACCCTCCTTATATCTCCTAATGATAAAAAAAAAAGCAGCTTCCTTCATAGGACATTTAAGTCCCCCTCGTTCCTGTGCCTGCATGTTGAAACTAATATCAATCACATGCCTTTCAGTACTAGAAAGAAACATTCTTATCAATCCAGAAGTATCGTCATTGGGCCAAGCTACAAAACTCCAATCTTTAAAAAAAAAAAAAGATAAGAAAAAAAAGAAAAAAAATCTACCTCACAACTTTCACTATGTTCTTTGTCACCTACATATATCTCGAATAATGAGCAACTAGAATAAACCAAATGCAATAATCTGTCTTCCAAGGCTACCCAAACTCTATGGCAGGGGTGTCAAATACCCAACCTGGGGATCGGGAGGTGAAGATTGAAGTGGCAACACTCCCCAGAGCATCCAAAACAGACTAACATATCATTGGGAAATACTTAACAAAATCAATAAAAATACAATATTCCATAGATAATGGTAATATGGTTCTCTAAGTCAATATGTGTTGAGGCCTGCGGGGATCCTTATGTATAGTAGTGGCACATGATTTCTATTTTAGTCTGACACACAACTGTTTGACAGTATGTGTAGAGACAGGCACACGTTTTCCATAGAAGGCATGGACATTCTATTCTTGGGGACAACCTACCTTTGGCTCCACCTCCATAGTACAAAGCCATGGAGAGATTTAGCAAATATCCCATTAATCTGATTAAGATGGGGAATGGAGACTACTTGAGTGATTTAGTTTGGCTAACACTGATACAGCTTTTAAAGGCTCAAAATGCTGTCTCCTTATTTTCAAAGCAGCTTGAGAGATGTAGCTATTGGTATTCCCATTTTACTTGGTGAGGAAACCTAGGCTCTAGGAAACCTAGAAGTTAATTGACTTACTCTTGGACACACAGCTAGTTAGTGGAAGGGGCCAGATTTTAACCAAGGTCTCTCCCAGTTCAATGCTTGTTCCACAACAACACCATGCTTCCTTTGCAGCTTTCTTTAAATTTTCTTAAAGAATTTTTTTGTACCTTTTTTTTTCCTGGTGAAGCAATCAGGGTTAAGTGACTTGCCTAGGGTCACACAACTAGCAAGTGTCAGGTGTCTGAGGCCAGATTTGAACTCAAATCCTCCTGACTCTAGAGCCAGTGCTCTATCCACTGTACCATGTAACTGCCCCAACAGGTTTACTTTTGATAGCGTACTGTTACATTTGAAAATCAAGGTCAAATGAGAGTTGATAGTCAATTTATTAGTTAGGCTAGCAGTAATTAATAAATCAAGTCAAAGGCCTCCGTCAATGACCAAAGACCCTAAATGAGGACTGACAGGGTCTTTTAAACCTAGATGTGTCTTCCTTCTGATTGGCTGGACAGTACCTCATTTGGACCTTCCCTGGCAAAGGTAAGGCAATCCAATTGGTAGACATTTAATGAGGAATTGGGATGAAAGTCATTTCAGTTCCTCCCCTTAGGAAAATGGGAATATTCCTCAGATAATAGGATTAACCTTCAGACAAGGGGAGTACCATATTTCACTGCATAATCATCACAGATTTTACGCCAATTTTTTTTACAAAAAAGTGAGGCGTGACCATTATGTGAAGCTTTTTAAAAAAAAAATTGTGCTGGTATTACTTAAAAATAATTTATTACTAAACTGTCTTTGGTGAAAAATTAGGATCCATAGAATACTCATGAATATACATTAAAATTGGGAAGATGCAAGTCTTACCATATCATGTGACTTACTCATGGCAGTTTCACTAGCTCTCCCACTCCCCTTGCACCTATAGCTCTTCATTGGGTTGAGTGAGTTAGTACTGCACTGCTCTAAGCAACCCACAAAGTCGGCTTTCAGAAATATACTGACAATGTGTGCACTGAGAATTCTAGTCTAGCAGCTGCGCAGTGCATAAGAGATAAATGGGTATCCACATGCCACTGTGAATACACTGCTGCCCTGTTTACCTTTTAAGCGGCATGATGGACAGAATTATACCATGTAATGATTACATGATGAAAGGTTATAAACTAATATTTAGACTGGAAAAAAAAACAGGGCACGACAATTATGCAGTGACAGTTATGCAGTGAAATATGGTAGTCTACAGCAGCTTTGGCTGAATCAGCTAAAGTTTGGGTTGAGTGGGTTACATTCCCAGTCTGACTATTTTTTAAAGGTCCTAAATTCTCTCCTCAGGGATTCTCAAGCTTTCTTTATAGACTTTCAGTTATTATGCAAAACAATTTACCTTATGATACCATAGAATGTCCCAACCCCTTTGCACCTGCAGCCCCTTTCCCTCTTCCCAAATACCGTAAAATGGAGATAATAACAGCACCAACTTCATGGGTAGTATGGTCAAAGCAGAAAACATTTATAAAGTGCTTGGATCTTTACATTAACATAGTCACTTTGACCTATGTAGACCACATGGGTGAGCCTGAGGCTAGAGATAAGTGTGCATGCTGAACTTGGCAGGACCAAGAACTTATAGGGGAAGATAAAACACCTGCCTCCCCTACCCACACCTACACATTCCCATCTCCTCTCCTCTTAGATATAAATGAGTTAAAATAGTGACTTAGGTAGGTGGCAGCTAGGTGGCGCAGTGGATACAGCACCAGCCCTGGAGTCAGGAGGACCTGAGTTCAAATCCAGTCTCAGACCAGACACTTGACACTTACCAGCTGTGTGACCCTGGGCAAGTCACTTAACCCCAAATGCCTTGCCAAAAACAAACAAATAAAAAAAGAGAGAGTTAGGAACAAGGAGCTTGGTAACCCTGAGGACATGTTAGGTGAGTTCACTCTCACTTTCAGATCTGCTCCTGAGTGAGGGGAATAAGTTGAAAAAGGGGAACTTCAAAGTGGATGCTGTTATTATCCCCATTTTACAGGGCATTGCTATTATTAT
Source organism: Phascolarctos cinereus (assembly GCF_003287225.1). Lineage (NCBI taxonomy): Eukaryota > Metazoa > Chordata > Mammalia > Diprotodontia > Phascolarctidae > Phascolarctos > Phascolarctos cinereus. Next base: position 56,171,557 of record NW_027556098.1, on the reverse strand, counting down.
TGGGGAAGCTAGGTGACACAGTGAATAGAAATCTGGGCCTGGAGTCAGGAAGACTTACTTTCCTCAGTGCAAACCTGGCCTCAGACACTTACCAGCTATGTGACCCTGGGCAAGTCACTTAACCCTGTTTGCCTCAGTTTCCTCATCTGTAAAATGAGCTGGTGAAGGAAATGAGAAACCACTCTAGTATCTTTGCCAAGAAAACCCAAATGGGATCACAAAGAGTGGGACATAACTGAACTATAATATGATCATTATTCCCATTTTATATTCAAGGGAACTGAGGCAAACAGAGGCTTGTAAGTGTCTGAGGGTAGATTTGAACTCAGTTCTTTCTGACATCTAGATTCAGCATTCTATTCACTTCACCACCTACCTGCTTCTAAGAAAAGATCACGCCGCCAGTACCAGGAAAGAAAGGAGGAGTTGGAAAATGGTAGCTGCAGCAGCTTTGGTTGAATCAACTAAAGTTTAGGTTTGTCTGTTCACACAAAGGTATGGGCCATCCAGGAGGGAATAGATAATTTTCTGCTAACTGAAACTCCTCCAAACCCACACTCTCTTTGAACAGTATGAGAAGAAGCATAAATCAGATAGCTTCTGGAAGGTAATTCAAGTGTGAGCTTTGGGGGCATATGGTTTTTCTTTTAAACTTTGGACATGATAAAACATCATAAATTCCATCAAGTATCTGCATGAAACACAAACCATCTAATGTGTGGGCTCCTGTTCAAAGAATAAATTACCTATACATTCTTTGCATTCCTCTGCTCCATTTTCATTCGGCAGAATGAAACCTGAGATTAGCACAATTGCCTATGAGGATTCAGGGACCTCAGAGGAACTGCATATTCTAAAAGATAATTGTACTAAAACTTTATCTTGAATTCCTCATTCTCCTCCATGCCCAAAATCCCATTGGTTGCCAGATCTGGTTGTTTCTACCTTCATAACATCTCATGTCAGTTCACTTTTCTCTACTCATGTGGCTGACACTCTGTATGTAGTTCAAGCCATTACCTCTTACCTAGACTATTGCAATAGACTCCTGATTGTTTTTTTCCTGTATTTGTCTCACTCCACCCCAATCCATCCTCCACACAGAATCCAAGTGATTTCCCCACATTACTACCCTCGTCAATATGCTCCAATGACTTCCTTCTGTGTAATAACCATCAAATATAAATTCTTGTTTTGGGCTTTGAAAGCCCTCCACTAAACTTACGGAAACAGCTATACACTAACAAGATGTACAGTGAATAAATTGGGGGTAAAAAACCCCCATAGATTGGGGGTAGTCTGGGAAGAAAGGCACTAAGATTAAGGAGGATTGGGAAAGGTTTCTTGAGAAGGTGCGAGTTTGAATGGAACTGTAGAAGCCAGGAGTTGGGAGGTGTGGTGCAGTAATAGTGATAACAATAACTAACATTTATATAGCACTCTGTGTCAGGCACTGTGCTAAGTACTTTCTAATTTGATCATCAAAACAACCCTGATAGGTAGGTGTGATTATTTTCCCCATTTTACAGATAAGAAAACTGAGGCAAACAGAGGTTAAGTGATTTGCCTGAAATCATGTAGCTAATAAGCATCTGAGGCCAGATTTGAATTCAGGTCTTTCTTACTTTAGGCCCAGTGCGTTATCCAGTGTAGCATTCAGGTAACAGCAAGAAGACCAGTGTCACTGAAAGATAATTTGAGCTGAAGCATGTGAACAATGGGGAGGATTAGGAAAAACCTTTAAGAGAGGTCAAAAAGAACTCTAAATGGCACAAGGGTGAGGACAGCGTGCGTAACAGGCATAGGCTGAAAGTCCATGTGAATAGACAGAAATGGAGGTGAGACATTGATCTTGGAGAACAGGCTAGAACACTGACTTCATGAAGAGTAATATGAAATAAGTCCGAAGAGGTCAATTGAAGCCAGAGTGTGGAAGAGCTTTAAATGAAAAGCTAAGGGGTAGATATGTAGCAAGAAGGGTTATTTCAATGCTATAGAGGAAAAGTAATGAGAACCTGACTTATAATAATGGCTATGTGGGTGGAGAAAAGGGAATAGATATGAGATATCCTATGGAAGTAGAATAGACAAAACTTAGAAATAGGTTGGATTAGGGGAGCAGAAATAAAAGAGCACTGGGTCTGGAGCCAGAGTACTTGGGTTCAAATCTTGCTTCTGATGCTTACTAGTTATTTGACCCTGATTTACTTCCCTGTGCCTCAGTTTCACCATCTGTAAAATGAGGAGGTTGAACTGGATGGTTTCTGAGCTTCCTTTCAGGTCTGGACCTGTGATCCTAGGTTGGAAATCTGTTTGATAAAGATGGAGTGCTGTTTTCAGCATAAATAAGGGCATTTGGAGAAGGAGCAGATTTAGGGAAGAAGACAGTGGGCTCTATTTTGGACATGTTAGTTTGTGATTCCTAGAGGATCTCCAGGTGAGGATTCCCTGCAGGTAGATGGCAATGTGGGACCATAGGTCAGATATATAGATCTTGGGGCAGCTGGGTGGCACAGTGGATAGAGAGCAGGGACCTGAGTCAGGAAGATCTGAGTTCAAATCCAGCCTTAGACACTTAACTAGCTATATGACCTTGGGCAAGTCACAAAAGTCACCAACCTCATAGTAGTCAATCCTCTTGTAAGGATCAAATGAGATAATAATTGTCAGGTGCTTAGTATAGTACCTGGGATATAGTAAGTGCATATAAATGTTGGTAATGGTGAAGATGATGATGATGATGATGATAGTGATGCAACTTCTAAGGTCTGTGACTTGAAACTATTCCCTCCAAAGTTCCCAATGATCATTTAGTTATAAATATTATGGCCTTTTCTTAGTCTTTATTCTTTGTGACCTTTTCATAGGTGAAAAAGGGGAGGGGACGCCAGGAGGTACCCATTACAGGGCCATCTTATTCTGGGAAGTTGAAACCAGACAGAGCTGCAGATACAAAGCAGAGTGAGCTGAGAGTTCAGTTTCTGCCTTATATAAAGGAAGGCATTGGGAAGAGTTTGGTACTCCACCCTCCAACCCTCCAATGCCAGAGGAGAGAGGCAGAGGGAGATAGTATCAACCAAAGCATTAGTTAACAGCATGGTGGAATTTAGAAGTGATGAGCTTATCCTGGGAGGAGTATCTTGGTTCCCTGGAGTTGAAGTGAGGCAGATCAGCAGATATAAAGTAAAGACTCCTAAACTGACCTCTCCTTCAACTACTTCTATTCATTCATTCATTTGCTTATTTATTCATTCATTCATTTGTTTGTTTATTCATTCATTCATTCATTCATGCATTCATTCATTCATTCATTCATTTATTTATTTTTATTTCTATTGATTTTGAGGGCATTACCAACCTTTAAGTTATTGAAGTTCCCTATCTGAGAGGTGTAGCTGACTCTTTTCCTCTAACTGAGACTGCAAGAGCAATCATTTGTCAAGTCTTGCTAATTTTACATTCACCTTTCAACTCTTTCCCCCTCTCTCGGCTCACTTGTCCACCACCCTCATTCAAGCCTTCATTAAATATCTCTTGAACTATTGCCCTTCTGGATATTATCTCAGTGCCCCTGCTTCAAGTCATTCCTTTCTCCAATTCATTCTCCCCAGAGATGCCAAGCTAATTTTCCTAAAGCATAGTGACCATGCCATTCCTTTGTTCAACAAGCTTCTGTGGGCCCCTTTCACACGTAGGACAAAATATAAATTCTATACCTTTGGATTTAAAACCCTTCATAGTCTGCCTCACATCTACCTTTAGAGACTTATTTTTAATTATTTTCCTTTACACATTCTAAACCAACTGACTAGATATTCCTTGAACTTGACATCCTGCTTCCTATATTCTGGTCTTTTCATAGGCTTGCCCATTGTTTTAAACATACAATCTCTTTACCTCTGACTCTTGAGATTCTGAGCTTCTTTTAAGGATCACCTCGAATGCCTTTTCAAACAGGAAGCCTTTCCTGATTCACCCAGGTATTAGGGAATTTTGCTTGCTTATTTTATCTTATGTAATAGGGATTTGAGAACTGACAGTCATTCTGAGATTTGTAGTTCAGGACAAGCATTCAGGACTCTCACTCTCTCTGGGTCAGAAGGCTGATTTAAGTGATGCCCTGGGGTTTTTAAAGGGATAGACACAGTGTGAGAGAGACAAATTGAAAGGAACGAGTAAAACCTCAGGATCTGAGCAGCATCACTGGGTATCCTCAGCCCTGCACAGAATTTAAGATGCCAAACTAAAAATAATTATCAGTGCAGGGGGAACAAAAATAAGGAGAAACTAAAGTTGGGTGGCACTGAGTTGTAGTGGAGAGGAAAGAGATAGAGGTGTGCCATTGGACTCTGAAAGTGTCTCAGAACAATGGACTTGGATTGAAGCTATTACTATATTCACTTCACTTTAAGGACTAATCAAAATTTCCCAAAACATCTTATCTTTCTTCAGCTTTCCCTACACAAGACTATTTAGCTACATATTCTCTGCTTGCTTCTTTTATCTAAGCATTTCTTGTATCCTGATTTTGACTCAAATGTAAAGAGGTCAGGGGTTAACTAGAAAGACACAAAAATTTAAGTTAGAACAGAAAGTCAAACCTCTACTTGGAAGTAAGGAGTTTTCCTGACTGGGGTCTCTGAACTATTGTGTTTGTTCCAATAACTTTCTATCTGATATAAACTTCATAAATCAGCAGAGATAGAGGCCACATGGACCATTGCCCTAGGCTAAAAACAAATTAGTGGTTGTAACAGAATGTTGCTAATTAAATGTCTAGCCTCTGATGTGAAAAATTAAAGGTTGCTGGGCAGACCTAGATGAAATTCAGTTCTTTTGTTTCAAAGAAAAGAAGATTCAGAAAAAAGGTAGAACCTTCCACAGCACCACTTATTAGTGTTACATTTATATTTCCCTCAGTAGAATACAAATTCCTTGAGGGCAGGAATTGATTGCTTGTTTCTTCTTTCTATACCCTGTGTCTAATATAGTGCCTTGCATATAGTAAATGTTTAATTAATGCTTTTATTTGAAGGGAATTTTATATCAAACTATAGCTTTAGTTACATAACTGTCTAATAAAATGTAAAGACTATAACAAAAATTCTACTATTTGTAGATTACAAAAAGCATTTAACTCTGTGGGACAAAACATATTCTCAAAGGATTTAATCAAGCAAGGTATCTCAGACATACCTGTTAAAATCATACAAGAATTTACAACAGAGGCAACTACAGAGATAACATTGTTCCGTGATATGCTTAGTATTAAGGGTAACACATTTATCAAAGAAAGATCTTCACCAGTGTCACAGACACTATTCAATTAACTTTTCATATAGCGTATGCTTGATAAATGCCTGTTGAATTAATTGTATTGACTAAATAGAGGAGGAATTCCCTGTTAATGGTATAATCACTGTATTTTCTTTTAGTATATGGTATTGTGGATAATTACATCAAGCCACAGAACACTATAGGGTCTTTACCATGAGATAGATTGTAACTGAAAAGATATCTGCCTAGTCATCCATGTTATGAAAACAAAGTGGATGCAAAATGTAATTCTCTCTTAGCATTCTGGTGATTTTACTATGGGAATGTGAGACATTACAATTAATTATGACAGGTTAGCAGACATTTTTACCCGGGTGCTCTTGATATTGAACTTCAGTGAGCTTCCTCAAAAAGGTATGGGAGGGGAGAGAAATGAGTGATCAAGAAAGAGGTTTAATAGACTTGCCAGTCAATATTGCTTATGGCCATCTATTGGCTTTTGGGGACTTATGGCCATCTATTGCCAACTGACCCAAAAGGGGGATTGTGGAGCCCAAGGTCTGAGGGAAGACAGCCAAGAATGGTATGGACCAGATAAGATGGGGACCAATGCAAGCAATATATCATGGCATGAGCTGGTGAGCCACTAAAAATTCTATCCTTCTCTTGTGCCTTGGACTCCTCAAGTAATCTTTGATTCTCTCAGTGAGGCAATGACCAATGGTCATTTATTTATTTCCCTACCTGGACAGTCTCAGATGCACTTTTGTCCCTGGCTAGACTTCTAGAACGGCTGCTATACTTCTCACTTGTCTCACTGCCGGTCATCCAAGGAAACTACCAAGCCTATATTCTGAGGATAGAACTGACAGAAAAAGACATGTATCACAACAGTGATGATGATGATAATGGCTATTCAGATAGCACTTTAAAGTTTGCAAAGCATTTGACGTTATCTCTTGGGACCTCAGAACAACCTGTGAAGTAGATACTATGACTGTATTTATTTTAATTATTCAGATGAGATATTAACAAAAATACTCTTAGCAGCAGGGTTTGAAATAACAAAAGATAAAAATAACCCATGTCTCTGATGATTGGGGAATGGATGAACAAATTACAGTATATGGATATAATGGATTTATAAAATTGTCTTTCAGTTCTAAATTTATTTTCCTGTAATCCCATGGATTATTAAGGGGAAAATATTGCCAGAAGAAAATGACAGAATAAAGACTACAGAAAAATAGTGTAGATGCAAAATGGTATAGTACGAAGAGAGATTTAAAGAGGGTTATATATAACCATTATTACTATGTATAGCATAATAATATCTGCAATAAAATCTAGGAAAATTCATAGAAAAGGGTCAGAAGGGAACAAACCAGATCATTTTGTAACTACTTTGAAAAAGTAAATTTACAATAAAAAAACCTAAAAAACCTCATGAATTATAATAAAAATATATAATTTCATGTACAACCATGTTTTTCTTCTTGTGTCTTTGAATATTGGTGTCTGCTGGTATTCATTAAGTTTATAATAAAAAGTACCAAATTATCCTAATTTCAGCTACTATAAAGAGAGCTATTCTTTAAAGAAAAAAAAGACACATCTTTTAAAATATTTCATTGTTTTTATTTGATGGCCCTTTTAAAAATATCACTCTCACTTCCCAATGACTTCCTCACCCTCCTTACCTCAATAGAACTTTTCCTTGTAACAGAGAAGTACATTTAAGCAAAATGAATCAACGTATCATTCATAACTGACAATTTATGGCTCATTCCATATCTGTAGGTTTCCACCTCTCTTCCGTGTGATGTATGCTTCACTATTAGACTTTGGAAGTCACAATTAGTCAATATCTTGCTCAAAGTTCTGATGTTTTTTTCAATGTAGGTTCTTTAAAACAGTGTGGTCGATCTGGAAGTTCTAGTTTTTATCATTTTATATCAGTTAAATAAGTCTTCCTCAGTTTCTTCAAAGTCCTCATATTCATTATTTCTTATGACATTCATTCCATTATATTCATGTACTAAAATTTATTTAGCCATTTCTTATTGATGAACACCTTCCTTTCAATTCTTTGCTACTACAAAAAGTTCTATTGCAAATGTTTTTGTTTATATAGAACCTTTCCCCCTGTCTTGAACCTCTTCTTCAGGATATCTTGTAGTAATATTGCTTGTTCAAAGTTTATTGACTTTTATTAGTGTAGAGATAGGGTTGACCCTATCTCATTTTAGCCTGAATATCTTAATTAAGTGAGAACACATTCCAATCAATTACACGCTGTAGACTAAATGATTAAACACATTTGACCTTACACAAGAATTGTGCTTGGATAGGCTAAGGAAACTACACCATGCTTAAGGATGGTCTATAAATTACCAAGCAAGTTGAGAAGTAATTGAGAAGGTATTTGAGAAAGTAGATTTTCAGAACACCACTGAGGAGCAACAGCCTGAGGGGGTGGTGTTGGAGGGAAGGAGAGGCTGCACAGCCTTAGATAGATCTGTCCCTGTCTTCCTCCCCAGCCCCCTTTTGGCTGAATGAGGATTTTGCAAGCTTGGAAGTATCTGGACAGTGTTGAAACTCCTGTCTTCCTATTGGTGACTAACCATACCTCTGGATCAGCTAATGGGCAGCGTCTACATTGGGAGCCAAAGACAGATGGGTGAGGATTTGCCATGCTTAAGAAGAACTTCTGGAGCATCACACAAATAGAAGAAAAGCATATCTAGCAACCAGGAGTTGCTAGCCTTACCTCTTTGACACATGTGCTCTATAAACTTGAACCCTATTTCCCTTTGTATGTATTTGTGGGAGGGTAGGTCACAGATTTTGATGGGATGGGGAATGCTTTGAACCACCTTAGTAAATGCCCTTTTCTGAAAGCTGCTTAAGACTAGCTGACTAAATGATTCTCAATTGATAATCATGGAGGAAAACACACTGGTGGGTGCTTGAGTCAATGACATTAGGGAATCCTGAGGGGGAGATGTAGCTGGCCTAGCTTTGGCACACATCATCATCACCATCATCTGACACCCAATTCATCAATCAGAGTGGGAGATGGGATAAAGATCCTCACAACTTACATATGTTGCACCAGTATAATTCCAAGTTGTTTTTTAAAAAGAGATCAATTAACAGCTCTCCCAGCAATATATCAGTGTGCCTGAACTCCTAAAGCCCCTCCAGCATTTACCATTTTTGTCTTTTGTCATCTTTGCCAACCTGTTAAGTATGAGGAGAAGTCTCACACTAAATTTATATTTTTCTTGTTATTGGTGATGTTGAACATTTCTGTCAATGGTTGTTGATGGCTTCCATTTCTTCTTTTAAAAACTGCCCATTCATAACCTTTAAATCATTTATGTACTGGAGAATCACTCTTGTCCTTATATATTTGTATCAGTTCCCTATACATCTATCAGACCTTTATTTGAGTTAATTTCTGTGAAATTTTTTTTCAAGAATTAACCGCTTCTCTTGAAAGCTACCTTATCTAGAATCACAAACTATCAAACTGGAAGGGATCATCTTGTCAGCATTAGCAGATTGATGATCATTAATTAATTGACATTTGGCATAGGGGTAGGCTTAAAATTCAAATAACTCTTGGGGAAAGAGGGGTAAGCAAAGTATCACTTGGATACTTGTACTTTCCTCATAACCCATTCCAGCCCCCACTAAATTACTGGATCACAGCTAATTTGTGAACTTTTCTGGATAGCTCTTTTCTCTGTACTTAAGTGTCAATAACTATCTCCTTTCCTCCATGATAAAAGAATGATTTCTTAGCAAAAGGCCATAAATTATCCATTTCTTAGCATGTCTACTAAAAACCTTTTCCTTACCACTGTGTGGTGATCACTCTATCAGAGACCGATTTGAGATTCATAATAACCCTCCACCTCTTCTCCACCCCAGCATCCTTTGCTGGGCCTAAACACTTACAGATCATCCATTCCAAAGTTTCTGTTTTATAGATAAGGAAAACTAGGTTAAGAGAGGTTAAGAATACACAGCTAAGTACAGTCAGGAGTAGAATACAAGTCTCCTGATTTCCAAGCAACTTTTCTTCCTGTTTTCTGCTATCAAACAGAGTGTTTTAGTAGAAAGAGGGACAGAATTAGCAGAGACTTAAGATTAAATCCTATCTCTTATACTTAAAGCTGAGTGACCCCTGGAAAGTCTCTTAATCTCTCTGAACCTCACTTTTAACATATGTAAAAGGGAGATAATTATACCTATGGTATCACTCTCAAAGGATTGTTGTGAGGATCAAATACAATAATACATTTAAAGTCCTTTACAAACCTCAAAGTATTGTGTAAATATCAGCTATCATCATCATTACCCTATTATATGACACAGTATCATACAAAACATAACACAAAGATTTCTGTTCACATCAATTTATTACTTCCATCTTATTATCATAACTATCTGAGTCACATCCAAATAGGCTTAGCTATTAGAAGCCCCATAAGTACCTCCTTATAATATAGTCTTACCTATTACAATCCAAAGCTTAGACCCCAAGGATAATGTAATGATACCAGTCCCTTTCCATGCATTCTAGAAAGGGAGAAAGTTTTGATATTTCTCCCTTTTTTCTACCTATTCAGAAACTCTTAGGTTATCATTGAGTTGATTACTGATAGAAATTTGGAACAAGTTTAGGTGGGAGGGGTAGGTGGAAAATGATGTGTTAACAGGAGAGAAAAAAGTTTCAAGGAGTTTTCAATTTGGGTTTTGCTGAGGGAACTCAGTCCCATTCAGGTATTCGCATACCTCTGGAACAGCTGGAGGCCTCTTTAGGAGGGAAATCCCCACCCACGATGTAAGAAACACTTTTTTTTTTTGGATTCAAGTTCCCCAATACCCACATAAACTGAACCCACTAGTCTGGCCATTACTCATTTCCTGTAAAAGTGGTGTCTAGTTCATCTTGACCTTTTTAGCCTGAATGAGTACAGATTTTTATCACCACAGTTAAGCAGACTTTGGGTGGAAAACTCAGGAAAGACTCAAAGCCTCATGTCTTTGCCATGCCACTGTATTTATTGTAAACTCCATGAACATTTTTATTGGTGCTTTTCTTGGCCACATCCTGGGTGAATCAGCACCAGAAAAAAAAAGAGACTTTTCTGCCAAGCTGAAGTTTAAATCTGCAAAAGATGTTATTTCTGATTCTTGAGAACTGTGCTTAGAGCTTGCCTCTGAGTTACATACACCCTTTCCGGCCTTGTGTGAAGTCATTCATATAACCTGAAGCTTGGCCTGACTCAGCAATGGTATTAGTGTTTGTACCTATATTTATTCGTTTGCTCCAACAATTCTGGTCTTGTTTTTGCTTTGGCATTTGTAGTTCTAAGATTTCCCTCTTGGAGAAAATCTAGCCATACTGTGTCATGAATTTATATTAGGCACATACCTGTGGATTATTATTCGGCAAATAGAGAAACCAAAGTCAGGCGAATGTGTGATCTTTGATTTACTCTCCTTTGCTGTCAGTGTCCAAGGAATAAGTTGTTGAATGTTTATTTTTTTCTCTCACTTCCCAGGTAATACCCTTATGCTAAGAGTGTGAGCTAGAGGTCTGAGCCCTAAACCTGGGTTAATCAGGAAATCTATTGATGGTCCCACATATGACTCACTAGAATAACTAAATACAAGCTATCAAAGCATACTACATCTTAGAGCCAAATAAAAGAAACAGATAGGCCTTTTCCTTGAACACAGCAGAATGTTGTTGGTATTTTTTGTTAAATGCCAAACTAAGAGTTATGGGTGAATGGATTGACAAAATGAAGGTTGTCTAATTATCATGGCATCAATAGACAAACTGCCTATCAAAATCACATTGAAATCAGTCCAGCACTTCCATCTAACAATGGCAAATTTCCAAGAGTTAGATTCCTGAAAGGATTTCAGTATGTCTTACGAATAATATACTAATTCAGTTCAAAATTTACATTCCTTTGTCAGAGCATCTGCAAGTAAGGGTATGATACCCCATGTGGACAGAGGGAGAGAAGGAAGGAAGAAAGGAAGGAAGGAAGGAAGGAAGGAAGGAAGGAAGGAAGGAAGGAAGGAAGGAAGGAAGGAAGGAAGGAAGGAAGGAAGGAAGGAGTGGTGTTGTCCAAATGAAGCTAGCCAGTTGGGTCCCCAGTGGGGCAGCTCCTACTACTCATAGGTTGTCCTTTGTTCTCGAAGAGGACCATGACATCAGCAAGATATCTTCGTGTTTGTGGGCTATGTTTCTTCCTTAAGGACCACACCTTAGACCCAAATCACTCTGGCTCTCATTGATTGGTCAATAATAGGTCCCAGCCCAAGCTTCACTTGGTTGTTGTTTGGGTTCTGATGGCTTAGAGTAAGTGTAAATAGCAGTTGTTTCTGTTTTGGCCAGAAACCCTGAGGATCTTCCTCTTCCAGACTGATTTTTTTTAAACTAGGTAAAAGAGACCGTTCTTTACATCATTTCTTACCTAGCCTTAAATCATGGAATGGGAGTTGCCTCAGTCAAACTGAGACCTGGGACAGACTTCAACTTGAAAAGACCAAGGTCTCCCAATGTATCCAGAGTTATCTCCAGTCATCCTGATCTATATCTTGCCACTGGACCCAAATGGCTCCAGAAGAAAGGGTGAGGCTGGTGACTCTGCACAGTTCGCCGTCCCCAGCTACCCCTTAAATCCAATTAACTTGCAAGTCATGGCATCACCTTCCTGATGTCAACAACTAGTTCAGTTCATTGATTGTCCCCAAGGCAAGTTACTAACATGGTGCTTCTTCAAATGGTAATTTAGATCTTTCATAAGATGGGTATCAACTCTTTTTACTCACTGACCCATAATGCTTTAGCAAAAATTGAATGCAAGAATAAATGTATACAGGGGTATGATCTAGAGGTATACCTTAAATTTTATGGTAGAAACAAAATCATCTAATATTATGAATGTTTTTATTGGGGTTCATCCCCTTAGGGCAGAAGTTCCCAAAGTGGCAATACTGCCCCCTGGGGGGCACAAGAAATAGCCTTGAGGAAAGAAGAAAGGAGAAAAGGTCCATTGGTATTTCTTCAAACCAGTACAAAACATTTGAAAGTCATTCAAACAAAGAGGTAGAAGTGATCAGGAGAAAGGGGTTGTCCTGAGCTACAATCCTCTGGGCTAGGCAAGGGGAGTGGAAAAAAGTAGCCTTGGGTGTAATTGTACATTTAATCTGAGACTTCTTTCCTAGTTTGTAAGATTTCCAGGGGGGTACTGAGTAATTTTTTAAAAAAGGGGCAGTAGGCCAAATAAGTTGGGAACCTCTGCCCTAGAGTATTTAACAGGTGGACCCCACAATGGGTTTCATTTTAATAAATATTGGAAAATAGGAATTCCATAGGCATAATTTTAATGGGCACCCAAACATTCATTCTATTACTTTAGTGCTAAACATTAACGTATCATTGAAAACAAGTCATACATGCCAAATATCTGCTTTTCTACCCAAAGTACACTTTTTGGGGGAAAGATTCTTATGATGGTTATGTTCTGGTTAAGAGATAATATATTTTTATTAAGAAGAGGAATACAAATCATGAGCTTTTCCAAATTAGTATCTAATCAGACCTAAAGATTCTGGACCAATTTTCCATCCTGGAGTTGATTAGTCCCTTTTTATTCCTCTCCTTTGGTTAGTTCAGCAGTTTTCTAAGGTGTAATCACAACTTATCCATCTGATTCATGTGGCTTACCCAAATACAAAGGTAATTAGCAGAATATGGTCACATGAATAGCTGCTCGAATACTGAATTCTAGAGAGAAGCCAGGAGAAATGAGAATGGGAATAGCATGAAAAAAATGACAATCAGGTTATTGTCGAAAAAAAAAATTGACCATACTGTTGTCTAGAAGAAGGGTGGGGGAGGAGGGTGTCAAAGACAAGAAGAGCGAGAATTTAAAATATCACCATTAAAATGTCTAGTGTAGCAGAAAAAATGCTTTAAAACATTCTGTGACTTGTTTTGTTCAGTCGTTTTTCAACCGTATCCAACTCTTTGATATAGCATTTAAGATTTTCTTGGAAAAGATACTGTAGTGGTTTGCCATCTCCTTCTCTAGCTCATTTTACAGATGGGGAAACTGAGGCAAACTGAGTTTTATAAATTATTTGCCCAGGGTCACACAGCTAGTAAGTGTCTGAGGCCAGATTTGAACTAAGTAAAATGAGTCTTCCTGACTCCAGACACGGCACTCTATCTACTGTGTTACCTAAAATAAGTAAAAGTAATCTTACACGTACATGTCCAATTAGTTGTCAAAGTTTGTCATTCCTACCTTCATAAACTCTTTCCCCTTCTCTCTACTCACGTCTTCTACAAGAAGCCCTTCTCGAAGTCCTAAATGTTAGTGCCTTCTCTTTATTGTCTCCTAATGTATCATGTATGCATCATATATGGTTGCTTGCATACAGTCTCCTCCATAAGAGTAGGAGAAACTTAAGAGCAAGGACTGTCTTTCACCTTTCTTTGCATCCTCGTGCTTACTTAGCTCAATGCCTGGCACATAATAGCCTTTTCACCTAACAGAGACACCACCCCAGTTCAGGTATTCAGTGATCTCTTTCCCGGACAAATGAGTTTGCCTCCTCATTACTGTCCACTTTCCATACTCCAGTCAATACTCCACAGAGCTGTCAAAGTGATATTCATGAAGATCTGACGATATTACTCCCCTACTTACTAACCTCCCTTTTTCCTCTGTGATCAAATATAAGTTCTGGCACTTTTTATCTTTACTACTGAACCTCATTCAACTTTTCCAACTATTTGTTCCAGCATTTACTTGATGTCTATGTTCCACGTTACTCCCCTTCATGCGCATCGTAGCCTAGACAAACTGGCTTTCTTGATGTTTCTCATACTCAGCGGTCCTTGCCCCATCCCCATGCCTTTACATTCGTTGTCTTCCATGCCTGTGACGCACTCCCTCCTCCTCTCTGCCTCTGAGCACCCTGGCTCTTCCAAGGCTCAGTTCAAATGTGACCCTATGTAGGGAGATTCTTTCCTGATGTTCCCAGGCGCCGATGCCTTGCTGCCAAAAGTATTTTGTATAAATCCACATATGTACATGTTGTCTCCCCTAATGAGATAGAAAGGTCATTTAGGGTAGGGATTGTTTCAAGTTTGTCTCTGTGTCCTCAGTGAACTGCACGATACCTGGCATGAAGTCGTTAATTAATTAATCAATCAATTAATTTATTTATTAATAAATACTTTAAAATATTAATAAATATTTATTAATAAATAAATAATAACATTGATGAATCAATATTAGACATGAGAGAATAACAAAATAATGTGACCTGGAGTGAAATATACTATGATTCTATGGGTTCTAAATTTAGGACCAAATGAGCTCTTGGAGGTCTGAGTTCTATTAGAACTATAAAAATAAGATTTCCTGACTTTGACTTCTCAGCCTTGAAAAGAGTAACAGTTCCCTGCTTCTAGGTCAAGTGGGAACAACGAAGAGAATCATTTTCTTCACCAGCTCTCAACTACACTTTAAAGATGAAGTGGTTCAGTGTGATTTAAATGAAAGGCCAAGACATTGAGAGAAGTGTGGGACAATAGGAGAAACATTAGAAACCGGAGCTTTGAATGTATGACAGATAGGAATGATGAGAAATATGGCTAGTTTTACAGACACAAGAAGAGATATGATTTCCTGCCCCACCCCACCCCACTGATGTAGTCACAGAATTGAGTCACAAATGATGCGGTTCTAATGAATTCAAAAAATATTTAACATTCTATGGTCCTTTTACAAGCTGCAAAACTTCTATGATTGAGTCAAGAAAGGATGAAGAGGACTCACTGAGAAAATAATTTAGCTGTGTCCAAGGACATTCGAAGAAATGAAACTAGAAGAGGTTGCTATTTGTACTGGAGACTTCAGTGGGAGGGGGGAGAGTGGAGAAGAGAATTATTCTCTACTCCTCTCTCCCCTCCCCCCACATCATCCATCTAGCTTTGAAGGGGTATTTACCATACCAATAGGAGACATTTGTATCCTGAAGGCAGCAGAAACACACTTCAGACATCCGTGGATACAAAGAGACAATCATCTAAGAGTGAAAATATCAGGCTACAGAGAGACAGTCACCTGGGGGAGCATGACTTTTGGTGTCAAAGAAGAGATTCAGGCTATGGAGAAAAGCTCTAAGGGCAGTTGTTCGAATACTCTACCAAGGGGAAAAGCACATCTAGGCAGTCCCTAAAGTTGTGAGCTGCCTTGGCTAGATGTGTTCCCTACCTGTGTGTTTGACTATCAGTGCACTGTAAGTCTGAACCCACTTTTCCCATGGATAATGTTTATGAGACAATGCACCCAGGTTTATGGAGGAGAGAGAAGGAAATATTTTTACAGGTACTATTTTTACTGTCATCCTAGTGAATGATTTTGCTAAGAGCTAATTGTATCTGCTAATAGATTGTTAATGGGAAATATCTGAGTGGGGGGCTTCTGATTAATAGTATTGGAAGTAGCCACATACTGGTAATTCTAGGATCCAAGTTAGTAGTTGTGTTCTAGGGACCCAATCCATGAGTGTGAGTGCATGATGGAAAGTATACTAGATGATGTCATATAGTCTACGGTGGCTAACGCAAAGTTAGAGCAGAAGACCACCCTTTTCTGTTCTCTGTGGATAGCTCTGCCAATGTTTAGACTACAACTCCTCTGGGAAAAGGGGAAAATGTCAGTTATCTTCCTGAGAGCTCACATGGTCTTGAATCAAAGGAAAGAAGACAGAAAAAGGAAGCAGTGCCATTCCAGACAAAGGCTTGCTTAGAAAGCCATGACTTTATGGCTTCAGGCTGGTGGAGGGAAGAGCACCCTACTCATCTAACCAACCTGCTGAGCTCAGACAGTCATCCTTAAAGGACAGCCAGGAAAAGCCTAATGAGTGGGGATCACCCCTTAAATACCATCTCAGCAGCCAATTACAAGACACACCAAATTAGGGCATTTCCATATAAACAGCAGAATACAAAAAGAGGATTACATATGAAAACTTTAATCTCCATTTCATACTACTTGCTATTCTAAAAAAATAATAAATTACATGTTACTTTAAAGACTGTTCTACTTGTCTATGCTTCTTTCTGAACTTTTTTTGTTCTCTTCCATGCATTTAAAAAAGTTTCAATGACTTTTAAAAAATCACTATTAACTCCTCCTCTCACCCCATGCTCCAGTTCAACATAGGGAGAAAAAAACAAAAACAAAAAACCTTGTTTCAAATAAACATGGTCAAGCAAAACAAATCCATATAAGTAGCCATGTCCAAAAATATGTCTCTCCTCTTTGTGTCCATCAACTCTCTATCAGGAGATGGGTAATATACTTCATCATAGGTTCCCTGGAGATACGGGAGGACATTGCATTGCTTATGGTTCTTAAGTCTTTCAAAATTGGTTTTCTTTACAATGTTGTCCTTGAATAGATTGCCCCCCTGGGTCCTCTCACTTTACTCTGTATCAGTTCATACTACTCAAGATTGTTTGAAATCACCTGTTTTTAGTTTTTTACAGCACACAAATGTTCCATTATATTTGTGTATCACAATTTGTTCCATCATTCCTCGACTGCACAAGAAGCACCCCTTTAGATTTTAGTTCTTTGTTTTTCTGATTTTCCCTTTAAATCCCTCCTTCAACATCAAGAAGTTTGTTTTAGTTTCCACTTTTCCCTCCCTGGTATTATCTACCCTCTGAAGTTCCTTCTTCCCTATTCCTATTTACATATTTTTATCAAGTTTGATATATTTTTACACCAAAGTGTGTGTGTGTGTGTGTGTGTGCGCGCACGCACATGTGTACGTATTTAACCCTCCTTTGTCTATTTCAGACAAGAGTGAAGTTCACCTACACCTTTCTCTATATTAACATGCTCTTCTTCTCATGAAACCCAATTATTAGTTACACCTTCTTCCTTTTAAAAACTGGAGGTATTCCTCTTTTTGTCCTCCCTTCTTTTTCTGCTCTTACATTTCTCAGAAGAGAAACACTCCACCCCCAAGATTTCCAGTCTTCTTACTTAACTCAATATCCTTTGAGTACATTAAGGTTCTGAAGGGACATTTGTCTCTTTTCCCCTCATTTGAATGTTAGAACAACATTGTTATACGATGGTGTTTATATTTCAGTTTCTAATCAATTCTAATCTTGAAAATCCTTTATTCTGTTAAAAAAATTTTTTTAAAATCTGGCCTCAGATACTTATTAGCTGTGTGACCCTGGGCAAGTCACTTAACCCCATTTCCCAAAAAAAAAAATTTAACCTTGAAACAATAATTGTAAATTTTTTGTACATATTGTACTCTCCCCCCTCTTCTTTCTTTGATCTCTTTGGAGGTATAATGGTATAGATGGGTTAAAGGATATGCCCAGTTTAGTAGCTTTAAGGACATAATTCCATATTGCTTTCCAGAACGGGTGGGCTAATTTACACCTCCACCATAGTATATCCATGTGCTTTTTTTCCCTTGTTTTCCTGAACATTTGTCATGTTGCTCTTTTGTCATCTTTGCCAAAGTATGAGGTGGAACTTTGGTGTGATTTTAATATAATTGATTTAGAGCTTTTTCTCACATGTTGATTTTGGATTTCTTTCTTTGAAAACTGTCTGGTCACATGCTTTGGCCATTTGTCTTTTTAGGGAAAGGCTCTTCATTTTATAAATTTGAATCAGTTGTCTATATATGTTGAATATGAAACTTTTATCAGTGAAACATGTCACAATGACTTTTTTCCCAGTGTAAACTCAAGCCTCAAAGCCTGTTTTGCTTGTGCTGTACCAGTTAGCTCTTTACCTTCCAATTTTAATTGCATTAGATTTTTTTTTTGTAAAACCCTTTCAATTTTTTTTTCAGGCAATTGGGGTTGAGTGACTTGCCCAGGGTCACACAGCTAGTGTCAAGTGTTTGGTCTGAGGCCGGATTTGAACTCAGGTCCTCCTGACTTCAGGGCCAGTGCTCTATCCACTGCATCACCTAGCTGCCCCTTTAAAAGGTTTTTTTTTTTAAGGCAATTAGGGTTAAGTGACTTGTGCAGGGTCACACAGAAAACCTTTTTAATTTTATACAATTAAACTGTCCATTTTATCTTTTGGGATTCTTTTTATTTCAGTTCATTGATTCTTAAATTATCTCTCCTTAGCCTGTTTTCCAGGACAGTTTTTTTAATATCAGATATGCTATATTTCCTTCCATTATTTCAGTATTTTGATTTTATTCTATTATGTCTTACTGTCACATTTTTGGGAAGGTACAAGGCTTGTTCTATTCTAGTCTTCAAGGAATCTGTTCCTTGAGTAATATTTACCACTTTCTCATGTAAGCTATCTGTTCTCCCAATTCTTTACTCAGGAATTTTTATTTAATTCTTAAACTTTTGCTTCATTTCTTCTAAGTATTCAAGCAGTCCTTGTGGATAACCCATTTTTTTCTTTGAGTTCCTGATTATGGATTTATGGTTGTTCTCTCCTTTTGGAGAAATGTTTAGATACACACATGTATATGTGTGTGTGTGTGTGTACATATATGCATGTGTATATATATATATATATATATATATATATATATATATATATATATATATACACATACATACATGCATACATATACATACAGACATTCTGTCTGTCTCTCTCCCCTGGTTAGGATTTTCTTTAGTTTGTTGATCTTTCCAGCTTTACTTCCTGAATAGGTACTTTAAGCCAGAAAGTCAGTGCCTATCAGTAGGCTTTTGGGTAGAGTAGCCAAGTAAGGTAGTCAGCCCTGCCTGGTTTCACCTTGGGTCCCCTGAATTCCTCTGTTGACTCTTACCTTGTAGAAGCCTGGCAATGTCCACGTCTCCTTGCTTCTTAAGACATGATCTGACTCTTCCATCTCAGGAAGATTCTGTTGGTGCTCCTTCTCTTCTTTCAGAGAATATGCTTATTGTCCATTCCACCTAGAAGACTGGTGCCCAATTCTAATATGTAGAAATGCTTGATCTTTTGAGAATCTGGGAAGGAGAGGCAGATTTCTAAAACTCTAGAACCCGACCTCCAACTTGCATCTCCAACTGCCTTTCATACATCTCGATCTGAATGTGCTATAGTCATGGGGGCCATCTCCAGTCTTCCTGATTTATATCTTGCCACTTGACTCAGATAGCTCCAAAGGAGAAAGTGAGGCTGGTGGCTTTGCACAGCCTTCCCTCACTTAAATACAATTCACTTGAAAGTCATGGCATCACCTTCTTGATGCCATGGTCCTTTTCAAGAATAAAGGACAAACAACAACAACAACTGTGGTCATATTAAACTCATGTCTAAAACTGAATTCATTTTCTTTCATCCTAAACTGTCCCTTCTACCTAACTTCCTTATTACTATGGAGATAACTTTCATCCTCCCGATCTCTCAGGGCCACAAGTCACAAGGCTCACATTCTCTCCTCTTCATTCTCTCTCATCCCCCATAGCCCATAGTAGTCAAGCCCTGTCATTGCTACTTTCATAACATCTTTCATATGTTCCCTTTTCTTCTCTGGCATATCCAACATCCTGGTGCAGGCCCAGATCACTCATACCTGGACTGCTGGTTATGGAAGTGCCCTTTCAACTCATTTCCACATCTTGTAATCTCTTCAAATTAATGGGAGGGGGGATACTCATCAAATTGATCAACCCCCCCTTACAGTAGTCAAGATAACCACTAGTAATAGAAGTATTTTTTCTTTTCTTTTTTTCTGAGAAAGACTGAAATTTAGGCCTATAATTCATCACAGATTATTTTCCTACTTCTCTTCTTCACTTCAGCACTTCCAAGGAAATTTCTTTTTTGTTATATAATTTCTTCTGGACCTTTTTCAAATAGATGTCTTTTCTTCTTTAGCTCTTCTTAAGTTCTTATTACCTTTTTAATGCACACTTCAATGCACCTCTTACTTTATGGTGTTTGTTATTTCTGCTACTTCCTTTCGTGTCCCTTGAATATAACTAGGTCTGAAATGTGTATTTTTTTTTAATTGTTCTCTTCCTTATTTAAGATGTGGTAACTCCATTTCCACATTGCCCCATCACCACCACCTTGTACCCCTGAAGAAAGCAATTCTCAGATTTGCTTTTCTTTTTTCTTTAGTTTATCTAAATGTTCAACCTTTCTTGTTGACTCTCTCAAAAGAGTTGTCTCTTTTATCAGTTACTTTAGCCTTCTTAAAACTTTACAAAAAAATTTTTTTTTCTGTTTTCACTATCAAAGCCTGGAGTCAAGAAGATCAGAATCCAATTCCTGCTTCAAACACTTACTAGCTGTGTGACCCTAGTCATGTTACTAACTTATGTATGCCTCAGCTTCTGCAATTATAAAATAGGGATAATAATAGCACCTGCTTCATGGAGTTGTGTGAAGATTAAATAGGACATTTGTAAAGTGCTTAATATAGTGCCTGGCACATAGTAGGTACTTAATAAATGCTTGTATCATTCCTTCCTTTCTTGTTGTTAAAACCAAGATGCTGCTGGTAATTCCCTACACAACCTCCTTGCTTCTTTTTATAGCAAGTAAAAACTTTTATTTTCACCTTTGATTTCTTTGCTTGGTGGCATCTCTGTTCTCATTTCCTCCTACTTCCCACCTCGTCTAGACTTATTGTTTTAATATTGCTTTTGTTCTAAGAATTGTTGGTGATATTCTTTGATTGAACATATATAGTTCAGCCTCCACATGTTTCATCTCTCCTGTGAAGTAATTTGATAACTATATAGTTGCTTCCCTTTGAGAACAGAAGAGTAAAAGGCTTCTACTGGATCTGAAACCACAAGATTCTCATATGACTAAGATTATTTTCCTTTACTACTTGGTTGCCTAGATTTACAAACACAAAATGTGGTTTTTGCTATCATTCATGATCAGTCAAAAAAATTTAAGCAAATGTAGCTTCCTCCTATAATTAAAAAAATTTGTAAAGTGATATTTAAAAAATTGAAATCAATGGAATTTTAAAAATTAAATTATACCCCTATAACATACTAATGCACAGGTATAAAATAAAATATTACAATTGGAAAGAAACTTAGAAATCTAACTTCCTACTCCAGGCAGAAACCCCTTTTACAGGGACAGGAAAGCATGAGGCAGTAGAAAGAACATTGGATTTGGAATCAGAGTATATGCATTTGAATTCTACCCATGAAACCTTGTCAAGTCACTTATCTTCCTGGGCTTTAGTCCATCATCTAAAGTGAGAAACTTAGGAAAAATGACCTCTAAAATCCATCCCAGCTCTAAATTGATCCTATTAATATCTCTGATGAACAGTCCTGCAGTTTCCTCACAAATACTTGCGATAATAGGGAATTCATTGCTTCATGAGACATCCCATTCCAATTTTGGAAAATTCTAATTGCTGGTAAATTCTTGAGCCAGTCTATCTCCTCTTACTTGGGATCATCAACTCCTAGATTTAGAAATGGAAAGGGGAAGGGAAGGAAGGGAATAAGCATTTGTATAGAACTTACTATGTGCCAGGTACTGTGCTAAGCACTTTACAAATAACTCATTTGATCTTTTTGATGGGGATATCAGAAGACACCTTTTCATTTTAGAGATAAGGACACTGAGGTCAGAGCATCAAGTGATTTGCATAAGGACACTTCTGGCCATTGGTCCAGGTTTTCTTCCAGGTAGCTACAAAGAATAAATCTAAACTCTCTTTGATATGATGATCCCTCAAATACCATACTTGAAGACATTTACCATATTTTCATATAAACAGGCAGCGCGACATAATGGAAAGAGCATCATATCTTGAATCATAGTTTTAAACCTGACTCAGTTACTGGCTACCTCGGTGACTTTGCCCAAACCACTTCATGTCTCTACGTCTCAGGTTTCGCTCCTGTAAAATAAAGAAGTTGGATCAGATGATGTCTAAAGTCCCTTTTAGTTCTAAGTCTGTGATCTTCTGACCGTAATTTATTGTAAGAAGACCTGGGTCTGAGCCTTGGCTCTGATTTCTCCCTATGTGATTATGGGCAAGTTAATCACTGGAACTTGTTATGTACCTCTGAGTACTGTTGTGAGGAAAACATTTTGTAAACTTTAGATATTCTGTACTCAGATGGTGTTGTGAGCTCATCCATTTGGATGTTCTGTCCAACCATTGAAATGACAACAACCCATGCCTGCCCAGCCTGAGTGACTCTTGTCTGCGTCCTCCCATAAATGTACTGCAGATGTTTTGGAGGAGCCTTTACTTAGCTTGTCCTGACATTTCAAGGATATCAGAGGGGCACTCAAGATGGCCATCTGCCATCCCTCACCCTTCACAGATGACCAGTCCATCTCTGTGTGTGTGTTTTTAATTTTTGCATTCCCCTTTTAAATGGAGAGAATGGTCCTGGTTCCATTTTTTTTTTCACATGAAATGGCTTTTACAGCAATGCTAATTACTTTTCGGATCAATTTAAAAATGTGTATTAAGTATCTACAATATAAATACAATATGTACACTCTGATCACACTCTCTCCACGCCAGTTGGGCTATATCTAACCCTCAGGGCTCTTTGGTACCCGGAAGGGTTTGTAATGTTTCTTTTTTCTGCCATAAGCTGAAGCCTCCACAGGCTATATTACCTTCATTTTAGGTGGCCAATGGCTAACATCCCAATTCCATTTAACATCAATTAGCTTTTTAAAAAAAAAACATTTAATTATTTTTGATATTCTTTTCTTTTTAAATCTTGAGTTTCAAATTCTCTTTCTCCCTCCCTCCCACCCACTGAGAAGGGAAGCAAAATAATATCATATATACATGTGAAATCATGCAAAGCATATTTCCATATTAGCCATATTGCAGAAAGAAAGAAAGAGAAAGGAAGGGAAGGAGGAAAGGAGGGAAGAAAGAGAAAGAAAGAAAGAAAGAAAGAAAGAAAGAAAGAAAGAAAGAAAGAAAGAAAGAAAGAAAGAAAGAAAGAAAGAAAGAAGGAAAGAGAAAGAAAGAAAGAAAGAAAGAAAGAGAAAGAAAGAGAGAGAAAGAGAGAGAGAGAGAGAGAGAGAAAGAAAGAAAGAAAGAAAGAAAGAAAGAAAGAAAGAAAGAAAGAAAAACAAAGCAAGTAGAAAATTGAATTAGCCAGAGTTCATCAATTCTCTCTCTGAAGATGGTTAGTATTTTTTTCATCATAAGTTCTTTGGAAATGTCTTGTATAACTGTGTTGATCAAACTAGCCAAGTCTTTTTTAAAAATTTATTTATTTTTAGTTTTCAACATTCACTTCTATAAGCTTTTGAGTTTTAAATTTTCTCCTTCTCCCTCCCCTCCTCCCTCCCCAAGATGGTGTACAATCTGATATAGGCTCTACATATACATTCTTATTAAACATATTTTCACATTAGTGATGTTGTAAAGAAGAATTAGAACAAATGGGAGGAACCACGAGAAAGAAACAACAACAGCAACAACAAAGAAAAAAATAGTATGCTTCCAACTGCATTCAGACTCTTGAGTTCTTCCTCTGGATGTGGATAGCATTTTCCATCATGAGACTTTTGGAGTTGTCTTAGATCCTGACGTTGCTGAGAAGAGCTGAGTCTATCAAAGGCAGTCATCGTACAATGTGGCTGATCCTGTGTACAGTGTTATCCTGGTTCTGCTCATTTCACTCAGCTTCAGTTCATACAAGTCTTCCCAGGTTTAGTAGTCAAGTCTTTCACAGTTGATCATCATTACAACATTGCTGTTACTGTGTGCAATGATCTCCCAGCTTTTCTCACTTCACTTTGCATCAGTCTATATAGGTGTTACCATGTTTATTTTTTGTCCCATTAAACTACTCTCATTATTTCTTATAGCACAACAGTACTCCATCAAAATCATATGACATGGGGCAGCTAAGTAGTGCCATGGATAGAGGACTGACCCTGGAGTCAGGGGGACCTGAGTTCAAATCTGGCCTCAGACACATAACATTCACTAGCTATGTGACCCGACACAAGTCACTTAATCCAACTGCCTCGCCCCTCCCAAAAAAAAAATCACGTCATAATCTCTTCAGTCATTCACCAATTGATGATCATTCCCTCAATTTCAATTCTTTGCCACCACAAAAGAGTTTCTATTGATATTTTTGTACATATGGGCCTTTTTCCTTTTTCTTTGATTTCTCTGGGATGTAGATCTAGCAGTGCTGTTGCTGGGTCAGAGGCCCTTTGGCCATAGTTCTAAATTGTTCTCCAAAACAGTTGGACCAGTTCGCAACTCCACTAACAATAGATTAGTGTACCTATTTTCTCTCAGCTGTTCCAGCATTTGTCATTTCTGATAGGTATCTCAGAGTTATTTTCATTTGCTTTTCTCTAATCAATAATGATTTAGAGTATTTTTTTTTCCCAGGACTATTGATAGCTCTGATTTCTTTTTCTGAAAATTGTCTGAAAATGGACCATTTATCAATTAGGGAATGGTTCCTATTTTTATAAATTTCACTGAGTTTCCTATATAATTGAGAAATGAGGCCTTTATCAGAGAAACTTTCATAAAAATTGTTGATACTACTTCATTGTCTGTAGTATCTTTTAGCAAAATATAGTTTCCCTGTTACCTTGTTTAAGTCAGTCTATTTTTGCTTTTGCTTCATCTGAAATCATGATTGCCATTCTTATCTTTTTTACTTCAGCTGAAGCATAGATGTTTCTGCTCCAGTCATTTATTTTAATTCTGTCTTCCTGTTTCACCTGTGTCTCCTGTAAACAACATGCTGTTGGAGTCAGTTTCAAATCCATTCTGCTAACTTCTTCCATTTTATGAGTGAGTTTATCCTATTCACATTCACAGTTATAATTACTGTGTATTTCCCTCTATCTTATTTTCTTCTGTTTATGCAGATTCCTAATGTATGTATGTAGTTATATGTAACTGTCCTAATAATGAGAATATTCTTAGGAGTTACCTATATCTTCTTCCCATATAGGAATGTAAGCACTTTAACTTTATTGAGTCCCCTACAATTACTCTTTCAAGTTTATCTTTTTATGTTTCTCTTAAGTCTTGTGTTTGAATGTCAGATTTTCTATTCACCTCTGGTCTTTTCATCAGAATTCTTGAAAGTCCTCTTTCGCACAAAATATTCATGTTTCCTCTTGAAGGATTATACTCAGTTTTGCTGGGTTTGTTGGCTGTAATCCTAGTTTATTTGCCTTTATATTTCAAGCCCTCCACTCCTTTAACATGGAAGCTGCTAAATCTTGTGTGATCCTGACTGTGGCTCCAAATATTTTCCAAAAATTTTTTTTTTCTGGCTACTTGCAATGTTTTCTCCTTGACCTGGGAGCTCTGGAATTTTGCTAAAATGTTCCTGGGAGTTTTCATTTTGGGATCTCTTTCAGGAGGTGATTGGTGGATTCTTTCCATTTTTATTTTACCCTCAGGATCTAAGATATTGGCGCCTTCTGCTTCAGACCCATTGGTGTTCTGGAGCCAGCCTGAACTGGCCAGTGAGCCAATTGTTAAATTTTCAGTGTGAGCATTTACACCTCAGAAATCTGTAAGTGCTACAAATCAGGGCTTGAGTTATGGTTTTGTTGACTGCCTAGACTTAAGAAAATTGTGAGAGAATGTTAATGATGAACATAAAATTAAAAGTGTACCATATGCACATTTTTAAGAGCCAGTTGTTAAACATTTACCAGCAAGCCACTGTCATATACTTTAATTCTGCTTTTATTGGTATAATCTTTCTTCCACTACCCTTGCCTAGCCCAGAGGATTGTAGCTCAGGACAACCCCTTTCTCCTGATCACTTCTACCTCTTTGTTTGAATGACTTTCAAATGTTTTGTACTGGTTTGAAGAAATACCAATGGACCTTTTCTCCTTTCTTCTTTCCTCAAGGCTATTTCTACCTAATCACTCTTCCCGGTAAGTGGAACAAATGGTCATAGAACAAAAGAGAAAAATTTTATAGGGTCAAGGTAAGGGATCTTATGGGAAAGAAATAGCATCATAGTACCATGTAAAGGAAACTAGGCTTGAAATCAGAAGATCTATCTTTGAGCCCTGGCTCTATTATATACAAGTTGTGTGAGCTTAGTTAAATCATGCAACCTAATGAACCTTTGACATCATCTGCAAAATAATAATAATAATATTAACAATAGCTACCATTTATATAGTGCTTACTATGTACCAGGCATTGTGCTAAGTACTTTATAATTATTATCTTATTTGATCCTCACAGCAACCCTGAGAGGTGGTGCTATTATCACCCCCATTTTACAGATGAGAAAACTGAGACAAACAGAGGTTAAGTAACTTGCCCAGGGTCACACAGCTAGTAATTGTCTGAAGCTGGATTTGAGTGCAAGTCTTCCTGACTTCAAGCTCAGTGCTTTGTGCACCATGGTGCTACCTATCTGCTATTTGTAATGCCTACCTAAAGCTCTTCATAAGCATGAAATGCTATACAAAGTGGCCCCAAGGTAGTAGTGCAGTTTTAAACTTTATTGTATAAAATGATTTAAAGTGATAATGGATAGTGACTGTAGTAGAATGGGGAAGTGATAACTTTGATAGTCATAATGGACGATATGTTTAATGTGAATCAAAAATGAAACAGTTTAAAAAAAAGCAGTCAGAAACAAAATCCTCAGAATTAATTTTGATATTGGGACACAAGCAACGTAGAACATTGAAGGAGATCTAGCGGTTATCCTTAGCACTTGTCAAAGTCTTGGTAGAGACAAAGCATAGTAATTTTCTTAGTTCTGGGTTCTCTAATTAAGAGTGCCACAGAGAATTTGGAGCAGTTTCAGAGGCACCATGGAAATGATTAAAGAGTTGGCGATTAAGACCAATTTGATATGGTTGTTAAGCACCCACATTTGTCCTATGTGACCAAATTTTTCTGCCTCTGCCAAAATATTTGATATTATGGATATGGCCCATTCTAATGAAACATGGGAAGTCAACCATGAAAATGAGCATATTCTTATCTCTAGAGTCAGAAAATAAATGAACACACTCTGTTTTCCCTCTTTCTTCTCATTTGTGCTGAGTTTACACAGTCCTTGTGTATTGTGGGGAAAATTCTGGGTAGTGTGTTGTCAGAAAATTCTTATGCTTCCCACAAAGAGTTATTGTGAGGAAATCACTTTGTAAACTTATGTAAATGTAAGATTCTGTAGCAATGTGGACTATGAATATTTTGTAACCTATAATTACACTCCATCAGGGATATAAAACAACAGTATTAATGAAGGTAGGGACAATGCACCATAACCTCAACAGGGCAAATTTTGGTATTGTATCAGAAGTATGTGTCCTGGACATTATCTGAATGGTTTAAGTCCCTGAATGGGTCAAAAAAAAAAGTCCTTAAGGCTCCAATCTTCAGACTGTAACGCATTGTGAACCCTTAGGACAGTGAGAGTAAAAGGTCCTTCTTAATTTTGGCTAGGGGTACTGGGAAGTTGTTAGGTATCAGAAGCTTTTAAAAAACATATCTGCAAACCCGTAGTAACTTCCTACAATCATTCAATAAATAAACATTTATTAAGCAGCTATTATGGGGCAGCTAGGCAGTGCAGTGGATACAGCATGGGATCTGGAGTCAGGAAGACTTATCTCCATGAGTTTAAATCTGGCCTCAGACACTTACTTGCTGTGTGATTTTGGGTGAGTCACTTAACCCTGTCTGCCTCAGTTTTCTCATCTGTATAATGAGCTGGAGAAGGAAATGGCAAACCACTTTGCCAAGAAAACCCCAAATGGGGTCACAACTAAAATGACTGAACTGAACTGTGTCAGGTGCTATGTGCTGATCTTCCATATTTTCTCCTAGGGAAGAAAATTCCTATCAGGTTATAACATCATACGCAATGTTGCTTTAAAAGGAACATTTTTAACAATATGGAACTGTCATTAAGGACATTGCTTTCAGCATTGCTTGTTAAATTCCTTGAAGTGCTGTATGATCATCAAGATGTCAATTATTTTTTCTAAAAATAAAAATGAATGTAAATATAAGATAATTAGAAGATGATAGACCAACTGACTTTCTGTTTCAGCATTCAGGGTCCCATATGTCAGAACTTCAGGAAAAGTATTTCAAAATTCACTGTCTTTGTGATTTGGAACAAGTTATTTCACCTCTATGGCCTGACAGTTGGATTAGGTGATTTCTAAAGTCCCTTTGGTAGTTCTGTCTTGCTCTTATTCAGTCATCTTCAGTCATGTCTTACTCTTTGTGAGTAACCCCATTTGGGGTTTTCTTAGTAAAGGTACTGGAATGGTTTGCCATTTCCTTTTCCAACTCATTTTACAGATGAGGAAGCTGAGGCAAACAGGGTTAAGCAACTTGGCCAGGGTCACATAGCTAGTAAGTGTCTGAGGCAGGATTTGAACTCAAGAAGATGAGTCTTCCTTCTTCCAAATCCATTGCTCTGCCCACTATGTCACCTAGCTGCCCATGGTTATATAAAAGTTCTATATTTCTGAAGTCCCTTCTATAGTATTATGAAATCACATTTCCCTGAAATGGGATTCAATAAAAGACAGAAACAAAATTATACCTTATCTTATCTTTCATTGATGTTCTTTAATACTTTTGAAGATTAGTTGAATTGCTTTCTGGATTTCATTCCATAGCCACTTCTCAATTCTTTGGTAACTTCTGATGATCACAAATATAGCACTTAGAATTTTCAGAGAAAACTGAAAAATCACAACATTCTTCCTTTCCGTATGTTATGGGACAATGGCTTTAATTAAAGTTAAAAAAAAGCAAATTGGAAAAAAAAGTTTCATCTAGCACATAGCAGTTTGGTAAATATGATCATTGATAAAAATAGTGTTGAAGACGCTATGGGAAGACAATAACACTCTGTTGATGGAGATATGAAGTGTTCCAAACATTCTGGGAAACAAATTATTGTAGGAATCTTGACAAATCATAGGTTCATAGATTTGAAACTGGAAGAGACCTTAGAGGCCAACCTCATCATTTTACAGATGAGGATACTGAGGACCATGGAGTTTAAATGTCTTGTACAAGGTAACACAGATTGTACATGTCAAAGTTGCGATTTGAACCCAAATCTCTGACATCAGAGTCAATATTCTTTCCACATCATGGAAATCACTTTTTTAAAAGTGATTAAATTTTTCTTAACTTTTGACCAAGAAATCTCACTGCTGACTCCAAAGAAGTTAAGGCATTAAAAAGAAGTCCCATAGAAAAGGTGTCCTAAAAATCTTAGTGCAATTTTAAGCTATTAAAGCCTTAAACCACACTAAGACTTGGGGCGCTCTATATACATACTGCATACATACATGCATACATAGTATATATGTGTATATTTATATATATATACACACACACATATATATAAGTAATATATATTTACAGATAAATATAGATGCATCGGCAGCTAGGAGGGCCAGTGGATAGAGTGCTGGGCCTGGAGTCAGGGAGACTCATCTTCCTGAGTTCAAATTCAGCCTCAGACACTTACTAGCTGTGTGACCCTGGGCAAGTCATTTAACCCTGTTTGTCTTAGTTTTCTCATCATTAAAATGAGCTGGAGAAGGAAAGAGAAAACCGCTCCAATATCTTTGCCAAGAAAACCCCAAATGGGGTCAGGAAGAGTCAGACACTACTGAAACCACTCTACAACAACAAGAAGACATCTACCTATCTATCTCTATCTCTATCTATCCAGAGAGCATTTTTCAAGGCAGGAAAAAGCTGGAAACAATGTGGATATCTGTCAGTTAGTCATTGTTAAATTTTGACCTAAGATCTTGATTCTATGAATATAAGCAAATAATATTGTAACATGTAATACCTCTTCCTCCTAAATTACCTTCTGTCTACTCTGAATATAAATTGTACGTACCTAGTAATTTTCATATGAATTTCCTTCATATGAATTGTATCCCCACTAACATGCCCATACCCTTTAATCTGTACATTCAACTGCTCGGCATACAAAAAAAGGTAATGACTAACAGCCATATACACAAAAATATGTGTAGCAAAAATTTTAAGGTAGCAAAAAGCTAGAAACAAAAGTTTCCCTCACCAAATCCGTACCAGCAGTGACCCTTCCATACCTAAAAGGGTCCATACTTGTGAGATTAAGTCTTGATCTCTTTTATTGATCAATTCATCCTAACCCACTTTAGACCTATTTGCAACCATTTTAGATATGGTGCTATATCTGCTACATAGATAGGAAACGGGAGTGCAGATAAGTCCAGGTGTCAGAGTGAGAGCAAAGCTTGGTGAAGATTAGTTTCTCCTACTCTCTGGCCTCCTCTTCATCTTCCTTCTTCCTTCAGGATGAGAGTGGTGTCCATGAAAGCTTGGCTTTTGAGGAACTCTTTGATCCTTTTCCTAACCAAGGTCTACTCATACTCACATACTAGCTTCCACCCTGACAATAAACAAAATAAATAAATAAATAGATAAATAATTTAATAATAAAAAATAAAATGAAATAAAAATATTTATAGCATGCAATTCCTACCTCAAAATCAGGTTGATTGCTGGCTATTTGGTGACTCAATCTTATCTGATGACTTCCTGGATCCCTAAATCTTTGCTTGATGCTGATTCTAAGCACCTGCTGAATTCTTGAATTCCTACGCAAACTCTAGCTGCTGCGGTTCTGAAAACTGGCAAATTGATGGTCTTGGGTTTCTTGCCCCTCGACTTCCAGACCCTTTGCTATTGTCTTCTACTGTTGTAGTAAGCCAGACTCGATCCAGGCTGGTCCAAGTACTTCAGGTTTGAGACTGGAACAAAGTGATAAATTCATAAAACATCAGATAGTGCCTAAAAAGAGGCTTGCTTAGTCACAGCAGGAATAAGACATTCAGAGAAGAGAAAGGATATTCAGCAAAAATACAACCTTGACTTGTTGAATGCAGCTTCCCGGACTCTGTTGCCCATGGTGGAACAATAGCCAAGCTTAAGGACGCAGCTAGAGTTCCTTGTGCCCTGACTATTCTTGTACTCAGGTAACCAAGAAGTTATATTAATGGCCCAAGCTTTTAATCCCTTGAGCTAATTAAGACTCAAGAATGATTTCCATGTCTTTTAAGGAAAAGAACTATCCAAGCCTATGTTACAGGGTAGCCTATAATAGATACATCTGTTACCACAACAGCGTTTGGGTGTCACTTGACCCTGCCATTCAAACTACCAAGGAGTCTGATGAAGATACAGGTCTTATGCTCATAAAAATGCTTTGAATCACTGTTGATTAGAGAAATGCAAATTTAAAAAACACCGAGGTACCACTTCATATGTATAAGATTGATTAACATGACAAAACAGAAGAATGATGGGTATTAGAGAATTGCTCTCCAGAATGGTTGGATCAGTTCACAACTCCACCAACAATGCATCAGCATTCCAATTTTCCCACACCTTCTCGAACATTTATCATTTTCCTTTTCTGTTGTATTGGCTGATCTGATATGTCTGAGGTTGTACCTCAGGGTTGTTTTAATTTGCATTTCTTTAATCAACAATGATTTGAACATTTTTTCACATGACTCTAGTTACCTCTAATTGCTTCATCTGAAAACTGCTTGTTCGTATCCTATGATCATTTATCAATTGGGAAAGGACTTGTATTCTTGTAAATTTGATTCAGTTCTCTGGAAATTTTGGAAATGAGCCCTTTATCAGAGATATTGTTTCCCAGCTTTCTGCTTTCCTTTTAATGTTGGTTGCATTGGCTTTGTTTGTATTAGAATTTTTCAATCTAATTTAATTAAAATTATACATTTTTCATGTCATAATATTACTGATTCCTTGTTTGCTCATGAATTCTTCACTTTTCCATAGATCTGACAGGGAAACTATTCCTTGTTCTCCTGGTTTGCTTGTGCTATCACCCTTTACATCTAAATCATGTAGCCAGTTGGACATTTTTTTGGTATTCAGTGTAGAATGTTGGTCTATGCCTAGTTTTGACCATGCTATTTTTCAGTTTTCCCAGTAGTTTTTGTCAAATAGTGAGCTCTTAATGAAGAACTGGAGTTTTGGTTTTCACAATAGATTACTATTTCATTACTACAGTTCCTTGAGCACCTTACCTATTCTAGCAATACCACTACTAGATCAGTATCCAAAGAAATCATAAAAAAAGGGAAAAGGGCCACATGTACAAAAAATATTTATAACAGCTCTGTTTGTGGTGGCAAAGAATTGGAAATTGAGGGGATGCCCACCAATTGGGAAATGGCTGAACAAGTTATGGTATATGAATGTAGTGTAATACGATTGTGCTGTAAGAAATGATGAGCAGGTGGACTTCAGAAAAACCTGGAAAGACTTGTATGGACTTATGCTGAGTGAATTGAGCAGAACTAGGAGAATGTGGTATATAGTGACAGCTACAATGTGCAATGACTAACTTTGATAGACTTAGCTCTTCTCAGCAATGCTAGGATCTAAGACATCTCCAAAAGTCTTGTGATAGAAAATGCTATCTACATCCAGAAAAAGAATGATGGAGTTAGAATGCAGATCGAAGCATACTATTTTTTTCTTTTTTTCCTCTTTTGTTTTGTTTCTTCTTTGTTGTGGTTCCTCCTAATAGTTCTAATTCTTCTTTGAAACATGATTAATGTGAAAATATGTTTAATAGGAATGTATGTATAGAGTCTATATCACATTGCAATCTGTCTTGGGGAGGGAGATGGAAAAAAAGGGGGAGAAAATTTAAAACTCAAAAGCTTACGGAAGTGAATGCTGAAAACTAAAAAGAAATTAATAAAAAAAGAAATTGGACAGAGAAAAAAATGAAGATACAGGTCTTCTGGTCCTGATGTGCCCCATTTAGGCAAGGACTGACTTCCTTGGACCTTCAGGACCAAATAAGGGGAAGTTTTAATAAGGCAGGTTGGCCAGTCAGGGTGTTTGCAACATCTTTTCCATGGATTATACTTATTGGTAGACACAATGAAGATAAACATTGAGCTCCTTCCTTCCTTCCTTCCTTCCTTCCTTCCTTCCTTCCTTCCTTCCTTCCTTCCTTCCTTCCTTCCTTCCTTCCTTCCTTCCTTCCTTCCTTCCTTCCTTCCTTCCTTCCTTCCTTTCCTCCTTTTCTTTCCTCCCCCTTCTTAAGCTATTTTGATATGATCATTACATTGAATGCACTCTTTGTGTTGTTTTAGTTCAGAATTTGGGAAGTTAGCCAAATACCATGAAGTTTTGCAGCTGACTATCTAATAGATTTCATTTCTAAGATATTTTGCAGCTACCCTCTCACTCCCAAATTCAAACAACCAAACACAACAACTTGTTATTTGTATCTATCTGTATACTGTTGCTACCTAAACAGAAATAAGAATCCATTGAATTATATTCCACTGGAATTTTCTTCCTAAAGAAAAAAAAAGGTTTTAAAGTTACAGTGTGAAAACAGAATCTGATCCCCCTCTTCCAAAACAGTATGTGACTTAAAACAAATTTGGGTATTAAAATAATCAACTTTTAGCTTTATCAGATCTGTTATCATTACTTTTTGAAAAAATAGTTTTTTACCTTAAAATATTTTCCTGTTTATTGTTCAAATTTAGGCAAATGTGAATATTTTCCTTTACAAAGAACAAAAAAAAAGAAGGCTACATATAAAGTTGTAGATCTCTATACTATATATGGCTCAGCTAAAAAAAAACATTTCAGGGGGCAACTGGGTGGCTCAGTGGATAGAGTACCAGCCCTGGAGTCAGGAGGACCAGAGTTCAAATGCGGCCTCAGACACATAATACTAACTGTGTGACTCTGGGCAAGTCACTTAATGCCAATTGCCTTACCAAAAAAAAAAAATACATTTCAAACTCACCACAATAACAATGCCTTGCTTGTCTGTGTCCCTCCTAAACTTCCTTCTCTCTTCTGTTTATTTTTCAAATGATTCATTAACATTCTTTTCTTTCTTTTTGTTAGTAGGTCCCATCCTCTGCTAACTCTCTCCACTCACAAAAATCAAAGTTTTAGCACTAATTATAGTGACTCAAATAAGTATAGTGACTCAAAACAAGTCCACACATTAGCTGTGTCTGAAAAGTGATGTCTCATTCTGTACCTCTAGTCGGTCACCTTTCTGATAGGAAGTGAGAAACACAGTTCTGGAGTCGTGATTGGCCATTGCAGTAATCATAGACTTTAAGTACTTCACAGCTATTTTCTTTTACACTGTTGTGGTCATTGTATGAATTATTCTCCTAATGTTGGTTAATTTACTCCTCCCAGGTTTCTCTGCATCATTTCTTACAGCATAGTTATATTAAATTACAATTATATACTATAATTTGATCAGCAATTCTCCAGGCCGTAGCACTCACTTTTCTTCCACATCCTTACTACAAGAACAAGCCCTACTCCAAATATTTTTGACCATATGTATCCTTTCTCTTTTTCTCTGATCTCTTTTGAATACATCTAGTAATGGTACCACTGGATCAAAAGGTATGCCCTTTAATTACTTTGTAGGTATAGTTCTAAATTTCTTTCCAGATCAGTTAGACCACTTCACAGCTCCACCAATAGTGTATCAATATGCCTGTTCTCCAATAGTTCCTCCTAAAATTGTCATCTTGTGTTTCTTCAATCTTTTTCAACCTATTATTAATGATTTGGAACATTTTTATGAATCTGGAAACTGCAATTTGTGGTGATAATGGACATCATTGCTTTATTATTTATCTTATTGGCTTATCTCTGGTTTATCTCCATTACATAAAATGTTGGCTTTTAGATAGATACTATTTACCATATTAAGAAAAATACTATTTTTCTGTGCTTTTTGGTGTTTTAGCAAGAGTGGGTGTTATATTTTGTCAAAATCCTTTTTTTCTAAAATTATTATGTGATCATATGATTTTGATTATTTTTGTAATTAATAAGGTTTATTTTATTTATAATTTTTATAATATTGAAGCAATACCACATTCTTGGTACATCCTGATTCGTCGTAATCTTTAATATATTACATAATTTCAAAAATAAATTTTTTAATCTCCTTGATAATACATATTAAACATTTTTGCATCAGTAGTCATTGGAGATTTTAGTCTATAGTTTTCTTTTTCTGCTATGTCTATCCATGGTTTGTGTATCAATGCCATATTTAGCTCATGGGACTTTAATAAGATATCTTCTTTCCCTATTTTTGCAAATAATTTATATTATAATGGACTTTATTGTTCCTGGGATGCTCGATGGATTATAAATTTCATTGCAAAGTTTCATTGTAAATCTCTCTGGTACTATTTTTTTTTTCCTCCTCTGGAAGCTTCTGCATAACTTCTTCAATGTTTTTCCCCTGAGATTGAGTGATTAAAAGTCTCTAGATCTTATTCTATTGATTTGGATATTTTACATTTTTACAAATATTGCTGTATTTTCTTTATTATTAGTTTTGTGGGCAAACTGACTTTTCATAATTTTCCTTTTCTTTATTTGTTGTTAGTACTCTTTTTTCATTTTTCTATATTGACAATTTTATTTTCCTTTCTTCTTATCAGATGAATTAATGTTGTATATTTTACGTTTTTAAAAAAACAAATTTTAGTTTTATTCAATTCATTGTTTGATGGAGTTAATGTATTCTTGTTTATATTTTCTTTGGGTTCCAGAATTTCTGTTTTTGTGATTGCGCAGGGGTTCCAGATTTGTTGTTTTTCTAATATTTTTATTTGAATGCCTGATTCAATGATTTTTTTCTCTCTTTCATTGTTAAAATTGTTAATACACATAAATTTGTTAACACAAACTGATAATATGCACATGTTTTCTCTTAATGACAGCTTTGATTACAACCCAGAAATTTTGGCATGTTTCTCATTGTAATTCTTTAAAGAAATTAAAGTTGTTTTTATACTTTGTTCTTTGGTCAATACATTCTTTTGGGTTAAATTATTTACCTTTCATTTAAGTTTGAATCCTTCCTGCACATACTGTTGATTTATTTTAATTTTTGTGTTATGGTCAGCAAAGCAGGATACGCTTAATATTTCTGCTTTTGTCCATTTGTGAGTATTTGTTCCCTAGAATATAGCCCATTTTTGAAAAGTGGCATGCAAAGTGAAGACATATGTATACTTCTTTCTATTTCTATTTAGTAATTGCCCAGAAATAAAATCTTGTTACAGAAATCTCTAATATAATTTCTTTTTAGAAATTATTATGCTGCTTTGAGTAGGATGGTAACAAACTTTATTCAAGTTTTTAAAAAGTTACTTTAACTTTTCTAAAATTCTATTCAGGTCCTTAACTTTTTTCTTCTTTATCTTTTTATTAGATTAACTTAGATTTGAAAGGGAAATTTAGAGGTCAACAACAATTTTACTTTTTCTGTACATTTGTCCCTATACTTTGATTAATTTTTCCTTTAAGTACTCGGATATTATTACACTCAGTGCATACATATTAAATATAAAATATCAATATTATTTTGTTTCCTTGCATATCTCTTTCAACCATGTCTGTTTTTACTCATTCCTGTTTTAAAATCATGATAGTTATTCCTGCTTTTTAATAATTACCTAAACCATATATATTCTGCTCTAGCACTTCCTGACTCCAGGTCTGGCACTCTCTCCATTGTGCTGCCTCATTGCTCTACATAATTGACATTATTTATTGATAAATGAAGTGGTCTCTTCTTATTCTTCTGTTCTCTTCTTCTCACCAATTCTAGAAACTATTTAATCTTCAGTTTTTGATCAACCTTTCAAAGTTGAAGTTTATTTTGTTAGTAACTACAGTGTTCCCTCCACAACCCCTTTTTAATTAACTTGCTTCCCCGTCCTCTTTCCTTCTTCCTATCTTCTTGTTAAGTTTAATGTTTGTCTATTCTAAAAAATGTGTGGGTACATTCAAATGTCATTTCATTCAGATAGCAGTTAAATAATTAAATATGTATTCCCTTTACCACTTCCTCCATGTCTATATATCTTTTTCTTGCATTCTTCATTACGTAAAATAGTAAGTTCCTTCCCCTTCTTCTTCATTGTCTTTCCTAGCATATTCCTTTCCCTTCTCTTATTTTAAACTCTCTTGAAACAAAATAATACTATACCCAGTCTATCTTTTTGTCTTATTTAACTTTTCTGTGACTCTTGAAAGTACTAGGATTATGAAGGGACATTTGTATCTTATCCCCTTATTGGTATATAAGCAACTGACAAGCATTTAAGCCACTTTTTAAATTATTTAAATCTTTCCAGATTTCTCCTAATTACTATGTCTACATTTCCAAGTTTTTATTCAGCTCTAATCTTTTTTTATCAGGAAGCTTGAAACCTTCCATTCTATAAAAGGCCTGTTTTTTGCCCTTATACGAATTTTTTCTGTTATAGAGAAAATAGAGTGTAAGGGAAAGAAATTTGGCCTTAGAGTCAAGAAGTCCTTTGCTTTCTAGTTTTAAGAGATCTGAGTCGATTCCTCTTCTGATTTCTTGAATATTGTGTCTAGATTTTTTTCTTTGATTATGATTTTCTGGGAATTCAATGATTCCTAAATTATCAGTTAATAGTCAGTCAATGAATATTTAGTAAGCACCTATTATGTGCCAAACACTGTGCTAAAGCATTGAGCATGGAAAAAATAGGCAAGATAGTCCCTGTCCTCAAAGAGCTAACAGTCTAATAATCTAATCTATTGAACTGTATTTTTTTGCTCTGTTTTCCAGGTCCATTATTTTTGATAGTAGATACTTTATTTTTCTTCTTCCCCCCCCCACTTTTCACTTTTTTTTAAACACATCTTGCTGTCTCATGGAGTCATTGAGTTGTTTTCCTTCCATTCTATTTTCAAGTAGTCCACTACTTGAGTCAGATTTTCCTTCTGTTTTAAGCTATTTGTTTTCCTTTCATTTTTTCTTTCCCTGAAATTCTTATTTCATTTATAATTTCAAGTGTTACTTCTTGCTTAATTCCTTCACCCATTTTTATGGTACTTGTGGTCAAACAGTTTTTTTTTTCTTAAAGCTATGCTTATACTTATGGGATTGTACTCTTTTTAGGGCCTGATTCTTGAGTTTCTCAACCTATGGTATTTGCTCATTGCATTCAGTGTTTTCTTCTGTTTACTCATATTTTCTGCTTCAGTTCTTGGAATGGGATTTCATGCTTCAGCTGGCCAGTCCCCTCTGGCACTCTTGGATGAGTTGAGTAGGACTTGCTAATTTCTGTCCTTTCTATAGTCTGGATGCTGCTTTCACTGCTGATTTGCATGGAGTAGCTACTATTAAGTCTCATCTTCTGTCTCAATTTCTGATTTTTTGTCTTAGTCTCTTTGTGGTCTACTGGCCTCAGGTAATTTTTGTCTCCTTCTCTTTGTATAATCCCCAATCAGGAGTCAATTCGGATGTTGTATAGGCCCCAGTGAGATGTTGGAGGTTAAGTGATCTTAGGTCTCCTACAGCCATATAGCTCCCTTGGTATTGGTACCAAATGCACTGAGTTGGTCCTTTATTCTGATATGGCTGCAGTGCTTCACTGAAATTTTCTTTTTCATCATTTCTTATGCCACAATAGTATTCCATTCTATATATATAACATTATTTGTTTAACTATTCTTCAGTTTATGGGCTTTCTTAGTTTCCAGTATTTTTTGTTTTTGTTTTTGCTGCTGCAAAAAGAGCTGCTTAAACTTTTTTTTTTACATATGCAAACTTTTCCTCTTTCTTTCCTCTTTTTGGGTATGGGTATAGGCCTAGAAGTGGCATTGCTGGGTGAAAAGGTATATATAATTTGGTAATTTTTGGTAAATAGCTCCAAATAGCTTTTCATAATGGTTTTTACCAAATGAAAGCCACACCAAAAATATATTAATGTTCCTGCTTTCTGCAGCACCTTCAATATTTTTCATTTTCCTTTTTTAATTCAACTTTGCCAATTTGTTGGATGTGAGATAAAACCTCAGAATTGCATTAATTTGCATTTCTCTAATTCATGATTTGGAGCATTATTATTTAGGGTTTTGTGGTTTGGATGATTTGGATTTCTTCCTTGGAAAACTTCATGTTCATTGCTAATGGCCATTTATCAATTAGGAAATGACTCTTATTTTCATAAATTTGAGTCAGTTCCTTATATGTCTTGGAAATGATAACCCTTACCAGTGAAATTTGCTTGCAAAAACTTTACTTGGTTTCCTGTTTCCTTCTGATTTTATCTACATTGGTTTTCTTGGTCCAAAAACTTTTCAATTTTATATAATCATAATTATTCATTTTATCTCCTATGATCATCTCTATCTTTTGTTTGGTTATGAATTGTTCAGTTCCATGATATGAAAAGTAATATCTTTCTTGTCCTTTTATTAGTCTTAATGTATAAGGAATGTATCAATTGAAAGTTTTTCTTGGTATTATGGTGTCAGATGTTAGTCAATACCTTAATTTCTGCCAGGCTGCTTTCCAATTTTCCCAGTAGTTTTATTGAATTGTGAGTTCTCGCCCAAATGCTTTGAGCTATTAGACATAGCAAAGAACTCAGAAGAATCAGTAGAAGAGTTTAGAAGACAGCAGGAGGGGAGTTAAAAGGAAGCCAATAAAGGTTTCAACTGCTGTACTTGGGAGGCTGCTGACTGGAATAGAAACACTGCTTTGTAGGTTGTCTAAAGAAAAGGATGAGAATCTGCTGATTTGAGGAGAGGTGAAGTCCACTGTGGTTCTGCTACAACCCACTAGTGCAAACTATGGTTTGAGACAGAGGAAACATCTCTGAGGTGTCTTAGTTGCTCTTTCTTTCCTTCTCAACTTGGCTTAAGAGGGAAATACAATTATTTGCTACAAACATAGGCTGATGGTCGATTTGACAATTGAAACCAATTTTGGTGAGTAAAAAGTTAGGTAGGTTTGTTTGTATATTGACCAGAGAGTTAATCTGATGAGTTTTGTAGTTAAGAGAATTGCTTTTAACTATAACATGATAACACTTTACAAACCCTTTAAAGAGTGATTGTGAGTTTAAAATATTTGTTGCAGTTTCATCAGTTCAAGGGTAGAAGGGTTGTAGATTTGCCTAGTAGGTGAGGACCAGGATAGAAACTAGCATAAAGGAAGCTCTGGGTGGGCAGATTGCTTTTGAACTGACCAAGGATATAGAAGTCCACAGTTGAGAATTGTGAGTTGCTCTGAGCACATGGCTTTCCTTACTGATGGTCCTCCCTGCTAGGTTTCTGTGTGTGTCCATTTTGTCCAACAGATATCATTTTGTAAGGGCAAGAGTTACGTGTGAAGTCTTAATGTATTGGTTATTTTGTCCTGAGCAACTGTGATATGATAATCAGTCTATTTTTTTTACCTTGTTGTTTAGTAAATATTTTCTGTTTAAGGGCTGAGAGTATTATAGTGACTGATTCTGTGTAAATAGGAAGCACATCAGTGAGTGCTCATGAGATGCGGTGGTAAGTAGTGAATGTCTTCTCACCACAACAGTTACTTCTTTGGACTTGGAAAAAATATTAAGTTATAGTCATATGGACATAGTTCATCTTTAGGAACCCTAGGCTCTCTAGTACAAAAGCAGTTCGGAGTGAGTCAGTTCAGAGAGAGAGAAAATGGCCATACTCTTGTCATATGCTACTTATACATCTATCTTTCTGGGTTGTTAATAAATTTTTTTTAGGATAAAAGATGAGATATCTTACTATTTTTTTTAATAGCAGAAACCCAAGTAAGAGTTTTAACAACTGAGACAATTATTAATCTTTTATTATATTTATATGTATACATAAAGTATAATTAAGCTCCTTAAAAGCAGGAATCTTCTGTCTTTGTCTTAGTAGCACCAGATCCTACCATAAGACCCTGTACATAGAAGACATTTAATAAATATTTGCTGAAATAAATGGAAACCAGGCTAAAGAAGTATACGAACAAGGCTAGGAGGAGGGTGGAAGAATAATGAAAAAATTGTATAGAATACTAAAAATTTTGCAGGTTTATTGCAGATTTTGTGAACTTAAAGACTTTTCCTAGGCATAAGCAAGGTAGGATTAAATATTGTTGATGAATTTTGTTCATTATATAACTTGCAATGTGGCTTAATTTTGGTTAGAGACGACAGTTAGACTTTTAATTATATAACAAGCAATAATTCTTTTTTTCCTCCTTAAGTCCGGCCACAAGTGAATATCACAGTATGAACCAGAACTACAATTATATGTGATTGAATTACCAGTTCTGTTAATAGTGTCATAAGAGGTTCCTTTACCATGGCATGATGCAGTCAAAGTATTTGAATTAGAATTGGGAAAGACCTCATTTGGAATCCCATAGCTCATACATTCAAGCTGTATAATCCCAGCAAGTCGTTTCACCTTTAAAGGTCTTTAGCACAGCACCTGGTACATAGTAAGAACTACAGAAATGTTAATTTTTATTATTATTCATCTCTCCAAGTTTTAGTTTCCTCATCTGCAAAATGAGGATGATAAAATCTATCTTAAAAGATTGTTGGGAAAATAGCGCTTTGTAAAAGTGCTACAGAAACGTGAATTTAATTGAGTTGAGGGACATTAGCCACATGGTCTTATCACACTACTGTAAGCAAAGTTATAATTAAGACTTATTGTGCCTTCCATATACTTTGTACACATCTTGTATTGACCAAGTTGTTTACCTACTATCTTCCCCGTTAGAAAGAAAGCTCCTTGAAGGCAGGGGTTATGTTTTTTGCCCTTCTTTGTTTTATGTCCAGTGCTTAGCACAGTACCTGGCACTAGAAAATACTTAATGACTTGACTTAGCTTGCCTGGGCAAGGGCCACAAACCATGTCTAAGGCAAGTGGTAGGAAGTAAGCCCTTAGTGGTATGGGGATAGGGTGGGAGGGTAAGTAGGGTAGAATGTTACTTTGTGGGGAAGGGAAAGGAATCCTGGAGCATTAGTGACAAGTCATTGCTGAGGAGGCTACTGGTAAGCAGAGAATGTAGTGAGCTCACCCCAGCCTACTTGGTGGCTTCTTACTTTAAAATTATTTCTGCTATCTCCCTGAAGGACTTCAATTGTTGCCAATGCTCTCTAAATTCAGGGCCCTGGGGGGAAAGCTCTGATCTCCCTACTCAATTTATGGTTCTGTTCCCATGGTATATGTAGAAGTAATATCAAAAATGAAAACATATATAACACTTTCATGGACATCAAGTTAATTGGCCTTCACAAAAATGTTGCAAAACAGGTCAAAGTTTTGTTTTTCAAAAGAGAAAAGTGAGGTTCATAGATATCAGGTAACTTGTGTGAGATCATACATCTATATGGAGTTGAGACCTGAAATCTAGATGGTCTGTCGAACTCAAATCCAGTGCTTTTCCTCCTTTGAAATTGTCACTCATTAAAATATTTCACTTGATATTTTTATTCTCCACATCTTTTCCATGTAGAGGCAGAGGCATAAAAATGATTTTCTTTGAAAATCTTTGTCCAAGTAATTTGAAATTCAACAGAAATGTTAAACTGAGTATTTTAATTAGAATTTTTAGAATCAGAGTTTAAGGAGAGATCTGTGGAAGGGACAAAATCCAACTTAATCACTG
Organism: Phascolarctos cinereus; assembly: GCF_003287225.1. Lineage (NCBI taxonomy): Eukaryota > Metazoa > Chordata > Mammalia > Diprotodontia > Phascolarctidae > Phascolarctos > Phascolarctos cinereus. The sequence goes on along the minus strand of NW_027556098.1, from coordinate 56,128,659 downwards.
GTCAGTGGAAGGAAGAAAAATGAGCCATAGAATTACCCATTAGCATATTAATTTTGAAAAATATCCTCATGCCTATAACATAGATGCTCAAAACTAGAATCCACCAGAAATAAATTTCCAGAATCTGACATACCAGCCAAATTTTGCTTAGCTATTCCAAAGAGAGGGATCAGTGGAATTAGCTTTGTCCAAGGAACTGACAAAGGAAGAGACCAAAGAAGCATGCCACAAAAAAGATATGTTTCCCAGTGGAATGTTGGAATTTCTAAAATACATATAGAGCTTTTTTACCTCTCTGTCTCTGTCTGATGTCTGTCACACACACACACACACACACACACACACACACACACACACACACACACACACACACAGCCATATGCTTTAGATCTATGCTACTCTTTTTAGGGGGAAAAATCAAAATATCTGGCTAGATCCCACAGTAAAACAGAGGGATTCCCTCCCTCCAAACACATTTTGGGTATTCTGTGGTTAATCTCCTGTCCAAGGAGGGCCATCAGCCAAGAAGTTAACCAGGGGTCCAGACTCACTGTTTGGAAAGTCACATTCTAAAGCTTAGCTTCTGAATCTCCTAGTTGCCAAAATCCACCCTCCTAGCCTCAGTACTGTCTTTCTCCCGCCCATCTACCCCCTTGGGGCACAGTGGCTGGCTCTCATGCTGAAGCAGACAGAGGAGAAGGCCTAGCCAAGAATACCTATGCTGTTGGTGCTGCTGTTTGTCCTTCGTTCTTGAAGAGGACCATGACATCAGGGAGGTGATGCCATGACATGCAAGTGAATTGGATTTAAGTGTGGGCTGTGCTCCTCTGGAGCCAGGAAGAAAGCATACCAACTGACTACTCCTGGCACATAGCAACTTTGGTTCACATCTAAGCTATTTTTTCTGTCTGGAGAAATCTCATCACTGTATGCCTGTCTGGCCTGGATTAACGAGGTTTACATTCCCAACGGGATGGCCTTGTGCTCTAAATTCTAAAACGAAGAAACTCAAAAGGATCACTTAAGAATCTACGTAATTTCTATTAATCTCTGTATTTCACTTTGTGTGACGGTTTTAAATGGACAAAAAGAGAAAAGATCTGGCCACTTTAAGAAACCAGGTAGAAAACATTGACTAAAGATGGCACCTTGAAAGATCGCAGCTCCCCTAAGGAATTCTCCTGCAGATATTTAAAAGGGTGCCAGATGAAACAATCACATAAAGTGAATCAATAAAACAAAAGGGGAATAGCAATAAGCTCCTCCACCCAGGCCAGGACCTCACAAGAAGATATTCAGAAGCCTGTGGATAATCTGGTCAGGAGCATAGTAGGAGAGAGCCTGAAGCCAGTGGGATCTTAGCCCAAGGTTATTGGATTCACAAGAAGAAACCAAGCCAGCTCCCAGTACTTCACTGTGTAAAGGGAACCCAGGGAATGTCTATACATACCTTGGGGTCTTCAAGGAAGCCTGAAATCAATGCTACCAGAACAAGGGATAAAGCTAGCTCCCCATAGGGAACCTTCCTGATAAATGGAGAAGCACAGCAGTTAATAGGTGAGGCTTAAGACTGGTGATTCATTGATCATTCCAGAGAATGTAGAAGACAGAGAAGAGGCATTAGGCAACCAGAGCCCTCAAAGAGTCAGAAGCCAGCATGATGGAAAATACTCAGTGTGGGCCTTTCAGGTCCCAACTAGGAGACAAAGCCAATTTCAAGTTAGTGATTGTTCAAGGAAAAGGAGATGGCATTAGGATTGGGGCTAGCACCAATATTTGGTCACCAGGACAGGGGCAAAAACCAAGAATTGTGTCTTGTTTCAGCTTCACCCCACTCTCTGTTCCAGGTCAAGGCTGCTAGTGAGGAAAGCAAGTAGGACTTTGAATTAGGCACCTCATCCAGAACTTCAGCAAGGCAACTACAGTAGCATCCTTATTATAGTGGGGACAAGACCAGAAAATGTCTACCATGACCATCCAAGAGGGCAAGGGGGAATGAAGCCTGGCATAAATGGTCCTGGCATAAAGTATTGAAGCAGGAAATGGGGTTGCAGATATGAGAAAATTCCAAATACAATGAAGAAGTGCTATGGGAAAAGAGAAAACCAAGAAATAACCCAGAAGTACAGAGTATCTGCACATGAATGTATGTAGAGCCTCAGAGCTTGGCCTCCCAAGCATGTAAGAATGTTTCATCTACTAAAAATTAAATTAAAGCTCTTGAGGAACATATCACTTAGAACAGAAGGAAAAGACTTCAGAAAAACAATGGAAGAAATAGAATTGAATGATTCAGTAAGACAGCAAGAAATATTAGAAACAAAATCAAAAGACTGAAAAAGACTTTGCAAGGTATCTACTTTCATAAACAACTGATCTGGAAAACAGGTCAGGGAGGGATCACTTAGGAATCATTTGACTCCCTAAAAACCCTAACCAAAGGAAAAAAAAATCTACATACCACATTTCAAAAAATTTTCAAGAAAATCCTCAGGTTTCAGGAACCAGAAAGTGAAAATAGAAAAAAAAAATCACTCTTAACTTTGTGGGGGAAAAAAAGCCAAAGTGAAGACACCCAGTTTTGTCAGACAAAATCCAAAGTTTCCAGGACAATGGAAAAATATTTCAATCAGCCAGAGAGAGTTTGAATACCAATGAATAACAATGAATATTAAATAAGACTTCCGTTAACTATCATGAAAGAGAAGATATCTTAGAATATGACATACCAAGAGGCAAAAAATAAAATAAACTTACATTACAACCAAGAATATCAGGTTGCAAATCTGAATATGATCTTTCAGGGGTAGGAGTGGGGAAGGATTGAAGCTTTCATAGAATAGAGAATGCAGAATACAAGAGAAACCTTTAAAGATAAATACATTTGAGCAATTGGACAAGACTAAATGATGATGGAGTATTAACATTTTAAGCGGGAGAAGAGGTGTCTCTTAAGAATCCCACTATACTTAAGGGTCACAGAGAGAGCAAAGAAAGACAAATGTAGAGCCTCATATGCTTTGTTTTATATTTGTCTTAAAAAGGAAATAAAAGGTGGGGGGGAGAAGAAAGAAGAAGGAAAAAGAACATCTGATTTTTTTAATAATTGGAAGGTGCCAGAAGCACATGGAAGAGGAGGCATTTGATGAACCTCATTCTTATCTGAATTAGGCAAAGGAGGGACAAGTACACACAAAGTTTGGTGTAGAAATACATTAAATTGAACAGGGAAATAAGAGACAGGGAGAGAGGAAGAGAAGGATTTGAGAGTGAGAGTAAAGTTGGAGGGGGAGCAGTCAACAAGAAAAAAACAAACTTCAATTACACAGAGTAGATCAGAAAAGCAGAACTATAACGGAGAGAAAGAAATTGGAGAAACCAATGACAAGATCTGGGTTAGGTGAAGAGATGAGGAGCAGAGGTACGGGATCCAGCCATTTAGCTTACAGACTACTAATGTTGATTCCATTCCTTTTTCTCCTCACCTCCTTTTTCTTTGTAAAGAATAGGATTGGGGAGAGGAAAAAGAGACTAAAAACTGTGAGGTTTTATGATGTACAGCCAAATACAATTCACAGTCATAACCATGAGAATGACTGAAAAGAATTCACCCATGGAAAGAAGGAGGGTAGAAGAAAGGACAAGAAAGTAGAATCTAACAATGAGTTGATTTCAAGAAACACACGTTGAAATATAAATATTCATATAGAATAAAAATATGGCACTGGAGCTGGATTGATGCATTGCAAAAATTCGGAAAGTCAATGGTGGCATTCTATTTATATCATGGTTACAAAGTCATGGTTAAAAGAGATAAATAGAAAAATTATAGTATGCTTAGGTAACTATAGATAATGAAATAATATCAATTATATATATATATGTGTATAGGTATGTATATGCCAAATAGCATAATACCTATATATTTAATGGAAAAACCAATTAAACTCCAAGGATAAATAGCTAGCAAAACTATAATATCTGGGGCCTTCAATATTCCCATTTCAAACTTAAACAAATCTAACAAAAAGATAAATAAGAAGTTAACTACCTTAATAGAATTATATAAAAATTAGATATGCATAGATATCTGGTGATTACTAAATAAGAGTTAAAAACAGCATACATAATTGTCAGAGAGCATTGCACTACTCTGGATCCAGCCCATGTACCTGTGACCTCCTCCTTCCCTCCAGGAACTTTTCAGGGAGCACTGTGTCACCTTGGATCCAGCCCACATGCCTATGATCTCCTAGCTCCTGGGGCTGCCTGTGGCATGATGCATTGCTCTGGACCCCATGGACTTTTTCTTCACCCGAGGCTTCCTGGGGAGCCATGCATTGGTCTTAGTTCCAGCCCACGAGACTATCTTTTCAGAGTGCTCCGAATGAGTCCAAGATCCAGGCTTCAGGCTTCTGGCCTCAGGCTTTGTCCCAGTGCCTTCTCCAATGTTCTAGAGGGTGTTCTTAGATTAGACTCACCTTGAATTGCCAGTTCCTGCTTCCTGTCCAGTCTTCCCTGGGCTACACAGTCACTTGCTCCTGCCTTTTAGGAGACAGACTTCCTGGGCCTTACAAGTCTCAACATTGCCAACCTGCTACAGGGTCAGACATTGAGGGAGGACTCTGAATGGTCTAATTACCTACTTCCCTCAATGGACTTCTCTGCATTCACTAATAATATGCCTGAGGCGATCATCTCCACTCATCCTGATCTAAATCTTGTCACTGGACCCAGATGGCTCCAGAGGAGAAAGTGAGGCTGGTGACTCTGCACAGCCCTCCCTCACTTACATCCAATTCACTTGCAAGTCATGGCATCATCTTCCTGATGTCATGGTCCTCTTCAAGAACAAAGGACAGACAACGACCTGTGAGTAGTCTGAGCTGCCCCACTGGGACCCAACTGACCAATTCCAGTTGGCCAACACAGCTCCTTCCTTCCTTCACCCCTTCCCTTCCCTTTCTTCTCCTTCTGTCCACATGGGGTAGCATACCTTTACCTGCAGGTGCTCTGCCGAGGAATATAAACTTTGATGGCTGAAATCTAGCAAGATATCTTGGGGTTTATGGGTTAGATTTCTTTCTTAAAGACATGCCTTAAACCCAATTCACCATGGCTCTAACTAATTGGCCAGCACTATGTTTCAGCCCTAGCCCCACTTAGTGGTCATTGCTTGGGCCCTGATGGCTTCAAGTGAGTGTAAATAGCAATTGTTTCTGTTTTGGCCAGAAACCCCAAATGTCTTCTCCCAAGTGGATTTTTTTGACCAGGTAAAAGATGTCATTCTTTGCCTCATTTCTTAAATCTAGCCTTAATCATTGAATGGGCCTTGCCTCAGACAAATTGAGAACTGAGAAAGACATTAGCTTAAAAAGGCCAAGGTCTTCCACTGCATCCTCTGCCCATCTCTAGTTGTCCTGATCTATATCTAGCTGCTGGATCCAGATGGCTCAGAGGAGAAAGTGAGGCTGGTGACTTTGCACATCCCCCCACACTTAAATCCATGCAAGTCATGGTAACACCTCCCTGATGTCATAGTCCCCTGAGAACAATAGGACAAACTACAATATGTCTCAACTCTTTCCTTAATTATTAGCATAATCACACCTTTTCATCTTCTCATCCTTAGTGATTTTGAACCTTTGGCTGTTATTGTATAACCCCCACTCTCATACTTCACTGCCTACTCCCTTACTCCCATACTCTCAATGCTATGCCTCCTCCAGTACTTCATTTCAGATCTACCCACCCCTTCTACTGCCTGCTCCATAGTTAACAAACTTGTTTTCATCTTAAATCCTTTCCTTTCTTATTCCTTCCATCTTCTGGCACTCACGGAGACTTGGCTTCCTCCTGATGACACAACATCCCTGGTCACCCCTTCCAGTACCAGCGTATTTTCATTCATTCCCCTAACTCATTGGTCCTGCTGGGGCAGTGGGATATGGCCTGCTCCTCACTGATACTTCTAGATTTTCCCTCTGCTATCATCACTCAGTTACTTCTCCTCCTTTGAGGTTCATTTACTCCATATTTATCACCCCATCAATTTTCTAGTAGCTAATTATCTACCATCCTTCCCCTCCTCACCCAAGATATTATCCTTTGGTCCACAAGATTTCCTTGCCTGGCTCACAATCTTCCTCTGCACTTCAAACTCTTGCCTTCATATCAAAAGACTCCAACATACATGTTGATACTTTTTCGAACATTAAAATTCCACAGTTCCTCAATGTATTTGTTTCTCATGACCTCTACCTCAGATATACACAGAGATGATTACACCTTTGATTTGGCTATCACCCAGAAGCATTACACTTCTATGCTCAAGAACATTAAAATTCCTTTATCATTCTATATTTCCCTTTTCTTTACTACCCCTAACCTTGTTCTTCATCTTCACCATGACCTTCAGTCCCCATATTCCTCAGTTCTCTTTCAGGCCTTAACTGGCTATGCTCTTCTCCCTTTCCTATCTCAACACCTTGGTGAACCACTTCAACCCTATTCCATCTTCCACAATGGAGTTCCTGGCTCCTTTATCATATAAACATCCATGCCTTGCCAAGTTCCGACCTTGGATTACTTCCACCTTCTCTACTATTCATGTGTTGCTGAATAGAGCTGGAGAAAATCAAGAAATCATGCTAACTGGGGCCATTACCAACTTATGTTATATAATCTTAACTGGGCCCTCAATGCAGAAAGACAATCCTTTTATACCTCCCTGATTAATTCACTATCCCACTCACCACAGCAGCTTTTCCAGCCTTCTTATCTTTTCTCAAATTTCCCATGGCATTCCTGTCTTCACTCTCTCAGCCCAGAACCTTACCTTATCTCATCACTGAAAAAAATTTCAGGCCATTTCCCAAGAGTTTCTTATTCTCCCATCCTCCTCATCTCACACCAATCAAAAGTCATTCCCCTTCCCCTTTCACTATTCCTTCACTCCTATCTTATATGAAGAGGTAGCCTTCCTCCTTGCCAAGGCAAAACCCTCTACATGCATAAGTGATCCTGTTACCTCCCATCTTCTCCAGAAGATTGTCCCTTCTGGCATCCCCATTCTCTCACCAAGCCTCTTTTCTACGGGTTACTTCCCTGCTTTCCATGTTTCCAGCTGGGTGGTATAGTGGATAGAGTACCAGTCCTGGAGTCAGGAAACCCTGAGTTCAAATCCAGCCTCAAACACTTACCATGTGACCCTAGGCAAGTCACTTAACCTCTGTTTGCCTCAGTTTCCATAAAATGAGGATAGAATAATAGTACTTATTTCCCAGGGTTGTTGTGAGGATCAGATGAAATAATCATTGTAAAACACAGTGCCTAGCACATAGTAGGTACTGTGTAAGTACTACCTATTATTATTCTCCATTCTTAGAACAAAACAAAACAAAAACCCTTCACTTGACCCAACAATTCTTGCTAGCTATTATCCCACATCTCTCCTGGCCTTTGGATTGATCTCTCTACCTTAAGTCTCTCCCAGCTTCAGCCTTTCCTGTAACCGGCTGCCAAAGTCATCTCCCCAAAGCTCAGCCCTGACCATGACTCCTATTTAATTAACTCTATTACCTATAGAATCAAATATAATATACTTATATTTATTTATATATTTATATTTTATAATATATATAATATATAACATATATAATATATAATATATATAATAATAATATAAATAATATATTTAGATTTTAAATCCTTTCATAAACTAGCCCTTTCCTATGCTTCCATTCTTCTTATTCCATTCTCCCCACCACATACGCTATAACCCAGCAACTCCGGTCTTCTTGCTGTTCCTCACTCATGATACTCTATATCCCGACTTAGGGCATTTTCTCTGGCAGTCTCCTATGCCTGCAATACTTCCCTCCCTGTCACTGCCTCCTGGCTCCCTTCAAGATTCAGCTCAATTCTTGCTTTCTACAAGAAGCCTTTCACAGTTCCCCCTCACCCTACTCCTTGTGCCTTCCCTCCAAGCTGACCTTCAATTTACATTATATATAACCTTCATGTATATAGTTTTCATGTTGTCTCCTCCTTTATCATGTGATGTCAGAGACTGTGGGTTTTTTGGTTTTTCCCCCTTTCTTTGTATCCCTAACACTTAGCATAGTGCACGACACATAGTAAACTTTAATAAATAACTGTTGATTTGTCAGCTTTGTAGGGCACCTTTAAAAATTATTGACCATGTGCTAGGACATAAAAATCATAGACAAACACAAAAAATCAAAACATATCCTTTACTGAATATAACACAATAAAAATTAAAATTAATAAAGAATATTTGAAGCAAAAATCCAAACTTACATAGAGATTAACAACTATAATCTTAAAGAATATGTAGATCAAAAAACAAATCAGAGAAAGAAAACCTCTTAGCTACTTTATTACTAAAGACTTTGACCCATGTTAAGGATTAGTGATTTTGCCAGAAGTAGCCTTGATGTTCCTTGTGCTGTTCCTCCTGATGTTGCTGCTTATTATTGCCGCTTAATATATGGAGATCCACTGTGAATTGCAAATATTTGGCATTCTGCACCACAATGACCAGATTATTAAAATCTAGGAGTCTGTCCTTCCAAAGATGGGAGCAGAAGCACAGGATTTTGGTCTTCATTCTCCTATATATTATTTTACTCCTTCCTGGGGACATTGTATTACTTGTTGGAAGGGTGGATTTTTTTTGGGAGGGGGCAGAAACAGGAGGGAGGTTGTCTCTTTGTTTTAGTTTTTCTTTTTTTTTTCTCTTCCATTTCTGCCTACACTACACTTCTTGCATCCCCAAGGTTAGGGTCATCACCCCAAATCACTGTTCCAGGAAGTTATCAGGGGAGCTCTGCACATGTTCCATGAGCCCCAGTAGGTCTATATCCAAATGTGTTCCATGGGGTGTACTTCATTCCAACTCACACCATAAATGGGTAGAAATATTTTTCTAACATATTTTCACTGAGGAAAGGATGTTTATTAAAATGTCAATTACTCCATAATGCTTTCACTTTTCAAAATCTCTTATTGTAAATTATTGGAAAAAGCCTTTGTAATTTCTAATCATATCTCCTTCTGGAGTAAACCTGGAGGCTGTTTTACCTGTATTTTGACTGTTTCCTTGTGGAGTTTACCCATCTCAAGTTATATAGGGAATGGGGGAATATAGTATGTTGAAATGGATGGAGTTAAACTGATTACATTATGGCTCCAGTTAAACTGCCCAAGAATTGTCTTCCTTGACATCTCTGATTCAGCTCCCAAAA